>NC_084931.1:15867333-17117333 GCF_958298935.1 Phragmites australis
TTTCAGTGGTACCCCTAATAGGCCAGAGCAGTCTAGCAAATAGACTTTTCAGTGAAACCCCACATAGGCCGGTGCAGTCTAGGCCATAGGCTCTCAAATGCTGCAACATCTTTGCATTGCCTCCAAGACTTCTTGTATATAAATGTAACCCAATCTATTCTCTACACACACATCTGCTAACCTCACATTTAATTGAGATAATGGTGCATCCTCATCCTCTTGATGGCCCCATCGATCCACCGCCTCCACACTCCCATTTACACATCTATGGTAGAAATTACTACGGAAACCACAATTCTCTTCCTTGTATGTTTTGGCCACCATGTCGGCATGGAGATGATGCTGTAGTCTAAGTTTATGAGCATTTTACTGACACATGCCGCCAATTCTTCCTTTGTCCACATTTCAGAGTAAGATCAAATAAAACGCACATTCTTTGCGATTTTCACCATACCATTTACTTATCTCATATACCACTTCTTTCACATGGATGCTTGTGGTTTCCAATACTGGATTGACCCGCAATTGGAACCTCACATTAAAGAATACATCCATCAACTGCACGTCGTTATCGCGGAACTACAGGAACAATTGCGCTAAGAGAGAGTCAGCATGTAAGAAGCTGTTATATCCCGTTTCGCATGGTAGGTCAGAGGAATAACTGGGAGTAATATGGATGTGTTCTAGCAGATGACCCAGGTGCTGATTTCGTATTTAGCATGTACTGTTTCCACCAATGTATTTCACATAGGGTATTCATGTGAAGTATGCTATGTGTATCATATTATCGTAGTTGCAGTATATAAGGGTATTGTCAATTCATGTTATGCTATGTGTATTGTACTATCGTAGTGGTCAGTATGAGTAGTATCAATGTATCCCGAGCTAATGCGTTACACTTATGTAATTTATGTAATTTTTCATTGTATGTGTTGTTTGTAATTGAATAAACTGTACCTTGTCATGTAACAGTTATTAGTGGTACCCCTATTGTGTCGTTGCAATCAGGATGACACACAAATATGTTCGAAAGCTGATAAGATTGCATGATGCTAAGCTTTTGGAAGGTAGGAGAACATATGTAATAAAACCAAGGCTGATAACATAGTACCGACATAAACATCCTACATAACATGTCAATCACATAATAGAAATAACATAAACATGTACAAGTACTATCTAATGGCGCAGTCAAGGGGCATTTCCATGGCCGCTGGCGCACTTGATGCAAATATACTCATAGGTAAAAAAAAATGGTCTGGTGAAAATATACTCACCGGAAGGTCTGATGATGGGCATGACTGAACACGGGAGCATTGCCAGAGCATTTTTTAGAGGGACTCCAGAGCGAGAGGGAGAGTACACACCGGATGGTCTGGTGCTTGTACTGTTGTGAGCGCCGAACCATCTGGTGTCCACATATTTGTTGCAACTGTCTTTTTTCAACAGGGACTTGATTTGAAACTAACTTGTGATGAAGCTATATGTGTTTGGAGATACATGTCTCCTTGTCTCATGATGTGTAAGTGATAGATGCAATTTGGTGGCCGACGGTGGGATGATCGGGGTCAAGCGGGGTGTTTGGTACTAGATGATCGAGGAGGCTGAGAAAAGTCGAGGGTGATCCTAACTGTGCACATGGAGTTCAAGCAAAGCTTGGAGGAAAGGATGAAGACGGTGTGTTGATAAAGTCAAGCGAAGGGGATACCTGTGCAAGTGACAAGAGGGCCCGAGGGATCGGGAGCTGGAGACACTAGCCAGCAGTCAAGATCACAAGACGGAGTACATGTGTCGACATGAGGATGCTTCTTGAGATCAAAGAAAGCAGTCGTGAGTCACGCTTTGAGAAGCGTGCAAGGCGATTTCATGATTTGGCTTCAAAACTGTGGAAGGGTGAAGTGCATGTGGCATCATCGTGAAACTAGCGTCGATGTGAAGCTAAGTTATAAAGGTGTCATGACCATTCAATGGATGGAGCAAAATATGGATCATAATTCCCCGGTGGTATGTAGCAGGCCATTATAAGCGAGGGGTATTTTGGGAATAAGGAAACTTAAGTGCTAAACTACCTCTCTAGGCCTATAAATAGAGGGGTATGGCTATACGGATGGGTTGAGCTAGCTATTTGAGAGTCTAGAAATAGATTTTGAAGGAGAGGAGAGGATATACTTAGTTTTTGTAATAGGTTAGAGCTTTTGTGAGAGAAAAATCTTTGTAAACTGCCTAAAATAGGTCTTGTCTCTGTGCTTAATGAAGTTAATTTCGCATGAGTTTGTGTTCATCTCCTTCTAGTCTTCTTCTTTTTGTTCTCTTGCCTTCGATGCAAGTTCCTCTATTTTCTAGTTGATTTTCATTTTTGCTTTTGAGCTGCAAGTTTTTCACCTTGTGAGATTGTTCTTCATGTTGCTAGAGGCATAAACATTCACATACTCATGTATATGAGTTGGTCCTAAATCCTATTGCCTCTACACCATCAACTTGGAGAGTTGTTTCTTCCGGTAATCATCTTCTTTGGTTTCTTGTGTTTCTTGCCAAATTGCTTTCTTTTATGGCAATGACTCGTGGATTCATGCTCCTTAGAACCTAAGGTTTATATATCATCCATGAGAGCTACGGTTTTACTTGGTCTCAGCTATGTTTCTCTCTGTTTGCTTCCACTTATAGTGAGGTGTGTTGGGTGACCAAAATAGGAGCAATTTTGAAATAAATTTATTGAGACACCTATTCACCCCTTTAGTCGCTATTTTTGTTCCTACACAATCTACTAAAATGAAATTTTTTATGTTGAATTTCAACAGGCTCATGTCAAATAAATTTATTATATTACAATTTGTCGTTAAAGCTATAGGATATTCGCATACAACTGAATTCAATACGTATTTGGATGCAGATTCATTTTTGAATTACCTATTTTGTATTTGTATTTGAGGATATTAGAATTTATATTAATATTTGTATTGAAATATAGATAGTAACTTAAAAAGTAGACTATTTGATTTCCGACAATCATCTTCTTTGATTTATTGTGTTTCTTGCCAAATTGCTTGCTTTTATGGCAATGACTTGTGGATTCGTGCTCTATAAAACTTAAGGTTTATATATCATCCATGAGAGCTATAGTTTAACTTGGTCTCAGCTAAGTTTCTCTCTATTTGCTTCCGCTTGTACTTTGAGGTGCGTTGCGTGACCAAAATAGGAGTAGGTCATCAATTTTGAAATAAATTTGTTGAGACGTCTATTCACTCCCTTTAGTCGCTATTTTTGTCCCATACAATCTAGTAAAATGAAGTTTTTTATGTTGAATTTCAGCATGCTCATGTCACATAAATTTATAATTTTACAATTTGTCGGTAAAGCTATAGGATATTTGCATACAACTAAATTCAGTACGTATTTGGATGCGGATTCATTTTTGAATTATCTGTTTGTATTTGTATTTGAGAATATTAGAATTTATATTCGTATCTGTATTGGAATATGGATACTAAAAAGTAGACTATTCGATTTCTGCCCCTACTCTCATCCACTAGTATAATCTGAGACGGCCGGTTCATGTTTTGTGAGGTGGCAATAATGTCAGGATTAGTAAACATTTTCTCCCTTATCTCCGGCCAACTGTGTGCTTGCCTCACGGACCGGTCGGCGGTCGCTTTTTTTATTTTTAAATTTTTTATGTTAAAATTTAAATAAATAGATTCCCGGTGATTTTTATATTTTTTAGTTAAAATTTAAATAAATAGATTCCAGGTAAAGGTATTTACAAAATTAGGCGCCTGCAGCCCTGGCTGCAGCCCTCTGAGAGGGCGGTTACAGGTCCTAACTGCTCCCAGAAAGGGCAGTAGACCTAACCACTCCCTCAGAGGGCGGGTGAGGCCTTCCCGCCCGGCCGCTTACCGCCCCCTGAGGGGCCAGGTAGAGCTCCTTACCGCCCTCTCAGGGGGCGGTAAGGGCTCCTCCCCGCCCGCCGCGCCGCACCGCCCGCCCGGCACCCTGCTGCTATAAAAAGGTCAAAAATTGGCCAAAAAATCATAAAAAACTGAAAAAAGGAAAAGTTAAGAAGAGAGAGGAGAAGAGAGGAGAGGAGAGGGGAGGAAGAGAGGTCGGCAAAGCCCTGCTGCATTTGGGCCGCGGATTTGAAGGAAAATTTCGGGTAAATCTTTTTTTTCCTTTTTATTGTTGTTAATTAGTGCAGTAGTAGTATATGACATAGATTTTAGACATTTATGACCTAGGGTTTAGAAAATTATCAAATTTAGTTAGAAAATGGTACGATAGCAGTTCAATATAGAATATTATTTTTAGTATATTATTTTCAGTATGTTATCTGTAGTATATTATTTTTAGTATATTATTTTTAGTATATTATTTTTAGTATATTATTTGTACCTGCGGACGTAGGAGGCAACAGTAGATGATAATTTGCGACCTAGGGTAGCATTTAAAAATTATTTTATCCGATAATCAGAAATATAGTTTGTTGTCTTAACATGGGTTATGTTTGCGGGTGTTTCCAGGGATGGCAGATAAATTAATTTTTCAGATATATTATGGTGAGGGTGAAATTAGGTACGATCCCAACGGTGTAGATCAGTCTGGATTTCATCATGTCATGAAGGGGCTTAGTAAAGCTAATGAGAGGACTATTGTGGGTGTGTGCAAATGGCTCATGCGGTTTTTCGAACTGGATCCGTAGCAATATGAGCTGAAGTTGAAAGCTGTCCTGAGCCGTGCTAGTCATGGATACTTTGGTGAGCTTGTTCCCATCGAAGCCACATCAACTTGGAGGCAGTATGTAGATATATGCTGTGAACGTGGCCTGCCGCTTGTTTTGTTAGCTGAGGCGTACCTGAAAGATCAAAATGAGGTGAACTCTGCAGAAGCAGTAGCAGGACCAAGTGAGGCAGTGGAAGATGAGTCAGAGGCAGCTAATGTAGGGTCCAGGGAGGAGGTTGGTGATGTTCCAGAGCTGCAACCGATGGGTGTAGCTGATGAAGAGGAGCACATCCCTAGCATCATTGAAGATATGGATTTGGAGGATGAAGAGTTGGAGGAAGGCCTTGCCGATGGGGATTCTTCTGATGAGGAGGGTAATGCTCCAGTTCCTGCAGAGTGGCGGGATCAAGAATTTTCGAAGTTGGTGGTTAGCGAGGCTGACCAGACACCATGGCAGTACCATGAGAATGAGGTGTCACAGGGTGCTATGTACCCTACAAAAGAGGCAGTTATTGATGCAGTGAAATTCTGGTCGTTGTCTCTTCGTAGGTAATTCAAGGTTGTTAAATCAAGTAAAAGAGAGTATGATGTGAAGTGCTTGGTGCCTCAGTGCCCTTGGCGGGTGCACGCATTCAGAGGGAAATGGGCAGACTACTGGCAATACTCAATAGTTAAGGAACATAATTGTCACATTGAGGAAATAGAGTTCACCCACTGAAACCTGTCTTTTGCTTTCATTGCAAATGTTATGTACGGAGAGATTGTAGACAACCTAAGGTATGAGCCACGATCAATAATCCGTGCTATTGAGCAAAGGTTCCAGTACACAATAAACTATGCAAAGGCATGGAGGGCGAAACAAAAGGCTACTGAGATGAGGTTCGGTACATATGAAGATTCGTATCACAATCTACCTCGTCAATTAGCCACAATTTGTGCAAGAAATCCAGGCAGCTACTATGATATCAAGCATTACCCCTCTACTGATGTGGAGTACAGTGGAAAAAGAGTGTTGCAGCGTGCTTTCTTTGCATTCGCTGCAACTATCAAAGCAATTAGATATTGCCGACCCATCATATGCCTAGATGGAATATTCCTGACTGAGAAGTACAAAGGGCAGATTTTGTTTGCAATAGGGGTCGACGGTAACAACCAAGTCCTGCCACTAGGGTTTGCGTTTGTGGAGAGTGAGAACGGGGACAACAGGTATTGGTTCCTAGAGCGGGTTAAGCATGCAATTGTTCTTGACCGACCAGATGTGTGTCTCATTCATAATAGACATGCAGGATTGTTGCAGGCTTTGCTGGATATACAACATGATAGCGTGCGACGGGGTGTACCAGTACAGTGGCCCGATCTCAAAAGCAGGTGGTGCATGCGCCATGTGGGTGTGAACTTCTACAGACAGTTTAAAAACAAAGAGTTAATGAAGCTCTTCAAGAAGTTGTGCAGTCAGAACCAGCAACGTAAGTTCAATGCATTATGGGCAAGACTTGATGAACTGACTCTAAAACAAACTGCGGAGGCTGCACCTAACGGTGATGCACCAATAGCTCTCGGTCCTCTCCCAACCGATACTCCGCAGATTGTAAGGAGATCGGGCTCATCTATTAGGAGCTTCTCACAGTGGATACGCAATGAGCCGAATGAAAAATGGGCTCTGCTGTACGATAGTGGTGGTGCAAGGTATGGAGTAATGATTACAAACCTTGCAGAGGTTTATAACTGGGTCATGCGAGGAATGAGGTCCCTACCACTAGTTGGAATTGTAGAAGGCATTTTGCATGGGACCTGCAAGTACTTTATTGATCGGTATGCAGCTGTTAAGGTTGTAATGGAGGACAATCGTATACTTTACGGGCGGATGTTATGTGAGTATATGGAGAAGGCAAATAAGAAGGCTCACATGCATCGCGCAAATCAAGAGGGCACTGCAGAGCACAGGTTCAGTGTCCTGTCTCGGGATAAGGGTCGGAGGGGGGGTAGACGTGAGCGGCATGTTCAAGAGTGTGTGCTAAGGAGTGGGACATGCATATGTAGTTGTCAGAAGCCACAATTACTCCACAAACCTTGTACACACGTCATAGCTGCGTGCGCGGAGCACCATATGCTTCCCAGGCAATATGTGTCACAGTATTTTATGAAAGATCAAATACTAAACACCTGGAACTAGGAGCTGTATGGTTACGGTATTGTTGACACTTTTACAAGTAACCCAGGGCCTGCAAGAATATATGTGTCTGATTTGGGAAAGATGAAGAACGCACCGGGCCGAAGACAAACTCGTCGGATTCGCAACGATATGGATGAATCCGAGGCTGGCCCTAGGATTAAGCGATGCAGTCAGTGCAATGAAGTAGGTCACACTTATAAATATTGTCCCAAAAATGCAGGCGGTGATGCACCTGTTGTCTAGGTGAGTTTTATGTGTGTTGTGCTAGTTTTGTACCATTTTAATATTTGTTAATTTCGCATATAGTTAATTTGCATTCAAAGTATATTGTTGTTGTATTTATTTATCAATGTATTAATGTACATGTCTTTCAAATGCAGAGATGGCTCACCCTCCGACCGCCGAGCTTTTGGACCCTGCCGTGGACAAGAAGCATCGCAGCTTCTTATCCGCCGAGCACCATACGGAGCTAGGAGTGTTTCGCCCACGAGGCCCTGGAGAGCTGCTGACGATAGACGAGCGATGGAATCACAGGTACTTAGAAAATTTGATACGAAATTGTAATATCACTGTTGTTGTTCCATATTATTGATATATTGCAACACTTATAGGTTGGCAGCGGCCGGACTCCTACCGCTTTGCCGGTTGGTTGAGGCCCCATCGACGGAGAACCCCGAGGTTGCGGCCCGTCGTTTCTACTTCGATCGGTCGCTGATAGCAGCACTGGTCGATCGTTGGAGGCCGGAGACACATACGTTCCACCTCCCGTGCGGAGAGATGACCCCGACCCTGCAGGACGTCTCCTACCTCTTAGGCCTTCCTTGCGCGGGAGCTGCGGTTGGGGTCACCGATATGCAAGCTGACTGGATGAACAACATGCATTAGCGATTTGTCCCGGTGGAGCGAAAAGAGGATGCACCCCCCTACGTGCCTAAGTTCTTATCCGATGCACGAGGGCCAACGAAGAAGTAGATCCTACAGTTCTAGGTACGGTAACATACAACCTATGGAATACTAACAAAGTATGTCGTAATGATCCTTTCTGACACCAGTCATATGTGCAGCCGGCGTACAAACACCCACACGCCAACGCATACGCGGTCTCGAGACATTTGGAGGCCTTCCTGCTTTGGTTGTTTGGGTGGGTCATGTTCACTAGTGACCAAGGCCACCTGGTTACCAGGACGCTTGTGCCGTACAACCGGTCGATAGCGGATGCTGATGCGGAGGATGTACCGCAGTTTAGCTGGGCATCCGCTGTTCTTGCTGCGACGTATCGGGCGCTCTGCGACGCATGCACGAAGAAGGAGGCACTAGCCACTTTCGCCGGGTGTCCACTTCTTCTTCAGTTATGGTCGTACGAGCATTTCACCATAGGCAGGCCGGTGGTGGACCGCTCCCCGTACCTAGAGGAATGGTACGGCGAGACGGACAAGGAAGCGCCTACAATGGCCTCGATGTGGTGTCGTCGTCGGGTATGTATTGTACATTAACAGTTTCCTTCATATTGTGTTTCTCTCAAAATATTTTTATTGATGTTTGTCACTCAGCCACACTGGGCGTACGAGCAGCCTCGCAGCACGTACGAGCATTTTCGTACCCAGTTTGACAGGCTACGTCCTGACGATGTGGTATGGGAGCCATACAGCGTTCCGTCCGTTCAGGCGTGTGCAGGGTTGGGTTTGTCACCCTTATGCATCCGCAACGAGGAGTGCTGGCTCACGAAGGCGCCCGTTGTCTTTGACATCTACGTCGAAGAGTACTCACCGCACCGCGTCATGTGACAGTTTGGCCGTCACCAGGCATTCCCGCTCTTCCACATCTGTAGCGTCCCCGTGCAAGTCCACAGGTACATTTGCAAAATTATAGTTTTAGCAACCTTCATTTCACTGTGACTTACATTTACCGTGGTTTCAATGCAGGTACACGCGTAAAGGCCAGCCAACTGGCAACCTCTAGGCGGAGCGCTTGGCCCCTTACGTGGCAACATGGGCCCAAGCGCTACAGGACGTCGTGGAGGAGGCTCGTCCACACAGCGAGCAGAACATCAGGGAGTACCTACGGTGGTATGTACCACGTACGCGGACCCGTGTCACCTACACCCCTGAGGATGTCCGGTGCCACATCGCGTCGACAGCGGAGACATACTCGGTGCATTGGGACGAGGATGCCGCTTTAGCAGTAAGTAACTTTTTGAAGTCTGTACTCCATATTGAATGAACATAAATGTATACTGTAATTGTTCACTTCTGTTCGTATCCCCAGACAGGTATCCTTTATGACGTAAATAGGGATGCAGCTGCTGCCATGGAGCGCGTCCGGCAAGGGCACCACCTAAGTACGTCGGATGTTGCGAGCTTCATTAATAGAGTTTTCGACAAGAGAACGCGCGCCTTGAAGCTCACCTCCTGCCGATCTACCACAGATGTAGCAGGGCCGCCTCCCAGATCGAGTGGTGTACACGCTGAGTCGTCTCGGCCGTCAGACGTGCACCGACGTTCTTCAGTGTCGGCACCCACACGACCCCTTCTACCACGTCATGGAGGGTCGGAGCATAATATGAACAAGGGTTCCCGATCTTCCGAAAGGTTCTGGTAACTCTCGATTTGGTGGAAACGAGACACAAGTCGATCCGGCTTCCGAACAACACGATCCGAAACCCCGCAATCGCAGCACCACGTCTCCTCTGGTTATCAACCGGCGTTGCACGGTTGACCTCGCCAACAAGGCTAAAATCCTTGCCTGTGAATCGAAGAACACAAGCAAGAACAAGGAAGAATGCAACCAAATTGCAGATGAATGATTAATCTCACGAGTTGGGGTCTCACAAACCGACGAAACGGCGAAACTGTTCTTGACAGAATAATCTAAGCAAAACCCGCCCTAACGAGAGCGGCGGCGGCTGATAATAAGGGTCTAGGGTCGTCACACCCCCTGGTCATGCCCCCCTAATGGGCTCAACGACGATACACGGCCCAACGGACCAAAAACGGTGACGCAGCACCGGGACAGATTCTAGATGCTGACTTGTTTCGACGTTTCCCGTTGACTCAGAAGGAATTTGGACCTCAAACCAACGCCATTGGTTTCCTTATGAAATTATCTTTCAAACCATATGTGAATCGTCGAAAACGGAGTCCGGATGCGTCCTGGGCGTCCGTTTTACTGCTCACTGGTCCTGGAGGTCGAGGCTGATTCGGATTCGAGTTGGACTGGACGTCCTGCTGTTGTTGGACGTCCTAGCTGCTCCTCCACGCCTCCAAGCCTTCCTCTATGTGTCTTCTTGTCCTCTCCATGATTCCTAAGTAACACATAATCATTAGGTAGTAATCTATTCTCAAAATTATATAAAGAGTTGCTTAGGAACGAGCTCACCTCTAAATTTAATTGTCGTGCGCGAGCTCTCGTGATTGGACCTTGAAAGTTCAATGGAGGATCATTGTATGTATCCGAGGGAGTGATGTCCTCATCATCCTCCCCCTCTTGAATTGGAGTCGTCCTCGACTCAAGCTCATCATCGGCTCCCAAGTAAGGTTTCAAATCTACAATGTTAAAAGAAGGACTAACCCCGAACTCGGGTGGCAACTCAAGTTTATATGTATTATCATTTATTTTCTCAATTATTTTATAAGGACCAGCAGCTCTTGGCATTAATTTAGACTTACGCAGCTCTGAAAACCTATCTTTTCTTAAATGTAACCACACTAAATCACCCGGTTCAAGTTTGACTTCTTTCCTACCTTCACTACCAGCAATTCTATACTTTTCATTCATCTTTTCGATATTTATTTTAGTTGTTTCATGCAACTTACGAATAAAATCAGCACGTGCACTAGCATCACTATGTGTTCTTTCAGTGGTAGGTAAAGGCAAAAGATCAATAGGAGCGCGAGGGGTAAAACCATACACTACCTGAAAAGGACTTACCTTGATGGTAGAATGTGTTGCCCGATTATAAGCAAACTCCACGTGGGGCAAACATTCTTCCCACATCTTCAAATTTTTCTTCAAAATAGCTCTCAACATGGTACCCAAAGTGCGGTTCACTACCTCCGTTTGGCCATCAGTTTGTGGGTGGCAAGTAGTAGAAAACAATAGTTTTGTACCCAACTTATTCCATAGAGTGCGCCAAAAATGACTCAAAAATTTAGCGTCGCGATCTGAAACAATAGTAGAAGGCATACCATGCAAGCGAACAATCTCTTTGAAAAAGAGGTCAGCAATATAAACGGCATCATCACTTTTATGACAAGGTATAAAATGTGACATCTTAGAAAAACGATCCACAACAACAAAAATGCTATCCCTCCCCCTCTTAGTCCTAGGCAATCCCAAAACAAAGTCCATCGAAATATCTGCCCAAGGAATAGAAGGAACAGGAAGAGGCATATACAAACCATGTGGATTCAAGCGAGACTTAGCCTTTTGACATGTGGTACAACGTGCCACGAACCGCTCAACATCTCTCCTCATCTTTGGCCAAAAGAAATGTGTGGCCAACATATCCTCCGTCTTCTTAGCACCAAAATGTCCCATCAATCCTCCTCCATGTGCTTCCTGCAACAATAAAAGACGAACGGAACCAACTGGAATGCATAGACGGTTAGCTCTAAACACAAATCCATCATTGATCACAAACTTGTTCCATGTACGTCCCTCTTTACAGTTCAGCAATACATCTTTAAAATCAGGATCAAGCACATATTATTCTTTTATTGAGTCAAGTCCAAAAATTCTATAATCAAGTTGGGACAACAAAGCATATCGTCTAGACAAAGCATCAGCAATTATATTATCCTTCCCTTTCTTGTGTTTGATAACATAAGGAAAAGATTCAATAAATTCAACCCACTTAGCATGTCTACGATTCAGATTATTTTGAGAACAAAGATACTTAAGCAATTCATGATCCGAATGTATAACAAATTCTTTAGGCCACAAATAATGACGCCACGTCTCTAAAGAACGTACAAGTGCATACAATTCCTTATCATACGCAGAGTAATTAAGAACAGGGCCATGCAATTTTTCGCTAAAGTATGCAACGGGCTTACCTTCTTGCATCAAAACACCTCCAATGCCCACTCCACTAGCATCACATTCTAGCTCAAAGGTCTTACCAAAATTTGGAAGTTGCAGCAATGGCGCGTGCGTAAGCTTGTCCTTCAAAGTGTCAAAGGACTCCTCTTGTGCCTTACCCCAATGGAACACCACACCTTTCTTTGTCAACTCGTGTAAGGGGGCAGCAATGGCGCTGAAATCCTTCACGAAACGACGATAAAAACCTGCAAGTCCAAGAAAACTTCTCACCTGTTTGATGGTTTGGGGCACCGGCCAACTCTTTATGGCTTCAATTTTCATCTCATCCACCTCAATTCCCTGTAGAGTAATAACATAGCCAAGAAAAGAGACTCGATCCGTGCAAAAGATGCACTTCTCAAGGTTACCAAATAAACGTGCATCACGTAAAGCATTAAAAACAGCACGTAAGTGATCCATATGTTCATCCAAAGACTTGCTATAAATCAATATGTCATCAAAGTAAACCACCACAAATCGTCCAATAAAAGCTCTTAAAACCTCATTCATCAAACGCATGAAAGTGCTAGGTGCATTAGTTAAACCAAAAGGCATTACTAACCACTCATATAATCCGAATTTAGTTTTGAAAGCTGTTTTCCATTCATCTCCAAGTTTCATTCTAATTTGGTGGTAACCACTACGCAAGTCGATCTTTGTAAAAATTACAGAGCCACACAACTCATCAAGCATATCATCAAGTCTAGGAATAAGATGGCGATATCGAATAGTAATGTTATTGATGGCTCTACAATCAACACACATACGCCAAGTACCATCTTTCTTAGGAACCAAAATCACAGGAACAGCACAAGGACTAAGGCTCTCACGTACATACCCGCGGTCCAAAAGCTCTTGGACTTGCCGCTGAATTTCCTTAGTCTCCTCGGGATTGGTTCGATACGCAGCACGATTTGGCAATGTTGCTCCCGGGATCAAATCGATTTGATGCTCTATCCCTCTCATAGGTGGCAGTCCCGGGGGTATCTTAGCTGGGAAAACATCCTCATACTCCTGCAAAAGGTTAGTGGCAGCAGGAGGTATCGAACTAATAACATCATCAAGCGAATACAAAACTCGTTTGCAAACCAAGGTGTAGCAAATATCATTATTAGAAATTTCAGCAAGGTCACTTTTTAGTGCAAGCATAACACCACCCTTCAATTTTATGCCCTCTACCTTAGAACTAGGTGCAGACTTATCCTTTTTAGGTGGGTAAAGAGAATTAGCAACTTGCTGATTTTCAGATTTAGTATCACGCAAATTAGCAGCTCGTTCTTTATCAGCTTGTACAATTTCAGCATGGGTCATAGGAACCAAAGTAATTTTCTTTCCTTTATGCATAAAAGTATATGTATTACTTCTACCATGGTGTATAGCATCATTATCAAATTCCCAAGGTCGACCCAATAAAAGTGAGCAAGCTTCCATAGGTACCACATCACAGTCAACATAATCAGCATAGGAACCAATGGAAAAAGAAACTCTGCAAGTTTGTGTTACCTTAGCTTTTTCAGCATCATTAAACCACTGAAGGTTATATGGATGGGGGTGTTGGCGTGTGGTCAAGCCAAGCTTCTTGACCAAATCTGAACTCACCAAATTATTACAACTACCTCCATCGATGATGACACGTGCTCGCCGATTTTGGATGACGAAGAAAATCTGGAACAAGTTATGGCGTTGCAGCTTCTCTGGTTGTTGTACCTTTGTGCTGAGCGCCCGCTGCACAATGATGCTCCTATAGGTCGCTGTGTCATCACTGCCCAAGATTTTGTTGCTCTCCTCAACAACTGGTTCTTCTTCTTCTTCTTCCTCAATGTCAGAGGCGCTGATGTACCCATCTTCCGTTGCAATGTATGCCCGCTGACTTGGGCAATCCTTCTGCACATGACCGAATCCATGGCAGCGACGGCACTGAATGCCAGAGGTGCGTCCCGTTGATGCAACAGAGGAAGCACTCTTGGAAGGTCCCTGCAAAACAGAATTTTTACCTGAGCCTGAAGGTCGTGTAGTGACCGGATTTGGTGCCGTAGCTGCTTGTTGCTTGCTCGCTGGTGAGGGAGCCCTGTAAGTGGATGGTTTGGACAGCCCAAAGGATGGTCCTGTGCGCGGCGTGTATGTGGTGCTGGCCTTGTACTTGCCCTGCTGCTCACGCCCCTGCAACTCCTTCTCTGCAAGCATAGCAAACTGAAACAACTGGTTGACATTGTTAAATTCTTTATAATCAATAATATCCTGGATTTCACGTCTCAAACTCGAATAAAATCGACAAATAGAATCTTCGTTTCCCTCTACTATGCCACAACGCATCAAGCCCTTTTGAAGCTCACCATAATAATCCTGCACAGATTTATCTCCCTGTTCTAAGCGCATCAATTTCTTACGCAGGTCTCTATGATAAGATGGGGGAACAAATCTATCACGCATAGCAACCTTAAGCTCTTCCCATGTACGAGGTGTGGCACCATCTGCAGCTAAACCAGTCCACCAAATAATAGCAAAATCTTTAAACTCACTAGTGGCTTGTCTAACTCTATGTTGTTCAGGTACTTGGTGGGCACTAAATTTTTGCTCTACTGTCATCTCCCAATCAAGATATCCCTCAGCATCATAATGTCCCGAAAAAGAAGGTATAGTAAATTTAACCTTAGCATAAGGATCTTCAGGAGCTCGATTATACATACCTCGATGGTGGTGGTGATGTGGAACGCCACCCATACCTGTGGTGTTAGTGCGAAGACGACGCCGTAATCTGTTTTGCAATGTCACCGCTGGATCAACATTAACATCGTCATCATACAACTCATCACCGGTGTTGCTTCCATTCACATCTTCGTTGTGCACAGGACGGTTTTCCAAAGCATTTACCCTGTCGGTGAGCTCGGATAACCGTTTGTCCACCCGCTCAACCGCGTTTGTGAGTTTCATCTCAATTATCGCTTCAGTGACAGCCTTGATGACTGTCTCCTTCATCTCCTTCTGAGCATTGTCTACAACAGCTTGTAGCTGCTCTTGGCTGACACACTTCTTGAAGTCCTTTGGCGTTTTATCTCCTTCAACTGATATTGTGGAAACAAACACAACAACAAACAGTGAAGGTTATCCCTAATAATCGTACTACAAAGGTGGAGTGGTGCCTCTCAATCAAGATCAGCAAAGGTAGACACCTTACCAAGCTCTTACCAGGGTTCTTACCAGCAAAGCAAAGGATACCTGGAAGGCGTGCGAGCGATTGCAGGGATGCAAACCAGTGCTGTCCAGAAGAATCTGTGGAGCTTGGAAGGCACACAAAGAGAACAAATATGTATATGTGGAACACAAATCAGAAACAGATAGTAATGCTGAATTATAGTCCCAAGTACTTGTTCTCGTTGCTGGCCTAAAGTGTTGCAAGTACCAAGTATGTGTGATAAACAAGGTGGAGAAACAAGTATGATGGATAGCAAGAGCAACAGAAACAAAGAACTAAACAGCACACGCTAACACAGCTCACTTTGCCCTTCTCTATGTGCTCCTCTAGATATTGTTCCTCTTTTGCCCCTCTCTTTTTTCTATTTTTTTGTGCTGTCTTTGTTTTTTTGGGAAAATTCGACTTTTTCTTTTTATTTTTTTGATATTTTTTTTCACTTAGGAGCACACAAGAGGGAACCACAGAAAATTTGAGCTTAAACAAGTGAAAGACGTGGCCTGTAGAATTTTCTGAAGTTCAGCCGGAAAATGAGAAAAATATTTGGAAATTGAAAACTCAAACTTCGGAGGCGAATTTGGGAATCCTGATTTCGCCGAACCCGACGAAGCGAGGGACGAACGGATCCGAAACGCCGTTTCGATGCGAAAAACTCTGTGACTTTTCTGAAAACGGAGTTCGTACGCGAAAGTTATGCCCGATTTGAAAAACGACTCCGAATTAGAGGACAAAACGAGAAGAAAGTGGGGAAAATATGCGACGGAGGCTAGGGTTTGATGGAAACGGTGGGGGAAAACACACGAACTGGACTCTAACACGACCTAACTAGCAACAAGACCTTAACCAGGACACAAACTCAACACGACGAACTCTGAAACTGAAATATGCAAAAGCTAAAGGCGCGGAAGGGTTGTAGGACAGGAAAAAAAAACGATATGACAGTGGACTATGGAACGAAGGCGAAAACACTCGAAACTAAGGGTAGATATGAACCTGACGGTATACCTGAAGCTCTGAATACCACTTAATATGAACAAGGGTTCCCGATCTTCCGAAAGGTTCTGGTAACTCTCGATTTGGTGGAAACGAGACACAAGTCGATCCGGCTTCCGAACAACACGATCCGAAACCCCGCAATCGCAGCACCACGTCTCCTCTGGTTATCAACCGGCGTTGCACGGTTGACCTCGCCAAGAAGGCTAAAATCCTTGCCTGTGAATCGAAGAACACAAGCAAGAACAAGGAAGAATGCAACCAAATTGCAGATGAATGATTAATCTCACGAGTTGGGGTCTCACAAACCGACGAAACAGCGAAACTGTTCTTGACAGAATAATCTAAGCAAAACCCGCCCTAACGAGAGCGGCGGCGGCTGATAATAAGGGTCTAGGGTCGTCACACCCCCTGGTCACGCCCCCCTAATGGGCTCAACGACGATACACAGCCCAACGGACCAAAAACGGTGACGCAGCACCGGGACAGATTCTGGACGCTGACTTGTTTCGACGTTTCCCGTTGTCTCAGAAGGAATTTGGACCTCAAACCAACGCCATTGGTTTCCTTATGAAATTATCTTTCAAACCATATGTGAATCGTCGAAAACGGAGTCCGGATGCGTCCTGGGCGTCCGTTTTACTGCTCGCTGGTCCTGGAGGTCGAGGCTGATTCGGACTCGAGTTGGACTGGACCTCCTGCTGTTGTTGGACGTCCTAGCTGCTCCTCCACGCCTCCAAGCCTTCCTCTATGTGTCTCCTTGTCCTCTTCATGATTCCTAAGCAACACATAATTATTAGGTAGTAATCTATTCTCAAAATTATATAAAGAGTTGCTTAGGAACGAGCTCACCTCTAAATTTAATTGTCGTGCGCGAGCTCTTGTGATTGGACCTTGAAAGTTCAATGGAGGATCATTGTATGTATCCGAGGGAGTGATGTCCTCATCAGAGCAACATGGTACGAATTATACTTTTGAATAATGTTGAACAATATCCTTTACTTATTATTATTAAACATTCATTAGGTCCGCCTGCACAAATCTCGATGCAGCCTCGTAGATCAAGCCCTGTGCGTCCACCCTCAGGTACTCCGGGCACCCTTCATCCTAGTTTCTAATACATTTAGCAAAATAAGTAAATAGTATGCTCAGGTTACTTCGGTGACGAGGCCGGTCCGTCTTCGACAGCCCCACGCCCTACCCCTCCCGCAACGTACTACGGGCACGTCAGCGTGGCCTTCTTCTGCTGCACTGTCGTACGACGCAGGTACAATTATACATTTTTTACTACTACTTTCAATACATATTGTTCGTATCTAACGCGATTATTTGTTCATAGGCCCCTCTAGCCAGTACACATGGACGCCTGCCGAGCCTTCACAGTCCTCCTACCCTAGTCAAGAGGATGAGGCTGGCCCCGACACCGCATACGACATCGTCCATGACTTCTTCGGGGGCACACTATACTACGACGTCCTTCAGCGGTCCTAGGTTTCCAGTGCTCCCCTTCGAACACAGCCCACGCAGGACGAGCCCTCGACACCGGTGGTCCTGTAACACCCTGAATTTTAGCATATAAAGATATAGCAAAATTCGCTCCAAATTAAAACTTTTTCTAATTATTAAACTAGTATAAAATCAAGGAAGTATATACTTGATGTATATATACTTGTAGTACATATTCAAATATATTATTTTGGTTAAGGATTCCAAAGATCACTAAGTTAATTTCTAAATTAATCGTTGCATAAATTGAGCATATGCATTTTGGTTTATTGTTCTTATGGTTCTTTGTGTGGCGATTCGAGTGTTGTATGCTTCTCAGTTCGAATCTATTCTAGTTCCTCTCGGTAATTTCCTAATCCAAATCAATTCATAAAGATCGATCTTCCAATTTAACTCAAATCTATAATTCAATTATTCAATTGAGTTATCCCCATTTAATTTTGTTCGACTCGAACTAAATGTCTCTCAAATTCGAATCTCAATATTTATTCTTATCAGCTCAAATACAAATTGAATTCAGTTCCTTTGAATTCAAGCCTCTCTCAAATACCGAGGTTTCTAGTTCAAACCTTTCTCCTAATTCAAATACCCTTATTGAATTAATGCCAAACTCAGATTCAAATACTCCTATTTGAATTAGTATCAAATTCTATCTCAAATCCATATTCATCTAAATCCTAATCGAATTGCATTCAAATACAATTCGAATCATTCGAGTTATAGTCCAATTCAATTTCTCAATTCATTGATTTATCCAAATTCCATTTCCATTCCAAGTCATTCTTTTGAATCATCGCCGATTTTATATTCGAATGCATTCGTTTGAAACTTTGCAAATACAATTACAATTCATATACATACAAATTGTCACACATTTCAATTACAACACCATGCAATTCAAATACACAAATATCTCTTTCTCTCATCTCACTATTGTCTCTCTCTCATCTCTCCTTCTCTCTCAGCCCATCCCTCTGTCCTCTCTCTGTGATCACCGACCAATCGGCCAACACCCATGCCGTGCTCCCATACCGGCTTTCTCCCTGATCTCTACCGAGCAAGCCAAAAGCCAATTCCTCTTCTCCTCTCAAGCTTCACCTGCAAGCCTCCTCTTCCTTACACACATGCATACGCCGAGCTGCCCCACGCTGCCGTCTCGCCCGCGTGTGCGTCATCCCTGTCCAGGCCACCGTTGATGTGTGCGCCGCATTTGTGCCGTCGTGGCCGCACGCGCTGCCTCCGTGCGCTACTACTGGCTCCCCCGGCCAGAACGGCTCGCGCCGAGCCACCATGGGCCGCCTTGAGCACAGCCGGCCAGCGCCGCCACCCACATCACCGGCCATCCTAGGTGAGCCTCCGACCCGCGCCTCCCTCGTTGCGCCTCCGTTGTTCCGCTATCGCAGCGCTACGTCGCCCTCTGCGCTGTGCCCCTCGGCTGCATCGCCCGTACTGTCCAGCCGCGCCGTGCGCCCAGCCGGTCTTCACCGTGTTGCGCCGCCGCCCGGCCGCCTCCTGCACCGCACGCGCCGCTGGTCTGCGCAGCCGCACCGCCTGCCGCTCGTCGCTGCTCGGCCCGCATCGTGTCGAGCCGCTCTGGCGCCATGCCTCCTACTCTCCACCACGCCGCCCCGGTGCGCAACGCCGCCTTCACCGTCCCACCACCGAGCTCCCTATCTCGGCCAGCCACCATTCCGCCGCCGGCTCACGTCGCTTGAGCCCGAGTGTGCCGCCGCGCTCGGCGAAGAGACCGCCGCCGCTTGTCTGCGCGCCTCCGGCCTCCCCTCTTCCTCCCACGGTCGCGCCACCCGTGCTGCCATCCGCGCGCCGCGCTGCGCACAGCCGCCGCCCGCGTGCGCCGTGCCGCCTCCTGCCTCGCCAACCGACGCCTCCTTCTCTCTCGCCGGCGCCGCCGCTTCTTCCGCCGCCGCTCCCTCCGGCGCCGCCGCCGCCCCTCCCTCCGGTCTCTCTCTTCTCTGTGCCGCTCGGGAAAAGCCAAAGGCCCAGCCGACCTTATCCACAGCTCAGGCCGGCGTGTCCACACGTCTGGTCCACGGTGGACCATACACCGAGCTCCCCTTCGGTCTACCGGCCTACACACCGAGCCCACCGACAGCCCACATCGCCCGATCCACGGTGCACCCACCTCACAACCTCCCTCCGTTCCACAGTCCCGCGAACCGAGTTCGCGGAATAGTCTCCCTTTTTAGTTTCCTGGAATTATCCTTTTCCGTAAATCTTCCAATAGCCATATCTACTCCGTTTCAACTTCGATTTCGGCGATTCTTTCGCCGATAATCCTCTAAAATCATAATCTACCTCCATGCCAAATCTTGTAATTTTTGGAGTTTATTTAATTTCTCATTCAATAATTATTTCGTGTCGCAGCGCTTAATCTAGATTTAGATTTCGCCTTATAATAAATAACGTCGAGTTAGATAATCTCATAATTATGTTTAGGTTGTAATCATAATATTGTCGCATGTGATAACCTAGCTTAAGTTGGTTAATTCCTTTTCTTAATAAGAATAACTAAATGTTGTTTCAATTAAGTGTTTAAGAACAAATTGATATTTCATGTGATAATTCATGTGATAGTTTATAGATTAAATCTTAGTTATAATTAATGTAATAGGTTAACCCGTGTAGTGGTTAAATAAATAAATATATGTTAATAGAATATGATAGAATAATTTACACGTTAATAGTTAATTAATTGAATAACCTTTTGATAATTAATTAATTAGATTCAAAGGATAGATTAACCTAATTAATTAATTGCTTGTATGCTTTTATGATAGCGTTAGAGTATAACTTAATTAGTGTGTCAATTAAACAACACTAGATAATTAAGGTTAGTTGCTAAACGACCATGTTTTAGTGCTATAGATTAGAATATTTAATCTCTACACTTAAGCATATATAATCGTCTAGAGTTATACTTACGTATATATGTATACATGCTCACATACATATAAATGTAAGTATTACACATACGATATGTCGATACACGCGCACTCACCTACACGTAGAATCTCTAGCTGTCGTCCTTCGACAGTTAATCTAATAAGAGTTCACCTAGTTAATCGTGATTTGTTAAGGTTTTCTCTTAAATTGATAAAACAACTAGGTTATCAGCTTATCCTAGCTTCGCTAGATTATCCCGTTATTCTCTGTGTATTAGTTTCATATTGATTAGAGTTGTCGTTTATCTTTTCGCTGGGTTTAGCCTTCGTCGTTTTCTCTGTTGTTTTTCTTCCGTTTTGGCATTTCTTGGTTTTGTTCTGGTGTTCAATTGCTTAGTCGTTGTGCGCTTTTTGTCGTTAATCTGCGTAGGCTCGAAGTCAAGGTTCTAAGCAAGAACACGAGGAAGGAACTGAAGGCAAGATCTAACGATGAAGAAGAACCCCAGGAAACTCAAGAGACAAGACCAATTGTGAATTGACCCTTCAAGAAGGCAAGTCCTATTTCCTTGATCATATTGAACCTATGTTTTCGAATAATATATATGATCAACTAAAATCGGACTTATTATCGCATGTGCTATATATTGCATTTTCTTTCAAAACTACTTGTAGTAGTTAATCCTATCAACACTGCCATGCCATATATGTCATCATCCAGAATACATATCACCCTAGGAATACCTGTTGTTAAATATATTAACAATGGACGACGTCTTGATATCTAGCATGCTTAGGATTGAATACATCTCCTCGGAGATGTCACTTTTAAAATACGTCTCCTCGGAAATATTGCTTTTAAAACACTTCTCTTCGGAGACAAGATTTACTGTTATCAAAGATAACTCATATACCATGATTCCTTGATGGTTGTGAATTCCGTGATTGTGGTGAAATCCTTGATGTCATGTGGGACATGGAAGGTGATGTGTAAAAATGGGTGAAAACTGTTTTGGCGCGGGCAGGTAGAGTGGTCCTCCGGGGAGGATGCTCATGGGGGCGTGAGTTACATGATGGTATTCATTGCCCATGAAGATGCCTAGCCCGGCCGCTTAAGGACCGAGTCTTGCGCCGTCATGCTTAGCCACCCCGTGCAACCATGCGTCCTGTATGGGCAGGACTTGACTTCTCCCTTCACCAGACTGGGTTGGGCATAATACCAGGAGGCTGAGAGCAACGAGCAGTCAAGTGACTATCATGTCGGCTGTTTGGAGGTTTCAGGTACCGGCTTAGGCTTAAAAAGGGATGCTGGCCTTCGGAACATACAGCTCTGGTCCTTGACGTGCGTCGTGGAAAAGCCCGGCAGGGAAGGTGTTGGAAAGGTCTGGTATGATTCGCTCCTCCCCTTGCAACGGATGGAGGCTGAGCATATCGCATGGGTAAAGCTGTACAACCTCTGCAGAGTGTAAACCTATTCGAATAGCCGTGTCCGCGGTCATGGACATACGAAGGTATGGTCACGCTTGACTAGACTCAAGGTGCGTGTCTTGATGCGTGAGTGTGTGGACTAGATGTCCGTGTGATGTGGTTCCTGGCGCACTCCGCCAGAAGCTGTGTGGTACTAGAGGTACACCAGATGTGATAAAAGGGACTGCGGAGTGAGGTATAGCCCCTCCCAGGACTGAAAACCCCCAGATACAACTTGTTACCCTGGTTTTGGTTTTAAAACTATTTTGACAGCTTTGCTATCAGGTTACCTTCTAATGCGTTGGGGACTTGAGGTGATACTCAGTGCCAACAGAAGATGCCTGCCTTTGTTTTCAAAAGCTTTGTTACATTTATTTTTAAAAAGGTTAACAGTGGAGAATATAACTGGATATCTGCATAAAACCTGTTTTACGCTTAAAACTATGCCGTAAAGCCTTATCCTTGAAATATTCATTATGCATCTATCAACCCTTCGAAGTAGTATAGGACTTGTTGAGTACCTTCCGTACTCAGTCTTGTTGCTTTCAGATTGTTGAGTTGGAGATCAGCCTCAACCCAGATGAAGTCGAAGAGAAGAAGTCTAAGGTCGCGTCCGCACCCGAGTTGCCTGTGGCATTGGGTTGCATCGTCGTTTCGCTCCGCTGCGTTGTAGGCTCTTCTGCCTGGCTGGTCTGCTGTGGATTCTTGTCCATCAGACCATCTTTTCTCTTTTCAGGTATTTATTTTACTTATTTGTATTCGAAGTATGTATTTGATATCATTCTGTTGAATTCTGTGCGTATCAGCTACTTGATCCAGGGACTGATACAGGAGGCACAGGGGAACCCGGGTTCGGGGTCCTCACAGGTCCCTACTAGGCCTACCAGACACGTCGGTCCACCCGACCCCCTCACCTACTCCAGGGGTCACGTGAGGGTTAACCAGCGGCATCGGGACCACGATGGGGTGCACGGGCGACGGCAACGAGGGAGGCATAAGTAGCATTTTACATTTTATGTAACTAACATATGCATATTCGCTTCGTGATGTACTCTTATGTATTAAGACACATTTACTTTGTATGGTCGACTTAGCATTTCGTAAATGCATTTCATATTCAGACACGTTTAAAGAAGAAGTGACCACAACACTAAACTTTAACCATGACTTGACAACACATGCCTCCTGCCGCAGGCTTTAAACAAGATGTGACAACACTACCCAGCTTTTTGCAATCAGTAAATGCCAACAAGGGAACCAATAAACGTGGAATCTCTGACCATGGGCAATGACACAACTTTCCCATTCTTCAAGATGGAATCCGATGCTCCTCCCACTAGCTACGCCCATGCCCTCACTCCTTTCTTCACGAGCGAATCCAATGATCCTGCCTCCCCCAACTATAAATAGCCCAACCTCCTTATGATGAAGCATCACTCATTTCTCATATCCCTCAAGTGCAATGTCTTCCTCAGCTCCATCGAGCCCACCAAAGAAACATTGGGGGACTACCATACCTGAAGGTCTCGAATCACCAATGTGCTTCTGTGGTGATCTTTGTAAGCTCCGCGAGTCGTAGGACATCTCATACACCTATGGACTGCGCTTCTTCATGTGTGCCAACTACGAGTATGACAAGCCTCGCCATGCAACAACTGGTTATCGACCGGTACGGTAACAGATATCCGTCTCATCTCTTCCGATTTCGCACCCTCTTTTACTAACCGCTCATCTTGTTCCATTTGTTCAGTCCCCTCCACCGCTCTGTGATTTTATTCAGTGGCTCGACAATGAGCAAAATGACTCACAGAAGCAGTGGGTCGACATGAACATGAGGTGGAGAAGGGAAGCGTACACACGTCGGGAGTACGAGCAACAACAAGAGGAACTTCGCCTCAAGCGGGAGGAAGAAGAGCGCATGAGGAAGGCGGCGCACGACCGTACCGTGGCTCAGGCTCGAGAGGCTGAGA
This sequence comes from Phragmites australis, assembly GCF_958298935.1. Lineage (NCBI taxonomy): Eukaryota > Viridiplantae > Streptophyta > Magnoliopsida > Poales > Poaceae > Phragmites > Phragmites australis. Next base: position 15,891,325 of record NC_084931.1, read on the forward strand.
GGGAAAGGAAGCGGGAGAGAGCCCGCCGTGCTAAGGCGGCAGGTCCCGATGCCCTCCGAAAGGAAAAGTATCCTAGATGCACGCAGTAGAGAGTACCTAATGTAACCCGACATACTTTCCCTCCCTAAGGTATGTTATGATTAGGATCGACGCACTAATAAGTAGGTCTTAGTGCGAACCGTACATGCCACCTTTGTTTTCTCATCGTGTCGTCGCGGTTACAGTGTATTGTAATGTTTTCACCCTATGTTTAATACTATGTTTGTCCTCGTTCGCACCCCATACCCATGTAAAATGCTGCGACTACTAATTACTGATTTTTTTCTCCCGCTATTACATAACCTACTCCAAATTTAAATTCTTAATTTCCTTACACCCCTTCCTTTTTATTTCTTTAATAACAGAAAATACATTTGTAGAGGATAAAATGGGAAAAAAACATTTTTAGAGGAAAAAATGCCCCTGACCGAGGGTGGTTAGGGCTAACCGCCCTCTCAGGGCCAGCCCCTTTTGCCGTAACCGCCCTCTCAGAGGGCTGAAGTCCCCTGAGAGGGCTGCAGGCACCTAGTTTTACAAATATCTTCGCCGGGAATCTATTTATTTAAATTTTAACTAAAAAATATAAAAATAAAAAAAACTCGTCATATAGATCATTTTTTCCCTTCAGGGGTCACATGGCCTGAGCATCAAGCCTCATGGTCAAATGGACTATTCCAATAAAGTAAGCAGCATCGGCCCAAAGTGACTGGGCAATGCATTAGCAGACACTCGAGCAGCTATTGTAGCAGTAGGGCCAAATTTGAAGAGCTTCTTCGAGGCCGAAATTAGCAGCTGATAAGGCCGAGGCAGCACCATATCAATTCTATTCTCAGCCCAAAAGAGCAATAGAGTCCAGGTGAGCTCTGCTGATACGTAGACCAATGCGGTAGCTTTAGAGCTTAACTAGTGGTTTCCCCGCTTTGCTGCTCAAAGTGAATCACTACTGGTTCAACATAAAGAAACTGAATATATTTGTTGAAGCTCAAAGTTAATCGCTACTGGTTCAATAGGAGTGGTATTCTAAGTAGTATTAGAGTAAGAACGTACAATGAAGGCTTGTCTGTGCGGATCATGGTATCCTTCCCCAGCAGTGGTGGACCTATTTGGTATTCACAAACAAAACAATGGTTCAATCTAAAATGCAATAAGCCTATAGTAACATAAATTAAAGAACAAATTATTCACAATAGAGAAGTTTCAACTAATTAAGAGAAATTACAAAGTACTTAAAGAAAATTATAATTTAACTTTACGTTCCTTCATGGTTTGGAAGCATTTGATGATGTCACTTATAGGACCGAATATATGTAAAATACCCAATCATTGGGGGTGAATGATTATGAAAACCAAATTCAAAGATTAACTTATCCAAATTGAAACTTGATTTAAACTCGGTATTACACTCGAAACAGATTGCACAAGCTCTAGTAAAAATGATGTAGAGAAAAATCTGCTGATCCGATTGCTCTTAATTTTGGTCAACAGAAACTAGATTCAAATACGAAACAACCCAACAAGAATCATGTAAATTGGATATGTAGATAAAAATTATTCATAGTCGAAGCAGACTGTGTCAACCAGAATCAAGTAGATTAAAAACTAGTCGAGTTGATAAAAAGCTACTCGAGATCAAACCAAATTCACTCGAAATTTTCTTAGATCAAACACTAGATATTCTAACAAGATTTTGGATGGATTAAACTAAGATGAAACTTCATAGAAATATGAAATTAATTGAAAACCAAAACCGAGCATGCAGAATATAAAACAGAGAGAAAATTCCGAATCAGAAACTCATCACCTTACGAAACTTGATTTTTATTGCATAGATGAGTTTACAAGATGCCTCTCCAAACCATTCAACAAGGATTTCCACGAAATCCCAAAATAGCTCTCTCTCGAGTTTCTCTATTTCTCTGCTGCGTTGTACTGCCCTGTTCTGCGCTTTCCTACCCAATACAACAAACCTCTTTATATATAGGGTAGCCACACACACATAAATATGACCGAATCGAACTACAACTCCCTGTCGTATTCAATCTGGTCTCTATCCTCTTCTAATCAAAAGAGGACAAACAATTTCCACTAATTAAGCTAATTAGCCAACAAACCTTACGTAATCATGCGTGCGCATCTCCCATGCATAAATGTATATACATAACCAACTCAGAGTCCGTCTCCAACACTAACTCTTGTCTCAAGTCTAGCCACCACACGACTCCCTTGTGCCTGCTCCGACTTGAACATGAATTAGTCCTCACATCCTCTCACGATCAGATCACCTCCTGCGTCCATCACGAAGCTTTGTCTCCATATGCATTGTTTTCTTAGCTCGATCATGCAAATCTCCAATCAGAGGGGGGTGAATGATTGTGGAAACAAAATTCAAAGATTAACTTACCCAAATTGAAACTCGATTTAAAATCGGTATTCTACTCGAAACATATTGCACAAGCTCTATTAAAAACGATGTAGAGAAAGATCTGCTAGTCAGATTGCTCTCAATTTTGGTCAGCAGAAACTAGGTTCAAGTATGAAATTAACTCAACAAGAATCGAGCAAATTGGATATGTAGATCAAAAATTATTTGTGGTCAAAGAAGACTGTGTCAACCAGAATCGAGTAGATCAAAACCTAGTCAAGTTGACAAAAAGCTACTCGAGATCAAACCAAATCCACTTGAAATTTTTCTCAGATAAAACACTAGATATTCTAGCAAGTTTTTGGATGGATTAAACCAAGATGAAACTTCATAGAAACATGAAATTAATTAAAAACCAAAACCGAGCATGCAGAATATAGAACAGATAGAAAATTCCGAATCAACAATTCATCAACTTACGAAACTTGATTTTCATTGCATATCTGAGTTTACAAGATGCCTTTTCAAAACATCCAACAAGGATTTCCACAAAATCCTAAAATAGCTCTCTCTCGAGTTTCTCTATCTCTCTACTACGTTGTGCTGCCCTATTATGTGCTTTCCTACCCAATACAACAAACCTCTCTATTTATAGGGTAGCCACACGCACAAATGTGACCGAATCGAACTACAACTCCTTGTCGTATTCAATCTGGTCTCTATCATCTTCTAATCACAGGAGGGCAAACAACTTTCGCTAATTAAGCTAATTAGCCAAGAAACCTTACGTAATAATGCATGCACATCTCCCATGCATACATGCACATACATAACCAACTCAGAGTCCATCTCTAACACTAACTCTTGTCTCAAGTCCAGCCACCACATGACTCCCTTGTGCCTGCTCCAATTTGAACAAAACTTAGTCTTCACATCCTCCCACGGTCAGATTGCCTCCTGCATCCATCGTGAAGCCTTGTCTCCATATGTATTGTTTTCTTAGCTCGATCACCACAACCTTAGTTTCTCCTGAACCTAGTTGTCAAATCTTAGTTCCTCCTTAAACTTAATTCGTTGATCTGTCATCGACCACGTTCTCCTTCGAGTAACACCTGCACATGAATTAAACAACAATCTAGTACGAGCATAAGTTCCCGCAACACCACACAAACTCTAAGCAAAACCAACCAGCTAACATAAGCATACCTTAGCAACTCATGAACATCAACCAAATGTCATTATGCTAAAATATTTTGCTCTGCCAATTTCATCAATCTAACCAATTTTTCATCACATGATCTCACATCACTATCCTTAACTTGCACAAAGAATTCATGCTCAGGACTCCTTGCTCCTGCAGCTCCTTCTCCAGTGACTGGCGTGACGGGGCTCCCTCGTTGGCCACTCGTCATATGTTGTTCTCACACTCCTGCTCTAGTGCTCTTACCTGCTAGGGTTTTCTCAATTTTGGGGATTGGGAAGAGAGCCAGAGAACAAGACAGAGAAAGGTGAGAGATCAAGCAAGAGAGGTGTCAACTACTGAACTGGGCAGTCATGGCATGAAGATCATAGACTCTTAATGCTTGCTGTTGTGGTTTGAGAAGGTGGACTCTTTCTAGTTAATGGGCCAAGTGGAGGATGGATGATAGCTTGGGCTCGCGTTTTGCTAGGTGGTCTGATGGATTGAAGCAACAAGCAAGCAAGTTGACCCAACTAGCGATATATATACGTAGTATTGCTACTATATACTCATTTTTTTTGGCAAAAATGTTGGGTATATTTAGCTGAATACCCTTGCATGATGGTGGGTCCGCCCCGGTTTCCCATGCATTAACTTTTAGATTTAAAAAAATATATATTCTTTTTATCAATTTAACAAAATTAGGTGGTGTTTCAAAAAATAACAAAAATAGGCGCATGTTGACAGTCGGTGACATATCAAAATCGCACAATGAAAGAGCAACAAGTTAGGGTCCACTATTTATAGTAGTTTAAGTGACTTGTCCTTCAACGAATGGGCGATTTTTTCCTCAGGCGACTATATTACCTCATTGCGCAACACATCTTTGAAAAAACATGATTTTTCCATTTTAATTTATCATTTTTCTCATTTAAAGCCTTTGAATACAAAAAAATTTGCTACAATGTTCAGATCTGAAAACTACAAATCTCATCAGGACAACTGTACTAGTCTTCGGACGTTACCTAGGCTACCACCATAAAACCGTGAAAGTATTATATATGCCAAAAAACTTGTGAACAAAACTTTACTGATGTGGAGTAATTTGGATTGCAACATGTAGGTTTCTAAGATACAAGCTGGAGTGGGCCTTCAGTGGACTACTTTTATATGAGTCTACTATGATAAGAAAAGGAATTAATGTTTTGGCTCTACCATCCTCCACATCAGGATCCTTTTTCATTTTCATGTGTGTTTCCCTAAGTCGTGAAGTTTGCACAGAATGGTGAAGTTTGTGTTGGGGGAAAGGTCCAGACGTACAAAGGAGCCTATATAGCAAATCAGCTCATGTAAAGACCCAAGGGCCTCTTTGTAATATTCATACCCCACCAAGGGGTGGAGAGCAAGTTTCACCTCTACCCTCACCTATATAAAGGACCTAAGGGGTCAAGGATAGGGTTGATTCCTCCCACCTCCACTCTTTCTCTCTTTGCCTAGAATGAACCCCTTCGACACTGTAGCTAGAAATAGTTTCAACAGTTAGCGCCGACCGTGGGGATCCAGTTTGAAAGAGAAAGAAGGCCTTCGGACCAAGCTTTAAGCCTTCAGATCTGCTAGGCTTCGCTCTGCTCTCATGGCCCAACCGCACGTGGGCCTTTAGACAACAAGCCCTTCAGACCATTGGGTGTTAGCCTTCGTACTAGGCCTACGGTCTATTGGGCCTTCAGGTTAGTGGTCGTTGGCCTTTGGCCCGATGGGCCTTCGAATCAGTGGGCATTAGTCTTTCGACCAAGCATTCAGACTACCCGACCTTCTGATGCGCATTTGTTCAATCTTTCGAAAGGTAATATGATAAGTCGATTGGTAGAGTTTTGACGTTGATGGTCCAAAGGCTCCGAATAGAATAGATCGAGAACCCTTGCAACCACTACACCACTACTCCGTGGTTATCAACCTTGCCAAGACGCTATTGACCTCGCCAAGAAGGCTTTTCCTGTAAGTGAATCGAGAACACAAGAAAGAATAGGTAGATGCAATCTAAATATTGCTTATTACCAATGAAGTACTCGAGTTGTGGTTCTACAAACCGAACAAGCGGTGAAACTATATAAAATAGAATAATCTAAGTAAAACTCGAGCCTAAACTATGACATCTACTATGTATATATAGGGGGTACGTGAGGAGGTTGACCTAGGGTTGTGTAGCCATGGAAAGAGGTGTGCACAACCTAGACTCCGACCCTAACATGATTACAAGACCCAGCTAGGTCCAAAACGACAGTGTAGCACCTTATTATTTTTTACTATGACTAAACTATAAGTAATATTGGGTCAAGCTCATACCATTGGAAAGGGCTCATTGTAAGCTTTCCAAAATGTCCAAGATTTCCTAAAACGGACTTCGTATGAGAGAGTTTTACCCGTTTTACTGACGTGTTGTCCTGTGACTCGACCACGACCACGACAAGAGCTCAACCTCGAGTCTGAGTAGACTTGTCCTTCGAGGGGTGACGTCTAGGTAAGGTTATGGTGCTTCTCTTATGTTCATAAGCAATAAAATATCATAAGAATTTAGTAGGAATCCATCCAAGAAAGTATGAATAGCGAGAAACGAGTTCACCTGGTGGTCTCATTGTTGCACACGTGCTCTTGTAATTGAACCTTATATGATTTGAGGAATATTAATAGTATTGATCGTATCTGAATGAGCCATAGGCTCATCATCCCCCCTCTTGAATTGGAGTCGTCCTCGACTCATACCCATCTTCTTCTCCTAAGTATGGCTTCAAATCTGAAATGTTAAACGTGGGACTAACCCCAAAATCTACAGGTAGGTCCAATTTGTATGTATTATCATTGATTTTCTCAATTATCTTAAATGGTCCATCAGCTCTAGACATCAATTTTGACTTTCTTAGCTTTGGAAATCTATCCTTCCTCAACTGCAACCAAACACCTAGTTCAAATTTTATTTTCTTCCTACCTTTACTTCCAGCAATCCTATACTTTTCAGTCATACTCTTTGTATTCTTTTTAGTGGTTTCATACAACTTAAGAATAAATTCATCACATTTCTTAGCATCTAAATTAAGTCTTTCAAAAGTAGGCAAAGGTAGTAAATCAATAGGAGCACGGGGATTACACTACCTGGAACGGACTTCCCTTGGTGGTGGAGTGTACCGACCTATTGTAAGCAAATTTAATATGTGGTAAACAGTCTTTCCACATCCTCAAATTGTTCTTTAGAACTACCCGTAACATGGTCGATAATGTATGGTTGACAACCTTTACTTGACCATCGGTTTGGGGATGACACGTAGTAGAAACAGCAGTTTCATCCCCAATTTATTCCAAAGTGATCTCCAAAAGTGACTCAAAAACTTTGTGTCACGATCCGAGATGATAGTATTAGGCACTCCATATAGTCGAACGATTTCACTGAAAAACAAATCAGCTATGTTTGTAGCATCATCGCTCTTGTGACAAGGTATAAAATGGCACCATTTTAGACAAACGATTCACAATTACAAATATGTTATCCTACCCCATCTTTGTCCTAGACAATCCTAAAATAAAATCCATGGAAATATCCTCCCAATGTGCACTAGATAAAGGAAGAGGCATGTCAAGATCATGTGGATTTAAGTGAGATTTAGCTTTATTGCAAGTGATACAACGTGACACATAGCACTCGACGTCACGTCTCATCTTTGTCAAAAAGAAATGAGTGGCCAACACATCTTCAGTCTTCTTTGCTCCAAAATGTGCTATCAATCCTCCTCCATGCGTGCCTCCTGCAGCAACAAAAGACGAACAAAGCTAGCTACAATACATAGCTTGTTAGAACGATAGAATAATCTGTAATTCACCACATATTTATTCCATATTTTCCCTTCTTTACAATGTTTAAGCACTTCTTTAAAGTCTAAATTAGTATCATACAAGTCCTTAATGGTCTCTAAACCAAAAATATTATGATTAAGTTGAGATAACATGGTATAACGCCTAGAAAGCGCATCAACAATCACATTGTCCTTCCCTTTCTTATGTTTTATGACATATGAAAAAGACTCAATAAATTCTACCAATTTAGCATATCGTTTATTCAGTTTACCTTGACTTCTAATATGTTTTAACAATTCATGATCAGAATATATAACAAATTCTTTGGGCCATGGATAATGTTGCCAAGTTTTAAGTACACGAACTAAAGCATACAATTCTTTATTATAAGTGGAATAATTCAGACTTCGCCTACTTAATTTCTCGTTGAAATAAGCAATAGGTTTACCATCTTGAATTAGCATACCTCCAATTCCAATCCCACTAGCATCACATTTCAGTTCAAAGGTCTTACCAAAACCAGGGAGTTAGAGCAATGGAGCATGGTGAGCTTCTCTTTCAATAACTTGAATGCTTGTTCTTGTGCAAGTCCCCATTTGAAAACTACTCCTTTCTTTTGTCAACTCATTTAATGGAGCAGCAATGGTGCTGAAATCCCACACAAATAGCCGATTGAAACCCGAAAGACCATGAAAGCTTCTCACTTGTGTAACAGTATCAGGGTTGGCTAGCAAAACACGAGTTTGATTCTAGTCTGGTGGTATCCACTTTGTAAGTCAATTTTATTGAAAATTATAGAACCACTCAACTCATCAAGCATATCATCTAACTTAGACATAGGGTGATGATATCTTATAGTAATATTATTGATGGCTCTACAATCAACACATATACGCCAACTACCGTCTTTCTTAGGAACCAAAAGAACGGGGATAACAAAAGGGCTAAGACTTTCTCATACATACCCACGGTCCAAAAGACTTGTCATTGAATTTCCTTAGTCTCTTCTAGGTTGGTCCTATATGCAGCACGGTTTGGTAAAGTTGTGAAGGTGATATGCCCTAGAGGCAATCATAGGGATGATTGTATCATACATCTATGTTCATGTACTATCGAATAATGTGTTATTCCAAGGATGACTATCATTTACATTGATTGACGAGTATGTGACTTGTTCATAAAACTATTTGTTTATATCATGATGTTATTCTTAGTGGATCCCTGGTCGCATATCATTGTGATCATACATATGACCAGCACATGTATTGATTGATGATCACGTTTCATGGATCATAGGTATAGAGATACCAGATCAATAATGTGGACATTTATGTTAGAGAACATGATGTTGGATAGACCCACCTTGAGATACTGTTGTAATTATTATTTATGATGTGCTATCAGTTGTTATCTCAAATGATGTACCTATAGGATCCTTAGACCTAAGATCGTTATTGATTCTCAGAATGTGTAGTGGCATACATTGAGGCTGCCAAATACTATTCCGTAATTGGGTAGTCATAAAGGTAGTTTTTGGGTTTGTTATGAAACATATCATGGGGAGTGAACGATCAAGATGGAGTTTGCCCCTCCTTGATAACGGGAGAGCTATCTCTGGGCCCCTCAAGGTAGTTGGATTGAGAAAGTGTATGACCGTGTCAATATGATTAAAGAGTTAATCATGATGAATTCACTACTTGATCGAGTGAATGGTCGAGCTATCACAAGGGTGGCATGTATCTCGGCTTGAGCTTGACTGGTATCATGAGGCGAAGGGATTAGTGCATGTGTATACAAGATTCAGCAAATATGATCTTTTATGTACACTCGGGAGTCAACATGTCCTGCTAGGGGTCGGTATTGATTTCAGTTTGGAAAGGGGTTTTTGAGTCGTAGCCGTTTGTACATGAACCTAACAGGTTAGACACTTAATGGGTTAGAACAAAACATGCGAATTGGATTCGTATATGGGTTTTTGATTGGATTGTGATCCATGAGAAGTTAGAGTCCTAAAGGGCTTCCAACGTGGGAGCCCATTGGTGAGCTCTATATAAGGAGAGGCGTGGGTAGGGCATGCAGAGGTTGAGCCAATCCGAAACCCTAGCAGCAGCCTTCTACACGATCTCCTAAAACCCTAGCCACGCGTGCAGTGTTAGCACATCGGCGCTCGGCATTTCTGCCCATTACGTGTGGATACCGTAAAGACGCTGCTGCTACAGCGCTGATCTTCTCGATGAGTTGAATGTGACGTGGTCGAGGAGTTGGTCGAGGAGCATGACCACCTGTTTGGATTTGGTTGAGGAGCACGACCACCTGCTCGGAGTTGGTCGAGGACCATGACCACCAGATCGGAGTTGGTCGAGGAGCACGACCACCTACTCAGAGCTGGTCGAGGAACTGATCGAGAAGCTGCTCGAGGAGTTTAACGCGCACGACGTTAGATCGGTCCACTCCAACTCTTCTTCCGCTGCACTACATGTCGAGTGGTAATGATCTATGATCTCCTAGTAGCATGATTTCCTGGTGAATGCGGTAGAAAATTTTTGTTTTAGGCTAGCGTAGCCTACCCATTCTCAACAAGTTGCTCCCAGAATCAAATCAATTTGATATTCAATCCCTCGAATAGGTGGTAATCCCGGGGTACCTTAGCTGGAAATACATCCACAACTCCTGGAGAAGGTTGGCAACAGCAGGAGACAAAGAGCTAGATATATTCTTGAGTGAAGCTAAAGCATCTTTGCATATCAAAGCATAGCATGGTGGCTCATTATCACAAATTTCAGTAAGATCATATTTAGTAGCAAGCATAACACACCCCTTTAGTCTAATTCTATCAGACTTAGAAGTTGGTGTTGTTTTCTCCTTTTTGGGTGGAAAAACTTTTTTCGCTACTTGCTGATTTTCAGATTCATTCTCAAACTTTTGTCTCTTATTTTTCAGCTATCTCTTGTTCACATTTCACAATTTCAGCAAGGGTTAAAGGTAGAAAAATTATTTTCTTTCCTTTATGCATATGAGTGTACTTATTACTTCTACCATGATGTGTTGCATTAGTATCAAACTCCCATGATCGTCCTAACAAAAGTGAACAAGCATGCATGGGTACGACATCGAAATCAGCACAATCATGGTATGAACCAATAGAAAAATGCACCCTAGCTGTTTGCATTACCTTAACCTTACCAATAGAAAAACCTGGCAAACTTCTTATCGATGTCATCATTAATAGTTTGTCGATTGATCATCCAATAACATTGTGAGTTCTTCCCTCAAAACACACTCTTTCGCATCCGATGCTTCTCCTACCATGGTTAGTCGAAGATAGAAAATAATGAAAGATAAATTATCCCTATCGACTACTAGGAGGTGGAGGTAAAGTCACACACTCTCAAGCATCTTACCATGCTCTTGTAAGTATTCTTACCAATCACCGCAGTTGACACAACTGGTGGCTGGTTCGTGATACTTTATCGGGTGCAAGTGAGGTAGTTGGAAGGGGAGAAACCGTTTTGATCGAAAAAAAGTGTAGCTTGGATAGGCAATATTTAGTAGCAAGAAATGGTAATAATCAAAATCAAATTAGCAAAACTAAATAAAGATCCACAATACTCGTCAGAGTTACTAGCCCGAACACATTCCTAGAACTACCTCAAGCAAGTCAAAAACTATAATAGATACAAGCACAATAGAACAAAATTCGCAATGCAAATTGATTCTCTTTTTTTTTTAATTCTCTCTCTTTTTTTGCACTCTTTGCTTCTTCTTTTTTTGCACTATTTGCTTCTTGCTTGCTTTTCTTTTCTTTTTTTTTGCGAATGTGACACATAATAAAAAATTCTTCTACTGCCTTTTCCAAGACCAGTAAGGTACGTGGGTAACAAAATTTTACTGAAGAGTAGGGGTATAAAGGTAATAAAAAGATACTCTTTCTCTCTCTCTTTGAACTTTGGCTACTTCTGTCCGGGCTATTAGTGATACTCGAACTTTGTCAAACAATGCTCGATATGATGAGTACGTAGGGTGTCCAAGAGTAGCCAGAAGAAGATAGACTCTAACTAGGTTGTGGAGGCAAAAATGAGTGGATAGTTGAATCCGACTAGGTGGTTGAACCCAAAAGGATGGTCGAATCCGAGAAGGTGGACGATTTTGACTAGGTGGTTGGAGTGACTGGTCAGACCCCGAGCATGAGGTCGGAGTGACTGGTCGGGACCCCGAGTGGGTGGGCGGAGTCCCTGGTTGGACCTCGAGTGGGTGGTCGGAATGACTAGTGATTGAACCTGAGTAGATGGTTGAAGTGACTAGTGGTCGAACCCGAGTAGATGGTCGACTCGACTAGTGGTCAAACTTGAGTAGATGGATAAAGTGACTAGTGGTCGAATATGACTTGATGGTCGACTCAACTAGTGGTCAAACTTGAGTAGATGGTTAAAGCGACTAATGGTCGAACACGAGTTCATGGTTGACTCGACTAGAGACACAATCTCAGCTATTGCAGACAAGGGCAAGCCAAGATACTCAATGACTAAACAACAAGACTCGACACTAGAAACTAGATCACGATGACTCGACCAGCAACAAAGGTACTGACGATGGACTCAAACTCAACAACGTGAATACTGAAAACAAAATCATGAAGGCACAAAGTGGTTTGGACATCAGAAAAATTAAGATCTAAATATTTTGTGGGGAAATTTTCTGGACTCTAAGTAATGGAAAACGATGAAACAAAGAGGATAACTGAGATTACCCAATGGACAACCAAGGCTCTGATACCACGTAATATGCGTTTGTCCGATCTTCTGAAAGGTAATATGATAAGTTGATTAGTGGAATTTTGACGTTGATGATCCAAAGGCTCCAAATAGAACAGATCGAGAACCCTCGCAACCACTACTCCGTGGTTATCAACCATGCCAAGATGCGATTGACTTCGCTAAGAAGGCTTTTCTTGCAAGCGAGTTGAGAACACAAGAAAGAATAGGTAGATGCAATCTGAATATTGCTAATTACAAATGAAGTACTCGAGTTGGGGTTCTACAAACCGAACAAGTGGTGAAACTGTATAAAATAGAATAATCTAAGTAAAACTCAAGTTTAAACTAAAACAGCTACTGTGTATATATAGGGGGGATATGAGGAGGTCAACCTAGGTTGTGCAGCTGTGGAAAGAGGTGTGCATAACCTGGACTCCGACCCTGACACGATTACAAGACGCAATTAGGTCCAAAACGGCAGTGCATCACCTTATTTCTTTAACTCTGAATAAACTATAAGGAATTTTTGGTTGAGCTCATATCCATTGGAAACATATCGTTGTAAGCTTTCCAGAATGTACAAGATTGCCTAAAACAGACTTCGTATGAGAGAGTTATGCCTGTTTTACTGGCGTGCTGTCCTGTGACTTGACCACGACCACGACTAGAGCTCAGCCTCGAGTCCGAGTAGACTTGTCCTTTAAGGGGTGATATCCAGGTAAGGTTGTGGTGCTCCCCCCACATTCCTAAGCAATAAAACATCACAAGAATTTAATAGGAATCTATCTAAGGAAGCATGAACAGCGAGAAACGACTTCACCTAGTAGTCTAATTATCATGGACGTGCTCTTGTAATTAGACCTTGTATGATTTGAGGAATATTAATAGTATTGATTGTATCTGAAGGAACCATGGGCTCATCACCTTCGGACAACCATGCCCATTCCACCGCACCAATCCTTTGGATCATGCCTTCGCGAGCCGAGCACGGGCCTTCGGGACAACGGGCTTCGCAACTATCACGTGTGTTGCACGTCAGACAGGCTTCAGGTAGGCCTTCAATCACGCTCACGGCTAGTGAGGCCCAATCGGTGTTCAGCTCATGGAGTAGGCCTTCGACCAGCGAGACCCATCCGACAGGACTTTGGATAGAGGCCCGAACTTTGGTGCATGACGCGAGTCTGCCTTCAGGCTGGCGCGGCAAGGCGTTCAGCTGGCGAGGGCCCAGTTGGGCTTCGGCTGGCGAAGGGGTGTGGTCCACCTTCTTTTCCAGGCGAGGGGCGTGGTCCAGGTAAGCCCATACACCCCTTCCCACCAGTTATTTTTGTGCTAAATCTGCAAAAAGAATGCGCCCTAGCCAGGAATCGAGCCCTGGTATGCACTACGGCAGGGTGACATTCATCCACCAGATCGCTCATGCTTTTGTGTCTGTCTACGCACGTTTTATCGCATTGACTTTATCTTCAAAGCATGTGTGCCACGTATGATAGCAAGCATAGGGCTCCGATGAGCACATCGTTTTTGTCTGATGTCGTATAGCTAGTGTTGTGCGTGGTATAGTTGTTGGCTAAGGAGTGATTTTCCCTCATGCTGAAGTTTAGTTGCTTGCTGTAGGCTTAGCGCCAGGGTGCTAGCTCTTACTAGAGGTTGTTCTAAGCAGGGCGTTCCATCGTCAGTTATTCGTGCAAGATTCTTACGGCCAGGGATTTGTTTACATGTTGTATGCCTTCGGCTTTCAAAACACTTGAGCCAGTCGACAAGGGAGTTTTGCCCTTTTAGGCTTTGTTAGCACATTTTACCTCTCTAGGGACTATTTTTCCTCCCGCATGTAGCTGAAGCCTACCACATATTTGTTCATTAATCGCATTTCGTTTTACATACTTGTTTTACTTAATCATTATTCATTGTGATGTGCCAAAGCAGGGGATCTTGCATACCTGTGTCGGAGTGTTTTCGTACACATACCTATGCATCACAGCTGTATGACGAAGCACTTAATTTTCGAGCATTTGCATTGTATAGATGCATCAAATTATTTATTCTTCGTTTACATGCCAAAGCATTTAAATGCGGTAACCTACACCTTTCACGCATAGAAGTATTTATTTTCCGCACGCTTGCGTTACGTGTGCATCAAAGCACTAACATTATTCACAGGTGCCGAAGCATTTACTTGCATGATGCGTCTGTAAGCCAAGTGCTTATTTTTCACGCACTTGTGTTGCGTATGCACTGAATTAGTTACTCAAATGTTACCCTTTGTGTGCTCGCTTTACATACGCACTGGAGCACACTACTCTTTCGAATGAGCATTTGCAGGATTCTTAACCTTTCCAAAAATATTTATTATTCGTATGCATCTCTTTACCCTTCACATGAAGGGATTTGTTTCTCAAAGTGTAGGATATACCCTTCGTGTGAATGAATAAACGAATGAGAGCTCTTTACCGAAGTATTTATCTACACATGTGTGCATCGCATCTACCCATCGCTTGTATGTCAAAGCGCTTATTTTTCACGCGTTCGCGTTACATTTGCATCGAAACATGTATTTTTCGCATGAATGCCGAAGAATTCACCGTTTGCGTTTGCATAGCATAAATGAGTCGAAGTAGTTGTTTTTACCCATCACAAGTATATGCGGGTTTTTATTTTCCACTTGAGGGGGTATTTCTCTCTCCCATGCACGTACTTACCCTTTGCATGATATTTCTCAATATTACATGCTGATGTGTCTACTCTTTGCATACTCACATCACATGTGCTCACATTGCATGCGTGCCAAAGCATTTACTCTTCCGTATACGTGTACTAACCCTTCGTTCGAGGAACTTCATTCATCACTTGCAGGTTTTGGCCCTTTGTATAGGGTCTTTACCCTTCGCTTGAGAGTTTTAATTCTTCGGTGCATCAAAGCATCCATCATTCATATGTGTTTTATTTTTATATGGTGAAAAATACGCTTCATACATCACATTTATGTTCCAAAGTGTTTATCTTTTGTGCATTTGCATTAATACATACTTCGCACATATATACGCTTTGCACGTTTTGCATTGTATAAGTGCATCGAGATATTTAGTCTCCACATATGTTTACTTTTTCTTACGCTTGCATTACATATGCATCAAAGCGTTTATTCTTCGCACAGTTGCCGAAGTATTCATTTTCTTTATGCTTGCATTACTTATGAGCATCGAAGCAGCTATTCTTACCCTCCACGCGAGCGAAGCAAGTGTTCTTCAGGTGCTGGCATTACATATGCATCAAAATGTTCACCCTCTGCTCGTATGGCGAAGCTTTTATTTTTCACGTTCTCTCATTACATTTGCGTCGAAGTACATATTCTTCACAAGAATGCCGAAGCATTATCTTCTGTATACTTATTACATAAATGCATCGAAGCGTTTGTTTTACACGTATACAGATTCTTACCCTTTGCTCGAGGGAATATTTATTCCCCATACATAGGTTTGAACCTTCGCATAGTTGTCGAGGTGTTAATCTTTATGGTGCTTGCATTATTTACATGCATCGAAGCACCTCTTCGTTGTGTATACAGGTGCTTCACCCTCCATGCGAGGAATATTTATTTATCATGCACAGGTTTAAGCCTTTGCATGAGAAGACTCCTATTGCTCACATACATGAATTTTAAATCTTTGCAGATGGGGCTTATCCCTCATACCGAAGGTTTTATCCTTTGCTGCTTCATTTATCATTATGCTGAAGCATTTACTCTTTGATTGTACTTTTCGTGCATCTATTTAACACATGCACAAAAGATAGGGGCTAAGAGTGTTTTCCCTCGCACTGAAGGCAAAAGAGACCTTCAGGAACAAAAAGCTGAAGTGCTGCTTGACCTCAAACAAAGGCAGCGCACCTCTCGACTTAAAACAAAAGATGGGGGCTAATAGTACCTGCCCCCGCACTGAAGGCAAAAGAGACCTTCAGGAACAAAAAGCCAAAATGTTGTTGACCTTAAACAAAGGCAGCGCACCTCTCAACTTAAAACAAAAGATGGGGGCTAAGAGTGCCCGTTTCGCACCGAAGGCAAAAGAGACCTTCAGATTATATTAATGCATTTAAGTATTTATTCTTGATGTCCACATACTGAACATACATCGATTATAATGTGTATTTCATCTCTAGAAAGGGGTGCAAAGCACCTATTGTCCTACATGATAGGAAGTCGAAGCGTTGCTAGTCCTTAGGTAAAGACAGTGCACCAATCAACTTAAAAGGCGAGGGAAGGCCCAACAAAGAGGATCGAGATATCGCTCAGCTTCAAGTAAAGGCAACGCTCCACTCGGATCTCAGACAACAAATCTTAAAGACACGACCCTTTGCCTTCTGAGAAGCCAAATATCCTTTCGTACACGATGCATTGCTGACCATCTTCGTCAACAATGGCTACTACTTCGGCCATGTTGGCACCTTGGATATCGACTCATCATCACTTTTGGCATTGGCATCGACATAGAGTGAGTCGCCCTCACCTTTGGCTTCAAATAGTGTCGATGATACTCCGGATGGAGTCCTTAATGGCTTTGCCCCCGTCTACTTCGACTAGACAGGCCTTCGGCCACGTCCACGTCCACTTTGGCCACATCGACGACTTCACCTCTGTTGACTTCGACTACGTCGACTAGAGGGGCTTTGACCGCGATGACTTCGCCTCCATTGACTCCGACTATGTCAACCAAAGGGGTTTCGAACGCGACCACTTCACTTTGCTTGCGATGACTTCACCTCCGTCGACTACGACTACATCGACCAGAGGGGCTTTGGCCGTGACTACTTTGCTTCAGTCACGATGACTTTGCCTCCAACGACTCCGACTATGTCAACCAGAGGGGATTCGGCTGCGACTAGTTTGCTTCGGCCGTGATGACTTTGCCTCCGTCGACTCCGACTACGTCGACCAGAGGGGCTTCGACCGCGACGACTTCGCCTCCGTTGACTCTGACTATGTTGACCAGAGGGGCTTCTGCGATGACTACTTCACTTTGGCCGCGATGAATTCGCCTCCGTCGACTTCAACTATGTCGACCAGAGGGGCATCGGCCGCGACGATTTCCCTCCGTTGACTTTGACTACGTCGACCAGAGGGGCTTCGGTCGCAAAAACTTCGCCTCCATCAACTCCGACTATGTCGACCAGAGGGACTTCGCCTGTGACTACTTCGCTGCGGCCGCAATAACTTTGCCTCTGTTGACTCCGACTACATCAACTAGAGGGACTTCAGCCACGACTACTTTGCTTCGGCCACGACGACTTCGCCTCCATCGACTCTAACTACGCCAACAAGAGGGGCTTCGGTCGCAACTACTTCACTTCGGTTGTGACGACTTCACCTCCATCGATTCTAACTACATTGACCAGAGGGGCTTCGATCGACTACTTTGCTTTAGCTGTGATGACCTCGCCTCCGTCGACTCCGACTACATCAACCAGAGGGGCTTCGGCCGCAACTAGTTCGCTTCGACCGTGATGACTTCACCTCCGTCGACTCCAACTATGTCGACCAGAGGGGCTTCATCCGCGACTACTTTGCTTCGGCCGTGATGACTTCGCCTCCGTCGATTCTGACTACGTCGATCAAAGGGTCTTCGGCCGCGACGACTTCACCTCTGTCTGCTCTGACTACGTTGACCCGAGGGGCTCCGACCGTGACTACTTCACTTTGGCCGCAATGACTTTGCCTACGTCGACTTCGGCTACGTCGACCAGAGGGGCTTCGGCCGCGACAATTTTGCCTTCGTTGACTTCGACTACGTCAACCAAAGGGGCTTCGACCGTTACGACTTCACCTCCATCGACACTGACTACATCGACCAGAGGGACTTCAGCCATGACTACTTCACTTCGACTACAACGACTTCGCCTCCGTCAACTCTAGTACATAGACCAGAGGGGATTTGGCTACGACTACTTTGCTTCGGCCGTGATGACTTTGCCTCTATCAACTTCGACTACGTCAACCAGAGGGGCTTCGGCCGCGACGACATTGCCTTTGTTGACTTCGACTAGAGGGGCTTTGGCAGTGATGACTTCGCCTCCATCAACTCCGACTACGTCGACCAGAGGGGCTTTGGCCGCGACTACATCGCTTTGGCCGCGACGACTTTGCCTCCGTCGACTCCGACTACATCGACCATAGGGGCTTCGGCCGGGACTACTTCGCTTTGGCTGTGACAACTTCTCCTTTATCGACTCTGACTACGTAAACCAGAGGGGCTTCGGCCGCAAATACTTCGCTTTGGCCTCGACGACTTTGCCTCCGTCGACTTCGACTACGTCAACTAGAGGGGCTTCGACCGCGATGACTTTGGCTCTGTCGACTAGGCGATGCCTACGGCCGTGACACCTTTGATTTGTCAACTTGGACATCGACCAGAGGGCCTTCGACACATGACTTAGCCTTTGGCGGCTTTGACATTGATAGATGGTCATCGTCCATGACTACTTCACCTCCGTTGACTCTGACACCGACACAGGAGCTTTGTCTTCGTTGACCATGGCGTGGACCAAAGGGGCTTCACTCATGATGACTTCGCCCAAGCTGACTTAGACTACGTCAACTACGCGCCATTTTGACCACTCATGGACACCTGCCAAGAGGGGCTATGGGGGGCACCTGGAGTAAAGTTCCATCCTGGGTCCCAAGAGTTTGGCCGACAGACGTAAGCGGAGACACGAGGACACCATGGCCTTTGGCGAGCCGCGACAATAGTCTTCAAACTCGGCTACCTACGTTGAAGCTGCTTCTGTCGAAGCCTCGGTAGCAGCTTTCGCCGAGCACTTCACCGAAGACCCCTTCGCTAGAACCCCCTTTGCCAACCAGGATGAAGAAGAACCTTTTAACTTCCGCTGCGGAGGAGCACCTACTGAAGCCGTAGCAGCAGCCTTCACCGAGCAAGACGAAGAAACATGCGCATGTACGTGCTCTTTTCTCCATTCCCTTTATTCCCATTGAGTTTTTGGATAGAATTTTTAGTGAGGCGTACATATCAATAATAAGCTTGGGTCCTTTCCTAGTAAGAGTTGTTCGCCCTACTATCCCATCAAATTTTGCAGCTGAGGGACTACTGTTGGAGGAAAGGAGCCCATATAGCAAAGCAGCTCATGTAAAAGTCCAAGGGCCTCTTTGTAATATTTGTACCCCACCAAATGGTGGAGAGGAAGTTTCATCTTCTCCTCACCTATATAAAAGATCAAGGGGTCAAGGGTAAGGGTTGATTCCTCCCACCTCTACTCTCTCTTTGCGTGGAATGAACCATTCGGCACTGTAGCTGGAAATAGTTCCAACAGTTTGTGCAAGTTTTAAATTCAAAATTCAAAATTCAAAATTGATGTGAACATTAGATACTTTGCCCTATTCAATTTACATTTTTTTGATTTGTTTGTAAAATTATAAAAGCTCAATTTTTAGTGATTTTTAAACCCTACCTAAACACAGGGTGTTGCCACCGCCTTCTATCGCGCAAGCCATTCCATTTTTGTCACCCCCACCGTCGATACCATCCGGCTACCGCCCGTGGCGTTGCTGTTGGTGCCTCGCCGCACCACCAAATTGCAGCTCACCGCCTGTTTGGCAGCCGCCCTGGGCCTCCCTTTTAAGCCCTGTAGATCTCCCAAGACCAAAAGTAACGCTATGCGTACGATGAGTCCGGCCAGGACTACAAACATGTATGCCATTGAAAAGTCTGGCTGGAGTCAGCGTTCCCATCGGGTCGCGCTGATCAGACGAGGACGTCCGTGCCGTATAAGTGGGTTCAGTGGCAAGCATATTCACCGCCGCACTGTGTGTACTGTTCCGAGTCGCCGGCAGGGCTGGTTCAAACCAATTGCGGCCGCGCGCAGCAAGTGCATGTCTTGCTACGTGCACTTCTTCCTGGTCGACGGCGACGTGCCGGTGGCGGTGCCATTGACCCGCCCAGTTGAACGGCGTACGCTGACGTACGAACGTAGACGCGCACGCATAACACACCGGTCATGTGCCCACCGCGGAAGTGCGAATTGAAGTCTCCTTTGAAGCGGTCGGTCTTTAGGATTGATCGTTGGCTTGGTTGGTTGGGGCCGCCAGACAAGCCCGATCGACGCCCCCCGGTGGCCGGCAACTCCAGGAAGATTGCATGCAGCTGGAACCATCCGCCTCCGTTGCGCGCATGCATGCATCCATCCATACGCCTCGTTTCACTTTCGCTCGGGACCGCCGTGTTTGATTTTCTCTGGTTCCTACGAAGTGCATGTTTCAAGTCAACGGAAGGAATCCACTGCGACACTGACAGCATGACACCGTGGCGCTGTTTAGTGCTCCACTAGGCAGATGGTTCTGCCAAGAGTAATGAGTGATACAGACTTTAACGATGAGGAGATGCCACGTTTGTAATGACACCCTCCTATTTTATTGTTCGTACAATTTCCAACTACAGATAGGGCTATCTCCGACGCGTTGGATATGGTATAGAAAGTTTTACATAAGAAATTAACCGTATGTGATTTATGAAAGAAATATCTGTGATACTTGGTTATCATAAACAGTTTTTGTGAATTGAGATAACTCCACTCATCACATAAGGTGGTTGTAAAAGTATCGCAGACACTTAAGTTAAAAAAAGGTCAATTCCATAAAACTATGCTACAATTGTGAAAATTATCATAAAACTATATTTTTAGAAAGCTATTTCATAAAACTGCACTTTTCTTAGCTTTAGGTATCATAGAGCTACACTTTTAAGAATTATTTCATAAAATTACAATCTGATTCTCATTTCATATCATAAAACTATATCATGTGAGGTTCTATATTACAAAGCTAATGTAGTTTTGTGAAATTGATCTTCTAAAGTGTAGTTTTATTATTATTTTTCAATTGTAGTGTAGTTTTATGAAATTTACTAAAAAATATTTGAGATACTAGACTATCATAGACGTTTTCTTATAAAGGAATAAGTTTGTGATAATATTCAAAATTTGCCGCTCTTACAAATAAAATTTAAATTTCACTTTGGATAGAAAAATGAAATAAAAATGTTTTAAAATGGTAAATCTAAAAACTGCACATGCATGTTTTAGTCTTATGTCATATACACCTATTTTGCTCCTGACAATATAAAACACTGCTTGCGAGTTTGAACCAATGTGCTTTTCTAAACTTTGCTTGCAGCAATATTGTTCACAAATTTTTCTTTTTTTAATTAAAAATATATAGCAGTTAGATCTGATATTGCCTTTGAATGGTTATAATTTGTTCACATAAATTGTGAAACACCCAATCTAAATTTTCTTAATTTGTTTCTTAAATTGCTCATGGATCTATTCTAATTTGCTTATGATTTTTCACAAAGTTGCTTACATAACTATATTTAAGAGGCAGATGAACAAATGAATTATTTATTAAATGATTCCTTTATTTTTGCCACGCATTGAAGTAGGTCACAGATAAGTGTTGTAAGTCTAGATGTAAAAAATGTCCAAAAAATAGAGTAAAATGCTCATTTTTAGAATTTTTTTAACAAGAAATAGGCATGCATGTCATAAGTTTAAAGTATGCATATGTAGTTTTTAGATGTGTCATTAACAAATATATAGAGAAAACGAGAGTCAAAATGATATGTATCCTATTCTAGATAAAAATGTGATTAGTTCAGGGAGCAGGAGTCAAGAGGTTGCAGGTTCAATTCCTAGGAAACGCCTGCACAACTTGTTTTCGTGTAGGTAGCTGCGAGATGGGGTTTAGGGTTTGTAAAAAAGATTTCTTATTTATATTTTCTCTCTCAAAAATCTCTTGTTTGTTGTAACCTAACTATCACACACACTTATTAATAAACGGTTCTAAAAACGTTTGTGATGACCCGTTGTTCACATAGGAAATTGACTATGGTAATAATCCTATGTTTATAGGTGGTTCATATAAGGAACCATCTCTAAAAATAACCTTTTACATCATATTTGGTAATCATCATATTTTCAAAGGCGGTTGTTGTAAGTAGCCATTTGTTGAAATTTGCCTATGAAAATTTCTTTTCACAGGCACCACGAAACCTCAAGGACCTACATAGACAGTTTGTCATATGAGCTGTCTGTGGAAAGACACCCTATGTGTCTAAACAATAGTTTTTTTAGTAATGTTTGTTAAATAAGATGTCAGCGCCACAGGCAAGCTGCAATGTTCCCGTTGGGCAGCAAGAACACTTGTCTGCTCATCTCTCTCGTGTTCCAGGTGTTCGCATGTGTGTGCGTGTTCAACAACGATCCTGCGACAACAAGTGGAATCAGAGCCTTGTGAGGGGAGTTCATCGAGATGTCGCAACAAGGGTCACGCTCTGCATCATCTCCGCCTAGGCCTCGCGTCTGTGATAGCAGCGGCGAGCCCGACAATGGCAGTGCCACATGTGAGCTGGTGGTGCAACGAGTCACGAAGGAAGCTAGCGGCGCTATCGTCTACCTCGTGTTGAAACGCACAAATTACAACGAATGGGCCCTCATCATGAAAGTCAATTTGCGAGCTCAAGGCTTATGGGACACCCTCGAACCGAGGAACACCAACTTCTGCAACGATCGGCTTGCAGTGTCAGCAATACTTCACGCGGTTCTGTCGAAAATGTTGTCGGTGCTCGCCGTGAAGGAGATAGCCAAAGAAGTGTGGGAGGCCCTGAAGACAATGCGCATGGGGGCGGCTTGGGTGCAAGAAATAATGCACAAAAGCTGCTGAAAATTTTGAGAACATATCATTCAAGGTGGCGAGTCTGTGGATGATTTCTCCTTGCGCATCTCAACAATGGCCAACCACTTGCGTGTTCTTGGTGAGTCAATCGATGATTTGAAGGTCATCAAGAAGTTTCTTCGTGTAGTGCCTCTGAGGTTCACGTGGATCACCTTATCGATTGAAGCCCTGCTTGATTTGAGCACAATTTCAATCGAAAAACTCACTAGGCATCTACGCGTAACCAAAGAATGCTACAACGATGGCAACATTGTGGACAATGTCGGTCGCTTGCTCCTTACTGAGGAGGAGTGGTAGGCGGGTGATAATAAGCAGGAGCACGATGAAGGTTCCATTGGCAGTGACAAGGTCGATGAGAAAGGGCACAACAAACCAAAGGGACGTGATCACAGTGGAGCCATTTGCTATGCCAGCCACGCGGCAGGTGATAGCAAGATTCCATAAGGGAAGTACCGGAATTGCAGCATCTATGGCCATTGGGCCAAGGAGTGCCGCAGGGCCACGGTGTTAACGTTGTCAAGAGGCTCTTCTGGCAAGGGAAGACACCGAGCAACCAGCGTTGCTCTTGGTGCAGGTCCACAACATTGTGTGTGCAGTGCCACAGGCTGTTTTCCTCAATGAGGAGCACGTGTACCCGTTGGACTCCAATGATGACACCTGGTACCTCAACACCGGTGCAAGTAATCACACTATCGAGTGCCGGAGTTTGCTCACATCCCTGGATGAGTCTGTCTGTGGCAATGTCAAATTCGGAGATGGCTCTATGATGGAGATCTACAGCCTCTGCACATTGCTAATGCGCTGCAAGGACAATGGACACAAGTTACCCAATCATCTAGCTTTTATCCCCAAGTTGCGAAGCAATATCATCACCATCAGCCAATTGAAAGAAGGCGGCTATAAGGTGGTGATCTGGAATGGGGAGCTAACAGTGTTTGATTAGGAATGAGCTTTTGCTAGCCAAAGTGCCTTAGACCAGCAATCATTTGTACATGCTCATGTTGAAGCTGATTGCACATGTGTGTCTGTTGAGCCACAACACTAATGACACTTGGATGTGGCATGCCGGATTTGGGCATATGAATTTTTGGTCTCTGCGTGAGCTCAGTCTGAAGGATATGGTTGAAGGAATGCCAATAATTGAACACATCAAGCATGTGATGGTTGTATGCTTAGGAAGATAAACGGCAACCCATTCCCTCAAGCAGTTGCATTTCGGGTAGTGAGAGGGCTGGAATTGGTTCATGGTGATACGTGTGGAAAGATCACTCTCGCAACACCTAGAGGTAAACAATACATATTGTTGTTGGTTGATGATTTCTCTCGGTAAATGTGGGGTGGAATTGCTTGCATCCAAATATGAGGCATTTAGGTACTTCTAGAAGATCAAGGCACAAGATGAGAATGAGAACTAGCTCAAGATGAGGGTCTTTAGGACCGATCAATGTGGGGAATTCAATTCATTTGAATTCGCCACCTACTGTGAGGAGCTCAGCATCAGGCGTCATACTACTGCAACATACACTCCATAGCAAAATGGTGTCGTAGAGCACCGCAACCAAACTGTACTAGAGATGGCTCAGTGTCTCTTGAAGAGCATGAAGGTGCCGGTGGAGTTCTAGGGAGAAGCAGTGAAGACCTCGATGTATATCTTAAACTGATCGCCAACAAGGAGTCTCAGCGGTCGCACACCGTATGAGGATTGGTTCAACAAGAAGCCTAAGGTACAACACCTTCGTAAATTTGGTTGCGTTGCACATGTTAAGAAGCTCGGGCCTAGGGTAAACAAGTTTGCAGATCGCTCTACTCCGATGGTTTTTCTTGGATATGAGGAGGGAGCCAAAGCCTATCGGGTATATGACCCGGTGGCCAGGCAGGTTTATGTCTCCCGAGACATCAAGTTTGAAGAAAGCAGGCTGTGGAATTAGGGGAATGACTTGCCATCTGATTCTCCTACTCCCACATTCACTGTCGAGTACACCCAGAGTGAAGCAGTAGCAGATGTTCCACCAATGAGCTAGGTGGGCACACCGAGTGGTCATGGCATGGCATCATCACTAGCAGGAGCTGAAGTATCACCTGGGTCATCCATGCTGACCACGCCGATCTAGCAGAACATACCATGGGCGACACCTCCCATCGGTGGCATGATGGACTCTAACTACATTGAGCTTCGGTATCGCCATGTGTTGGAGGTCGTTGATGCAACTGAGCATGTTGACAACTCGGAGTTCACTGGCTTGTGTCTCTTGACTGCTGAAGAACCTGCAAGTATAGATGAGGCACTGAATGAAGCAAGTTGCCACCAAGCAATGGATGATGAACTCAAGTCAATCCATGACAACAACACTTGGGAACTTGCCTCACTTCCTGCAGGATGCCATGCGATTGGACTAGAATGGATGTTCAAGGTCAAGAGGGATCCAAATCGGAATGTGGTGAAGCACAAAGCTCATTTGTTGGCAAAAGATATGTCCATCAAGAGGGGGTGGATTATGGTGAAGTTTATGCTCCCGTGGCTCAGTTTGAGACAGTGAGTCTGCTACTTGCTCTTGCTGCACACAAAAGCTAGCTGGTACACCATACGGGCGTCAAATCGGCTTTTCATAATGGTGATCTGCAAGAAGAGGTATATGTTCATCAACCACCAGGTTTTGCCATAACTGGACAAGAAGGAAAAGTGATGCGCCTCCACAAAGCTCTATATGGATTGAAGCAGGCCCCTTGGGTGTGGAACGCAAAACTGGAACAAGCATTGATCTCTCTCGATTTAAATTGCAATCCACTTAAACATGATGTATATCACAAAGTTGTTGGAGAATCATTTCCATTGGTGGGTGTATATGTCGACGATTTGATCATCATTGGATCATGCATTGATGCCATTACCGAATTCAAGGATCAGATGCAGAAAACTTTCAGAATGAGTGACCTCGGGCTTCTTAGCTATTATCTGGGAATTGAGATGAATCAATCACCGGAGGGGATCACTTTATGCCAGAGAAAATATGCAGGAAGATCCTTGAAGTAGCTGGAATGTCTGATTGTAATGCTTGCAGTACCCCGACAGAAAATCGTTTGAAATACGAGGTTGGCGCTGGAAATACCGTAGCTG
The DNA here is from genome assembly GCF_958298935.1 of Phragmites australis. Taxonomy (NCBI): domain Eukaryota; kingdom Viridiplantae; phylum Streptophyta; class Magnoliopsida; order Poales; family Poaceae; genus Phragmites; species Phragmites australis. The sequence continues at coordinate 15,917,350 of NC_084931.1, forward strand.
ATCTGACATGGTTTCGCAGGATCATCGAAAGCTTGCATTTTCTGGTCAATACGAGGTCAGATCTTGCATATGCTATGGGAATCGTGAACAAATTCTAGGACCGAGAATGACGACTAGAGGGTGAATAGGCGCCTCAACAAATTTCTTTCGAAATAGATGGCCTTTTCCTATTTCTCACCTAACACACCTTAAAACGCTCAAGCGAAAGCAAAAGAATCAAAGAGACAAAGCAAGATGATTAGTTCCATGCCAACATGACTCTACGAATGGAATATGAACTATAGGTTCCATTCAAGATCATTCCATATGTTATTGTGCACAAAAACTTGCAAGTTTCAAAGAAACTAGAGAAGATGTTTATCTGACAAGGTTATCCTCCAAGATGATAGTATAGTGGCAAGGGGACTCAAGAATCACTCAAATACATGAGTATATGAGTGTTTAAGTCACTAGCATAAAAAAGAACAACTCTACGAAGGTGAAAAACTGCAACTCAAAGAAAAAAACACTGGACAAGGAACCTCTCCAAGTTGATGATCTAGAGGCAAGGGTACTCAAAACCCATAAGTATATACTCGTATGTGAATTTTTATTCCTCTAACAACAAGAAGAGTAATCTCCCATGGTGCTGAAAATTCAGCTCAAAAAGAAAAACGAAAATCACAAAGAAACACCAAAAACTTGCAAACTTACAAGGGAACCAATAGAGGGAAACTAGAAGGAGGTTAGCACAATAACATGAAGAAAAATAAAGTTCATTGCAGCAAAGTTCAACCCTATTTTAAGCGGATTACAAAGATTTTTTCTCACAAAACTCTCACATAATATATAAGCTAAGCACTCCTCTTTGTCTCTACTAAAATCCTAACACAAGGTTTTCATATGGGTGGCAGAAGGGGTTTAAATGGTTGGTTCAAATTCTTTCATAGCTCTACCCCTTTATTTATAGGCTTAGGAACTTGACCCTGAAGTTTTCTAGTTTTTCCACACAAAAAACTCTCTCTTGTAGTACACTTCTACCTACTACCGAGGGCATTTTGATCTATTTTCTTCTCCATTCATCGGACGGCCACGTTGCCTTCACAACTTAGCTTCGCCTCGACGCAAGCTTCACGATGGTGCCACATACTTCTCTAGTCCTCCCACAATTTTGAGGCCAAACGACGAAACCGCCTGCACGCTTCTCAAAGCGTGACTCACCGTCTTACTTACACCTTAAGCAAGTGCTTCGATGTCTATGCATGTATTCTGTCATGCGATCCTGACCGCCGGCAAGTCTCTCCCGCTCCAGATCCCTCAGGTCACCTTGTCACTTGCACCGGCATCCCCTTCCCTTGACTTTGTCAACATACCGTCTCTATCCGCTTTCAATGCTTTGCTTGACCTCCACGTGTTCAGCTAGGATCATCTTGACTCCGCCCGGCCTCCTTGATCGTCTGGCACTAAGCACTCCGCTTGACCTCGATCATCCCGCTGTTGACCGCCAAGTTGCATCCATCACCTGCACACCATAAGACAAGCAAATACATATCTCCAACTCTAATTCTAATTAGTCCATAATCAATATGCTCAAATAAAATCCCAAATCAATTCAAATCACATCAAAGCTAATGCAAAATCGAAGATCATCAAACCAAATAAATGACAATATCAATTATTTCTCATCACAAGTAAACTAAGACACATTTCAAATTGGTTTCTCACATATACATGAAGGCACTAACTGGTGAGCATTGGGCTGTGGTGAAACACATTTTGCGCTATGTGCGCAGCACAAATGGAGTCAGCTACTGCTACCGTCAGGCAACAGGCCTGGAGCCTGAACCAAAAGGTTTCAGTAACAGTGATCTCGTCTGGGATTTGGATGATCGCAAGAGCACAACTGGGATCGTGTTCTTCCTCGGGGACAGTTTGGTGACTTGGACTTGATACAAGCAGAAGGTCGTCGCTCTTTCCTCCTGTGAAGCAGAATACATCGCGTCTGCCACTACTGCCTGGCAAGGTGTATGGCTGAGCCGTCTGCTTGCTGAGCTCGGGGAGGACCCAAAGAAGTTCAAGCTTCTGGTAGACAACAAGCTGGGGATTGAGTTCAGTAAAAACCCAGTGCATCACGGACGTAATAAGCATATAGATACTAGTTACCATTATATTCGTGAATGCATTGATTTCTGGGGTTATGGAGGTGAGCCATGTGAATACTGACAGTCAAGTGGCCGATATACTGACCAAGGCGCTGGGGCGTGTGAAATTCAGTGAACTCAGACTGAAGCTATGTATTGTTCAAGTGCAGCAGGTTTTGGGTGATATGTTAGTCATAAACCTGTGCAGTTTCCTGTTACGTTAATTCAGTTAGGATAGGTGCGTTTTGCTTGGGGCCTGAGGTGTGCTCAGTCCACGTCGAGACCCCGTTGCGTTTCTGCCGCGTCGAGCGAGTCATGGATGCTGAATTCACGCGTTCGTTGTGGCTTAGGACTCGGGTGTTCTGTTGTTCTCGTGTAACGGCCGTTGCTTCTGTTAAATAAGATGCCAGCGCCAGATGCAAGCTGCAACATTCCCGTTGGGCAGCAAGAACACCTGTGTGCTCATCTCTCTCATGGTCCAGGCGTTCGCGTGTGTGTGCCTGTTCAACAGCGATCCAGCTACAACACATTGCAGAGAGGGCTGCATCGAAAACCCTAGCGTTACGTTCCTTCCAGATCATCCAAGCATCAGATGTTCTTTATGCAAGCATGCTCGCCAACGCGTCCACGTAGATTTATTTGTTTTGAATCTCTTAGAAGATTTCTCAAATCATGGTTTGTAGGAGAATCTTGCATGAGGTCCAGCTCAACTCGCTAGCTCCTCTATAACTGTCAACCACATCAGATTCGGTCCTAGCTGCATAGCACTCTATAGATTCTACTGACTTACGTATTTGGAGCACGTACCTATGGGGAATGTGCAAGATAACGTGAATAAAGCACCGGTACATCAACTCACCAATAACTCGCGTCTAGAAGTGTTGACAATTAGAATAAATGGTCAAGGAAACACCTAGCTAGCTGCCTATCTTATTTGACTCGTATGCTTCTTGGTGAATTCAAGCATGTACGTTGGACGAGAAGAACAAGGAGTCAAGCTAGGTGCGTACTGAAGTTATACAAGGACAAAACTAAGAACTTGCTAAATTCTACAAGGGCAAAAAAGGATTGGCGAATCTTCTCTGGGGTGCAGTATGTGTTGGGCGTCTAGCATGCATAGTTCTTCTTCAAACATATCGCGGACAGGTTGGAGCTGACGGAGCGTTCTTTGTGCTCCCCATGGACAACTCCTTCATGACTTGACCCTTGTGATGGACCGTTCTTTGTGCTCCCCAGGGACATTTCCTTCATGCCTAGGCCCTTGCGATGGACTATGGATGGCAATGGGGCGGGTCGGGGTCGGGTGGAGCACCCGCGGACCCGGACCCGAAACCCGATAATCAAACCCGCCCCGGCCCCAAATTGTCTTTCGGGTGCAAATCCCCACCCGGCCCGAACCCGACGGGTCCCCGAAACCCGAAAAATAATAGAAGTATAGAACAACAGACAGCATATGGATATACGACAATATCAATATGATTACAACAATCATACAGAATAACAACAGATAAATACATAAGTACATGGCAGCAACATAACAACAGATAGAAAGTCCACAATGAATAAAATAGCAAATGACAACATTGAATGCCACAAGTCCACTGTCTATTGTGAGTCTATGACAATCCGGGTGGCATCATGGAACAGAACATACAAATCCACCAGAGTACCAGAACGAGCACCAAAGCACCAACAAGACATAGATATAGTCCAGCTTGCAACAACAGCAAGGAATCTTGAACCAAATAATGAAATAAGCAAGTACAAAATAAGAACATTATTACAATACATGAGTTTTTAGACCAAGTAGAAAAGCAACTTGGGGGCTGAGGCCTTCATTTTCATTTGGTAATACTTGTATCAATCAACAATGGATGAATCGGGTTGATCCTGCAAAGTAAAAATAGGAAAAATAGTTTAATGCCTGAATGTTGAATCACTTACCAGTTCACAAATGAAATTAAATAAAAATAGTACCATTGCTTCATCTTCTTCATCTAGACATGTCATCAAAGCACCAACAGAAGTCGACTGAGGCCCTGCATTGGCAAATCATTCACAAATTAGTGCTTTAATTTATAGGAAATAAAGAAAATATTGAACTGCAATTAGACACTAGATTTACCTAACATGCCGGCACGAGACCAAGCTTGCATACACATAAGCGCTTCTACCATTGATGGTGCAAGCCTGCTACGGTGTGGACTAATGATTCTCCCTCCAGTACTAAAGACCGACTCGGATGCCACCGTTGTCACAGGAATTGCAAGGACATCACGTGCAATCTTTCGCAAAGTTGGATATTTGAGCCCTGCATGTTGCCACCACTGAATAATATCTAACTCTTGTGTCCTATGCAGCAGTGGCTCCTCCAAGTACAAATCTAACTCTGTGCGCACATAAGTGGAGGTCACAGCTGGTTGCTTCGACATGTAATCATCAAAAGTGTCAATCCAGTCTTCATCTACCGTCTGAAAAGGAGCACTAGATGGCATACTTCGAGCACCATCTGTTGTGGCAACATCCTCCATGGAATCTTGGTATTCCAAAACCAAATTGTATAACAAGTCTTTCACATTTTGAACAGCATCAATAGCGGTACTTTCACACCCAAGAATTTTGAGGAAAAGAGCATTTAACAAGTGTAGCTTATACCTAGGATCTAGGACAGCAGCAATAGCCATCAAACCATGTACATCTGACCAATATTTGTTGAATTTTTCTTTCATTTTAGTAGACATTTCTTCTACCTCAGGGATATCGCTACTTTGCCACTTCCTAATAGCCAAATAAATATTGGTGATTTTGGGAAAGAAAAGGTTGGCTGTGACATAACTAGTGCCTGACAATAGCTCAGTAACATCATAGAACAACTTCAGTCTATCACAAAGATCTTTAGCAAACTGCCAATCTTCTAGAGTTGGAATAGAAGGAGCACGAGCAGCAAGGCGTTCAAAAACATCTTGGTACAATAGTGCAGTGCTAAGCATGATATAAGTAGAGTTCCATCTAGTTTTACAATCAAGAGCTATTCTTTTTTCATATTTACCTTTCATTTGTGTTGCCATTTTCTCAAACTTCTCATGTCTTTTAGGAGTAGCTGACCAAAATGCAACACTATCACGCACACTATCAATTCCTTTCTCCATGACACTCATTCCATCTTTCACAATCAAATTTAGAATATGTGCAGCACATCGCATATGTACTAATTTACCCTTCAACATACAAGAGGAGAGTGGCAACTTGCCTTCCATAGCAGTCATACTCTTCTTGAGAGTATCGTTGCCGGTCATATTCTTCATGAGATTATCATTGGTGCTGCAGTTGTCAAGAGTTATAGTGGACAGATTCCTCTCAATATGCCAATCTAGGAGAACTTCATGAAGAACATCAGTTATAACCTCGGCTGTATGTGGGGCTGGAACATAAATGAACCTACAAAAATAAATACAACAACATATATAAGTACAACAAGAATATAAGTACAACAACATATATAAGTACAACAAGAATATAAGTACAAAAACATATATCATCAGGAATATAATTGTTCATGTAAGTACAACAACATGTAAGTACAACCTGATTATTACCTAACAAGGAAACTCTTCAGCCTCCAATCATCATCTAGAAAATGAGCTGTCACTGCCATGTAGCCTTTCCTCTGGTGGTTTGCTGTCCACAAGTCCGTAGTAACAGCAACACGAGAATTTAATTTTCTGAAATACTTCACCATAGATTGCTTTTGCACTTCATACATATCCAAGATGTCCTTCCTAATTGTGTTTCTAGACACTACTTTGAATGCTGGTTGCAACGCAGCACAAAACTTGCGAAATCCAACATGGTCCACCATAGAAAGAGGGTACTCATGAACAATGATCATTAATGCAAGTTCTTTCCTAGCTACATCTTGATCAAAGGTGTATTTCTCTAAAGTAACTGTCCCATCTTGTGGGTTTGCAGATAATTTAAGAGAGGACTGTTTTAACCCTTTTCTAACAGCTCTGTCCGAACAAATCTCAAGGTGCCCACGCAAGTGATTTGTACCATTTCTAGTCTCTCCTCCTAACAGTTTCTTACACCACATGCATTTTGCTTTCCAAACCCCATTTACTTTAACCCTATCAAACTCTTGCCAAACAACAGATTTTAGCTTTCTTTTACTACCAACAGCAACGTCATCCCCTATCTCTACCACATCTTCAGTACCTGCAGCAGCTGAATTGGATGGAGGTGCAGCTGAATTAGTTGGTTGCTCTGCTGAGCCAGATGCCACTGCAGTTGCACGTGCACTAGCCCCAGCCACTTGAGATCCACTAGTGCTAGGAGTCGACATTGCTCACTTGCTGAAAGAAAATGAAAAGATCATATTCAGTACCATTCGTAAAAGTTTCATGTAAAACAAACCATAAGAAGACCCTCAAATATTTAGCTAGTTACCAATACATATTTGCATGTTACTAGAGTCATCAGAGAGGCTGCAGATTTCTGAATACTGAGCACATGATTGTTGTTGATCTAAATGATCAAGCTAAGCCTCTAGTTTCAGAACCTACAGCGCTTTTTATATTCTAGCTAAAACAATGCAGCATATATGGCTTCAGATTTTGTTAGATATAATGGCTACTCATTTCAATTGAGGAACAACCAAAACGAATAAACGATGAATTGCATCGAAATACCAGAGTGCAGTATAGCAGTAGTTATTGCTGAATTCGAGTTGCCATCAGCTTCTGGACATTGGGCTCACCTTGGTAAGGAATAAGGATCCGGGGAGGCGGGGATGCAGATGCCGTTGTGTGCCGGCCGCCGGGGGATGTCGTTGCTTGCCGAAGTGCCGGACACCGGGGGATGTCGTTGCTTGCCGGACACTCGGGATGTCGTTGCTTGCCGGACACCGGGGGATGCTCGTCGCTCGCCACCGTCGCGCCGGATGGCCGGACCGCCGGATACTCGTCGGATGTGAAGTTGCTGCAGCCGCACGCCCGCCACCCAGCGCCCACGCAGAGGATGGCCGGGGCCCGGATGGAGCTCGACGCCGTAGGGCGATCGGGGCCCGGATGGAGCTAGACGCCGTCGGGGCCCGGATGGAGCTCGACGCCGCCGGGGCCCGGATGGAGCTCGACGCCGCCGGGGCCTGGGGATGGAGCTTGCACCTTGCTGGGGGAGGCGGCCGGCGGGAGGCCAGAGGCGTGGGGTGCGGGCGGTCGGGCGGCGGGCGCAGATGCGGCGGGCGCAGGCGCAGATGCGACCTGGGGAGCGGTCGGGTAGGCTGGGGAGGCAAGCAGTGAAGCATGCAAGGAGGCCAGGAACTCAGGCTTATATACCTAGGGTTTATTACATGGATTATTGGGCTTTATGGGCTGAATTTCGGGACCCGTGGGCACCCGCGAGGGATATTTAAAACCCGCCTCGCCCCGGACCCGTTTTGGGTCCCCGAACCCGGAAACCCGTGGGGGAAGAAACAGACCCGCCCCCGCCCGTGCCGGGTCTAAAACCCGCGGGGACCCGACCCGAACCCGCCCGACTGCCAACCTTGCGATGGACCGTTCTTTGTGGTCCCCAAGTACATTTCCTTCATGCCTTGGCCCTTGGGTAAACTCCAAACCATAAGTCACTCGGAAAGGACTGCACATGCAACTGTAATGACATGTGAGAGAATAATGATTTTCCATTTCCCCCTAGATTGCCAATTAACCGGAGACCATTGCAACTTATTGTGATACTTCTATCTATTCGATCGATAATGACTCGTGCGGTAGATATCATCGGCTAATAAAAAACTATTTTTCAAGACACCTGGAGTGCATTTTCACAGACGACTCATTTAAAAAACTGTCTACATAGTTAGCGGAGGTCTGCTGTGGTTATGGATCATCTGTAGAAATATATTTTCATAGACGGTTCCTTATATAAATTATCTCTAAAAATGTGATGATTATAACAGGCAGTTAATATAAGAAACCGCCTGTGTAAAAGGTTATTTTTATAGACGATTTCTTATGTGAATTGCCTGTAAAAATAGTTCATTTCTATGAGAACCGTATGTGAAAATAAGTAACTGGTTATTTTAAAAAATTATAACTTTTTCATATGAATTCGGATGAGGACAAACTTTATATGAAAATTGTACCAACTTCAAATGATTATTTGGATATATAAATGACTTCAAATGAAAAACTTTTCAATTACAAACAGATCTCGTCAAGGGCTACAATTTTTATATAGATTTTATACTTATCCGACTTAATATGAAAAAGATATGAATTTTTTAAGATACGTTGTCAGTCATTTCTACAGGTAGTTTCTATATAAGAAAGACACCTAGAGTGTATTTTCACAGAAAGAATCGTCTGTACAAATGATTGATAATGTATCTTAAAAAATTCATATCTTTTTCCTACTAAGTTGGATGAGCATAAAATCTATATCAAAATTGTAGCGTTCGATGAGATCTACAACTTTGTAGTTGAAAAATGTTTTATTTGAAGTCATTTAGATGCTCAAATAATGGTTTAAAGTTTCGGATAGAAGATATCAAAAGAATTGCATATGGTGTTTGTATCACTAGTAGTTCTCTGGTGGGATAGTAAGGAAGGTTTGCGCGAGCTGAGGGATCCCAGGTTCGAGTGCTAAGAACCGCATGTGCGCGTATTTCGTCCGAAAAATCACGTGATCGTGGGGGTGCCTGGTCAGTTAAAAAAATCATTTTTTGAATAAAATAATATCGATTCGTAGACCAATTATTACAGACGGCCCCCTTAAGAATCCGTCTGTGAAAATTGATTTCTACAGGCGGTTCGCTTAAGGAACCGCCTCTGGAAATCGGTTTCTACAGGCGGCCTGCTTAAGGGACCGCATGTGGAATCCTATTTTCACAGCTGGTTTCTTAAGTGAACTATCTGTGGTAATAGATTTTCACAAACGGCTTTTTTACGTCTGTGAAAATCGTCTATTTTCACATGTCTTTGATTACAGGCGAATATGCTAAACGCCTATAAAAATGAGTTACCAACTATCTTTAAAAATAGTTTTTAGTAGTGTTCATCCGGCATGTATCAAGCATAAGGCGCAAGTTGATGATTTAATCATGCATTTTTGTATGAGTATGTGTACTTGAGACAACCATAGGGCCTTCTCTAGAAGTGGCAGTTGCACAATACAGCCGAGAAACCCAAGCTCGCAAATTTTGAAAAGATCATCATCTCACAGAAACGAGATGTTTTTACAGTGGGCAACATACAAATTGATTCCTATATATCACTTCAGTTTCGTAGCTTTGAGGTGACCATCAACAGTGAGTGAAAGCTATCCACGACCAAGACCACCCTATAGAGGAACAGTTCAAGTTATGGGGACGTCCAAGATTTTAAGAAAAAGACATTAGCTAGCTCCTGCCATTCTTTGGAAAGCAGGATCTTGTTTCTCCACAAGAACTATACGTACCTTGTTTTAGTGCTACATATACTCTCTTCCCCTCTATAATTTCTGAAATTTCATATTTGCGTGAACAACTAATTTCTGACTCCCATATTATTTTGAGACGCAAATTGCTTTTGTATTTTCATACAGTGCAATGAAAAATACATCTCTACCTTTTATAATGTCATGTGCGACTGGTAATATTTTCCGATCACTTTTTCACTTGTTCGCCACTTCGCCTTAATAAGGAGGGCCATTTACGTGCTATGAATAATCAATCCGGTACATGCTAGCTCTTCTTTCTTATGGGAAAATTTGGGTCATGTCATGTCGCAAGGGACCAGTGAGGCGGACTGCCACCTTCCAGGAGACAGCCGCGATGCTTCGTCCCTAGTTCTGTCGTTTCCGGTCTTTTACATATGCCCCGATTTCACGGCAACAAAAGTCAATATAGCAAGGGTTAACCCACCAGTTCGTTATATACGCAGTATGCTGACCGGCGAGAGGTAGCTAAACGTGTACAGATCGCACGGTACGTAGTCCGTATCATGGGGTTTTTTTTCTTACGTATGCAGAAAACGTCATTTATGATATGTTTTCCACTTCCCAGTTTTCAATTCGTCCCCGTGATTGATGTCAGAAGATATATACAACATGTAATTTTGGTTAATAATCCACATATCGGGCTTCTTATTAAGCAATGAGCTTTGAACCTCGGCTGTCTCAGTAGTCAGTACTATTGATGAATCATGAAAATATTATAGATTAACCACGTGGTTTATTTGAAGTACTCCTTTGTAAATGAACTGTCTTGGATGTTCCATTGTGCTTAAATATCAGTGCACAAGCACCATTTGTTGCACACATGCAATGTATAGTATATCCAACATGATTTTAAAAGTAATAATTGTAATATATGGTGCGTTGATCTTTTGAGTCTTGAAGTCCAAAACCAATGTATGTTAGAAGAAACAAACAAATAGGTTTGCTATGATTTTTTTTTTTGCTTTTTCTCCTTTTCCTTTCAGTTTTGGATTATTTGTCAGAATTAAGAAATGCTCATTTTGTTACTCTCAATATGGAACGTGTTTGAACATGAAATTTTATATGTAAATAGAGTAGTCTTTCCAGCCCTCACATGTTTTCCTCACAAGAGGGTCTTTCTCAGGCGAATTATTTTCATCCCTAGCGGTAGGTAGTAATTTTTTAGGGACGACAATGATCGTAGTAATTATTAATAAAATTGTTGATCCGCAGACACATATAAGTTAACGAAATGGCAAACAAGTTGATACGTACGCAATAGACTCGGATGTTGTTATATGCTTATAAAAGCTAATGGAATTAATACTCAGGGAAAATAAATATAATCTTTTCTCATAATTCTTAAATGACATGAAAAGACACATATTTAGTACTTAACTATAACGTATTAAAACACGAAAAGCTTTCTTTTTAATAACTTTAAAATAAATTATTTCAACTTTGACTTACTCGGCGCTTTCCTATGTGGTGTGCAGGACTTCGCACATTAGCATTGACTGATCCCTAAAAGAATTGGCTTTTTCACATAATTGCTGTTGGGGTCCTACACCATTTAATAGTGGGTACGAACCGAATTCTTTAATTATTGTTGTTGACGATCAATAGAACAGCTGCCGAAAATGAGAGTGAGAGAGATTGAATCGAATGTTTCATTCACTGATCTCGTCATACACATACATATGGAAAGGGGTGATCGTAACCGTCATGGCCGGTTGCCCTTTTGATCATATTTTCTTAACACTGTCTCTGATCAAAAGATCACCATCTGCATAAAACGAGTTGAATGCTCCTTCAAAAACTATAAGAAAAATATATGAGGAGATCTATCTATGCAATATGTCATAAAAAACTCATTTAAAACTTAGTAAAAAAATTGTCAAACCACGAAAACCCCATTCTAGACATCGAGTATGCATATGCACCATGACATCATGTTTTATTGTTTCCGGATTCTATTTTAGGGCTCAAAACTTTTTGAAAATGTTACTTTGTTAAATGCCTCGCATTTCCATCGTATACTTATGAGTGAGAATTGTTTGAAGGTAGTTAGATAGCCCAAAATTATTTAGGAAGGAAGGGGAGAAGGATTGGTAGAAAAAGAAAAAAGAGGAAGACCTCACTGCATGTGAGCCAGCTCGCGGTCTGATCGAGCCTCCCCGCGGTCTGGCCGTAAGAGTTCAGAACACCACTTAAACCCATTTGACCACCTCTCACTCCCTCACTCATTCATTTTCTTCCCTGAGAGGGAGGGAGAGAGAGAGAGAGAGAGAGAGAGAGAGAGAGAGAGAGAGAGAGAGAGAGAGAGAGAGAGGAGAGCTCCCTCATCCTTCCTCCACCTCGAGCTCAATGGAAGCCGAAGATTGAAGGAGATGGTCGCCCAAGAGTTCCCCACATCATCCCAAAGCATCCCCTCACCGGAGCAAGCCCAAAGCTTTTCTTCCACCTTTAGACCGGTTGGAGTACCCCGGAGTCAATCTCCACATCGGAGCTTCCCTAGAAACGGCCAACCCTTTAGGAAGCTTCCCCATACCAAGGTGAAGCTCCCTAACCCCTTCAGTTCTCTCACTCTCCGTATCCATAGGATCGAGCTCCACATATCCATAGATGTCGATCCATGGGGCCTAAGATTTTGGCCTCGCGCATATCATCCAAACCACCAAATATGAACTCCCCTATACTAGTAGAGTGTTTTGGTACCACCCTTGATCGAAGGCATCGTCAGAGCCTTCGCCGACGACCTCAATGAGGTCTTGCCGGCTAGGCTCAGTGGTCTGACCACAACCTGGGTTGGTCTAACCATTGGGTTGGACTTGGTCGGCTTGTTTTTGGAATCAAAAACTATAATCAGGAGTCAGATCGTCACTTGGCCAGCCTAATAGCCAAACCCCACTTTCTGACCACCATGAGTCTAGTCTGACCACCAAGTTAACTCAGTACTGATTTTCTCTCTGTCTGACCCTCACAGCCTAACTGCCACCTCCCCTTTGTCTGATCGCTAGACACCTATAACTCAGTAAGCTTAGTTTATCCTATGTGATGTTTAGATTCCTTGTAGCACAATCGTTTAAATGTTCTTTTACAAATATTTCAGGACATGTCACATTGCATCTTGTTCAGGATCATGCATCATTAAACATACTTTATAGCATGTCATCAGGCTTATTGCAATGCATTTTCACTCTTTAGTGATCGACGAATCAGAGACTAACGGTTTTGCTTGTGAACATTTTGTGGTTGATCTTGATTTGATCCTGAGCACCAAGGCAAGCATTTATGCATATTTCTCATATATTTTGGTGAATTTTTGGTCAATTTTTTTAGATATTGCTATGTGTTGTATATGCATGTTTAGCTAGTTGATGTCAGGAATCGGGTAGAACCTATCTCATTGCATTATCCCTATCTTGGTATCAATTCTTGTAACCCGAGGATAACAATGTTAAGGTCTAATTTAAAATTTATTTGAAATACTTAGAAATGCATATGTAACTGATAGACATCAAGCGGTGGAATGTTCCATCGTTGACGAGCTATAGGGCTTAATTACTTTCATGGTGAAAACAATATTGTGATGATGAGTTGTGAGAATGAGACAAGATGTGAGTGGAGTTAGGGACAGGTTGGGAGAGGAACTTGGATGCCATACACCACTTGCATCGTTTAAGCACCGTTTGTTGGCGTTGTTGACTTAAGCATGTTTCTGTACTACCACATATACAAATAGGGTAAGGATGAGACAAGTATCGTATGTCTCCGTGTTCATTTGACTCATGAACCCGTGATGTGAGAGAGAGGGCTTGTAAGAGGCACCTGAGGTTGCTCTGGGAGTAGACCTAGGTGGCCTCCACAGACTCAAGTATGGGAACAAAGATTCGGGGTGTGTACATGAACAGTTGTCATGTGAATCATCACTTGCAACTGACAAGTTGTATAGAGGGCGGTTTCGTGTCGTGTGGGTAAAAATGTACTCCCCTGTAGGGTGTAAAATTAATTTAAGTTGCCACGCTTTCGGCTATGAGTAAGCTTAATATTCATTAGATGTCACCGCAGAGTCCCAATTGTTTGAGGAATGAAGGTCATATGTGCGATGAGATGAGATGAGATGATTCAGATAGGTTCTATGATGAAATAACCATATTCATATGTCGGTGATGGTTATGTTCTGATGGTTAGGCTAGGATAGCCCAAGAGTTAGTTTATGTAGGTGCTCTCATGTTTATGTCGGTAAAGTGCATTTCGCATCATTCAATTCAACCTTGTGGCATATTCCTTGCATATTCATCCAAATGCATTATCCTTCGAGTCGGGAACATATATACCCATACGAGTAAATCTTGTGAGTACCTTTATACTCATTATGTTTTATTGATTGTTTTGTAGGTGAACTTTAGGTGCCAGCTACTTGTACCCTACTGAGAGTGGTGTGGTGACAAGTAGTTGCTATACTACTACTAACCCTGGTCGGTTGCCTTATGAGCATATGACTCCACTGGTCTTTGTTTATTTTTTAGTTGCAATTTGTGAAAAGTTACTCTAGATAATACCTTGTCTTTTATTTAATTTATCAACTTATAATCAGTTGAACCCTTGTATAATCGTGATATTGTGATATACATGTTGGTAGAGATTTGTTGGATAATAGCTCTCCTAGAAATTATCCTAATGCACATGTCGGGATAGTCAGGATTGCCTTCGTTTTAATCATTTTAGTGCTTGCGATTGTTGCCTTGAGATGTGGGTTAGCACGTGGCACATCGAGAGATGGGCGTGTGCTAGCTCTCACCTTGATGGACGATCGCCTGATCTGATTAATTCGAATGCGATTTGGACGGGTCCCCAAAAAAATAGGAGAAAAATAATATGACATATGCATATGCTTGTATTGATATTGCCTCATTAAAAAGCTTATATGAGAAACCATATTGGAAAAACTCATTAAGGAAAATGGTGCAATATTTAGAATCATAATAGGTTATATATATTAGGGATTTAGACCCTCTGAACTTTGCAAATATCAAAATATTCCCATACCAATTTCATGTACACATTTTTGAAATGAAGACTTTGGTAAAGACTTCGTAAATAAATCTATGAAATTATCACAATATTTGTTTGCAAAATATCTATAATTCATGAAGATATAAGAGTTTTGGAGCAATACATTTTCTAGCGTTGCCATTGATATAACCTGTTTGGATTTGTTCAATACAAGCTTAATTATATTCATAGATAATTGTTGGTATCTCTAATGCACCAATACCACATGACTGTTATATGTGGTTAATCATTATGCGAATCCATACACATTCATGTGGTGCTTCATATAATGCGATTATTTTAAAATTATTAGTGGAAGTTGCCACAAGGATATGTTTACATGACTTCCTGAAATGTCGCCTAGAGGAGGGATGAATAGGCGAAATCTAAAATTCTGCGAACTTAACACAGCGGATCAGAAAAAGTGCGGACCTTCTGTACTTTTATCCAGAACCTCCGCACTTATACGGAGGTTCTACAGAAAAGTGCGGATACTCCGCACTTTTGGGGAAAACTCGAACTAGAACAAACTCAGAGATAAAGTGTATCAATTTTACAAGTTACCAAGCACCAGTAGATGTATGTCAACCTGTATGACCAATTACCTGCAGCTCAAACCTTACAACAAGATAGATCGGGTTTAAACCCTAGAATTCAATTCAAACAAGAGAGTATATCCAAATACAAGAAGTTGACAAGATTGACACAAGAATTTATTTACCGGAGTTCGGCCACTCCACAAAGAAGTGCCTACGTCTCCGTTGATGAGCTCACAAAGAATCGGATCTTTTTCAACCCAATCCTCACCAAAGCGACCACAAAGATTATGCTTCGGGTTTCTTACTCAACTTGTCGGGGTGATGCAAACGTCCTAGGGCCCACCACAAACTTGGGAGCTCAACGGGCGACGCCTAGCCGTCTAGGTGGATGAACCACCAAGAGTAAGGAACTTAAAACCATCAGCATGATGAAGAAACGAGTGCTCAAAAGGATGGCTTTGAATCTCACTAGCACTATTGATTAATCCCACTCAACCCTAGCAAAGATCTCAATAAGAATCACAAAGGGGAGTGAGAAAGGAGCTTTCAATGAGCTAGAGGCCTTTTGTCTCAAGGTTGGTCAGAATTGAAAGCCTGGGTTGCGGTTGTATTGAAAGGTGTGAGGTTTAAATACTCCACTCTCAAAAACTAGCCATTATTCTCTGGAAACTGCGGACCCTCCGCATAAGTCCGGAACCTCTGCACATATGCGGACACTCTGCAGAAAAGTGCGGTCCTTCCGCAGTTAGCCGAGAACTCGCTAAAGTGCGGACCTTCCGCACAAGTGCAGACACTCCGCAGAGAAGTGCAGACCTTTCGTATTTTTCTGATTCATAATATTTAGGGCTAATTTTCAATGACTCTCATGGGTTTGTTTGAATTTTTTAGCACTATTTCTATGCAAACAAGTAAATTTCATGTCTCCCTTTATATTATGGCATCCTAAACTCAAATTCAAAGCATAAAAGAATTTAAGAGCCATAGGAACCATGCCGCTTTCCTTTATTCGTTATTGGAGGTTTCACATGCGTCACATTTTTCGCTTGATGGAACTAACACCTGTCCATAATTTATAAAACTCATTAGTTCTTTAATTGCTTTGTCATTATCACCAAAACTCACTTAGGGGCCTAGATGCATTTTCAATCTCCCATTTTTGGTGATTGATGACAACTCAATTAAAGCTTACAAAAGATGTATATGTTAAAAGATTTTAAATGCTTATGATACACAGAGCTCCCCTAAAGATGCGCATTGAATTGACTTCAATAAATTTGGCCTAAAATGCCAATTGCACAAATTTTAGGATATGTGAAGGCTCCCCTTATATCATAGCATCTATGGGGTGCAACAACAATATGTGTGCAACAACAATACAGGTCTTCCCATCCCTGTACAATCGCCTTGCTGCCGCTCCACACCAAGTCAGAGGGCCAATAAGCTCGAGCAACTCTGGCTCAAGTTACCGGCGAGTCACCAAAACTCTAAGGCACCAATATACCACTTGGTACAACCTGGGATCACTCCTTGTTTCACTCTCTAGATAGCAATCACCTAGCAACACTCTCTCTAAGCCTATAAGCACTAATCACTCACTAATCTTGTACTTAATTGCCTTGGATGATCATTGTAATCACTTTGGTGGCTTAGATGTCTTCTCAAGTGTCTCTGTATTTCTCTGGACTACAGCAGCATGCCACACCTTCAAACGGCTCAGAAAAGCTGTCAACACCAGATGATCCAGTGAGAACAGTAGTACTAAAACCGCATTATTCGGTGAGTACATTTTTTTGGAACTAACCATTGGAACCCCACTCAAAGTATTTGCGAACACCGGACACTCCGGTGTATACTACATATCTATCACCGGACTATCCGGTGAGTACATTTGAGTCATCCGAACATTTGCTTCCTCTTTGTGTAAATTGCTCCTCTCTGTGTAAATTGATCTGGTGTAAGCCTCCGATGCAGTTTCTCTTGACACCGAACCATCCGGTCAGTTCATCCTCGTTCATCAACACTTGGACTCGCCTTTGCAAGAATTGCTCTAGTAAAGCTTGTGGTGCACTCTTCCCACCATTGGACCTTCCAGTCCATTGTTCTTTGATCTTCAACACTTGTAACTCTCTATGCAAGAATTGCTCCAGTGTATATCTTCCACTGATCACCAGACCTTCTGTTGAGTTCAGCTTCTTATATCCCGAGCCAAAATACTTTGGTGTGTGCACCTTCTTCACCAACACCAGACCATCTGGTGGCTTCTTCAGTTCTACTCTACTTTATAGATAAAGCTCTGGTGCTACACCTTGCTGAGCACTGGACTATCCGGTGAAGTCTTCAACCTTCTCTCTTCCTTTGTCAGAGATGCTCCGGTGAGTTCAACACATATAGCACCAGACCATCTGGTGACAGCAATTCTCTTGGGACATCTCTAATTCAGTCAATCTTTGTCCTAGGTGCGGTGGATTCTTTATTATTGCGTCCATGAGACCTATTTAAGAATATACATAGAAAACATGTTAGTTCCAATGACTATGTTGTCATTAATCACCCAAATCACAATCGTAGCCTAATAGGGTCATTTTTGCTACAGTGTCCACCTTTTTGGTGATTGATGACAACACAACCAAAGCAAGTGGCAAATAATAAATGATACCAATTGTAGAGAGCACAAAACCTTACCACATTGCTCGGATGCATTTCTTACCATGTAGTCCTCCTTTGTGGCTCTCCATTTCTCCATTGTCACTATCTCCCTTGATGAACCTATGAAAGATGAGGCCAAATGTAGATGAGGCCCCATTTGTCAACCTTGGTATCTTACTTGTTCTCCACTAGGTATGCCTCTTGCTTTGGCCTTCAAACTTCTCCCCCTTTGTCAACAATAAAAAAGGGCTACAAACACATGTTGAACTCGAGGAAGAGCGTTAGAGCACATGGGAGAGAGTTTCATAAATTATGATCCAATGAAATGATACCAATTGAAATATATACCAATTGTAAAGGTTGGAGACATTGATATCAATTGAAAAATACAAACAAGGATCATAATTCATGAAACTCACATGATATAATCTAAACTCTCCCGATATGTGTGCATACATATAATGAGACCCACTTGTGAATATCACTTATAGGAATGTAGCAATATATGCACATCTAGACAATAAGTAGAGGTAGGAAGTTTAAACATATCATGCATAGAGGTAATTTAAATGTAGAAATGAATTGGTAATGATACCAATTGAAGCCTTTAAGCATTGCATACCTTCCAAGACGTGTTGATTGCTCCATAATACTATAAAAGATACATCTAACAATACATGTTAGTCTCAAAATCATGAAATATAGGATATGCTCCTCCTAAATGTGTTCATACAAATGTTGAATACTGTAGAGAGATACACACTTAATTTTGATAACAATAGAGATTTATCCTATAGATTGGATCATAGCATATGAAAGATACCAATGGTAAAACTAGTGCCATGAAAGGAACCTACAACTAATAAACCATGTAGGTTGCTCACAAGAAAGAGATAAACACAAGTAACGTACCATATGAAAACCTACACTAGGCATTGCAACAAATTAAAATATGCATATGCAATTCTAGACAAGGCAAATGAGCTCTAATAGTGGAAAGATTTTGCATCTAGCTCAATTATCTCTTTTACCTTAGGATGGGGATTTGGATATATGATGATCATGATCTTCATTAATGCGCCCAATCTTATACACTTGGTTTATTTGCTGGAACCCTCACTTCATTTTGTGAGCCAAGTCTCCAAATCCCCATAGCCGTCTCAGGCTTCAAGTCTTCTTGGGAACCCTTCATGTTAATGATGACTTCCTTCGGTATCTAAATGGGTTGGTTCCACCCCTGATCCTTTCTCCTAACCATATGTACAACCACCTTGACATTTTCCTTCTTCTTGATCTTGTAATGGTTGCACTTGATCTTGTTCTTGTAGTTGGGCTTAGTGTAGATGTTGAAGGTCTTGTTAGAGAGGTTCACGATCTTTTTCTTCTCCTTGATCTCCTTCTTGACTTGCTTGCATTGGAAGGACTTGTGGCCTTCTTGATGATACTTGAAGCATGTCACAGTGGACCTCTCCGTAAGCTTCTTCACCATGATAGCATGGTTATCTTGAGGAGGTTGGACATGATTCTTGCCCTTTAATCATGCTAAGGTCTTCTTCAGCTTCTCTACTTCTTGCTTGAGCGCATCATTCTCTTGTGCAATGAGTTTATTAGATGATTCTACAACAACATTCTCAATGCATATCTCATTGCAAAAGAGTGAGATAGACAAATCAATTAAATCCTCACAAGAAGTGAAAGCATTTGCCTTAGGCTTGAAATTAAAGAGTGAGGTAGATTGCTTCAAACGGACCTTAGTTTGAGATTAAATGCACTCAGATTTAGCTTGAAGCTCTCCACGCTCCTTGTTTAGCAAATTAAATTTGCTCAATAATTATTCATAATTAGAAACAAAGGTAGCATGAATGTCATTCAGGACATTGAATTTTTTAAGTTATTTATATTATTTTAACGGCCCTTTTTTGCTCATAGATGAAATTAAGGAGTTATTCTTTAGAGAGAGAATCATCGTCGGATTTATCATCACTTACATCGCTATCCATACATTTGGTCATAAGGCACTTATAAGGTGACCTCAATACGACTTGCATGATGACGGCCTTGAGGAAGAGCTTCTCTTGGAGGGGAGGATGATTATGCTTTCATCACTTGAACTAGATTCTTCATCGTCGCTCACCCACCTTCCTATGCTTGTGATGCTTTGACTTTCCCCTTGTCTCACTCTTGTTCTTGGTCATCTTCTCCTGCTTGATATGATCAACTGTGTTGACCAAGTCTTCAATGGAGATTGGATGACCAATCTTGGCATTGATCCTCTTCATATTCTTCTCTAATTTTGAGAAGAGCTTAACGATCTTGGGATCAATTTCTTCATCACTTGATGTACTTTGATCATCCTCTTTATTGCTCTCTTCATCTTGATCACTATCATCTTCGCTTGAGCTTGACTCTTGCTCTTTCCTCCTCATCCTTGCCTTCATGTGTTGACATTGAGCTTGGTTGCATATGAGAGCAAGGTTCTTGGTGTTGGATGAGGAAGAAGTTTCCACCCCCATATTCATGGTCATCTCATGGACGGTGATCTTGCCAAGCACTTGACTTGGAGTCATCTTCTTGATGTCATTGTTGTCGTAGATGATGGAGACTATCAATTTGTACTTTAGAACAAGAGTTTGAAGTATTTTTCTCACCACTTGATTACCGTCAATTGACAAGAATATTCAAACGTGAGTACATGTCATTAGCATTTGTATGGGGTAGTTGTTTGATGTCATTGAGCTTAGTAACTAATACATGATATTTCTTATTGCGCACATCCTTTACGCCTTCATGTATTTCAATGAGACTAGTCCTAATATCATGTGCATTAGTGAGGGAATAAACATGATTAAATGTATCAATATTTAGAGATGATAAAAGGATAATCTTCTTATTGGTGATATGTTGTCTCATCCCTTCCTCAGTGACTCTCTAAACATCTAAACCTCGAGCTTGCAAATAACAAGACATTATAATTTTTCATCGGGGAAAATTTGTGCCATCGAAGAGTGGAGCAGTATAGGAATCCATCCATACCCTAGACATCAACTTTCTAGGCGGTGAAGCCAAAACTGATAACAATAAGACTAAAGCTCAAATGTCTTTTGAATTGGCTAAACCCTATGAAAGGTGAGAGGCTCTAAAACCAATTGTAGAGCTGGTGAAAGCCCTAGCTCTTATACCACTTTTAAGGATCGGTGACATCATAAGAGGGGGAGGGGCGAATTCGGACATTAAAAACTATTCTAGTTGGCTCTAAAAACTTCACAAGATAAAATTATATCAATTTCTATCTAAATGTGCTCTAAATTTATCTAGTGTGTACCGCTCAAAAGATTTGCAACCTATAGCCAATCCTAGCAAACTACTATAGGAAGATAAATGCAGAAGGTAGATTGTTAGTACGTAAATGCGGAAACATAAATAAGGTAGAGAGAGCAAACTCAGCACAAGACATTTTTATCCCGTGGTATCAATGGTATAAATGCCACCCCTTGTCCACGTTGGAGATCCACCAAGGATATGCTCTCGAACGATACCCAGTCACGGCTCCTGAGCCACCAAGCCACCAAAGCAAGGTCTCAAATTGGATGAGCTGCCAAGCCACCAAGGCAAAGCCTCACCACTAGACTCTCTTCCTATCGCTTGCCGCCACGATCACTTCGGAGCCACTAAGGCAAGAGTCTCTAAGTCCTCGTACAATTGCCTTGTAACCGCTCCACACTAAGTCAGAGGGTCAACAAGCTTGAGCAACTCTGGCTTAAGTTGTTGACAAGTCACCAAGACCCAAAGGCACTGGCGTACCACTTGGTATAACCTAGGATCACTCCTTGATCCACTCTCTAGGCAGCAATCACCTAGCAACACTCTCTAGGCCTATAAGCACTAATCACTCACTAACCTTATGCTTAATTATCTTGGATGATCACTTTAATCACTTTGGTGGCCATGATGTCTTCTCAAGTGTCTCTGTGTTTCTCTGAACTCCAGCAGTATGCCACACCTTCAAATAACTGAGTGGAGGGGTATTTATAGCCTCAATCCCGCCAACTAGCCGTTTTTTCAATGGTTTAGAAAGGTTGTTAACACCGGATGATCCGGTGAGAACAATAGTACTAACACCAGGTCATTCGGTTAGTACATCTTCAGAAACTAGCTGTTGGAACCCCACTCAAAGCCATTGTCAACACCAGACATTCTGGTGTATACTACATCTCTATCACCACAGTATTCGGTGAGTACATTTGAGCCATCTAAGCCTTTGCATCCTCTTTATGTAAATTGCTCATCTCTGTGTAAATTGCTCTGGTGTAAGCCTCTGGTGCACTTCCTCTTGATACCAAAAGTTAGTTCATCCTCATTCATTGACACTTGGAATCGCCTCTACAAGAAATGCTTCGATAAAGCCTCCGGTGCACTCACTTACCATCACCAGACCTTCCGGTCCATTGTTCTCCGATCTTCAACACTTGCAACCCTCTCTTCAAGAATTGCTATGGCGTATATCTTCCATTGATCATCGAACCTTCTATTGAGTTCAACTTCTTCTGTTCCGAGGCAAAATACTACGTTGTGCACTTTCTTCACCAACACCGGACTATCCAATGGCTTCTTCAGTTCTGCTCTTCTCCGCAAATAAAGTTCCAGTTCTACACCTTGCTGAGCACCAGACTATCTGGTGAAGTCTTCAGCCTTCTCTCCCCCTTTGTTAAATATGCTTCGGTGAGTTCAACACACAGAGCTCCAGACCATCCGGGGAGAGCAATTCTTCTGGGACTTCTCCAATTTAGTCAATCTTTATCCTGTCTACAGTGGCTTCTTTATGTATTGTATTTATGAGACCTACTAAAGCATTTACTTAACAAACATGTTAGTCCCAATGACTATTTTGTTATTAATTACCAAAATCACAATTATAGCCTAATAGGGCCATTTTCACTACAGCATTTAGTTGGATCTGCACTATGCTTAGCTAGTAAATTCACTGCAAATGTAATATCATGGCTGGTGCAATTTACAGGATACATTAGCGCCCCAATGATACTGAGATATGGGACTTCAGGTCCCAATATCTCTTCGTCATGCTCCCTAGGTCTGAATGAATCTTTATCCATATCAAGAGTTTTGATGACTATAGGTTTTTTTGATGGATATGCTTTATCCATATTGAATTTCTCCAATATCTTTTGGATATAAGTAGATTGGTGCACAAGTACTCCTGAGGCAAGATGCTTGAGTTGAAGACCCAAGCCAAATTTGGTTTTACCCAAATCATTCACCTCAAACACCATTTTTAGATGATTGTGTGCTTAATTTATATCTTGTATGTTTTCAATCATATTGAGATCATCAACATACACTAAGATGATACAAAATCCAATTGAGGATTTCTTTGTAAACAAATATGGGCAATAATTATTTTTGCAGTAACCCTTTTATAAAAGGAACCACACAATCGGTTGTACCACATCCTGCCCTACTATTTTAAGCCAAATGGTGACTTATTCAGTATAACACAATACATGTTGCAGTTTATATTTGGATTCAGAATTTTAAGTCATTCATGGACTTTCATGTAAATATCCGAATCAAGTGACCCATATATGTATATAGTCACTACATCCATCAATAGCATGGATAAGTTCTTTTGAACTGCCAGAGATATAAAGTATTAGAACGTTATTCTACTCGTTACCAGAGAGTAAGTCTCATCAAAGTCAATGCCGGTTCTCTGTGTGAACCGTTGTGCTACAAGTTTTGCCTTATATCTCACACCTCATTGTTTTCATTCTGTTTGCCGATGAAAACCCATTTTGATCCCACATGAAATGTGTTGTGGGGAGTAGATATTACAGATGTAAATACCACCTTTTTCTTAAGCGAACTTACTTCTACCCCAATTGCCTCCTTCTATTTGATCCAGTCTAAGCGCTTCATGCACTTTGCCATGGTTTTAGACTCTGGATCTATCTCGAGGTTTTTGGCTATCTTTAGGAGAAATAGATATCGACAACTATAATATTTCTATTATATGATTCTCCTGAATCAATATAATTTGTGAACATCTCTTGTACTCATTGATAGGAGTATGGCCTGATCTTTTGAAAGATAATGTGATATGTCAATTTGTGGAGCTTTGATGTTGATAATCCAAAGGCTCAGACCGGAACTGATCAAATCTCTCGCAACCACTACTCCGTTGTTATCAATCATGCTGAACATGGTTGACCTCATTAAGGAGCCTTTCCCTACAAGCGAATCGAGAACACAAGCAAGAGAATAGAAGAATAATCTTAAATTCTATTGCGAATTTAGATGAAGTTCATGAAGTTGGGGTTCCTAAAACCGAACAAGGGGCAAAACTGCAATGTGGTAGAATAATATAAGAAAACCCTGAGTTTAAACTATGATGGCTATTGAATATATATAGAGGGAGACATGAGGTGGTCAACTTAGGGTTGTGGGGCCATGGAGAGGGCGCACACAACCTGAGTTTGGACTCCAACACGCTTACAAGGCCCGATATAGCCAAAAATGATGATGCATCACCTTATGTCTTTGACTGTGATTGATTTCAAATGAATCTAGGTGTGGGAGTCGATCCGTTGGAAAGGACTCATCGTAAGCTTTCCAGCAAGTACAAGAACACCTCAATTGAACTACTTATGCAAAAGTTATACTTGTTGTATTGACGTGTTGTCTGTAGACTTTGACTTGAGAATGACTTGGAGTCCAATTTAGCTTGGCCTTCGAGGGTGATGTCCAGGTGAGGTTTTGGTGCTTCTCTAATATTCTTAAGAAACAAAACATTACAAGTACTTAGTAGCATCACATCTTTTACCAAGAAAGTATGAACAGTGAGGAACGAGTTCACCTTGTGGTTTAATTGTTGTGCATGCGCTCTTGTAATTGGCCTTTGTATGTCTTGAGGAGTATAAGTGTTGCACGTATCTGAAGGAGTGATGCCCTCATCATTCTCCCACTCTTGAATTGGAGTTGTCCTCGACTCAAGCTCATCTTCTTCTCCTACATATGCTTTAAATTTGAAATGTTAAATGTGAGACTAACAAAAAAATCTACGGGTAGAACCAATTTATATGCATTGCCATTTATTTTCTCAATTATCTAAATGGTCCATCAGATCTTGGTATCAATTTTGATTTTCTTAATTCTAGAAACCTATCCTTTCGCAAATGCAACCAAACTAAATCACCCAGTTCATATTTTATTTCTTTGCTACCTTTACTTCCAGCAACCCTATATTTTTCAATCATATACTCTGTATTCTCTTTAGTTGTTTCATGCAACTTAAGAATAAATTTAGCATGCTTCTTAGCATCCAAATTAAGTTTTTCGAAGGTAGGTAAAGGTGTAAATCAATATGAGCACAACAATTAAATCTATACGCTACCTGAAACAGACTTACCTTGGTGGTGGAGTGTATAGACCTATCGTAAGAAAACTCAATATGCAGTAAACACTCTTTCAACATGCTCAAGTTCTTCTTTGAAACAACCCGCAACATGATGGATAATATGCGGTTCACAACCTCTATTTGTCTATTAGTTTGGGAATGATGCATAGTAATTTGTTCCAAAGTGATCTTCCAAAATAGCTCAAAAATTTTACATCATGATCTAAGACAATAGTATTAGGCACTCTATGTAGGTGATTGATTTTCCTGAAAAACAAATTAGCTATGTTTGTAACATCATCGCTCTTGTGACAATGTATAAAATGTGCCATTTTAGAAAATTGATCCACAACTACAAATATGCTATCCCTTCCCCTCTTTGTGTCTCATCTTTGGCCAAAAGAAGCGGGTGACCTGCACATCTTTAATCTTCTTTGCTCCAAAATGTGCCATCTAACCTCCTCCATGCGCCTCCAATAACAAGAGATGAACGGAACTAACTGGAATGCATAGCTTGTTAGCACGATAGAGCAAATCATCATTCAGCATATATTTATTTCATGTTTTTCCTTGTTTACAATGTTCAATCACTTCTTTAAAGTCCAAATCAGTAACATATAAGCCTTTAATGGTCTTTAAACCAAAAATCTTATGATCAAATTGAGATAACATGGTATAACATCTAGAAAGTGCATCAACAATTATATTGTTCTTACCTTTCTTATGCTTTATGATATATGAAAATGACTCAATAAATTCTACTCATTTAACCATTTAGCATGTCATTTATTCAGTTGAGCTTGACTCCTAATATGATTTAGAGGTTCATGGTCAAAATATATAACAAATTCTTCAGGCCATAGATAATGTTGCCAATTTTCAAGCACATGAAATAAAGCATACAATAGGTAGAATAATTTAGAATTGGCTTACTTAACTTCTCGCTGAAATAAGCAACTTGTTTACATTCTTGAATTAGCACACCCCCATTTTCATTCCTGCTAGCATCACACTCTATCTCAAAAGTCTTACCCAAATCCAGGAGTTGGAGCAATGGAGCATGTGGGAGCTTCTCTTTCAACAACTTGAATTTATTTTCTTGTGCAGGTCCCCATTTGAAAGCCACTCCTTTCTTTGACAACTCGTTCAATGGGGCAAGAATTGTGTTGAAATCCTACACAAAGCTCTGATAGAACCCTACAAGACTATGAAAGCTTCACAACTGTATGATAGTCTCAGAGGTTAGCTAGCTTTTAATGGCCTCAATATTTGCTTCATCGACCTATATTCCCTCTGGAGTAACAACATAGCCAAGAAAAGAGACTTGATTCGTACAAAATATGTACTTTTTAAGGTTACCAAACAAACATGCATCTCTCAAAGCCTTAAAAATAGCATGTAAAAAATCAAAGTGTAGTTCATATGACTTGCTATAAATCGATATATCATCAAAATAAACCGCCAAAATTATTCAATGAAAGCACGTAAAACTTCATTCATCAATCGCATGAAAGAACTATGTGCATTACTTAACCCAAAGGACATCACTAACCACTCATACAAGCCAAACTTAGTTTCAAATACAGTCTTTGTATATCAAAGCATAGTATAAAAGTTTTTAATCATAAATTTCAGAAAGGTCAGATTTGGTAGCAAGCATAACACACCCTTTCAATTGAAACTAAAGCATCTTTGTATATCAAAACATAGCATGACAGCTCATTATCATAAATTTCAGCAAGGTCAGATTTGATAGCGCATAACACACCCTTTCAATTTAATTCTATTGGACTTTGAACTTGTAATCACTTTATCCTTTTTGGCTGGAAAATCATGTTTTGCTACTTGCTTATTTTCAGATTCATGCTCACGCTCTTTTCTCTTATTTTCAGCTATCTCTTTTCATATTTTACAATTTCAGCAAGGGTGAAAGGTAGAAAAGTTATTTTCTTTCCTTTATGCATGAGGGTGTACTTATTACTTCTGCCATGATGTGTTGCGTCAATATCAAACTCTCATGGCTGACCTAACAAAATTGAACATGCTTACATGGGCATTACATCAAAATATGCAAAATCATGGTATGAACCAATGGAAAGATACACCCTAGTTGTTTGCATTACCTTCACTTTATCGTTGTTGTTGAACCACTGAGTATGGTATGGGTGAGGATGTGTTCTTGTTGGCAAGTCAAGCTTCTTGATAAAATATCAACTTAGTAAATTGTTGCAGCTTCCTCCATCGATAATAACATGAACACGACAATCCTTGACTATGAAGAACATTTGAAATAAATTGTGGCGTTGTAGCTTTTTCACTTGCTCCATTTTAGAGCTTAGAACATGCTACACAATGACGGTCCTATAATTCTCCATGGTAGTGACACTCAATACTTCCTTGCTATTGCTAGCCATCTCATGTTCATCCTCATCACCTGAATAGTCCGCTGCAAGAGCATAATCATCCTCAATATCACTAACACTTACATAACCACCATCTTTGTTGCAATATATGCTCACTGACTTGAGCAATCCTTCATGACATGGCCTATTCTCTTGCAATGACTGTAAACAATTCCAGTTGTACAGCCTATGGAAGCAACTGAAGAAGAGCTCTTGGTTGGAGCCTGCACACTAATAGATTCTCTTACCTTGGGTGCATGTGATGGTGTCTGAGGTGCTACTGATGAAAGCACCCTACTCGAGGAAGGGGTAGCAGACCATGTAGCGCAAAGTGGGGCTATTTTAACTTGTCCTAGTGTTGATCTTGGTGTAGACGTGCTTCCAAAATTGTTTCTTAGCCTCTGCTGTTGTCTCTGTAATTCTTTTTCTACCAAATATGCAAGTTCGAACAATTTAGGAATGCTATCATATTCTTTAAAATCAACTATGTCCTGAATTTCATGTCTTAACCCCCATAAAAATGTGCCATAGTAGCCTCTTCGTCCTCAATAATATCACAATGCAATATACTAATTTGTAGCTCCTAATAATATTCTTCTATGAATCTATTTCCTTGGTTTAAACGCTGTAATTTCTTACGCAAGTCTCATTTAAAAGAGGGTGGAATAAATCTATTACGCAAAGCAACCTTTAAAACATCATGTGTAGTAGGTGCTAACCTATCGTTGCATACCCTATTCCACCAAATGATGACAAAATTTTTAAATTTACTAGTGGCTTGCCTAACTTTATGCACTTCAGGAACTAAGTGAGCATTAAATTTCTCTTCTATCATCATCTCCCAATCTAGATATATTTCAGCATCAGAAACACCGAAAAAGATGATATGGTAAACTTACTTAACTTTAGCAAATAGGTCATTATTAACACGTGCGCTATGTTGCTGAAAGTTATTAACTCTCATACCTTATGGTTGAAAATAAGTTGGTTCCTTTGGCTTGCATCTTAGGCAGCTATTGTAGCATTGGCGTCGCGTTCTTGCCTCACAATATCATCATCCGCGACGGGCTCCTAATGTTTAGCAAAAACATCAACTTGTGACACCTCATTCTGAGGTCCATTTGCACCATTGGGATGGCCCTTGGAACCATGAATAACATGTCGTACTGGGGGCTGCTCTGGAATGTGAAGTTCATTCCTATTCAACCTATTAGTGAGATTAATAATAATGCAGTTAGTAGAACCTAGTGCATCATCCATATGATGAAATCGGGTCTCATGGTGCTGAAGCATTTGTTGCAACTCATCTGTCTTCTTAGTTTGAACATTCATGCTATTAACCAGCTCATCAATGTTGTGTCCTTGAATCCTCATGAACTTCCGTGTCTCCTCCTCTAACATTCTACATGCCATGGTTAGTAGAAAATAGGAGACGACAAAAAAAAATCCCTATAAACTTCTAGGAGGTGGAAATGGAATCGCACACTCTCAAGCATTTTACCATGCTTTTGCAAGTGTTCTTACCAATCACAATAGGTGGCACAACCGGTGGCTAGTTTTTAATATCTTAATGGAAGCGAGTGAGGTAGTTGCAAGGGAAAACATGTTCTGATCAATAGTAGGTGGAGCTCAAACATGCAATATTTAGTAGCAAGAAATAGTAATAATTAGAAAAGGTGAATAAAAGTCCATGGTACTCATCGCAATTGTTGGCCTGAATGCGTTCCTAGAACTTGTTGAGGCAAGCCGAAAATAGGATACAAACATAATGGGACAAAATGTGCAATGCAAACTGAATTTTCTTTCTTTCTTTTCTTTCTGATTTTTTTTTGTTGGCACTGTTTGCTACTTGCTTCTTCTTTTTTTTCTTTTTTTTAATGTAAGACAAGCTAAAATATTTTCTACTACCTTTTCTAGGTTTAGGGAGGTGAGCGGATCACAAACTTTTTTTGGAGGGCACTCTCTTTCTTTCTCCGAACTTAGGCTATCTTTGGTTTCGGCTATGGAATTGCGCTCGGACTCTTACTGACATGGCATGATATGATGAGTGCATGGGATATCCGAGAGCAACACGAAACAGATGGAGTCGGGTTAGGTCATGGGGGTCGAATACAAGTAAGGGGTCGAATCCGATTAGGTGGTCGAATCCGATTAGGTGGTCGAATCAGAGTAGGAGTGGAGTGTGGCTGGTGACTAGATCTCAGCTATAGCAAATGAAGCCCTAGTTGCAACCAACGCAATTGATGTGGATAAAAAATTGGCAGCGCAAAACAACAACACTTCCACAACCTAGGGCAAGCCGAGAAACATGACGACAATACCAGCAAGGAATCGACGCTGGACACTAGACAACGATGATTAGACCAGCAACAAGAACACCGATGATGGACTCAAATTCAACAACATGAAAAATGAAATAAAAATTACAAAAGGATCATTAGGGTTTGGACAGCGGAAGGACTAAGATTTAAGTATTTTTGTGTGGCGATTTTCTAGACTCTAAGTGATGGAGCACAACTAAACAAAGGGGAAAACAAAATTTTCTAACGGGCAACCGAGGCTCCGATACCAATTGATGCAAGTATGGCCCGATTTGTGCTAGTTTGTGGAGCTTTGACGTTGATGATCCAAAGTCTCTAACTAGAACAGATCAAATCCCTCACAACCACTACACCACTAGTTATCAACCGTGCTGAACACGGTTGACCTCGTTAAGGAGCCTTTCCCTACAAGTGAATCAAGAACACAAGCAAGAGAATAGAAGAGCAATCTAAAATTCTATTGCAAATTTAGACAAAGTTCATGAAGTTGGGGTTCCTCAAACCGTACAAATGGTGAAACTGCAATGTAGCAAAATAATCTAGGAAAACCTGAGTCTAAACTATAACAGCTACTAAATTTATAGTGGGAGACGTGAGGAGATCAACCTAGGGTCATGGGGAGGGCACACACAACCTGGGTTTGGACTCCAACACTCTTACAAGGCCCAATATGGCCCAAAAAGGTGACACAACACCTTATGTCTTTGATTCTGATTGATTTCCAATGAATCTAGGGGTGGGACCTAGTCCATTGGAAAGGGTTCATAAAATTTTCATCAAGTACAAGACCTCAATTTGACTCCGTATGAAAAAGTTACACATGTTTTATTGACGTGACGTCCACAAACTCCAAATTTGGAGTTCGACTTGAGAACGACTTGGAGTACGATTTGAATTTAGTGGCATCCCATCTTCCTAAGCAAAAAAACATCCAAGTGTGACATCCAAGTGAGGTTGTAGTGCTTCTCCCATATTCCTAAGCAAAAAAATATCACAAGAATTTAGTGGCATCCCATTTTTCATTAAGAAAGTATGAACAACGAGGAACGAGTTCACCTTGTAGTTTAATTGTCATGCACGTGCTCTTGGAATTTGCTCTTGTGTGTCTTGAGGAGTATTAGTGTTGCACATACATGAAGGAGTGATGTCCTCATCACCCCTTCCAACTCCTTGTGATTTCCCACAACAAAAGAGTAGGGTGTTCCGATGTCCCAGTACTTGAATTGGTGCGCACAATTGTTCTAGGTTCTAGATTTTTAGCATCCGTAGCCCTTAGATATTGATTATCCATAAGGTGTAGTTGATTTGCATTTACTGCCTAGAAGTTAACTTCCTTTTTTTTTGTGTATGCTTTTGAGAAGCATTATACTTTGTGACCTCTTATTTGCATTTGGGAGTTGAGTGGGTTTTGGTATTTCTACTCTTTCTGGCGCATTGATATTGGTAATATGAGATTTAGTGACACATTTGGAGTTAGTAAATACATATGATAGATTATTTGCAATGTGTTACAAATTAATAATCCTCTAAACTCCAAGTTCATATTTCTTAGTACATGGATCTAAAGGCTGAATGCATGTGGCATTCCAATATATTTCCTAGCATTTCTGTGGTACTTTTGGCCTACCCCCAATATCAAGAAATTGTCCTCATCAAAGATACAACCAGCGTACTCGGCCGTAAACAAGTCCCTTGTTAGGGGCTCGAGGTATTTTATGACCGACGAAGAATGATAGCCAATTTTTTTGGAGGGCCCATTGATATACGCTGAGGTGGTGATATATGTATGTATACAGCGCAACTGGATATCCGCATATGGGAAATGTTTGGTTGATTTTCATGACTAACTGCAAAGGGGAAGCTGCATGATATGCAGTTGGTCTTAGTTGAATCAAGTATGTGGCATGTAAAACTGCATAACCCCAACATGTGGTTGATAAATTGCAATTCTACAATAATGGTCTTGCAATCAGTTTAACTCTTTTAATAAGAGATTCAACCATGCCATTTTGAGTGTGCACATATGGTACTGAATGCTCCAAGTTAATACCTAAGGCCATACAATGAAACCCCGTGAAGTGACTTCAGCTGCATTATACATTCTTATGGATTTAATCCTGTTGTCAGGATAATTTTCTTGTAATTATTAATTTGAGCAATAAGGTTGGTGAAAACATGTTTCTTTGTTGATAGAAGACACACAAGTGTCCATTTTGTAGATGCATCTATGAGCACCACAAAGTACCGGAATGGCCCAGTTAATGGCTAAATTAAAACACATATATCACCTTGAATATGTTCAAGGGAATTGAGTGGTTCATCTTTAATTTTATGGTAAGATGGCCTTAAAATTAATTCCACTATTGTACATGCAGTGCAAACAGAATCTAAGGATTTGGGGAATTTTGCATGTTACGACCAAAAGAATTGCTGATCATTTTTCGCATCATCCCTATTTCAGGATGACCAAGGCTATTATGCCATGTCTTGAATTTATCAAAATTTTGAAAAATTATATTGAACATAACATGTGGTATGTGTTTGATGTATATGTAGTACAACCCAGAGGATAATAAAGTAATTCTCTCAAGAACTTGCTTATCATATCCGTTATTTTTGGTGATGAAGATATATTCATCATTCTTGTCATTATGGGTTTCAATGTGAAACTATTTTGACGGATATCTTTACAATTCAATAGGGTATGAGTTGAATTAGGATACAAGAGTGCATCCTCGGTTACAATTTGAGTACCTATTCGGAGAGTGATTGTGGCTCCACCGGAACCGACAATCAGTGCATCATGTCCAGCTATGGTCATAATATTTTCTTGCCTATTTTTAAGAGTATGTAAATACTTTGTCTCCCTGAATATTATATTAGTGGTACAATTTTCCACTAAATAAATTTCCTGCTTCATTTTGTTGTCTCCAGTAAAATATATATTGAAATCAAAATTCATTAAGAATTGATTCATATATATATAGAGTACATACAAATATTATTAAGTATCATTGTGAGATACAATACATAATGACAAGTAGGGCGGGCTAGTAACAATATGGGGATTTTAGAGAAATCTATTGCATATCTCCAAATAAGTCTTGGGAAATGTATTTCACAAGTATGTCGTCTTCACTTCGGAAGTCATCCGGCTTTTCAAGGTCATGTTGTCATCTTCTGTTGGAACATCTTTAGAACAACTTGCTTCCAAACTTTTTTTCTTGTACTTGTTTGCCTTTGCCAACAAATTTCTGGTAGAGATCAACCAAATTTCTGTGTACGATGATTCATACAATCACAGTTTAGACAAGCTTGATGATTGTCATTATTGTCTTGCTTCTTGAACTTGCCTTTGCCTTTGTGAAGACCACTTGACCTTTGGTAGTTCTCATTGCACTACCACTTTTCTTTAAACCTCTTTTGGTGTCTTTTATGACCACAAAATTTGTTCATATTCTAAATATTTGAATTTCCTTCAGGCACTGGATCTGCACCCGTTGGGCACTGTTGATGATTCTTCATAAGTAGTTCATCATGTTTTTTTTTTTTACCTGGAGTAATGTATAAATCAATTCAGAATACTTGGTGTACTTTTGAGTATGATATTGTTGTAGCAATATGGGCAGGCGGGCAAGTAGATAATGTCTTCTCAATCATATTTCTGTCGGAGATGGGCTAATCACAGAAGTGCAGTTTTTAACAGATCTTATGAACATTTGAGTTGTAATCTGCTACAGATTTGAACTCTTGAAACCAAACATATGAGCATTCACGAGTTGCTTCAAGTAGAATAATAACTTTTTGCTGATCATAATGCTCTTTGAGAGATATCCAAAGAGCAAGTTGATATTCTTCCATCAGGTTCTTAATTTTCTGATCCGGATGTAGATGATGCCTTAAGAAGTATAAGGCGCTATATTTGGTTGTTGCAGGTATTGTTGTGGCATCACATAGAGGTTCATTGATTGCTGAAATGAAACCTCGGGATGCCATAGAGATTTTGACATCCATTACCCAAGTTAGATAGTTGTGACCATCTAACGCGAGTTCCTTAAAATCTCTGTTGGAGATATGAGCCATTTACTACATGGAAATACCATGAACTGAATTCATTTACTACGAAAGTAAATTAAATATCAAGGAAATTTTATAATAATGCAAAATAAAAATTCAATATGACTATTATTATTATTGGTGTAGACCTGCATGACAGTTGAAAAATTTGATGCTAAAGTATATATTGGTCTCCATTTTGAAAATAGGTGATATGCAGTCACTACCAAATACTTAGTCTCTGTGCATGTAAATATTGAAAAACACGTTAGAGGAAATAACCATTTTGTGTAGACTTCAGGACAATATAAGAGTAACTCACTAGTATAACATGGACGCCATCCAATTAAGGTGGATGACGCTACAATCGCAACCAATGTTATAGACTCTATTACCTTGTGTTTATGCTGATAAAATAATAAGGTAATCACCGCAAATTTTGCATAATCATTTTCATAGTATTTAAGCTGAGGCTTAAAGAAATATGGAAATGTAGAAAATGTAAAATAAATAATTGCTATAAAGCAAGAAACATTGTGTGATAAACTGCAATCACACGAGCTATTACTTAAAACTTGTAGCAATGCATAACACAACAGAATTCCTAAATAATCGAGGGTCTTGATTGTGAAGTTACATTATGTCAACAATACATAACACAATAAACATTAAGTCTGAGGACTAAACATATAAAAACTGAGGTTTTCTATATATTTTTTTATCTCTGGTGTGTACATTTAGAAAAGTTTAAAGTCTTTTCTATAAAAATTGTATGCCAGGCCGTGTATTGGGCTCTCGTCCTAATGCCAGCCCATTTGGCTAGGCCCTGTAGTTGGCCCATGTAGCCACCAGCCCATTGAGCATATAAGCCCAGGGGGGTTAGGGTTTCCCTATCCCACCCCCGCGCCTCCTCTTCGTCCAGTGTGACGGCGTCGATGGTACGGTTGGCCTCCACCGCTGCTTCAACCACTACTGTTGCCGCCACTGGCTAGGCGCCGCCTCTTCTGTTTCTACCGTTGTCGCCACCTCTAGTTGGCCACATCCACTGCTTGGCTGGAAGCAGCAACCTGGCAGCAGATCGACTGCAACCGCCATTGTTGCTTGATGCTATTGCCACATGTGGTAGCGCTGCCCTAAGGGAGGCCATTGCTATCGCATGTCGCATCTTGAGTAGTCGCAGCAATTGCTTCAGCTTCGGTCAACCAGAGCCTGGGTCATGGATCGACCGTTGTTGTCACTGAGCGGTGAAGAGGGCGTCGACTTGTGGCGCCCCATGGGATGGAGGACGATGCCACCACTGTCGACACCTAGGCCGCCCTCGCCATTGTCGCATGTATATGGGACAGTGGGAGCAGACGGCCGCCGGGTTCATTACCGTCTTGTCTAGTGTCAGATCTATGGATGGTGCAGAGTCATGGCTCAGGATCTAGCAGATCAAGTTATTCCATACCTGGATTCGATGGGTACATAGACGACAAAGGCGCATGGTCCACAGGGTCATCCGCTGGCGTCTACTCCCATGTCTTGCCACGTCGTCACCCGAAGAGCTATGTGGAAGAGGTGGACCGGACTAAAAGGCCGGTTGTTGGTGACATCGTCCACTGCTCCAAAGGCGGGAGATGGATGACGAGAAGGTAGAGCGATGGTGGAGGGGTGGAGCCTACTTGTTGTTGGCCTGTGCTCGGGAACAGAGGGTTCACTGAGGAGGATGCACTACTACAGAACTGGGCTTATATACCGGTCCATCACTGTCGATTCCTTACGGGCCGGCTGTGATGGGGCATCACTCCTGGTTCATAAGTCGCGTAGGAAGAACTAGCCGTCGTGGCTTAAGAACCAGCGGTGATAAGGGGAATCACTGCCGGTTGATGGCTTGAGCCGGCAGTGATGCCCAGCCGCCTCAACATTGCCGGCTTAAGCCACCTACCAGTAGTGATAGCTAAACATTACTACTGGCTGGTGGGATGAGCCAACAGTGATGTGTATAGTATAAAACAATGGCCCTCCCCTAAGCCTGAGCACATCACCGTCCCTCGTGACCTTCATCACCCTTATGGACGCATCACCGCTTTTGAACCCTCTCCGTCCAATTCCATTGCTCAGTGAGCTTCATAATGCCATACCCAATCTTTTGCATGCGCTAGTTCGATCGTAGCCCATCGTCAGCCTAGTGCTCCGCTGGTCACCACCGCAATCTCGCCCACCTCACCGACAAACTCTAGGCCATGAGCCGTCTCTGCCTGAGCTGAACACACGGTGAGCTTCACCGTGATACAGGGAACCTCGCCACTCCCTTCCCTTCCACTCTCTCCCTCTGCAGCGTGCCACCACCGTCGGCCTAGCTTCGCCGCCCGCCATGGTCATTGCCGACCGTGCTTGCCGCCGTACATGCCACCGCTGACTCCTCAAATGAGTTCGCCACAATGCGTTGAGCATTTTGGTACCCCTCCCGGGCTAAGCTATGCCGCCATTTTCCGCCGGCAACCGGTCAAAGTCGGAAAATTCAAAAAATACCGAAAGGAATATTAGTTGTATTGATAAATTGGCTAAAGTAATCTATAATTTGTAGAAATATCTAGAGCTCCGAAAATATGAAACCAAGTTTATTAGTTTTTTTCATGATCTACATGATAAAAATACATGCATGCATGAAATGTCCATTGAAATACCTCTATTTCCTTAAATATGCTATAAAAAGATAATCCATAATTAAATCTTGAAATATCCAAAATTTGTCAATCCAACTTTGTTAATATTATTTTTTTCGTGCTCTATATAGGAAATATATATTTGAAGCACGAAATGCTTGTTTAGCACTAATTCTATATTAATCTTGATTAAGCCTTTTAAACATGTTTAATTTCTATATAAATTAATAAAAATCATAAAATATGAAACTAATTTTTTAGGTCTTCTCTACGTATACCGTACACAATAAAAATACATTTTACCATGTTGAGTACTTACCTCATGTGAGTTTGTTTGAACTACCTCGTATAATTTTGGATTTAAAAATAGCAAGCATGTAATTTGGTTAATTAAGTGGACAAATGAACTCCAATTCATGTGATTCTTCCTCTACTGCATTTAAAATCTCATGCATTACATTTCTACCAAATTTCATGTCATTTGGATCATATCTCATGACATTTTATTCATTCTCATTTTAATGGACTTTATTGATCTTTAGAGAACGACGTCGTGGAGTGCCATGAGGTTGATCCCGAGGGTGAATGTGCTGTTTAATTTTGATAAGTTATCGCTATATGTATATAATGAATGTAAGGTTTGAATAATAATGAAAATTTCCAGGGATGGCACCAACAAAAACTTATTAGACCCGGCAACAAGGAAGAGCACCATGTGATTTTTCAAGGAAAAAGAAGGATTATCGGAGTGGAGAATTTTGTTGATGAGGAAGGCTACAATCAATTCGACGCACTACCTCCTTTCAGAGAGGATGTCGACCTAGGTCCATTGGAAGACACCGATGAACCTGTATATGTACGTCGTGATGATAATGAAGGGAGAATCGTTAAGATAAAGTAGCTAAATTATATTAATGAATATGTATAATTTTTTTAGATTCAATTATAACTCACTTATGTTATGGAATAATTTGTAGTTCATGGTGGAAGATGTCTTAATTTTTTAAAAAATTGTATTAATTAATATGTATGAAGATTTAACCATGAAATTTAGGTTATATACAAAACGTAATTTTGGTATATAGCAAGTCCAAATTTAAATAAATATGTAATAGAATTTTAGGTCAACGGAATGTTCATACACAAAGATATTACAAACTCAATCGAAAAGACTTGATTAGCACAACGGTTTAATTGTTCGGTCTTCCTTGGGGCAGGTCGTGGGTTCGAACCTCGATGGGCTCGCGTGCGTGGCTAAAATATTTTTTTTTTTGCATCCTGAACCTATGGTGAAAGGGGTTTAACTACTGGTGAACATCTTGGACCGGTAGTGAAATATGTTTCACTGCTAGTTGTCCTATTTAGCCGGCAGTGAAAATCCCATTTCACTACCGGTTTTCATCTTGAGCAGGTAGTGAAAGTACTCCCCTATAAATGTGCTTGACTCCTGCGCTGTCGTGTCCTGCATCGTCATCCACCACCACCATCGCCGAAGACCACCACCCCGACACTAAGGAGCTCGCTGCCTCCTCCTGACGCCAAGGAGCCCGTGCTGCTGTGCAATGCGCCCTCGTCCATCACCGTCATCGTCGAGGACCACCACCCCGACACCGAGGAGCCCGCCACCTCCACATCGACACCAAGGAGCCTGCGCTGCCATGCCATGTGCCCTCGTCCACAGCCGCCGTCGCTGTGGACAACCACCCCAATATCAAGGTAGGCCTCTCGGATCCCCCTTCGTCTTCTTCTCCCCTCTGATTCCTAGGGTTTCAGTGCAAGTTCATACCAATTCATGGTCAGCTTCTTATGTGTTCAAATGATAAGAATAGATGCTTGTTTGCTGGTCCTTTTGTGTGCTGAAATGATAAGAGCAGATGCTACTTATGGTCTTTGTGTGTATTTAAATGATAAGAACAGATGCTGTTTGTGGTCCTTTTATATGTTCAA
Organism: Phragmites australis; assembly: GCF_958298935.1. Lineage (NCBI taxonomy): Eukaryota > Viridiplantae > Streptophyta > Magnoliopsida > Poales > Poaceae > Phragmites > Phragmites australis. The sequence continues at coordinate 15,955,950 of NC_084931.1, forward strand.
ATGATAAGAACAGATATGCTGCTTCGGTCCTTTTGTGTGTTCAAATGATAAGAACAGATGCTGCTTGTGATCTTTTTGTGTGTTGAAATGATAAGGACAGATGCTGCTTGTGGTCTTCTTGTGTGTTCAAATGATAAGAACAGATATGCTGCCTTGGTCCTTTGGTGTGTTTAAATGATAAGAATAGATGCTGCATCGGTCCTTTTGTGCGTTCAAATGATGCTTGTGAGTATTTTCCCTCTTCTGTTCTGGACAGTACCGGTACATATTCCTTTTGCTCGATGATGAATTGATACACTAAGACTAGGCAATTTACTAAGTATAATAGTTTAGACACGTGATTCTCTAGTTGTCTAATATTTGCTGTAGCCCCTGGTGAGACTTGTTGATGGTTTTTGCTGGTCTGTATTTGTATACCGAGACATATTTCTTATGATACCTCTGCAGTTGGCTACCTATTGAACCCTGGATGGTGTGTTGCTGTAAGTTCAAAGATTGATTAGCATATCAGATTTTGGATAAAGAAGTTGATTCATCCTTTTTGTTATGTCGATTATTACTTGTTTGAATCCTGTTGTTCAATCTCTATTTCTGTCTCGGTAGGAAATTGGTGGCATTCAGGTGTCCGAATTTGACATCTTTAACATGCCGATGAGCCTGGAGCGTAGGCAACCACTGTGGTTGATTAGGCATGGTCGGGTCCTCCACTCCACCACCATCGGCCCCAGGTGTCTGTCGGTGAATCGGGAACCAGAGGTCCCCGAGTCTCGAGGCCAGATCAGCAATTTGCCGCGTGGCGCCCTCCCGCGTGGATCATCTCCGTGAGGTACGAGAAGACTAAGTCCCGGGAGAGGGTGCTCGGGGCCATAAAAAGTGGTCCCCGAGTACCCGAGTTCCCCGATGATCCGCGAAGACCAAGTGCCGGGAAGAGAGTGCTCGGGGCCGTGAACAGTGGCCCCCGAGCACCCAAGTCCCCCGACGACCAGAGAAGCCGAGTACCGGGAAGAGAGTACTCGGGGCCGTGAACAGTGGCCCCCCGAGCACCTGAGTACCCCGAGGACCCAAGGAAGTTAGTTTTGGGAGAGAGTGCTCGGGACCGTGAACAGCGGCCCTCGATCACTTGGTTCCCTAAGGACCAAGTAAAGGCATATCCGGGAGAGAGTGCATGGGGCTGTGAACAGTGACCCTGGAGCACCCGGTTCCCCGACGGCCTAAGAAGTCCTTCGCCGGTGGCCCCCACAAAGGACCAGCGGTGAAGTGTCAACCGGTGAAAGGCCCGATGCCGCATTTAAGAGGGTGCGTGACCTGTCACTTCCCACTGCTCCTGCCACGCTCGGTGTCAGTCCCTGCCACCTTATGGCAGGAGGGCGTGGGGACATTTAATGCACGGGTCCCATCCCGCGTCATCCGGCTCGCCTCGGGATAACATCACGAGGCCCAAGGCACCCCGCCTGCCACCCTGCTATGTCAGGCGTACAAGACCGGGCGGGCACACCGAGCCGTTCAGTGGCTGCCTGGTGGGCCCTCTTCGCGGCGCCCTTTGCAGAACGACATCATGACGAACGAGACCGGACGGGGGCGCGTTTTCAACCCCTCCCCCTCGGTCACTTCGCACAGCAGCCCATGATGGTTGCTTTCTATTTATGGTGCCTTGGAACTCGTGCCCTCCCTTTCTGGGCACACTACCGCCGGCGAGTATTTAAGAGGAGTCGGTGGACACGGAAACGGGGGCCGGAGCCGAATAGAGATCGAGATCGAAGGAAGCCAAGGAACAAGACAGAAGAACACTCCAGTACAAGCACAGAAGCTGAGATCACCGAAGAACAATGAGCCGAAAGCTCTAGGATAGACAAATATTCTTGTAACCAGCAACATCCCTGAGAGACATTCTCAGTGCATTTATAGCATCCACACCGGAGTAGGGTATTACGCTCAGTGCGGCCCGAATCTGTCTAAAAACCTCCAGTGCATTTACTACATCCTTCATCCGATCATTCCATTCCACCTGCCATCGCATTTACACCCATTTATTTCTCCCGCAAGACAGATTCAGAATCATCCCCCCAGCCGAATCTCAAAGGGGTCCCTCCGGATCCCTGCTTTAGGAGTTCACCCTTCGACAGTGTCCCCGAACGTACACACGCCATCAGTCGTCCGTGCGGAGGCGCGGTCCTCATCGCGGGAGAGGTAGAGGGATACGACTTTTTGGGGGGTGACTTGTGAGAACTATTATGTATATATATGTGTTTGTCGATGTCTAGCACATTCATTGTATGACATGAATTACTATGTATTAATAAAGGTGACTTTATTATTGATTTACATTAAATATATCTCATTGTATGCATGTATTGAAAGGAAGAGAGACGGAGAGATCAAGGAGAGAGAGGGAGGATAGAGAGGACAGAGGGAGGGAGGAGAGGGGAGGGAGGTCGAAGAGGAAAAACACTATCGGCTGAAGGCTCTAGACGGTAGTGATGCCTTGGGAATCACTGCCGGTTGAAACCACCAGCCAACAGTGATTCCCAGGCATCACTGCCGGTTGGAGCCTTCAGCCGGTAGTGAAAACACTTTCACTGCTGGTCTCCTCGCCGGTAATGATAGTTGCCGACTATCACTGCCTGTTACTCACTGTCAGCTCCAAAACCGACAGTGATGGGGTTTTGGAGCCGGCACTGATAGGGGGTTCTACAGTAGTGAGGCCCATCAAGGAGCCTCGAGGACGATGCTGGTGGTGTGCAACAAAGGCAGGTGCGACTATGGTGCGGTGTCGCTCACGTCTGGTGACCAGCTAAGGAGGTTGATGGCGCCGCTGATGTTGGTGATGATGATGGTGGTGGCACCGGTGCCTGAATGGGCTTGGAGGCCGGCAACCAAGACGAAGGACTAGGAGCAAAGCAGTCTCCAGTGACATCGGGTAAGTGCGTGGTGAATCCCCCATGTTCTTACCTTCAAATTGTGATGCTATCTCCTTTTGTTGCTCCTCTGTGCTCTCTGATTTATTGAAGGCCGAATAGCGATCGGGTATACAATGTGCGTGCGTGATAACGTGTTATGGATCAATAGAACAATGGACCAAAATGACAGTCAGGGAGATTCAATCGAATGTTTCATTCACTGATCTCATCATACATACATATACATGGGGTGTCTTGCTGTGGGGAGACACCTGTTTACAGTCATAATCGCCATGGGCGGTTGCCCTTTTGATCATATATTCGTAACAATTGTCACTTGCAGCTTCTGACAAAACTAGCTAGCATATATCCTCGCCTTAGAAAATAGGATAAATTGTTTTTTGAATGGATAATTAGCATATATCCTCAGGATGGCATGAACCGACGACTATCTTTGCCCCCAACGAGCTGGAACTTGGTAGCTATAGGCCGAAACGGTACCAGCGGTACGTGTGGCTCTCTCACCTTTGGCTCTTTGCGGGTGACTCTTCAAAGGAAAAGTTCTACGAAGACGTCAGCCAAAGAACGGGAAAAGATCTATGTGGGCCGGAATTAAGATCCTTCCATGTTGAATGCCCTTTTCAACTTCCATGGTCTTCCCCATGACCCAACGAACCGAGAGCAGTGAGAAAGTGACCACATCAGCAGCAACCAACAATTAATTACGTTCATAATTTACTCGCTAATCACCATGACCAATGACCCGTTCTTACTTTCGCACTTTCTTACCGCAGATAGTGAGTCTCCTCCCCGTTATTTCTTATATACTAGATCCTAGCTCCTCCCATGCCATGTAACACAAATCCTTAGAGCTATATACTTAACCTCAGACGACACACATAGCCAGCCCAACTCACGATCACAAAAGCACACAATCGATCGTTCATGCACGTCCTTTCACCTCACCCAGCTCCTCCATTGGCACTGCTACTTGGTCATCGGGACAGCACAAGGACGGTCCGCAACGAGCTGGGACCGATGGACGACGCGCTGTCGCAGATCCACGAGGCGTTCCGGCTCGCCGAGGAGCTCATGAGCGAGCTCCCGGCGACCCAGAACGACCCGGCCTACCTCGCCGAGCGCTGCCACAGCATTGTCCGCGCCTACATCGGGGTCATCCGCATGTTGCACCCCCACGGTGCGGAGCCTCCTCCCTTCGCCGGCCAGAATCTCCTCCGCCTGAGCTTCCCGGATCAGGAGGCCGGCGACAACCGGTTCCTCGTTGTTCCTAAGGTGCCGTCGCCGCAGCTGGGGCACCAGTTGCTGGAGCCATTCCACACGCTCGGCGCGGACGCGTTGGGCGCGCAAGCTCCCGAGATCCGCGCCGGAGCGGACGGTGCTGGGTCCTCTGGCGTCCCGGTGAGGCGGCGGTCTCCGCCGGTGCAGCCACGGCAGGGCCGGAGGAGGTACGTACTGTCCCGGGACTTGGCGTACGTTAGGGTTCGACCTGGCCTAGCTGCTCGTTAGTTTTGGCGGTCAAGAGTTCAAACCCTGGACGGAGATCTTTTACCACGTCATGGCATGGAAACGCCAGGGAATTTTCCACGCACGCATCTGGTATTTGTTCTCCGATTGCGACGCCGACGTGTGACGCTCTCTAAGAATTGCGTGCCAAGTCATGAGGCGTTATAGAGAAGTTACACGAGGGTTTTCATGGCGCGATCGATTAGGAGTTGTTGATGCTCATTAAAAAATCTTTAGGACGATTATGTTGCTACTTTGTGAAAGAGATTGTTCAACTAATTAATGATGTTCTTTGTTTTTGTTTTGGTGATTAATTGCAGGAGGGAGAGTGGGGAGAGGATGACCGTGATGGTTCCGGCGCAGCGGACGGGCAACACGGAGCTGCCACCCGATGACGGATACACGTGGCGCAAGTATGGACAGAAGGATATCCTCGGCTCCCGATATCCCAGGTATGCACATTTTCCGTGCATCTTTTTTTTTAGAGGTTTTCAGTGCATCTTTGGGACGCAAGAATTTTGTAAAATACAAGATAAAAAAACTCGATTAATTATATCTTAAATAGAACTTCATGATATGTTACTTAACTATAGTACTACAATTAACGAAAGGAACGTAGGTACGATAGAGTAATATTATACAGCTTGAATCGCTGAATTTGATGTATCTCACATGTCCTCATGCATTCATGGTACATAACTGTCTACTTGCTACTATGATATGTATGTATGCACGCCAGTTAGTCTCTGATATGGAAATTCAAGTCACTAAGCAAGCTTTCACACCATTTTTCTATGCTTGCATGGTTATGGTCATTCACATTTGACATCGGTTTGCATTGCGCCTTCACTTTCCCAACTCAAGGGCAGCAAGTACAGAGGGGCAGAGTTGTAGTAATGTTGCATGATTGGTGACTCCCATTTGTTTTGTCTTCTGTTTCACTTGGCTCGTGCGAATACTGTCCATGTGTACGCCAGGAAATTAAGTGATTAGACAAAATCATGTCAGGTCTACTTCATGTACCATGGGTCGTAAGTAAGAGGTCTCCTGTACTCCCCACCACAGAAGAAACCGTGCATGAAAACACTACAAAGGCAAAATCTTATCCTGTGATAAATCATTTATTTTAGATCGCAAGAAAAAAAATTCTTTGTTAAAAGCTATATATGTGCTACAGAAAAATTAAGGTTACCGGCCCCAATATGCATGCAAAATACGTATTTTCTTTGTTACAGCAGCCGATATAATTTGATTTTTAAACTGCGTTAATCAATAGATCGATGCAGATCCATAGGGCAAAAAAAGAAAATACTTCCAAGTCTTATAAATTGGCTAGAGTCTTTCTCGTAGTTTTTCCGTTTCTTTCCTTTGTACTCTTTAAACTTTTTAATATATAATCTGCAGGGGAAACCCTCAAGTTTCATCAAAGAAAATCAATAGATGCATGCATCGGGGTGGTGATCGAGTAAGGGTCTGTTTGTTTCAGCTTCGGATTGTGGCTTTTAGTTTTTACAATCTGAAGTTGAAACAAACAGACAATTTTTAGTTATAGCTTTTTAAAATCTGCTGCTTGGATTGTGGGAATCTGAGAAGCTGTTTTTTCTCAGTTTTTGATAAATTGTGAAAGTCTATTTTATTAAACTGTCCATCAAAGTTTTTTAAAATCTACAATCTAAAAGCTTTTTACAATCCAGCTTTTTACAATCCAGCTTTTCACAATCCAACTTCTATAAACTGCTTTTCAGAATCTCCAGCTGAAATAAACAGACCCTAAAAGTGATTAATACGCATGTTCCTATCCACAGGAGCTACTACAGGTGCACTCACAAGAACTACTACGGGTGCGAGGCCAAGAAGAAGGTGCAGCGCCTGGACTACGACCCATTCGTGTACGAAGTCACATACTGCGGCAACCACACCTGCCTCACCTCCACAACGCCACTGCTCACCCTCCCCGCCCCTGCTGCGACCGCCACCACCGCCGCCAACACCGCAACAAACTCCCCGACTAGCTCGGCAGCCATGCTCGCCCAGGACCTCGTCATGGCGGCCGCCGAGCATCCTCCACCGGCGCTGTCCACGTCCATACAGCTCGGGTTCAGCTGGATGTCGTCAAGCCTCGTCGGAGCTGGCACCAGTACCGGGGAGGGAAGCAGCGCGCAGGTGAACGTGCCCACCTCAGGGAGGGAGACTGATTACCCGGTGGTGGACCTCGCCGACGTCATGTTCAACTCCGGCAGCAGCAGGGGGAGCAGCATGGACGCCATCTTCTCTGCTCACGATCAACGTGACAGCTAGATGCATGGATTGTTATATGCATCACACAGGATGAATATCCTGTCCGATACTTGGTTCGAATTTTGATGTAGTGAAGTTATGATTCATGATCATTCATGACTATTTAACATGTCCTTGAAGGAGTAGTTATGGTATATATGTTCAAGTTTATTTTTTTTTAGCCACTTAAAAGATCAGGTCTCAGTTAGTTCGGGCCTAGCTAAGCCATGCTAATAAAGGTGCTCACAGATATATAATACATTCCGTACACCATGTTTTCTTGTTGCTTTTTGGTTCCATGCCATGATTTTCAAAACACTTTTAAATTTTTCCATCATTTTGCATTTATTGGTATGATCCCACGGGATCATAAACTTCATTGGTTTCTTTTTCTTCTTTGGGCAGTCTATACGGTGTGTTCCAGTGTTTCCCCCACTCCAGCACCCGTTTTTTCCCCCTTCGCTTCCCTACACCGACTCCAGATCCGCTCCCTGCCAACTCCCAACACGCCGCTGCCTCACCCCCTCCTTCCTCTCTTCTGTCAAGCTTATGAACCGTGCCCTTGCTCCCACCCTGGCCTCCTTCCTCGTCTTTGGTGGCTCTCGTGCTGGATTGGCCATCGTCTGCTGAAGCCACACTAACCCATCTTTGATGGATCGTCGATTAGTCACCCCTGCCTTGTCCTTGCCTACTACATGTCCTCCACCACCGTAGCTAGTGCCGCCCCCGCAGCCCCAGTCATTGCCAGCTGCCACTACCACGGACCACCCTACCTCCTCGGCCTTCTCTATAAAGTTATTAGCCCCTTGTGAACCCGTACCCCCAACCCTAACCTCACCGAACCCTTGCTAGAGATGGAGAATCTCTTCATCGTGAATCATGCCACAGATGCGCCATAAAAAGAACCGTGTGAGGAGCGGCTCTGAAATGCTCGCCGGATGCATGTTATCTTTAATTGCTTCTGGTGTCACTATCCCAGAACAGGTTATTACAAACGGATTTAAAACCCTATCATATATGGTTATCGGTTTCATCTCTGCATAAATGTCTTTGCTATCGAGTTTATTATGGACAGTTTCAGAACCACCTGCAATACACTTACACACAGACGGATTTTCTAAATAACCGTTTGTGCGAAGTAAGAGTCATAGATGGTGTTTCTTTGAACCTGTCTATGATAACTAGGAGTCACAGATGGGTTTGGTTTACGCCCATCTGTGTTTATTGTCATAGATGAATTTTTTTAAAAACCATTTATGTTTGCACCCGTCTGTGTTTATTGTCACAGAGCCAGGAAGCAAATTTGTTTATACGGGGGAAACGGTTACACAGATACACACTTTATGATTATCAAATTAAACACATTGACATATTATTCAGAACATCAATCACACATTATTCAGAACACAAAATACTGACATTTACATATATATCACAAAGATTAAGAACGTCACACAGATACAAATCATACATTGTTCACAACACATAAACCTAGCTAGCTATACATCATTATTGGTCGATGACGTATTCAAAAAGGATGAAATGATTGATATCATGGCGATGTCGTCTTCCAAAAAGACAAAAAGTGATCGACAAACTTGGGTAGATCAACGTCTTTCAAAAATATGAGATGATAGACATTATCTTAGCCTCTTGTGTTTCATCACAATATCAACCCAAGAATCATCTTCAATTAGCAGCTCGCAGCCATCCAGATTTGGCTGCACCTTTACGATCTCATGCATCAATCTGAACTAGATTACGTTGCTACCTAACTACCAGCCATGGTTCAGCAACAAATGGACATTCAGGCATATCTTGCAGTTGACAAAAATGTCTCTATTCTGACGAACAACAATGGAGAAATTTCCATCTGGTAGAACGAAATGGAGAATGCGAATGACGGCGTACATAGGGTTGATGGAGGGGGCCTTCACAGCGGCAAAGAATACGAACTCTGTCGGGCCGAAGTCGACGCCAAGCATTTGAGACGTCAAAGCTGCTATAGGGACAACCCCATCCTGCAAAATCTTAAATGCCGTGAATTGCGCTATTGTAGATTTATGATGGAAATAAGTTTGTACCATCAGTTGCATAGATTGAAGCAATGAACACCTTAGTGCAGTGAAAGGAACCATATGATACTCACCTCAGTACAGTGAAAGGGATTTGACCCCCACTGAGATCTAGCTTCTCCGATGCAGATGGAGAGTGAGAACGCAAAACACTCCTTGCTTCTCAATGCAATGAAACACTTGGATATGGCAAGTGAGGAAGAAGAACACTCCTTGTCACTCTATATTGAGGACCTTAGGAGACAAGCAGTTTGCGTGTGTTGGAAGCCAAAAGAGCTAGGGGAGATGGGCGGTTAAATTTGAAAATGTTCACCGGTCTTTAAATACAGACAGGTATTTGTAAAATCCGTCTGTGTCTACCGACTAGACATAGACAGATCTTACAAGAAACCATCTGTGATAATATCACAGACATATTTTTCTAAAAGTCGTCTCTATCTACATGATAGAAACAGACGGATTTATAAAAACTGTATGCACGTTCATGCGCACCTAGATGTATGGCTTATTACAGACATGTCTATCTTAGCAACTGTCTGAGGATATTTAGTCTGTGACAGCTACTAAATAACCATCTGTGACATACTGTTTGCTTTCAATGATTTTGTCACTAGGTGAAAAACGGACAAAGGAGACACAATTTAGTGACAGGTCATTACACAACCCGTCACTTATGTCGCCTCGGGTCACGATAGAGTATAGACCCGTCACAGATATCAGGTAAAAGGTGACGGGTCATAATATTACCCGTCACCTATGACATGAGTGACGGTTAATAACTACACCCGTCACTTATAACATGGTCATAATGATCTCGAGTGACATATTATGTTTTAATGATAATGATCTCGAGGATTTTGTGGAGAATATGGACCAGATGGTGCGGGATGTCGAGCGGTATGATGAGTATAACAATAGTGAGTTTGCTAGATTCTAGGAATTTGTGCAGGATTCAAGAAACCCCTTTATCCCAACTGTAAGGAGAAGTACACATAGATATTTGAAAACATAAAGCTTCTACAGCTGTAGGCAACCCATGGTTGGATTTACAATAGTTTCGAAGCATTGCTAGATCTACTAAAGGACATGCTGCCGGAGAGGAACTTGGTGCCCAAGGGCGTCTATGATGCAAAGAAGATAATTTGTCATTTATGACTAGAAATAGAAAAAAATACATGCATGTAAGCAGGATTGTATCTTGTTTCGTGAAGAGTATGCAGAGTTGGATCAATGCCCCGTTTGTGGAACCCATCGATATAAGCATAGAAATGACGGTGGTGACGGGGATGGAGGCAAGAAAAGTAAAGGGCCTCCTAGGAAGGTGGTGTGGTATTTTCCTGTAATTCCCCGTCTGAAATATTTGTTTGCCAACATAAATGAGGCCAATTGGTGCGTTGGTATAAGGAGGGTCGTAAGAACGACGCAATGATACGGCACCTGGCGGATTCCGCTTAGTAGTGAATCGTTGATTCCACATTTGGTTGGTTCACAGAAAAATTGAGAAATATTAGGTTTGCTATGACCACAAATGGCATGAACCCATTCAGTAACATGAATACCTCATATAGCACCTGGTCTGTTGTATTGTCGATCTACAACCTTCCACCCTGGCTTTGTAATAAGTGGAAATACATTATGTTGTCGATATTGATATCAGGACCTAAACAATCTAGCAACGATATCAATGTGTACCTCAGGCCTTTAGTCAATGATCTTAAGAAACTCTGGTAAGAAAGCATCAAGGTTTGGGATCAGTACAAGCAAGAGTACTTTACCTTGCATGCCATGTGGTTCGTCACCATCAACGATTTGCCAGCATTTTGTAACTTGTCAGGTCAGAGCAAAAGAAAAGGAAGCTTGCCTCCATTGCTTAGATGACACATGCAGTTTGAGGTTGAACAATTCAAAGAAATAGTATACATGCAGCATCGATGTTTCCTTCCCAGGAAGCACCCGTACCGAAACATAGACAAGCAGTTCGATAACACAAGGGAGAAAATGTTACCTCTAAGGCATTTTAGCGGGGAAGATGTCCACAATCAGGTTAAGAATATCAATGTTGTAACTGGCAAGCGAAAACAATCCTCCAAAGATGATGAACAGTTAGGAATGTGGAACAAGAATATTCGAGCTAGAGTATTGGAAAAATTAGATGTTCGCCACTCTATCAACAACATGCATGTAAAGAAGAATATCTGCGAGAGTCTGATCGGTACATTGCTCCAAAAGAAGGGAAAAGGAAAGGATCATGAGAACGCACGAACTAACTTTGAAGAAATGGGCTTAAGACAGGAGCTCCATGCACATTATACGGACAAAGGAAAACACCTATCCCAGCAGCTATCACTATCTCCAAGAAGGAGAAAAAAGAATTCTGTGAGTTTTTGCACAGTTCAAAAGTTCCCTCTAGTTACTCATCCAATATCGCAAGACTTGTTTCAGTGAAGGAGCTGAAAATGAATTTCGCTTTGATGAAGTCCCATGATTGCCATGTGATGATGACATCACTGCTTGCGGTAGCTATTAGGAACATCCTCCCAATTAAGGTTCGTGAGGCTATCCTGAACCTGTGCTTTTTCTTCAATGCAATTAAACAAAATGTGCTCCATCCAAACTTGCTGGAGGAGCTAGAAAACAGACACTTTGACTCTATGTATTCTTGAGGTATTTTTCCCACCATCCTTTTTCGATATCTTGGTACATCTCACTGCCCACCCTGTGAATGAGATATACTACCTTGGCCCCATGTTCCTACATCACATGTTTCCATATGAGAGATATATGGGAATTCTCAAGTCGTACGTAAGAATTGAACCTTTACTGAGGGATGCATCGTGGAGGGTTACGCAATGGAGGAGGCATTGGATTAGTCTATTAATTACATTAACCTAAATAATCCAATTGGCGTGCCTAAGTCTCTCCATGAGGGGAGGCTCATAGGTGTAGGGGTCCTAGGGAAGATTGCAATAAGTCCTGATCAAAAGGCATACGACTAATCTCATTTCCTCGTGCTGCAACAAATTAGCGAAGTGTGCCCATATGTCGATGAGCACAAGTAGATGCTACTTGAAGAGAATCTGGGGCAAACTGAAGCTTGGGTTGCGAGGCAACATATGCGAAGGTTCACGACTTGATTTCGAGATCGTATTAGCCAATCGAGTAATCCTACAAGTGCATTGATAAAAAAAAACTGGCATCAGGCCCTATATACACAATTATGACATATCAAGGGTACGATATAAATGGATACATATTTTACATAGCATCCCAATATGAGAAGAGCATATACTAGAACTGTGGTGTCTATATAGATGCTTATGACAATGATATACAAAGGGGCACATACTACGGTTAAATAGAGGAGATATGGGAGCTGAACTACTTGGGATTCAAGGTAGCCCTATTTCGGTACCGTTGGATAATGGGGCAAAGGGCGTCACTAATGACAAATATGGATTCACTAGCATTGATCTCAAACATGTCAGATATAAGTCTGAACCCTTCGTACTCGCTAAAGATTTTCGCCAAGTCTTTTATGTGACTGACACAACAAAGAAGAAACATCATGTGGTTCTCGCTGGGAAAAGACGCATCGTCAGAATTGCAAACGTCATTAATGAAGAGGAGTTCAATTAGTTCGATGAAATACCCCTTTTGCTACTTCAATCGTGCTATGCCTTTCACCAAGCAAGAAAACTCCATACCTGGGCTTCGACCATAACGAAGGGATCCATGTCAAGAAAGCACGAAAAATGCGAATTCGAATTTGAGTGTCAAATTTGTAATATTAATGTCAAATTTGAATTTAAATATATTAAATTTGTAATATTAATGTCAGATATTAATATGTCAAATTTGAATTTTAGGTTTCAAGTTATTTTAATTTGTAATATTAATTTCAAATTTGTAACACTATGAATTTATGAAATGAATTTTAGGAATTAATTTCAAATTTGTAATATTAATTCGAATTTTAGGTTTTCTTCCACTTAACAATTTATGAATTTGAACTTATGACATATATTATTAACCCGACACCTATTATAAATCATAGGTGATGGGTTAAGATTATAGGTAACGGTGAGAATCCTCACCCATCACCTATGACATATAATAGGTGATAGGTTATGGTTATAGGTGACGGTTGACATTCATCACATGTCACCTATGACTTGTATGTATATAGCCCTAGCTAGTTCCCGCGCGTGAGCACTCTCATTTTTTCTAAGTCATTTTCCCTCCTCCGCCCGCCCGCGCTAGGGTTCGACACCCAAAGCCTCTCCATCGCTTGGCCTCCTCCTCCCCGGTCTCCTGCTCCCCGACGCGATGCCTGGCCTCCTCCTCCCCGATTTCCTCCCCAACTAGCGCACCCGGCCTCCGAGCTACCTGAGACACCGCCCGACCTCCGTGTCCCTGACGTACCACCCTGCCTTCTCCTCCACGACACGTCGCCTGGCCTCCTCCTCCCTAACGCGTGTGCCCGGCCTCCTAGCTACCCAAGGCGTCGCTCGGCCTCAGACTCCCTGATGCGCTGCCCGTCCTTCTCCCTGACGCACCGCTTGGCCTCCTCCTCCCCAGTCTCCTCGTACCAGCGCCTCCCTAGTCTTCTCCTCCCTAGATCATCGTCCCCGATGCATTGCCTAACCTCCTCCTCCCTAGTTTTCTCCTTCCGGTCTTCTCCTCCCTGGATCTCGCTGTGAGTATTTCAGTTTCACTCCTCTTTTCCCTCTCTCTATTAATTTGTACGGTTTGTCTATAGTTTTTCCTCCTCTTTGATCTAGACAGTAAGGTTGCTTGCGGGTAATTGCTCGGTGATGATGATATGAATTGAAATTGGGCTAGATAGTTGAGTACAATAGATGTGGCTCTGTTTATTTCTCTGATTTCTGATTGGCATAGGCAGTAGCTAATTATTGCTCTTTGTTTATCTCTGATGAGTTCATGTATAACAATTTTGAGAATTTGTGGTTCTCAGTTTATTGCCTCTTGTTTACGGCCCTGGACATGTGCTGTTGTAATGTTTGGTCTAGCTCATTCTATTTGCTTGGTGTAAGAAAGAGCAGCAAGTCTGATTAGTTCAGTGCTTTAGTGCCTATACAACAGCTCTGTCCAGGAGATGTAGCCAATTCAGAGAACTACTTTTTTCTGGATCCACATCTAGGTGTGATCTCAATATCTTGTCCAATTTGTGATATCATTAAAGTACAGTCAGGGAGCAGAACATTCTTTGTTCCAAGGCCAGCTGTAGAGAACCATCTAAGAGCAATTTATGATATATCTTCCTGGAGTTCAGCTCTTTACATGATGAATGAGTTTATGCTTCACAACATAGTGTGCAATGGATTCACAACTCATGTCTATTGAAACAAATGTTTTCCAAACTCCTTTATGCAGCTATGCATACTCATAAATATGTGTATATGACCTTGTTTGGTGCTTGTGCGCTAATGCCCAAGGCAAGGTGGGGCCTAGAACACACCCCCCGTCTCACAACTGATGCAATCATATCACATCGTGACCTTCTATTTCCTCTAATTTCCTCATATAATATAAGTGATCTATGTACATGAGTTTTCGAGCGCTAATTAGTTCTTGTTCAAGATGAGGTCCTACATGTGCCCAATGGTTGCCAATCTTTCTAGTCTGCTTAGAGCAGTCCACTGTGGTTAGCTAATTAATTATATTGTTGGTAGAGTACTCTAGCTAGATATATGGTTTAAATCCAATTACAATCCGACATATGTGTATATGTGCATGTAATCCATAGACGATCAATCAATATGTTTTTTGCTCAAATTGTGTAGTCATCATTGCAATTTCTAAGTGTAGCATGATCTGATCATAATATCTCTAGTTCTTGATTAGAAAAAGGGGCAGCACTGAAAGCAAGTATCACAACGTGAGTCATAACCCGTCACCGATGTGAGAGAGCCGACGTCGAGCAAGTGACGAAGAATACAATCTCACCAAAGAGATATTGATATGAGTCAATGCATTTTAAACTTATTGAATGGAGGCTTATTTTTTGTTTATGTCAACTCCGTTTGTTTTCTCTCTAGATGGCAGAAGCGTAATCTCCAAGCCAGACAGCTGGTAGTGGTGCACGAGCCCAAAAGGAAAGGTCATAAACATAGTGGCCGATGGACAAAGTTACCATCATGTGAATCGATGCAGACGGGCTTCCTACGGATGAAAAGGCCCTGAATAGATTTCGGAAGGTCGCAGGGCTCATTGCTCGCGAGAGGGTGCCGATAACGACTAAGATCGATGATCTCAGTGACAAAGCGAAGATGGACTTGTTCGATAATGTCATCAAGGAGTATCTGGAGTACCCTGGAAACATGAGTGAGCATCAAACGATCATCGCGGTCAATGCAGTAATGAAAGTGATTGCAAAACTTCACCGAAGCTTGACAATCAGTACTTGGCTAAAGGGGTGGTGCCCTTTGAGAGCTACAAGCACTTGAAAGAGGAAGATTGGGATGCTTTTGTGCAGATGAAGAATGCAGAGAAGATCAAAAAGGAGAGTGAGAAGAAGAAGCAGCTTCAGGCTAGGAACAAGCACAACCATAGGACCGACGCAACCTGGTACGCTAGGAAAAGGACAAAATGGCAGGCAGAGGATGAAAAGTTTGCCAGAGAAGGCCGTGAGAATCCCTAGTTGCAATTTCCAGGACGATCGCGGCCATATTTGCATGAAAGGGTTGAGCTGTTCGAAAATGGAGAAATCACATTCACAAACAACAAAACCCAGGCAGTCACAGAAAAAGTTAAAGAAAAGGCAGCCAAGGTTCTTTCACCAGGGTCAGGGAACATGTTGTTCTCTCAGCACCCAAGTCGAGTGCGAGGTGTATCAAGTTCCCAGAGCTAGAAATACAGCTTTCCCAAATACCTTAGGATGTATAAAAAGAGGAAGAGGTCTACAGTGGACGTGGATGTATTGACATAGGACATCACCCGAAAAGTTTACGCAAACTTCATGGAGCAGCTTGCATCATAGGAAATACATATTTCCATGCCAGCGGAAGCTAGCCCCGGCGCTGTAGGGAAGAGTAGCTATGCATCTAAGGAGGTTGAGCAACAAGTAGCTACTGTCGTGACTGAGCCGAATATGATTGACCTGCTAGAAGGGCCCACACCTTGTAACCTTGTAATCAGGCCTAGTGGGTATCACATCAAGGTTGCAAGAGGCCAGGTGTTTCCAGGCATCCGTATCTTACATACGGTCCCAATACATGCAGGCTATGCCGTGGTTACAGTGGATATGGTACATAGCAAATGCCATCGATCACATGTTTGAGCCCCCCCCCCCCCCGCCCCAATGATGAAGTCACAACTCTAGGTGAAGCTCTTCGTCAAAGGATTCAGTGGAACAGGGGCGACTTTGTGGTCTTTAGTACATCCCAGTCTAGACAAGATCTAAGTGCACCACTGCCGTGCCCCCAACTTCCAGAGAAGGTGCTGCCTTCTCCTCCTCTAGAGAAGCTGGCTCCACTGCCTTCACCTCCGCATCCGGCAGCCTCGCTTCCAGATCCAATTCCGTCTCCCCCAAAGAGTCCAAAGAAGAATGAAAATGAGGCTAAGAAGAAAGGCTCTAAGAAGCACTTACCGAAGATGTCAAAAGCCATTGTACCAGCAAAGAAGCCCACGGACATTGGAGCAGCGTGGACTAGTTTCAACACGAAATTCCAATATGGGAAGCCCATGATGACGACAAATGGCCTAGCAAGGGTGTGAAAAGCATGTGTCGACTTGCATAATTACTACATGCAGGCTTCTAGAGACAGCAATGCCAGATCCATAGTCGTACAGTATAAATGACGATACCTCTTAAGTAATGAAGACAAATATCATTGTGGGTTTCAATGACTTATACGACCTCTTCAACCTTGATAGCCTAAACATATCGTTATTACGGATCTTCAGATTGTAAGTCCCTTGAAACTGAATATTCATGAATTAATACCACTAAATCTTGAATCTAACTATGTTCTTATTCGTAGACACTTGATGAAAGAAACAAAGAAAAACAAGGACTCCATCGCATGTCTTGACCCTGAGGCCATTACAATATCGGTCATCTAACTTCACCCTGGCTATACTATGGACCATGTGGCCAACGCAATGCAACAGTATTCCAAAATTCAGTACTTGATGGGCGCCCACAATACTGGTGGCCATTAGATCTTACTGGTCATTTGCATCAAGTGGGACTTGGTGTTCTACTTCGACTCGTCAAGACCAGTAGGACCTAAAGAAAAACTTAGACAACATGATTACAACACTGTAAAAGGACTCCTCGATGCCTAAGTTCTGCCTGACTTAGTTTACATATTTAACTTTTCTAATATTCAAATGCTCCCTAATCGATCCATCTTTATACAGGGCTTTTGACAAGTACCTTCGAGCTTAACCTGACTACAATGAGAAAGACGACCATAGACTGACATAGAAGACCGACTTTGTGGTAAGTGCTACAAAACTAATTACTAAATACTCTATGTTGTTATTTTTTTCTTTTTGATCTAACACTAAATTTTCTTTCCAGCAGTGCCATCAACAACCATCGGGCAACACCAGCGGATTCTATGTTGCGTGGAACATGCTACTCACACTCCGCATGAAGGATATTAAATCCTCCGATGTAAGTTCAATATGAGATTATTCTTAACTAATTTTAGTAATTAGTATAATTCTATGATAACATGATATTGGTTACGCATCAAATTATATAGGATTTTTTAGCTTCTTTTATCAACGATGGTGCACTCCCAGAGATTCAACGATGGATCACTGAGTTCTTGGTGTCTGAAGTCATCTACCCACATGGTGAGTTCCACTATAGAACCCCTAGGTTGTGAGGTCTTATGTAATATGAGTTGATCAACACTTTGTAACATTTGTGATTATGTAATGAATTGATTGGAACTTTGTAACCTTTACGATTTTATGATCAATACTATTCTAGCTAGTGTTTGTTGATATGGATTTGGGTGTTGCTGTTGTTGCAGGGAGAAGTCAGCTGCCAAATCCTAGCTACGCTTCAGGATGTAGCTAGGAAGTAGGTCAATCCAGCATGATAACCTACACATAAGTGATGGGTAACTAAGTTATTCGTCACTTATATAGGCATAAGTCACGGGCAACCTAATTACCCGTCACTTATGTTAGGACATAAGTGACGGGTGAATAGGTTACACGTCACTTATGTCTGTCACTCCTATACATGGGAGTCGCTTATAGGTGACAGATCATAGACATAAATGACAAGTGAATAGGTTACCCGCCACTTATGTTTGCCGCCCCAACGCATGGGAGACACTAATAAGTGATGGGTCACGGTTATGACCCATCACTGATGACCTCAATGGTAACGGGTCCTTACCCGTTACCAATAACTAGTCATCAGTGATGCGTTTAGGGTGACGGGTGTGGGACCCATCAATCATGTCCTTTATTACCTATTACCAATGGCTAGTCATCAGTGATGTGTTCAGGGTGACGAGTGTGAGACCCGTCAACCATGTCACTTATGACCCCTCACCCTTGACGTTTTTTCATGTAGTGTGTGATAGTGTGTCTTGGTTTTTCTATGGTTATTTCCATGAGATTATTCATGCATGCAAGCTGCTCATAAGCATGGAAGAGGTGGCTTAGTTAGTTTCTTTTTTTAGTTAATGAAAGTATAACTCCCTGCCTTTGTACCAACATAAAGTCAAAACACCGAGCATGCATTTAATCATTACACAAGCATCACTAAAAGAACCAAATCAAATCAGCTTTAGGAGACCAAAACAACAAAAAGAAAAAACTAAACCACTATGCATTTCCTGGCGTTTAGACGCTTGCTTGCTGTTACTTGCCTATTTCTAACACCAATGTAGCGAGAGGAATGTCGGCGCCCCAACCAGATCTTGTTGGTTCCCAAAATTCCATCCCCCTCATCACCTTGATGGGGAGAAGAGAATAGGGACATATCCCCACGCCGACACAACATGATGGTGATCGACAGTGTCCTCACTGCCAATATACAAGTTGCCTTCGCACGAGGATTCCACAGCTAAAGTACCTCGTAGGCATCCAAATCCACACACCATCACCCACACTGTAACGAAGAGGTGGAAGTCTGTGACACTGAAATGATGCCTCCAAAGAGGGGAACGATGTTAGAAACAACGTCGTCGTCTGATCTAGTAAAATCTTGTTAAGGACTAGGAAAAACAACAATTCAGTATTTGTACAGGGTAGGAATTATCTGGCCGGCACTTGATTGTAAGATCAGAAAGTGGCATGCAATATAGACAGATTCAGTCCTTCCAGAGGATAATAGTTCTATGTCCTATATATTGCCTTAAGCCTTGCATTAACTCAAGAATGGGATTACAATATACAGTGTCTAGATCTAAACCCTATACTATTCGACGATTTCTTCAAGCTAGTTTTGAGAGCTTGAATCTCCATGAGTAGTGTAGGCTTCAATTGAGTGGAGTCGAGAGAACTTATCTTGGTCGTACCTCCTATCCTAGTTTACATATTCGGACAAAGAGGAGTCATGTCTATATCGGAGTCCCGTCTATCTTTATAATCTAAATCCCCTTGGGTTGGCGGCATGTAGTTGAGCCATGTCATCCCTACTGGTTCCAGCTGTCGGATCCGAGCAGGTGCAAATCTGCAGCGTTGTTTAGTTAATTCGATGCGTGACTTGTTAGCGTCGGCCTGGCTTGTGGTCAGGCTAGTAGTGGTTTGGTTGGCATGCATGTATGGCATCATGGTAGAGTGGATAGATCGGCAGCGGTGTGAGCAGAACAGCATCAAGAGAAGCCAGAAGATGAGTGTACATGCATGTGTTCTTGCATGTGATTGAGGTCTTGCATTTGGCCGAGTGGTGGAGCATGTGAAGATCGATGATCATGGAGCAACCATATCAAAATTAGGGTGTGAAATGTTAGTTAATTTTGATACAGAGTCTGAGGAAGTCGTGTTGTGCGTGTTGCATGGTCTAGTACATGCATGTTCTAGATGTTTATGTTTGTGTTAGTGATAATTGTGCATACAATTAGAAATGTGCTAGTTCACATTGAGGCTGTTGAGTTTTGTGTCGTGTTAGTTGAGCCACGGTTCCAAGTCATGGGATGGCGCGAGTCCTGCGGATTGTGGCGTTGGAGTCGGCCATTTCAGTCAGCACGTTTGCATGTAACCGTGTTAGTTTAAAAATTAAATACGAGAAGAAAACAGAAAAGCTGTGAGGCTAAGGAGCAAAAAATCCTTCGTGCACTACTACAAAATTATTTCTAGAGGCGGGTGGTAACTCGTTTTCACAGGCGTTTAGTGCACTCACCTGCGATCGAAGGCCTGTAGAAATGAATGATTTCCACATGCGCAAAAGTGACCGCCTGTGGAAATCTATTACCACAGGCGGTTCACTTAAGTGGACCGCTTAAGGAACCGCCTGTGAAAATAGGTTTCCACAGACGGTTCCTTAAGTAGACCGTCTGTGGAAATTGATTTTCACAGTCGGTTCCTTAAGCGGACCGCCTGCGATAATCGGTCCCTCATTCGATATTTTTTGAACCGAAAAAAGCAAACAAAATTTTTTTGGACCGACCAGGAACCCCACGCGGTCGCAAGTCACAAGTCACGCGTTTTTTCGCGCGAAATACGCGTACTACGTGGTTTTTGGCACTCGAACTCGAAACCTGTCGGGTCGCGCGAACCCTCCCCACAATCACACCAGAGAACGACTACTGAACATATGAGCATATGTAATTCTTTTGATATCTGCAATCCGAAACTTTAAATGATTATTTGGGTATGTAAATGACTTCAAATGAAAAACTTTTCAACTACAAAGTTGTAGATCTCGTTGAGGGCTATAGTTTTCATATAAACTTTATCCGCATCCGACATCGTATGAGAAAGTTATGAATTTTTGAAAGTAAGCTATCACCCATTTCCACAGGCAGTTCCTTAAAGGGACCGCCTGCGATAATATGGTTATTTCTACAGGCGGTTCACATAAGGAACCGCCTGTGAAAATAGTGACAACTTATCTTTAAAAATTCATAACTTTTTCATACGAAGTCTGATGAGGATAATATGATAATTGTAGCCCTCGATGAGATCTACAACTTTGTAGTTGAAAAGTTTTTCATTTGAAGTAATTTAGATATCCAAATCATCGTTTGAAACTTCAAACGATGATTTGGGCATCTAAATGACTTCAAATGAAAAACTTTTCAACTACAAAGTTGTAGATCTCATCGAGAGCTACAATTTTCATATATATTTTTTCCTCATCCGACTTCATATACAAAAGTTATAATTTTTTAATAAATGGTTATTTCCAGAGGCGGTTCACATAAGGAACCGCTTGTGAAAATAACCATTTTTACAGGCGGTTCCTTTTGTGAACAGCCTGTGATAATATATATTTCTACAGGTGATCCGTAACCGTAGGAGGCCCTCGCCAATTGTTCAGGTTATTTTTAAAATAAACTGCCTGTAGAAAATTACCCTAAGTGTTTTGAAAAATAGTTTTTATAGTAGTTGTGTTCTCTTGCTACCTTTCTTCGTGTGTTTATGTTTGCGTGTGTTTGTGTGTTAGCTTCCAACTACCGAATGCTCGTGTGTGCTCGGAAAAGATAGCTGGGCCAGCATCCACTACTGAACTTCTTGTACTCCCTGCCTGCGCCTACCTCCACCGCAATAGCCTCCTACCAGTGTGTTCTCCCTGGCCTGCTCCACACTGCCGCAGCACATGGGGATGGTTATTTGCATGACTCCGATCTAGACTGTGGTTTCTGCAATGTTCGCTCTACGTCTGAACCCACGGTACCTGTCACCTGAACAGTGCTAGAAAAGCTATTTCTGATGTATCATCGCCTCCATTGTCGCATCCGCTACCCCGCTGCCATCACCGAGGAGGATGCACAACATGTAGATGCACGACAGATCCAGGCAGGATGCATGCTATAGGCGGATCCCTGAAGTTGGCGTCCATGGCCAGGCCGACGCGGATGATGGCGGGCTTCGTCCCCAGGCCCGTATGAGCGCTAGCTCCAGCGCAGAGGCAATGCACGAGGCCGGTATAGGTGCACCACCTATGAGTAAATTTAATCCTCTCTTATGGTTGGGACACCGCCTTCTCCCATTCAACGCCGATTTAGGTGACTCGGTTAGTGCTTCGGTTGGAATTTTCAGTGATAAGGAATTGTCGGCCTTCTGTTATTTTTCCAATATTTTCTACATGTATCTTGCATTCTTCTCTATCCATAGCTATAATTGTCTTTGCTCTTGGTAGTGAAGTTAAAATTCAGCCCTGTAAATCGAGTGACACTACTATAGAAATCCGCTTTACTGTTGGCCGGTAAACCCCCTTTATTGCCGGTTTTTCAGCTGGTTGTGGGCAACAGGCAGTGAAAGTACTTGACTATTACTATTTGCCCAGGGCGCTGGCAGTGAAGATGCTTATCACTATCGACTCATGGCTTCAATTGGTAGTGACGCCCATGGAATCACTAGCGCTGGTGGTTTCGGTTGGTAGTGATGCCCATGGAATCAATGCTGACTGAAGCATTGAGCCAACAGGCTTTGCCTCACCCTCTCTCTCCTCCCTCCCACTGTCTCTCTCTCCCTCTCAATACATGCATACAATGAAACCTAGGTCGACATTAATACATTAATACATAGTAATTCATGTCCTTCATTAATATTCAAATAAAGTTATTTAATTTGGCTTAGTACATAGTAATTCACGTCCTTCATTAATATGAAAATAAAGCTACTTAATCTGGCTTAACGATCCACCCTTCATTATGATCACGGTGTACATAGGGAGGTTCGTCGGTGTCTTCCATGAAACCTAGGTTGATGTCCTCTCTGAAAGGAGGTTGCGCGTCGAATTAAGAAATATGTTGTCATTTGAACATATATACAATGTCAAAGTTTTTGGTAGCCTTCATCCTTATCACATACTCTCTACTAGAAGATATGGTGTTATCTGAAGGTCCCTCACATGGTGATGGTACAGTCGGTTCATGAAACTTGCTGTTTGGATTGATAACATGTTCGATGAAGAACCCAATGATCTGTTCCTAAATGCCATGTATTTCCGCAGGGAGTATCACACATGTGCAAGGTTTGAAGCGTTGTGTTTGAAGAATCAAAAGAATTAGTGCTTGAACTTGTATAGAAATTGAAAAGAATGCATTGATATGTAATTTCATACCTCAACATCATTAAACATGACAGCTTCTCCGTCTTCGCTGAATGTGTGCATGAAACTAAGAACATAGAACCCATAGAGATTGTTGCCAGGTGACTGCCTCATACACTTTAAGAGAAAATGATTTGTCAGTGGAATGAATTGAACTTTTTTATTTAGTAGGAAATGCAAAACATGAATATTTCCTAAGTATCGGAAAGTCGGTTTTTACATCATACTGCTTCATGTATGGAAAGTAGACAATAATCTTTTCGCAGTATCTTGTGTATGCCCTATACGTGAATATGAATACCGATTAAACTTAGATGCAATCGGCGTGAAGATTAAATGATCGAGTTGACCTATTTAGCATGTTGATAAGGTATTGGTAAGTTGACTGAGCTCTCTTTTGTGAGCCCAAGACAATAATCTTACTCAAGTCTGGGTGGATGACAAGGAAGATCCAATGAAAACTGTACAAATATATCATCATAGTAAATTAGTAGTAGAATCGAGTTACCAATAAATGCATAATGCCCTAGCACACAAACACGTACTCAAAGTTGTAGGGTAAGAGTACAAATGTCTTGTGTGGTGAAGCAGACACTTCAATAATTAGTCTTCGGTAAAGTCTGGATTCGTCTATACAAGTTCCTTGTTGACAAGCCCAAGATCGATGAATCCTACTTTATTATCTAATTCTTGTATGCATGTGTGGATCTCCATTCTATGAAAGAGAGAAGTGAATTATATACATAAGTTACTTATAGAGTCCATGTTTTGATTATGGACATGCCAAGGCATCATCCTGGTACAATTCGTACAAGCACTTGAATTTCACCCAGAAGTAGACATCCTTGTTAAGGAAATCTTCATCTCTATATCTTACGAGGAATGCATGTATACCCTGCCTGGACTACTCCAAGTACCAGAGATGTAATCGACACAATTGATTTGTAAGGTTATTTTCTATATCTAGTTTGACCAAAGGTTTACCCAAGTCAAATAGCCATCTAACATCCAACTTTGGGATTTCTGCTTCCTGGTCTTTGGAGGTTGTAAAGCATAAGCTTCCATCAGCCGAGTAAGAAGCACCCCTCCCACAAAGGAAGCGCGATCATTCTCTCCAGCCCTCTATCTCAAGTATGATACCTTTCTCTCGCAATTCATCTAGCTCTTGTTGCCACTGCCATTCTTTCCTCATGTACCCATGTCTGGCAACTTTGTGGGGGTAATGATTCCTCTTGGAGTTTTCTTTGTTCGTCTCACTCAACTTTTGTGCTTCTTTGGACAACTTGTACTCCACAAGGGCTTGCCAATGATCTTGTAGTTGCGATCATTTGCTGAAATATGGTGTTGCACCTTTCTACACATAGGTTCTATTCATTGTGCCCTTCCAATCCTTAAACAAAAGGCCCATAATCATTAGTGGCTTAAGCTTATCTACTTCCATATCTGTCTCTTTAGGGAACTCAAACTTCCCTAATATGGTGGGCCGCAAGATGTCATTCTTGATTGAGTCGGGAACCACGTGTGGATCACCTCGATCTCTTATCCACAATCTATAGCTGATGGGCATGTGATCCTCAATAGTTAACCCACAAACTGATTTGTACAGCCCTAGAACTTTCTCTAGTGAAGTTGGTTCCCCAGTTGGTAAGACCTCCGTGACGAAAAATCATCCCCTAGGCATCTTTGAGGGACCTCGGACATGATGCCACTCCTGAGATTGATCATTGTTGTGACCCTCCAGAGCATTAGGCATCTTTACATAAGTGAAAAAAGTATTGAGAATATATATGATCATATTTACAATAGATGCATTCATCTACTTATGAATTACCTCATCGCGTTCACTGGCGTCTGTTCAGTTCAAGTTGAGGTAGGTTCTCGAGCTACCTTCTTCAATGTTTGACAGTGGAACATCTCCTTTCGGCACCTGGGCCAGATCAGAGGAGCCACATTCCTGAGTGTTCTGCGTACGATGGCGATGAGCTAGCAGCTGGTGGTGCCATCCCTTCCTGAAGTTCTGCACACGATGACGACGAGCGGTTGAGTGTTCTATAGATAGAGAGTTGAGGAAGGACGGAGATAGAGAGAAAGCCAACCAAGGAGGGAGAGAGGCTGTCGAAAGACTAAGATAATCGGGAGGGAGTCGATAGAGAGAATGAATACACACACAATATTGTAAATGAGTACATTATGACCACAATTAACCAAAAAAAGTACATTGCCATGATCTTTTTGTGTCTGTACACAATTCATATACATAATTAAATAATACAACACATTTGCCCCCCCCCCCACCTATCATGATTTTCACTCTAGCAAATATTCTAAACCCTAATTTCCTCACTTCCCTCTTGGATCTTTTTCCTCTCTTCCCTCTCGGAAAATCACGTAATTTCACTTCCAGAAAATAGGAAACCGACCATTCCAAGGGCCCTCATAAAAATATTGATTATTTGACAAGGGCCAAAGTACTTTTTTTAGGCCTCATCTTTGAAGTACAAGTAGTAGTATCTGAACTGACAAAGGCCAAAGTACTTGGAGGAGTTGTGTTTCAAAAGAAATGTTTGCTTCTCCCAAGAGAGCATTTAAAGTAGGAGGCTAAGAATGGAAAAACAAAGAAAATCTTTTCCAAAACTAAAAATATATAAAAGGCCCCAAACTGGTAGAAAAGAGCTTATGTTCTTATAATGTTAAGTAGAAAGATAGCAGAGAGAAGGAGCAACATCAGCATAAAGGCAAGAGAGAGAAGGAACATCATCTATTCTTTTCATTTTTAGTAGAAAGGCAGCAGAGAGAGAGAAGGAGCAGCATTTGTTCTTATCATTTTTAGCAAAAAGGCAACAAAGAACACCCTCAGCTTTGCATAAGCTCTTTCACACTTAATCATGAAGGCATGTAGCACCTTGTGCTACAAATAGGAGGGAGGTCACAGCTAGCCATTCATTTGGCCAAGGTTTTCTCCAAAAATGAGAATTAGTAGGAGGGATGAAAAAGGGAGAAATTATTCTTAGCAGGTAAATATAAGCTAGATCAAGCAAGTATTTGTACTTAGCAAGTAATTATAAGCTAGATCAAGCTTTCTGTTCGTAGCATGTAAATATAAGCTAGATCAAGCAAGCATATATTTGTTCTTAGCATGTTTTGAGTATCATCATAGAGCAAGATCAAGCAGTTCTCAGCAGCAGTGAAAGACCAGATCAGCCTCTAGCAAGAAAAACAATAGCAGCTCATGTGCCATGACCATAAGCAATTGAAACCACAACATTAAACTGCAATAAAACTGGACTGAATTGATGATCTTAATCCTAGCTCTCAGAATCATTATTCTAGTTGGCTCCAAGACCTGACAGATAATGCTCCCTAGCTAGACAAATAGACTACTTCACTAACTGGGCAAAGGGCACAATGCAGAAGTGATAAAAGTCCCTCTACAGGTATTGAGTTGATCAATCTATACTTCGCACAGTCAAAATATGTGAAGGGTTCACCAGAAAATGGCAAAGTCTCCTACAACCACAAAATCAAGTCGGCAAGCCCAATAGCAAATAAATTCTGCTAGCCAAACATGTAACAGAGAGAATCTAGTAGCTAAATTAAGTGAATAGAATAGTACGTAGCATAACAGAGCAGAAGCAAAACTAAGACAATAGCTGACTGCACCTCAATTCAGCTTTACCAAACAAAATATTCAGGTGATTAGGCATTGAAACAGCATGCAAAAGGGACTAAAACCACTGGAGTATCTCTAAGCCTGATTTCGCATTTCAAATCATCACAAAGCACTCAATCAATTCTGTCCCAAGGACAAATCAAGCATAGAACAAATTAGCTGGACATGATATCCTAAAATAGATGTCGATCATAATCAAGAACACGTCACAACATATAAAAATCATGTAGCTCCTCATCATGATCATGCATATAACCATCATCTCAGAAAGTGGGCTAGGGCTTGCTTACCTTGGAGAGACCAATTGGTGAGCGCGGTGGGGAGCTAGAGAAGTAGGTGGTCATCAGGCTTCGTTGGTGTGTTGGCAAGCCGACGAGGAGGTTGTAGTGGTGTCACGGGGGAGGTCGATGGCCACGTTGTGGGACAAGGATGATAGGGTAGGGTGGCACTCCGGGGAGGGGTCAACCCTCCAAGTGGAAGGGACGGCAGGGCCAGGTGGTAGGGGTTCAACTTCCCATGAACATGAGTCTCGACAATGGTAGAAGAGTCAAGGTGGCATCCGAGAGGTGGTGGTGGCATAGAGGTGGAGGTCGATGATGGGATAGAGGCGACGCAAGCAACAGGACAGAGGCGGTGTGGGGCGACAAGGTAGCGTGGGCTCCTGCGTAGGTGTCGGGGGGTGATTCGGCAGATGGCTTACGCGAAAGGGGAAAAAATTCTAAGTGTCGAAGGGCGCAGGCATCTGTTCTTTTTTTTATAGGAAAGGGCCTTCATTGCTAGCGCAAGAGGATGACCAGCAATGAAATGGGACCTTCACTGCCTACTCATGACTTAGACTGGCAGTGAAACCCCTTTCACTACTGGCCCTAGAAGTCCACCGGTAGTGAAACCTCTTTCACTGCTGGCGTCGGGTGGCCATACAGACGTAAAAATAAGACAAGCAGTATAGGAAGCTATCAGGCTTGAATGGGACACCATTGGGAGCAAATAGGAACAACCAACAGCATCTCCTAATGTTGTGCACTCCAGCCCTGGTGGTTCGGAGTAGCTATCCATTCACAGGAGTTCCAGGAGCTGACTCCATCACTTATCCCATGGACCATATCACAACACGGACACCATGTGAACTACGCATAGGTGCAAAGAACATTACCATCAAGGTGGCTTCTGGCGTGGCTTATCCTCGTGGCGCCCATGAACTTTTGCATGGACGTTCGATACCAGAGGGCTACACTGTGGTTGAAGTAGATGAGGCAGTTGACCATTACCATCATGTTAAGGTGGATTACCTTGCAGAGGATGGGGCAAACACTATAGGAGAGAACAAGCCCACATAAATCACGTCGAAGAAGTCTACATAGTGTTTCTACTAGGGACAACTTCCCACTACTTGTCTTATTTTTAAGTCTTTCGAACCTTCGGCAATAGAATACCTCTAATTGCAATTGGAAGCATCTATGCATGACAATCATGAGACTTTATGTCAATTAATTTTAAATCTTTCATGTATACTAGTCTCTTTATGTTAACGGAGTAACCGGATGGAACTTTGATTCCATGCAGGCACTCACAAATTGCAATTTTCTCCACCATGCTTGGACTGTAGATAGTGGGATCAAGATATTTGTTGTCTTCTTCCATATCTTTAGGATGTAGATCATGTCTGAGTTTCGAACGTTACAGGTCCTTCTGTGCTTGGAGTGTATCCTTTGTTTTTCTAGGTATATCTAGTAATGTACTAATCAAGCTATCACACACGTTCTTCTCAATGTGCATGACATTGATTTTGTGTCAAACCACCAAATATGGCTAATAAGCTAAGTCATAAAAACCATATTTCTTTTTGAACATAGGAGCTCTAAAATTAGATTTCAGAATCGATGTACTACCACGTCCCTTTCTAAGGATAACCCTAAGTCCCTTTACCATTTCATATACCTATCTCCCAGCACGATGCTTAGAAGGTGGTCGAGTCTCAACTTACCCATCAAAAGCTCTCCTATTGTTGTGGTAAAGGTGACCCTTGCGAAGAAATTTGCAATGACCTAGGTACACCTTTTTTGGATGTTCTTCAGCCACAAGCTCTCTGTTTCATCCAAGCAATGCATGCATTCACCCTATGCATTTGATAGTATGGCCCTATAAGTTACCAAGGGCTAGCCAATCTTGGATTGTTATGAACAACATTGTGCGTGGGTGAAGTTTTATCATTTGCATTCATCCTATACCCTCACACCATCTTTCCGTAGTGTTACAATATCTTCCACTAATGGTTTCACATAGACATCAATATCAATGTCAAGTTACCTTGGCCCTTGTATCAGTACCAGCATCATAAGGTACTTCCGCTTCATACACAATCAAGAAGGAAGGTTGTAGATACATACAGTTACAAGCCAAGTGCTATGAGTACTGCTCATGTTGCCGAATAGATTCATCTCATCTGTACTCAATCCAAATCTTATATTCCTCACATCTTCTGCAAAGGGCTTCTTATATTTCCTACTAATGTTTCTCCACTGCTTAGAATCAGCGGGTTGTCTCAGCATTCTATCATCCTTCCGCTTCTCGACGTGCCATCGCATCAATTTGGCATGCCTTTTGTTTATGACTAAACGCTTCAAATGGGGGACTATAGGAAAATACCACAACACAATGATGGGAGGCCTTTTCTTCTTTCCTTCACCATTGATATCATTACTATCGCTCTTGTACCGTGCTGCACCACAGACGAGACATGCTTCCAAGTCTGCATGCTCTTTGCGATACAACAAGCAATCGTTTGGACATGCATGTATTTTATGTACTTTCAATTCCAATGAGCACACAACCTGCTTGGCCTGCTAAGTGTTTTCTGGCAGCACATTTCCCTTTGGAAGCAATTCCTGTAAGAATAGTAACAACACTATGGAGCTCGTATCTGATCACCCATTGTCTACCTTCAATTGTAGTAGTGAAAGCACGGTATGCAACTTTGTTAGATCCTTCTTGCATCCCAGGAACAACGGTGTTTTAGAGTCCTCTACCATACGATGAAACTTTTGAAACTCTCATTCATTGTTGAAGCCTCCCTCCCCATCATGCAACATCTACTCCAGATCATCATCGTCGTCGTCAGCCAACATCTACTCTAGATCATCATAGACCAACGTATCTTCGACATGCAACATATCGGTTTATTCGTCAGCTGGCATATCAATGCACAAGTCTTCGTCTTCTCTGGCAATGTGTTGCTCTTCCTGTATAACCTCTTCACCATGCTCGGTCCAATGGGTATAACCAGGCATAAAGCCCCTTGGCATGAAGTGAGAATGTATCCGCTGGGTAGTAGAAAATTGCTTCTTGTTCTCACAATCGATTCATGGACAGCACATGTATTGAGACCCTGTATTTGACTTGTGTGCTGCAACTACTATCAGGAAATATTCCATGTCATTCTTGTACTTTACACTCACACGGCTCGCATCGTATATCCATCTTATGTCCATCTACAATTATAACATTTTTGAAAATCAATATTCAAAATATCTAGAAGATTTTGTAATCACCTACAAATAAATTACTCACCATCTCCTACCCACAATTGGCTCGGGTTAGAGGAGCCACCTTTTTTATGCTTTTGCGTTTGCTTCCAATGAATATTTGTTGGTGTCATCTCTAGAAATTTTTATTATTATTCAACCCTTATGTAGGACTACATAAGTAAAAGTGAAAAATAAATATGCATATACATAAATTTTCTATATTGGAACTTGCTAATTAAATAAAATATAAAAATAAAATTGGATCTTGCTACATACCAAAATATTATGGCTAAATTTTCTATTCATTAAAAAAAAAAAAATATGACCATACCTAAAGTTTCCATATTGGAGCATCCTAATTAATTAAAATGAGAAAAATAGTTAGAGCTTGCTACATACCTAAATATCATGGCTAAATTTTCTACTTCCTTAAAAATCAAAAAAGAATATGCTCATACCTAAAATTTCTATATTAGAGCTTGATAATTGTTGGGGGTCATTGTTAAGGACCCCCGATAGCCCCTTGGCTCAGCAAGACCATGCCCTTGGACCCACACCTCCCAAAGGCCACTTTCGGACTTCTGGGCTTCAAAGTAACCATCTCCCGGAGCCATGTCTCCCAAAGCCATGCCTCCCGAAGCCTCCATCTCCCTGAGCCATGCCTCCTGAAGCGTCCACCTCCCGGAGCCATGCCCCCTGGAGTCCCCGTCTCCGGGGCTCGAGAAGGCTTCCCAAAGGTTACAAGGTGAGTCATCAGGCCTCAAGAAAGATCTGTCAGAAGGGGAATGCCGATCATCCTTTTCCTGCAAGGAAGTGATCGGCATTAAGTACCTAGGCTAGCGGACGCTGTCCTGACACCCCAGTGCAATGGAGGTTATCCTGACACCTCTTGCAGCATGGCATCAGGCTGCAATTGGCCACCGACTCACCCCTCAGGGTGCAGGTACCACAATAGTTAGCTTGGTAGATATTTATCTTCTATGTAGGGTAAAAAGTAGTTATCCAGGATAAGACCATGTAACTCGGCCGGGTCCTAGATATTTTGCACATAGCGATAACTTGTATGCTAAGCTACGTAAAACCCTATAAATAAGAGGCCATGGTCATTTAGGAGAGAAGAGGGCAACACACAGGACACAGAAGTGCACAAACACAAAGTCACGCTATGATACTCCCCCTAGATCGATCTATTTTTCTACCATCAATACATTTATGGTGTTCCTTCCTCTCAAACTTCATCTCCAAGCTTGAGTCTCCTCCTTAGAAGAAACTCTCGCCGTACTTGCTGGGGCAAGACAATCTCTTGCTCCAACAGCGCGTCGTCCGTGGGGATTCGAACATAGAAGTACTAAGAGAGATAGGATGCCACCCAAGAAGAAGACCACCAAGGCCGCAGTGACTGCGACTGACACCCTGGTCGTGCCTGTGCGACAGTCCAGGTGACTAAACATAGGTTGTGCCAACGTCTACCCCCAAACCCGGGGGGAACGAGGGCCTTACGACCACCACCGACCCAGCCATGACCATAGTTGTGGCCGGCACCGAAGGGCTCTCTACCCCAGAGACAGTGCCACCGCCCAAAACACCATTCCACCCGAGCGTCAATCACACTTGGCAGCACTCCTGACCCATATGGAGGAACTGCAAATAGCCCTACGGGTTGAGCACCAAGCTACCCGCACGACCACCGCCGCCCCTGTGATGATCGGAGCTATTCCAACCTGAGCTCTACGGGCCGATGAACTCATTGACACTAGGACCCTGCACGTTCGGCCTCCGAAGCCTCAGAACTGGCATCATGAGGATCCCCTGCAAGACTATGACTCTCACCTGCAGGCCGACCTGCAGGCTACACTCTTCTCGGAGGGCTTTCAGACCCCGAAGCTACCTAAGTTCAAGGGCAATTTGAACCCTGATGAGTTTGTCCATTCCTACACCCTCGCCATAGAGGCCAGCGGGGGTGGACTGGCCACCATGGCTAAATTCTTCCATCTCGCCTTGGAAGGGGTGGTCATACGCTGGTTCTGGGCACTGGACCCTAGCGCCATTCACGCCTGGTCCCAACTCTAGGACCTCTTCTGCAGCAACTTCCAAGGCACCTTCATCGAGCTAGTAACCTCCGGAAGCCTATTCACTATCAGGCAGGAGACAGAAGAAACCCTTCGGAATTACTTCTGAAGGTTCTCCCAGACCAAGGCCCAGATTGGGGGCATATCGGACTCTTCGGTCATCGATACCGCAACTCAGGGCCTGGCTGAAGGCCCCCTATACGATCGGCTGAACCGGCATCCAATACGCATGGTGGATATCCTCATGAGTAAGTTCGAGGAATATGCATGGGTAGAGGAGGAAAAACTCTGCCAAAGGCGCTCGCGAGCTACCGAGACTTCCTGTGTCAACCCCAAGAAGTCACTCTCGTAGGCGGGATCATCACACGCCCCCTCTCCCCTAGCGAAGAGGGGCTTCGAGGAGGCTCATACCTCCGGGTCCCAAAGAAACTTCAACAACATCAGCCTCGGCCGCAGGGCTCCAAACCAAAACCACCCAAGGGGACGTGGCTAGGGATGCCTCAGAGGCCTCCTGGAGTGAAGCCGCACTCCGAACCGGTGTTCCAAGGAGGAACCCTGGTGCACTCTACACGGCGTGGGACGAGGACATAACACCGACAACTACCGGACCTTCACCACCTTCCGAGAAGAGTACCTTGGGAGGCAGGCAGCCTTCACCTTTGATGAGCAATGTTGGCCTGATCTTCCGATAGGTAGTGATCAGTCGGTGGGTGGAGAACTCGACGTTGATGATCCAAAGGCTTCGACCCGAACAGATCGTCTCCCTTGCAATCACTACACCACAGCTCCGATGGTTATCAACCGTGTCGCGCGGTTGACCTCGCCAAGAAGGCTCAATCCCTGCAAGCGTACCGAGAACACAAGCAAGAACATAGAAGATGCAATCTGAAATATTGCGAATTGAATTCAAGCACTCGAAGTCGGGGTTCCACAAACACTTGCGGCGGCCTAGTCGGTCCGGAACAAGAGCGAAAATCTCACAACTGTGTGTAGATCAATGTCTAAGCAAAACCCAACCCTAATTAGGGCGGCGGCTACTGTATATAAAAGACTAGGGTCGGCCAAGGACCCCTGGACACATCCCTAATGGACTCCAACACGATACACGGCCCAACGGCCCAAAAGATGGTGGCACAGCACCCTGACAGATTCTGAACGTCTACTTGTTTCGACGATTCCCATTGACTCGGAAAGAATTTGGACATGTGACCAGTACCGTTGGAAATCTTATCTCCTTAGCTTTCCAACCATGTGTAGAACGTAAAAAACGGAGTCCGTATGCGTCCTGGGCGACGATTTTAGTGCGGACTGGTCCTGGACTCCGAAACGGACTCGAACTGGATTGGGCCTCCACCTTGGCTTGGGCGCTCTTGCTGTTCTTCTCCCGTGTTCCTAAGTAACAATACATCACAATTATTCAGTAGCATCCCATCCTCATCAAAATATAAAGGAACACTAAGGAACGAGCTCACCTCATAATTTAGTTGACGTGCACGAGCTCGTGTCAATGGACCTATTGTTGGAGGAATACTCGGTGTGTGTGTATCCGAAAGAGTGATGTCCTCATCATCCTCCCCCTCTTGAATTGGAGTCGTCCTCGACGCAATGTCATCTTCTTCTCCCAAGTAAGGCTTTAAATATGAAATGTTAAATATGGGACTAACCCCATAATCTGCAGGCAACTCAAGCTTATATGCATTATCATTGATCTTTTCCACAATTTTAAAAGGACCATCAGCTCGAGGCAACAATTTAGACTTTCTCAAATCAGGAAACCTATCTTTGCGCAAATGTAACCACACAAGATCACCAATTTCAAAAGTAATATGTTTCCGACCTTGGCTTCCATAAGTTCTATACTTCTCATTCATCTTTTCAATATTTTTCTTAGTCAACTCATGCATTTTCAGAATCAAATCAGCACGTGTCTTAGCATCAAAATTCAATTTCTCGGATGTTGGTAAAGGAAGTAAATCAATAGGGGCACGGGGGTTAAAACCATACACTACCTGAAACGGACTTACCTTGGTGGTGGAGTGAACTGATCTGTTGTAAGAGAACTCAATATGGGGAACACACTCTTCCCACATCCTCAAATTTTTCTTCAAAACAGCCCGCAACATGGTGGATAATGTGCGGTTCACAACCTCCATTTGTCCATCGGTTTGAGGGTGACATGTCATCGAAAACAGCAGCTTTGTCCCAAGTTTATTCCAAAGTGTCCTCCAAAAGTGGCTCAAAAATTTTGCATCATGATCCGAAACAATGGTGTTAGGCACTCCATGCAAGCGAATGATTTCCCTGAAAAACAAATCAGCTATGTTTGTAGCATCATCGCTCTTGTGACAAGGTATAAAATGTGCCATTTTTGAAAAATGATCCATAACGACAAATATACTATCCCTCCCCCTCTTGGTCCTAGGAAATCCTAAAACAAAATCCATAGAAATATCCTCCCAAGGCACACTAGGAACAGGAAGAGGCATATAAAGTCCATGTGGGTTCAAGCGAGACTTAGCTTTATTGCAAGTAGTGCAGCGTGCCACGTAGCGCTCGACGTCGCGCCTCATCTTAGGCCAAAAGAAGTGAGTAGCCAGTACATCCTCAGTCTTCTTCACTCCAAAATGTCCCATCAAACCACCTCCATGCGCTTCATGCAAGAACAATAGGTGAATAGAGCTAGCTGGGACGTCTAGATAACGTCTAGATAACGCATCTGCAATGACATTGTCTTTACCTTTCTTGTGTTTAATGATATAAGGAAAAGACTCTATAAATTCAACCCATTTAGCATGACGTTTGTTCAGTTTGGCTTGGCTTCTAATATGTTTCAAAGCTTCATGATCAGAATGAATAATAAACTCCTTAGGCCAAAGATAATATTGCCATGTTTCTAAAACTCGCACTAAAGCATACAACTCCTTATCATAAGTCGAATAATTAAGAGATGGCCCATTCAATTTCTCACTAAAATAAGCAACGGGTTTACCTCCTTGTAGTAGCACTCCTCCAATTCCAATGCCGCTAGCATCACATTCTAACTCAAAAGTCTTACCAAAGTCCGGAAGTTGGAGTAGAGGTGCATGCGTAAGCTTATCTTTCAGTGTATTAAAAGCTTATTCTTGTGCTGGCCCCCATTGGAACGGAACGCCCTTCTTTGTCAACTCATTAAGTGGGGCAGCAATGGTGCTGAAATCTCTCACAAAACGCCGATAGAACCCTGCAAGGCCATGAAAGCTTCTCACCTGTGTGATAGTCCCAGGGGTCGGCCAGCTCTTGATGGCTTCAATTTTAGCTTCATCCACTTCAATTCCCTATGGAGTAACAACATAGCCAAGAAAAGCAACTCTATTCGTGCAAAAGGTGCACTTGTCAAGGTTAGCAAACAAACGTGCCTCTCTCAAAGCAGTAAAAACAGCACGTAGATGATCAATGTGTTCTTCATGTGACTTGCTATAGATCAAAATATCATCAAAGTACACCACCACAAATCTTCCTATGAAAGCACGTAAAACCTCATTCATCAATCTCATGAAAGTGCTAGGTGCATAAGTTAAACCAAAAGGCATCACTAACCACTCATATAGACCGAACTTAGTTTTGAAAGCAGTTTTCCATTCATCTCCCAATTTCATTCTTATTTGGTGGTAACCACTATGCAAGTCAATCTTTGGGAAAATAATAGAACCACTCAACTCATCAAGCATGTCGTCGAGCCTAGGAATAGGGTGATGATACCTTATTGTGATATTATTAATGGCTCTACAATCAACACACATGCGCCATGTACCATCTTTCTTAGGAACCAAAAGAACAGGAACAGCACAAGGATTAAGGCTCTCTCGTACGTACCCATGGTCCAAAAGGTCTTGGACTTGTCGCTGAATTTCCTTAGTCTCCTCCGGATTGGTCCTATATGCAGCGCGGTTTGGCAAAGTCGCTCCCGGGATCAAATCTATTTGGTGCTCTATCCCTCTCAATGGTGGTAGCCCCGGGGGTATCTCCGCTGGAAAGACATCTTTATACTCCTGCAAAAGGTTAGTGACAGCAGCAGGCAAAGAGCTAGGTATATCATCAATTGAAAATAAAACCTCTTTACATACGAAAGCATAGCACAAAGTATCATTATCTTGAATTTCAGCAAGGTCAGATTTAGTAGCAAGCATAACACCACCCTTTAACTTAATGCCTTCGGACCTAGGTGTGTTCTTCTCTTTCTTAGGTGGAAAAACAGATTGAGCTACTTGCTGATTTTCAGATTCCAAAACACGTTCTTTCTTTTCTTTTTCAGCTAAAGCTTTATCACATTGCACAATTTCAGCAGGTGTCAAAGGAAGCAAAGAGATTTTCTTTCCCTTATACATGAGAGAGTATTTATTACTTCTACCATGGTGTGTAGCATCGGTATCAAATTCCCAAGGACGGCCTAACAAAAGTGAACATGCTTGCATAGGCACTACATCAAAATCAGCATAATCATGGTAGGAACCAATAGAAAAATGTACTCTCGCAGATTGTGTTACCTTAACCTTACCGCTATTATTGAACCACTGAATGTAGTATGGATGAGGATGTGCACGTGTTGGCAAGGAAAGATTCTTCACAAGATCGGAGCTCAAGAGGTTGTTGCAACTCCCGCCATCAATTATGGTACGAACACATGCATCTTTGATAATGAGGAATGTCTGGAATAGATTATGGCGTTGTAGCTGCTCCGCTTGCCCCATTTGAGAACTCAAAACTCGCTTCACAATGAAGATGCGTGCTGCATAACTCTCCGTGGCAGCGGTACCACTAATCTCCTCCCCCTCACTATCCATGTCATGATCGGCTGCAAGATTAGCTTCAAATGCATATTCTTCCTCGACATCACTATGACTAACATATCCACCATCTGCTGTTGCGGAGTATGCTCGCTGGCTTGGGCAATCCTTCATGACATGGCCAATACCTTGGCAGCGACGGCACACAATGCCCGTTGTACGACCCGTGATAGCTGCACCTGAAGAAGAGCGTGGCATTGGATCCTGCGAAACAGTAGATTTACTCACCTCACGTGATGGTTGTGGTGCTCCTGCTGAACGCGCCCGAGTGTTGGAGGAGGGGGCAGCAGATCGTGTAGATGTAGAAGGGAATGTTGTTGCTTGTCCCGGTGGTACTCGTGAAGTAGATGTACTCCTAAAATTGTTCCGCAATTTCTGCACCTGTTGTCGACCCTGCAGTTCTTTTTCTGCCAAGATAGCAAAATGGAACAATCTATTGGTAGTATTGTAATCTTTGTAATCAACAAGGTCCTGAATTTCACGTCTCAACCCGGAGTAAAAACGAATCATGGTATCCTCATCATCCTCTTGTATACTACAACGAAGCATAGCAATTTGAAGCTCTTGATAGTAATCATGCACAGATTTAGAACCTTGATTTAAGCGCTGCAATTTCTTTTCAATTCACGTGTATAATCAGGAGGAATAAATCTATTGCGCATGGCACGCTTTAGTCTAGGCCATGATTCAGGTTCTAAGCCACTAGAAACTAGACCATTCCACCAAATAATAGCATAATTCGTGAACTCACAAGTGGCTAGTCTAACTCTATGCATTTCAGGAACCATATGAGAACTATACTTTTGATCAACCGTCATTTCCCAATTCAAATAAGCATCAGCATCATATGCACCATCAAAAGGAGGCATTGAAAACTTAATCTTAGAATAAGGATCATCGCGACCGTTGCGATTAACATTATTACCTCCATTACCTTGACGACTTTGTTGTTGGCCACGACGTAATTGTTCAGCATGAGGACGTTGCTCAGCACGCGCATCTTGCCCAACAAAAACCTCATCATCTTCTTGGTCACCATCATTAGTATCATCATCATCATCATGTGAATGGTCATCATCCTGTAGTGGCTGTCGCAACTCAAGGTCGTTGACTCGCGTGACGAGGTTAGCAATGCTTGTTCTAATGTCTGTCAATAGCCTAGTATGCTCCTGCAAGGCTTTGTTGAGTTCTTCCTTGGATACACAATCCTTAAAATCCGACGGAGAGCCATCACCTGACATGGTTAGTAGAAAACAAAGGACAACAAATATTATCCCTATCAACTACTAGGTTGTGGAAGGTGGAATCACACACACTCAAGCGTCTTACCACACTCTTACAAATGTTCTTACCAACGCAGCAAGGAGGAACAACCGGTGACAAGTCTGGAAGCGTGGGATGATTGCAAGAGTGAACCTGTTCAGATCAAAGGAGGTGGAGCTTGGAAGGCACAATATGGTAGCAAGGGTTAGCAATAA
Source organism: Phragmites australis (assembly GCF_958298935.1). NCBI lineage: Eukaryota > Viridiplantae > Streptophyta > Magnoliopsida > Poales > Poaceae > Phragmites > Phragmites australis. Next base: position 15,994,502 of record NC_084931.1, read on the forward strand.
TTGTAATCAGAAGAGCAAAGCTAAATAAGTGTCCAAAGTATGAATCACAGTTGCTGGTCTATCACGTGTCCCTAGTCCTAGCACAACAGCTGAAACAAAGCTAAAAAGGATGATCAGAGAAAGACACAGCAAACAGCACAATTATATGGGTGTTCTCTATGTGCTCCTCTTTTTTGTCTTTTAGCACTAGTAGGAATCACGAAAAAAAAAATTCGTATTTTTCTGATATTTTTTTCTGAACTAGGAGCACACAAGCAACAACCATAGAAATTTTCAGCTCAAACAGATGCAAGATGTGGCCTACAGAAAATCAAGCACGTTCTCTGAAAAGCGTGCGGAAACTTCGCGTCTCGAATACTCAATCTTCCAAGCCGAATTTGGGAAAAAAAATTCAGTGGAACCCGACAAAGCGGGGAGCAACGGATGTAACTTTTCTGTAGATGTCCGTGAAAATTTTTTTTGCCTGATTCCGAGTCCGTATGAGAAAGTTATGGCTGTTTTACTGAACCCCTATCGAGTTAGGGTTTTTTTTTCAAGCAACTCTTGCAGAAATTGACCTCTTTAAGGTATTGCAAGCAATAGGATTGCGAGATAAACAAGGATAGCAGCGGTGGCAGGGCAATTGATACAAGGTGGCTTGCGACCTATCTAGGGTTGGCGTGGCGGAAAGTAACACAAGACGGCTCGCGGTGGCAAATCGAGTAATGTGGTGGCTCGACTTGTTGGTGGGGATGGTGGCGATGGGATAGCGGCGTGATCAAAGCAGCACGGAGCGTTGACTAAAGACCAAGAACATGACTCTAAAACCAGCAACAATACTCGACCATGGACACGAACTCAACAACGCGCAACTGAAAACAAAAATTGCAAAGGCACAAAGGGTTCTAGGGCAGCGGAAATTGACGGAATTTTTTTGGCTTTTTCTGGACTCTAGGTAATGAAAAACAGACTAATCTAAAGGGGAAAACGAAATTACCTAACGGGCAACCTAAAAATCTGATACTAGTGATGAGCAATGTTGGCCTGATCTTCCGATAGGTAGTGATAAGTCGGTGGGTGGAGAACTCGACGTTGATGATCCAAAGGCTTCGACCCGAACAGATCGTCTCCCTTGCAATCACTACACCACAGCTCCGATGGTTATCAACCGTGTCGCACGGTTGACCTCGCCAAGAAGGCTCAATCCCTGCAAGCGTACCGAGAACACAAGCAAGAACGTAGAAGATGCAATCTGAAATATTGCGAATTGAATTCAAGCACTCGAAGTCGGGGTTCCACAAACACTTGCGGCGGCCTAGTCGGTCCGAAACAAGAGCGAAAATCTCACAACTGTGTGTAGATCAATGTCTAAGCAAAACCCAACCCTAATTAGGGCGGCAGCTACTGTATATAAAAGACTAGGGTCGGCCAAGAACCCCTGGACGCGTCCCTAATGGACTCCAACACGATACACGGCCCAACGGCCCAAAAGATGGTGGCACAGCACCTTGACAGATTCGGGACGTCCACTTGTTTCGATGATTTCCGTTGACTCTGAAAGAATTTGGACATGGAACCAGTACCGTTGGAAAGCTTATCTCCTTAGCTTTCCAACCATGTGTATAACGTCAAAAATGGAGTTCGTATGCGTCCTGGGCGACGATTTTAGTGCAGACTGGTCCTGGACTCCGAAACGGACTCGAACTGGATTGGGCCTTCACCTTGGCTTGGGCGCCCTTGCTGTTCTTCTCCCGTGTTCCTAAGTAACAATACATCACAATTATTCAGTAGTATCCCATCCTCATCAAAATATAAAGGAACACTAAGGAACGAGCTCACCTCATGATTTAGTTGACGTGCACGAGCTCGTGTCAATGGACCTATTGTTGGAGGAATACTCGGTGTGTGTGTGTATCCGAAAGAGTGATGTCCTCATCAACCTTGACTGAGGGGGCCACCAAGGAGTGGTCCAAAGATTGCAGGCCACTAGCCAGCTAGCGGGTTGATCATCTGGCCTTGCGGAACCCTCCGCGGCTGGCCCTACCTTCTCCGCCCCGATCATCCACAGAGCGGTACAACGACAAGGGGCATGGGGCAAACAGATCGTCCTCGCTATAACCTATAGAGGGAGATCCAGCTGCACTTCAAAATGGCTATGACGAGACTACGCACGCGAGGTTCACCACATCGGAGCAACCAGCATCCATCGGCAGACCCACGAATGGGCTGACACCCCAGTGACATTCACCATCAACGATTCCGAGGGGGTAAAATTTCCCCACTCCGATGCCCTGGTCATCTCCGCCAACATCGTCGAAGTTGAGGTCCGGAGAATATTGGTCAACGGAGGCAGCTCGGCGGACCTCCTATTCATACACACCTTCGACTAACTTCGTATCCCATGGAGCCAGCTCTCACCAAGCCACAAACCCCACCAAGAATTCAGTGGGGCCCCCCTCGACACCCTAGGCTAGATAGAACTCCTGATCATCTTCGACGAGGGCTCTGCTGCATGGACCGAAGTAATCACCTTCGACATTGTGGATGTACCTTACGCCTACAACGCCATTCTGGGATGAGGAACTTTGAACAGATTCGGAGCTGTACCCCATCACAATTACCTCTGCTTGAAGATGCTCAGACCCCAAGGGCTGATATGTAGGGGAACGGCAGGCTACGCTATCCTAAAACAAAAAATTTCTATCGCATCCACTCAGGAAATCATGCTAGTAGGAGATCAAAGATCGTTACCGCTTGATGCGCAGTGCAGCAGAAGAAGAGTTGGTAGACCGATCCAACGTCATGCGCATCAAACTCCTTAAGCAGCTTCTCGATTAGTTCCTCGACTAGCTCCGAGCAAGTGGTCGTGCTCCTCGACCAACTCTGAGCAGGTGGTCGTGCTCCTCGACCAGCTCCGAGCAGGTGGTCGTGCTCCTCGACCACGATTGGCGACCAGTCCTGAACACGTCATGTTCAACTCACCGAGAAGATCAGTGTTGCAATAGCAACAACGCTTCTATGGTATCCATACGTACTGGGTAGAAACACTGAGCACCGATGTGCTAGTACCGCAATCGCGGCTAGGGTTTTGGGAGATCATGTGGAAGGTTGCGACTAGGGTTTTGGAGTGGCTTAACCTCAGCACGCCATACCCACGCCTCTCCTTATATAGAGCTCGCCAATGGGCTCCCACGTTGGAAGCCATTTAGAACTCTAACTTCTCATGGATCACAATCCAATCAAAACTCATATATGAAAACAATTCGCATGTTTTGTTCCAATCCATTAAGTGTGTGACCCGTTAGGTTCATGTACAAACGTATACAACTCGAAAGCCCTTATTAAACCAAAATCAATAGCGGTCCCTAGCAGGATATATTGACTCCCAAGTATACATAAAAGATCATATCGGCTGAACCTTGATATACACATGCACTGATCCCTTCGCCTCACGATACCAGTCAAGCTCAAGGTGAGATACGTTCCACCCTTGTGATAGCCTGACCATTCACTCGATTAAATAGTGGATTCATCATGATTAACTTTTTAATCATATTGGCATGTCCATGCACTTTCTCAATCCAACTACCTCGAGGGACCCAATGATATCTCTCCTGTTATCAAGGAGGGCAAATTCCATCTTGATCGCTCATACCCCATGACATGTTTCATGACAAACACAAGCTATCTTTATGACTACCCAATTACGGAATCAATGATGATCATAGGTCTAAGGATCCTGTAGGTACACCATTTGAGATAACAACTGATGGCACATCATAAATAACAATCCCAGCAGTATCACAAGGTGGGTCTATCCAGCATCATGTTCTGTAACATAAATATCCACATTATTGACTTGGTATCTCTATACCTATAATCCATGAACCGTGATCATCAATCAATACATGTGCTGGTCTTATGTATCATCATAATGATATGCGACCAGGGATCGATTAAGAATAACATCATGAAATAAACAAAGAGTTTCATGAACAAGTCACATACTTGCCAATCAATGTAAACGATAGTCATTCTTGGAATTACACATTATTCGGTAGTACATGAACATAGACGTATGATACAATCATCTCTATGATTGCCTCTAGGGCATATCACCTTCATGATAACCATCTATGGCGACCAAGACCTGGCTAGGCGCAACGAGTACAGGCATCCTGCTCCGTTCCTCGGCCGCGACATCTACGTCGTGACCCAAGAGGGCTCCGAGGACTCTCCGTTGGTGCATCCTGGGCATAGCTGCCCTTCGAGGTCACAACCGAAGGGGGACATAAAGCGTGGACCCATACATCCAGACTAACCCAACCGGACCTTCTAAATAGGGGTGGACCTCACCTCCAGGCAGGAAGCTCAGCTTCTGGCCGTCCTACAGGGTAACCTCAACACCTTCGCATGGTCCCCACAGGACCTCCCAGGAGTCGACCGCTGCATTATCGAACACTCTCTTCAGGTCGACCCGAAGGCCAGGCCCGTACACTAGGGGCTTCGCAAGATCTCCCAAGAGCGGGCAGAAGTCACAAAAGAGGAGGTCCAAAAGCAACTAAAGGCCGGTGTTATCCGAGAGGTCATCCACTACGATTGGCTCTCCAACACCGTCCAGGTCAAGAAACACAACGGAAAGTGGTGTATGTGCATCGATTTCACATCGCTGAGAAAAGTATGCCCTCGGGATTCGTACCCCCTTCCTCGCATCGACCAGCTAGTGGATTCCACCACCGACTGCAAGTTGCTAAGCTTCCTGGACGCCTACTCTGGGTACCACCAAGTGTGGATGGCGATGGAGGATAAGAGCAAGACCAGCTTCATTACCCCCTTCGAGGTATACTGCTACGTCCGGATGCCCTTCGATTTTCGAAATGCTTGGGCCACCTTCTGTCGCCTAGTGCATAAGGTACTACAGCAGCAACTGGATCGCAATGTCGAAGCCTATGTGGATGATATTGTGGTAAAAAGTTGGCTCGAAGCCAACCACGTTGCCGACCTACAAGAAATATTTGATAGCCTCCAGGCTGCAATCGTGCAGCTGAACCTGGATAAGTGCGTATTTGGTGCTAAGACTGGAAAGATGCTGGAATATCTCGTCTCCCAAAGAGGCATCGTGGCCAACTGGAGCAAGATTTGTGCTATCATAGAAATTTCACCTCCCACTAATCCAAAGGAAGTACAACGCTTGGCCGGCCGCCTCGCATCCCACAAGCGCTTCCTCGCCAAATCTGTCGAGCATAGCCTCCCCTTCTTAATAATGCTGAGGGGCTCCAAACCATTCAGCTGGACTCCTGGGTGCCAAGCGGCATTTGAGGCCCTTAAGGCCCACCTTTCCCACCTCGAAACACTTGCAAGGCCCCTCTCAAGCGAAGGGCTGCTCCTATACATGTCCGCCTCTGCCTCTGCTGTCAAAGCCGCCCTAGCGCGGGAGGAGAAAAGTGACAGTTGCTCTGCTCAAAGGGTTGTATACTATGTCTTGGAGACCTTAGCCAGGGCCAAGACGCGCTACACCGAGCTCGAAAAGATAGCATAAGCCTTGCTGATGGCCTCACGCAAGCTCCGGCACTACTTCCTTGCCTACGACATCACTGTCTCAACCTCTTATCCACTTGGCAACATGTTTCGCAAACGGGAGGCGGTGGGGCGCATTGGCAAATAGGCAGTAGAACTAGCCCCGTTCGTGGTAACGTTTGTGGCCCGTACCACCATAAAATCCCAAATCTTGGCAGACTTCATCATCGAATGGACTCCGGCACTCACCGAACCTGCCACTACCCCTCCCCAAGACATCTGGACTATCTACACCGATGGAGCATATGGCTCCATGGGTGCCAGAGCCGGTGCGGTCCACATCTTCCCCACAGGCTAGCAAGTCCAATTTGTTTCTCGTCTGAATTTCAAAATGACCAATAACATAGCTGAATACGAAGCCATCCTCTTGAGCCTCCGGAAGGCCCGAGCCTTGAGGGCAGCTAGAGTCATCATTCAGACTGACTCTCAGATCATCGCTTGCCACATCAACAAGAGCATCCAACTTCGACATCTAGACATGACAAGATACCTCAAAGCCATCCGCAAGGACGAAGGACACTTCCGCCGCATATCAACAAGGAGCATACCGCCACCATCCTTCCTCAGTGGAACAGAAGAGCCGGAAGACCCGATTGCGCTCCGCTGCATTCGGCATCTCGCCAGGGGCTACCATCTCATAGAAGGTGCCCTTTACAAGATAGGTGTCTGCACTCCCCTCCTTCGCTGCATTACCAGACAAGAAGGGGCCAACCTCCTCTGGGAGATACATGAAGGCCTTTGCGGCAACCATTTGGCACCTCGCGCCCTAGACGGCAAGGTGCTTCGCCAGGGGCTCCATTGGCCTATAATAATGTCCGATGTAGAAGATCTCGTCCGCACCTACCAAGTATGCCAATGGATGGGACAATGAAGCCACAAGCCCCCCGCTTCTCTACAACCAATCACTCCTGTCTGGCCCCTAGCTCGTTGGGGCATGGACCTCATCGGACCATTCCCTCGTGCCAAAGGCAACATTCAGTACACAGTGGTAGCGTTGGAGTACTTCTCCAAATGGGTCGAGGTTGAGCCTCTCACGGCGATCACATCAATGAATGTCCAGAAATTCTTTTGGAAGATCATAATCTGCCACTTCGACATCCCACGACAGCTCACGGTTGACAACGGCACACAATTCAACGCCGGGCCTTTCAGACAATTCTTCGATGACCTCGGCATCGAATTATGCTCGTGGAAGTTTAAGATCCTCAGTCCAACAGGGACGTCGAACGGGCCAATGGCAACATCCTCTCCAGCCTAAATCACTGACTCGTTGGCCTAGCTCGAGGCCTATGGGTTGAAGAGCTTCCCATGGTTTTATGGTCCCTCCGCACTACTATCACGCGAGCCACCGGGTTCACCCCCTTCCACCTCCTATATGGTGATGAGGCCATGACCCCCACCGAGGTTAAGGAATGCTTGCTCAGGGTGTAACTTCCACAAACTACCGGAGAAAGAGAGGTCTCCCTTGATCTCACCGAAGGCACGCAGCTCCATGCCATCTAGAATCTCGATCACTACATCAAGAAAACCAAGGCCTGGTATGATCCTAAGGTTGCGCCATGAAACTTCGAGCCTGGCGACCTAGTACATCGACGTGCCCTAGCTCCGGGAAAACTGCGCAACAAATGGGAAGACCCATACTTGGTCCTTAGGTCTAACAGGCCCGGCTCCTACCACCTGGTTGATACAAAAGGGACCCCCCTCGAACACAGTTGGAATGTGGAGACCCTCCATAAATACTATGTGTACGGGACCCCAGGCTCAGTCCTCTCCGAAGGTCCAAGACAATAAAAAAACTGTAGGTTTACACACCCACAAATAGCCACCAAACCTAGAGGTATTACCTCCCAAAAAAATCCCTTACCCCACAAAGCATACGAAGACGCTCCGGCATCTTGAAGGCACTGCCTCCGTGCCGAAGAGGTAAAAACCTTCGGCATCTTGAAGGCACTGCCTTCGTGCTAGAGAGGTAAAAAAACCTCTGGCATTGTCGCGGCCCAGAGTTTCTAAACATGTAATTAAGTGCTAATGGGCATCATGAGCATCATTTGTTTTTGTTTTGAGCAGTATAGACATGCAATGTGGATTAAACCGAATTTGATTAAACCACATTTAACTGATGCGTTGTGAACCATCTCCCAAAACTTCTATGGAACATAGGGCTGGTGATAATTTTAGAAATTAGTAGATGACAGGAAAAGAATATAAATGAATTTTCCGAAATTTTTGGGAAATATTTAGAAGGCATAAAAATTATCACAAGTTGGAAAAGATAGCATCTTTGAACAATTTTTATTAAAAATTGGCTCAAGCATTCTGGGTCAAACAAGTCCAAATGGGTTCCTTATGAATTTTAGTTTCAAACAAAATGTGTTTTACCAATTTTGAACCTTGGGAAGGCATTCAATTGGATGGATAAAGTAGTGGGGATATTTTACATGGCCGGCATTGTTCACGGCCCCACCTGTCATCCCCTTCGCACGTGCAGCTCGCTGCTCCCCCTTCTCCCGCTCTCACAGAGCACGCGGCGCCGCCCTTGTTGACTGCGGTGGCCAGGACACGTCGCCGGAAAACCGGGACACGGCACCGTGCCTTTATCTTCCCCTCCCCGCCCTCTGCTTTCTCTCTCTCTCTCTCTCTGCTCCTCCTCTCACACAGCCGGTGCAGAGCACATACGCACAAGCACCGGCCGCCGGCAAGAATCACCGCGCCGCCGACGGTTTCCATCAAGCCCGAGCCCAGTGGAGCCGCAAGGAAGAGCGCCCCGAGCTCCTCCGCCATTTCCCCTCCTTCCCCGGCCGTTTTTCCGCACGGGTTGAGCCGGCCGCATCTTCTTCCCCAACGGCGGCAGCCGTCTCCACCCTTCTCCGTTGAACTGGCGAACCGCTGCCTTTCCCCGGTGACCGAACTCACTGTAAGCATCGCCGTCCCCCACTGAGTCTAGCGCGCGTGTCCGTTGGGGCTTAGCCCGTCGCTGGCGCGCCTTCCGCCGTGCAGCCGTGCGCCACCGCCTACGGCGCACGCCGTCGACCGTGCGACCGTCGAGCTCCTCGTTGTTGGGCCGCGCCATTTGGTCCACGCGCTCTCGTAGAAGCTATAGCTCCCCTCGTCCGAGTTTGTTGCGTCGCCGTTCGCCGTCGGCGCGTCAAAACCGTGCCGCCGCCGTGTAGTTTCCACCATCCGCTGCTGCTGGCCATCCTTTGGCCGTCGCCGGAGACCACGTATGCCTCAGCTGGGTCCACACGCGCGTGTTGGAGCCGCAGTTGCCCTTCCCGGCCGCCTGGACTGCGCCGCTCGCCGCCGGCGGGCACAGCCCGAGCCATCGGCCGGCCGCGCTGCGCGGTGTGCTGGGCAGGGTTCAATTTTGACCCCAGTCAAAATGAGCCCGGCCCCACTGTCTGTGCCTGTGGCTAGTTGGGCACCGGTAGAAAAAGGCGTGGGCCCATTTTAATATTTGAGGAAATCAGAAATTGCGAAATGAATATCGGTTGAGTTGATAAATCGACTGAAATCTTGAAAAATGCATAGGAAATTGTGTAGAGCTCCAAAATTCATGAAACAAATTTTGTTGGTTTTGTTATGACATGATCTATCCATTAAAAATACCAGTGGCCATGAAATGTGTGCTGTGAATTATTGAATTAATGAAATATGTCTAGGCTTTGATAATTCATAGTTAAAGTTTGGTATTTCCAAAATTGATGTGTCCAATTTTGTTATTCTTATTTTAATACTCCCTGTCCAGCAAAAATAATCACCCACATGTTAGGTGTTGTTACAATTCTATATAGGGTTAAGCTTAATTAATCCTAGAAGTGTTCAAACGTTTAGCAGTAATCCCATTTAAGAAAAATCTTCGATGCTTTAGAACTCGTGCCCCGACGATTTGCACTGTTATCGCATTCTATGGAGCATCCTTCATTTCATAACATTCATATTCATTGCATTGCACACGTGATTCTTTTAGGGAACTTCGACCCGGGGAACGAGGCGAACGAGGCTGTCCCCGGAGGTTCCCGCAGTGGTGATCGTGACTCGGGTAGCTGTGAGCAACAGCTAGGGCAGCAAGGTAAGCATCTATCATATTGCACCGTGTCTACTTGAAAATCTAATATGTTATCTACGCTTATGTATACATTGCATGTGTCGGGTACCGAGTTGGGTAGAACCTATGCCTATGCATTCTCCCATTTCGGTCACTTGTCATGTGTTATTCCATTGGAGCCTAGTGGTGTCGTCGCGGTCTAATTTTAGTTCGCTATGCTTAGTGGTACTTACGCTTTCCGGTAGAAGTCGACGACGACGTCCACTGTTGTCGCGAGCCTAGGGCTTATTACTTGTTCACACTTGTGGTTGTGTTGATGATGAGTCGGTTTGGTGAGTGGTGAGTTGAGACGTGGTGTGGGCAGTGTTAGGGGTGTCATCTGCTCACGAGGAGTCCTCAGGCAGTTCGGGGAGGGAACCCGGACACCGTAGACCGCTTGCACCGGTTAAGCACCGACCGTCGGTGTAGTCGGCTTTAGCACTTACCTTACTCACCACATGCTGATATAATGGTAGGCGAGCTGATTACCTTCGCAGATGTGGTCATGTGGGCCTCGTCATAGACGGTGTGAGTCTGGTTTGAGTCTGGGCTTTTAGTGGTATTAGTTTGCTCGGGGAGTAGTTCTAATATCACCGCACCGAGCTATGGTTGATCCACATGGTTGGGCCTGGTTGGGAAAGGTTGCCACGGGTACCCCCTTGTGTGCATCTTAGCGGGTGGCACAAGCCGTATGGTCCCTATGTCGTGTGGGTCCAGGAGTATCCCCCTGCAGGGTGTATAATCAGTTCGAACTGCTGCGCTCTTGGTCATGAGCATTGCTATCTCTTATCTCCACCGAGCGACCATGTTTTGGTCGTAGAGTTTCGATGTGGGTTGTGGCATGGTTGGTTTGGGGTGGTTTGGTCAGTATGTGGTCGGTGGTTTGGTGGGAATGGTTTACTTTTATACACTTGTTGTTCATATATCTGTTTTGATCAGTTGGTTGGCAGGGTTTGAGTCGGTGGTTGGTTAAGTCAGTTGCTTACACCTAGAGTCTAGGTTGCTTACTGCTTAATGAACTTAAACATGTCTTAATCCTTGCTACAGCTTTAAATGCATGATCCTTGGAGTCGAGAATATATATATACTCATATTGTGTAAGACTTGCTAGTACCTTCGTACTAAGGGGTGCTGCCCTTAAGTTGCTTTCAGGTTTGCAGGTTGGCGAGGAAGAGGTAGTGTTCGGCTACTTTGTGCCTGCCGATCAGGGTGGCGGGCAGGAGTAGCACCTTCTACTCCGAACTCCGGCGCTTTTGGTATGGAGCCTAAGGGCATACGGCTCCATACTCTTTTGTTCTATAGGTTTTTCTTCCGCTGCATAGTTGTTGTTGTTCCTCTTTTGTTGTAAATTGTGGAAGCAGTTGCATGTTTAATAATTGTAATCCAGTTTAATTACTTGCTCTCTATTAAACTGTGTTGTGATATTTGAGTTGGAAGGCATGTGTTCCGATCCTGGGCACAAAACACGTGCCGGGACTACCGGAATGGTATTCTGGTTAATCGTCGAGGTTGTGATTATGAATAATTATCCTCCTGATGATTAATTAGAATACTATTTGGACGGTTCCTCACAGGCATCTTGAAGGCACTGCCTCCATGCCAGAGAACAAATACCCTCCAGCATCTTGAAGGCAGTGCCTCCATGCTAGAGAAGTATATCCCTCCGTCATCTTTAAGGCCTGGTTGACCTACGTGGGAGAGAGGCAAAGACCGTTCTAGCATATTGAAGGCTTAGCCTCCGTGCTAGGCAGGCATATATCCCTTCGCCATCTTTAAGGTCTAGCTAACCTACGTGGCAGAGAGGCAAAGACCGCTCTGGCATCTTGAAGGCATTGCCTCCGTGCTAGATAGGCTAAAGACCCTCCGTCATCTTCAAGGCCTGGCTACCCTACGTGGCGGAGGGAGAACCTCCCCGACATCTTGAAGGCCTAGCCTCCGTGCCATAAAGGATTCATACAAAGAAATGATCTTCTGGCACCTTGAACACTAAAAGTCTCTGTGCCAAAATCATCTGACCCCTTCGGTATCTTGAAGGCCTGGCCTCTATACTACAAGGCGTCACACATCGAAATGTTAGTAAATGATATGTTCTTCCCTGCTCACACCTAATGAAACACAGTAACACTAAGATCTCGTACCCCGTGGCCACTAACAGCCACAAAATGCAAAGGGTCTAGGATAGGGGGCATAGGCGAAGCATTGATATGATAACGAAGCATTGATGTGATAAATTATAAACACCAAAAATCAAAGCTAACACAACACAAGTTTATTCATACATGACATACAAAGAGTTTGCATTCAGCTAACCGTTGTACACCGAATCTATACCTAGCAAACTTGCTAGCCTGTTACGCCTCCCTAAAATACTACGTGAGGATGAGGGCGCTTGACTGCAATGCCTCCTAGAAATACCGTAGGACCTGGATAATTGACCCTGGTAACTGCGCACAGGGGGTCGACACGAATCCCCTCTACGGAGGGAGCTACTCCCCCTCGGCCTTGGGAAGATGAAGGATCCACTGGGAAGGGATACGAGTCAAAGGCCGAGAAATCCAGCTCTTCCTCCTCCTGCTCCTCCGGCCGGGACTCCGTAGCCTATACCTCCTCCACCTTCACCTTGGCCAAAATAGGCACCCTTCCGTCAGAATCCCGAGGGAGGACGAAGCGTTGAAAGAAGCATGAGTTGGCAACCTCACGGGTTGTTCGGGCTGCACACCAGTCGTCCTTTGCAACAAAATATACATCCGGAGCAGACACAAGGGGGTCTTCCGGCTTGACCTTGACCAAGACATTGGCAGTCACCTTTAGATCCATGCGCCCCTCAGAATCGTAGGGTAGAACGAAGAGACTCCTTCGTCGGATGGACAGAGTGGCCCCAAACACTCTGGACGCACTCGATCTCTCCCAGGGGGCACCATCCTAGATACGACCGAGGCCCCCTCCGGCTTTAGGCCACCACACCTATATACACAAATCGGACTCCAGTTAGCCTCAAATGCATGAACATTCTAGAACTACATAGGCGAACCACAAGAAGACAGATATGGCTCTAATAGATACGAAAAAGCCCAAATACAAGAAACAGAAGGGGGTAGTAAACATACTAAGACTTTGACCCCCTTCGGGAAGAAAAGAAAGCAAAAAATAGACAGCCTACGATAGAACTACACCTCCAGGCATCCACACGCGGAGACTGCTCTTGCAGGGCAACGGCGTGAAGCGAAAAGCCTCCAAAGAGTCACGGTGCGCCTGCAGGCTCCGAATGAAGAACCTGGGCAAAGACCCCTCGAGGCGCCTAGAGTCACCTGACCTGCCATGTTGCGCAGCGTCACGCTCTGGCCATGCCTCACCTATAAGTTATGGCGGAAGTTCTCCAGAGCTGTGCGAATCCTTACCAGAGGTGCCTCTGGCCGAAAACCCTTGATCACGGAGTCCGGCACCTGCTGCTCTAGTACATCGAGGGGACCAACCCCCACTTGGTGTAGTAGGATCAGCTGGAGCGCCACGCCAAGACGTGCGCTGGGCCTCACGTAGGTCTTTGCAGCTCTAACCATGACCTTCACAGCAGTTCAAAGCCAGAAGAGCGGCATAACTGACACCTCCGAGTCAGAGGGTAGTGGCGGACACCTGGCCCCAAGGCCGCTCATGGCATCGGAGGTGGTTCGAGCAACCTCCGATGCAAGTGCAGCTAACTACTGGCACTCCGAGTGTAGTACCCCCTCCGATGCCTGAGCCTCCTTCAGCTCTCCCTGTAGCTCACCCACCGCAGCCCGAAGGGTCTCAACATCACCTTTGATTGACACACGAGCTGCGTTGGTCGCATCGACGAACTCCCTTGCCTCTAGGAGGTCTTTGGTAGCCTTCCACGCCTCAGCCTCCGCCCGCTCCCGCTTCAAAACCTCCTCGTGCCGGAGACCCTCCTCACACTCGTAGAGCGCCGTCTCCTCCTGAAGACGACCCTCGAAAGACTCCACCTACTTCGAGCCTCCTCCAAGGCCTGATGAAGACCATGAATCTCGTCACAGGCCGCGGCAAGGGCCTAGTGCTCCCCATCTCCTAGTGCCCTCGTCAAAATTACTTGCTACGATGCACAGCAGCAGACGAAAAAGGACAAAATGAGCTACTCAGAACCAGACACTAGACATGGCAAATTGCGACTAAATTACTGAGCTGCAAGGCCGTTGCTACCAAAGGCGCCTTGACTTCCTCAAACGGATGCTAGGCCAACAACCGCTCGACCTCTCCACTCCAGAGAACAGAGGAGGCTGCGACGAAGGACCTTGACGCCTCCGGGCGCAACGCAAAATCATCTAGAGTCAAGACCCCAAGGCCAGGGCCCCCCTCGGCCATCTCAAAGGGAGCCCTGGTGGAGGGCACCATGCCCCCAGCACTGGCCGCTAGGGCTAAGTCACCAACTGGCTCGGGGCTCCATGGAGACGAGGCTACGTCCCCCGAGATGGCCTTCAGGGACACCTCCGGAGGAGTCCCCGACCCCTATCGGGGCTCCGAAGCCTCTGGGGGAGGAGTCAAAGATGCATCCACTTCGGTGGTCACTGCAAAATACCAAGAAACACAAATCAAGATCCTGGCGTACGACCAAAACAAGATATAGCTAACAATGCAGCGATGCCTCACCAAGTCCATCAAACCCTCTCATAGAAGGGCTTGTAACATCATCGACGTCCGAACCAGTGAACTCAAAATCATATTCCACAGAGGCCACACCTCATCTCCAGCTCTGGTCATGGTCGCAATATCTGGAGAGGCCAGGCCCTTCCACCGGTCACCACCACCGAGTTGATCCTCACCTCCAGACAGGTCGCACGCACTCCCGACCCACCTCTCACGCTTCCTACGGACCAGCAGCACCTCGGTATGTGAACCTTTGGAGACAGAAGGCCTTCAGGCTCGGAGTGGCTTCACATGGATCGCGGGCCTTAGGATCCAGCAGATCCCACCACACCGAAGCCCCCACTCCGAGATGAAAGCAGATGCGGTTGTACTGCTCTGAGCTCTGTATCAGGGCCACCTACTGCTCCCGCTCCGCATGAGTAGGTGGGCCCAGGATCACATTCGCGATCTCCGTCGCACACTCCAACGGAAGGCAACTCTCAGAAAGAAAAAGGTGGCTCACATACGCGGATCAAAAACCAGACAACAAAGAGGACTCACCAAAGTTGACGGGGGGACCGAAGAACACCTTCAGCCACTCTTCCACACCTTGCTCAAAGGGGCAGTCCCAGCCCATCTGAAGGGGCCGAATGTGCAACATGTGAACTCCTCCACGAGATCACGCATGCTCATCTTTTCAGCCACCCTCTGGAGAACGGCCAACCATGAAGCAAATTGGTCGTCTGTGATGTAAGGCCGACATTGTAGTAAAACCATCGCTGCAACCAACCAATATATCACCGACCGTTAATTGCCTTCGCCAGGAAGGCATCGTGCTACTGCGGCCGTATCTGGAAGTTAATATTGCCGAAGCTGAGGGGCCTCTACATCCCATCGCCCTTGATCATCTTCAGTTGGCAGCTGGCAAAGTGGAGGGCCATGAAGAAATCTACCCTTCCTTCACACCCCTCCGCCCGAATGGCCCACTTGAAGGTGGCCAGGTGGGCGATGGTGTTGGCATGAAGCTATGGAAGCTCCACGTAGTAGTGGCGGAGCACCTCCTCGAGCAGCGGCACCAACGGGAAGCCTAAGCCTGCTTCGAAGAAAGCCTTGAACACCACAACCTCGTGGGCTAGAGGCTCTAGGACCTCCTCGTCCAGCGGAGACCAAGCGACGGCTCTAGAGGGAATCTTCCCCTCCATACATCTGGTCAAGCTCCTCGTCATCGATGGTAGACACCCCCAGCATGGTGGTTTACTGGGGATGACTTCTGCTGGCGTAGGAGCTCCACCCCTGGCGGTGGCCCCATCAACAATGGAGGAACCGACGCCACCTAAGGGCCCCCCACCACGGTCGCACCGGTAGCTTCACTCGCCGCTTGAGTTCCTGATCCACTCGTGGCACTCGAGCTAGCCATACGGATCACAGGAGGATGGTGGAAGACGCTGGATGGCAAGAAAGAAAGAAGAGCAACAATCGATGGATGCACGCGCAAAGTAAGAACAACTGGAGGAAAAGGGCAGATGAGAATGAAGCGCAAGCGAGAAGGCCGCTCAAGGTAATCCCTCGCCTTATAAAGATAAGGGAGAGCTTACCTCCCCTAGAAAAAATGAGCGCATGCCTTGTCCCTTCGCCTGCTATGCCACAATCATGGGTCGCAGAACTGCCCCCACGACCCCCCAACCACAAGATGCCAGACGTCCCACATCCGCCTAACAAGGCGTGATCATGCCTTTTTCACAAGGCACATTCAATGCCCCTTGTCACCAACATCATCGAACGAATAGTTCAGATCAAATGGATTGAATCTTCCAAGGCAAGTGATACTAGGAACCATGAGCCATCAAACAGCAAAGCCAATTGGAGGCCCTGCTCCGAAAGACCACGGGCCCGACAACTCCGCTGGCTGCCCTCGCGAGGGGCTACTGTTGGGGGTCGTTGTTAAGGACCCCCGACGGTCCCTTGGTGCAACTAGCCCATGCCCATGGACCCACACCTCCTGAAGGACGCTTTCAGACTTCCGAGCTTAAGAGTAACCATCTCCCGGAGCCATGCCTCCCGAAGCATCCATCTTCATGAGCCATGCCTCCCAAAGCCTCTATCTCCTGGAGCCATGCCTCCCGAAGCCTCCACCTCCCGGAGCCATGCCCAATGGAGCCCCCGTCTCCGGGTCAGAGGCCGAGAATGCGGGAGCCCCGACTGACGACCCGAATGATGTTCTTATCACGGGGAGCAGAAGTTCAATTGAGAGTGGGATCAACACACTGCAGATCACTCCCTTCGACAGCAGCATGGTATTGGAGGACAAGGGCTTCGCATGAGTATATTTGGTGGCAGGTGATGTTCGGCCACCAACGCCAACTGCTTCTGCTCTTTCTGCTCTATTCTTTGATGACACCTGGTGCAATTGGATAAACAGAGTCTTAAACTCTAGTTCCTCCTCTATTCTTTTGAATGGTGTATTTGGCAAATTATTCCACTGTAAAAGAGGAGTTATACAAGAGGATCCTCTCTCCCCTTTATTGTTTGTGTTAGCTGCTAATCTTCTTCAATGTATTGTTAACAAGGCCAAGAACCTAGGTCTCTTCAGTTTGCCTATTCCTTTGATGGAGGATGAGGATTTTCCAATGGTCCAATACGCTGATGATACTGTCATTTTCATGAAAGCTTCACAACAAGAACTTTTCTCTTTGAAGGACATTCTTGAATCTTTTGCTCAATCTATTAGCATGAGAGTTAACTATTCCAAATCATGTTTAGTCCTTTTGAATGTTTCTGATGATAAAGCTAGGCATTTGGCTAGTTTTCGGCTGTAAATTGGGTGATTTTCCATTCACTTACTTGGGTCTTCCTTAGACTATGCTCCTATCTTGAATAGAACTGAGAGAAGGCCTTCAATTTCTTCTATGCTTACTATGGCTGGCAGATTACAATTGGTTAACTCGATTCTTTCCTCTCTCCCTATTTACACTATGTGTTCCCTTCAAATTCGAATTCACTACTACAAAAATTATTTCCAGATGTGGGTGATAACCTATTTTTACAGGCATTTAGTGCACCCACTTGTAATCGAAGGCTTGTGAAAATGGATGATTTCTGTATGCGCAAAAGAGACCGCCTATGGAAACCTATTACCACAGACAGTTCACTTAAGGAACCGCCTGTGAAAATAGGTTTTCACAGACGGTTCACTTAAGCGGACCGCCTGTGATAATCTGTCCTCGAATCAATATTTTTTGGCCCAAAAAAGTGAATTTTTTGGACTGACCAGGCACCGCCCGCGGCCACAACGTCACAAGTCACAAGTCACATGTTTTTTCACGCAAAATACATGTGTGTCTGGTTCTTGGCACTCGAACTCAAAACCTCTCAACTCGCGCGAACCCTACTCATCATCCCACCATAGAACTGCTACTGATCATAATAGCATATGCATTTCTTTTGATATCGTCTATCTGAAACTTCAAACAATTATTTGGGCATCTAAATGACTTCAAATGAAAATATTTTCATCTACAAAGTTGTATATCTCATCGAGTACTATAATTTTCATAAAAAGTTTATCCTCATCCGATTTCGTATGAAACATTATGAATTTTTTAAGATAAACTATCATCCAATACCTGAGGCGGTTCACATAAAGAACCGCCTGTGGAATGGAGTGACATTTTCAGAGGTGGTTCACATAAGGAGCTTATTTGGATAAATTTGGAAGACTTATTATAGGTGCTTAATGCCTCCTCATGCTTCTCTAGTGCTGACTCGTTTTGGTGGAAGGATGTTCTTAAGCTTATTGATCTTTTCTAAGGAATTGTCTCTAGCTCTGTTGATGATGGCTCAACAGTTCTTTCTAGCGATGTTTGGAATGGTCATCTATTGAGTGATTGCTTTCCAAGATTGTATTCTTATGCAAAAAAAACAAGAAAATTTTAGTAAAGGGTTTTCTTAGCAATAACTACATCCATGAGCAATTTCACATTCCTTTGTCTGAGCAAGCATATATTGAGTATCAAAGTCTACAAGTTCTAATTGTTGATATCCAAATTTAGGACTCTCAAAAGGACACATGGAATTATATTTGTGGTTCTAATAAATTTTCTTCTCAGAAATGCTACTTCCATCCCTTCAGAAGCCTTCAACCTCCTCAACCGATTCTTGGGATATGGAAGTCTAAATGTTCTAACAAACTCAAGATTTTTACATGGCTTCTTCTAATGGACAAGCTCAACAACAAGAATATTTTGAAAAGAAGAAATTACAAAGTCAACCACAGGTGGAGGAGCAGAGGAATGAGGAGAGACCTAATGCTTCTTGAGTGGAGGTCATTCAGACGCCCCCCCTATGGTCGCTACCACCACAATAGCATTATGAAGCAAGGCCAAAACTCTGAGATACTCATGAGAAACTCCTACAATTGTTAGTTTTTATAACTTACCAGAATTTACCTGACTTTGCTTTTTGTGTCTTTAGGCAGCCACTATCACTTATCCAAGGTGACTCCTCATCCAGGCCATCTACACCTGAGATGGTGTCTCAGGGAAGTGCATTGACGGTGGAAGCCTCACTGCCTGCTGCTCAGGGAACTCCTTGTAATAATTTCAGCCACCTTGCTTATACTCGAGATCATCAATACAAGACAGCAACACTCCCAAATGACGTAGGGTATTACTCCAATCGAAGGTCTGAACTTGCATACATCATTTTGTCTCTCTTCGTGATTAATCCCTACTTTCGAAGGTACTCAGTCAATTTATGGACATATTGTCGGGAACTAATCTTCGACGGTTGGCGCGCTAGGTAGGGCTCTTCTTCTGTTTTCTAGGATTAATCATGTCTCAAACTCACACTTGTGTCGGATTTTTCGACACCAGCTTCTACGACTCCTTCGAGTCGATCAAGGAAGTCTTCGAGTCCCCTTCAGTTGACTCGGGGATTATCTTCGAAACTATGGTTTTCTGTTGGGACGATCAAGGTGGACTGATCCACACTGGTACCCTCGAGTCCATACCATTGGACACGTACCACGAGGTGGGACACCTCGAGTGGGATCCTGCGGAGCCTAATGTTCTCCACTGCATGGACACCGACAGCGATGAGAGTGGCAACAATGACTCTAACACTAGCCAGTACAGCCGAACAGATCGATTCGTGTTTACGGCTACAGACGACGACCCCCATTGGCTGACCCAATGGCATTAGATCCAAACGCCATTGTCGATAACAGTGTGAAAATCCTTGGACATCCAGCGACAGTAGTCAATGCTGACGGTACTGGTGCAGGGTTACCACTCGAAACATCCGCATCTGAAGCCATACGTGCACTCAACATGGCCCTCCACCGGTGGAACACAGGAAGCCAGATGCCTTCTGGCCTCTCCCAATGACTTCCAGTGGGTGTACCTACGCCCGCGACATCCCACGACCCAAGGGACAAGCTCCCTCCGAACAATCATCATGAGGCTTCATCGGCTCGATCGCAACTGAGCCTCGGTAGAGACATATTCAGTACTCCAGATGCTAGGGTGCAAGGAGCTCATATGATTCTTAGATCCCTTCCAGAATTAGATCCGGCAAATCCACTGACTCCTATGGTCAATCAAGTCAAGATCCTACTCAACGTGGCTCAGAACCAAGTCGCTCGAGCAAACAATCCCCGAAACTCCAAGCCCCCCAGTCGGAACTGTCCTAGCTTGAGGAGCCACAGGTGAGAACGCTCTCGAGTAGGGGAGTCCCAAACGGAAAGCTCAAGTGGTCAAGCCCAAAAATGATACTGTGGGCCAAACTGTAGCTTCAATATCCATAGGCGTCGGTATTAGGAAGATCTGAGGAGCCGTATTCCTCACAACCGGTGTGATCTACATATGGCGATCGAAAACCGCTGTGAGGAACTTTGTAAAGACGATCGCGCTACTATGACCGTAAATCTATAGGACAAGATGGTCGATATGACTCCCCTGCTCGGAGAGAGAGGCGTGGCAGTCCTCCACCACCTCCTCTTCAAGAGTTCTATAGGGGCCACGAGGATTTCGTGCGCAAACTCCGGTCATTTTGGTTGCCCAAGAACTTCAAAGCGGGATCGATCCAGAAATACAACGGGAAGATCAATCCCAAAGAGTGGTTGTAGATCTACACCACCGTAATTCGAGCAGCCGACGGTGACAATCGTGTAATGGCCAATTATCTGTTAACCACCCTTGATGGACTTGCAAGGTCCTGGTTGCTAAACTTGCCTCCCAACTCGATTCGTTCGTGGGAAAAACTCAAGGCTCAGTTTATAGCCAACTTCCAGGGTACATTCGAATGGCCATGAACGGAGAACGACCTCCACCAGCTGCACCAAGGTGATAATGAATCTCTTCAAGATTTCATCTACAGGTTAAGCAACAAGCGTAACACAATCCCAGACATCTCAAATGAATCGGTAATTATCGCCTTCAAATGAGGTGTTCAGGACACAGACTTGCGAGGAAAGATGGCTACTCGGAAGATCCGAATGGTCAAAGAGCTTTTCGAGTTAGCCGACAAGTGCACAAAACAAGCAAAAGCACAGGTACGTGCTAAAAACCTCCAATCTAGCAAGGATAGACCCGAGTCCTCAAAGAACGAAGGATAGAAGAACAAACCCGGTGACAAGCACAAGGGTCCCGATACGACTATAGCCACGATCGACAGGAGCAAATCGCGCAACACTGGGGACAACAAAGGCCTCAATCAAGATGGTGGAAAGTGGTGCCCTTTCCATCGGAGCAACCAACACGACTTTGACGAGTGCTTTGTCTTCAAGAAGAAACTTGATGAGAAGATCAAGGCAAATGCTAAGCGTGGTAGTAAGCAGGTTAAGCCTAATGTTGAGGGTGACGAGCCCCAGTTCCAAGAGGTTGACCACAACTTGGTGCACATCTTCGGAGGATCTGCCACGTATGAGTCCAAGAGACAGTACAAGGAGGTCGAGCGAGAAGTTAACTTGGCTTTGATTGGGCCTACTCGGTATCTCAAGTGGTCGAAATAGCCGATCACCTTTGATCAAACCGACCATCCAGTCACAGTACCACATCCTGGTCGATACCGGATCGTAGTTTAGCCGACCATACTCAACATCAAGGTTTCCAGAACTCTGGTTGATGGAGGCAGTTCACTCAACCTCATTTTCTCCAACACCTTGGACATGATGGGAATCCAGAGGTCAGAGCTTAAAGCTGGGATTGTGCCTTTCCATGGCATAACTCCTAACTCATCGACTATGCCTCTCGGCCAGATCGAGCTGCCGGCCACATTTGGCATGCCCAACAACTTCCGCATAGAAATTCTGACCTTTGATGACGCATAGTTTGATACGGCGTACAATGTGATCCTAGGCCACCCAATGCTGGGCAAGTTCATGGCGGTGGTTCACTGTGACTACCAAGCGCTTAAGATCCTGGGTCCCAACGGGGCAATTATAGTTAAAGGAGATCAACGTGCAGCGATGTGACAAGCAAAGCCTAGATATGGTGGAACACTTCAGTCGAGTGGCCATTGCTCCTAAGGACGCAAGTTCTAAGCGTCAAAGGAAGCAAGGTGTTGTCGAGGACAAAGACTCCAGGCTCGTAAGTCTTGCTGGCGCTACCAAATCTGACGACGCCAAGGGAAAGACCAATGACGGCATCAGCAAAAAAAAGACCGATGATTGCATCAAGGCAGTTCCCCTCGACCCGTCTGAACCATCCAAGACGGTTAACATTGGGGCCACCCTCGACCCCAAAAAGGAACTCGTGCTTGTCACCTTCCTCCAGACAAACCAAGACGTGTTCACGTGGCAATCGTCTGATATGCCTGTGTCCCCAGGGAGGTGATGGAGCATAGACTAGCTGTTAAACCCGATGCCAAACTTGTGGTGTAGAAGCAGCGAAGATTTGCAGAAGATAGGAAATGGGCCATCCAGGAGGAGGTGGATAAGCTCCTAAATGCGGGCTTCATTCGGGAAGTACGTCATCCTACATGGCTTGCGAATCCCATCCTTTTCAAGAAGGCCAATGGCAGATGGAGAATGTACGTCGACTTCACCAACCTCAACAAGGCTTGCCTCAAGGATCATTTTCCTCTCCCGCGCATCGACCAGAATATCGACTCTGTAGCAGGTTGTGAATTGTTATATTTTATAGATGCCTATTCGAGGTATCACCAAATTAGCATGGGATTTAGAGGATGAGGATAAAACTGCTTTTACTACTCCTTTCGGTGTATTTTGTTATGTAAAGATGCCTTTCGGTTTAAAAAATGCTAGTGCTACATATCAAAGGTGTATTCAAAACTGTTTGCAACCCCAAATCAGGCGCAATGTAGAAGCGTACGTCGATGATGTTGACGATCTCAAAGAAATGTTTGACAACCTCAGGAAGTATAGCATGATGCTCAACCCCGAAAAGTGCATGTTTGGTGTGCCGTCCGGCTAGCTTCTTGGCTTCCTGGTGTCGAGTCGAGGCAATAAGGCCAACCCGCGCAAAATTGAGGCTCTCAACTAGATGCGGTCACCTTGAACACTGAAAGAGGTCCTGAAATTGACAGGTTGCATTGCTGCTCTTAGTCAATTCGTTTCCAAGATGAGCGAGCGAGGGATGCCTTTCTTCAAGCTGTTGAAGAAACAAGATCAGTTCGAGTGGACGGAAGAAGCAGAGCACACCTTCCAGGACTTAAAAAGATATTTATCGTCTCCATTAATCCATACACCTCCTAATGAAAAAGAGGAGCTCTTTTTGTATATTGTAGCTACCCCACAAGTTGTAAGCATGGTACTGGTGGTCGAACGGGAATGTCCCAAGAGAAAGGCCAAGGTCTAGAAACTTGTTTAATACTTGAGCAAGGTTCTACACGATGCTAAGCTACAGTACCCGTAAGCACAGAAGCTAATATATGCAGTCTTGATGTCTTCCCGGAAATTACGGCACTACTTTCAAGCACACAGGATCACCATCATGACGACGTACCTGCTGACGGATGTAATACGCAATCAGGAAGCTATTGGACGAATCACACAATGGGCGGTAGAACTAAATGAGTTCGACCTAAGCTACGCACTACACACAAGTGTGAAATCCAGAGTGTTAGCGGACTTCATCGCCGAAACAAGGCCAAACATGATCGAAGGTCACTCGACGCTCTTCTTTGATGGATCGCTCACGCTCTAGGGCGCAGGGGTTGGCATTATACTCAAATATCCAACGGGCGATGAACTCAGGTACGTTGTTCAATTAAATTTTAAAGCCTCTAACGATGTTGCAGAATATGAAGAACTGGTAAACAGGCTTCACATAGCTGCGTTGCTTGGAATTAAATGACATTTTGTGAAAGGGGGCTCACATTTAGTCGTGAACTAAGTTCAAAAGGAGTACCAGTGCTCAGACAACAACATAGCAGCTTATTTACTCAAGGTACAAAAGCTTGAGCAAAAGTTCGAAGGGCTAGAAGTGACGCACACCAAAAGAAGTGATAACTGGTGCAGATGAACTTGCTAGACTCACTTCTTCTCGAGCACTTGTACCCATAGGAGTATTCATTGAGAAACTCCTTAAACCATATGTCCCGATAGTTCGGTGAATGGATGCTGCGCAACCCGACTAGCAGTCTGGCAAGGTCAGTGAGGCAGAAGCCGCAGACACGGATGCTGCACTACTCGAACGCCACCTGACTTGGATGACACCATACCAAGCCTATCTAGAGAGTTGAGACATCCCTAATGATGATGCGTCTGCAGAGAAAATTACTCGTAAATCCAAGCTCTACATTTTGGTAAACGATAAGCTCTACCAAAAGGGGAGTAACGGAATCTTGATGGAGTTCACCACTCAGGAAGAGGGCAGTAAAATACTACTCGATAGAGAAGGCGACCATGCCGAGTGGTCTTCTGCCTCGCGCAAAGATGATCTGGTAGTTTTTGACAGAGAAGGCGACTGTGCCTCCTTCGCCGGCGATGACTCAGGGGCTCCACCACCGAAGAACTCAGTGGCGGCTTGGTCGATGATCCAGTCGAGATCACCACCATCCTCATTCCTCTTCGGTGCCGAGCGCTACGTCGAAGAATAGGTCTTCATGTAACAACGAGCGCGCTGAGTGAGGGGACGGCGATGATCTACGGTGGATGCTTCTTCCCACTCCTTTTGAGGCCTACTACTCGAGTCCTCGTCATCTGAGGACGTGATGATGATGACCTCAGGAGGTATCATGGCGTGAGGGCTAAGGGAAAGGACTTCTGGGATTGGCTCAAGAGGCGGAGATGGAGTGGAGGACATGGCTTCAAGCTCTACAAGTCCTAAGAGGCTGGGGGGAGGAACAAACACAACTAGACACGAACAAGGAACTACGAGCAACATGGAAGGCAATAGCAGAGGAGTTACTCGACGACTTGAGCCCTAGGATAGAGTAGATCCAATCAACTCCCTGTAATAGTATTATCCACCTTGCTTATACTTGAGATCATCAATACAAGGCAGCAACACCCCCACAGGACGTTGGGTATTACTCCAATCGAAGGCCCGAACCTGTATACATCGTTTTGTCTTGCTTCATGATTAATCCCTACTCTCGAAGGTACCCAGTCAATTTACAGACATATTGTTGGGAACTAATCTTCGACAGTTGGCACGCCAGGTAGGGGAACTATCGAGTTCATGTTTGTATGCTGATCGAATGCGCAAATTGATAAAAGTTCAGAAAAATTTGATATGCTCTTTCTTTTTCTAGCTCTGTATTAGTCTTTTCCTCACCATTACGGTCTTCTCGAGTACCCGAGGACCGCGCATCTAATGGCTTATCTAGTTAAGATTTCAGGTGTTGACAGATGCGTAATCGTATGGTCTTGAGAATGATGACAACATGTATCTATCAGTTATTGCATCTACTTATGCTTATCCTATTTCATCGACAAGGGAATAGCAGATAAAAGCATAATAGACTGGCAAAGTGTAGTATTGTTGCAGGCATTCTCAGATCATAAAATATGCTTTACAAGCGTTAGACCAGAATGGACCATCAATTCGTGGGACTCTCCTCACTATCATCAGTAGGCAGACTAAGCCTTAACGACTCGGCAAAGGCAGGAACCACCAGCTAGACGCTTTCAACAAGTTTTGCGGCCTCCTCGCAAGTACAATTGAACCTGACTGTCACCATTGAGGTATCGAGCGCAGGGTTATAGCTCTTGAGAATACCTAGCAACATTGCAGCACTTGCAGAGGTTGCTTGTGACATGAGGTCGAGGGTCTGCTCCTTCAGCTCTTGAAGAGCCAGAACAGCAGCATACCTTTCAGCCATCATCGCCTTCTTTTCAGCTCGAGCGGTGTTCACTTGATTCCTGAGTCTCACCTGAAACTTGGCATCGTCGTTAACCTCCTTCATTGCATCAGCAAGAAGCTCTTCCTTGCTATTGCAGGAGGACTCAAGGCCTAAAAAAGGTAAACCAAACAACAATTCTTTGCTAGTCACCCAGTAATTGAATCACACACTTGTGATCAAGAACAGGCTTATGTTCAATTTTCTCCCTCTTGGCTTCGAGCTTCTTGTGGTGGTTGGCCTCGGCGGCAGCTACCTGAGCACTTGTAGCCTGGAGAAGAGCATTTATCACTACCCACGGATCATCAGTTGGAATTCATATTAAAGTTTCACTTCCCCTGAGCTGCGGGTCTTCTTCGGGTGCACTCGAGGTAGGATCTCTGATTGGAGTCGAGGCTGAGTCAAGTAGGGAAGTTAGCCTGGTCGCCTGGTCGAGGTGCTGATAGCCTTGGTTTGGGTCTCAGTTGATAGTCTACAATCAACAGAATAAGAGAAGAGGAAAAAAATGGACTGGCAATCAACCAGTCGAGATTAGAATCCAAAATAAACCTCTTTGAAATCGAAAAATGTGAAATGATGCTTGACTTTTGCCTTTTTGTGGTCATCTTCTTTGTTCTTAGTCCGGTAGGTGAAGCCAGTGGAGGAGTTACACATGGACCAGGCAAAGTCAAGTCATCAGTAGCCTGCAAAGAATTAGATAATAAGAATGCATTATTGTGTGAAAGTATGACCAAGTAAAAAGCGATAATTCGACTGAAATTACCTCTCTAGTTGAGTCATCAGGCATGACGGTCCCTTGAGTTGGGGATTGCGAGGAAGCGCCCAACATCCCCTAAGAAAAGAGCCATCCATGCAACTCATCATTAATAGAATGACCGAAAGGAAATCGATAACTCAAGAAGAGTTACCTTTTCGGCCGGGTCATCAAGAGCGGCGGTTGCTCGAGAAGGCGATTGGGCTGGTATGCTCGTTGTTCCCTCACAAAAGGCCACTCATCCTAACTGAATGCATTTAGGTATCTACTTAATAATTTGAAAGAAAATAAGAAGATAATAAGAACTTCAATCAGCATACCTGAGGGCTCCTTCGCTTGCGCTTGAGAGGGCACGGATCCAACAATAGATGATAAGACGGGGACGATCTCTTCGATCGAAGAGACCCCTCGGCCTCCTCGTTGGTCGATCCTTTCCTCTTGTCGATGGCATCAGCGGAAGTAGCACTTTCGAGATCAAAGACCTCACTTGAAAGGATGTGTTCTTGAGGAAAACTGGAGCCTGCAGTCACACAGACAAGTCAGAACAAATATACAATAACAGGTCTTATTGTTTCATTAAGAAAATCCTTGCATTTGGTCATGGATTCGATAAGGAGTAAGGAGCAATGTCACACTCCGGTGTGTCGGAAGAAAAAATATTGTTCAACTCGGCAGGCAGGGCTGAAAAAGAAAAGAAAGGTTTAATCGACAAAGTTCGAAGATCATAGCTAAACGAAAAGGGCAAAGTGCTAACTAAGCCTTACATCCGGCTGCATCCCTGGAAGCATCCTCGTCCCCACTGTACTCCCAGGCCAGGCACGATTGTGCCCTTAGGGGACTCAACCTCTTACTAATGAAGTCTCTGGCCACATGCCACCCAGTAAGGCTAAAATGCATCGGCATGCCAATCTTGTTGGCGATGTAGGTGGTGTGGTTGGAATCTCATTGCTCTTGTATCCAAGAAAGATTTTGGATGGAAAAAAGACCTTTATATACTAAAGGAAAACCGATCAGGTCAGGATTGGAGATGTAAAACCAAAGTTTCTTCCAATCGTTTGACCAAGAGGAATTTAGGGGAACCTAGATATAGGAGTTTCTCATTTCACTCCTCAACTGGAAACCACATCCCGTGACACATTTATTCTCGGTAATCCTCTTCAATTTATAAAATACTAAAAAAGATTCAAACTTGGCTCGATGCTAAGGAAAGCCTCACAAAGATGAACAAAACACTTAACATGGTGACGGAGTTGGGGTTCAGGTGGTGGAGTTCAATCTGGTATCGATCGAGCACATTGAGCAGAAACATGGAAGGAGGGATGTTAAATCCTCAATGGAAGAAAGACTCAAAAACTATGAACTCGTGCTCGATCTTGCAGGAAAGGAATCTCTCACCTGATGCCATCCTCCATTTGACTAGGCTGCATGGCAGCACCACTCCTTCCGCTTCGAATTTCGCCAACTGAGACTCTTGCATCGCTAAGGGTGTCCAGGCCTCGATCATGAACCACGCCTCATCATACTGATTGGGTGTGGCACCGGCGGCTACTGCGTCCAACTGCTTCTCCAACGAGGAGGAAGTCGGAATCATCGAGGAAGGGTTGGGATCCATGGATCTAAACTTTTTTTTTGGTGGTGGTGCGTGTCGAAGTAGAGAAAGTTGAGAGTCTTGTGCAGGAAGACTAGTGGCAAAGGACAAAGAATGGCTGCTGCAAGTCTGAGTCTTACGAGTAAAAACCAAAAGGTTACCATTGTTTCAACCACTCCCACTTTTATAACACCTCGATTAGTGCAAAAAAAGGAATGATGACAATGTCCAAATCTCTGTGCACCCTTCTGTCCGCATTAAATGCGCCCATACCCACTGTTTCAAATTTCAAAAGGTTTTTTAACTCTACTCGGTGTTGGGTGCTGAACAGTTGAGTTCTATAAATCTTTTTTCTTCGAGTCTCTATAAATCTTTTTTCTTCGAGTCTCGAGTGCGGTTGGCCACGGGGCGCTCGACCCGACTAAGCTTCCACTCGATACTTGAGAAAGGATTCGTCCATACTCGATTCTTTCACCATGAGCCTGATCTACTTTACTTGACCAAGCTTAAACTTGGCAGTACTCGAGTAGGTGCTTATGGAAACCTCTCCTCTGGAGTAGAGTTAGGGGGCTACTGTTGAATATCTAATTATGGGGTATATGCGTATAAGGAGTATATCATATACAGACAAGGTATATACGAAGTATATTCGATAGCTCTGGATATCGCGGAACCGAATCAGCGTACCTGATACACCCGGAATCAAGTAAGTACATATCGAGAAGGATTAGATTAGTTACCCAAACTGATATGATCTATATTCAAAATAGGTATATCTACTTGGACATCAAGGAAAACAACTCCCTATTGATTACGACTAGATAGGAGTCGGTACCTCACCCCTATATAAGGCGGAAAGGCTAGTGATGAGCCCATGGCTCCTTCGGATACGATCAATACCACCAATAATCCTCAGACCATACAATGTCTATTTACAAGAGCACGTGCATGACAATTAGAGCACCAGGTGAACTCATTCCTTGCTGTTCATGCTTCCTTGGTTAGATTACTACTAAATTCTTGTGATGTTTTATTGCTTAGGAACAGGGAAGAAGTACCACAACCTTACCCAAATGTCACACCTCAAAGGCCAAGTCTACTCGGACTCGAGGCTGAGCTCTAGTCGTGGTCGAAGTCATGGTCGTGGTTGAGTCTCAGGACAACACGTCAGTAAAACGGGTATAACTCTCTCATACGAAGTCCATTTTAGGAAATCTTGGACATTCTGGAAAGCATACGACGAGTCCTTTCCAATGGATGTGAGCTCAACCCAATGTTTCTTAGGGTTTAGTCAGAGTCAAAGAAATAAGGTGTTGTGCTACCGTATCTATTGGAGCAAGAGTTCGTCTTGCCCTAGCAAATACGGCGAGAGTTTCTTCTAAGGAGGAGACTCAAGCTTGGAGACGAAATTTGAGAGGAAGGAACACCACGAGTAGTATATTGATGATAGGAAAAATGGATCGATCTGGGGGGGAGAATCACAGGTTCGCTGTAATGCATGTTCTGTGTTTCTCGCCACCATTTTTTTGTTCGCCTTGTCACACTCTGTCTTTCCCAGACGACCATGGCCCCCTATTTATAGGGTTATGTGTAGCTTGGCGTACAAGTTATCATAATGTACGAATATCTGGGACCCAACTGAATTACTGTGTATTATCCTGGATAACTACTTTCTATCCTATCGGGGAGATAAATATCCACCGTGGTAACTATCGTGGTGCCTACCCCCTCGAGTGCGGCAAGCCGGTCGCCAATTGCGGCCCGGCGCTGCACTGTCAGGGGTGTCAAGAGATAGCCTCCATTACACCAAGGTGTCAGAGTGGCGCCCATCATCCTAGGCCTTTAATGCCGGTCACTTCTTGGCAGGCAAAGCACGACCGGTGCTCCCCTTTCAGTAGATCTTCCTAGGGACTGCTGACTCACCCTGCTACTTTCGGGAAAGTGGCCTGATCATCCGAGGTAGGGGCCTCGAGAGGCATGGATCCGGGAGGTGAACGCTTTGGGAAGCAGGACTCCGGAAGACCGGGGCTTCGGGAGGTTTAGGCTTCGGGAGACCGAGGCTTCAGGAGGCTAAGCCTTCGGGAGGCCGAGCCGGTTAAGCCAAGGGAAGGCTTCACAGGTACAAAGAGGTATCGTGAAGGGACCTGATGATTTCGGAGGTCAAGCCTTTAGCTGAGGGTCCGGAGGTCAAGGCTTCATGGGGACCTGGATAGTAATCTTCAACCATTATCCTCAGGCTAGCTTATTTTCCCCCCAATAGTACCCCCTCATTCTCAGGCCCCGATGTTTTGAAGGGGGGAGAGGATGCTGAGGAAAAATCAACCCTATCCTGGTGTCGTATCAAGGATGCCTAATGGTGATTCTCCGTCCTTCAAAGTCACTAGAGTAGAGGTTTCGTGTAGGTTTGGAGAATCTCGTACGTTTGCCTGGCGGGACAAGACATGTCACTATTGCATTCTGACTAGATAATGCGAGGGTTTGCTAGGGTCTTGTGCCCGTGATCCTATCATGCGCCAAAAGAGGTTTGGGTCATTAATGTAACGGGATGTCCGCGCGAGAAAACAAGGCATTTCGTCATGGAGTGCTGCCACGTGTTGGAGAGAAACCGGATAGGGCCACGGCCCCTTCCCCTAGGAGTCTTAATGGGAGGACACGGCGACGTTCATCCAGCTTCATCTTTCGGACCTACGTGGCTGTGTGGCTCGGGTATAAAGCCAGGGTTACCCAGTTGGAGCCTCCACAGCCTATGAGCAAGCAGTTATCCTTGACTTGAGTATGGCATCATCTTCCTCCTCATCCTCCTCAGAGACATCGATGATCTCGACGGCTCCATCGGGAGCCGGGCTGTTCGGTCGTCGGTAGAGGCGTCGGAGGAGAAATAGCTTCCTCCCCTCCAAGGGAGGCAGTTGTTCTTTGCTCCGGCCCGACCTTTGGCCAGGAAGGGCGTGCCTATCGAGACCATCGATATCTCCAATGACGACGGGAAGATTGACTGGGATCTCCTATTATGGGAGAGTGAGCTGGCGTCAATGGGGCCAGCAGTTAAGCAGGAAGAGGCTAGGAAGGCGAGGGAGAGGGTCTCACCAGTGACCCCCTCGGACTCCTCAGCATCCTCTAGCAGCTCGGGAGCCGGCTACTGTATCGGCTTCCGCAACGAAAGGCCGCAGATGAGGCACATACGCCGTCTTATGCGTGGCCCCTACCGAGACACATAGGAGGTGAAGGCGATCACTGGGATGCCATATTTGGTGGCACCATGATATACCCATGTCACGGTTGAGCTTAGTCACCTTGTACTCTTTCTCCTTTATTTTGCTCTGCATGGATCTATCTTCTTCGTGGCAATTTCTGTACTGTTGTTTTAGTTTGTATCCCCTAGATGTACTGGTTGTTTAATAATATAACATGGGTCTTCGGGAACGGTCGTGTCTTCCTCTGTATCACAATGCGAGAGGACCTTTCGAAGGGGTGGCTGCATGCGTGTGTGCTTTCGTGCCTCCAAACCGTACTTCTTCATCTCTTTTGAAGGCGATGGCTAGTTTTTCTGACGATTGGTGGATACTTAGGGTAACTGTGGAGAACCGTGTGGTGTAGTGGCGATCTCGTCATCTCTGGTTACTGCGTACTCCTTCCTAATTTGTTCTAGATTTCTGACTCAGCGAAGTCCCTCTGGAACCTTTGGAGATGAGCTCCGGAGGTGGTCCTTGACCCTTCGAGTTCCTTAGCAACTGCCCGGGTAGAAGACGATGATGCGTCAGAGGCACAGCCGAAGGCTTAGGAAAGAGAGGTGGTCCACGACTCCCTCGGCCCTTAGCCGCTACCCAGCTTCAAAGGTATTCCGTACGGAGCCTGGCGATGGTGCATCGGAGGCAAAATCGAAGGCCGGGCGGAAGAGAGGGTCCATGACCCCCTCGGCCCTTAGACCATCTCCAACGGTTTCCCTTCAGGGACCAAAATCCCTTCACGACGGGATTTTCGTTCCCTTCAGCGCTCCAACGGTTTCCCTTCACGGTTCCCGTCACGACGGGATTCCCAGGGTCATTCCCTTCAGGACGGGATTCTCTCTCCTTTCCCTTCATGATTCCCCTCGAGGGGAAGCTGTTGGAGATGAGAGGAAATAAAGAGAATGAGAATGGGGAAGGGAATCGGGAAAGGAACGAAATGAAGGGAATATGGTTGGAGATGGTCTTAGCCACTTCCCAGCTCCGGAGGTGTTCTGTCCGAAGCCTAGCGACGGCGCGTCGGAGGCGCAGCCGAAGGCCGGGCGGAAGAGAGGGTCTGCGACGCCCTCGGCCCTTAGCCGCTGCTTGGCTCAGGAGGTATTCTTTCCGGAGCCTAGCGATGGCGCGTCAGAGGCAGGGCCAAAGGCCAGGTGGAAGAGAGGGTCCGCGACCCCCTCGGCCCTTAGTCGCTGCCCGGCTCTGGAGGTATTCCGTCCGGAGCCTGGCGATGGCACGTTGGAGGCGAAGCCAAAGGCTGAATGGAAGAGAGGGTCTAGAACCCCCTCGGCCCTTAGCCACTGCCTGGCTCCAGAGGTATTCTGTCCAGAGCTTGGCAACGGTGCGTCAGAGGCGAAGCCGAAGGCCGGGCAAAAGAAATGGTCCGCGACCCCCTCGGCCCTTAGTCGTTGTCTGGCTTCCGATGATATTCTGTTCGGAACCTGGCGATGGCGTGTTGGAGGAGAGGCTGAAGGCCAGGCGAAAGAGAGGATCCGTGACCCCCTCGGCCCTTAGCTGCTGCCCAGCTCCGGAGGTATTCCGTCCGGAGTCTGGCGACGGCGCGTTGGAGGTGGAGTCGAAGGCCAGGCAGAAGAGAGGGTCCCTGACCCCCTCGACCCTTAGCCGCTGCTCGGCTCTAGAGGTATTCTGTCCTGAGCCTAGCGACGACGCGTAGGAGGCGAAGCTGTAGGCCGGGCGAAAGAGAGGGTCCGCGACCCCCTCGGCCCTTAGCCGCTACCCAGCTCCAGAGGTATTCCGTCCGGAGCTTGGCGATGGCGCGTCGGAGGTGAGGTCGAAGGCCAGGCGGAAGAGAGGGTCCGCGACCCCATCGACCCTTAGCCGCTGCCCAGCTCGAGAGGTATTCCATCCGGAGCCTGGCGACGGCGCGTATAAGGCGAAGCCGTAGGCCGGGTGGGGGACAGGGTCCATGACCCCCTCGGCCCTTAGCCACTGCCAGGCCTTGCTATCCCTGCAATGGATAGTCGGGGGTTCCACTATGTTTCCCGTGCCACTATAACACCTTGCTTTTCAGAATTTACAACTTTTTAAAATTTTCCAACATTATTGAATAGCTTCACCAGTAGAATAGGTTTAAAACCTATTTTCTTAATCAATCAATCAATTAGGTTATTATTTTGTGTGCATTGCATGCTGAGTTTTGCTAGCAGCCAGGTAAATGCATTAGAGTTCTTTTTTTTCTTTCCCTTTGGTGTTTTTAGTGAAAAAGATTTTGAAAAGGTTTTTACAAAACTTAGTAGGAAATAAGTTAAGGATCTTAATGGTTAGAATTCAATGTCCTAGAATTCATCATCTATTCAATTCTTGATCATATATGATCCTTCTCCAGGTCAATTCAAATATTATCCAAATCCTTGCTTAAAGCAAATCTCTGCTCTTTCTCAAAATTCTACCCAAATCCAAATTCAAATTCCTTATCTACTCCTATTCTTGTTCAACCTCATTTGTTTGTTTCTCTTAAATTCACTCCAAGCTTAATTCAATTCAAATCCTATTCAAATTTCTCTACAAAATTTTCTTTTCTAAACCCTAGATATACTTAAAGTGTCTTTGGGCTCAATCTTGCTCAAGTCCAAACCCTTAGCTAAGTCTTCTAGATGGCCCAACAAAGGATCCACGAAATCTGTAAATTTTCGGGGAGCCCTGGACAACCTCATCTTCTTATGAAGTTTCGGAGTTCAAAAAGACCTCAAATGCAAATCTTGAAAATACCAAAGTTGTATGTCTCGTCGAGAGCTTCGATTTGAACCTATGGAAGTTCTCTTTTGGATAATGGAGCTAGGAGTTATGGTCCCCGAAATCAGTGTTGCGCAGATAAGTCCGAGTTCAAACAGTTTATCTTGTGATGCATTTTTGGAAATAAAGAAGGCGTTTTCAGAAGTTCCAATGAATACCAAAGTCTTTTCGAGTACTATAATGTAGAATCAAGAAACGTCCAATTTGGAGTCCGGACGATAGAGATATCATCCTCGGAATAGAGAGCTGTGAAATAGGAAACCGTAACTGACTCAAACTCGAATCTGATTCATGTAAGGTTTGGACTCCACCTCAACCAGCCACCC
This sequence comes from Phragmites australis, assembly GCF_958298935.1. Classification (NCBI taxonomy): domain Eukaryota; kingdom Viridiplantae; phylum Streptophyta; class Magnoliopsida; order Poales; family Poaceae; genus Phragmites; species Phragmites australis. The sequence goes on from NC_084931.1 coordinate 16,028,700, forward strand.
CTAGCCCCATAAATATGAGTTGCATGCCCTCTCCTACCGCTATTCCATGCCACCAAACCCTACAAGTCGCTGCTGCCCTGTCTGTGCGCTGCCATTCGCCGGAGCCGCCGTCGCCGCCGCCTGTGATGCGCTACCTCGTTGTCTTCTCCATGAATCCTCCTTCGTTATGGTTATGGTTATTGTGTACAAGGTGGGTAGCCTTGGGTGTGGGATAAAGGTTGAATTAATTGGGTTAAATTCACTTAATAATTGTTTAATGCTTTTGAGTCCAAATATCTTTTCATTACATGCATTTACCATGTGTTAGCCTAATCTTGATATAAGCCTGCATATCATTATCTTTCTCACACTTGCTGAGCGCGTCATGTGCTCGCTGTTTTCCCTATACCATGTGATATGTGTGCTGCTGCTCAGTGAGTGAAGATGTCAAAGACTATCAAGACGAGGTTGCAATGTTCTAGGCGTGTGTCTCCCGGTCGGTTGCCTGCGGTGTTGTTAGGCACCAGTGCTTCTGTTCCGCTGCAGATATCTTCATAGAAGACAATATATGTCAATTGCTGTAAGAGTTTAACATTTATTTTAAAAAAGTATTGTTTTTGTTACTTCACCTGTGACGTCCTTAAGTGTGTTGAACATGCTGGGCACACATAAGCCGCATCTAGTTTTGTCCGTTAAAACCGGGTGTGATAGCCACGCAGCGTGGGCTCTTATTGAATGTTAGTATAACAAAAATGACGTATGAAATGTGTCTTTAAAGGGGATGGTAGGGTAATGATTTTACCTTTTACCATGCGTGTTTTGGAGTCACACGGGTCATACCTTTCCTTGTATGGAGGGGGATTTTTATACCCCTTTGATTGGCCTGCTGTGCCTTTTTAGAGGCTAGTGGGTTTTGTACCCCTTTGGCATGGAGGTATTAGCCTTCAAGATGCTGGGGTATCTTTCCCACTAGGTCTTTTCAGAATCTTTTGGCCCGATGGAGTTTTCAAAGAAACATCTCCATCGCTTGGTTTTTCGGAAGTCTCTTCGTGGTGCGGAGGTTCTTGTGAAAGCTCTCCGTCGTGCGGAGGTTTGGAAAAGGCTCTCCATTTTTACCGGAGGCATGTGAAAGGTTCCCCGTTCTCATCGGAGGTTTTGTGAAGCTCTCCATTTTTACCGGGGGTTTTGGTAAGGTTCTCCATTTTTACCGGTGGTTTTGGTGAAGCTCTCCATTTTTACCGGAGGTTTTGGTAAAGCCCTCCGTTTTTACCGTAGGTTTTGGTAAGGTTCTCCGTTTTTACCGGAGGTTTTGTAAAGCTCTCCGTTTTTGTCAGAGGTTTGGTAAAGCTCTCTGTTTTTACCGGAGGTTTTTGGTGCAGCTCTCCATTTTTACTGGAGGTTTTTGGTGAAGCTCTTCGTTTTTACCGGAGGTTTGGTAAAGCTCTCCGTTTTTATCAGAGGTTTGGTAAAGCTCTCCATTTTTATGGGAGGTTTTTGTGAAGCTCTCCATTTTTACCGGAGGTTTTGGTAAAGCTCTCTGTTTTTACCGGAGGTTTGGTAAAGCTCTCCGTTTTTATCGGAGGTTTGGTAAAGCTCTCCGTTTTTACGGGAGGTTTTTGGTGAAACTCTCCATTTTTACCGGAGATTTTGGTAAAGCTATTTGGCATGTATTAATGCCAAAGGCCCTACACACTATCAGAGCTACACAATACCTTCCAGGAAAACAAGGCAGTCTTGCTTTCCAGGTGACCTAGGTATGCTACGCCCGCGGTGTGTAGGCTTGGCGTGCTCCCAAGGAAACGCCCAGGGTACACCGCAACACTATCCACCAAGGATGTACCCAGGCACGTGGCATTTATATGACCGAAGCTATGCATAATCTACCTTGCAGGTGTAACACCCCAGGGCCGCCAAAAAACTGGGATGTTACTAAACTACGCAACCTACAACTTGCATAATAATAATAAAAAAATGGCAGCATCTCCTCTAAGAAAAAAAGGCATCGCGGAAGCATTAACACAGATAAACAAGATATGCAGATTATCACAATAACGGATAAAAACATCCTAACATGAACCAAAAGGAAAATATTAAGTTTAACACCACCACACTTTAAACTTCAAATGTACGACTCTAAGGACTAAATTTTATTTATTATTACAGCACAATGATAAAAAAAAATATAGACATGAAGTGCAAAACGTGCTGCTACATTCCCATCCCTTCACAACATGCATCAAATACCTGGGAGGAGTAATGCAAGGGTGAGATATAAAATCCCAGCAAGCAAACTTGTTTTGACAAGTTATTTAAACCACAAGTTGATTAAGCATCGATTTAATACAGTTTTCTCAAGACATAAGACATGTTAGGAAAGTATTAACAGCATTAAAGAATAACTTCAAATAAAGATCACAACCACATGTGTAACTTCATATCCACAATAACATATAAATGTTATTAATTTCCAAAAATGCACATGAATGCAATGATATGTCTTCTTTTACATCGCACCCCTCCTCGGGCAACGTACGATGTGTACTGGTACAGCCATGATCTTTACGATATAACTTTCAATGCATATGCAAATGCAAGTGCACATGGTAGAAATATACTGCAATTGCATTAAAGTATACTACAAATAATAGTTCAACTTCATCCTCAAGTCAAATAACAATATAGCTCACAAGAATTGTAGCAACGTAAGGATAGATATAAGTCAATGATTAAACATGCTTAAACATAAAGCATAACATAAAGTTCAGATCCCAGTTAAATTGTCAAGGTTCTGAAATAACGGTGTAGGTGATGAAAATAACAAGTCAAAACGGTAGCAACAACATAGCTATGTTTACTTGCCTTCTACCGATGATAATGGCCAACTTTAAGTGTGAGACGAAGAACCACCACCTAAACATAACCATAACTCAGCACCAACACTACTCATAACATGCAAATACATAAAACAAAGCGCTCCTACACCCGAAACCCTCAATCAATACATATCGACCAAAAACAGCACACACATATTAGTTTGACAGGAGCAGCAGTACTTATCTTTTTCGTAACTATTTTTCTACCACAGATATAATAGCAAACGAATACATTTTCGGAAACTAAAGAACAAGGGCTACAACTTTCGTTAGACGACACAATTTTCTCATGCCTCTAAGGTCTCCTAAATGACATAGTAAAACAGCCCTAGAAACCTGTCGTCAATTTCAGACAGCAGCCACCCAAACTTGTTTATCTCCAGAAATACGCAACGAAAAATTCTAAACTTTTGTGGACATGTAGATCATAATACAAGCTTCAACTTTTGTATCATTTGGATCCACATAAAACATCTCTAACATGGCCTAATCAAGTTCTGAACTTCGACAACGAAATCTGTCAACCATTAATTGCAGAAAAGTTCAGAACAGCGTAACTAGAGCTACAACCAATGAAAAATTGCATTGTTCACACCATTGGAAAGCTTAATGAATCCTATACAACCTTCTAGCATTCTGAACAATTGGTTCGGCAACTAAGATGCCCAAAAACAGAATAGATCTAACACTGACAGAAATTCGACAGAGGTACAATAGTCAGATTCAGACAGCAATATCTCCTAAACCACATTGCCAAAAATTCTGAAATTTCACTGGTAGCTAGGTTTCGACGTTATCTACAACTTTCTAGTTGATCACTTCTACAGGAAAAATCATCTAGGGCACCTAAACATCAAGAACACGTACACCGCTCAATCTGCCTGCGCGCAGAACACTCAGTTCGACCCCAAACCACAAATTCCCCTAACCAAAACCTCTCAAACCAAGATCTACCGGCCATAATCATCAACCAAAATATGAAGAACAGCAGGGAAATTGTTACCTTAGGGCACCACAGCAAGAAAACCCCAAAATCCCCTAGCTCCAAACCTCCTCTCCCCCTCTTCTCCTTGCTTTCCTTGCTGCCCTTCCCTTCCTGTTCTTCTCCTCTTCTTGGCCGGATTCCAGCAGCAGCAGCCACTCTAGGGCAGGACTGGGAGACACCACCACAGCGGAAAGAGTGGGGACGGGGGTGGCGGCACAGTAGAGGGACGGCTAGGGTTTTGGCGGGGGTGGAGGGGAAAAAGAAGGGGGGCGCCTGGGCCTTTGGGGGAGGGGCTAGGCTAACCGGCCCAAGCCCAGGTTGGCTCAGCCCACTCTTATAGTTAAAACTTCTCTATTTTAAAAGAAATATACTGCTGTAATTTGCCTCAATTTCTTCTATTTTCTTTCCCGGCGAGAGCGATTCAATACCGAGAAAATCGGAAACGACGACTTCCAATTTCCTTCCAAAATTTTAGGGCATTACAGCAGGTGACCTAGGCATTACAGTAGATAGGATTCCTTGCGACAGCATTCCTCAGAGCACCGCATCCTCACATCAGGGTAGTCCCCTGATATGCAGCGTTCACACACTATCGAAGCTACACAATACCTTTCAGGAAACCTGTGCAGTCTGGCCCCCCAGGTGACCTAGGCATGCTACGCCTTCCACTTCTGACCAGGGCAAAGCCTACCCTCCGGGAAACCTTTTCAGGTGACCTTAGGTTTAGGCAAGCGATGCTTACTGGTGCGTGGGCTTGTCACGCCTCTAGAGAAATCCTCAAAGGGCGCCACAACTACATTACCAAGGAAGTCCCTTGATAACCGGCATCTACACACTATCGAGGCTACACAATACCTTCCAAGAAACCTAGGCAGCCTTACCTTCCAGGTGACCTAGGCATGCTACGCCTGCGGTGTGTAGGCTGCACTTCCGACCAGGGCTTTACCCTCTGGGAAACCTTTTCAGGTGACCTTAGGTTTGGCAAGCAATGCTTACTGGTGCGTGGGCTTGTCACGCCACCCGAAGATATCCTACGGGTGGCACCACAACATGGTCTATCAAGGGAATCCCTTGATACGTGGCAACTACACTTCCGAGGCCACACAATGCCTTCCAAGAAACCTGGGCAGACTCGCCCCCCAGGCGACCTAGGCACGATGCATCTGCGAGAGTGCAGGGATTTTGCATGGTTATACTAGCTAAGTTTTGCAGTCTACTGTTGGCAACAAGAAGCTATTTGTAGCATGAAATATAGCTAGGTTAAACAACTGCTCATACTAAATGAGAATGTAACTTAAGTTCTACTGCATATACTTAGCAGCTATCTATTGCAAAAAGACTTCTAACAATATAGTTGGACGCCCCCAACAGACTATAATCTTGTCGCATGAAGGACGGATCACTAGGTGAACTACTGGGTAGTTAACAGTGGGCGTACCTTTGTAGGAATAAGGCCTCTATTGTGAGGCTTGGCGGCCTCGAAGCCTGTGGCTAGGTTGGGAGAGTTCGGAGCCTGGCGGCGGCACGTGGGAGGCATGGTCGAAGGTTGGTCGGGAGAGGCAGTCCTCGACCGCCTCGGCCCCCGGTCGTTGCCCGGCTCCGAAGGTACTTCGTCCGGAGCCTGGCGACGGTGTGTCCCTGAATCAATACTCGTTGTTGGGTATGGTACCATTGATAGTAGGGTTGGTGGTGATGGTGCAAGGTTGAGGATCTAGGGATTCGCTCGAGAGTTTGCCCCAGGCCCCCGAACGCGTCGTCCTTCACCGGTTCCTTCAGAGGCCAGGTATTCAGCTTGCCTTCCAAGGTATTCCTCCTCAAAGGTAATGAGGGTGTGATAATCGTTGGTATTGTGGCCGCGCCCTGGTCCATGCAGGACACACCCGTATGCCTCCGGGGGCACCGGAGCTTGGAGTTGTCATTGGGGTCGCTGCCGAAGGCGGTGTGCCCTGGAGCTTGTGGTTTCCCTAGGGTTTCCTTCCCACTTGGGAGACCGTCAAGGCCGCCCGGTGAACCGGTTTTTGGAGCCAAAGTGGTTCTGACTATGCCTCCTCGGACAAGGCGGGCTTGGAGTTCCCTGCGCTTGGTTGGCGTTGTGAGGGCGGCATCGGAGGCACAGGCGGTATCCACGCCTCCCGGAGCCCTTCGTCTCCTTGGAACCCTTTCTTGCATGAGGGGCCCAAGGAGAGCGCTAGGTGGATAGACTTTCCGAAGATGTTGGCTTGCTCAGGGTATTCCAGGTGTGGTTGAAGGGGATACCCGGGGACCAAGCCCAGTTGGGAGCATTCCTAGGTTAGACCGCCTAGAACCATTGGAAGGCGACCTGCTTGGCTGTGGCTTCGGCTGCATTCTCTCCTGAGGTGGTGAGGTCTTCGTTGTGCAGGGGCTGGAAGGCCTCTGTGCCGTCTGGAGCTCCTGTACCGACCCAGGGTTCTGGGTTGGCCAAGGTCGGAGGAATACCATCCCACACGACAGCGGGGCTGGAGCATGCATACGATGCGTATGGCTGAGACAGCCATGCATACAGTTGCATTCTTGCAATGGTGGGTACGACGGATTTAGCCGATTCTCTGGTGGTTTTCCTAGTGGATTCCTACCTCTCTTAGAACTTATGTGTTCGAATCCCCACGGACGACGTGCTGTTGGAGCAAGAGTTCATCTTGCCCTAACAAATACAGTGAGAGTTTCTTCTAAGGAGGAGACTCAAGCTTGGAGATGAAGTTTGAGAGGAAGGAACACCATGAGTAGTATATTGATGATAGGAAAAATGGATCGATCTGGGGGGAGAGTCACAGGTTTGCTGTGATGCGTGTTCTATATCTGTCACCACCATTTTTTTGTTCGCCTTGTCGTGCTCTATCTTTCCCAGACCATGGCCCCCTATTTATAGGATCATGTGTAGCTTGGCGTACAAGTTATCATAATGTACTAATATCTGGGACCCAACCGAATTACTGGGCCTTATCCCAGATAACTACTTTCTATCCTATCAGGGAAATAAATATCCATCGTGGTAACTATCATGGTGCCTGCCCCCTCGAGTGCGGCGAGCCGGTCGCCAATTGCGGCCTGGCGCCGCACTGTCACGGGTGTCAGGATAGCCTCCATTATGCCAAGGTGTCAGAGTGGCGACCATCAGCCAAGGCCTTTAATGCCGGTCACTTCTTGGCAGGCAAAGCACGACCGGCGCTCCCCTTTCAGTAGATCTTCCCAGGGACTGCTGACTCACCCTGCTACCTTTGGGAAGGTGGCCCGATCATCCCGAGGCAGGGGCCTTGAGAGGCATGGATCCGGGAGGTGAACGCTTCACGCAGGACTCTGGAAGACCGGGGCTTCGAGAGGCTATGGCTTCGGGAGACCGAGGCTTTGGGAGGCTGAGCCTTTGGGAGGCAGAGTCGATTAAGCCAAGGGAAGGCTTCGCAGGTACGAAGAGGTATCGTGAATGGACCTGATGACTTCAGAGGTCGAGCCTTTAGCTGAGGGTCCGGACATCAAGGCTCCGGGGGGACCTGGATAGTAATCTTCAACCATTATCCTCAGGTGGGCTTATTTTCCCCCCAACAGTACCCCCTCATTCTCAGGCCCCGACGTTTCGGAGGGGCAGAGGATGCAGAGGAAAAATCAACTCCAGCCTGGTGTCGTATCAAGAATGCCTAATGGTGATTCTCTGTCCTTCGAAGTTGCTAGAGTAGAGGTTTCGTGTAGGTTGGCTTATTTCCCCCCAATAGTATCGGACCCTGTTGGGTCCTGTAATAGTGTCAAGATCGGAGTCCACATTGTGTATGCCTCTTTCCACGGCTGCACAACCCTAGATCGACCTCCTCATATTCCTCCTATATATACACAGTAGTCATCATAGTTTAGATTAGATTATTCTGTTTTTGACATTTTTGTTGTTTATCGGTTTGTTGAACCCCAACTCGAGTACTTCATTGGTAATTAGCAATATTCGGATTGCATCTACCTGTTCTTGCTTGTATTCTTGATTGGCTTGCAGGAAAAGCATTCTTGACGAGGTCAAACGTGTCTTGGCACGATTGATAACCATGGAGTAGTAGTGTAGTGGTTGCGAGGGTTCTCGATCTGTTCTATTTGGAGCCTTTGGATCATCAACATCGAAGCTCTACCAATCGACTTATCATATTACCTTTTGGAAGATCAGGTAAACGCACTTCAAGTGGTATCAGAGCCTCAGGTGCCCATTAGGTAATCTCAGTTATCTCCTTTGTTTCGTGGTTTTCCATTACCTAGAGTCCAGAAAATTGTCCCACAAAAATATTTAGATCTTAGTTTTTCCGTTGTCCAAACCACTTTGAGCCTTTGTGATTGTGTTTTCAGTATTCGCATTGTTGAGTTTGAGTCCATCGTCGGTGTCTTTCTTGCTGGTCGAGTCATCGTGATCTTTCTAGTGTCGAGTCTTTCTGTCTAGTCGCTTTAACCATCTACTCGAGTTTGACCACTGGTTGAGTCGACCATCTACTCGACTTCGACCACTAGTCGAGTCAACCATCAAGTCGTGTTCGACCACTAGTCGCTTAAACCATCAACTCGAGTTTGACCACTAGTCGAGTTGACCATCAAGTCGTGTTCGACCACTAGTCGCTTCAACCATCTACTCGAGTTCAACCACTAGTCAAGTCGACCATCTACTCGAGTTTGACAACTAGTCGCTCTGACCACCCACTCGGGGTCCTGACCAGTTATTCCAACCACCCACTCGAGGTCCGACCGACCATTCTGACTACCCACTCAGGGTCCCGATCAGTCACTCCGACCACCTAGTCGAAATCACCCACCTTCTCAAATCCGGCCATCCTTTCGGATTCGTCCACCTAGTCGGATTCAACTATCCACGCGTTTTTTGCCTCCACAATCTAGTCGGAGTCACTTTTGGAGATCACTTTGGAATAAATTGGGGATGAAGCTATTATTTTCTACTACATGTCATCCTCAAACTGATGGTCAAACAGAGGTCGTCAACCGCACATTATCGACCACGTTGTGGGCAGTTCTAAAGAAGAATTTGAGAATGTGGGAAGAGTGTTTACCACATATTGAATTTGCTTACAATAGATCGGTACACTCCACCACCAAGGTAAGTCCATTCCAAGTAGTGTGTGGGTTTAATTCCCATGCTCCTATTGATTTACTACATTTGTCTACTTTTGAAAGACTTAATTTAGACGCTAGTAAATGTGCTGAATTTATTCTTAAGTTGCATGAAACCACTAAAAAGAATATAGAGAGCATGACTAAAAAGTATTTGATTGCTGGAAGTAAAGGTAGGAAGAAAATAAAATTTTAACCGGGTGATTTAGTTTGGTTACATTTGAGGAAGGATAGGTTTCCAGAACTAACAAAGTTAAAGTTGATGTCTAGAGCTGATGGACAATTTAAGATAATTGAGAAAATCAATGACAATGCATACAAATTGGACCTACCTGCAGATTTTGGGGTTACTCCCACGTTTAACATTTCAGATTTGAAGCCATATTTGGGGGAAGAGGCAGAAGATTAGAATATCAAGGAAATCAAGTAGAACATCCAAGCATGGAAGGCTCCAAAATTCTTGGAGGATGATGAAGGCATAGTATGGTTTGACAAGCATATATGTGTACCAGACTAGAAGCAAGTTAAGGAGTTAATCTAAAAGAAGCCTATGAGAAAGCTTACTCTATTGATCCAGGCAGCACTATGATGTACCAGGATCCAAAGGATCTTAATTGGTGGCCTAGTATGAAGCAAGAAATTGTCAAGTATGTAGAAGTTTGTGATATATGCTAGCGTGTGAAAGCAGAATATCAAAAGCCAACTGGTTTGCTGCAGCCCTTGAAGATACTTGAATGGAAATGGGAAGAAATTGGTATGGACTTTATAGTTGGATTACCACGTACCCAGACAAGCTATGACTCTATATGGGTCCTTATGGATCGTCTCACTAAGGTAGTTCATTTATATCAGTTAAGACTACCTATAATGGAGATAAGTTAGCAGAGCTATACATGTCAAGGATTGTATGTTTGCATGGAGCTCCGAAGAGAATATTGTCAGATTGAGGAACCCAATTTACCTCAAGGTTTTGGCAAAACCTACATGAGTCTCTCGATACGAAGTGGAATTCTACCACGCGTGCATGGACTATGGATCAACAATCAAGGACACCCTATATCGCTACATCACTGTCTGCAACCCTGCAAGCCTGGATACCGAAGTTTGATCCTACTACAACAAAGAAAGCACCATGCTCAAGATACAAGTTCAACTCATCACCGCTTGGAAGATGCTGAAGAAGAGAACATTGGACTTCATCGTCGCCTACGTGATGCTACCTAGCCTCACTTCCAATCAAGTGATCACGCTCCGAGCCTCTCACAAGTTTAGGATCAGAATACCCAGACAGTGATTCAAATGGAGAACGTGCAACCCCACCATGTGTACAAGATAGGGAAATTTCTGTTAAGTTAGAAGAGATCGATCAATAGTGTCACTTAGGCCATTTTGGAGTTCTTGGTTATTATGGATCTTATTGCTTGTGTGTGTTAGATATGAGTTGCATGATCGCCCTTAAGCACCCTATCTACATCCACATCTTAGAAGTAGGGTGTGAGGATATTAAGGAATTAATATAACAAGAGTATTTAAAGTAAAATAAGTCTCTATAATACGGGCCTTCCTTTAGAATCTTGTGCATTCCTCTTATCTATGTCCTACCCTTGCCAGATGGGCAACACCAGGAACAAACCCATAGGCAATGACAACCGTGCAACATCCCCACAGCCACCACCACCTTCGACGACTATGGAGCAATTCATGGCTATGCAAACTAGATTTTGCAAGGGATAGCCCAAGCAATGGCCAATATGCAACAAGCTTCCCAAACCCAATATCCACCATAGCCTCCACACAACAACTAGTCCAAGTTGGGGGACTTCATGAGAACCAAGCCACCCACGTTCTCCCACAACACCGAATCCCTTGTTGCTGGTGATTAGCTGAAGACAAGTGAAAAGAAGCTATTGATCACCTAATGTAATGACCGTGAGAAAGTCATGTATGCTGCTCACCAACTCGTTGGTCCTGCTGCCAACTAATGGGATGCCTTCTGTAACGCTCATGACCATGAGTCAGTCACTTGGGTGGAATTCAAGGGAGCTTTTCATCGCCACCATATACCAGTAAGCATTATTACCATGATGAATAAGGAATTCCATAACTTGAGGTAGGGTTCCATGTCAGTGAACGAGTATGTGAACAAGTTCACTCAGCTTTCAAGGTATGCACCTGAGGATGTTTACATTGATGAGAAAGGAACATTTCTTGCATGGGCTAGGCCATGGTATGCAAGCTCAGTTAAGCATTCATGACTACCCAGACTTTTAGCAGTTGGTGAACAAGATAGTAGTGTTGGAAGACAAATGTCGTATGCTTGGTGAATATCGCAAGAGGAAGATGGCTTTGTAAGGACAGCACCCAGGCAGCAACGCTTGTCCTTGCTTTGTGCCACAGCAAGGGTAGTAGCAAGAATCATCCACTCAATTCAGACCTCAAGCAATAGCACATCCTGCATATCAACCACCCCGCTCCAACAACAACAACACACCAGCCCCAGCTAAGAACTCTAACCCTCAGGTTATAGTTGGACACTTCGCCAATCAGTGTTCTAAGAGGAGGCAGAATCAGACACCAACGCCATTCAATTTGAATACACCAGCAAAAACTCCTACTCCAATTCAGAATTGCAACTAGTACCAGACACCTGCCCCACCTAACAAAGCTCGGCAGAACCATGTGAAGGGAAGCATGAACCATGTCACTGCAAAAGAATCTCAGGTTGCACTCGACGTTGTACTTAGTATGTTCTTCTTCAACTCAGCCCCTGCATCTGTTTCATTTGATTTTTGTAGCTTTGCATTCATTTATTACATCAAAGTATGTGGCCAAGTATAGCCTGCCAATAACAACTTTGAAACATAAGATATTAAGTAGCTCACCTGGTGGAGAAATGAGAGCTAGTCTCATCTGCCATAAAATAAACCTTAAATTAAGGGGGTAGAATTCCTAGCCAACCTCATCGTCCTAGAGATTGATGGGATAGTTGTGATCCTTCGAATAGATTGGCTAGCAAAGTTCAAAGGAGTGATAGTGTACCAGACGAGTAGTCACCTTGATTAATGGAGAAGGAGTTATGGTAGAGTTTGTGGCAGACACACCGTCAGTAGAAGAATGCAAGTTGAATCACGCAGAAGGATCGACAGTGGATTAGATTCGTATAGTCTGCAAGTTCCCAGACGTGTTTTCGAACGAATTGCCAGATATACCATCGATCCATTTCATCGAGTTTTCTATTGATCTTGTGCCTGAAATGATAGCTAAAAGGCCTATAGGATGCCAGCTAATGACCTAGCCAAACTAAAGAATTAGATTCAAGAACTGTTAGAGAAGGGTTATCTTCACCCTACTTCCTCACCTTGGGGAGCACTCGTGCTTTTCATGCAGAAGAAGGATGGTAGTCAAAGGATGTGCATAGACTATAGAGCACTCACTGATGTCACTATAAAGAATAAGTATCCCTTACCTAGGATCGAAGATCTATTTGACCAACTTACCATAGCTCGACTGTTCTCAAAGATAGACTTAAGGTTAGGTTATCACCAGATAAAGATGCGGAAATTAGATATACCTAAGACAACTTTTGTTACCTGATATGGATTATATGAATTTACAGTCATGTTGTTCGGTTTGACTAATGCCCCAACTTACTTCATGTACCTCATGAATAAAGTTTTCATGGAGTATTTGGATAAGTTCTTGGTAGTGTTTATCGATGACATATTGGTTTACTCTAAGTGTAAAGAAAAACATGAGGAACACCTGAAGAAAGTTTTGGGAAAACTTAGAGAACATCGTTTGTATGCTAAGTTCAGCAAGTGTGAATTCTGAAGTGTCGTTCCTCAGACATATCATATATGTCAGAGGAGTCAGAGTGGACCCAAGTAAAGTGAAAGATGTGCTGAATTAGAAATCACCTACTAGTGTCATGGAAGTACGAAGTTTCCTTGGTCTAGCCGGATACTATTGTCACTTCATTGAAGGGTTCTCGAAGATAGCCAAGCCACTGGTAGAGTTACTTAAGAAAGAAAATAAGTATGTATGGGAAGCTGCCTTTGAGGCAAGTTTTAAGGAGCTTTAAGAGAATGACTACAACCCTAGTGATAGTGTTACCAAATATTTAGAAGAACTTCAACATATATTATGACGCATCACGACAAGGTCTTGGATGTGTTCTAATTGAAGAAGAGCAAGTCGTAGCTTGCGCCACCAAATAGTTATGGACTCATGAGAAGAACTACCCAAACCATGACGTAGAGTTAGCAATCGTAGTTCATGCTTTGAACATATGGAGACATTATCTCATTGGTAAAAGATGTGAGATATATACAGATCATTAGAGCTTGAAGTATATATTCACACAAATGGATCTTTATTTGAGACAACGCAGATGGTTAGAGCTAATCAAGGATTACGATGTGTGATTCAATTATCATCCCAGAAAAGGCAAATATAGTTGCAGATGCATTGTTGAGGTGTATCCACACTGCGGTGAAACCTTAGTAGGTATGCACATGCTAAGAGGGGTGTTGTAAAGGCTTTGCAGTGGTTAACTCGGCGCAAACCTCGGAAGTGTGTAAGGTACTGATGGATACCGGTAATAGAATATAATCATGAATTATGGGTAAAGTGTACGACCTCTGTAGAGTGTAAAATAGGTTGTAATCACACTTACGAGTGGTAAGAAAAATGTCACATGATTAGAACTTGATGGTTTGTTTGGTTTGGTCAATCATGGTGGTGGGAACTATGATTGAGATGTTGTTCAACCTTGGTGGTGGGAACCTGGGTTGAGGTGTTGGAAGGTTGGTTAAGTCTAGATGGTTGGAATCTTGAATTGGTTTTTATTTACAGTTATTTACTTAATTATTTACTACTTTTCAAATATTTTACTTAAATGTTGTATATTCAAAAGAGTCATATTACCATATTGTTCTTAATACATTATATCCATATTATTCCTCACAACTTGCTGAGTACGACATGTGCTCACTCTTACTATAACCAAACACTTAGTTGGAGAATGAATCGAAGAGTTCGCTGAGGATGGATAGTTCTAGGATTGATTCTACATTGATCGTGCCCATGGAGATATCATGAAAGATTATAGAATATGTAGCTATGTTTTAGTTTTATTTGGATCTTGGCCCTCGAAGGTCACTTTTGTAAGACGTTAAATGACAATTAAGTGTGATATTGTAATGATATTCAGTTAAGAAGGCACTATGTGTTTGGATTGATTCCTAGGCTCAGCACATAGATTAGATTGATTAGTTCATTTAACCGGTCTCGATAGTGTGGGCCTTCCCTCTAGTGGTGTTGTTGGCAGCCACCGCTAGATGAGATGACTTCACCTGCACATAGGCCTGTTGCATGGCCTCCTCCACGTCACAGAGCAACTTCTTTCCCTCGGGGTTAAACTACTACAAAACAACACAACACTGCTGGCTCCAAAACCCCCAGCCGGTAGTGATGATGGAGGAATCACCCATCATCATTGTCAGCTGGTGGTTTCAACCAGTAGTGATTCCCAAGGCATCACTATCGGCTGAAGCATTCAGCCGACAGTGTTTTACCTCCCCTCCCTCCCTGTGCTACATCTGCCTGTCCTCTCTCTATCTCCTCGATCTCTCAGTATCTCTCCCTCTCAATACATGTATATAATGAGGACATATATTTAATATAAATCAATAATAAAGGAACCTTCATTATTACATAGTAATTCATGTCATATTCAAGTGAACACATATTACAAGTCATAAGCATCGATAAACACACATATATACATAATAGTTCTCACATGTCACACCCCCCCTGAAAAGTTGGTCAAGTTGAGCCAGTCCAGTATCCCTCTACCTCTCCCACGATGTGGACCGCATCTCCCCACGGATGGCTGATGGTGTATGTACATCCGGGGACACCGGGGAACTGATGGTGGTGGAGCGGAAGACCTGGCCATGCCTGATCGACCATAGCATCGCCTAAGCTCTAGGCTCATCGGCGTTTCAAAGACATCGAAGTCTGACACCTAAATGCCACTACAGTTTGAACCTTCGGCCTCCTCCGTAGTGCACTGACAGGCCACCCTCTCGTCCTCCTCCTGGGCATGCTTATAGGACGCTGCTGCTTGCTCCTCCACAATGCACAGCTGACGGGCCACCCTCTCATCCTCCTCCTCCTAGGCACGCTTACGTGCCATTGCTTCTGAACCAAGTGCACTAACATGCATACAATGAGACACATATTTAATTTAAATCAATAATAAATACATCTTCATTAATACATAATAATTCATGTCCTTTATTAATACATAGTAATTAATATCCTACATTAAAATGGTGTCATTTGACGATATATAAGTCTTCTAACCCACTGGTAGCCTTCCTCCTTATCGCATACTCTCTACTAGAAGGTAAGGAATCATTTGAAGATCTCTCACGCGTCGACGGCACAATCGGTTCATGAAACTCGCCGGCTAGGTTGATAACATGCCATGAAGAACCCAACAACTTGTTCTTGAATGGCATGTATTTCTGCAGGTTGTAACGCACCTTTGTGTTGTTTGGAGCGCTACATTTGAAGAATCGAAAGAATTAGTCCTTGAACACCTATAGAAATTGAAAACAAGGCATTAATATGTAATTTCAAACCTTAAGATTATTGAACATGACAACCTCTCCGTCAGGGCTGAATCTATGAATGAAAGTAAGAACATAGAACTCGCAGAGATCGTTGTTGGGTGGCTACCTCATACACTTCAAGAGGTAGAATGAATTGAATCTTTTTATTCAATAGGAAATGCAAGTCATGAATATTCTCTACGTACCAGAAAGTCGATTTTTACTTCACACTGCTTCCTGTATAGACGATACATAACACTCTTTTTGCAGTATCTTATGTATGCCATATACGTGAATATGAATATCAATTGAAGTTAGATGCAATCAATGTGAAGATTAAATGATCGAGTTTACTTGTTTAGCATGTAAATGAGGTCTTGGTAAGTTGTCTTATCTCTCTTTTATGAGTCCAGGACAATGATCTTGCTCAAGCTTGGGTGGATGACAGGGAAGATCTAATAAAACTGTAGGAATATGTCACCATAGAAAATTAGTCTAGAATAAAGTTTCCCATAAAAGGAGAACACCTTGGCACGCAAACATGAACTCAAATCTATAGGGTAAGAGTACAAAGGTCTTGTGTTGGTGGTGAAACAGACACTTCAATAACTAGTCTTCGGTGAAATCTGAATTCCACCGTATAATTTCCTGGTTGACAAACCCAGGATCGATGAATCCTACTTTATTATCTAATTCTTGTCTACATGCTTGGATCTCCATTGTACGAAAGAGAGAAGTTAGCCATGAAATTTCAATCAAGATCATATAACGTGAATTATATACATAAGTCACTTACAGAGTCCACGCTCTGATTGTGGCCACATCAAGGGAATCTTCCATGTACATTTCATACAAGCACTTGAACTTCACCCAGAACTAGTCATCCCTATTGAGAAAATATTCATCTCTGTACCGTACGAGAAACGCATGTATACCCTGCTTGGGCTGCTCCAAGTACCAATGATGTAATCGATACATTTGAGTTGTAAGGTTTCTTTTTATATCTGGTTTGACCAAAGGTTTTCCCAACTCAAATGGCCATATATCATCCAACTTTGATATATCCACTCCCATAGTAAGCCATGCTAGTTCTTCGGCTGTTAATCCAGAAGAAGCCAAGAAGTCCCCAATGCTTGGAGCATCTTGAATGATTAGACCTGATTTGCTCCTGGCATGCTTCTTACTGATACGTTCATAGTCATTCAGCGACTTACTTGAAGCCACCCCTGTAACACCCAGTTTTAAAGGAACAAAATCGGGCACAACACATTTATGCCAGGATCAAGTTTCATACATGCGTTTACATCATCAATGTATCATCATAGTGCCATTACTACAATAATGTTATTAACTTAATACAAAAGGACCTGAGAGTCTAAAAGAAAACACAGCGGTACTAAAGATCTTCAGCGCCAGCGAGGCTTCCATAATCCACAAGCGTCAACCGGGGGCACTCCAGCCTAGAACAACAACTCTGGGTCAAAGTCATCTTCATCAAAGGTTGCAACTTCATTGACGGCTTCTGAACGGTGGCAGAATGCAAGAGAAGGGACAGCAGGTGTGAGTACAAAAATGTACTCTGCAAGTGTAGGGAAAACATACTATAGGACTATTGTTGTATCAAGTACAGTGGCTAACAGGCCCCACAAAGGGTGCAAACAGCCAGGGGAACATCTCCTAAAATGCTAATCGGTTGATGAGTTACCACGACCAGTGCAAGGTCTCAAGCGACCAACCGACAGTGATGTTCCAGTATCACTGTCGGGCGGTGGCTTCAGCCAATAGTGATGATGGAGCTGAGCATCAGTGCCAGCTCAAGCTGTCAGCCGGCAGTGATGATCCTTATCACTACCGATTAATAAGTTACGATGACAGATTCTTCCCACATGACTTATGAACCGACAATGATGTCACATCACTGTTGGTCTATTAGTAACCGGTAGTGATGGGCCGGTATATAAGCCCATTTCTATAGTAGTGTTAGAAAGATCATTCGTGGGAGGTTGTCGGAGCAAGTTTTGAACACCTAAGAGCCTCTGAGCTGCCCCAAATCTATAACGCATGGCACCTTGCTAGTGGTATGGGGTATGACGATCTGGATGCTCAGTAGAGTTCTGCTCCTGACCGTGAGGTGTTGTTGTCTGCGAGGAAAGAGTCTGATTCCCCTTGGCCGGATCAACGATGGTATTTGAGTCTGACCGTGAGGCGTTGTTGTCAGTGATTTCAACAAGGAGGGTTGGACTACTAGCCACTTCCATCCCCGATAGTAAAAACTTCTTGAGGGTATGCTCCACTAGAAGAGGAGTCTATGTCCATTATGGACCTTTCATCAGAGGATACACCAGGAAAAGTCTTTGATTATCTGAGTTGTTGGAAGCCGCGAGGGAAGATCCTGACTTGCGGTATATGTTGCTTGCGCGAACATCTTGGTTCTTAGGCGATTCAAGATCGATATCATGAGTCCTAGCATACTCATCCATAAAATAGCTCACGACGTCGCTGGACTCATCATCAGGGATGGTGTTTCCTATATCCACTTGGTTGATCATTAGATCTCTGTTGGGCGAGAGGGCAAAGTTGTCGTAGAACCCTTCGTTCGAGTAGCTTGATTTTAACATGATCTTTGGTGAAGTGGGCGACACGATTGGTGATAAAGATATGGCTTCGCTGGTAATGTTCCCCATGGATGGCGCTAGCAATCGATGATCGGTGAACCATCCATCGTATGAATCAAGCGCCAAAAGATTGAGATTTAGATATGTCCGAACCTCCCAAAGGATAATAACCCTATATCATATGTTCTTATATTGATTTTGAGATATATTATAAGGGGGTCGTGGCTAGCCTAGATGGGATCTACAGCTAACTGAAGGCTCCTTGCGCATTGTCTGGCAGGTTGTCGATGTAGATCTCCCTCTAGATCATGATGGTTATTGTCCTCCGCAAAGTTCCCCGACTTCATATATAGGGAATTGTCGTATAACACCTGCACTCCTTTCCAAATAGAATTTTGTCACCCTTAAACTTAGGGATATACTTACTTGTTTCAAAGATACTTGATACCTGCAGGTAGTTAGAATACGCTTGGGATTCCTTTTCCAAATATAACTATATGCTCCCGAGAATCTAAGAGACCCTAAGGAATTAATCATATACAGAAGATTTTTATACTACTCATCGTCGACCATGTTGACTAGGTCAAAATCGCTAACACTGGTAAACCCGAATAGAGAAACAGTACCGACTGTAATAGACAACTTAACTGATGGTGAGCGGCTCCCCGACGGTGGTCGAGGTCAACTCCATAATGTTCCGTGTGGTGCAGTGAACCCATTAAGGGTACATGCAGTTGATAGAGGCTAAGGGTGTGTTTGGTTGTAAAAGAGGAGTTGTATAGCTTGGCTGATTGAAAGCAGGCTGGGGGAGCCGTGTAGCTTTTGAGAAAAGTGTTTGGCTAGCTGCATGAGCAGATGCAATGGCGATACAGTGAACCTATAAAGGTGTTTGGTTGTCTGTACGAGTGGATACAATGACTCTATAACCTGAGACTGACGAGTGAGTTTTACTGATACTGTAACTCGTAGAGTCTGTATCCATCACTACCGGATTTCGAGACTTTGTCGTGTGCCTAGGGCACACGGCGAAGGCCTTAAAACACTCGGCAACATGTTTGCCGAGTGTAACACTCGGCATATCACTGTCGGCATACACAGTGCCGGCAAACTACTGTTTGCCGAGTGTTTTATATCGTGCACTCGGCAAACATATTTGCCGAGAGCCAAATACGACACTCGGCAAAAAAAAGTGACCTAACGGTGCCAATGCGTTAACGGCCTCTTTGCCGAGTGTCTCAGGGATACACTCGGCAAACACGAGGACACTTTGCCGAGTGTCTCAGGGATACACTCGGCAAACACGAGGACACTGTGCCGAGTGTCTCAGGGATACACTCGGCAAACACGAGGACACTTTGCCGAGTGTCCGTGTATACACTCGGCAAAGTGAGCACAGAATAGCACCCAAATAGCACAGTTTGGCGACACGTGCCACGCATTGCCGAGTGTATCCCGTGGACACTCGGCAAAGTGGCATCCAAAATGCCAGATTGAACAGCCTTGTGACACGTGTCTGTTTTGCCGAGTGTAACACTCGGCATAGCCTTGTTTGCCGAGTGTAACACTCGGCAAACTATTATTTAGCAGGTCGACAATTGGTCCATACCAGATTCAAAACTGTCACTGCAATTCAAAACAATATACATATATTTCACAGATTACCACCTTCACATAAACATCGCATATTACGCAAACATCACATAAAGCGTCGCATAAACATCGCATATTACGCAAACATCACATAAAGCGTCGCATAAACATCACATATTACACAAACATCACATAAAGCATCGCATAAACATCGCATATTACACAAACATCACATAAACCGTCGCAAGTGACACAAACATGACAAATTGTCGTGACAAGATAGCAAAACATAGTCCAAACAAAAAGAAAATGTAGCAGGCCGTAACGGACTCAACACTTGATTACCACCTTAACCTGCATCAATTAAGGAGCAAAAACGCTAATTAAGAAGTATGCATTTGAAAGTAAACAGAAATGGTAAGTATGGATATAGGGTTACAAAAGTAAGTTTTCAAAGTGAGGAGAACAAACCAAAGTGAGGTGGAGTACCAAAGTGCGAACCTCCAGCTCCAGGCGTATTCGATCCCTCTGATGGATATTGCACAAAGTAGATAGTTAGCACAACACTCTATGGTTGTAAGAATGGTAATAATGGTGATTACAAGGTTATAAACTAACTCACAGGAGTGTTTGGAGCCTGTGGAGCAAGTGGACGAGAAGGGGTTGGCATCGGTGGCGGAGTTTGACCCATTGCAGCATAAAGGGGCGTCATCATCGCATACCACTGGGATCGTTCTGCCGCCAGTGTTTGGAGCCTGTGGAGCAAGTGGACGAGAAGGGGTTGGCATCAGTGGCGGAGTTTGACCCATTGCAGCATAAAGGGGCGTCATCATCGCATACCACTGGGATCGTTCTGCCGCCATCCTCTCCTCGAACGATCTCTCTAATTCGTGCCGGAGCCTCTTTTCTTCATCCAGCTGGGCCTACAGTATGTCATCGCAATCTCATCATCGTTCCAATGCAAAGCATGTAAAGATAGTGGAGGATGAATGAAACAGAACTAACCTGCATTTCGTTCATCGCAATCCGTGTAGGCTCTGGGCGAGGGCGTATACCCGGACCTGAGCTCGTGCTCTGAGCTCTAAGCTGAGAGAGAGAGGGAGTGGTGGCCGTATCGAGTGTGCCGTCGCCAATCCAGAACCGGCCATGTTTCTTGCCTCCTCCCGCCCTCATAACCACTTCCCCATCAAGATCCTGCTCGCTCGGATCAAAGTCTGGGCCGTGGACCTCCTTTGCCATCGATGTGTATCCATCCAGGCGAGCCTTGACGTTCTCGTTGCTGTACGCTGAGGCCGGGTCATTCGGGTCATAAGCAACCCCGTGCATCGCCTTTGACTTATGGGCCAAAGCATAAGCCTTGAACTGGGAGAGAGGCTGACCATCATTTTTTGCCGACTGCAACAGAAAAGCAATAACATTCATAAAGGGGACGCCCGCACAGAAATTAAGGAGAACTGAGCTTGGGAACAACAGATGCTATTGCATACCCATCTAGCCGCGAAACCAGTCAGGCTGAGGTTGCCTTGATGGTGTGGCGCGCCAGGCATCAACAATCGCCTTTCCCGGCAAGCATTGTGACTCTCCTCCCACTCGGGAGCGCACCACTTGTCCACGATCACAAACCAGCACGGAAGGTTTCCGGCGCACCACCCCGGAGGCACCTAAATAATCAAGTGCATGATATATAAGAAGAAGAAATTAAGTGTTAGTAATCTAAGGAACAATAAGCTTTATTGTACTTTACCTTCAGGTACTGCTCCCGGGTCAGAGATATGGTCCTAGCGTCTTTTTTTGTCACCTTCGCTCCAAGGTGTTCCGCGTGAAATTTGATCACGGCCTGGACGCGCGCCTCATAGTGCATATCCTTAACAAGTTTCTTGGCAGCTTTGTCGATGACAGCAGCTGCCCTAGCCTCCAAGCCCGGCTCGCATCTAAAAAAATCCTACATATAGACGCGACGGATCCAGTCATTAGTTAAATAATTTCCATGCGATTAGTATTGACTAATGTAGTACGAACGAAACTTACCCACAGCTCGGCCTTCACCCGCTCGGCTCTATTGGGAAACACCCTTCCCTCCCGGTCACGGGCGTCCGGCGCGGCTGCATAGTGGGCCCATGTGTATGCCGGCTCGGTTACTCCGCCCAAAGTAACCATGCCAGGGAACTTCTCCTTGATCAAAAGTCCAAGGATGCCGTTTACATGGCGTGAGTGGTCACCCTCTCCAACCCTCAGCCAGTTCCTGCACAAGTGTAAAGGCAATTTATTAGTATGTGTTGAAATATTGAAGATACAAAGGCAAAAAAATAATGAGAGTAGAGAGAGCCATTTACTTCTCTCCATCTGGTCGAATGAGCGGGCGTCTAGCCATTGGCACCGGTCGCCTCGGGAGGCTCGAAGGACCACGCAGCCACACACGAGAAGTAGAGCTAGAGCTACCCCCCTGGTCAACCTGCTCCTCCTCTACCTGCTCCTCCTCATCCCCAGACTGAGTCGCAGCCGTAGGTATAGGCGAGTCAGACTCAGACTCAGCCGCACCTAGAGGCGACTCAGTCTCCTCCTCAACAGCAGGTATAGAAGCACCTCCTCCACCCCTGCCTCCGCCTCTCGGCCTTCCTGGAGGTCTTCCCCGGGGTCTCTTTCCGGACCCGTCACCTGCATCCGTGGCTTTCCCCGTCGCCTTTTTGTATAGCGACGTTAACTTCCTCATACCGCCCACCATGCTATGAGAACAAGTAAACTAATTAGTACGGATGTTACAACTTGATGTAAATAAATGAAGCATACTAAAAAAAACATGCTATGAGAAAGAATAAGTCATACAGTTATTACAAATAAACATACAGTTATTAGAAATAATCATCATCATCGGGATCAGCTGGATCATAAGTCTCATCATCACTATCACGCGTGTCGAAATAATCATCCTGATGCTCGGGAGGAGGAATGGCGTCATCACTGTCATTGTCTAAATGTAACCGCTCAAGTAATTCCAAGTCCCTTGTATTCTCAACCTCGTCTTCTTCGTCCTCGTCAGCACCAGTTTCATTGTCTACTTCCATGCCCTGAGCTTCCGTCAAGTCGATCTCAAAATTCCCTGCGAGCCCATCTTCTTGAAAGAATTCTCCATCATATGTGTTGGGGTCTATGTTGTAATCTTCATTGTTTGGGACTGGTAGTTTACCGTGTGGCGGTACCTTGTACACAACATCCCAACCCTTAAGACGCTCAACGGTTTTGCACGGGTACAAGAGATAATAAACTTGCGTGGCCTGTTGAGCCACAATATAGACATCGTCTCCTGGTAAGACGGTTGATTGTCGAATTTCGACTAGCCCAAGATTAGGGGTCCGTCTCATTACTTCTGGATCGAACCAATGGCATTTGAATATGACGGGATTCAGAGGTTTGCTCCCATCAAAATTTAGTTCGTATATTTCTTCAATTCTTCCGTAGTACTCAGCCCCATCTAAGCCTGCAGTAAAAACTCCGGTATTTGTTGTTCTACGATTGGGCCGACTCTGCTCATGGCTTGCTGTGTGGAAGCGATATCCATTCACATCGTAAGCCTTAAATGACCTGACCCTATAGGCACAACCATCCGCAACTTGTCTCAAGTCGGCACTCATAGACTCGTCGGTTGTTCCCTACAAGTTTAAGCGGGATAGCTTGGTGTATTAGTCGCATGTAAGAAATGAAATCAAGTTAGAAATGAAATCAAGTTGATGTAATAGCCAAGTTAGAAAGTACTTTCTGTTTGAACCAAGAAATGAAATCGGGCATGTCATTTCCCACACCATCTCTAAGAAGGGCCGAAGCTTCCTCGAGGGTAGGTTCCCTTGATTCATGCCAGAATTGCTCATTGAATTCCCTATAGCAATGAGAAGAAGCGGAGTTGGACACAAACTTGTAACTAGTTGAGAAATAATGTATTGAGCACTTACTGCATGTACGGCTCCACTTCGGATAGGTTGGTCAAGACATACAACATAATAGTGCGCCACTCTTCATGTTGCAAGGTCTTGTTAGTCGCACCACTTGCACTGCCAAGTTGCCCTCTAAAGATGCTAAGCTTTGATTCATCTTCGGGGTTTCCAACATTGTAACGAGGTGGTGGATTATGCACACTGGGAAGATTGTCAGCATAGTATTTTATTGTGAAGTTTGACACCTCCTCCAGGATGTATGCCTCGGCTATGGATGCTTCAATTTTGCATTTATTTTTACATTTATTTCGAAGAATCTTTTGGAATCTCTCAATTGAGTAGCACCAGCGGCCCTGCACGGGCCCCCCCATTCGTGCTTCATACGGGAGGTGCAAAATCATATGTTGCATCGGATTAAAGAAGCCGGGTGGAAAGATCTTCTCCAACTTGCAGAGCAACACAGGCGCCAGTCTTTCCATGTCTGCTACCACGGTATGAGATAACTCTTTGGCACAAAGCTGGCGGAAGAAATTGCTCAACTCCGCAAGCACTAGCCAAACATCCTCGGGGACATAGCCTCGAATCATCACCGGCAGTAGCCGCTCAAGCCATATGTGATAGTCATGACTCTTGAGCCCGTTGATTCGCAAAGTAGCTAAATTCACTCCCCTCTTCAGATTCGCTGCATACCCATCAGGGAACATCAAGGTTTGGAACCACTCAAGTACTTCCCTCCTTTGGGCCCTTGTAAGAACGAAATTGGCCTTTGGCTTCGTCCACGATTTCCCGCCTTTGGGAGGAGCCATGTCTAGCTGTGGTCTATTGCATAATCTCGTTTGATCGACTCTAGCCTTAACGTTATCCTTCGTCTTCTCAGGAATGTCCATGATTGTGCCAAAAATGGCCTCAGCGACATTCTTTTCAGTGTGCATTACATCAATGTTATGTGGAAGAAGGAGATCATCGAAGTAGGGGAGATTCCACAAGCATGGCTTGTGAGTCCAGGCGTGTTGCTCACCATATCCCAGAAATCCATCTCCTTGGGCATTGGACTCGAGAGCGTCTAACTGAGCACGAACCGCGGCACCGGTCATCTTAGGTGGTGCTAACCCTTCGGCAACTACATCTTTCGTAAAGTTCTTCACGTCTTGTCTGAATGGATGGTCAAGAGGAAGGAATTGTCGATGCTTGTCGAAGGAAGAATATTTGCCACCCTTTGTCAACCAAATGAACATCAGAGCCGCCCTGCATACTGGGCATGGGAACTTCCCATGCACACACCAGCCACAGAATATCCCATACGCCGGTAGATCATGCAGGGAGTACTGGTACCAAACATGCATTTTGAAGTTTGTCTTTGTAGCTCGGTCGTATGTCCAGACCCCATCCTCCCAAGCACGGACCAAATCATCCATCAGCGGCTCCATGTACACACTCATATTCTTCCCCGGGTATTCAGGCCCCGGAATTATCAGCGACAGGAATATGTTCTGTCGTTGAAAGATGACACCGGGGGGGAGATTGAGGGGAATAACAAACATGGGCCAACAACTGTATGAGGCACAAGTCATACCATATGGATTGAACCCATCAGTTGCGAGCGCAATTCGTACATTACGAGCCTCTAGAGCTTTTTCACGATGAATCAGATCGAACGTCTTCCATGCTTCACCATCCGATGGATGTACCAGCTTGTCAGGATTGTATCGACGCCCATCTTTGTGCCATGTCATCTGTTTAGCAGATTCCACAGTCATATACAGCCCTTGGATTCTCGGTACGAATGGAAGATACCGAAGGATCTTCACGGGGATTGCGAGCTGCCTCTTCTGACCATCACCAGAGTCTACCTCAAGATACCTAGAGGAATTGCACTTCACACAGTACTTTGCGTCTGCGTGTTCTTTCCTAAATAAGATGCATCCCTTTGGACAAGCATGTATCTGCTCATATGGCATCTTAAGTGCACGGAGGACTTTCTTCGACTCGTACATGCTCTTTGGCAGAATGTGACCTTCCGGGAGAAGGCTACCAACAACTGTCAGCATTGCATCGAAGGATTCTCGGCTGCCGCTAAACTGGGACTTGATAGCCATTAGGCGTCCGATGGCATCCAGTTGAGAAACCTTGCAATGCCCGTGAAGGGGTTGCTGCGCCGTAGACAACATATCATAAAAGGCCTTTGCAGTTGACTCCGGCACTTCCTCCATACGTGCTTCATTAAAATGTGCGTCATGGAAGTCATCTAGCATGTCTCCGACCCCGACATCATAGTCATTGGTGCGTTGACGCACCGCCTCCTCTCTGGCACGTTCGGACTCACCATGGTAGGTCCACCGGGTATAGTGTGGCATAAACCCATTCTTACAAAGGTGTTGACCCATGACCTCCTTTGTTTGTTGACGCGTGTTTGCACAAATACTGCAGGGGCACCAAGTTCCACGAGGTCCCTTAGGCCTAGCAAATGCTAATTCCAAGAACGCATCGGTCTTCTGGATCCATTCATCGGTCAAAAAACCCTGACTAGAGCGGCCAGTGTACATCCACTCACGATCATCCATCCTCTAACATATTGGGAAACATACACATATAATATTTTTTATTCAGCAAGTAATATAAAAATCAAATATTTGTGTTTGACCATAAGAGGGAATCGGCATGCATCAAACTATCTAATAGGTAAAGATAGGTCCTAATCCCACCCGACGATGTGTAGATTGGGCCGTTTCCATGCTCTACTCCGATCCGAGACAGAATTTCGGCAGCACCTCCCCGCTGTTCTCCAAATACACGTCTCGGCAACAAAGCCAAGAGAATGTGTATCCGGAGAACAACGGGGAGACGCTGCCGAAACTCTGTCTCGGATCGGAGTAGAGCATTGAAACGAACCCAATCTACACATCCTCGGGCTGTCCAAAAAAATGTGGACAATTCGAAACAGTTACGGTTATAGATATGCAAAGACTTGCATATTTGTAACCATAACTCTTTCAAACGGGAGACGCATAGGTTACGCGACATGCACAAAACTTGCAGTTTTTTCCCTTTCTTTTCGAGAGAGAAATCAAATCAAAGCGCGCATTCAGTTCAAGAAAATACACACTTTGTGGAGTGTATAGCTTTAGTATTTCTGGAAATAACTCTTATCACTTTAGTTGGCATGGTTCTGATTTTAAATCAAACTAAACCACCAAAAGGAAAATACACTTTATGGTTATTCTAGCTTCAATCAAAGTCAGTACTCTAGTAGTGGTCTTAATACGTATATAATACACTCATCCATCACAAAGTAAAATGAGTTATATTTGTTTTTCAGTGTATGAATGCAAATAATTAAGGTGAATCGCGTAGCTATGAGGGATATAGCTGCTGAACTTTGAGCCTGAGAAGACATGCATATGACTTGTAGCCAAAGGAACCAAAAGACATTCTCTCCACAAGCAGTTAGCATCTTTTGATTAAAGGGCCTCCCTTTTGTTTGTTTTTTTCCCTCCTCGCCTCCCATCAACTACACCAACTAATTATCCCCTGTTTCTTTTTAGGTGCCACCGTCTCTAAAAGGGTATTCTGTGTACTAATTATCCCCTGTTTTTTGTTGTTGCCTTTGACACATGCGTTTGTTACTTCCTTTATGGGGTAAGAATCTAAAAGGCTTAATACTGGCTTCTTCTGCTTGTTTCAATTCATGAAAAGATCACTAAGTTGTGCAAATAGCAGGGCTTGTGTTTGGAAGTGGTCCTGCGTGCAGATCTAGTTGTAGCCTTGTGGCTTTGCTAGCTGCGTGACTGATTTCTCTCTACCCTTCTCCAAAACTCTAGTCTGCGTCTTAGTCGTTTCTTAACCTGTTTGTTTTCCCTTTTCTTAAACCATACCTTATATGGGAACGTCCTGCAATATCTCTACCAGTTACTACCACTCATCACAAAGCTAGCCAAATATCTCCACCTAGCTAAGCTAGCCAGGTTGTTAGGTAAAAAAACTTGTTAACCGTTCCATCAGATTGCTTGTTCATCACCTAACTAGCTAGAGAGAATAATGTGAGAACCTACATATGTATGCCCTCCGATATATGCAGCAAGATGGTATAGGTAGGTTCATGGTCCTAGGCTGTGCTTTGCTCTTTTGCTATAATCACGCTACTCAGCACTCGCCTTGTTTTTTTGTCCCTATGATTAAAGCGAGGCTGGCTCACCTGATGTAGCGGACACATGATGCATGCTTTGCAGGTGCCCGGCCTGGTTGGAGGAAGAGAGGAATGTAGAATGTTTCACTTGATAACTAGGCACTTAAGCATCCATA
Source organism: Phragmites australis (assembly GCF_958298935.1). Taxonomy (NCBI): domain Eukaryota; kingdom Viridiplantae; phylum Streptophyta; class Magnoliopsida; order Poales; family Poaceae; genus Phragmites; species Phragmites australis. The sequence goes on from NC_084931.1 coordinate 16,056,693, forward strand.
TGACAAGAAGACACGAAGCGCCTATATATAGACATGGTATGCTGTATGCATTACACTTAATTAGGAGGATTACCAAATAGACCCTATGTCTCCTTAGAGTTCTATTGCACTGCAGCACTTTTGTCTCACCATGTGCCTTCTATTTTTCAGTTATCTTTTCCATACTTATTCAAAGCAAAAGGCCTAACTAATGGTGCAAAACTGTTGTAGTGCCCTGCCAATTCTATCCGTTTCAAAATGTTTTTTTGATTTTTATATTAGTTCAAAATGTTCAATTGCTCTGCTCCCAAGATTGTTGCTAATTTTCAAGGTTTATACATCGCAAAACTTCCACTGTGCACTTCCATGAGTAACTAGATCAAAATATGCACAATTTAATCTTGTTGCAAACAAATGCTCTTAATTTCAGGCCTTCTCATTGGATTTTAACTTGCGGTCGCACCTGAAAACACATGCATTGGAGAATTATCATATATGCCCGTTCCCAGCATGTGGTAAAAGATTTACAAGCGACTCCAAACTAAGAGTCCATGTCAAGGCACATGAAAAGGTATGTTGCTATTGTGCGTAAACTTCCATAATCATCATTTAGGGCGCACTTGTCCTTGTGGTTGCTTTTTGGCTGCAGTTTGTACTATTCTTTAGATACAGTAACTATTTACAACCTCATTTTTAGACCTAAATGAGAAATATGTAAATATAATTGTTAAATTTCTCTTAACCAACTACTTTCTACACTGTGGTGCTAGAATGCCAGACTGTATTGCAGTATTGCTCAGTGCAGCTGCTCATTTTTTGTTTTTGTGTTATATGTTGTGCTGAACTGCTCATACTATAGTTGAGATGGCCGTCCTATTCGAACAGCTACAAATCAGTACCAATCACTGAAATGGTACTCAAATCAACAGCTAATGAGCATTTTGCAGTCGGCCAATTCATAATGAGCAAGCGGTACCTTATACCCGGGCGTCGGAGGGGGGCGGCGCGGGGTGGCGCTGGCCGGCGCGGGGGAGGCGACGTCGGGCAGCGCGCGGCAGCCGAGGCGGAGGGCCGAGGTGCCGGCGGAGGGGGGGCGGGGCGCTGCCGGCGGCGGCAGCGGTGGGCCGAAGCGGCGGCGGAGAGGGGCGGCGGCGAAGGCGGTGCAGGGCCGCGGGCCTAGGCGGCGGCGGCCCGCAGGGGCGCGGCGGCGGCGGGCCGAGGCGGCGGAGGGGCGCGGCGGCGGGCTGAGGCGGCCCTGGCGGCGGAGGGGCGCGGCGTGGGATGGGCGCGGGGGCGCTGGCGGCGGAGGCGGGTCGGCGGCGCTGGCGGCGGGGGGGGCGGGCCGAGGCGGCGGTGCTGGCGGCGGCGGGCTGAGGCGGCGGCGGATGGGGGGCGGGGGCGGGCCGAGGCGGCGGCGGCAGGAGGGTAGTCGCGCGCGGGATAGTTTTCGATCTGTCCCCGCGCGCGGGGTGGGGAAACCCTATATTCGCTGCTTTGTCGAGTGTGAAATCTTTGCCGAGTGTCAAATCTAGGACACTCGGCAAACCACTGGTTTGCCGAGTGTGAGAGCAAGGCACTCGGCAAACAAGTGGTTTGCCGAGTGTAAAACAAAGACACTCGGCAAACACCTGAAATTTTTTTTTGACTACATATTCACTAAATGAATTAGAAATAGCAAACGGACCCAGAAAAATACCAAATTTTAACATCAAATATGCTATGTTGTATGTTGAGTGTAGAAAAAGTTTCAAGGTCAAACGACGATTCAAACATCACTTCGGGTTCAAACCTAATCCGTTCCCTCTCGAAACCACGATTCTTCCTGGGAGATGCTTCGATTTGTAAGCATCGTACGTGACAACTTTTGCGAAACCATCTCAATTTTTTATCTCAACCTCTACGTATCATATCATGCCACTATGGCAAGTCTCATGTTTTTCTGACTTCGTTTGCTTTTTTTAGAATTAAAAAACCAATAAGCTACATGTTGCTGGTCGAGTGTTGCCGCCCAGATGTTTCAAATTTCTTTTCATTTCTTGGGTATGGCCTAAAAATAGACTCAACAACATGAATATGATTTTTCTACCCATTTTTGTTCATTATTTCATGTACTTGCAGATCAAATTTGACTTATATCCATTAAAAGCCTAGAAATACACTTAATGAATTAAAAATAGCAAACGGACCCAGAAAAATACCAAATTTTAACATCGAATATGCTATGTTGTATGTTGAGTGTAGAAAAAGTTTCAAAGTCAAACGACGATTCAAACGTCACTTCGGGTTCAAACCTAATCCGTTCCCTCTCGAAACCACAATTCTTCGTGTAGATGCTTCAATTTCTAAGCATCGTACGTGACAACTTTTGCAAAACCTTCTCAATTTTTTATCTCAGCCTCTACGTATCATATCATGCCACTATGGCAAGTCTCATGTTTTTCTGACTTCGTTTGCTTTTTTTAGAATTAAAAAACCAATAAGCTACATGTTGCTGGTCGAGTGTTGCCGCTCAGATGTTTCAAATTTCTTTTCATTTCTTGGGTAAGGCCTAAAAATAGACTCAAAAACATGAATATGATTTTTCTACCCATTTTTGTTCATTATTTCATGTACTTGCATATCAAATTTGACTTATATCCATTAAAAGCCTAGAAATGCACTTAATGAATTAAAAATAGCAAACTGACCCAGAAAAATGCCAAATTTTAAAATCGAATATGCTATGTTGTATGTTGAGTGTAAAAAAAGTTTCAAGGTAAAACGACGATTCAAACGTCACTTCGGGTTCAAATCTGATTCGTTCCCTCTCGAAACCACGATTCTTCCTCGGAGATGCTTCGGTTTCTAAGCATCGTACGTGACAACTTTTGCGAAACCTTCTCAATTTTTTTATCTCGGCCTCTACGTATCATATCATGACACTATAGCAAGTCTCATATTTTTCTACCCATTTTTGTTCGTTATTTTATGTACTTGCAGATCAAATTTGACTTATATCCATCAAATAATTTCTTATGAAAAAGAGTTGTCCATAAAGTTAGATTTCGATGGAACATAGCAAACATGTTATCCATCCAAGAATCGCCAAATGAAGTCGCTTTTTTGTTCCACCACTTCTCACTATGCTACCAGCTACCTCCTCTGATGCACTTAACGATGAACCAAGCAAAACCCATAGATCAGAAGGGCAGCTTAGTGTGTCAAGCTAATCTACTTTTGCTTCTTCCACTTGGCAAGCATTGAAAATTCCTTTTTTAAGGCAATGAAGAAGAATTGTTATTCTCTTTTAGAGCACAACTGATTCCAAGGGCCGCTCCCAGGAGTCCACATCTGCTGCATCTCAATCTTAAAGCACGACTGAATTCTAACTCTAAGTTCATAACAATATCATTCTTAAATCATACTGTAGTAGTATCGGAATCGATGCGGCGGCCTTTGGTTGGTTGTTATTACGAGAAAGAAAAGAGAACAAAAGGAAACCAAAAAGGAAATAAAAAAAAAGGTTTGCCGAGTGCTTAATATCGAGCACTCGGCAAACACATTGTTTGCCGAGTGTCCGTTAGACGACACTCGGCAAAGGGGTGACTCGCCATCAGCCGCCGAACGGAGGGACACGTGGCGCGTTGTTTGCCGAGTGCCCGAATTCGCCGAGTGTTTGTTCTCAATTTTGCCGAGTGCTATGGTTTACCGAGTGTTTTTTGATGTATTTACCGAGTGCCTATTTGTTTGTCGAGTGCTTTCGTCCGGCACTCGGCGTAGGTGGTTGTTTACCGAGTGCCTGATATATAGCACTCGGCATACACATCGTTTCCGGTAGTGCATCCAGTCTGGATGCGAGTGAAGCTCAATTTAGACGTATCGTATCGTATAGCTAAGATAACTCATATAGACTATATCCGATATGCAAACAAACCAACAGATTTTTATATAATAATGTATGAATAGATATAAATTTTTCGTATATGTAGGCTCGCGTACAGGAAACCAAACATATCCTAACGGAGCCTGATCGACGGTGAAGGAACACGACGGCCACGTCTCGCAGTGCTGCTCATTGGAAACGGCATGGCTGGGGCCAAAGAGAGCAGGAACGGACGTGCGCACAAGCTTCTGGGTGCCGCTGCAGAGCTCTCCATGGCCGCAGTTTTAGCGGAGACGGCTGGGGTCGTGGTCGGCGCGGTGGACCTTTGCGGCGGCACTTGGACGGAAGGTGGATGACAACGGCAGCTCTGCCCATCGGAAAGAGAAGAGGAGGGGTCGGTTCAGTGGTGTGCGTGTGGGACGAAATTGTGGGAGCAGTGCCTTGAGGGATGGTCACCGTGAGCTGCAGATTTGGCGAGGATGCGGAGCTCTGTGCCGAAGCTGGCCATGCGGAAAAAGGAGCGCACGCGAGAGCTTCTCGGCCGGGATCTGGGTCAGAGAGGGTGGGGATCCAGGCAGTTCTGTGGTGCGGATCTGGGCAGATTGACGGCGCGTCACGGTCAGGAGCTAGGCACAGAAGGAGGCCACATCACGGTGCTTGACGGCGTTGACCTGGGACAGAGTCCGGCGGCCGCGTGGCCGGGTTTCTCTTTGTGCTGTCGGGGAGGTAGAAGCTAGCTAGCAGTTGTCCTTCTATGTTTGTACGTGTCTTTGTTTTCTTTATTTTTTTCTTAGATTTTTTTTGGTCCAACAGTGTCCAAAACTCCTATAAAAAATGCACAGAAGACTACAGATGGTGGTGAACATATGGCCCAATTTTGATGATTTTAGCATCTACCATGTGTCTTCACAAATTCATGCAAGTTGACAACTTTTAATTCCTCTTTGAATTTTTAATGCCCAATTTAAATTCCCCTAAAATATAGAATAATTCACTAATATTCATCTTGAATAATTTAGTAATTTCTAAATTTATCTTCAGTCCTAAGTTGTATGGTGAATTTGTGAGTTCTTTTATAATGCATCATTTCATCTTGTTTTTGTCATTTCATGTGAATTTCCAATATTTAATTCGATTCAATTTAGCAAGTGCTCAATAAATGCTCACCACTCAACATGATGCTAATGATGCCTAGATGTGTTCGAACGGCTGGGGTAGTTCAGGTAAGCGATCACAACTCGCGATGTTATATTGTTGATTATTTGACTTCTATCTTACTCTCTGTCTCTTTGTCTACAGGGAGACATATCAAGTATAGGAGCCTGTACCAACGCTTGGCGCTCCTCGAAATGGACGCTTCTTCAGCCACTGGAGTTGATCAACTCTGACAAGAGTTGGAAGCAGGACAAGAGCAATAACAATATACGGCTCAAGCACATGAGGTTATTTAGACATGCAATCAACTTCTGCCTTCTTCGAGACATCAACCTCCGAAACCAGAAATTTACTTGGTCAAACGGTAGACAAAAGCCCACCATATCAAGCTCGACAAGTTCCTCTGCAATGCAGAATGGGATGCTACTTTCAATTCACATGGCCTCCAAATGTTCTCCTCCTCCCACTCGGACCACTCCCCCCTTCTGCTCTCCAATCAAAGCAGCCTGAAAAGGCCACATTCCTTCAAGTTCAAAAACTTCTTGACTAGTATGCTAGACTTCATGGATGTCGTGACTTTGGCATGGCCTGCACATGCCACAAAGACCCTTATCACATCCTAAACCAGAAACTCTACAACACGGCTACTCATCTTTTCAGTTGGAGCAAATCCCTTTGTTCAGACGCCAAGCTTCAACTGATTATGGCATTCGAGGTCATTCTTCACCTAGACACTTCTCAAGAACACTGTGACCTCTCCACTCAGGAAGGCGTGCTCAGGGCACAACTAAAAAAAGGTGTTGTCCCTTGCCGCTTGAACAATCCAAAAAGAGGCAAGTCTCGAGGATTGCCTTCCTTAAAGCGAGCGATGCAAATACTAGATACTTCCACAATATGATGAATGTATGAAGATGGTGAAATCAAATCCTGAGGTTGCGTAAGGCTGAGGGTTGGGTGACCTTACATGTGGACAAATCTTCCATGATCCAACATCATTTCTGGAAGGTTATGGAAAGAACACCTCCTAGAAATACGTAATCAACGGGCAGCTTCTTGATATTCACCAACCCGTCTTGTCCTCCCTTGATCACCCTCCGACAGAGGAGGAAACCCGCTCTTCCATCAAGCTCTCGCAGCAAGAGAAGGCTCCGAGACCAGATGGCTTTACTAGTTGCTTCTTTGTGGTTTGTTGGCACGTAATTAAATTAGAAGTTACTGAGGCTTTCTTCTCTCTCTAATTGTCTGACCTACACTTAAGGAACACGGCAAGCATCGTCCTCCTGCTAGAATTCTAGCATCGAGAATCATGCCCCTTTTAGACTCAATGGTCTTAGATTGCCACATCACTTTCATCAAACAACACTGCATTCAAGATAACAACATGATGACCAGAAGTACGGCTAGGGCCTTGCACAAGAGCAACACATCTGCTCTCCTCTTCAAGATAAACATCTCCAAAGGATTCGACTTTCCGTGCGATGGGATTACCTCCTTGACCTTCTCTCCAATTTGGGGTTCCTGCAAAGGTGGAGAGACCTCATATCAATTCTTTTCGTGACTTGTACATCGAGAATAGTCCTTAATGGGATACCTGCCAGTGAGCCAATCGCACATGGGAAGCGACTAAGACACGGGATCCTTTATCCTCTATGTTATTCACCTTGGCCATTGACCCTCTCCAACAACCACTATGAAGAACTATCCAAATAGTATTCTAATTAATCATCAAATCGATCATTTGCTTAATCATGACTACAAAGATTAACCAAAATACAATCCAGGTAGTCCAGGCTTGTGTTTTGCGCCCAAGATCGGAACACATGCATTTCCAACATAAACATCACAACATAACTTAATAGAAAGAAAGTAATTAAGATTATATTACAAGTCTTTAGAAGATCATCATTTGCACAATTTACAACAAAACATTAGAGAACTATGCAATGGAAAGGTAACAACTATGAACAACAAAAGCTAGGTAAAGCCATATGCCCATAGGCTCCACCCAAAAGCACGTCACTCGAGTAGTCTGCACTACTCATTCCGGCCAGCTACATTGGCGGGCGTGAAGTAGTCAAACACGAGCTCCTCCTCACCTGTAGAACCTAAAAGAGCAGCGTGAGTGCAAAGGTACTCGTAAGAATTAATCCATCATGGGTATATATAATAACCCAATTTGAAGGATTATGCATTTAAGTCATTAGCAAGAAGAAGACCACAAGGTTAAGTAAATTCATAAATGTAAGCAATCTAGACACCAATGTGTGAGCATCTATACTTAACCAAAAGTACCTTCCTACCTTGTAATCAACAACTTGAACATAACTGTAATTGGAACCATCTCATGTGATCAATAATCATAAACAACCATTTCCAACATATCATTCCATATCACACATCCACAAATTCAGAAACTCTACGACGGATGCAAATGAACATAAGCATGCTCATGACCAAGAGCGCGACAATTCGAATTATTTTTACACTCTGCAGAGGGTACTTCTTTACCTACACGACTCAAGGATCATTCAGCTCACGTGTCCACACAGGCCCACGTAAGGGGTACCTGTGTCAACCTTTCCCAATAAACCCCAACTGTTTGATCATGCACGATAGGTGTGGGGGTCATCCAGAACTACTTTTGAAGCAAACTGGATACCCCTACAAACCTATTATGACCACGACAACATCGACTCGCATGCCAAAAGGCTATAGCTACAAAGGTAATCGGCATATCATTCCCATATGCGACATGTGGTAAGTACGAAAAGTGCTAAAGCCAACTGCGCCGACGAACGATGCTTAAATGATGCAAGCAGTCTATGGCATCTGGGCTCCTCTCTGAAACTACACCGAGGAACCCCTCCGGAGAAGAAGATACCCCTAGCACTGTCCACATCTCTCCTCATCTTCACATCTCATACAACCCACATCATTGCCATTGTATTTGTAAACAATAAGTAAGCCCTAAGCTCGAATTAGTCGCTCGTAATATGAGAGATTCGGTTGCAATTCTTGATATGCAACTTTAATGACTTCGGTTGGAACTCAAAGGTATTTCTTCAGTTATAAGACGTTGTCGGAGGGTGAACTCCTGTCGCAGAGATCCTGGGGGACCCCTTTTTAGAGATTCGAGCGGGGGGATGATCCTGAATATGTTCGCCTGAGAAATAAATGGGTATGAATGCGATGGCCGGCAGTGCGGAGTGATCTAATGCGGAAAGGAGTAAATGCGCTGGTGTTTAGACAGGTTCGGGCCGCACGGGGGCGTAACACCCTACTCCTGTATGGATACTATAAATGCCCTGAGGAAGTCCCTCAAGGATGTTGCTGGTTACAAGAATGTTGGTCTATCTTAGAGCCTGTGGCTCTTTGTTCTTCGGCCTGTGATCTTCTCTTCTCTCTTTTTCTTCTGTTTTCTCTCGTGTTGTTCACTTCTCAGCCGTTGTTTCTTTTTTTACTTGCCTTCTTCTGTACCGCCGGCTGCTTTACATACCCGCCGGCAGCAGCGTGCCCCGAACGGGAGGGGGAGCACGAGTTCTGAGACACCATAAATGGAAAGGGCATCATCATTTCCTCTGGGCGAAGTGACCGAGGGTGGAAAATACGTCCCACGCCCGGTCATCCATCACCATAAATGCAATGGCAACGGGCGCCGTGAAGAGGGCCCACCGGGCAGCCGCAGAGTGGCCCGGCGTGCCCGCCCTGTCTTGTTCCCCTGCCATAGCAGCACGGCAGACGGAACACCTCGGCCCTTACGACGTTATCCCGAGACGGGCCGGATGGCACGGGATGGGACCCGTGCATTCAATGACCCCACGCCCCTCTGCCAGAACGTGGCAGGAACTGACGCTGAGCGCGGCGGGAGCAGTTGGAGGTGACAGGCCACGCACGCTCTTTAAATGCGGCCTTGGACCTTTGACTGGCTGACACCTCATCGGTGGGGCCCTCGGGGGCCACTGTCAGGGGACTCTCTGGGTCCTCGGGGAACCGAGTGCTCGGGGGTACTGTTCACCTCCCCGAGAACTCTCTCCCGGGCACACTTATACGGATCCTCGGGGAACCAAGTGCTCGGGGGCTGCTGCACGCAGCCCCGAGCGCCCTCTCCTGGAACTTCCTTCGGTGGGTCCTCGGGATACTTGGGTGCCAAGGGGGCCACCGCTAGCGGCCCCGGGCATGTTTCTCCCGGTGCTTAGCTTTCCTGGTCGTTGGGGGACTTGGGTGCTCGGAGGTCACCGCATACCTTCCCGAGCACGTTCTTCCCGGCACTTAGACTTCGTGGATCATAGGGGAACTGGGATACTCGGGGACCACCGACTGTGGCCCCGAGCGCCCTCTCCCGGGACTTGATCTTTTTTACCTGGCGGTGGAGACTCCGCGGGATGGCGCCATGTGGCGGATTGCTGGCCTGGCCTCGGGATTCGGGGACCCCTGATTCCTGATACACCGACAGACGTGGAACACATTGTGAATAGCAGAGAGAGACAGAGGCAAGTCCAATTGGTAGGCCACCTCTCCACGTTAAGCAATGATTTGGAAAGACCCTACATAACGAAGCACCAACTTCCCTCGGATTTGAAAGCGTTGAACCCTTTTGAGAGGTGATACCTTGAGATATACAAAGTCCCCAATATCTAACATGAGTTCTTGCGACAGCGGTCCGCATAGCGCTTTGGCGGTACTAAGCCGTGACGAGACACTTGCGAATAGTCCAAACATACTCTTCTACCTCTTTGACCAAATCCAAGCGTAGCAAAGCCCTTTCGCTGGATTCGGACCAATCCAACAACGTTCAGCATCTTTGTCCATAGAAAGCTTCAAACGGCGATATTTCAATGCTTGACTGATAACTGTTGTTGTAGGAGAACTCGGTAAATGGCAAGTAAATTTTTCACTTCTTCTCATATGTGAGAACACAAGCTCGCAATATATCTTCTAGAACCTGATTCACTCTTTCGATTTGACCATCAATTTGAGGGTGGTAGGCGGTGCTATGAAAGAGCTCGGTTCCAATAGCTTCTTGAAGGCTCCTCTAGAAATGTGAGGTAAACTGAGTGTCTCAATCAGAGATGATCTTCTTCGGAATTCCATGAATACAAACAATCGAGTGAGGTATAACTCCACATATTTTTGACCAAATACATGGTCTTGACAGGAAAGAAATAAGCGAACTTTGTCAACCGGTCTTCAATGATCCAGATTGAGTCATATCCATGAGAGGTCTTCGGCAATCCAGTAATGAAGTCCATAACGATCCCCTCCTACTTCCAGGAGGGAATGAGCAAAGGCTGGAGCATACCGGTCGGCTTGATATGCTCGACCTTCACTCTTTGGCAGACATCACTCTCAGCAACATATCGAGCAATTTCTCACTTCATGCTAGTCCGCTAGAATCTTGACTTGAGATCTTGGTACATCTTTAGTACTTTCTAGATGAATAGACAATAAAGAATCATGAGCTTCCTCCAGAATTTTCTTCCTCAGTGCCTCAACCTTCAGAACAACTAATCTCTTCTCAAACCGTAGGACACCCTGATCATCCTTAGAAAAACAGGCAGCCTTGCATTCCTTCATTTTATTCTAAATTCGAATTATGCCATTGTCATCCTTTTGAGCTTCTTTGATTTGATCCAGGATGGTGGATTTGATCTCCAAGTTGGTAAGAAATCCTCCGAGACCATTTCGAGTCTAAGTCTCTGAAAATCATTACAAAGTGTGGTATTTCCGGACTTAACCATATGACAATTGCATTGGACCTTTTGACTCAGTGTATCGATGACCATATTCGTCTTGCCAGGATGATAATGCACTTCTAGCTTATAATCTTTAATTAACTCAAGCTATCTTCTCTGTCTTATATTCAGATCAGCTTGAATGAAGATGTATTTAAGACTTTTATTGTCCATATAGATATGGTATAAATTTTCTAACAGATAATGACGTTAAATTTTTAGAGCGTGCACAATAAATATAAATATGGAACATCATGCCCATCCAGCCGTATAAATCTTCTCAAGCGGCCGAAATATTTGTTGAAGCCTACACAAGTCGTTGTCGCCGGAGGATTCCTGGTAGCTTCGTTCCTCGTTTCCTTGTCTTGTCGCTTCCTTTGTGGGAGGACCAAACTTAGCTGCAGAGACGAGCTTGCGCACGTTGCGCCAAGAAAAGCAACAGTTTCATGACCTTCGCCCCTTTCTATCTCCCTTGATTAGTAGTACTATGGGCCAGGGCCTAGTTGCGTAATTGCGTTCACGTGGAACCACATCAACCATTCAGTCATTCTATCCCCGAGCTTAATTTCTAATATAGTCCGGTATGGAGCAAGCTTTAGCGCACTGCGCCGAATACACCTAGAATCTGATACGAATGCATGGGTTATGTGAGCTTCTCCCGCTGTAATTTGTACTCAATCAAAGAGAAGATATAAAAGCCCACTAATTCTCCCTTCTTCATGTGTTCCAATCGTGTGGTGTGCGTGTGCTTGTGTTGATCGGCATAACGAGCATTACTTAACAAGTCTGATATTTTTTACGGAGTGCAAAAAGGCTATTGGTATCACCCAGTGCTTGCATGAGTCGGAATCTCGTATTTGTATGGCGGCTTGCATGTTATGGCCACCTGTTAGTGCATCATGGGTACAACACTACAACATCAACAGTAGCTGTTGGACATTCCATTACTCCTGCAGCCGTCCATCTGCTACGATTTACAGCAGTGGCCGTTGTTCGGATCTGCGGTTACCCCATGCTTGTAGTGGGTTCTTTATTCTTGCTATAAAGAAACGCAAATCGGCTGGGCTTCTCTGAAACAAATCTTCGTTTCTACCTAATGTTGGCAAACCTAGGTTTCCAATGTGCTGTGCACCTACTCATCACCTTGTGCACGTTCTGAAAACACTAATCGTCGCCTTCTCAATCCATCTTCTGGATCACTGGATCATTGGGAATTACTTTTTCCAATTAGACAACACAACGATTGGGATAAATGTCATGACACCTTTAAACTTTTGACTACTGGTATGGGTATTTACAATGGGATAAACTAGAAATTTTTTTATTCCAACGACGACGTGGACGCGCACCTCCAAGGCCCCAGCCACCGCGCATCACCAGGAGGACGTCACCGCGGCGACGTCACCTCCCTGTCGTCCGCCCTCGCCTCCGCTCTTTCCGCGATGCTTCCCCCCTCGCCGAGCTGAAGCTGCACCCGCACATGCCCACCCGACGAAGGAAACCTAAAATTTATCGGCCCCACCCGCGGAGAAAACCACGCCGCCCCCCGTTTCCTCGTGGACGCGTCCTACTGGGACCACTTGAGCCCTAGATAGGGCCGCGAGCACCGGTCCCACCCGCCTGATGGAAGATCGTGCATGAGTCTAGTGAACCACTGCCCACAAAAATGCGAACGGGAAGAGCCCTGACCACGTGGTTCCGTGCATTCACACCTCGACGACTCGCGAGGACGCGGCCCCACAGAGCACGTACGCCGAGCAGCGAGGCCCACCGCGCTGGGCCCACCCGTCAGCGGCACGGGCCACGCAGCTCCGTGCTCAACCACGTTTACACCACGTAACGTGCCAATACACAATCAGCGGGCCCCACCCCCGTCGCGCACGATTCGAAAACTACGCCCCGATCCCTCGTGCACGCAGTCTACAAGACGCCTGTGTGGGCCCTATAGGTCAGGGTTAGAGTTCGCAGGAGGCGTTAGTGGACCCTGCCCACGGCGGAATCTGTGGCGCTGCCAGCACAAGTACACGACAACGCGACTGGCCTTTTGCTCCCACCCAACGCGCCCCCCAACCCAATCCGCTCATCCCCAGTTGCCGCTCCTCGCCTCCTGCAGAGCAGCAATAAATACCTGCAGAGCTTGCGGGCTTCCGTCCTTGTTCCACCTTGCCTTGCTTCTCGTGACGAGGTCTCAGTGCCTCACTGGCTGGATAGTGGCGTTGCGTGAACCGAGAGAAGAGTGTGAACGAGCGAGCGTGCGCTCCCCTGGGTTGTGTCCATGGCGGCGGCGCCGTACGCGCGGGTGATGGAGGAAATGTTCAAGGCGCGGGAGTTCACCACGCAGCTGCAGGGGCTTCTCCGTGACAAGCCCGAGGCCGGACTCATCGTCGACCAGATCCTCCACGCCTTCTCCCGCGCCATCGACACCGCCAAGGCCGCCGCCGGCGAGGAGGGTTCCGAGGTGCAGAGCGACGTCACCTGCGCTGTGGGAGGCGGCGGCGGCGGCAAGAGGAAGGCTGCCTCTAGCGGCGGAGAGGACCGGAGGAGCGCCTGCCGGAGAAGGTGAGGCTTGACGACCCCTACTGGTTCTTGTTCTAGTTGGTTTAATCCAACTGTTTAATTTGTTAATAACAAATAATTGATCGAATTCCTTGGTAAAATTATGCAATGTGTGTAACTTGTGCGCTGTGTGTTGCAGAACCCAGCAATCATCAGTTGTCATGGTGACCATGAAGGACATGGACGACGGGCACGCCTGGCGCAAGTACGGGCAGAAGGAGATACAAAACTCCAAGTACCCAAAGTACGGTTCAGCCCTTCAATTATCATAGATTGTACTTACCAATCAGCTCCAAAAGCGTAATTAGTCTCTTGACGAGTCGCTGACGAGCAAATTTTTTATGGTACGTGTTGGTGCTCCGTGCAGGGCCTACTTCCGGTGCACGCACAAGTACGACCAGCAGTGCGCGGCGCAGCGGCAGGTGCAGCGCTGCGAGGAGGACCCGGACACCTATAGGGTCACCTACATCGGCGTGCACACCTGCCGGGACCCCGCCGCCGTCGCGCCGCTCGTCGTCCACACGACCAGCGTCGCCGATGACCTCCACGGCGGCTCCCGCCTCATCAGCTTCACTCCCACCGCCAGCGCCACCGGCGCGTCCGCTGCTACAACCAGCACGACCACGACCACAACCGCCAACACCAATCAGAAGGACACCGTGCTGCTCGGGTCGGCGGGCCTGCGGCCTCTGAAGCTGGAGGTCGGCGACCAGGAGGAGGTGCTGAGCAGCCTGACCCCAGCCGGGAGCTCGGCGGCCGCGGAGGCCATGCGGAACGCCGCGGCTACACCCGGGCCCGACCAGGGGGACGTCACGTCCGGCCTGCAGCACTGCTACGACGGTGGCGTCGACATCGCCTCCTTGATCTATGATGATGTGTTCAATCTTGGGGACATTTTGTTCGGTTTTGATCACGAACAGGGTCACTACTGAGCGATCGATCGGCGCGTATATATGGAAATAATGGCTACGCGGATCTTCGATCCTCTTTAGCTGCAATGCCTAGTTTAGTTTGTACATTCTTGATGTCTACTCTAAGAAACTGCAGCTTTGCTGGCTGCACGTCGTGTAGATTATGTTAGGGCTGTACTTTTCTAGAAACGTTTTGTTCTAGATTTTTTTAAATATTTCTCTAATAAATCACTCTTAATTTTTAAAAAATATTTGGTAGGGATTCTGGAAGTGAATCGAAACAAGTTAAAAATGAGAAACGTGTTTGAGTAATTCAAAGTGAAACGTTTCATATTTTAACGTATTTGGTAAAGATTCTAAAGAATCATCATCATCAGATAATTAAAAGGTTTCTTGCAAACAAAAGGGGGCTTTAGACTTCCTTAGCTACGAGCAGAGGATTGGCTTTAATTGAGAACAGAGCATATTGTTGCAATTGCGTGCGCTTCAGCTCCCAACATCACTTTTGCAATGTTTGTGTGTCTGAACCACTCGCTCCAGATCGTGTCCTGTTCTTCCAAATGTTTTTGTGGATACATTCACACGTTGTGCTTATGCATGTTAAGTTCTTCAATAGATTCAGATCGTGTCCTGTTCCTCCAAATGTAGTGTTGTCAAAGCACGTATCTTTGTGTACTCCATCCAGTTAGCTGATCAGCGCAATGGCTTCGAAAGAAGTGGGCTACTACTGGTTGATTCCACGAACGCTGTCGAGCATTTGGGGGAGCTACTCCTATGCCATATCGGGATCGAATGACAGAATAGGACAAAAGTATTCATGAGTTATGACCTTGTTTTTTTTCTCAATCTGGAAATCTGCATAGAGATATTGTTGGGGTCATTGTTAAGGATCTCTAACGGTTTTTTGTTTCGCTGGCCCATGCCTATGGGTTCACACATCTCGAATGCCGCTTTCTGACTTTCAGACTTCAGAGTAACCACCTCCTAGAATCATGCCTCTTGAAGCCTCCATCTCCCAGAGCCATACCTCCCAAAGCCTCCGTCTCCCGAAGCCATGCCTCCCCCAAGCCCCCATCCCCGGGGCTTGAGCAGGCTTCCCAAAGGTTACAGGGTAAGCTATCAGAATCTAAGAAAGATCTACTAGGAGAGTAACACCGGTCATCATTTGCCTGCAAGAAAGTGACCTGTATTAATTACCTAGGCTAGTAGGTGTCGTCCTGACACCCCGTTACAATAGAGGTTATCCTGACACCTCTGATATCATAGCGCTGGGCCACAATTGGTGACCGGCTAATCCCTCTGGGTACAGGCACCCTAATAATTACCATGGTAGATATTTATCTTCTATGTAGGGTAAAAAATAGTTATCCAGAATAAGGCCATGTAATTCGGCCTGATCCTGGACATTTTGCACACAGCGGTAACTTGTACGCTAAGCTACTCCCAACCCTATAAATAAGGGGCCATGGCCATCTGAGCAGGGGACACGCTAAACACAGCACGGAGGAGCACAATCACAAGTCTTCCTGTGATACTCCCCTAGTCCAGTTCATATTTTTACTATCAATACATTTATGGTGTTCCTTCCTCTTAAAATTTGTCTCCAAACTTGAGTCTCCTCCTTAGAAGAAACTCTCGCCATACTTGCTGGGGCAAGACGATCTCTTGCTCTAACAGCACACCATCCGTGAGGACTCGAACACAAAAGTGCTAAGAGAGGTAGGATATCACCCAAGAAGAAGACCACCAAGGCTGCGAAGATGGCAACCGACCCCCCCGGTCACACCTGTACGAAAGTCCAAGCGACCAAGCGTAGGCCGCGCCGCCGACAACCCCCAACCGGGGGAAGCGAGGGACTTACAACCACCGTCGACCTAGCCATTACCACAGCTGCGGCCAGCATCGAGGCGCTCCCTACCCCAGAGACCCAGTAGCAACAGCAGTAGCAGGGGGTCCCCGCTGCACCCCTAGGGGCCGCGGTCAATACCACCGCCGAAAACAGCATTCCATCCGAGCGTTAATCATGCATGGAGGCACTCCTGACCCGTATGAAGGAACTACAAACGGCCCTGCGGGTCGAACAGCAGGCTACCCGCATGACTGCCGCCGCCCTCGGGACGATCGGCATTGTTCCGATCCAAGCTCTACGGGCCGATGAACCCTTCGACGCCAGGGCCCCGAACGTTCGGCCTCCGGAGCCCTAGAGCCGACGTCGCGAGGATCCCCTACAAGACTACAACTCTCCCCTACAGGCCGACCTGCAGAAGATGCCCTTCCCTAGGGCTTTCGGATCCCAAAGATACCTAAGTTCAGAGGCGATTCAAACCCTGATGAGTTCGTTCGATCCTACGCCCTCGCCATAGAAGCTAATGGGGGCGGACCGGCCACCATGGCTAATTGCTTTCCTCTCGCCTTGGAAGGGGTGGCCATATGTTGGTTCTGGGCAGTGGACCCTAGCACTATTCACACCTGGTCCCAACTCTGAGACCTATTCCACAGTAACTTTCAGGGCACCTTCATTGAGCTAGTAACCTCCGGAAGCCTGTTCACTATTAGATAGGAGCCGAACAAAACACTCCAGGATTACTTCCGAAAGTTCTCCCAGACCAAGGCCCAGATTAGGAGCATATCGGACTCTTTAGTCATCAATGCCATGACCCAGGACCTGGCCGAAGGCCCCCTGTACTATCGGCTGAACCGACACCCTATACGCACGGTGGAAGTCCCCATGAGCAAATTCGAGGAATATGCGCGCGTAGAGGAGGAAAAACTATAGGCGCTCACGAGCTACCGAGACTTCCCGTATCAACCCCAAGAAGTCACCCTCAGAGGCAGGACCATCACATGCTCCCTCTCCCCCAGCGAAGAGGGGCTCCGAGGAGGCTCATACCTACGGGTCCCAAAGGGGGCGACAGCGGCAACGCCGAAACATCAACAATATAAGCCCCAGCCGCGGGGCTCCAAGCCAAAACCACCCCAGGGGACACGGCCGAGGATGCCCCAGAGGCATCCCGGAGCGAGGTTGCGCTCCGAACCGACGCTCCGAGGAGGAATCCTAGTGCACTCTACACGATGCGGGATGGAAACACAACACCGACAACTGCAGGACCCTCACTACCTTCCTAGAAGAATACCTCGGTAGGCAAGAAGCCTTTGCCTCAATTGAGGGGGCCACCTATGAGCGGTCCAAAGATCACAGGCTACTGGCCAGCCGACGAGTTGATTATCTGGTCATGTAGAACCCTCCACAGCTAGCCCTACCTTCTCCGCCCCGATCATCCGCAAGGCGATACAATGATGAGGGGGCACAGGGTATACAGATCGTCCTCGCTATAACTGGTGGAGGGAGCTCCAGCTGCACTTCAAAACGGTAGCGACGAGACTATGCACGCGGGGTGTACCACATCGGAGCAACCATCATCCATCGACAGGCCCCCGAATGGACCGACGCCCCTGTGACATTCACCATCGATGACTCCGAGGGGCTGAAATTTCCCCACTGCGATGCCCTGGTCATCCCAGCCAACATAGCCAAAGTCAAGGTCCGGAGAATACTGGTTGACGGAGGTAGCTCGGTAGACCTCCTATTCATACATGCCTTTGACGAGCTTCGAATCCCACGGAGCCAGCTCTCTCCAGGCCACAGACCCCTCCAAGGGTTCAATGGGGCCCCCCTCGACGCCCTGGGCTAGATAGAACTCCCAATCATCTTCGACAAAGGCCTCGTAGCATGGACAAAAGTAATCACCTTTGACGTTGTGGATGTACCTTACGCCTACAATGCCATCTTGACATGAGGAACCCTGAACAAATTCGAAGCCATGCCCCATCACAATTACCTCTGCATGAAAATGCCCGGACCCCAGGGACTGATAGCTATCCGCAGCGACCAAGACCTAGCTAGGCGCATCGACTACGTGCACCCTGTCCCACTCCCCGGTCGCCACATCCATACAGTAACCCAGGAGGGCTCCAAGGACCCTCTGTCGGCATATCCCGGACACCATGGCCCTCCGAGGCCACAACCAGAGGCAGACATAAAGCGTGCCTCCATACACCTAGACCAACCCGACTGGGCCTTCTAAATAGGGGCAAACCTCACCTCTGAGCAGGAAGTCCAACTCCTGGCCGTCCTACAGGGTAACCTCAACACATTCGTGGTCACCACAGAACCTCCTGGGAGTCGACCGCTGCATTATCGAACACTCTCTCCAGGTCGACTCGAAGGCTTGTCCCGTACACCAGGGGCTTCGCAAACTCTCCCCAGAGCGAGTAGAGGCAGCAAAAGAGGAGGTTTAGAAGCTACTGAAGGCTGGTGTTATCTGAGAGGTAATCCACTATGATTGGCTCTCCAAAATCGTCCTGGTCAAGAAACACAGCAGAAAGTGACGTATGTGTATCGATTTCACATCGCTAAACAAGGTGTGCCCTCGAGACCCATACCCCCTTCCACGCATCGACCAGCTAGTAGATTCCATCACTGGCTGCGAACTGCTGAGCTTCCTGGATGCCTACTCCGGGTACCACCAAGTGTGGATGGCGATAAAGGATGAGAGCAAGACCAACTTCATTACCCCCTTTGGGGTATACTGCTATGTCCGAATGCCTTTTGGTCTTCGAAATGCTGGGGCAACCTTCTCTCACCTAGTACACAAGGTACTGCAACAGCAACTGGGCTGTAATGTCAAAGCCTACATGAACGATATCATGGTGAAAAGCTGCCTCGAAACCAACCATGTCGCTGACCTCCAAGAAACGTTTGATAGCCTCCACGCTGCAGGCATACGGCTGAACCTGGAGAAATGCATATTCGATGCCAAGGCGGGAAAAATGTTGGGATATCTTGTCTCCAGGAGAGGCATCGAGGCCAACCCCGGCAAGATCCATGCTATCACAGAGATTTCACCTCCCACCAATCCAAAAGAAGTACCGCTTGGCCGGTCGCCTTGCAGTCCTCAGCTGCTTCCTCGCCAAATCCGCTGAGCATAGCCTCCCCTTCTTCAAAATGCTAAGGGGCTCTGAACTGTTCAGCTGGACTCCGGAGTGCCACGCGGCATTCGAGGCCCTCAAGACCCACCTTTCCTGCCTCAAGACACTCGCAATGCCCCTCCCCGGCGAAGGGCTACTCCTATACATGTTCGTCTCTGCCTCTGCCGTCAACGCTGCCCTGGTATGGGAGGAGAAGAGTGACAATAACTCTACTCAGAAGGCTGTATACTATGTCTCGGAGACCTTAGCTGGGGCCAAGATGCACTAACCTAGCTCGAAAAAATAGCATACGCCCTGCTGATGGCCTCACGCAAACTCCGGCACTACTTCCTCACCTACGACATCATTGTCCCAACCTCGTACCCACTTGGCGACATGTTTCGCAACCGGGAGGCGATGGGACGCATCAGCAAATGAGCAGTAGAGCTAGCCCCTTCGCGGTAAGGTTTGTGGCCAGCACTTCTATCAAATCCCAAATCTTAGCAGACTTCATCACCGAATAGACTCTGGGGCCCGTCGAACTCACCACCACTACCCCTTCCCAAGACATCTGGACTATCTACATCGACAAAGCATATGGCTCCATGGGCGCCGAAGCCGGCACGATCCTCATCTCCCCCACAGGCCAGCGGGTCCAGTTCGCTGCTCATCTAGACTTAAAGACAACTAACAACATAGCCGAGTACGAAGCCACCCTTTTAGGCCTCCGGAAGGCCCAAGCATTGGGGGCAGCCAGAGTCATCATCCGGACCGACTCTCAGATCATCGCCGGCCACATAGACAAAAGCTTCCAAGTTCAACATCCATACATGGCAAGATACCTCGAAGCCATTTGCAAAGCCGAAGCACACTTTCGCGGCATATCAATACGCAACATACCACGGACGGATAACTGCCAGGCAGACGCCCTGGCAAAAGCTACCGCCACAAGCAAAGACCCACCATCGGGCACCTTCCTCGAGACTTTACACCAACCGGCTGCTAAAACTCTTGAAGAGACAGCCGCCACCATCCTCCCCATCGAAACCACCGACTGGAGAACTCCCCTCTTATCCTTCCTCAGTGGAACAAAAGTGCCGAACGACCCAGTTGTGCTCCGCCGCATTCAGCATCGCGCAAGGGGCTACCGTCTCATAGAAGGTGCTCTTTAAAAAACAGGTGTCTATGCTCCCTCCTTCGCTGCATCGCCAGACAAGAAGGGGCCCACCTCATCCAGGAGATACATGAGGGCCTTTGCGGCAACCATTTGGCGCCTCGCACCTTGGCCGACAAGGCCCTTCGCCAGGGGCTCTACTGGCCTACAATCATGTCCGATGCAGAAGACCTCGTCCGCACCTGCCAAGGATGCCAATGGATGGGACGACGAAGCCACCGACCCCCGGCTCCCCTACAACCAATCACTCCCCTCTGGCCCCTGGCTCGTTGGGGGCATGGACCTAATTAGCCCATTCTCTCGTGCCAAAGGCAACCTTAAGTACGCGGTAGTAGCAATGGAATACTTCTCCAAATGGATTGAGGTTGAACCCCTCACGATGATCACATCAAAGAATGTCCAGAAATTCTTCTGCAAAAACATAATCTACCACTTCGGCGTCCCACGATAGCTCACGGTTGACAACGGCACACAATTCGACTCTGGGCCTTTCAGAAAATTCTGCAATGACCTCAGCATCAAATTATCCTTCGCTGCAGTTCGACATCCTCAGTCCAACGTGGCCGTCAAATGGGCCAATGGCAACATTCTTTCCAGCTTAAACCGCCGACTCGTCGTCTTAGCTCGAGGCATGTGGGTCGAGAAACTCCCCAAGGTTTTATGGTCCCTCCACACCACAGTCACATGAGCCACAGGGTTCACCCCTTTCCACCTCCTATATGGCGACGAAGCCATGACCCCCACCGAGGTCAAGGGATGCTTGCTTCGGGTACAACTCCCACAAACTACGGGAGAAAGAGAACTCTCCCTCGATCTCACTGAAGGAACGCGGCTCTGTGTCGTCTAGAACCTCGATCACTATATCGCGAGAACCAAGGCCTGGTAGGATCCTAAGGTTGCACCATGAAGCTTCGAACTCGGCGACCTAGTACTTTGACGTGCCTTGGCTTCAGGAAAACTGCACAACAAATGGGAAGGCCCATACATGGTCCTCAGGTCTAACAGACCTGACTCCTACCGGCTGGCCAACACAAAAGGACCCCCCCTACCACACAGTTGGAACGTGGAGACCCTCCGCAAATACTATGTGTAGGGGCCCCCAGACTCCGCCCTCTCCAAAGGTCCAAAAACAAATAAAATCATAGATTACCCACCCATAAATAACCACCTTACCTAGAGGCATCACCTCCCAGAAAACGCCTACCCTGCAAAAACAAACCCACACAAAGCCTACTAAGACCCTCCGGCATCTTGAAGGCACTGCCTCCGTGCTGAAATGGTAAGACCCTCCAACATCTTAAAGGCATTGCTTCCGTGCTGAAGGGGTAAGACCCTCTGGCATCTTGAAGGCACTACCTCCATGCCAAGAGAACTAAATCCCTCTGACATATTGAAGGAAGTGCCTCCGTGCTGGAAAAGTATATCCCTCCTACATCTTTAAGGCCTGGCTGACCTACGTGGCGTAGAGGCAAAGACCGCTCCAGAATCTTGAAGGCTAAAGCCTCTTTTCTAGGCAGGCGTATATCTCTCTGCCATCTTTAAGGTCTAGCTACCCTATGTGGCAGAGAGGCAAAGACCGCTCTGGTATCTTGAAGGTATTGCCACCGTGCTGGACAGGCATAAGACCCTCCGTCATCTTTAAGGCCTGGCTGACCTACGTGGTGAAAAGATAACCTCCCTGGCATCTTGAAGGCCTAGCCTCTGCGCCAAAAAGGATTCATACAGAGTATTGATCCTCCGGCACCTTGAAGACTAAAAGTCTCTGTGCCAAAATCATCTCACCCCTACCGTATCTTCCCTGCTCACATCTAACGCTACACTATACCCCTCGGATATCGCACCCCGCGACCACTAACAAGCCACAAAATGCGAAGGGGCTGGGATAGGGGGCACAAGCGAAACATCGATATGATATCAAAGCATTGATGCGATAAATTATGAAAACAAAACTAACACAACACAAGTTTATTCATACACGGCATACAAAGAGTCTGCACTCAGCTAACCACTGTACATCGAATCTATGCCTAGCAAACTCACTAACCTATTACGCCTCCCCGAAACACTAAGCGAGGATGAGGGCACTCGACCACCACGCCTCCCAGAAACAACACGAGACCTGGACAATGGAGCTCGGTAATTGCGCACAGTTGTAGGGAATCGAGGACATCCAACACGGGACCTGGACGATGGAGCCCAGTAACTGCGCACAGGTGTAGGGAATCGAGAACGTCATAAGAGGGGTGGTAAATTAGGACACTTAAAAACAATTGGCTCCAAAATTTTCACAAGGTAGACTATATCAATTTCTATCTAAATGTGCTCTAGGATTATCTAGTGTGTCTACTCTACTGCTTAAGGGAATTGCAAGGTAAATTGCAAGTAAGTAAATACGGAAACGTAAATGAGGTAGAGAGACAAACTCGGCACAAGGGATTTTTATCCCGTGGTATCAGTGACACACAAGTCACCACTAGTCCACATTGGAGCTCCACAAAGGATATGCTCCCGGTCACCAAGTCTCTTCCGGTCACAGCTCTTGAGATACCAAGTCGCCAAGACAAGGCCTCAGGCATGATGAGCCACCAAGACACCAAGGCGAGGTCCCACCACTAACCTCTCTTCCGGTCACTTGTACGCCTTCTTCACTTCGGAGCTTTTGTCACAAAGACAAGGGCCTCCACGTCCCTACACAATCCTCTTGTCGCCGACACCAAGTCAGAGGGTCAACAAGTTACCGGCAAGTTACAAAGACTCCAAGGCACCGGCGTACCTCTCTGTCGGAGGATTAACTCCTGTCGCAGGGATCCCGAGAGACCCCTTTTTAGAGATTCGGCCGGGGGGATGATCCTGAATAAGTTCGTCGGAGAAATAAATGGAAGTGGAAGTAAATGCAACGGCCGGTGGTGGGGGATGATCGACCTAGTGCAAAGGGGAGTAAATGCACCGGAGTTTAGACAGGTTCGGGCCGCACGGGGGCGTAATACCCTACTCCTGTATAGATGCAATAACTATCCTGAGGGAGATCTCTCAAGGATGTAGCTGGTTACAAGAATATTGTGTCTAACTAAGAGCTTGAAGCCCTTTGCTCTTGGGCAGGGACTATGGTTTTTGTTCTCGGTGCTTCTGTGCTCGATGCTTATGGTCTCTTCTTTGTTGGTTGCAGCACGGTTGACTGCTTGGGCTTGTTCACTCTCCATTTCTCCCTGTGTGCCGACCCTTTTATGCACTCGCCGACCGCGACATACCCCAAACGGGAAGGAAGGGGCACAAGTTCCAAGACGCCACGACTGAGAAAGGCGTCATCATTTCCTCTGGGCGAAGTGACTGGGGCGGTCGAAAAACGCGGCGCGCGTCCGGTCACTTGTCACTGTGGACGCCCTGGCAACGGGCGCCGTTGAGAGGTCCCACTGGGCAGCCACAGAGCCACTCGGCGTGCCCGCCCTGTCTTGTTCCTCTGCCACGGTAGGGCGGCAGGCGGAACGCCTTGATCCTGGCAACGTTATCCCGAGATACACCGGATGATACGGGACGGGACCCGTGCAATTAATAGCCCCACGCCCCTCTGCCAAAGCATGGCAGGAACTGACGCTGCGACGGGAGAAGTTGGATATGCCAGGCCACGCGCGCTCATTTAATGCAGCCTTGGACCTCTGACGGGCGGACACCTCATTGGTGGGCCCCTTGGGGGCCTCTCTGGGTCGTCGGGGAACCGAGTGCTCGGGGATACCGTTCACCTCCCCGAGCACTCTCTCCCGGGAATGCCTATCTTCGTCTTCGGGGTACCGGGTGCTCGGGGGCACTGTTTACCTCCCCGAGCACTCTCTCCCGGGAATGCTTATCCCTGTATGAACCTTCAGGGAACCGAGAGCCCGGGGGGCTGCCACGAGCAACCTCGAGCACTCTCTCCCAAGCACTTTTCGCACTGGCCTTCGGGGAACCGTGCGCTCGGGGACTGCTGCGCGCAGTCCCCGAGCGCTCTCTCTCGGAACTTAGCCCTTCTGATCATCGGGGGACTAGGGTGCTCGAGGGTGACCGGGCACCTCCCCGAGTACTTTCTTCCCGGTACTTAGACTCTATGGGTCATCGGGGAACTGGGATGCTCGGGGACCAGAGACTGTGGCCCCGAACACCTTTCTCCCGGAACTTGGACTTTCCTCATCCCGCAGGAGGGACCTCGCGGGATGGCGACACGTGGCGGACGGTTGGCCTGGCCTCGGGACTCAGGGACTCCCGGTTCCTGATACACTGACACTCTCAGTACACTTTTAGATCACTCATTGATCCACACTCTAGGTTGCAGCACATAGCAACTCTTCTCTCTAGGCCTATAAGCACTAATCACTCACTAATTGTGTGCTTAATCACCTTGGATGAACACTTTATGCTCTTGGATGGCTTGGATGTCTTCTTAGGTGTACAAGGGTTTCTCTGGACTCCAGCAACTTCAAATGAATTAGTGGAGGGGTATTTATAGTCCTAACCTCATGGACTACCCATTATCCTAACGGCTCACAGATTCGGTGAACACCTGATGATGCGGCGTTAATAGAGGTACAAGCACTGGACTATCCGGCGTGTACATTCTTAGAAACGAGCCATTGGAACTCCACTCAGAGTTCTTCTGAACACTGGATTCTCCGGTGTATACACTGTCTTTATCACCGGACTATCCGGTGGGTTATCCTAAGCCAAACTACGCCAAATTTCTTCTCTGCACAAAATACTCTGATGTGCACTGTCTTCATCACTGGACCTTCCGATGTGTAGAACTTCTTCTTTTCTGGAATTTCTACACCTTCTGTTAAATTCTCCGGTGAAGCCTCCGGTGTTTTATCCATCTCATCACCGGATCATCCGGTGCATTGTAATCCATTTCCTCCGAAAAGGCCAAGCTTCCGTTAAATAGTCTGGTGTACATCTCTTCTGATCATCAGACCTTCCAGTGAGTGCAATCCACTCTGACCCCTTGTGATAGAAATGCTCTGGCGTGTATATTCCTTATCACCACATCATCAGGTGAGGCAAACTGCCTTTGGACATAATGCTCCGGTGAGTGCAATTCTTCCAGTACCGGACCTTCCGGTGAGAACAAATTCCCTGGGACTTTTTTCTAATTCAATCAAACTTTGTCCCGGTTGCGGTGGCTTCTTGATGTATTGCATCCATGAGACCTACTAACATATATTGTTGACAAACATGTTAGTCTCAATGACTATATTTTCATTAATCACCAAAATCATAATCATGGCCTAATAGGGCTATTTTCGCTACAACAGGGGGTCGACGCGAATCCCCTCCACGAAGGGAACCATTGCCTAAAGCAGAGCCCCTTCGGCCTCGGGAAGACGAAGGGCTTGCTAGGAAAGGATACGAGTCGACGGCTGTGAAATCCAATTCATCCTCCTTCTCCTCTTCCAGCGGGGACTCCGCAGCCTACACCTCCTCCACCTTCACCTCGGCCAGGATAGGCTCAAGAATTTCCAAAGTCACCCTTCCATCAAGATCCTGAGGGAGGACAAGGCGTTGGAAGAAGCGTGAACCAGCAACCTCCCGGGCTGTTCGAGCTGCACACATGTCGTCCTTTGCAACAAAACATACATCCGGGCTAGATACAAGGGAATCCTCTGGCTCGACCTTGACCAAGATGTCGGCGGCCACCTTCGGATGCACGCACCCCTCGAAATCACGGGGAATAACAAAGCAACTCCGCCGTTGAAAAGGCGGAGTGGCCCCAGACGCTTCGGACACACTTGATCCCTCCCCTGATGCACCATACCGGATATGAGTGAGGCCCCGTCTGGCTTTGGGCCGCCGCACCTATGCACATAGATTGGACTCCAGTTAGCCTCGAAGGCACAAACACTCTAGAACAATACATGCGAACCACAAGAAGGCAGACATGACTCCATTTAGATAAGCAAAAAGCCCAAATACATAAAGCAGAAGGGGGTAGTCAACATACTAAGACTTTGACCCCCTTCAGAAAGAAAGAAAGCAGAAAACAAATGACCTGCAACAGAGCTACACCTCCGAAGCATCCACACATGAAGACTGCTTCTGCGGGACAATGGCACGAAGTGAGAGGCCTCCAGAGGGTCACGGCGCGCCTGCAGGCTCCAGATGAGGGGTCGGACCTCTCGACGAAGAACCCGAACGAAGACCTCCTGGGGCACCTGGAGTCACCTGACCGACCATGTAGCGCAGCGTCAAGCCTCGACCATGCCTTGCCCACAAGTTGTGACACAAGTTCTCTAGAGCCGCACGGATCTCCACTGGAGGTGCCGCGGGCCGAAAACCCTCAATCACGGAGTTCGACACCGGCTGCTCCAGTACTTCGAGAGGACAAACCCTTGCTTGGTGCAGCATGGTCAGCTGGTGCGTCGCGGCCATGCATGCACTAGACTTCACGTATGCCACCGTAGCCCCTACCATTACCTTCGCGGCAGACCGAAACCAGAAGAGCGGCATCACCAACACCTCCGAGTCGGAAGGGAGTGGTGGACACCTGGCCCCAAGGCCGCTCAGGATGTCGGAGGTGATCCGAGCAACCTCCGACGCAAGTGCAGCTAACCACTGGCACTCCGAGCGCAGTGCTCCCTTCGATGCCTGAGCCTCCTCCAGCTCTCGCCGCACCTCGCCCACCACAGCCCGAAGGGTCTCAGCATCACCTTCGGCCGACACCCGAGCCGCATTGGCCGCATCGGCGAACTCCCTGGCTTCCCGAAGGTCTTTGATAGCCTTCCATGCCTTACCTCCGCACGCTCCGGCTTCAAAGACTCCTCCCACCGGAGACCCTCCTCATGCTCACGGAGCGCCATCTCCTCTCGAAGACGACCCTCCGAAGACTTCGCCTGCTTCCGGGCCTCCTCCAAGGCTTGACAAAGGCCATAAACCTCGTCATGGGCCGTGGCAAAGGCCTGGCGCCCCCTGTCTCCCAGTGCCATTATCAAAATCACTTGCTACAAGGCACAACAGAAGAAGGAAAAGGACCAAATAAGCTACTCAGAATCAGGCACCGGACCCGATAAATCATGACTAAACGACTAAACCTACAGGGCCGCTACTACCAGACGCGCCTCCACTTCCTCAAAAGGGCGCTAGCCCAAGGATTGCTCAACCTCTCCACTCCAGAGAAGAGAGGAGGCCATGAAGAAGGTCCTTGATTCCTCCGGGCGCTTCACGAAGTCATCCAAAGTCAATACCCCAAGGCCGGGGCCCCTCTCGGCTGTCGCGGAGGATGCCCCGGCAGAGGGCAAGGTGCCCCCAACACGGCCACCTGGGTCAAGTCACCAGCCGGCTCGGGGCTCCACGGAGACGAGGCCACGTCCCCTAAGGTGGCCTTCGGGAACACCTCCGGAGAAGTCCCTGACCCCTGCCGGAGCTCCCCAGCCTTTGAGGGCGGAGTCTAAGACACATACACCTCGGTGGTCGCTGTGAAATACCATGAAACACAAGGTCTTGATCCCGATGCACGACCCAAACAGAATATAGCTAACGAAGCAACAACGCCTCACCAAGTCACCCAAACACTCTCATAGAAGGGCCCATGAGGACATCGACGTCCGAACCAGCGAACCCAAAGTCGTATTCCACGGAGGCCATGCCTCCTCTTTGGCATTGGCCATGGCCGACAATGTCTAGAGAGGCCATGCCCTTCCCTCGGTCACCACCACCGAGCTGACCCTCACCTCCGGGCAGGTTGCCACCACTCCCGGCCCGCCTCTAACGCTTCATGCGGACTAGCGGCACCTCGGACGACTTAGCCATTGGGCCCAGAGTGGCTTCGCACGAATCGTGGGAGCGTCACACACTCATTTCCTGGAAGCCTTAGGCTCTGGCGGATCCCGCCACGCCGGAGCCCCACTCCAAGATAAAAGCAGACGTGTTTCTACCGCTCCCAACTCCGCATTAGAGCCACCCGCCGCTCCCGCTCTGCATGAGTAGGTGGGCCCAGGATCACCTCGGCGATCTTCGCAGCGCGCTCCAGCAGGAGACAGCTCTCTGAAAGAAAAAGGTAGCTCACATCTACGAACCAAAAACCAGTCAACAAAGAGGACTCACCAGAGTTGACAAGGGGGCTGGAGTACACCCTTGACCACTCTTCTGTACCTTGCTCGAAGGCGCAGTCCCAGCCTATCTGAAGGCGCTGAATGCACAACATGGTGAACTCCTCCACTAGATCACGCATGCTCATCCTTTCAGCCACCCTACGGAGAAGGGCCAATCGTAAGGTGAACTGGTCATCCGTGATCCCCGTCTCGGGCTCTAGGACATACGTGATATCTCGGTTTGTGGAGCGAAGGGGGATGCAAGACCAACGTTGTAGTAGAACCAACGCTGCAACCAGCTGGTGTACCACCGACCGTTAATAGCCTTCGCCAGGAAGGCATCGCGGTAATGCGCCCGTATCTGGAAATTAACACTACCGAAGCTAAGGGGCCTCTTCATGCCCTCGCCCTTGACCATCTTTGGCTGATAGCTAGCAAAGTGGAGGGCCGCGAAGAAGTCTGCCCACCCTTCACACCCCTCTGCCCGCATGGCCCACTCGAAGGTGGCGAAGCGGGCAATGACGTTGGTGTGAAGCTGCTGAAGCTCCACATAGTAGTGGCGGAGCACCTCCTCGAGCAACGACACTGACGGAAAGCCCAGGCCCACTTCGAGGAAAGCTACGAACACCACAACTTCATGGGCTAGAGACTCCAGGACCTCCTCGTCCAGCGGAGGCCGAACGATGGCTCTGGAGGGAATCTTCCCCTACCTGACCATCCAGTCAAGCTCCTCATCATCGATGGCAGACACCCCCAGCATGATGGTCTACTGGGGATGACTCCTGTTGGCGTGGCGAAGCTCCACCCCCTGCGGTGGCCCCATCAACAACGGGTGAACCGGCACCACCTGAGGGCCCCTCACCGCGGCTGCATCGGCGGTTTCATTCGTCGCCTGAGTTCCTACTCCACCCAAGGCGCTCGAGCTAGCCATGCGGATCATAGGAAGATGGCAAAAGGTGCTGGATGGAGGAGAAGAAAGAAGAGCAACAATTGACAGACACACGCACAAAGCAAGGACAACTGGAGGCCAAGGGCAGATGCGAATAGGGCGCAGGTGAAAAGGCCGCTCAAGGTAATCCCTCCCCTTATAAAGGTAAGGAAGAGATTACCCCCCCCCACCTAGAAAAATGAGCGTATGCCCTATCCCTTGGCATGCTAGTCCACGATCATGGTGAAGTGGAACCGCCCCCGACAACCCCATAACCACAGGACGCCACGCGTCCCACGCCCGCCTGACAAGGCGTAGTCACGCCCTTCACAAAGGGCACATTCAATGCCCCTTGTCACCAGCGCTATCAAACGGACCGTTCAGATCAAGTGGGTCGAATCTTCCCAGGCAAGTCATGAGATATTAGGGACCATGAACCATCAACAGCAAGCCAAGGACCACCGGAGACCCTGCTCCGAAAGAACCGCGGGACCGACCGCTCTGTTGGCTGCCCTCGCGAGGGGCTACTATTGGGGGTCGTTGTTAAGGACCCCCGAGGCCCCTTGGCTTCGCTGGCCCATGCCCTAGGCCCACACCTCCCGAAGGCCATTTTCTGACTTCTAAGCTTCGGAGTAACCACCTCCCAGAACCATGCCTCCCGAAGCCTCTATCTCCCAAAGCCATGCCTCCCGAAGCCTATCTCCCGGAGCCATGCCTCCTGAAGTCTCCATCTCTCGGAGCCATGCCTCCCGAAGCCTCCATCTCTCAAAGCCATGCATCCCGAGGCCTCTTTCTCCCAGAGCCATGCCTCCCCCCGAAGCCCCCGTCCCCGGGGCTCGGGTAAGCTTCCCAAAGGCTACGGGGTAGGTCATCGGGTGTCAAGAAAGATCTGCCAGGAGAGGAATGCCGGTCATCCTTTGCCTGTACGGAAGTAACTGGCATTAATTACCTAGGCTAGTGGGCGCCATCCTGACACTCCAGTACAATAGAGGTTATCCGGACACCCCTGATGTCACGGTGTCAAGCCCAATTGGTGACCGGCTAACCCCTCTGGGTACAAGCACCCCAATAGTTACCATGGTAGATATTTATCTTCTATATAGGGTAAAAAGTAGCTATCCAGGATAAGCCCATGTAACTCGGCTAGATTATGGACATTTTGCACATAGTGGTAACTTGTACGCTAAGCTACGTCTAACCCTATAAATAAGGGGCCATGGTCATCTGAGCAGGGGGCATGCTGAACACAACACGGAGGAGCACAATCACAAGTCTTCCTGTGATACTCCCCCTAGTCCAGTCCATATTTTTACTATCAATACATTTGTGGTGTTCCTTCCTCTTAAACTTCGTCTCCAAGCTTGAGTCTGCTCCTTAGAAAAAATTCTCGTCGTACTTGCTGGAGCAAGACTATCTCTTGCTCTAACAGATACAAAGTCACCTACATCGCAAAAAGAGAAAGAACACAGTAGTCAAAAAACCAATTTTAAAGATCAAGCTAAAAAAAATACACCTATTATTTATGAATGCATGGAGTACTACATTAAACTAGTGCTCTGGTCAAAGTGTTCTATAATAGACGGATCATATCTCACTTAATAACACCCTATTTTATAGAGAGAACCATATTTATGGGGCTATTCTTCGATTTTAGTCGCATGTTTCACAACAAGGTACGTGGAACTTTTGTAAAATAGGGCTTCAATTTGTATGAATTTTATGAATATTAGTCTTATGTGTGAGCACCCTCTAAAATTTGGTCATGCGGTACCACTGAACATGGGACTTTTCTTGTGGCTCACAGTCATCGATATCTATCGATCCTCTGTCTCCACCTTTCATTCCTGCAAAAGCAAATGTAATAGTTTGAGGAAAAAAACGCTATTTGTGCGCTCCTTCACTTGCTTGCGCATGTTTTTTGTGCCCTTCTCTTGCCTTACCTATGAGTTTGTAGTTTCTCTGACCTAACTGTATCTGTGATGTCACCATTGACGCACACGAATAAGCCTATGTGTCGATGAAAATGGCACACGTCCAGTTACGCCAAAGATCTCTCGGGCAAAAATGTGAGCCCCATCAAGAAAGTACATATACAACTCATTCTTTTTGTTAGACTTCCTGTCCATTCACACGAGCATCTCTTTGACTTCTCTCTTTTACATCTTCCCATGCATGCATGAATGCATGCACAACGTGTTCACACTCTTCCTGCCTGTTCACACGAGCATCTCTTTGACTTCCTCTTTTACATCTTCCCATGCATGTTCACACTCTTCTTGAGTGCTATATATTTGTAAGTTGTAACACCAAATATTCGATCAACAAAAGATCGTGTGATTCATTCCACTATTATGGTATCAGATAGGTTTGCTTCTGCGACCTTGCTTTCGCCCCTCTAAACATTCACCA
Source organism: Phragmites australis (assembly GCF_958298935.1). Classification (NCBI taxonomy): domain Eukaryota; kingdom Viridiplantae; phylum Streptophyta; class Magnoliopsida; order Poales; family Poaceae; genus Phragmites; species Phragmites australis. Next base: position 16,088,418 of record NC_084931.1, read on the forward strand.
GCGCCATTCATTTGCCGGTCCTCTTCCTCGTCTCACTGCTCTCCTGCACGAGACATCCACTTTCCACTCCACCGTACTCTCTCTGCATGCTTTCTTACCCCTTCCCTTGTCTTTCTTCCACTCGATGCCATGGTTCTGACCAAGGCTGAGCACATTGAAGCTGTACGCGCTGAAGCCGCATGCCGCGCTGAAGCCGCATGCCTGAAGGAGCAATGTCACCTCGACGCTGAGGCCGCAGCCGCCCGTGCCCTTGTGCTCACCAACTCCACAGCAGCCATGCACGCACAGGTCGTCTCCATGCAAAACTTCCGTGCAATGGTCCCCATCATCCTCGACACCAGCTCCACCAACTATAGCCACTGGCGTGGCCTCTTCCTCAACACCATCAGCAAGTACGCTCTTGCTGACCACATCCTCTCCGATGACATTTTGGATGACGAGGAGTGGTGCCGCATGGACTGTACTGTGAACTCGTGGATCTACGCCACGGTTTCTCCAGAACTTCTTGAGATCATAGTGGTCCTCAACGCCACTGCTAGGAAGGTGTGGCTTCGTCATGAGCAGCAGTTTCTTGGCAACCAGGAGACACGCACTCTCATCCTCGATGTTGAGTTCTGAAACTTTGTCCAAGGGGATCTCTCTGTGACGGACTACTATCGTTGGCTCAAAGCAATGGCCGACGCTCTCGTTGATTTGGGTGAATTGGTCACCGACCGAACACTCATGCTCTATGTTCTTCGCGGCTTAAATGAGAGTTTCTCTCATCTGGCCTCGATCCTCAAGCACCAGCAGCCCTTTCCCACCTTCATCGATGTGCTCTCGGATCTTCTTCTCAAAGAAATCACCATGCAGAGCAAGCCTAGCGCGCCTTCTACAACTTTCGTTGCCGGCACCAGTTCGGGCTCCAAGCTCAGCCAACCTAGAGCCAACCGCCAGGGCTCCTCATTCGGCCACAGCACAAGCGACGGTCTGCCCAAAAACCCTGGCGCCTAGTCTAACTCCACCAGCAGCGGCCAATACATCTCCGATGGTGGCGGCTCAAATTCTCGTCATAACCGCCGGCGTGATCGACGTCGTGATAATAGGGTCGTCGGCTCCAATTTCACCCCTGGCAACTCCTGTTTTGGAGGCTCTCCTCCTAGAGGCTCAGCCCAGTCCTGGCCTTCTCTGTATAATCCATGGACCAGAAGCATCCAGATGTGTCCCGGTCCGGTGCCGCCCTCCGCTGGTCTACTTGGGCCCCACCCGCGAGGCCAAGCTGGGCTGTATCCGCCCAACGGATAGCAACAGGCTTTCTTCACTAGCTTTCCCCAACAGTAAGTGCCATTCCCAGGCCCTCTTCAGCAACAATCGGCCGAGCCCATGGTGCCTGCCCCCAACACTGGCTCCTATGGCTTCTAGGACCAGCATGAGCTCGCTAACTTGTTCAATACCATGAACATCACCCCACCTCTGAGCAGGGCATGGTACATGGATTCGAGAGCATCCATGCACATGTCTTCCACCAACGGTAATCTTCAAGTTTCCTCTCTACCCACCCCTCTACTCCAACCAACATCATCGTTGGCAACGGGTCTCTCCTTCCCGTCACGTCTGTTGGTTCTACTTCTTTTTCTACCTCTCAAAGTCCTCTTCATTTACGACACGTTCTTGTCTCTTTGCATAATATTAAAAATCTCATTTTTGTCCGTCAATTTACTACTGACAACAATTATTCTATTGAATTTGACCCCTATGGCCTCTCTGTGAAGGATCTATAAACCAAGAACGTGATCATCAGGTGCAATAGCTCAGGCCAGCTCTACCCTCTGTTTGCATTGTCGCCTCCTTCGCACGCACTCCTCGTCAGCACTCCTTCCTCTACTGTTTGGCATCGGCATTTGGGTCATCTTGGTCATGAAGCCTTCTCCAAGCTCGCCCTCATTGCAGGCATCTCATGTACTAAATCAGAATCCCTTTGTCATGCATGTCAACTTGGTCGCCATGTTTGTCTTCCATTTCCTAGCTCCAATTCTAGAGCTATCCGGAATTTTGATTAATATATTGTGATCTTTGGACTTCTCCTGTTGCCAGTATCTCCAGTTATAAATATTACTTAGTCATTCTTGACGATTTCTCTCATTTTCTTTGGACGTTTCCTTTGCGACTAAAATCTGACACTTTCTCTACTTTGTTGCATTTTTTTCTCCTACGTTTCTACGCAATTTGGCTGCACCATTAAGAGTGTCCAATGTGACAATGGTCAGAAATTCGATAACTCCTCCGCTCGGTCCTTCTTCCTCACTACTGGTGTCCAACTGCGTCTCTCATGCCCCTACACCTCCACACAAAATGGTAAGGCTGAGTGCATCATCCGTTCTATCAACAATACTATTCGCTCCCTTCTCTTTCAAGCTAGCATACCTCCCTCCTATTGGGTAGAAGCACTAAACATCGCAACCTATCTCATCAATCGCTACCCCACAAAGACACTCTATTTTTCTACACCCTATTTCGCTTAACATGGTGTCCAGCCCACATACTCTCATTTATGTGTCTTCGGATGCAAGTGTTACTCCAACCTCTCTACCACTACTCCCCATAAACTGTCACCTCGGTCCACCCTCTACGTTTTTCTTGTCTATCCCTCGGATCATAAAGGATATAGATGTCTCGACCTTTCTTCCAATCGCATCATTATCTCACATCATGTTGTGTTTGATGAGTCCTCTTTTCCCTTCTTCGAGGTGTCTTCCCCACCTTCATCCGACTTTGATTTCTTGACCGAGCTCAATACTATTTTACCTCCCTTCTATACTAACCATGTAGGTACACTCGGAGGTCCCTCCCATGGTGTTGCTACCCCTACTGGTTTCCCACCACAGGCTGCTGCCAGCAGCACCGGTGCTGCACCAGGGGGCATTTCTACTATTGTATCAGGCGAGGCGGGCCTTTCTCCTGCTGCCCCTGCCAGCCTCTGGCCGCAGGTTGTTGCCAGCAGGTCACGGCTTGGTCACCCACCTGGTTTTCCCCCTGTGGTTGGCCAAACTCACATTCCTCCAGCCCATCCAGTGGACGCTTGCGCCAGCCCAGCTCGGGCAAGGGCAACCTGTGGTGGGAAACCAGCAGGGGCAGCGACACCATGGGAGCACCAGATGGTCACTCGTGGCAAGATCGGGTTTCGTTTCCCGGTTAATCGCATGAACCTTCATGCCTCCACCCTCTTACCGATTCCTAAGGCGTACCATGGTGCTCTGTCGGATCCTAATTGGCGTGCTGCTATGATTGAAGAATTTGAGGCTCTCCAGGCAAACAATACTTGGGATCTCATTCCTCAACCTCCAGGCGCAAATATTGTCACCGACAAATGGGTCCTTCATCACAAGTTTTGACTGGATGGTTTTCTTGATCGCTACAAGGCTCGTTGGGTTCTTCGTGGTTTCACCTAACGTCTCGGCATTGACTTTGATGAAACTTTTAGTCCTGTCATCAAGCTCGCTACTGTCCACATAGTTCTCACATTGGCTCTCTCCTATGCATGGCCAATTCATTAGCTCGACATGAAGAATGTCTTCCTACATGGAATGCTTTCTAAGACAGTCTACTGTGCACAGCCCTCTGGTTTTGTGACCCTGCTCGGCCTGATGATGTGTGTCAATTGAACAAGTCACTCTATGGACTCAAGAAGGCACCTCAAGCATGGTATAGTCGATTTGCCTCTCATCTCCTGTCTCTTGGTTTTGTGGAGGCCAAGTTTGACACATCCTTATTCATTTTTTGGCGTGGTTTGAATACTATCTACCTACTCCTATATGTCGATGATATTGTCTTGACAGCTTCATCTCTAAGTCTTCTTCGTCACATTATTGAGGCTCTTCAGCGGGAATTTGCGGTGAAGGACCTAGGACCTCTTCATCATTTTTTAGGGATTACGGTTAATCATTTTTCTCTCACAGCGACAGTATATCCTGAATATCTTGGAGCGGGTAGGGATGTCAGCATGTAAGCCCTGCAACACCCCAGTCGACACACATGCCAAGCTCTCCGGTGATGATGCTCCCATGGATGACCCGACTCACTACCGCAGTCTGGCATGTGCTCTGCTATATTTGACCTTTACTCATCCGGATATCACTTATGCCGTACAGTAGGTCTGCTTATTCATGCACGACTCTCATGAGCCTCATCTTAATTTAGTGAAACGCATTCTAAGATACCTTCAGGGGACTCTTGATTATGGTCTTGCTCTTCATCGCACCTCCACCACTGTTTTGACTGTCTACACCGATGTTGATTGGGATGGTTGCACTGACACTCGAAAGTCCACCTATGGCTATGCGGTCTTCATCGGAGACAATCTTATCTCTTGGTCGTCCAAACGGCATAATACAGTATCCAAGTCCAACGCTGAGACTAAGTACCGCGCTGTTGCCAATGGTGTTATGGAGGCTTGTTGGCTGCGCCAGTTGCTCATGGAGCTCCACAGTCCACTTCAACGTACCACTGTTGTTTATTGTGACAACATCAGCGCAGTCTATCTCTCCAGTAATGTAACACCCTGATTTTTAAAATTTACAACTTTTTAAAATTTTCCAAGATTATTGAATAGCTTCACCAGTAGTATAGGTTTAAAACCTATTTTCTTAATCAATCAATCAATCAATATAGGTTAGTATTTTGTGTGCATTGCATGCTGAGTTTTATTAGGAGCCAGGTAAATACATTAGAGTTCTTTTTCTTTTCATTCTCTTTGGTGTTTTCAGTGAAAAAGATTTTGAAAAGGTTTTACAAAACTCAGTAGTGAATAAGTTAAGGATCTTAATGGTTGGAATTCAAAATCTTTGAATTTATCATCTATTCAATCCTTGATCGTACCTGATCCTTCTCTAGTTCAATTCAAATCTTATCCAAATCCTTGTTTAAAGCCAATCTCTTCTCTTGCTCAAAATTCTACCCAAATCCAAATTCAAATTCCTTATCTACTCCTATTCTTGTTCAACCTCATTTTCCATTTCTCTTAAATTCACTCTAAGCTCGATTCAAATTCAAATCATATTCAAATTTCTTTGCAAAAGTTTCTTTTCTAAACCCTAGATATACCTAAAGTGTCTTTGGGCTCAATCTTGCTCAAGTCCAAAGCCTTAGCCAAGTCTTCTAGATGGCCGAACAAAGAATTCACGAAATCTGTAAATTTTCGCGGAGTCCTGGACAGCTTCATCTTTCCATAAAGTTTCGGAGTTCAAAATGACCTCAAATGCAAATCTTGACAATAACAAAGTTGTAGGTCTCGTCGAGAGCTTCGATTTGAACCTATGTAAGTCCCCTTTTGGATAATGGAGCTAAGAGTTATGGCCCCCGAAATCAGTGCTGCGCAGAGAAGTCCGAGTTCAAACAATTTATCTTGTGGTGCATTTTTGGAAATAAAGATGGAGTTTTCAGAAGTTCCAATGACCACCAAAGTTGTATATATTTTCAATTACTATAATTTAGAATCAAGAAACTTCCAATTTGGAGTCCGGACGATGGAGATATCATCCTTGGAATACAGAGCTGCGAAAAAGGAAATCGTAACCGATTCGTGTTCGGTTTGGACTCCACCTCAACCAGCCACCCCTAACCCTATAAATATGAGTTGCACGCCCTCTCCTACCCTTATTCCACACCCTCAAGCCTTAGAAGTCGCTGCTTCCCTGTCCATGCATCGCCGAAGCGCCGCCGTTCGCCGAAGCCGTCGCCGCCACCGCCGCCGCCGCCTGTGATGCGCTACGTCATCTTCTTCGCGAATCCTCCTTCCTCGACCATCAAAGCAATATGAGGACCCCTTCTTCTCCTCTGTTACTACTTTTTTAGCATCATACTAAGTCCCTAGCCAAGCCCTAGCCCCGGCCAAAGCCTGATCTACGCCGCCACGGTCGTCGCTGTCGCGGATTGCCCCAGGACAGCCGCGCTGTAGCTGATTGGCATCGATGTTCCCGACCAACCAGAGGTCAAATCAGCACGCCCTTTCACCGGTGCATGTCCCATGATATTTCCCACGCCCTCACCAACCGGTTTGGCCAGTAGAGTAGCCAAGCCACCACAATCAAGGTCGACATACCCGCTATCCGGTTTATGGACGCGTTCTACACGCGCACCGGATTTGCATTTGCGTTCCCCGTCAATCCGAAAGCCATATGGATGCACCAACCACGTCACAGCGTGTCCCATCGAGTCTTATACGTTACCCTAGGAGCCCATCCCTATTTGTGCAGCGACACGATCAGGACGCCATTGCCAACCACAACACGTCGTAGCCATCACCCATCTCATCTCCATTGATCGTTCTTCCTCTTAGTGGATGATCTACCCAAAACTATGCCGTAGCATTGCCCGGATATATGAACATCTTTGTTCAAACGGTTCCTCAAAATTCATAGCCAATCTCCTGGAACGCGAGCGTCTTCGTTTCTGCATCTGTTCGTTGTCACCACCAAACCTAGAAGCAGGCATCGCTATTTTTCCGCTACCTCAGATGACCCCTTCCAAAACCAACCATACCGCTGAGTTAGTCTTTCCGCGTTCTACGCCACACTTCCCTCGTTACACTGAAACACCACTGAAGCTCACATTAATGTCTGTGGCCACGCGCCCGATCACCATCTCCGACGAAACCTGAACCACCACCACTACATAGGGTGACTAGTAGTATCCTTAACCTAGAAGCGCAACCTTCGGCCTTTTTGATCCATCATAGGTGGTCGAGACTAGATCTCCGCGTATCCCTTCTTTAATCCAAGACGGTACTTGCATAGCATGCTAAGTCAGCACCACATCATTCTCCTTAGCCTAGTCAGTGAAGTCTAGTCTGCCCTACACTTCTTGAATCTTGCGCAATAATGTTGTCAAGCCTGACACAATGATTGTGCAATAAACTCTTTTCCTATAGGAATATCTCCAGTAAACTAGTATTCCCTTTTTAGTCTAATCCATCTCTCGAAAGTTGTTCTCTTTTTATCTTAACTTCGATTTAGACAATTCTTGCATCTAAATGTTTCTAAAATCTTACCTCTCCAACCATAGTGTTTTTAAAGTGTTTTAATGATATTTGGTATATTGTTCTTAGTGTTTGCTTTGTGTTGTTTGTCGGTAGTTCTCGCGATTAGTCGATAACGTTCCAGAGCAGTTCAAGGGACTTCAAGACCAAGATTTTGACAACACTCAGCAGCATTGGGTAAAAGGCAAGTGTCTTTGATCATCTTGAGCCTATGTTTTTAAATGTTTTATTTTACAAAATTGCATGCAAAGGTGGCAGGGGCACAAGGAGGAACATAGCCGCATGTGGTCTTGCGGGCAGTCTTCTTGATGCGGGCCATCTACAGTTTGGAAACAAGAGAGTATCAGTAAAACATTTTCAATAAAGCAATAAAATGAAGCTCAAGGGTAAACAAAAATTTTACAAATATAGTTTTTATAAATTAATCCTTAATACGCGACCATTTCTAGCTAGGTTTGCGACCTACGATCAACACGGCTCTGATACCACTTCTGTCACACTCGGTTTTAAGACCAAAACCATATGTAAACTATATGTATGCCAGGATCAGTTTATTCATACATATAGCAACTTTATTAGTGTATAACAGACACAGTGCTTCTTATTACAACGCTATTTATTACAAAATAACCATACACGGGTCTAAAAGAAAATACACCACAGCGGAACAGAACAGTGCAGCTCCACACCAACAGGTAGCCGACTGGGAGTTCCACAAGCCTAGAACTCGGCATCATCTTCAAGGGAAATCATCCTCAGGGAATTCTTCAAAAGTTTCACCTTCTGAAACAACAAGCGTGAGTATTTCCAATACTCAACAAGCAGGGGAAAATTAAATTTGATATGGTGGCTTGAACCAAGGTTTCCTATTCTCTAGGGTTTTATTTGCATAAAAGCCAATTTTATCCCTGAACTATGGAAAAGCAAAATTTTATTTTTAAAAAGGAAAAGATGCACAAAAGATTTTCTTTAACCTCCGAGAATTCAACCAATTCTCAACCATGAAAGACATCCACCTGACTAATCATGTGAGGGTCCATGCTGCTCATAACCGTGAGCACGGCTGAATATTCAGTTTGACACTCTGCAGAGTTTGTACACTTTACCCACGAGTCGTGATCTTCTCTGTTGCCGGTACCTTACACACTTTCGGGGTGTGCGCCAAGAGATCACTACAAGGCTTTTCTAAAGAGTCTCCCAGTATGCACTTGCCCACTGAGGTTTCACCGCCATACATAAGTGGAGTAACCCTCCACCTCAGAAGCCCCCTCTTGTGCCGGGTAGAATCGGGAAGTAACCTTTCCTTATCTACACATCCAATTGGCTCATACAACACTGGGAGAACATCTAATTACTAGGCTAAGCCGTACCATATTGGTCTCGTGGTTGTTCTGTTTGCCATGGATGGTCGCTCCACGAACCGGTCCTTAAAATGGTCTGGGCAAGACCGCCAATAATCCCATAAGGGTAGATTACCAAACATTTCCAATCAACAAACCATGCCGAGAATAACCCTTTCTTGCCCCAAAACCCCAAATATCCTTGTTGTTAACTCCCTTAACAACATCAGTATTCATGACATACTTCTTATATAAACTTTTAGTTCATAACTCATAATTCATCACCTACATGCTACATGTTCATCTAAAAGCATGGCTAAGCATAAACATGATGTTATTTTAAGGATAAAATATCTACAACTAACACTAGTGTTTGCTATACTACCCATTTTATAAAACAGCATGCATATTTGATAAAGACTATCTTTATGTAAAAACTAGGTTCACAACATGGTCAAAACACTTGCCTTCATCGAAGTGATGCACAGGTCCATCAAAATCTTCTTCCTGAAAGTTCCCGAACTCCTGCACTGAATCGTCTACATGAGCACACAATCATACATAAGAACAGTACACAAAACAGTCCTAAAACTAGGGAAAAACCCTATAAACAGAATCTACACGTTGCTACGAGAATATGAGCGCAAAGATCACCTAAATCGGAGCTACGAGCAAAAAGTTATGAGCGTTTGAAGTTCCAAGGGTGTTTCTGCAAATTTTACTTATTATCAGAGAAAATATAAATTGTTTTTATACTGAAAATTGGATTTATGATGTCATAAAATGAAACCAGATTTATTTCTCAAAAGAAAAAAACATGGAAAAGGTCCACGGGGCTTGTGAACCACGGAAGAAGCATTGGTCCACCGGTCCATTGTGGACCGAAGGGATAAAGTATCGGCCGGTCTAATCCGGCCGTTGGTCGGAGATCCGACGGCCGAGATTGAAAAAGGGGTGATGTCGGTGGCTTCAACGGATGGGGTAGCGGCCGACAGTGGCAGGGGTGGCGGCGAGCTCGCCGGCGATGCGCCAAACGGTGCATCAGGCCACAGAGCTCAATGGAGAGTGGCACAAGAGAGAAACAGGGAAAAGGGGAGTCTCACCGCGGGCTCAACAGTGGCAGAGGAGCTCCAAAGATAGCCGGCAAAGGTGAAGAAGGCCGGTGGTGCTTCGGTCACGGCGGAAGCGGCATCCGGCTGCAAGAGACACTCCAAAAAGCGCCGAGGGACGTTGACCGAGACCCTGCGACACCGAATGAGCGAAGAACATGATCAATTGAGGCTCGGCCATAGAGAAAATGGGCAGCGGCCGAGCTTCTTACCGTCAGCAATGGCGGTCTCGGCGGAGAGCTCCAATCCGTGCGCAAATCAAGGGGAAAAGGGGTGGTTCGGGTGGGGAATGAAGCAAGGATGCCGAAGGAGGGCTTAAATAGCCGAGAGGGGGAGGAAGATGGCCGGATTCGAGAAGATTGGCCAGCGGCTCCAATTTCAATCAAAGCTTCGGTTTCCATGCAAGTGAGAGGGGAATCAAGGGGGAAACAGTCAAACTGGGGGTAAAGGAAAGAGGGGAACTGAGCCATGTACTTTGATTGCCGAATCAATGCGTGGGGAGGTGGTGATTTGAAGCGGCGGTGGGACTTCGGAGCTCGGGAGTCCGGCGGCGGGAGGAGGGAGAAGAGGAGCCTATCGGGCGGCTGCTCGGCTCGCGGCTCGACGGGACCCACACGGCAGCGAGAGAGGAAAGGAAGGGGTGGCTCGGGCGGGCGCTCAACTCGGCTCGGAGCTAGGCCCACCGGGCGGCGAGAGCGGGGGCGGTAGCCAGCTGGAGAGGTCAGCTCAGGCGGGGCACGCCGACTTGGCCTGACGCTGAGAGAAAGGCCAGCCCACGCATGAGGGGAAAGAAGGGAGGGGGAGGAAGGGAAACTGGGCCGGAAAAAGGAATTCGGCCCAAGCGCAATTTCTTTATTTTCAAAACCTTTTCCAAATGAATTTCAACATATTTCCAAATGAGGTATTAAAGCAGCGAATCATAGCGAAATTTTACAAACTTTTTCCACCCAATAAAACCTTATTGCATCTACAACGGCATGAATGCATACAAACAATTATCCTAGGCCAAGTTGAATTTAGAAATTAATTTCCTATTGAGCTAAGTTGCAACACCTGATTAATTTCTAGCAAAATTTTAAATTATTACAAATATTGAATTTTTGGGTGTTACATTCCCTTATCATCCCTTGGAACCTAGATGATTTATGGTTAGGTATTTTTGGTGGGTAGATTGCTTAGCCATGCTTTTGGGATGTTGAGAAGTGTCATATACTTGATCAATGAACTTATGCAATAATGGTCGTTAATATGTTAATGGTCTAGCAACATGGAACCTTAGGCCGTGAGCAAAGTGGTTTTGATGGTTGTCATGGTTATGATGTTGGTTTAGTGTTTGCTCAAGTGACCTAAGTAAGGACCTGTTCATGGAGCGACAACCCAAGAAATATCGTACTAACCACGAGACATGGTATGGGACAGGTCTAGTCTATTAATTAGTGTATTCCAGTTTTTGTGCGTGCCAAACGGAAGAGTGGTTGTGTGGGGACGGCAAAGATCAGAACCATTTGGTTAGTGGTATGAGATGTGTAGTGGAAGGGAAGGGTGAAAACTTTCTGGAGCTACAAGGCGCAAAAGGGGGCTTCTGGGTGGTGTGAATGCCACTTTGACGGCGGTGAAACCTAGCGGGCATACACATACTGGATGAAACTTTGTAACAGCTTTGAAGTGACTTTCCGGGCGACACACCACTGGCGTGTGTTAAGTGTCTAGCTAACACAGCAACATGGAAATCACGACTTATGGGGAAAGCTGGACAACCTCTGCAGAGTGTAAAAACTGTTATAACAGCCATGCTCACGGTTATGAGAGACTTGGATCCTCACATGATTAGTGGATTGTGGTTATGGATTTTGTTGTGGTTATGGTTCTGGTAAGGGAGTACTAGATGGTTGTGGTTATGAGTTTTGTTATGGTTATGGTTCTGGTACAGGGAGTACTAGATGGTTGTGGTTATAGTTCTGGTACAGGGAGTACTAGATGGTTTTGGTTATAGTACAGGGAGTACTAGAAGTTTATGGTGTGCAAGGTGGGGAGCCTTGTATGCTGATGTTGAATTGTTTGGGTTAAATTCATTTAATAACTGCTTAATGTTTTTGAGTCCAAATGTGTTTTCAATATTCGCATTTACGCAAATTTACCATGTGTTAGCCTATTCTTGATATAAGCCTGCATATCATTATTTTTCCCACTCTTGTTGAGCGCGTCATGTGCTCATACTTGCTATTTTCCCTATACCATGTGACATGTATGTTGCTGCTCAGTGAGTGAAGATGTTGAAGACTATCAAGATGAGGTTGTGACGTTCTAGGCGCGTGTCTCTCGGTCAGTTGCCTGCGGTGTTGTTGGGCACCAGTGCTTCTGTTCCGCTGCAGATATCTTCATAGAAGACAATATATGTCAATTGTTGTAAGAGTTTAACGTTATTTAATAAAAGTATTGCTTTTGTTACTTCACCTGTGACATCCTTATGTGTGTTGAACATCCCGGGCACACATAAGCCGCATCTGGTTTTGTCCGTTAAAACCGGGTGTGACAAGTAACCTGGTCCAGCATCAGCGTACCAAGCATGTGGAGATTGACATGCACTTTATTCGTGAATGCATCGGCCTCGGTGATGTCCGTGTTATGCATGTCCCGACGTCCTCTCAGTATGCTGACATCTTCACCAAAGGGCTGCCCACTTCGGTCTTCCAAGAGTTTCGCTCCAGTCTTAACATTCAGCAAGCTCCCATCTCAACTGCAGGGGAGTTGTCGGAGGGTGAACTCCTCAAGCAGGGATCCGGAGGGACCCCCTTTGAGATTCGACCGGGGGGATGATTCTGAATCTGTTTTGCGGGTGAAATAAATGGGCGTAAATGCGATGCAGGTGGGATGGAAGGATCGGATGCAGAAGTAATAAATGCACTAGAGGTTTTTAGACAGGTTCGGGCCGCACTGAGCATAACACCCTACTCCTATGTGTATGCTATAAATGCTCTGAGAATGTCTCTCAGGGATGTTGCTGGTTACAAGAATATTTGTCTAGCCTAGAGCTTCGGGCTCCTTGTTCTTTAGTGATCTGAGCTTCTGTGCTTGAACTGAACCTTTGTCTTCTTTCTCGGCTTACTTCTAACTTCGCCGTCTCTGTCCACTCGTCCTTCTCTTACCTCTCTTCTCCGGGGAGCCTGCCCTGCCTTAAATACTCGCCGGGCGGTAGCATGCCTAGAAAGGGAGGGCACGAGTTCCAAGGCACCATAAATGGAAAGCAACCATCATGGGCTGCTGCGCGAGGTGATGGGGAGGGTTGAAAACGTGCCCCCGTCTGGTCTTGTTCGTCGTCATGCTGTTCTGCAACGGGCGTCTTGGAGAGGACCCACCGGGCAGCCACTGAACAACCCGGCGTGCCCGCTCGGTCTTGTACACCTGACACAGCAGGGCGGCAGGCGGGGCGCCTTGGGCCTCACGATGCTATCCCGAGGCGCACCGGATGTCCCGCGATGGGACCTGTGCATTAAATGTCCCCACTCTTCCCAGCCAGGCCGTGGCAGGGACTGACAACGAGCGTGGCAGGAGCAATTGGAGGTGACAGGCCATGCGCCCTCTTAAATGCAGCATCGGGCATTTCACTAGTTGACACCTCACCGCTGGACCTCTGTGGGGGCCACCGGCGAAGGACTTCTTAGGCCGTTGGGGAACCGAGTGCTCGGGGATCACTGTTCACAGCCCCAAGCACTCTCTCCCGGATATGCCATTTCTTGGTCCTCGGGGAACCGAGTGCTCGGGGGCCACTATTCATGGCCTCGAGCACTCTCTCCCGGAACTAACTTCCTTGGGTCCTCAGGGTACTCGGGTGCTCGGGGGCCACTGTTCGTAGTCCCGAGCACCCCCTTCCCGGTACTTGGCTTTTCTGGTCGTCGGAGGACTTGAGTGCTCGGGGGGCACTGTTCACGGCCCCGAGCACTCTCTTCCCGGCATTTGGTCTTCTCAGGTCATCAAGGAACTCGAGTACTCGGGGACCACTGTTCATTGCCCCGATCACCCTCTCCCGGGACTTAGTCTTCTCATACCTCGCGGAGATGATCCTGCGGGAGGGCGCCACGAGGCAAACTACTAATCTGGCCTCGGGACTCGGGGACCCCTGGTTCCTGTGTCATCGACAGTAGCCCCCGGGCCCATTGGTAGGCGATGGATCAGAGACTGCGGATGGGGCCCTCATCTTCATCCAGGCCGATCCCAGCACTGGCGCCATGTGGCCTGCTTTAAGGTGCTGGTCTCTTTGGCCCAGGCCTCTAGTACGGCCCAGCGGGAGCCGAACAGACGCATGTCCAACTGACTCCCGAGGCGCGTGATAACAAGGTGAGCGGCGCGTGTGGCAATAGCGCAGATCGAGGATAGTGCGCCTGGGAACCGCGCTGATAGAGGGAAATTCGTCTCGCCGAACGCGCCGCGGCAGGCGTCATTTGAAATCCCTAGGATATAAAAGGGAGAGGGGAGCGAACTGTTGCCCCTTTACGCCATCTTTGCGATCAAGCCTCTTGCCTTCTTCTTCTTCCTTGTGCTCGAGAGATCTTGCTCTTTCTCCAGCCCACAGCGCTCTTCTTCTCCACCCGTTCCAGCACACTCCCCACCACCGACAGAATGCCGAAGGCAGGGAGCGGCCGCCGTGACAAGGGGCCCGACAGCGTGCTGCCAGAGTCACGGATCGTCAACGAGGAGGGGGTGGAGAAGGTCCGCAAGCTGATGGTGCCCGAAGGCCAGCAGGAGGCCTCGGTGGTGATGCCGGCTAGCTTCCCGCCCATCACGGACCGACCGGAGTGCATCGTCGTCTTCATCTCCTTCGTGGTGGCCGGGCTGGTGCCGCCATTCTCGACGTTCTTCCTTCAAATCCTTGACACGTTTGGCATCCAGTTGGTCCACTTGAGTCCAAACTCGGAGGAAGAGAGGCTCCTCCAGTGCGAACGTCGTCGGCTGCTGCAACTTTCGGCTGCGGGACGGGCTGGCCGAGCTCTACATCCCCCAGGTGCTGCGGAGCAAGTGGGACGATTGGCGGCGCGACTGGGTCTACATCGACGTTAGCCCCCACGACCGTCTCGCGCTGCCGGAGGCGGTGGTGGAGCCCCAGAGGTCAATCTGGGAAGTGGCCCCAGCGGAAGTCGCGAGGATGCGGCCCGTGCTGAGCCGCATCGATGACCTGCGCCGGGCGGGGTTGACGTCGGTGATGGTGGTAGCAGATTATCTGCGCCGCCGCCTGGCGCCCCTGTGGGAGCGGGCCTGCCCCTCCTGGATGTACACGGGCCCCCACAACATTACTAGGACCCAGATCGGCTAGGACGGGAACCTGGACAAGGGGGCGCTTGCGACTCTGCTGCGGGGGGTGACCGGCGTGGAAGACCTCACCCGGGCGATTCTTCCCCAGGAGCAATTGGCGCTCTGCAAGGACCCAGGCCGCATGGCACTGCAAGCGACGCTGCCCGAGTTCGACGCCCAGGGTTTGGTCGACCAACCGTGGCGTCGGAACCCCGGGACCATACAGATTCCCGGGGTAGATGAGGAGACGGGCGGTGCATGGAGGACCGGCGGCGGGGACGCCACAGGTGGCAGGCCGCAGGCGGGCAGCAGGGAGACCGTGGGTGACCGGACGCAGGCCGACGGTAGGGGCACCGCCGGGGGCAAGCCGCAGGCTGGCCGTGGGGATGGCGCAGGCAGCAACCATCAGGCCGGTGGAAGAGGCGCCGCCGGCAGCGGAGCGGCGGCCCCAGGGGACAAAGGAAAATGCCCCCAGATGTTCGTGCCTCAGGCCTTGTCCTCGTTGTCACCGTCGCCTCCACGGCTGCGGCCATCGGCGCGCGGTGCGAAGGAGGGAGGCTGGGGTGGCCAGTCATCTGGCGTGGAATCCGTGACAAAGGCAAGGTCCAGGGTGCGGGAGCCCGAAGACCAAAGCCTGCACGGCGGCGCTACAACGGGCGCCCGGGCTGACCCGCCACTAGAGGCAAGCTCCACGGCGGCCCCTCAACGGCCCGAGGGGCAAAGCCCCCTGCCGAAGAGGAGGAAGGCGGACCCCGGGCCGAACCCACAGGGCCCGGAGTTCAAGATCCCAGAGTCCCGGTGGCAATACCGCGGACCAAAATCGACGTGAGTCTTCTCCTTTTCCCGAGCGCACTTTGCCCGGATGTAAGTTAGGGGACTAACCTTTCTTTGTTTTCAGGCTACCCAAGGACCCCGCCGGAGACCAAAGGCGACCAGAGGCACCAAGGCCAGCTCCCGCCCCCGAGCCGAGTGCGCCGGCCGAACCGGAGCTGCAGGCGCCACCCTGCCCTGATCCGAGGGTAGCAGCCGTGCCCGAAGAGCCGGCGCCGGCTGAGCCCGCCCCGAGGATAGGGCAGGAGGTGGCGGAAGTGGTCACGGCCAGGGTGGCCGCGCCGATGTGGCCATCATCGGGGACCCCGAGCGCCTCTGCAGAGAGGGCTCGCAGGGGACCCAGCGCCCGGCCGTCATCTAGCCAAGCCGCAGAACCCCTCCCGGACGTGCTGGGAAGCGCTCGGGAGGTGATCGAGCGGCTGGAGGTAGCCGTGGCGGGGGAGCGAGCACAGCTCGAGAGGGACCGCGCCACCCTCATCGAGGAGAGGGGGCGCTTAGAAGAGGTCGGTCGGCTCCTGAGGCCCGCATCCCCTCATCCCGCGCAAACCATGAAAAGGCAATGCGCGCGGTGGCCGAGGAGTGGGAGGCGCTGGAGGGGGTGCGCGAGGAAGCCGTTGTCGCATAGGAGGAGGCCAACCGCCTGGGGGAGACGTCGTGGCAGCGCGCCGCGGAGGTCCGTGCGCGGGAGCGGCTGGTCTGTGCTCGGGAGGAGGCCGTCGTGCAGCGCGAGAAGAATGTGGAGACCGCCTGGGCAGACTTAGCCCGCCGAAACAACGAACTCGAGCGGAGCTGCGTCGAAGTCCTCTATCGGGAGGAGGAGGTTGCGATCTGCGAGACTGACGTCGAGATCACGGCGATGACTCAGGACACCCGGGAGGAGCAGCTTACTCGTCGCAAAGCGGAGGCCGCCTCGGCGTCGGCGGCCCTAACTACTTAGGAGGAGCTGGCCACCAAATGGGAGGCCGAGCTGGCTGCCCAGGAGTGGGCCCTTGCTGCCCTCGCCGAGCAGGTGAAGCGGGGACAAGCCGAAGCCCCGGCGACCAGCGGCGTCCCGACCAGTGCAGCCGAGGGGTTAAGCCTTGAGGAGCGGCTGAAAATCGCAAAGGACGAGCTCGAGACCGTCGTCGCCGAGCGGGCCAACGTGAAGCTAATGATGCGGACATCCTTCGGCAAGCATGGAGGTCCGTGAGGGTGGCCGGGCTCGGGTGAGTCAACGTGGGCGAGAAGGGGATGGACCAAGAGACCATCAGCCACATCGCCCTCGGCTTGAGGAGATCAGCCGGTGCCTGGAGGCTCTTCCCCGGGCTATGCAGGAGTTGGCCTCCCGAGAGGGGCACGCTCTGGCCCAAACGGTGGTCGATCACGTCCTGGCCTGCTACCGGAGCCGAGACCCTAACTTCTCGCTGGAGCTAGTCCAACAAGGGGTGGTCGAGGCTGAGGAAGGGCCCACCCGGGAGGCTGTCCGGGGCGTCACCGCTGAGGTGGCGGCGTGCTTCACGTGGGAGCCGCCGCCAGTACCGAGCAGTGGCAGCAGCAGCGAAGACTCCTCACCGCCTTTAGAGCCCGCCGACCTAGATTAGGCTTTTGTCTTTTGTTTCTTGACTTGTTGTAAATATGGGAGTGATCCCTCCGAATGGTTCTTCTTTTTGAATATAATAAAAGCCTTTCTTTGGGATCGCAACTCCAATGTTTGTCTTGATGCTTGATGAAGTCTTTTCCGCTTTTCACTTGATGTCCCAAGGAGTACTTAGCCGGACCGAGCCCGACCTTCCTCCCTCAGGAGCGAAGTCGCCCTGACCACTCATCGTCCGAGTAGTGAGACCAATCCGCGCGTTCAACCCCCAAGCCCTCGCGAGTCCGCAGCAGCTAAGTCAAGAGACAAGCACGAACTTCCTTGCTCGAGAGATAGGTCGATCCAGCACGGAGCACGCCACGACCAGTGAACACTTTTCCACTTTGCGACCACTCAAACAAGCAGACCGGAGACACGTGTGGGCAGAAACACGACCAAGAGTCCCAACGGTTTGGTGGTGTTCGGGCTAGGATGGACGGGACCGAGCACCGACAGCCCGCCCCCAGGGTCTAGGCTCTCGACCATTCTTTGCTCAAGCGGTAGGATTATCCGAGAACCCCAGAGGCACGGTAGTGCCTGGGGTACTGCCAAGCTGGCTGAACACCACGACCACTATGAAGGACTTCGGTCAGACATCACCTTTCGTACGATACACCCGACTACTGTCAATTCTGTCGTTCCGAAAAAAGTGAGCACGTGGGCAGGGTTTTGTGCGCGAGGAGACCATCTCGCCGAACAGATTAGAATGCGAGGGTCCCGAGGATAACTCGGGAACAATAGATTGCTGAGTAAGTAAGAATGTAAATTCGTATGACTTTAGCCACTCACCGGACAGCTGTCAGCCTTTCGGCCGACCGATCCAAGAGGGGTATGCTCTCCGAGCTCGGGGTGCCCGGGAACTTGGTTCCCCCGGACGGAGCGCCCGAGCACTGGAAAGAATGAGAGAGGGCCAGGGGCCAGGCGGTCCCGACCACTCGTGCCCGAGCGGTAGGACTGCCCGAGGACCCCATAGGCATGAGCAGTGCCTTTGGCACGGAGGCCCTTGCGGTCGAGCTGCTTTCATTCTTGGTTGTTGATCTGTAAGCTTTAGAAAATAGGAAAAGATTCTTTGTTTGGTGCGCTCTGTTAGTGCGGTACTCATTATAGACTGCTCTCGTTTTTGACCCGAGACCTCTCGAATACCCGGATCGGTGAAGTATACAGACAGAGGTATAACCCAGAGGTCCTATAGTCCAGTGGCGCCCGGGAAGGACTGACCAGACCGAGCATCGACAGCCCGCCCCTGGGGTCTAGGCTCCCGACCACTCTTTGCTCAAGCGGTAGGATTACCTAAGAACACCAGAGGCTCGGTGATGCTCGGGATACTGCCATGGCACCGGACACCACAGCCTATCACAACAGACTTAGGTCAGCGGCAACTGCCTGCACGCATACCGATCGGGATTCTTTTATCAACGGGAAAAATGAGAGAGCATGTTTTTCTCGCACAATCGAGCATCTCACCAGACAGATTAAACATATGGATTCCAGAGAGAAAATTTGAAATAAGAACTAGAAAATGAGAATATATATTGACAATTTTGTACAAGATTGGGTGACTTACATGGTTGGTGGTAGCCCTCGGCCAACTTGGGCGGGGGGGACCCTCGGCCTTGTTGGCCCGAGCACAAACATGTCCACCTAAGGATAGAACTTGCGCAGATGCTCAATGTTCCACGTGTTTGGGAGAGGCTGTCCATCCTCCGCAGCCAGCCGAAATGAGCCTTATCGCGGGACACCGATCACGGTAAAGGGGCCTTCCCACATGGGGGACAGTTTATTCCGTCCATCACGTGACTGAACGCGTCAGAGAACTAGATCCCCAACCTCGAGTGACCGGGCCCGGATGTGACGCTGATGATAGTGCAGCAGGCCTTGCTGGTATCTGGCTGCTCGGACGGCGGCACGTCGCCGGCGCTATTCTAAGTAGTCGACGTTGTTGCGCCTTCGCTGTTCCTGTTCTCCTTTGGAGTAGGCATGCACCCAAGGGGAGCCAAGAGTGATCTCGGAGGGGAGGACCGCCTCAGCGCCATACACAAGGAAGAAAGGGGTCTCCCCAGTGGCATGACTTGGCGTGGTCCGATTGGCCCATAGCACAACACGTAGCTCGTCGATCCACCCTTTCCCGTGCTTTGCGAGCACGTCGTAGGTTCGGGATTTGAGCCCCTTCAGTAACTCAGCATTGGCACGCTCGACCTGCCCTTTGCTCCGAGGATGAGCGACAGAGGCGAAGCAGAGCTTGATGCTAAGGTCCTCGCAGTAGTCCCCGAACAGGGCACTTGTGAATTGAGTGCCATTGTCGGTGATGATCCTGTTCGGGACGTCGAAGCCACTTGTGATACCATGGATGAACTGAAGCACCGTGTTCTTGGTAACCTTGATGACTGGAACCGCCTCCAGCCACTTAGTGAACTTGTCGATGGCGACGTAGAGGTACTCATAGCCCCCGATTGCTCAGGGGAATAGACCCAGGATGTCCAGCCCCCAGACCGCGAAGGGTCATGACAGGGGGATGGTGTGAAGGGCCTGAGCTAGCTGGTGAATCTGCTTTGCATGGAACTAGCACGCCTTGCAGCGCCGAACCAACTCGGAAGTGTCCTGGAGAGCTGTAGGCCAGTAGAAACCTTGCTGGAAGGCCTTCCCGACCAGCGTGCAGAACGATGCATGACCACCGCACTTGCCCTCGTGGATCTTAGTGAGAAGCTCACCGCCTTCTGCCCGGGTGATGCATTTCAGGAGGACACCGTCCGTGCCGCGCCGGTAGAGACCCCCGTCTACTTTGGCATAGCGTTTGGACTGCCGTGCAATCCTCTCAGCAGAGGCATCATTCCTGGGGAGAATATTTTCTTTCAAGTACCCTCGGATCTCGTTGATCCACGAGGCATCTTGAGAACCGCCAGCAAGCGCAGTGCACTCACCGGGCGGCGGTGCCCTGACGAGGCTTCCCACTGAGGGTGCCGCCTGGGTTCCCCCAAATAGGCTCGAGGGTTCCCCTTCATCCTGGTCGGCAGGCAGGACGGAAGGCCATGTGAGCCTTTCTTCAAAGGCTCTCGCAGGGACGCGCGTACGGGAAGAGGCCAAGTGAGAGAGGTCATCGGCCAGAGCGTTGTCGCGGTGAGATATGTACCGCAGCTCCAGGCCATCAAAGTGCCTTTCCAACCTCCTGACTTCCGCCACGTACGCCACGATTTGAGGATCCGTGCACTGGTATTCCTTGGACACTTGGTTGACCAGCAACTGGGAGTCTCCCTTGACCAACAAGCGATGAATGCCAAGGCCCACCGCAGCTCGGAGGCCAGCGATGAGGCCCTCATATTCCACCATGTTATTGGTTGCTCAAAAATGCAGCTGCACGACGTACCGGAGTTCTTCACCCGTTGGGGAGGTGAGAACCACTCCGACCCCGCGGCTTTCAGCGTGAGGGAACCGCCGAAGTGCATACCCCAGTATCCAGGGGCATCGTGCCCGGGATATGCGAAAATCTCTTCTCGGTCAATCTCGGGGACGGGCGTCCACTCCGCCACAAAGTTAGAGAGCGTCTGGCTTTTGATCGCCTGGTGGCTGACAAAGTGCAGATCGAACCCCGCTAGCTCCACCACCCACTTGATGATGCGTCCAGTGCCTTCTCGGTTCCGGAGGATTGGCCCCAGCGGATACGTGGTAACCACAGAGACCTTGTGCGCCAGGAAGTAGTGGCGCAGCTTCCAGGAAGTGACGAGCACGGCATAGAACAGCTTCTGGGCTTGGGGATATCTTGTCTTGGCGCCTCGGAGGACTTCAATGACGAAGTACACCGGTCGCTGTACACGGTGGGCTCGGACTACGGGTTCACTCAAGGGCTTGTCACAGCCCCCGAGCTCAGCGGCATGCTCGGGGCTGGCTGAATGCTCGGGCTCGACTCCCAGGTTGGGAGGAGCCTGAAAGTGCCTAGAGGGGGGTGAATAGGCTTTTCTGAAAATTAAAACTAAAACAGTGGATTAAATCTGCCGGATACTCCGGTGAAGGTCGGATACTCCGGTCTGGTCTAGAGTATCCAGTCTAGTCCGGAGTCTCAGGTCTATACAGGAATTCTAGAACAACTACGAATTAAAGCAAGTAGCTAGAATCTAAGGTTGAAGCTAGGTCTACTGGATATCACAGAGCTAAAATAACACTTAACACTAGCAAGATGATCACTAGAGCAATTTGTATGAAGAATCACAAATTTCACACGATAAAACAAATTGCACGAATACAAACACAAGAGATTATCCCGGAGTTCGGCCACCTCACAAAGAAGTGCCTACGTCTCCGTTGAGGAGCTCACAAAGAGCCGGGTCTTTTCCAACCCTATCCTCTTCTAGAGACCACCAAGATCAAGCTAGAAATTCTTACTCAATTCAAAAATGTTTACAAACTTCCCGTGGCACTCCACAAGTTTGGGTGCTCTACGGGCGGCGTCTTGCTGTCTAGAAGCACGAAGCTTCAAGAGAAATGATCGCAGCGAATGCTCGATGAAGAACTCAATGCTCAAGTGGCTTAAACCCTCTCCAAACACAAACTCTCTAAATTTTTGCAAACTTTGCACTAGAGGTGGTTGGAGGGTCTTTGAAAGCTCTTAAAGTGCTCAAGAGGTCTAAAGTTCACCAGCAACAGCATGCCCTAAATGCCATGGGGTGTGGGAGCATTTATAGCCCTCTCTCAAAAACTAGCAGTTACTGTTTTGTCAGAACTGACCGAAGTATCCGGTGAACACCGGAGTATCCTGCCCTAAATCCAAAAACGACGTCAGAACGATCACAGAACGTGTCAGAACTAGCCGTTACAGTTTTGTTAAGTTACCGGAGTCTCCGGTGAACACCGGAGTCTCCGGTCCTGAAAGGGCTTCCAAAAACACTAAGTTCGGAGACTAGCCAGACCCTCCGGCCTCTCCAGGTACCGGAGTATCCGGTGAACACCAGAGACTCCGGTCTTTTTATAAAAAGATTAAAAGCTAACCGAGACTCTCTGCTGGAGTCTCTCTCGGAGACTCCGGTTAAAACTTAATCTCTTACCGGAGTATCCGGTGAACACCGGAGACTCCGGTCTTTTTCAATTAAAATAAAGACCTAACCGAGACTCTCTGGCGGAGTCTCCCTCAGAGACTCCCATCTGTTAACCCATAAATTACTAGAGTATCCGGTGAACACCGAAGACTCCGGTGTTTTTTCCAATAAAAATAAACCGTAACCGAGACTCTCTGCCGGAGTCTACCTCGGAGACTCCGGACTAAATACTGAGTACCGGAGTATCCGGTGAACACCGGAGTATCCGGACTCAGTGAATTTTTGCAGAACTAACTCGGTGTCCGTGGGTGATTGTGTCTCTCAACTAGTTGGTTCTAAGGGATACTTTGAGCATTGAGACACTAACCAAGCAATCAAATGCAACCCTCTTAATAGAGCGGCTATCCTAGACTCAATTTCAAAAATAAAAGAATTTAAATCCTATTGAGTACTCTTCATTGATTCTCCATTTGTTTCGACGGGCGTCAAACGTCACTTCTCTTTTCAACTAATACTTAAACATGTTCATAACTTAGATAAACATATTAGTTTCTTAATTGTTTTGTCATCAATAAGCCAAAACCCACTTAGGGGGCCTAGATACACTTTCAATCTCCCCCTTTTTGGTGATTGATGACAACACGATTAATTCTTACACAAAAATATATGAATTAGGATTTTGAATTCTAGAAGATATGGTGAGCTCCCCCTAAATGTGTGTATTGTTTAAACTCGAGTTATATACAAATGCACATATTTAAGATTTAAATTCGCAAGAGCTCCCACTATATCCTAGAATCCGTGGGATACAATCTTAAGAAGACAAAATGCTTTATGGTAGGATATGGAACACACTTAACTTAAGAAAGTATGACAATCATCACACTAACATAAAGTCTTACAAATTTAAAAGAGCACAAGGTTCATCACAAATAATAGTCCAATTGTCCAACAACGATTAAGAATTAAACAGAGTCCAAAGCTAGAAAACTAAGGAAACTAGGAAACTATGGAATGGATAACTTTCTCTCCCCCTTTGGCATCAAGCACCAAAAAGAGAGAGCCTAATCGCTGCTGCCGTCTTCATCATCATCATCATCTTCTTCAGCATCACTTCCTTCAGAGTCGTTGCCAGGAGCGGCGTCGGAGGAGTCATCTTGCGCTTGTTGTTGAGAGCTCTTTGCAGCTGCTTGGGCTTCATCATACCATGCCCAAGGGTTTTCAAACTCTACCGATGCACTCTCCGCTTCATCCAAAGCGATGGGTGAACAAGGTGGCTGAAGGTTCATGGAGGTGTACATCTCTTTCTGACGCTTCTCCATTTTCTTTAAGCGAACAACTTGCTCCTTGATTTGAGTGGCATTATGAGTGCAAACTCTGAAGATCGCTTTGAGAGCGCTTTTGATGAATGATGACCCTCGAGGAGGAGCACGTCTCGAGGCAAACTGTAGTGAGCTCGAAGGAGCACGAGGAGGTGATGGAGATGGAGAAGGAGCTCAGATGTTCAGGGGCCTCATCCGATAGGGTTCATGCTTTACTTCCTTCACAAAGGTCTTCTTGGACACCCTCTCAATGATAAACATTATGTAAGGGGCATATCCACATATTTTGATTGGCGACTTGGATGTAAATACAATCTCTTCCCAAAGAAAGTGTGCCACACTGAAGGGAGCATGGTCATTGGACATGGCAGCAAGGAGGTTTCTGGAGATACTCCACTGTTGTTGCATCCCCACTCTTAGGCGCCAAGGTGAGTCGAAACAAGGAGTTTAAGCAACGATAGAATGGCCTCATCCCTGTAAGCTTTCCAAACTCAACTCATCCATGATTTAGATACATGAACCCAATTTCTTCCAAAGTCAGCTGATTCTCATTGTGAATTTGATTTTTGGATGTATCTCTAGCATCAAGATGGAAGTAATGAGCGAAACCTCTGAAGCTAATTCTGTACTTAAATCCTTCTATCATCCAGTGCATAACGGGATTCTCAGATCCCTCAAACCACACTGTAGCATAAAACTGTGCGATAACTTTCTCGCACCAATCATACCTGAAAGCCATTATATTTTTGACCTTCTTGCTCTCACAAGCTGCAATGACCTCATTGAACATGGGGTCATCTTTCTGAGCCATATAGTTCCAGTCAATCCACTGCATAGGAGTAATCGGCTTCTTCTTGGCCAAGATCACCGTTTCATAGAAATCTGCCTGAAAATCATTCCAAAACCGATGATCTGCAACATTTTTCTCAAAATCATATGGGTTGTTCAACCTTTCACTAACAACCCTGGATACATGCTTCATGTAGTTTATCGTTTGTTTTGGAGTGTCGAGGATGCTAGCAGTTCTCAGAGGTCTATGAAGCTTCAATGGTCCAACAACTTCATCAGCCTTCTCTTCTTCCTCATTATCCTCGTACTCAGACGAGTGCTCTGAAGCCACACCTTTGCCTCTCTCTTCCCTAGAGGGCATTCCACCTCTTCCTCTTCCCGCTGTCACTTTAGCTAAGCCCTTTCCCCTAGCACTTTCTCGGCCTCTCATAGCTTGAGTTTTGGTCCGGCATACAGTCACAATGTCCCTTTCATATTGTTTAGTGGCTCCTCCTTCTTCAATGTGAATACCTCTGCCTAAGGCCACTTTGCGGACTCTTTCATCGCTTGCGTGCCCACTTCCACTATCTTCAAAATGTGCCGGTGCTCTTGCTTCTTGAGCGCGAGGGTCACTCATTTGTTTCTTCTTCCTCTCGAAAGTATGACCCTTCACAAAACGATCTCCGGCCATTGCAAAAATCCTAAGAGATATAGAATGAAATATGGATGTGAGGAAAAACTGATTAAAGAAGGGCTGCTGAAAAAACAGGTTGATACTGGAGTATCTGGTGAACACCGGATACTCCGGTCAGCCCCGAGAAATCTCCCAAAACCTAGGGTTTTGGAAGATTCGGCCGATTAGAGTTGAAACTTGTTTAGGGATGAGTTCTAGGAGGTACTAGGAGCTATTCTACCAAGGGAAAACGATCCTAGACAAGGGCATTGATAGATCGGGAAGATTTGAAAAAAAAACCTTTTGAGCAAAAATCCTCCGGGGATCTTGATGAATAGGAATTTCCAGATATTCCGGCATTGAATCCAAGTGAGAAACTAAGCAAATCTTGAAGCTCCTTGGTTGTTTCTCAAAAATCACCGGAGAGGATGCTTTTGGGAGAGAGGAGTTGAGAATAGATGTAAAAAGGAGAATTGTTCGGGCAGAGGGGTTATGTGGGAAATCTGGACACACCGGAGACTCCGGTGAAGACCGGAGACTCTGGTCCTGACACTTATACCGGAGACTCCGGTGGAGACCGGAGACTCCGGTCCTGATACTTGTACCGGAGACTCCGGTGAAGATCGGACTATCCAGTAACTAGAACCACGACTGGAATCAGCTTGAGCAGTGAACAGTGTTAGGTCCGGATACTCCGGTGAACACCGGACATTCCGGCACCTGGAACTATGACAGAGTAGATTTAAAGCTGAGATTTGGAGAGGAGTTTTTCGGGAGAGAATCGTTGGACATAAGGACTAATTTGCTAAATGTGATAAGCCAACAAGCATCATTACATAACTATGATCACAAATTGCAAATCATGATCGAGAGACCAAAGAGCCAAATAATTTTGAAAAAATCACTAAAAAATGCAGTTTTCGCAAACCCTTAGCTAAGAAAGCTATAAATCTATGACAAGCAAATGTATACAACAGTTCAAGCCACGTTTCGAGAATCTAGGATATTTAATTCACTTCTCAACTCGCAAAACCTTTGCTCGTCTAGTGGCTTAGTGAGGATATCGGCTAATTGTCTTTCGGTTCTCACATGGCGAATATCGATATCCCCTTTTGTTGCATGATCTCTCAAGAAATGATGTCTAATGTCTATGTGCTTGGTTCTTGAGTGTTGTACGGGATTGTTGGCTATTTTGATGGCACTCTCATTATCACACAAAAGTGGAATTTTGGATGTTTTGTGGCCATAGTCTCTTAGAGTTTGCCTCATCCATAGGAGTTGAGCACAACAAGCTCCCGCGGCAACATATTCGGCTTCGGCGGTAGATAGAGCTACGGAATTTTGTTTCTTGGATGACCATGGAACTAAGGACCTACCCAAGAATTGGCAAGTTCCCGAAGTACTTTTTCTATCTACTTTGCAACCGGCATAATCGGATCCGAATAGCCGATAAGGTTGAAGGATGACCCTTTACCATAAGCCAAGGTATGATGTATGAACTAAATATCGAAGAATCCTCTTAATGGCCATTAAATGGCACTCTTTGGGAGCGGCTTGAAATCTTGCACACATGCACACACTAAGCATGATATCGGGCCTAGATGCACATAAATAAAGCAAAGAGCCTATCATGGAACGATATACCTTTTGATCCACGCTTTTGCCTTCTCCATTGAGATCAAGATGTCCATTAGTTTGCATAGGTGTCTTGATTGGTTTGGCATTCTTCATGTCAAACTTCTTGAGCATGTCTTTGATATACTTGGTTTGGCAAATGAAGGTTCCTTCCTTGATTTGTTTGATTTGAAATCCGAGAAAGAACTTCAATTCCCCCATCATAGACATCTCAAATCTCCTTGTCATGATCCTACTAAAGTCTTCACAAAATTGTTGATTAGTAGAACCAAATATACTGTCATCGACATATATTTGGCAAACAAATAAATCATTGTCAACATTCTTAGTAAAAAGAGTAGAGTCGGCTTTGCCTATTTCAAAGCCCTTTTTGACAAGAAAATTCATAAGGCATTCATACCATGCTCTAGGAGCTTGCTTTAGCCCATAGAGCGCCTTATGGAGTTTGAAAACATGTCCGGGAAGCTTGGGATCTTCAAAGCCAGGCGGTTGCTCCACATATACCAATTCGGAGATTGGTCCATTGAGAAATGCACTCTTCACATCCATTTGATATAGCTTGAAATCATGGTGAGTAGCATAGGCTAATAAAATACGAATTGACTCAAGCCTAGCTACGGGAGCATAAGTCTCACCAAAATCCAAACCTTCGATTTGAGTGAACCCTTGAGTAGCCAAGCTAGCTTTGTTCCTTGTTACTATCCCATTTTCATCTTGTTTGTTGCGGAAGACCCATTTCGTCCCAATCATATTTTGCTTTGGCCTTTCCACCAAAGACCAAACTTCAATTGTTTTGAAGTTGTTCAATTCTTCTTGCATAGCCATCACCCAATCCGGATCATCAAGCGCTTCTTCTACCTTCAAAGGCTCCAAAGAGGAAACAAAAGAGGAAAATTTGCAATTCTTGAACGAGTAGTTACCCCCTTTTGTATATCACCAAATATGTTGTCCACGGGGTGATCTCTTTGGATGCTTTGATGAACGCGTGGGTGTGGCACTTGTGACTGATGTTGAATGTCTTCCACTTCATCATCCAAAAAATTATTTGGGTCTTCAAGGTCTTGATTTTGGTCTTGTGGTGTTTTGTCGTCTTGATCTTGAGTTGATGTTGATGGTTCTACTTGCATTGATGAAGACGGTTGATCTTGATCATTTTGAGCCTCTTGAACCTTTTGTTGCTCTAAGGGCTTGATTTCGCCAATTGCCATCTTCTTGATTGCTTCGCTTAGTATTTCTTCATCACCTAGCACATTAGGATCAACTTGCTCCACTTAGGAGCCATTAGATTCATCAAATGTTACGTCTCTCACAATTTCAACGCAACCGGTGGTTTTGTTGAAAATACGGTAGGCGTAGGCATTTGATCCATAACCAAGCATAAAGCCTTCATCTACTTTTGGAGCAAATTTTGAACTTCTAGCTTTCTTGTTTAAAATAAAGCATTTGCTACCAAAAACCTTAAAGTAGGAAACGTTTGGTTTGTTACCGGTTAGAAGCTCATATGCGGTCTTGTTCAATATCTTGTGTAAATACAACCGGTTGATGGCATGGCATGCGGTGTTGATTGCTTCCGCCCAAAATTGATCTGATACCTTGTATTCATCAAGCATTGTTCTTGCGGACTCAATTAGAGTCCTATTCTTTCTCTCGACCACTCCATTTTGTTGAGGGGAGTAGGGAGCCGAGAATTCATGCTTGAATCCCTCTTCATCAAGAAACTCTTCAACTTGTATATTCTTGAACTCACTTCCATTGTCGCTTCTCACTCTCTTGATCTTCACTTCGAACTCATTTTGGGCTCTTCTTACAAACTTCTTGAAAATAGCTTGTGTTTCACTTTTATCATGCAAGAAGAATACCCAAGTGAAACATGAAAAGTCATCAACAATAACTAAACCATATTTGTTACCTCCAATACTTATGTAGGCAATTGGCCCAAATAAGTCCATGTGGAGGAGTTCCAATAGTCTTGTAGTTATCATCACATTTTTCACGGGATGAGATGCTCTAACTTGTTTTCCCGCTCGACAAGCACTACAAATTCTATTTTTCTCAAAAGAAACATTTGTTAGTCCTAGAATGTGTTCGCCCTTTTGAAGTTTGGACAAATTCCTCATGCCAACATGAGCAAGTCGGCGATACCAAAGCCAACCCATGCTAGACTTAGCCATCAAGCAAGTTTTAGGCTTTACTTCATCCGTTGAAAAATCAACAAGATAAAATTTACCCTTCAACTTACCGGTGAAGGCTATTGAGGCGTCTTCCCTTCTAGAAACAATCACACTCTCATTTGTAAAAAGACAATTATAACTTATCTCACATAATTGGGATACGGATAATAAATTGTAATTAAGAGATTTGACTAACAAGACATTTGAAATAGAATGATCATTTGAGATGGCGATTTTACCTAGGCCTATTACCTCTCCTTTTCCATTATCGCCAAAAATAATGTTTTCATGAGGTCCTCCATTTTCTTCAAAAGAGGAAAACATACTCTTCTCTCCGGTCATGTGATTTGTACATCCACTATCAATGACCCAACTTGATCTACCGGAGGAGTATGCCTACAAAATAAAATTATGCCTTTATTTTAGGTACCCAAATTTGTTTGAGTCCTTTAGCGTTAGTCACAAGCACTTTTGGCACCCACACATTTCTTTTAACAATTCTATCTCTTGTGCGGGGACCAACATAAAGAGCAACCACTTTACTACGGTGGTCTCTCTTGAGCATATATGAGGCATAGAATGAACATTGAGGAGCATGAGCCTTTGGTTGCCTTGTTTGAGCCGTGTGATTAACTTGTTTGCCTCCTTTGACAAACTTGAGGCACTCCACTCCATTCAATAGCACACGACCATTTGGGTTGCTCGTGTATTGGTCAAATCCAAGACCTCTCTTTTGCTTGTTGTCTTTGGCTTGGATGGTCTTGTAAAGTGCATCTTTTGATTTATAGGTTTTGATGCACCCATATTTGACCAAGGCATTTAGCCTCTCATTCTCCTTTTGTAACGCTTACAAGGATTCAACATTAGTTGTACAAGCATTTATATCAAAGTTGGAACAACGAGAGCATCCATTGCTAGTAGATGCACTAGATAGTAACTTTGCTTCACTAGAGTCGGATGAGCCTTTCTTAAGATTATCAATTTGTGTTTCAAGAGTTTTATAATTTTAATCTAAACAAGATAATTTCTCTTGAAGCAAGAAATTGTTACTCTTAAGATCGGCAATTGAGGAATTGGCTAAATCATAATCTTTAGACGATTTCTCAACTTTTTCCTTCTCTTTAGCAAAAAGCTCCTCGAGTTCAAGGTTTCTCTACTTTTCAAGGATGAGCAAGTCCTCTTGTCTCTCGAGGGTCTCTTCATGACTATCTATTATATCCATTAGCTCCTTTATTTTGGCCATAACATTTTTATTCAAACCTTTGAACAAGTTATCACAATCACTATCATATTCACTATCACTATCTAAAAGCTTAGATTGAGATTTTACCTTGCGGCTTTTAGCCATGAAGCACTTCGGGGAGTCGTCATCATCATCACTCATTAAGAGTGATTTTCTTGGTGTAGGCTCATGAATGACAATGGTGGTGACTCCTTCATCATCGGAGTCGGAGTCGGAGTTTGAATCCCACTCTTCTCTAATGTGTGCTTGGCCCGAATACTTTTTCTTGTACATCTTATTCTTGTCCTTCTTGTATGGCTTGATTTTATTGTCTTCTTTGTCCTTTCCTTTCTTCTTGTTCGGACAATCGGCTATGAAGTGACCAACTTCGCCACATTCATAGCATGCCCTCCTTGATGTTCTCTTCTTAGACATGTCCCTCTTGTATTTTGAATAGCCTCCCTTTCTCATGAATTTTTTGAACCTTTTCACAAAGAATGCCATTTCTTCATCTTCGGAGCTTTCATCCTCACTTGTACTTGATTCTTGGACTTGCTTGCTTTTCCTTGCCTTGAATGCAACCTCCTTGTTCTTTGAGGTTGAGCTTTGTTTTGCATGAATCTTCACTTCATTTGCTTCTTCTTCCATAAGCTCATGAGCAAGGATTCTTCCAAGCACATCGCTTGGTGTAAGCCTCTTGTAGTCCCTTCTCTCTCGGAGGAGCGTCACCAAAGTGGGATTTCTAGGAGCAAATGCTCTAAGCAATCTCTTCACCACTTTGTGATCATCAATGTCCTTGCTTCCGAGCCCTCTTAGCTTGTTCACAAGTACCATCATCCGATCATACATTGCTTGAGGAGTTTCATGATCTTCCATCACAAATCTTCCTAGCTTTCCCTCGAGCAGCTCTATTTTGGATTCTCTCACACTTGTAGTCCCTTCATGAGCAACTTGAAGTGTATCCCAAATTTGCTTGACTTCTTCAAGTCCATCCACTTTATTGAATTCTTCCGGACTCAAAGCACTAAGCAACACACTTGTGGCTTGAGCATTGCGATGCATATTTTGTTCTTCACTTGAGGTGAGCTCTTGATCTTCCTCTGGCAACTCAAAACCTGTACAAATAATCTTCCAAATACTTGGATGAAGAGAGATTAAATGCATTTTCATTTTGTGCCTCCAAGCGGCATAATGTGTACCATCGAAGAATGGTGCACGCCCAGAAAGCACGAAAATATAGTTGCTTGAAGAATTCAAACGATCATAATTGAAAGGAATTTCACTTCCCTTTCCTTTATCATTACCGTCGTCACTCCTTGATGGATCATCTTTAAAACCCCTCTAACTTCCGGATGTCGACATAATAATTTCCTCCAAGTGGTGAAGCCTTGTAGGAGGTTAGGCTCTGATACCAATTGAAAGTGCCTAGAGGGGGGTGAATAGGCTTTTCTGAAAATTAAAACTAAAATAGCGGATTAAATCTACCAGATACTCCGGTGAAGGTCGGATACTCCGATCTAGTCCGGAGTATCCGTTCTAGTCTGGAGTCTCCGGTCTATACAGGAATTCTAGAACAACTACGAATTAAAGCAAGTAGCTAGAATCTAAGGTTGAAGCTAGGTCTATTGGATATCACAGAGCTAAAATAACACTTAACACTAGCAAGATAATCACTAGAGCAATTTGTATGAAGAATCACAAATTTCACACGATAAAACAAATTGCACGAATACAAACACAAGAGATTATCCCGGAGTTCGGCCACCTCACAAAGAAGTGCCTACGTCTCCGTTGAGGAGCTCACAAAGAGTCGGGTCTTTTCCAACCCTATCCTCTTCTAGAGACCACCAAGATCAAGCTAGAAATTCTTACTCAATTCGAAAATTTTTACAAACTTCCCGTGGCACTCCACAAGTTTGGGTGCCCTACGGGCGACACCTTGCCATCTAGAAGCACGAAGCTTCAAGAGAAATGATCGTAGCGAATGCTCGATGAAGAACTCAATGCTCAAGTGGCTTAAACCCTCTCCAAACACAAACTCTCTAAATTTTTGCAACTTTGCACTAGAGGTGGTTGGAGGGTCTTTGAATGCTCTTAAAATGCTCAAGAGGTCTAAAGTTCACCAGCAACAGTAAGCCCTAAATGTCATGGGGTGTGGGAGCATTTATAGCCCTCTCTCAAAAACTAGCTGTTACTGTTTTGTCAGAACTGACTGGAGTATCCGGTGAACACCGGAGTATCCGACCCTAAATCCAAAAACGGCGTCAGAACGGTCACAGAACGTGTCAGAACTAGCCGTTACAGTTCTGTTAAGTTACCAGAGTCTCCGGTCCTGACAGGGCTTCCAAAAACACTAAGTCTAGAGACTAGACGGACCCTCCGGCCTCTCCAGGTACCGGAGTATCCGGTGAACACCGGAGACTCCGGTATTTTTATCAAAAAGATTAAAAGCTAACCGAGACTCTCTGCCGGAGTCTCTCTCGGAGACTCCGGTTAAAACTTAATCTCTTATCGGAGTATCCGGTGAACACCGGAGACTTCGGTCTTTTTCAATTAAAATAAAGACCTAACTAAGACTCTCTGGCGGAGTCTCCCTCGGAGACTCCGGTCTGTTAACCCATAAATTACCGGAGTATCCGGTGAACACCGGAGACTCCGGTGTTTTTCCAATAAAAATAAACCGTAACCGAGACTTTCTGCCGAAGTCTACCTCGGAGACTCCGGACTAAATACTGAGTACCGAAGTATCCCGTGAACACCGGAGTATTCGGACTCAGTGAATTTTTGCAGAACTAACTCGGTGTCCGTGGGTGATTGTGTCTCTCAACTAGTTGGTTCTAAGGGATAGTTTGAGCATTGAGACACTAACCAAGCAATCAAATGCAACCCTCTTAATAGAGCGGCTATCCTAGACTCAATTTCAAAAATAAAAGAATTTAAATCCTATTGAGTACTCTTCATTGATTCTCCATTTGTTTCGATGGGCGTCCAACGTCACTTCTCTTTTCAACTAATACTTAAACCTGTTCATAACTTAGATAAACATATTAGTTCCTTAATCGTTTTGTCATCAATAAGCCAAAACCCACTTAGAGGGCCTAAATGCACTTTCAGAGCCAGGCGCTCGGGCTCGGCTCCCTGGTCGAGAGGAGTCGCCAGAACTGGAGACGGCCCGGGGGCGGCCGGGAGCTGGGACTCAGCACCTTGCCCCGAGCACTCATCACGCTCCACTACCAGTACCATACTCACGACCTGAGGTGTGGCCGAGACGTAGAGCAGCAGAGGCTCGACCTCGGAGGGGGCTACCAGTACGGGTGGTGAGGTGAGGTACTTCTTCAAGTCATGGAAGGCCTGCTCAACCTCCGGCGTCTAGTCAAAGCGACCGGTCTTCTTGAGGAGTTTGAAGAGGGGGATTCCTCGCTCCCCGAGCTTGGAGATGAAGCGTCCGAGGGCCGCCATGCAGCCGGCGAGGCGCTGAACTTCCTTGAGCTGAGCCGGGGGTCGCATCTGCTCGATGGCCCGGATCTTCTATGGGTTAGCCTTGATTCCTCGGCTAGAGACCAAAAAATTGAGGAGCTTGCCCGCAGGCACCCCGAAGACACACTTCTTGGGTTGAGCTTCAAGCGGGTAGTGCGAAGACTGTTGAAAGTCTCGGCCAGATCTTCCAGCAAGGTAGCGCAGTCTCAGGATTTGACCACGAGATCGTCGATGTAAGCCTCGACGTTGAGGCCAACCTGTGAATCAAGGGTAATGCGCACAGCGCGCTGGAAAGACGACTCAGCGTTGCGCAAACCAAATGGCATTGACACATAACAATAAGTCCCCACCGGAGTGGTAAAAGAAGTTTTTTCTTCATCCTCTACGGCCATGCGGATTTGGTGATAACCAGAGTTTGCATCTAAAAAACATAAAAGATCGCACCTCGCGGTTGCATCTACAATCTGATCTATGCGGGGTAAACAAAAAGGATCTTTTGGGCAAGCCTTGTTTAAGTCGGTGTAGTCGACGCACATGCGGAGCTTGCTGTTGGCCTTCGGGACGATGACTGGGTTTGCCAGCCACTCGGGGTGGAGGACTTCTCGGATGAAGCCGGCGTCAAGGAGCTTACTTACTTGCTCCCGGATGAACTCCTGGCGTTCGTGCGCCTACCGCCGGACTTTCTGTCACACCGGCCGTGCGTCCGGCCGCACAGCCAGGTGGTGCTCAATCACCTCCCTAGGGATCCCGGGTATATCGGATGGCTGCCATGCAAACAAGTCGACGTTAGCCCGGAGGAAGGGGACGAGCGCGCTTTCCTATTTGCTGCCCAGGTCACCGCCGATTCGGACGACCTGGGAAGCGTCTTCGCCCACCACGACCTCCTTTGTAGGGACAGAGGCATCGGCAGCGAGTCGGGGTTTGGATGAAGAGGGTCCCGGGCCCCCTGGGTGTCCTTCGACCTTGGCCCAAGCAGAGACCAAGGCCGAGTATAGCTGCTCGGCGTAGGAGATGGCGCTGCCGATCTCGGCGGGCACGGAAATGGGGCCTGCAGGGCCCGGCATCTTGACTGTGAGGTAGACATAGTGGGTGACCACCATGAACCGAGCGAGCGCCGGGCACCCGAGGATGGCGTTGTAGGGGAGGGGGACTTTCGCGATATCGAAGATGACGTTCTCCGTCCGGAAGTTGTCCCGGCTCCCGAATGTCACGGGCAACTCGACCTACCCGAGGGGCAGGGTGTGCCCGGGCGTCACCCCATAGAAGGGGAGCGACAGCTTTAGGCGCCTGGAAGGCACCTGCAGGTTCTCGAAGGCCTCCCAGGAGAGGAGGTTCAGGCCTCCACCTCCGTCAATTAGCACTCTGCTGACATTTATGTTGCAGATGGTGGGGGACACTACCAGGGGTAGTCGCCCCACGCCTACAATACTTGCGGGGTGGTCGGCCAGGCTAAACGTGATCGGGGAGTCCGACCATTTCAGGGGCCTTGCGCCCTCTGTGCTTGGGGTCGCCGAGCACACCTCGCGCTGCATGGTCTTGACACAGTGGCAGGAGGAGGGTGTATACGCGCCTCCGTCGATGAAGGCGACAGTGTGCTCAGGCTCCTGGAAACCGAGCTCTCGATTCTCGAGGGCGGCTCTATCGTCGCCGCCCCTGCGGGGCTCTTCGCAGTCCCTCTGGCGCCGCTCGATGAGACCTTTGACCGTGCGGCACTCCGTGAGGTCATACCACTCGGTTTGGTGGATCTGGCACCACTTCCCTGGCTCAGGCCTCACGGGAGCGGGGGCCCTTGCGGGAGCCGGGACCCTGGTAGGAGCCGGAGCCCTTGCGAGCACGGGCCTTCTGTCGGCGGCCGCACGGCGTGTCGGCCGGCGGTCAGGGCCTTCTGCTAGGCCACGAGAAGGGCCCTCGGCTGGCACGACAGGGGTGGCCTCGCGCCTTCTTCTCTTTTTCTTTTCCCGCCTGTCAGAGTGGGAAGGACTTGGTTGATCGGCAGTGGGTTGCTCAGGGCACAGAACATGCCACGCTCGAGCCTCTGCTGCCTTGGCGCACTTGTTGGCCAACACGAAGAGTTCCGCGGTGGTTTCAACCTCGTGCGTGCCCAGCTTTTCGAGCATCCGCTCGTCGCGTACACCATGCCGGAATGCGACAATAATGGCGTGGGGGGTTATCTGCGGGATGGTGTTGCGGACCTGGCTAAAGCGCTGTATAAAGCGCCGCAACGTCTCCCCCTCCGCTGTTTCATGGCGTGGAGATCGCACTCTAGACCGGGGCGCGTGAACGTACCCTGAAAGTTAGCCACAAACTGGTGGCAGAGATCATCTCAGGAGCCGATGGATCTTGGGGGTAAGTTCATAAGCCAAGAATGGGCAGAGCCCCTCAAGGCTACATGAAAATAATTGGCCATCACCTTTTCACTGCTGCTCGCCGCTTGGACAGCGGTGGTGTAGATTTGGAGGAACTCGACGGGGTCGATGGACCCGTCGTACTTCTCCGGCAATTCTAGTCGGAACTTCATGGGCCAGTTGACCCGGCGGAGCTCGCTGGTGAAGGCGCGGCAGCCTGTGCCGTACCCTGCTGCGCGGGTAGCGCCCTTGGGCGGTGAACGCCAGGGAGCCCCGGCGGTCATGGGCCGGCATGGAGGAGGCTTGGTCCTCAGCTTCGGCCTCATGCCGGGACTCCCATTGGCGCTCAAAGGTAACACGCGCGTCTTCGACGGCCCTCCGCTCGTTGAGATGTAAGCGGAGGTCCTGAGCTCCGGTAGTGGCCAGGGGAGCAGCACTCCACTTGGAGGCCCCCAGGCCGGTTCGGCCGCCGCCTGAGGATGGACCAGCCTTGGTTTCACCGCGGTGGGAGGTAGCCCGAGAGCTTTCGGCCAACACCTGATGGTGTGCCGTGCCCACCAGGGCGGCCACCTCCTGGAGCCAGCGGCCTTCTGGGGTTCCCCCCGCCGCTTGGACAAGCAGGTGCCTAAGGAGAGCTTGCGCCGCAAGCAGCGCGCTCCCAAGATTGGCATCACCGAAGGTGAGTTTGCGCCGCAACGGCGCCCGACGCTGTCCAGATGTGGACCTCGCGGCAGGAGTTTCTGCTGCTTGCTAAGGGTTAGGCGGTGCGCTTGCAACGGCGGCGGCGGCCCTGCTGGGCCCAGCGCCATGGTTCCTGTGAGAGGGGAGCGCCGTGCGGGCGGACCGGGGCTGCTGCTGAGGAGCAGCAGCGACTGGGGCCTCCTGTGTGAGGGGCTCCATTTCTTCACTAGAGCTGGAGCCGGTGCGTCGGAGACGATAGCCACCTGCCATTTTTTTCTGCAGGAAAACAAAACAAATTCAGGGATGCAACCCCCTACCTGGCGCGCCAGCTGTTGGAGGGTGAACTCCTCAAGTAGGGATCGGGAGGGACCCCCTTTGAGATTCGGCTGGGGGATGATTCTGAATCTGTTTTGCCGGTGAAATAAATGGGTGTAAATACGATGCAGGTGGGATGGAAGGATCGGATGCAGAAGTAGTAAATGCACTGGAGGTTTTTAGACAGGTTCAGGCCGCACTGAGCGTAACACCCTACTCCTGTGTGTATGCTATAAATGCTCTAAGAATGTCTCTCAAAGATGTTGCTGGTTACAAGAATATTTGTCTAGCCTAGAGCTTCGGGCTCCTTGTTCTTCAGTAATCTGAGCTTCTGTGCTTGTACTGAACCTCTGTCTTCTTTCTCGGCTTGCTTCTAACTTCGCTGTCTCAGTCCACTCGTCCTTCTCTTACCTCTCTTCTCCGGGGAGCCCGCCCTGCTTTAAATACTCGCCGGGCGGTAGCGTGCCCAGAAAGGGAGAGCACGAGTTCCAAGGCGCCATAAATGGAAAGCAACCATCATGGGCTGCTACGTGAGGTGACGGGGAGGGTTGAAAACGTGCCCCCGTCTGGTCTTGTTCGTCATCATGCCGTTCTACAATGGGCGCCGCAGAGAGGGCCCACCAGGCAGCCACTGAACGGCCCGGTGTGCCCGCTCGATCTTGTACACCTGACACAACAGGGCGGCAGGCGGAGCGCCTTGGGCCTCGCGATGCTATCCCGAGGAGTGCTTGATGTCCCACGATGGGACCCGTGCATTAAATGTCCCCACGTTTCCCTACCATGCCATGGCAGGAACTGACAACGAGCGTGGCAGGAGCAGTTGGAGGTGACAGGCCACGCGCCCTCTTAAATGCAGCATCGGGCCTTTCACTGGTTGACACCTCACCGCTGGACCTCTTAGGCCGTCGAGGAACCGAGTGCTCGGGGGTCACTATTCACAGCCCCGAGCACTCTCTCCCGGATATGCCCTTTCTTAGTCCTCGGGGAACCGAGTGCTCGGGGGCCACTGTTCATGGCCCCGAGCACTCTCTTCCAGAATTGGTTGTTCGGGTCCTCGGGGAATCGAGTGCTCGGGGGCCACTG
This sequence comes from Phragmites australis, assembly GCF_958298935.1. Classification (NCBI taxonomy): domain Eukaryota; kingdom Viridiplantae; phylum Streptophyta; class Magnoliopsida; order Poales; family Poaceae; genus Phragmites; species Phragmites australis. Next base: position 16,126,324 of record NC_084931.1, read on the forward strand.
TTCACGGCCCCGAGCACTCTCTCCCGGAACTAACTTCCTTAGGTCCTCGGGGTACTCGGGTGCTCGGGGGCCACTATTCGCAGCCCCGAGCACCCCCTTCCTGGTACTTGACTTTTCTGGTCGTCGGGGGACTTGAGTGCTTGGGGGCCACTGTTCACGGCCTCGAGCACTCTCTTCCCGGTATTTGGTCTTCTCGGGTCATCGGGGAACTCGGGTACTCGGGGACCACTGTTCATGGCCCCGAGCACCCTCTCCCGGAACTTAGTCTTCTCGTACCTCGCGGAGATGATCCCGCAGGAGGGCGCCACGTGGCAAACTGCTGATCTGGCCTCGGGACTCGGGGACCCCTGGTTCCTGTGTCACCGACAAGAGTGTTAGACTTCTTGCCCGTTCACACAAACATCTCTTTGACTTCTTTCTTTTACATCTTTCCATGCATGCATGAATGCATGCACGATATGTTCACACTCTTCCTGCCCATTCACACGAGCATCTCTTTGACTTCCCTCTTTTATATCTTCCCATACGTGTTCACACTTTTTTGAGTGATATATATTTGTACGTTGTAACCCTAAATATTCAATCAACAAAAGATTGTGTGATTCATATCACTATCACTTTTTTCTTCTCAGCTTTCTCTCATGACTCATTCTTTTCCATTCTCTTGCCCTCGAAACCAAATCTCGATCTGACCACGAGTGAAAGAAGTCTGGAGGTTCATGGCCGTTGTGGAACCTCTCTCACTCGATCTTCCCCTTCTATCTCTCTCCCTCCCTCCCTTCGTGCCCCCCCTCTCTCTCTCTCCAGATCTCGATCGATCCACCGATGGAGACGCCACCAAGTGTCAGGAAGGCCTGGGAGGAGTAAGAGGTCAAGGGTAGAGTTAGTCTGTCATTCAAACTAGTTTGATAGAAACTCGAATTGAGTTTCATCCGAGTTAAAGATTTAACTGAGTCTATAATTAGGTTTGAGCTTAGTTTGTTAGGGTCTCGAGCCGAGCTCGAATTAGAGTCTAGAGCGAGTCGAGTTCGAATAACTCACGAGCCTCGAGTTTTTTTTTATAAACCTATCTGTGAGCCACATGTGTATATAGTCATGTGACCTTAAAGTTAGACGATTGCACTTTGAGTTAAATGATGAGATTAAAAAAATGAACTTGGTTAAAGTGAATAGACACCGACTTTGCCTAGACAGAGAATAGTTAGAGTTAGCTAAGTTTTTTATGAGCTATTCAAGCTCGAGTTTAATGAACTCGCAAGATTGTTGCTAATATTGTTAAAATCTCAAGTCAAACTTAAATTAAACCTATAGTGAATCAAGTTCGAATAGCTCTTTTGAGTCTCAAACTTTTATTTTTGACAGCTTAGTCACGGGTCGGGGTCTCAAGGGAGCGGACGAGTAAGTTGGAGAGCAGATCCCATCATCTGCTGCTGGTGAGGGAGGTACCGCTTGCGTTCTCTCTCTACCACCTTCTCTATTTTTTTGGCATAATCTTTTTTATAAGTTCTCGCAATTTCCTGGTGAAAAGTTTTGCAATTTTTTTGTCGCAGATTTTCTGGTAAAAGTTTCCGTGTGAAAACCTTTGATGATTTACTTTGGTGTAATGTTTTTGCAATTTTTTTGGCAATTTTTTTTTTTGCCAGGGCCCAGCCTCTTAGGGTACCAGCCAATTAGCTGCATGGGCCCAGCCCAAAGTTCCAAGCTCAATGGGCAAATAAACAACAAGAGCTCCTCCATTAGGCTAATCCATTCTACTTAGCGTTTCTCCCCCACCCGAAGCCCAGATGCTGCCCTCCCCACAGCTCGCCGCCCTCTCCAAAACAGCGGCCGCCGCCACTCGCCGCGCCGCCACGGCCGCCGCGAGTGTCGCGGCCCACGGGCTCCTCCTCCCGGTCCGCTCTCTTGCCCCTAACCCCGTAGCCCTAAGCTCTCTCATCCCGCGCCGCCGCCTTCGCCACATGCCAGAGGAGGACAGGACCCCCCGTGCCCCCCAGCCGCTGCTGGGCAGGAGCTTCGCGGTGGCCGCGTTGGCTGGAGGCGTGGATGGTGAGGTTCCGGCGCTGCTGGTGGTTTCGTTCTACAGGTTCGCCGACTTCCCCGACCACGCCGCCTTCCGGCGGCCGCTCAAGGAGCTCTGCGAGGATCTGGTGAGTGCACAAAAATCTCACTCGCTTCGGGATATTGTTATGTGTGTTGTATCCAATGCACGAATTGAAGTATCGGGTAATGTTGAAATTTCTGAAGCTAAGCTGCGTAAGGAATTTCTGAAGCGAGCAACAGTCAAGGGCCAAGTTAGCGTTTTGTGCTGCATAAAGTTCTTTTATGTGGTGAACTGTGAGAGATCATCTGCTGACAGGGTGTTTGGTTTGAGGATGAGACGGCCATGGGCCATTGGATCCTAAGTCTGAGCATAACCCATTTGTTTGGTTTAAGGAATCGAATTTGTTGGTTCACACTAGACAAGCTCTAGTGCGCATGGCTATCCCTTTGGCTAGCTATAAAATTTATTCAACTAAAATGCAATATTTCAAAAAGTGCTAACAGATGGAGTCATGACCAGAAAGGAGGGGGGTGAGAGGGAGGAGCGGGGAAGGGGTGGGGTGGGGTCGTGGGGAGGAGGTAGAGGAGACTTGGCTTTGTTGGTTCAGTCTTGGGCCTGACCCACACCACGCATGAAGTGACCAACTCAATCCAAGAAATAATTGTGACCTCAGTATAACATGGATGACAAAGCATAACAATAGTTTATTTGCTCGAACATGTCATGGATAACAAAGCGTTGCAACACAAAACCATGGTACATTTCACTTAATTTAGAGTTACCTCCACAATTACCAAGCAGATTGTTGTTTTTAATAGTTTGAGTTTCATTAGAAGTTTAGAACTGAACTTCATTGCTTGTTCATTCTTAATTTATACTATCATGCAATGCTGAAGAAAGTTATATCCCATTTTATTTCAAAGATGTGTGCCTTCACATGTTTCCAAGCTGAAAAGGTTTTCTTGTTAGTTGCGTCTGTCACTGAAAGAGTTTTGAGTAATCGTAGCAGCCTGTCGACCATTGGATTAAGATAAGCTTTAACTGTTTAACTAGTCTGTTTGTCAAATCAGCAAGTGACGACAAGTTTGCAGATCTGGATGGTTGCATATATTAAATAGTTATATTTTAGTTGAAAATCCAGTTGAACTTTTCTTGGCCAGAAAATAGAACTTCTCCAGTTTAGTGCAGATCTTTGACATTTCGAAGAATTCAAGTCTTGGACCCAAGGATACACACAGGGTAAGAAGTTATTTTGTTTTAGCACTGAATTGATCATTTAACTCAACAAACTGTTGATCTATTGGAATGTTTTATACATCAAAATTAGTATGGTGTAGTGTTGTGGTATCATCATGCTTGTTTTGAGATTTGGTCCAATCATGCTTGCGAATTGCAATATATGTATAAGATAAATAGGTTTCATTGTTCAGACAGTATCTAAGTATGATGTAATATCACTCCAGTTTAGCGATTTAGGAAAAATATTGTTCTTGCAACTCGTGTCCAGGATCTCAATTTCACGTTTCGCACAAAGATTTGACATGCTATAGAAGAGCATCCGACCATTTTTCTTCTTAGGTCATCAACTTCATTGTGTTACAAAGAATCCAATGCATTTAAAACTATCAAAATATTTCTGTTTGAGTGTTTGAGAGTACACACCGAGGATCATCGTAATTTTGTCCATCAAGTATAGAATGATCATAAAATCAAATGAGATAAGAATTTTAATGACACCTCTAGCATCTCACTAGGAATATTTGGAGACTGCATGATCATTTGTTATAATTCGTAAGATGCCTTTGACTTGTAGTGAGTACGCCAGCTAATGTCTCTTGATCTTTGTAAGGGGCCTATCTGATCCACCCTTCTACCTGTATCGAACTCCCAGTTAAATCTCACATATAGTTTCATTTCTTAATCTTTTAAATGGGAGAGCTTGATACAGGATGCAGGGGCAAATAATTGTATATCTTTAGAAAGGCCAAGAGATACTAGAAGGATTTCCCACCACAAATCAATTAAAAGCTTAGAAAAGATGCTTGTTGTCACAGTTTTAGTCTTACAAACTATAGCAAATGATAGCTCAGTCTCAAAATATTCCCGAGGAGATGTTGGAGGTCCCTTTAAGATTCATATCTCATTTGATTTTGTGTTAATGCTACACTTGATGGAAATTCTTACGAAGATCACCATTGTGTCGTCTCAAATAATCCAATATAAATTTTGTGTTTACTTTAGATGCATTGGATTCTATGTCTAACACAAGGGAGCTACCTAATGACTTGAGAAAAATAGTTGGGATCCTCTTGTACAGCAGGTCTAATCTTTTTTGTTTGAAACATTAGATGGAGATCCCAGTCTCCCAGATATGAATAGCAATTATGTCTCTTTCCCTAATCTTGAAATTGGAGTGATTTTACGCATAGTTCTTTTTTTTAATCTTATAAAGGAAATTTATTTCTTTGACTATGTATATTGCAATTAACAGGTATGCTGCTGTAGCCAAATCTCTAAACAAGCATGGTAACACCACAACACTTTACTATAACGTAAATGCTTTCAAACGTTTAATAGATTAACAATTGGCTAGGTTAAATGATCAATTCAGTGCTAAACAATCAGAGCTTGTGCACCCTTGGATCAAAGATTTGACTCTTTTTATGTGCCAAGAAAGAGCTCAATTGGAGTGTCAACTGTCACATTTCCAACTTGACAGATACAATCATCTAGAGTTCTAGACCTACAAAGCTTTGTCCTCAATTGCTGATTTGACAACTAGTTAAAAAAGTTTAAGCTTTTGTTCAGCCATTGTGCGACATGTTGTTTTGATTATTCATAACTCTTCCAGGGTCAACTGCAACCACCGAGCAAGCCTTTTGAGCTATGTAACTTTAACTTTTAAGACTTTATTCTGCATTACATGAAAACCCATATTGAGAGGGACTGAGCTGTCAAATTCAGTTCTGAATGAGATTGTTGTCTTCTACAGTCTTCTTGGTATTCGTAGAGTAAAATGTAATTTAATTGACAGTTTGACACATAGTTTCCTCTATGTTGACATGTTTTGTTATGCATGTCATGCTGAGATAAATTAACAAGCATTTAGTTTTCTTTTGTATCAGCAAACACATATTGCTATGCTTCCTTATCCATGCTATATTGGACTTTACATATAGTGCTAAGAACAGCATTTCCTCTTATTGTTTTCTACTCCCATCCCCACCCCCACCACACCCACACCACCTTCCAAGCCCTCGCTCTGCCTCTTGAATCATGAGAATAGAGATAGTACATTTGTGAGTTTGTGATTTTGCCCTACCGACGATGGTGGCAAAATGGTAAGGTGGTCGGTTGTTGCAATCAGCCTAAGGGCAGTGACGGTGGTGTATTGATCTAAGTAGTCGGAAAGTCTCTTGGCCTCGTCTCATGCGACTATGCGAGTTCTACTTGCTAGCCTGCCTGGTTCGATAGGTAAAACAAAATGCTGAGACTTGGTTGAACTTCACATTCTTGTGCCTTGGTTAAGTAGAAAAATTCATGGGAGCTGCCCATACGCATGTAATGCATGCAGATTAGATTGGTCATTAGTGGATCCTATGAAAAATCATCATTTGGGGTTGGTTAGGCCCCTGCTAGTCCCTCTATTCTCCCCGATAGGGGAGTGCTTCTCCCACGAGCACGATGAGTTCCAAACAGCCATGTGGGAACACCACCACCTCTCACATGAGAGTGCACAGCATTACTATGACAGGAACAACCAAGAAATTAGCTTGGGGTTGGTGATTGTTTGTGTTTGCATCCTCGCAGCCCGCTGCCTCCGTTCTGACGGTAGCCAAGGGCAAGCTCGCAGCCAGCTTCTATGGGGTATGTGTCTTGGCTCATGTTGGAGATTTGGTGCACTGTCTTGAGCTTCCTCCAGCAGGTTCATGAATTCAAAATGTTTTTCATTTTGGGGTGTTTAATGCATCACATTTAGTTCCTCTGACGTGCCTCCATATCTGCCCCAACTACTCCGTGGTTGTCTTGACCTAACCGCTTTGTGCTGTTCGGCAGGCGTTTGAGCTGGGGGTCTTTGCCATGTTTTCATTTATTGGCATAGTCAGCCAGCTTCTGAAGCCACATGGGAGCTTGTCATGAGTTCTTGAAACTTCATCCTAAATTCAAGCTCGAGGACAAGCTGTTTCTGGAAAAATGGGAGAAATGCATGGTCGTGTGGCTAGGTGCTCAGGCTAGGGCTGGCACACAGATAGGGTTGTCGCGTGGCTAGAGCCCGCTGCTAGCCAAGTTTCTTGCCTACAAAGATTAAGAAGGTCTAAGTCTATTCAGTTAGCTAAGTGATTTGTATACTTTCTTTCCTTTCAGATATTCTTGTTTGACTCCCCCCTCCCCCCCCCCCAAAGAAAAGAAAGAAAAAAAACCTAGACCATCAGCAACATTGAATTATTCTGTAGTTGATGAAAAGACTGCGACTACCGACTTGTGGCATTCATATTATGATGAAACTACCCACCAGGCCACCATTGCACTTTATATACTTTAGTTTATGTGAAATTGAGCTCTAACGCAGTTTGTTGGCGATTCTGCTCAGCGTGTTTCAGGTGGCATTATCCTTGCACCAGAGGGAATCAATGGCAGCATATGTGGAACCCCGGTTGCTGTGGAGAAAGCCTTAAACTTTATTCAAGAAGATAACCGCTTAAAAGGTTTGAGAATGATCCAATCACCTGTTACTCCAGAGGATGAGGCCATACATCATGGACATAGCAGTCACTCTTCCGTTGGTGCTGGGGAAGATGCGCCATTCCGATGGGATCATGTCCGTGTCAAATTGAAAAAGGAGGTTAGTTTTGCCAACATAGTTCTTATTTGCTGGCTAGTAGAGTGGCCTGATACTTAATGATGCAACAGTCAGCTTAGTCTACTTTCTTGACCATTTGGCAGATAGTGACTTTTGGAGACCCAGCTGTGATGCCAACTAAAATGGTTGGGAAATATGTTAAGCCGAAAGACTGGAATGCATTGATAAGCGATCCAGACACCGTGAGTGTTTCATCCATCTCAGTTATTCCATTGTCCCGTCACCCATATATACCTTTGTGCATCTGTCTTTGCATTGTGGAACTTTTGTTCCATTGTGTGTGAATTGTTCACACTATTCATGTGGCAGGTTGTCATTGATGTGCGTAACATGTATGAGATACGGATAGGAAAATTTAAGAGAGCTGTTGATCCATGTACAAACTCATTCAGAGAGTTTCCTACTTGGGTTGATCAATTCCAATTGGCTGAATCTGACACCCAGGAGGCAGGGGTAAGTAATGATCATGGAACTGACAGATCAGCAGAAGATCTCAATGCCAGCAAATCCAAACAGCTACCACGAGTTGCTATGTACTGCACTGGTGGTATCAGATGTGAGAAGGCATCAAGCTTTCTCCTCAGCAAGGGCTTTAAAGAGGTAAACCAAAAGGCTATTCTCTGTTTTACGCTGTTATGCTGAATTCTCATTGTCATGATGCTACTTTTCGATCTTTCTCTTCACATGTACATATTTAATAGACTGCACTATATATTGCTATGCCACTGATAATTAATGGCATCCTTCAATTTGATTCTTGCAGTTTGTGTACGTTTTTACTCTTATCTATACTCTTTCTATGCTCTACCCTCAGATGATTCCTCACATTTGAGCATTTTTCAAACCTTACATTTGGGAAGATCCAATAGTTGATATTTCTGTTATCGTGTAGGAGGTGATAAGTCAACCTTACTATTCAAGGGTAACAATGACTTAATGCATAATAGATAATAAAACAAATGTTAAATTAGCACGATCAGTTTGTTGAATCTTATTCATGAAATATTAGAGCCTCTCTCCAGGAAAGGTCTTGAATATTTCATGTTTTGCATGTGTAGCATTCATCCTAAAGCAGCATTAGTCGAGTAATTTGAGGTGTTACTTTTTTTTAGATTTGATCAAATAACCTGCTATAGCGGGTTAACCACTATATTCCTAAACTAACCTTAGACAATTGAAGGCCAGGATTCAATGAAACTTGTAACCCTTAACCTTAAGGGGTAATTGGTGTACCTTAAGTCTTTTCACAGGAAAGATTTTCAGTGCATTAACCTTTGTTGACACATATTATTTGATTTCTAGAGTTGTCCTTGAGATATCAGCATGCCTTTTGGTTGTTATTCTATTTGTAAGTTTCATAACCTTAACCATTGCATGTCAGGTTTATCATTTGGAGGGCGGGATATTAAAATACCTGGAGGAAATCCCGAAGGCTGAAAGTCTGTGGGATGGTGAATGCTTTGTGTTTGACAAGCGTGTTTCAGTGCAGCATGGATTGGCCCAAGGCACCCACAAACTCTGTTATGGATGTAAGCAGCCAGTTAGCGATGAAGATATGGAATCTCCTGAATGGGAGTATGGTGTTTCTTGTCCATACTGCTTCGCGACGAAATCCGAGGAGGAGAAGGAAAGGGCCAGAGCTCGGCAACGGCAGTTTGAGACATGGGGAGTCATCGGTGGGCCTGATAAGGGCAGGAGTCCCAAAAGGCTTGAGGCTCACCTTGCAGTGGAGGCCAAACAGTTGCCCAACTCAATCTAACTTAAAACTGTGTGACTGAAATTTTTTCGCTTACTTCCCGCTGATTGTGGCATTATCTGCAAAGTGAGGGGGATACCTCTGGATTAGCAATGCTTTTCCTTGGCTACTTTGTTCTGGCCCCTTTTAGTTATTGCTTGTTTTCCTACCGAGACGCAAGCTGCAGCACTATATCATGATCTTTCCTGATCTTAAAGTTTTGTTTGGAAGGGGTGATGTTTGTACCATCTGGTTGTAAATTGTCACTGTACTGCTGCAACAGTATGTTCATTGCTGTGCGGAGCAAAATGTATGTTCCCTTAAACTCAGTTTTCATCTGTCAGATGCATTGGGGACAATAGTCAAATACCTGTCGTATTAGCTGATCAAGACATTGCTCAGTTGCAGTTGTCTTGTGGTTGCAACGAAATCAGTTGCCCTACTATGTAGTACATAAAAATAAAAAATGGTGTAATTGGAGGCACGGTAATGACTTGAGCGACGGTCCGATGCGGTGGCACTGAATCAGTCAGTTCCGTCCATGAAGAGAATGGACGGCTGAGATCACGTTCAGCAGGTATGCTGTGCTATCTCCGTCGGTTTGGTTGCGTAGTATTTCTCAGAGGCAGGTCCCCCAGAGATGCCGAGCTTATTCTAGAGAGATTTCATCATGCTCACGAAGCCGTTTCAGTTACGAAAAGAGGAAGGGCGAAAAAAGGTACGAGAACAACAATATATATACTACTATATCTGTTTTTATTTACTTGTCACTAGTTTTTACTATAATAATTTTAATCTTGTATTTTTTATAAAAAAATTACAAATATTTAAAAATATACAATACTAATGAAGCATATTTTATAAAAAATCTAATGATACGAAAGTTTTGGATATCTATAAATAGTTATGATACGAAAGTTTTAGATGTAAATAAATTTTCTGTAGAAAAAAATGTTAGGTCAAAAACACCGTCTGAAAGAGAACTCATAATTAGCCATGCGTGTGTGAGCTAGCGTTCAAAAATTCGTCGGTAACCGACCAAAATGCGAGATAACCGGGCATCTTGGTCCGGCTCGGTTTCAGAAATCGAACGGTAACCAAATTTGAATTCAAAAAATTCGAAAAAATAAAAATAATTCAAAACAAAATCCTAAAAAAAACTAGACACAATTATAAGACCTTCTGTGAAAAAAATTCAAAAATAATATCATTTGCATCATATTCTATAGGGAGGAAGTTTGAAAAAAAGAAAAAAGTTGAAGCATGCGGCTCAGTTATTAACTCATGTTAAGAAAAATCTTAAAATGCAAACATATATTTTTCTTGTGTAGAATGTATCTTAAGAGGATCTTTAAAATTGATTTCACTTTATTTAGATTTTATTAATTTCTCTATGATGTTTACAAAGTTCACAAGCATAAAGTGAATATGTTAAGAAACAACACTGTAATTAACTTTTTCATGTTTACTATTATTTTTCCTATGTAAATCATAGTATAAATAAACTAATAAAAGTGGTTTCACTAATTTTTGAGGTGTGATAGGTCAGTTATGAATTAATCTAGTCGCAACATATTTACACAATCATGCATGTTACAATAACTAATTCATGAGTTCATGTATTTTTAAAAGACATAGGATCATGTAAGAAGACTAACAAAATTAGTTTTATGATTTTTGATTATCAAAGAGTAAACTATGCATTTAACTTGGTTTAATAAATACATTTTCTCATACAAAATTTTGAACTTTTTAATGAGTATAAATCATTTTACCATGTAGATCATGTTAAAAGGAAACCAACAAAATTTGTTTCACTTGATTTAAAGCTCAGATGAATTAGTTATTGATTTTATAAGATTGAGATAATTTTTTGCTTTTTTGTTGAACTTTACTGACAATCGAGAAAACCGAGCGGTTACCGATAATACGAAAAATTCGAAAAAACCGCTCGATAAATCGAGAAATTCGCTAGATAACCGGTCCAATTCGACCGGTTACCGAGAGGCCAATTTCACGAATTTTTCTCAAATTTTAAATTTTATCAAACAAATTTTATCCAAATTTATTTAAATTTCGAACGGTTATCACGATTATCATGAATTTTCAGTAATCGTTGGAGCTCGGTAACCGTTTAGCTATCTGTAAGGTGAACTTTGGTGTGAGCTCAGCTCTGCAGCAACCCACACACGCCACATCGCGTCGTCTGGCGAGATGCCAGCTGATCCGTCCACCGCTCGTCTGTTCAGGTCCCTGCCGCCGCACCGCCGGCAGCAGGGCACCGACATCGCCGCCGTCGCCGACTGGACCGTCGCTGGCATCGCTACCGCCATCTGGCTCGTCCAGGTGAGTCCCTGTCTCATGCTACCTTGAAACCTTGGTAGCTGCACAACACCTGAGTTTTCTTCTTGGACCATGCAAGGAGAGGTAACGACTTGCTTTGCTTTGCTGCATGGTGACACTGTTTGGTGCTGCAAATATCAACCGTCGTTGGTTTTTGTTGTCGTGCATGGTGATACGATGTTTCTGCTCTATCTTTATGTTGTGCGCAGCCGTTCGATTGGACCAAGAAGACCTTCCAGAAGCAAGAACCCGAGGAATGAACCATAACCTTGCGCACGAAATGGACTACTGCTTCCGTACGCCTGCAGTTCAGCAGCACAGTTTCCTGTGTGCATATGATGTAGCCATACGGAGGCAGCCTGAGGCTTAAATAGAGTGTCGAGTAGTTGAGACTGGAGACTGCATGATGTATGTACTCTGCTTCTAGCTCTATCCAGTTTTTGCTTTGTCATCTCACCTTGTAAAGTTGTCATGTGACCAGGGCAAAGCAAGCAAAACGTTTGCATCTGTAGCTTCCAGTGCCTTCACAGTGCCTGCTCTCGTACCCAGCAGCTAGGCTCCTTCGCACTCGTTCTACTCCGGCTAACAACCATCGGAGAGGTACCAAATAAATGATAATATCAATCACTTATCATCAGTAAACTAAGATATATTTTAACTTGTTCACTAACTCAAATCTCTCTTTCAAACCCTAACTCTCAAATCTTGCAATAATCTAAGCACTAGAGAGGTTTTGAGGGGCTCTTGAATGCTTTGAGAGGCTTTGTCAAGAAGTAGCTCAACAGCAACAGCAAGTATTCAATACAAAGAGGTGAAGGAGTATTTATAGCATTCCCTCAAAAACTAGCTGTTACTGTTCTACTTGACTTAACACGGAATATCTGGTATACACCGGAGACTCCGGGTGGCACTTCAAAATCGAACCCAGAACAATGTTAGAACTAGACATTATAGTTCTGTTGAACTAATCCGGAGTATCCGGTGTACACCAGTGACTCCAAGTGGCACTTAAACGTCACACAAAAAACAATCCCGGAGACTTGCCGGAGTCTCCGGCCTCTCCAGATACCGGAGTATGTGGTGTACCCTGGTGTCGGTGTATTCAGAACCAGGGGTCCCTAAGTCCCGAGGCCAGGCCGGCTATCCACTACATGTCACCACCCTGCGAGGTAAGAAAAAGCTAAATCCCGGGAGAAGGTGCTCGGGGCCGCCGCCTCTGGTTCCCGAGCACCCCAGTTCCCCGATGATCTGCAGGGTCCAAATACTAAGACCAAAGTGCTCGGGAGAGAGTGCTCGGGGCTGCACGTGGCAGCCCCCGAGGACTCGGTGCCCCGAAGGTCCCACCGCAGTACTCGGGAGAGAGTGCTCGGGGCTGCACGTGGCAGCCCCCGAGGACCCGGTGCCCCGAAGGCCCCACCAAAGTGCTCGGGAGAGAGTGCTCGGGGCTGCACGTGGCAGCCCCCGAGGACTCGGTGCCCCGAAGGTCCCACCGCAGTGCTCGGGAGAGAGTGCTCGGGGCTGCACGTGGCAGCCCCTGAGGACTCGGTGCCCCGAAGGTTCGCGCAAGATCATTCAACGACCCGAAGGGTCCCGTCGTCAGGGTGTCATCCAGTCAAAGGCCCAATGCCGCATTTAATAGGCACGCGCGGTCTGACATCCTGACATCCTGACATCCTCAGCTGCCCACGCCCCAGTGTCAGACCCTGCCATGCACTAGCAGGGGGCCGTGGGTCCATTAAATGCACGGGTCCCGTCCCGTTTCATCCAGATGCCTCGGGATAACGTTACCAGAATCGAAGCACTCCGCCTGCCACCCTGCCCTGGCAGAAGAACAAGACAGGGTGGGCGCACTGGGCACCTCTGAGGCTGACCGGTGGGCCCCTTTTAGGGCGCCCCGAGGCTTCCGCAGCGGCTGGTGGTCGAATGCGCGCCGCATTTCTCCACCGCCCCTGTCACTTCGCCAAAATGAAATGATTACGCCTTTCTCCGTGGCACCTTAGCATTCGCGTCCCCTCTTTCCCATTCAGGATATGTTGGGGTCGGCGCGCCTATAAAAGGAAAGGATGGAGAACACTAGAAGCAAAGAGGAGAAAAAGGCCTTCGACCACCAGACGACCAACAATCTCCGACGAACCAGGCCAAAGATAGATCGACAGACACTCGAACCAGCTCAAGTTAAGCTAGAACATAAGAGCCTCAAGCTCTTTGTAAACAGCTCTCCCCTTAGAACCAGATACCTCCTTGAAGAATTCCCTTCAAGGATAAATATAGTGTTCATACAGGAGTAGGGTGTTACGCCTCCGTGCGGCCCGAACCTGTCTAAAACCCGGCGTACCCACTTTTTCTTGCATTAGGGTGATCATCTCCCGCCGGCCATCACATTTATTTCCGTTCCCGCTTATTTCCCAAACAAGTTTTTCCAGGATCATCCCCCCGGCCGAATCTCTAAAAAGGGGTCTCTCGGGATCCCTGCGACAGGAGTTCACTCTCCGACAGCTGGCGCGCCAGGTAGGGGGGAATATCCCTGGATTGTTTGTTTCACTTTTTTCTTCATAGGAAAAGATGGTAGGTGGGCACCGTCTCCAGCGTTCCGGCTCCACTTCCAGTAACGGAACGCTGCCCCACGAAGAAAGCCCCGTCGCTGCTGCGTACCCGCGGCAGCCGCCATCCACGCGTGCGGCTTTTCCCGCCCAAGGGGATCAAGGCGCTGGGCCCATCAGCGCCGCCGTCGCTGCCAACGTACTTTCCGACCCCCAGCAGGTGGTCGAGACCCCGGCCGCCAGGTCTGCCTCTGGACCACGTCGGGTGCCGCCTCGGTGCAGGCTCGCTTTTAGTGAGGCCAGCCCAGGGAGCGCGTTGCTTGCAGCACAAGCTCTCCTCAGACACCCGCCCATTCAGGCCACGCCAAACACTCCGGAAGGCCGGTGGATGCAAGACGTCGTCGCTTTGGTCGGCACTGCTCGTCGCCAGGTGCAGGCCGGGAGTCCTCGCGCCACTTCTCAGCACGGTGCCGCCAGAGCCGGCTCCTCAGCGGGCAACACCCGCACGGGCCGAGGGGTCTCCAGGCGGAGTGCCGTCCCCCTGGCCATGTCCGGAGCCCGGGACCTTCGTTTGCACCTTGACGAGCGGAGGGGCCACGAGGATGCCCGAGTCACTCTCGAGCGTCAGCGGGAGACCCGGCAGGGGGTTGGGGCAGAGGACCAGGCTTCCTCTCTCCCGGCGCATGACCACCGAGGATCCCCGGCTCGCCGCTTCTCGCCACCAAGAACCCCCGCTCGTGCTGCGGGGTACGGCACCGGTTGCCGTGCCTTCACCACCGAGCTCCGTCGGGTGAGGTGGCCTTCCAAGTTCCGCCCCGAGCTGCCGGAGAAGTACGACGGGTCCATTGACCCCGTCGAGTTCCTCCAGATCTACACGACGGCCGTCCAAGCGGCCGGAGGCAGCGAAAAGGTGATGGTAAACTATTTTCATGTTGCCTTGAGGGGTTCCGCCCGCTCTTGGCTTATGAATTTACCCCCAGGATCTATCAGCTCCTGGGATGACCTGTGCCACCAATTCGTGGCCAACTTTCAGGGCACGTTCGCACGTCCCGGTCTGGAGTGCGACCTCCACGCCGTCCAACAGCAGGAAGGGGAGACGCTACGGCGATTTATACAGCGTTTCAGCCAGGTTCGCAACACTATTCCGCGAGTGGCCCCCCATGCTGTTATTGTTGCTTTTCGGCAGGGCGTCCGTGATGAGCGGATGCTCGAGAAGCTAGGTACGCACGAGATCGAGACCCCTGCGGAGCTTTTCGCACTGGCCGATAAGTGCGCCAAGGCTGCGGAGGCCAGGGCATGGCATGCTCCTCGCCCCGTTTCCGACCAGCCAAGTTCTTCCCGCTCTGATAAGCGGGAAAAGAAAAAGAGAAGGAAGCGCGAGGCCGCTCCCGTTGAGCTAGCCCAAGTCCCCGCTCACAGGGAGCCGCAAGAGCCCGATCGCCGGCAAGAGCGTCGGCCGGGTGTTGATCGGCGCCCCGTCAGGGCCCCTGCTCGGGCTCCTCCTCGGGCCTCTGTGCCCGCGAGAGCCCCGGCACCGGCTAGGGCGTCAGCTCCAGCAAGAGCCCCGGCCCCTGGCCGAGCTCCTATTCCAGCGAGGGTCCCCGCTCCCGCGGGGCCCGAGCCAGGTAAATGGTGTCCCATACACCTGACCAGATGGCACGACCTCACGGAGTGTCGTACGGTCAAAGGACTCGTGGAGCAGCGCCAGAGGGAGCGCGACGAGTCCCACGGAGGAGGCGATGCCGAGGTCGTCCCCAACAACGCCGAGCTCGGTTTCCAGGAGCCCGAGCATGCGGTTGCCTTCATCGACGGGGGCGCTTACACACCCTGCTCGCGCCGTGGCATCAAGGTCATGCGGCGCGAAGTGTGCTCGGCAACCCCGAGCGAGGAGGCCACAAGACCCCTGAGGTGGTCGGATGCTCCGATCACGTTCAGCATGGCAGATCACCCCGTCAGTACTGCAGCCGTGGGACGGCTGCCTCTGGTTGTGTCTCCCACTATCTGCAATGTTAAGGTCGGCAGAGTGCTGATCGACGGTGGTGCCGGCCTCAACCTCCTCTCCAAGGAGGCTTTTGAGAAGCTGCAAGTATCTTCCCGACGCCTAAGGCCGTCACTCCCTTTCTGTGGAGTAACTCCCGGGCATTCCCTACCCCTCGGGCAGGTTGAGTTGCCTGTCACATTTGGGAGCCGGGACAACTTCCGCACGGAGTGCGTCCTCTTCGATGTTGCGGAGCTCCCTCTCCCCTACAACGCCATCCTCGGGCATCCGGCGCTTGCCAAGTTCATGATGGCCGTGCATTATGCATACCTTACGGTTAAGATGCCCGGCCCCGCAGGCTCTATCTCCGTGGTCACCGACTCCCGCGGCGCCGTCTCCTGCGCCGAACAATCATACATGGCTCTGGTCTCAGCACAGGCCGAGGTTGATGGCTCTTCAGGGGGCCCGGGACCCTCTTCATCCAGACCCCGACTCGCCGCCGACACCTCTGTTCCAACGAAGGAGGTCGAGGTGGGCGAAGGCGCTACCCAGGTTGTCCGAATCGGCAGCGACCTGGGCAGCAAATAGGAAAGCGCGCTCGTCGCCTTCCTCCGGGCTAACGTGGACGTGTTTGCCTGGCAACCGTCCGACATGCCCGGGATCCCTAGGGAGGTGATCGAGCATCACTTGGCTGTGCGTCCGAACGCCCGCCCGGTGAAGCAGAAGGTCCGGCGGCAGGCGCCAGAGCGCCAGGAGTTTATCCGCGAGCAGGTCCGCAAGCTCCTCGACGCCGGATTCATCCGAGAAGTCCTCCACCCCGACTGGCTAGCAAACCCAGTCATCGTCCCGAAGGCCAACGGCAAGCTTCGCATGTGCGTGGACTACACCGACCTTAACAAGGCTTGTCCTAAAGATCCCTTCCCCTTACCTCGCATTGATCAAATCGTAGATTCAACTGCGGGATGTGATCTTTTGTGCTTCCTAGATGCAAACTCTGGGTATCACCAGATTCGCATGGCCGTAGGGGACGAGGAAAAAACTGCTTTTACTACCCCGGTGGGGACTTATTGCTACATGTCAATGCCTTTCGGCCTGCGCAACGCTGGATCATCCTTCCAGCGCGCCATTCGTATCACTCTTAACTCGCAGGTTGGCCGCAACGTCGAGGCCTACATCGACGATCTCGTGGTCAAAACCCGAGACCGCGCCACCCTGCTCGAGGACCTTGCCGAGACTTTCAATAGTCTCCGCTCTACCCGCCTCAAGCTCAACCCGGAGAAATGTGTCTTCGGGGTGCCGGCGGGCAAGCTCCTTGGTTTCTTGGTCTCTGGCCGAGGGATCGAGGTCAATCCAGAGAAGATCCGGGCCATCGAGCAGATGCGACCCCCGGTTCGACTCAAGGAAGTCCAGCGCCTCGCCGGCTGCATGGCCGCCCTCGGGCGCTTCATCTCCAAGCTCGGGGAACGAGGGCTCCCCCTCTTCAAGCTTCTGAAGAAATCCGGTCATTTTGACTGGACGCCGGAGGCCGAGCAGGCCTTCCGCGACTTAAAGAAGTACCTTACTTCGCCACCCGTGTTGGTGGCTCCCTCTCAAGGTGAGCCCCTGCTGCTTTACGTTTCAGCCACTCCTCAGGTTGTGAGCGTAGTATTGGTGGTGGAGCGAGACGAGTGTTCAGGGCCGGGTGCTGGGTCCCAGCTCCCAGAGGCCCCCGACCACTCACCTGTCCTCGTGGCTCCCCCGGAGCGAGGGGTCGAGCCCGAGCACACTGCTCTTCCCAGCCAAGGAATCGAGCTCGAATGCCTGGCCAACCCCGACCATACCGCCGACCCTGGGGGCTGTGGCAGCCCCCCGGGTGGGGCCACCATCCGGGCCCGCCGGGTACAGCGACCGGTGTACTTCGTCAGCGAGGTCCTCCGGGAGGCCAAGACAAGGTATCCCCAAGCTCAGAAGCTGCTCTATGCCGTGCTCATCGCCTCCCGGAAGCTGCGCCACTACTTCCAGGGGCACAAGGTCTCGGTGGTTACCACTTATCCACTGGGACCCATTCTCCGGAACCGGGAAGGCACCGGGCGCGTTGTCAAATGGGCAGTAGAGCTGGCGAAGTTCGACCTACACTTCGTCAGTCGCCAGGCAATTAAAAGCCAGGCACTCTCCGACTTCTTGGCAGAGTGGACGCCCGTCCCCTGCGTCGTCCCAGAAGAGGTTTCTGCCTATCCCGGGCACGACGCGCCCGGGTACTGGGTCATGCACTTCGACGGCTCCCTCTCGCTGAAAGGCGCAGGGGCCGGAGTGGTTCTCACCTCCCCAACAGGTGAAGAGCTCCGGTACGTCGTACAGTTGCAATTCCGCGCATCCAACAACATGGCGGAGTATGAAGGTCTCATCGCCGGCCTCCGAGCTGCGGTGGGGCTCGGGATTCGTCGCCTCCTGGTCAAAGGGGACTCCCAACTGGTCGTCAACCAGGTGTCCAAGGAGTACCAGTGCACGGATCCTCAAATGGCGGCGTACGTGGCTGCAGTCAGAAAGCTCGAGAGACGCTTCGACGGCCTCGAATTGCGGCATATCTCTCGCCGCGACAATGCTCCGGCCGACGAGCTCTCTCGCCTGGCCTCATCACGTGCGCGCGTCCCTGCCGGAGTCTTTGAAGAAAGACTCGCACGGCCTTCCGTCCTGCCTGCCGAACAGGATGAAGGGGAAACCTCGAACTCAATTCAGGAGACCCCGGCGGTGCCCTCAGTGGGAAGCCCCGTCAGGGCGCCGCCGTCCGACGAGTGCGCTGTGCTCGCCGAATGTTCTCAAGATGCCTCGTGGATGTCTGACATCCGAGGGTACTTGAAAGAAAAGTTCCTACCCGAGGATGAGGCGTCTGCCGAAAGGGTTGCTCGGCAGTCCAAACGCTATGCCATTGTGGATGGGGATCTCTACCGACGTAGCGCAGGAGGTATCCTCCTGAAATGCATCTCTCGGGCAGAAGGCGGCGATCTTCTCGCTGAGGTCCACGAGGGCGAGTGCGGTGGCCATTCATCGTTCCGCACGCTGGTCGGGAAAGCCTTCCGGCAAGGTTTCTACTGGCCTACAGCTCTCCAGGATACTTCCGAGCTGGTTCGGCGCTGCAGGGCATGCCAGTTCCATGCAAAGCAGATTCACCAGCCAGCTCAGGCTCTCCATACCATTCCCCTGTCATGGCCTTTCGCGGTCTGGGGTTTGGACATTCTGGGTCCATTCCCCCGAGCAGTCGGGGGCTATGCATACCTATATGTCGCTATCGACAAATTCACCAAATGGCCGGAGGCGGTCCCAATCATCAAGGTGACCAAAAACACGGCGCTCCAGTTTATCCGCGGCATCACTAGCCGCTTTGGCGTCCCGAGCCGAATCATCACCGACAACGGCACCCAGTTCACAAGTGCCTTGTTCGGCGACTATTGCGAAGATCTCGGCATCAAGCTCTGCTTTGCTTCCGTCGCTCATCCTCGGAGTAACGGGCAGGTTGAGCGCGCCAACGCGGAGATACTGAAGGGCCTCAAAACCCGGACCTATAACGTGCTCGCTAAGCACGGGAAGGGATGGGTGGACGAGCTGCCAGCCGTGCTATGGGCCAATCGGACTACGCCAAGCCGCGCTACCGGGGAAACTCCTTTCTTCCTCGTCTACGGTGCCGAAGCAGTCCTCTCCTCCGAGCTCACTCTGGGCTCCCCTCGAGTGCATGCATACTCTGAGGGTGAGCAGGAGCATCAAAGGCGCGACGACGTAGACTACCTGGAGGAGCGCCGGCGGCGTGCTGCTGTCCGGGCGGCTCGGTACCAGCAGAGTCTGCGGCGTTATCATCTGCGCCATGTCCGGGCTCGGTCTCTCGAGGTGGGGGACCTAGTTCTCCGACGCATCCAGTCGCGCGAAGGAATGAATAAGTTGTCCCCTGTGTGGGAAGGTCCCTTCACCGTGATCGCGGTCCCCCGGGCAGGTTCTTTCAGGTTGGCGACGGAGGAAGGACAGCCACTCCCGAATCCGTGGAACATCGAGCATCTTCGACGCTTCTACCCGTAGATGGTCGTGCTCGCGGTTCAGGTTAGTAAGGCCGGGGGTTTCTCCCCGCCCGAGCAGTCTGAAGGCTTCGCCCCATGGGGTAAGTCGATGTCACCCAACCTTGTAAATATTGCACATTAAGTTTTTCAATAAGCAATCGCTATATCAAAATACTTTTTCTGGATTCCGTATGTTTAATATGTCTGGTGAGGAGCTCGGTTGTGCGAGAAAAAGTTCGCTCTCTCTTTTTTCCCGCTGACAAAAGAATCCCGATCGGTATGCATGCGAGCAGTCGCCGCTGACCTACGTCCGGCATGGTAGGCTGTGGTGTTCGGTGTCGTGGCAGGCTCCCGGGCACTACCAAGTTTCGGGGTGCTCTGGGTAATCCAATCGCTCGAGCTGCTCGAGTAGTCCGGAGCTCGGGCCCTCGGAGCGGGCTGTCGGTGCTCGGTCTGGTCTGTCATACCCGGACGCCACCGAACCATAGGACCTCTTGGTTATGCCTCTGTCCGCTCTTGTTCGCCGGCTTGGGTATTCGAGAGGTCTCGGGTCAAAAACGAGAACAGTCTATAGCAAGTACCGCACAAACAGAGCGCACCAGACAAAGAAATTCTATATTCTCTCTCAAGTCACAGGCTGGCAATCACAAGCAGTTCGGCCGCGAGGGCTTCAATGCCCCGGTCTCTGGTTGGCCCCAAGGGTCTTCGGGTGGTCCTACCACTTAGGCTTGGGTGGTCGAGGCCACCCGACCCTAGGAGCCTCGTATGCCTCTGGGCCCTCGGGCGCTCCGTTGAAAGAATCAAGTCCCCGGGCCCCCGAGCTCGGAAGCACACCCCTCCTGGATCGGTTGGCCGGAAGGCCGACAGCTGTCCGGTGAGTGGTTATATTCAGACAAGTCTACTTTCAGTAAATTTATGTTCCCGAGTCATTCTCGGGGGCTCTCGCGCTTTAATCTGTTCGGTGAGGTGGTCTCCTTGCACGCAAAAACCCTGCCGCGTGTCTACTTTTTCCCAGAACGACATAGCGGTTTGTAGAAAGGAGTACCGTGTTTGCGATAATGTCTGACCGAAGCCCTTCGTGGTCGTCGTGGTGTTCGGTCTGCTTTTATGGACCCCGAGCACTACCGAGTCCTCGGGTACCCTGGGTAATCCTATCGCTCGAGCTACTCGGGTAGTCCGGAGCTCAGGTCTCGGGGGCAGGCTGTCAGTGCTCGGTCCGGCCCGTTTCAAGCCCGGGCACCACCGGACCGCGAGGACTCTTGGTCACATTCTCGCCCACACACGTCTCCCTTCTACTAACTGAGTGGTCGCAAAGTGAAAAAGTGTTCATTAGGCACGGCGTGTTCCGAGCAGGATCGATCTATCTCCCGGGCAAGGGAGTCTGTGTCTTCGTTTCTTAACCTAGGCAGTGCGGACTCGCGAGAGCTTGAGGGCTGGCTGCGCCAACGCCAGCGGCCGGAACAACTTCATTTCTCGGGGATGGGAAGGTCGGGAACGGCCCGACTGAGTACTCCCCGGGACTTCCAGGCAGAGCACCCGAAGAAACATCAAACACACAGAGAAATTGGAGTTGCGAGCCCAAGGAAAAGCTGCCATTATATTCATAAGACATATACAAGGCGTTTTCTAAGGGTTCACTCCTAATATTCACTCCTACATCTACAACAAAAGAAAAGAGGGCACAGAAGGCCTAGTCGGCGGCAGAGGCGTCGGCTGAATCCTCCGAGTCGTCCCCGGGGGCTGGCGGCGGCGGCACCTCTCGCCTGAAGCCGGCCGCCACCACGGAGGCGGTACTCCTAACCGCTGCCCGGGCGGCCTCCTCCTCAGCCTCGACTACTCCCTCCCGCGCCGGCTCCAATGGGAAGTTCGGGTCCCTGCTTCGGTAGCAGGCCAGGACGTGCTCGGCCACGGCACGTGCCAAGCCACGTCCCTCCCGGGCGGCAAGTTCCTGAACTGCCCAGGGCAGGGTCTCGAGGCGCTCGCAGACCTGCTGCAGCCCCAACACTTGTCGCGCGGGGCCGTCGCCCTTCTTGTCGTCGACAAGCCGTCCGAGACCACCCTTCTCCACGGCCCGTCGCATCCGCCGGAGGATGTCCTCCAGCATATGCTCAAGGTTGACCCGCGAGACAAAGGCGGTCTCGAGCTTCTCCTTGGCGGCTCGCAGCTGTGCCTCGAGTCCCTGGTCCCTGGCCGGACCAGAAGAACCGCCAGCTGCGGCGGGGACGGCAGCCTGCTTCGCCTTGGCCACCAACTCGGACAAGGCGCGCTCACGGGCGGCCAGTTCCGCCTCGTGCTTCGCATTCTCTTCCGCCCTGGTAGCCGCGGCGGCCGCCGCAGCAGCAGCTTCGCCCTCTCGGCGACTCAGTTCACCTTCTCGGCGACTCAGCTCATTCTCCCGCCGGGCCAGCACTTCCTCCTGCTGGACCACCGAATCCTCCCGGGCACCGAGTTCAGACGCCGACAGCTCGTTGTCTACTTCCCGGATGGAGACTTCCTCTTCCCAGCGCTTGATTTCTTCTCTGATCTTCCGGAGTTCGTCTTCCCAGCGCTGGAGGTCGGCGCGCGTCTTCTCGGCCGCGCCCTCCCGGCGGGTCAGCTCGGCTTGCCGCTCCTCCGCAGCCTGCTCCCGGGCTGCGACTGCCACCTCCCTCTCCTGCGCCTGCCCCATCCTGGCAAGGGCCTCGGCAGCTTGCTGCCTCGACGCCTCAGCCAAGTGGGCGGCGTCTTCTCGTTCCCGCGCGGCTTCTGCCCGCGCGGTCTTCAGAGTTTCTCGTTCCCGCGCGGCTTCCACGCGGATGTCTTCTAGGAGCTTCTGCTCCCGCGCGGCTGCCGCACGGGCCTCCTCCTGGGCGCCCGCCAGCTGCGCCTTCTCCAGTGCCAGGCGGGCGCGCTCGGCCTCGAGCTCCCCCTCCTTGGCGTTCACCACTGCGCCCAGCCGCCCAACCGCTACTTGAACGCCTTCAATGGCGGCCAGGAAAAGATCGGCGGGCTGACCGGGCACCGGTGGGGCCCAGGCTTCTCCGCAGAGTGCCTCCAGGGGGGCCGAGCTCTACGCAGGGCCTTGCACCGCCATCCGCCCCGGGCTTTGCCTGCCCGGGGTAGGCTCCGCCGGAGCCAAGGTCTCGGACGGCGGCCGCGTTCCCGCATCGGCCGCCCTGTCCACCGGCCCCAGCAGAACATCCGCCTCCACCGTTATCCGCCCCGGGCTCTCCGCGCCCGGGGTAGGTTCCGCCGGCACCCTTCTTTCGGCTGCCACCTCCGCCTCTCTCCCAGGGGCCGCCACGTCGATTGGCACCTCCGCCGATCCTATGCCGGCCTCCGCCATCGCAGCAGGCAGGCTCGGCTCTGGCTCCGGCGCCTGCTCTCTCTCCGTCACAGCAGCGCCTGCAGCTGGTCTGCGAGAGACAAGTAAAAGTTGTCAAAACTTAGTTCGGGCCGAAAATGACCATGGAAAAGCAAGAAAGAAGACTCACCGATACCGCCATTTGGCCGCTGGGAGCCTGATGTCCGGGTCCGGTGCCGCCGGTCCGGACTCCTCCCGCCGCCTCTTCCGCTGGGGGCTCGGCTGAGCCACTACGCGGGCCACGGGCGCCGTCGTGCGAGCCTCGGGTGCCACCGGACGGGTCTCGGTCTCCGCCGTGCAGGTCGCAGGCGTCGATGCAGGCCCCATCCGCACCAGGCGCGGCTCCAACACCGGAAATGCCGCCGCTGCCGTCGGCGACGGCGGAGAATCCGGCACTAGGATCAAGGCCCGGGGTCTCTTTCCCCGGTCTCCCGGCGCCAACTCTTCAACAACTTCAGTGGCGCCCTCCTCTCCGGCACGGCGGCCGCTGCTTGCGGCGGCCCCGTCGCCAGCCCGCGCCGAACTACCAGCGACCTCCTCGCCGAGAAGTTCCTCCAGGCCGGGGAGGTCGGAGGCCTCGGGACTCCGGCTTCGTGGCCGGTCCACGGGCCCCTGGGCATCGAACTCCGGCAGCCCCGCCATGATGGCCACCCGGTTGAGATTGGCGCAGAGCGCCATCTCCGGCCACGGGAGCTCCGCCCGGCTCATGTCCTCCGTCCCGGTGATCACTCGGGTCATCCCCCGCAGCTCCACCTGCCCCAAATCCCAGCTCGCGCCAATCTGGGTCCTGGTGATGTCCTCCGGCCCGGTGTAGAACCAGCTTGGTCGGGCCCGCTCTCGCAAGGGTGCCAACCGACGACGCAGAAAGTCCACAACCACCATGACTGAGGTCAGCCCGGACTCGCGCAGCTCCAAGATGCGCTCCAGCACCGGCTTCAGCCTCGTGTCTTCTGGCGGCGGCGCCTCCCACGTCGATCGCCGAGGTTCCGCCGCCCTCTCTGGCAATTCGAGGCGCTCGTGGGGGTCGATGTCGACGAAGAACCAGTCCCGCCGCCACTCCTCCCACTTGCTGCGCAGCACCTGGGGAATGTAATGATCCCCCAGGCCTTCCCGGAGCCGAAGGTTGCAGCACCCCGCGACGTCCGCCGTGGAGTGCCCCCTCTTCTTCCCCACCGGCCGGAGAACGAAGAAATGGCGAAGCAGCGTCGCCGACGGCATCACCCCCACGAACATTTCGCAGAGATGCGCGAAAACCGCCAACGCCACGACGGAATTAGGGCTTAGGTGCGCCATTTGTATGCCGTACGTCTCCAAAACTTGCAGAAAGAAGGCGGAGAACGGCGGCACTAGCCCCGCCGCCACGAAAGAGGTGAAGAGAACGGTCCGCCCAGGGACGGTCGTCGCCGGCGTCAGAGTCGCCGGCCTCACCACCACGGCACCTTCCTGACCCTCCGGTACCAACAGCTTCCTAATCTTATCCGCCGCCTCCTCGTTCCTCAGACGAGACTCCGGCAAGATGCTGTCCGAAGTCCTATCCCGGCGTCCTCCTCCAACCCTCGTCATCTCAACAGGGTGGAAGATGTTTTTTGGTGGAGAAGAGAGAGAAGGGAGAATGCTCCGGTCGCCTGGGATTTTCCTGAGGGCCTCGGAGCACCAAGAAGGCAGGAGCGCAAGTGCAAGAGAGCGTAAAAAGGGGAAACGGACCGATCCGTTCCCCCTTTTTATATCTCAAAATTCGAAAACTGCCGCCCCAGACGGTTCGCTCGGCGAAGCGTCGCCTCGATCGACGCAACTGTCAGACGAATCTCCCGCCGCTCGCACGATGTCAGCGGTTGCCAGGCGTATTTTCCTCGATCTGCGCGGCGACCGCGCGTGCCGCCCGTATGGTTATCATACCCTTCGGAAGTTGTGTGGACACGCGTCCACTCATTTTCCCGTTGGAACGTACTTAAGGTCTAGGTCCGCAAGGGCCACCTCTCGAAAGCTTGCCACATGGCGTCCGCGCTAGCCTTGGCCTCGGTCGCGACGAAGGGCCCATTCGCAGTCTCCGTCCCATCGGCTACCAACGGGCCCGGGGGCTACTGTCGGTGTATTCAGAACCAGGGGTCCCTAAGTCCCGAGGCCAGGCCGGCTATCCACTACATGTCACCACCCTGCGAGGTAAGAAAAAGCTAAATCCCGGGAGAAGGTGCTCGGGGCCGCCGCCTCTGGTTCCCGAGCACCCCAGTTCCCCGATGATCTGCAGGGTCCAAATACTAAGACCAAAGTGCTCGGGAGAGAGTGCTCGGGGCTGCACGTGGCAGCCCCCGAGGACTCGGTGCCCCGAAGGTCCCACCGCAGTACTCGGGAGAGAGTGCTCGGGGCTGCACGTGGCAGCCCCCGAGGACCCGGTGCCCCGAAGGCCCCACCAAAGTGCTCGGGAGAGAGTGCTCGGGGCTGCACGTGGCAGCCCCCGAGGACTCGGTGCCCCGAAGGTCCCACCGCAGTGCTCGGGAGAGAGTGCTCGGGGCTGCACGTGGCAGCCCCCGAGGACTCGGTGCCCCGAAGGTTCGCGCAAGATCATTCAACGACCCGAAGGGTCCCGTCGTCAGGGTGTCATCCAGTCAAAGGCCCAATGCCGCATTTAATAGGCACGCGCGGTCTGACATCCTGACATCCTGACATCCTCAGCTGCCCACGCCCCAGTGTCAGACCCTGCCATGCACTAGCAGGGGGCCGTGGGTCCATTAAATGCACGGGTCCCGTCCCGTTTCATCCAGATGCCTCGGGATAACGTTACCAGAATCGAAGCACTCCGCCTGCCACCCTGCCCTGGCAGAAGAACAAGACAGGGTGGGCGCACTGGGCACCTCTGAGGCTGACCGGTGGGCCCCTTTTAGGGCGCCCCGAGGCTTCCGCAGCGGCTGGTGGTCGAATGCGCGCCGCATTTCTCCACCGCCCCTGTCACTTCGCCAAAATGAAATGATTACGCCTTTCTCCGTGGCACCTTAGCATTCGCGTCCCCTCTTTCCCATTCAGGATATGTTGGGGTCGGCGCGCCTATAAAAGGAAAGGATGGAGAACACTAGAAGCAAAGAGGAGAAAAAGGCCTTCGACCACCAGACGACCAACAATCTCCGACGAACCAGGCCAAAGATAGATCGACAGACACTCGAACCAGCTCAAGTTAAGCTAGAACATAAGAGCCTCAAGCTCTTTGTAAACAGCTCTCCCCTTAGAACCAGATACCTCCTTGAAGAATTCCCTTCAAGGATAAATATAGTGTTCATACAGGAGTAGGGTGTTACGCCTCCGTGCGGCCCGAACCTGTCTAAAACCCGGCGTACCCACTTTTTCTTGCATTAGGGTGATCGTCTCCCACCGGCCATCACATTTATTTCCGTTCCCGCTTATTTCCCAAACAAGTTTTTCCAGGATCATCCCCCCGGCCGAATCTCTAAAAAGGGGTCTCTCGGGATCCCTGCGACAGGAGTTCACTCTCCGACACCTGGTGACTCCGATATTTTTAAAAATAAATCGAAACTGAGACTCTCTGGCGGAGTCTCACTCGGAAACTCCGGCCAAAAACACCAGGTACCGGAGTATCTGGTGTATACTAGAGACTCCGGACTCAGAACAACTTAGCCTATTTCCCGGTATCCGTGGGTGAATATGTCTCTCAACTGTCGGTTCTAAGAGGTCACTTGAGCACTGAGACACCAACAAAACTATCAATTGCATCTCTCTTGATAGTACGGCTTTCTTAAACTCAATTGCAAAAATAAAATAAAATTAAATCCTATTAAGTACTACAAACTGCTTCTCTTTTCTTTTTGAGGGACGCCAACGTCATATAACTTCACCAATGAAACTAAAACCGGTTCATACTTCAATAAACTCATTAGTCCCTTAATCGTTTTGTCATCAATTAGCCAAAACTCACTCAGGGGGCCTAGATGCACTTCCAATCTCCCCCTTTTTTATGATTGATGACAACACGATTAAAGATTACAAAAGATAATTGAATTTAAAGATTTTGAATTCTAGAATATACGGTGAGCTCCCTCTAAATGTGTGAATTGATTAAAAATTTGATTTGAAATCAAATGCACATATTTACAAGGAAATTTTGCAAGATCTCCCCTTATATCCTAGGATCCGTGGGGTGTAAGTGTGTGTGAACATGAATATCCATGATGCATATGGCAAGATATATCACTCAATCTAAAAAAGAGAGAAACAAACATTACATAACAAACTTGAAATTGCATCACACTAACATAAATTGTTTTACAAATTTAAAGTTACCACTAGCACACCACACATAGTTCATCATAATTATTACATAGGTCTTAATGTCCAACGGAGATGAAAAGAAATGATTACAAGGCTGAAACTGGTGGAGACAGAATAGACTGGCTGACCCGGAGTATCCGGCCTACCCCGGATACTCCAGTAGGGAGCAGAAACAGCAGACACAGAAACACTGAAATCTCTCCCCCTTTGGTATCAAGCACCAAAAAGAGAAGAGAAGCACGATGAAAAACTACTCATTGCCTGCCTCATAGATCTCATCTCCATCATCGTCGTCCCCGTTGCCATCATCATCATCATCATTGTAGGAACTCACTCCATAGACCTCTTCCGCTTCAGATGAATCATCAACTTGTTAGGCTTGTGAACTCTCCGCGGCAGCTTGGGCTTCATCATACCATGCCCAAGGGTGCTCAAACTCAACTTGCTCACTCTCTTCTTCTTCGAAAGCAATTAGAGAACAAGGCGGCTCAAGATTCATAGATGCATATATAGCCTTTTGCCTCTTCTCCATCTTCTTTAACCTTGCATTTTGCTTTTTGATTTTTGTTGCATTGTGAGTGCAAACGTTGAAGATAGCCTTGAGAGCACTTTTGATGAAAGAAGATCCACGTGAGGGAGCACGCCTTGAAACCGTCTTTCTAACACTTGGGGCAACATGAGGTGGAGAAGGTGAAGGAGAAGGAGCCTTAATGCTCAACGACCTCATCCGATAAGGCTCATGCTTGATCTCTTTAATAAAAATTTTCTTGGTCACCCTCTCAATCAAGAACATGATGTAGGGAGCATATGCACAACTCTTGATAGGAGATTTAGATATGAAAAGGATTTCTTCCCAAAGAAAATTAGCAACTCTAAACGGTGCATGATCATTTGATATTGCGGCAAGAAGGTTTCTTGATATCCTTTGCACCGAAGTAGCATCTCCACTCTTGGGGGGGCCAAAGTGAGGCAAAACAAAGAGTTCAAACACTTGTAAAATGGCCTCATCCTCGTAAGCTTGTCATGTTCCACCTTTCCATGATTCATATACATAAAGTCCAATTCTTCCAAAGAGAGTTGATGCTCATTATGAATTTGATCCTTCTGAGTGTCACGAGCATCAAACTTGAAGTGATGAGCAAAAGCTCGATAGCTCACTTTGTACTTCTCTCCCTCTATCATCCAATACATAGATGGATTCTCCGTACGATCATACCAAACGGTGGCATAAAACTGAGCCACCACCTCTTCACTCCAATCATACTTGAGAGCCATAATACTTTTCACCTTCTTATGTTCACAAGCTGCGATCACCTCATTGAATATTGGATCATCCTTTTGAGCCATATAGTCCCAGTCAATCCATTGCATATGAGTGATTGGCTTCTTCTTTGTAAGAATTACCATCTCATAAAAGTCTGATTGGAAGTCATTCTAGAAACGATAATCTATCACATTCTTCTCATAGTCATATGGGTTAACATGTCTCTTAGAATTCACCTTCGAAGCCTTCTTCATATAGTTGACTGTTTGCTTTGGCATCTCAAAAGCTATGGTTTTCTTAATAGGCTTATGAAGCTTCAAAGGTCCTATCACCACATTTCCTTCTTACTCATCCTCTTGCTCTTCCTCAATATCATCCCTGGGAGTGCCCGAACTAGTGCCCATAGCTTTACCCTTGCCTCTCTCTTCTCTTGTAGGCAGGGTTCCTCTACATCTTCCTGCTGTAACTGGGGTTGTTCCCTTTCCTCTTCCTGCTCTCCTCCCGTTCACGACTTGATTCTTGGTTCTCCATGAGCCACATTTGCACTTAGTAGCCCTTCATCAATTATCCCCTCATCAAGTCGAATGTCACGCCCAATTGCTTTGAGTGACTTGACCTTCTTCACAACCTTGCGGACACGCTCACCACTTCCATGTCCATTGCCACTATCCTCTGGTTGCAGCGGAGCATTTTGAACTTGAGCTTGATGATCGCTCTTTTGCTTTTTCTTCCTTTCAAAAGCATGACCTTGTACATATCTATCTCCTCCCATATTAAAGCTCCTAAGATACACAAGAGAAACAGGCTTTGAGATTGAGAAAAGATTGCACGAGGATTAGCATAGATGATTATAAGGCTGCTGGAAAAACTGGATAGGGCCAGAGTATCCGGCCTACCCCCGATACTCTAGGTAGCTCGACTCCGAGACAAAATTTAGGGTTTGAGGAATTTAGCCGAGACATTGCAAAACCCTTAGAGACATGAGTTCTAGGAAAGATAAGGAGCATATTGACCAAAGGGAATCGACTCTAGATGAAAGCATTGAGAGATCGAGTGATTCTTCAAGAATTTACCTTTTTAGGGCAAAAGAACCACGGATAGTCGATCCACAATAAGGTCCAAAGATTTCGGCCTTGGGTTGGTGGTGAATTGATGAAGAACACCAAAAATCCTTGGCCAAACTTAGAAATTGCCGGAGGGAGTTCTTTGTGGAGAGAGGGGTTGAAAAAAAGAAGTTGTGGTAGAAAGAAAGCAACTGCTCGGGTAGGGGAAGGTTAAAAAACTGGGAGGCCCGAAGACTCTGGTCTGGTTCGGAGACTCTGGTGATGATAGATCCTGGATACTCCGGTCTAGCCCGGAGAGTCCGAGTTATGTCAACTCGACATAACTCAGCATACTCAAAGACAATACCAGGTGCTGGACACTCCGGCCTGGTCCGGACATGCCATACCTGGAACTTTGACAGAATTGAAAGTTTGAGCTGAGATTCGATGGGAAGTTTCGGAGATGGATTGTTGGACATATAAGATATTTTTGTCACTTGTGATTAGCCAACAAACATCATTACATAACTATGATCACAAGTAGCAAATTATGATCGTAAGATCAAAGAATCAAATATTTTTATAAATAGCACACAAAATTCATTTTTGCAAACTTCTAGCTATCAAAGCTATAAAATTACAACAATCAAATGTATGCAACAGTTCAAGCCACGTTGCGAGAATCTAGGATATTTAACTCACTTCTCAACTCGCAAAACTTTTGCTTATCTAGTGGCTTTGTGAGGATATCGGCTAGTTGTTTTTTGATTCTCACATGACGAATATCGATATCCCCTTTGATTGAGTGGTCTCTCAAGAAATGGTGCCTAATATCTATGTGTTTGGTTCTTGAGTGTTGCATAGGATTGTTGGCTATTTTGATGGCACTCTCATTGTCACACTAAAGTGGGACTTTGGTCATATTGTAGCCATAATCTCTCAAGGTTTGCCTCATCCATAGGAGTTGAGCACAACAAGCTCCCGCGGCAACATACTCGGCTTCGGAGGTGGATAGGGCTACAGAGTTTTGTTTCTTTGATGACCAAGACACCAAGGACCTATCCAAGAATTGGCAAATCCCTAAGGAGCTCTTCCTATCCACTTTGCAACTGGTATAATCGGAATCCGAATAGCCGATAAAGTCGAAAGATGACCCTTTAGGATATCATAAGCCAAGGTAAGGTGTATAAACTAAATATCTAAGAATTCTCTTAACGGCTATTAAATGGCACTCTTTTGGAGCGGCTTGAAATCTTGCACACATGCACACACTAAGCATAATATTGGGTCTAGATGCACAAAGGTAAAGTAAAGAACCAATCATGGAGCGATATACCTTTTGATCCACACCCTTGCCATCTTCATTGAGATCGAGATGACCATTTGCTTGCACGGGTGTCTTGATGGGTTTGGCATTCTCCATATCAAATTTTTTGAGTATATCCTTGATATATTTGGTTTGACAAATGAAAGTCCCTTCCTTGAGTTGTTTGATTTGAAATCCAAGAAAAAACTTCAACTCTCCCATCATAGACATCTCAAACCTCTTTGTCATAATCCTACTAAATTCTTCACAAAAGAGTTGATTAGTACAACCAAATATAATGTCATCGACATATATTTGGCAAACAAATAAATCATTATCAATATTTTTAGTAAAGATAGTAGAATCGACTTTGCCTATTTCAAAGCCCTTTTTAACAAAAACAATCCTTAAGGCATTCATACCATGCTCTAGGTGTTTGTTTAAGTTCATAGAGTGCCTTATAGAGTTTATAGACACGAGAAGGATACTTAGGATCTTCAAATCCGGGTGGTTGCTCCACATATACCAATTCGGAGATTGATCCATTTAAGAAAACGCTTTTCACATCCATTTGATATAGCTTGAAATTATGGTGAGTAGCATAGGCTAATAATATACGAATTGACTCAAACCTAGCTACAGGAGCATAAGTCTCACAAAAATCCAAACCTTCTGTTTGTGTGAAGCCTTGAGAAACCAACCTTGCTTTGTTTCTTGTCACGATCCCGTTCTCATCTTGTTTGTTGCGAAATACCCATTTGGTGCAAATTACATTTTGATTTGGTCTTTCCACCAAGGACTAGACTTCATTCCTCTTGAAGTTATTCAACTCTTCTTGCATGACCATCACCCAATCCAGATCTCTAAGAGAATCTTCTACCTTCAAAAGTTCTAAAGAGGAAACAAAAGAGTAATATTCACAAAATTTTGCAATTCTAGAACGAGTAGTTACTCCCTTTTGTATATCACCAAGTATGTTGTCCACTGGGTGATCTCTTTGGATGCTTTGATAAACACGTGTGTGTGGCACTTGGGATTGGGGTTGAATGTCTTCTACTTCATCATCATCTAAGAATTTGTTGGAGTCATCATGAGCTTGATCTTGGTCTTGAGGTTGATTTTCACCTTGATCTTAAATTGATGTTGATGGCTCCACTAGAGTTGATGAAGATGGTTGAGTTTGATCATTTTGAGCCACATGTTGCTCTTGGGGTTCTTGAGGTTTGATTTCTTTAATTTCCATCTTCTTGATTACTTCGCTTGAAATTTCTTCATCACCTAAAACATTAGGATCAACTTGCTCCACTTGGGAGTCATTAGATTCATCAAATGACACATCACGCGCAATTTCAACACAACCGGAGGTTTTGTTGAAAACATGATAGACATAGGCATTTGATCCATAACCAAACATAAAACCTTCATCTACTTTAGGTGAAAATTTAGAACTTTTTGCCTTCTTGTTAAGAATAAAATATTTTCTACCAAAGACTTAAAGTAAGATACATTTGGTTTGTTATCGGTTAGGAATTCGTAGGCGGTCTTCTTCAAGATCTTGTAAAGATATAATCGGTTGATAGCATGACATGCGGTGTTGATTGCTTCCACCCAAAATTGATCCAAGACCTTATACTCATCAAGCATTGTTCTTGCCGACTTTATGAGAGTCCTATTCTTCCTCTCGACAACCCTATTTTGTTGAGGGGAGTAGGGTGCTGAGAACTCATCCTTGATCCCTTCTTCATCAAGAAAATCTTCAACTTGAGTGTTCTTGAATTCACTTCCATTGTCGCTTCTCACTCTCTTGATCTTCACTTCAAATTCATTTTGAGCTCTTCTCACAAATTTTTTGAATATATCTTGAATTTCACTCTTATCATGTAAAAAGAATACCCAAGTGAAACGATAATAATCATCAACAATTACAAAACCATATTTGTTACCGCCAATGCTTATGTAGGCGATTGGACCGAATAAATGCATGTGAAGAAGCTCCAATGGCCTTGTGGTCGTCATCACATTTTTGGCGGGGTGAGGTGCTCCAATTTGCTTCCCTGCTTGACATGCACTACAAATTCTATCTTTCTCAAAAAATACATTTGTTAGTCCTAGGATGTGCTCTCCCTTTAGAAGTTTGGACAAATTCCTCATGCCAACATGAGCTAGTCGGCGATGCCATAGCCAACTCATGCTAGACTTCGCAATCAAGCAAGTTTTAGATCCCACTTCATCCGTTGAAAAATCAACAAGATAAAGCTTACCCTTCACATACCGGTGAAAGCTATTGAGGAGTCCTCCTTTCTAGATACGGTCACACCCTCATTAGTAAAAAGGCAATTGTAACCCATCTCACATAATTGTGACACAGACAACAAATTGTAACTAAGAGATTTAACTAACAAAATATTTGTGATAGAATTATCATTAGAAATAGCAATTTTACATAGACCAATTACCTCTCCTTTGCCATCGTCTCCAAATGTGATATTCTCATGTGAATCACCATTTTCTTTAAATGAGGTAAACATGCTTTTCTTTCCAGTCATGTGATTTGGGCAACCGCTATCGATCACCCAACTTGATCCATCGGAGGAATAAGCCTACAAAACAAGTTTATGCCTTTGTTTTAGGTACCTAAATTTGTTTGGATCCTTTAGCGTTAGTCACAAGCATCTTTGGTACCCACACATTCCTTTTCACAATTCTATCTTGTGTGCGGGGACCAACATATAGAGCAACCACTTTATCACGGTGGTTTCTCTTAAGCATATAAGAAGCATAAAAACTAGATTGAGAAGCATAGCCCTTTGATTGCTTGACTTGTGTGATTGAGTTATTTTGCTTGCCTCTCTCGACAAACTTGAGGCACTCCACTCCTTTTATCATCACACGCCTATTTGGCTTGCTTGTGTATTGATCAAATCCAAGTCCTCTCTTTTGCTTGTTGTCTTTGGCTTGAATGGTCTTATATAGGGTATCTTTGGATTTGTAGATCTTGATGCACCCATACTTAACTAAAGCATTAAGCCTTTCATTCTCTTTTTGCAATGCTTTCAAAGATTCAACATTAGTAGCAAAAGCATTTATATCAATATTAAAGCAACGAGAGCAATCATTGCTAGTGGAAGCATTAGAGAGCAAGTTTGCATCATTAGAGTTAGGTGAGCTATTTTTTAGGGTATCAATTTGCACTTCAAGAGTTTTATGATTTTCACTCAAGAATGACAATTTCTCTTGAAGTGTGAAATTGCTACTCTCAAGACTAGCAATTGAGGAGTTAGCCAAATTAAGATCTTTGGATAATTTCTCTTCTTTCTCCTTCTCTTTAGCAAGGAGCCCCTTGAGTTCAAGGTTTCTCTTCTTTTCAAGGATGAGCAAGTCCTCTTGTCTATCAAGGGTTCCCTCAAGACTCTCTATTGTTTCCATTAACACTTTTAGCTTATACATGGCATTCTGATTTAAATCTTTAAGTAAAGACTCACAATCACCATCACTATCACTATCACTATCACTATCTAGGAGCATGGATTGTGATTTTACCTTGCAGCCGGCCTTTAGCCATGAAGCACTTGGGGGAGTCGTCGTCGCTCATTTCGCCAAATAATGATTTTGTTGGTGTAGACTTGTGAATGGCGATTGGGGCAACCCCTTCATCATCGGAGTCAGAGTCGGAATTGGAATCCAACTCCTCTCCAATGTGTACTTGACCCGAGTACTTCTTCTTGTGGGTCTTGTACTTGTCTTTCTTGAATGGCTTGCTTTTCTTTTCTTCTTTGTCTTTGCCCTTCTTTTTGTTGGGGAAATCGGCAATGCAATGGCCAACTTCGCTACATTCATAGCACGCCCTCTTGGATGTTCTTCTCTTAAGCATATCCCTCTTGTATTTTCTATAGCCACTCTTCTTCATGAATTTCTTGAACCTCTTCACAAAGAATGCCATTTCTTCATCTTCCGAGCTCTCATCTTCACTTGAGCTAGATTCTTGACTTGAATGCAATTTCCTTGTTCTTGGAGATGCAGCTTTGCTTGGCATGACTCTTTACTTCATTTGCTTCCTCCTCCATGAGCTCATGTGCAAGAATCCTCCCGAGCACATCACTCGGTGTGAGCCTCTTGTAATCTCTTCTTTCTTGGAGGAGTGTCACCAAGGTGGGATTTCTAGGTGCAAAAGCTCTAAGCAATCTCTTCACAACCTTGTGATCATCAATATCTTCACTCCCAAGCCCTCTTAGCTTGTTCACAAGCACCATCATCCTATCATACATAGCTTGAGGAGTCTCCTCGTCCTCCATGACAAACCTTCCCAACTTGCCTTCAAGCAATTCAATCTTGGACTCTCTCACACTTATGGTGCCTTTATGAGCAACTTGGAGAGTGTCCCATATTTGCTTGGCCTCCTCAAGCCCATCAACATTGTTGAATTTCTCGAGGCTCAAGGCACCAAGCAATACACTTGCGGCTTGTGCATTGCGATGAAGATTTTGCTCTTGTTTGAGAGTGAGCTCTTTGTCTTCGTTCGACAACTCAAAACATGTGCAAACAATCTTCCAAACACTTGGATGAAGAGATATTAGATGCAATTTCATTTTATGCCTCCAAGTGGTGTAATGTGTACCATCAAAATATGGTGCACGTCCGGAAGGCACAGGGATATAAGAGTTAGAAGAATTTAAACAATCGTAATTGAAAGGTATTTCATTTTCCTTACCATTACCACTACCTTCGCCGTTCTTCGACAGATCATCTTTGGGAGACTTCGGACTCCCGTCGTCTTTTGGACCTTTCGCCCCGGATGTCGACATCGAGAAACCTCCAAGCGGTGAAGCTTTGTAGGAGGGTTGGCTCTGATACCAATTGAATGTACTTGATATCGCCTAGAGGGAGGTTAATAGGTACTTTTGAAATTTAAAACTTAGCAGCGGATTAAGACAGAGTCCGGATACTCCAATCAAGTCCGGATACTCAGGTGTCGGGAGTATTCGGTCTTATCCGGATTATCTGGCCTATACAGGTGTGCGAAATTGAAATGAATCTAAGCAAGTCTACTTGAGTCTAAATGTTACCACAGGTTCTAATAGATGTATGATGACCTTATAAACAACACCCCACAGTAGAACACTCACAAACAATAGGATTTGGGAAAATCACCAAAAACAACAAGAACAAGTAAAACTTGCAAGAAAGTAAAGGAGACAAAGGATTTATCCCGAAGTTCGGCCACCTCACTAAGAAGTGTCTACGTCTCCGTTGAGGAGCTCACAAAGAACCGTGTCTCTTTCAACCCTATCCTCTCCTAGCGACCACAAAGATCAAGCTAGGTGTTCTTACTCAAGTCAACGGGTGATTATAAACTTCTCATGGCACTCCACAATCCTTGGGTGCTCTACGGGCGATGCCTTGCCGTCTTGGAGCATGAGGCTCTAAGAGAAAAAGATCATAAATGAAAGCTTAACGACAAACTCAATGCTCAAAGATTGGATTTTGGTCCACTAACTCAAATCTCTCTTCCAAACCCTAACTCTCAAATCTTGCAATAATCTAAGAACTAGAGAGGTTTTGAGGGGCTCTTGAATGCTTTGAGAGGCTTTGTCAATAAGTAGCTCAGCAGCAACAGCAAGCATTCAATGCAAAGAGGTGAGGGAGTATTTATAGCATTCCCTCAAAAATTGGCTGTTACTATTCTGGTTGACTTAACCTGGAGTATCCAGTGTATACCGGAGACTCCGGATGGCACTTCAAAATCGAGCCCAGAATAGTGTTAGAACTAGCCGTTACAGTTCTATTGAACTGACCCGGAGTATCCGGTGTACACCGGAGACTCCGGGTGACACTTAAACGTCACACAGAAAACAGTCCCGAAGACTTGCCGAAGTCTCCGGCCTCTCCAGATACCGGAGTATCTGGTGTACCCCGGAGACTGATACTTTTAAAAATAAATCGAAACCAAGACTCTTTGGTGGAGTCTCATTCGGAGACTCCGACCAAAAACACCAGGTACCGGAGTATTTGGTGTATACCGGAGACTCTGGACTCAAAACAACTTAGCCTATTTCCCGGTATTTGTGGGTGAATGTGTCTCTCAACTGTTGATTCTAATAGGTGAGAGTTTCGAGAGATAAATCTTTGGAATCCGCCTAAAATAGGATTGATCTCTTTGAGTAATGAAGTTTATATTTTTTGCATATACTTGAATTCCCCTCATTCTAGTTTCCCTCTTTTGGTTCCCTTACAAGTTTACAAGTTTTTTGGTTTTCGGTTTTGATTTTCGTTTTGGTTTTTAGCTGAAATTTTAGCACCTTGTGAGGTCATTCTTCTTGTTGCTAGAGGCATAAAAACTCATATACGAGTGTATGCTTATGGGTCTTGAGTACCCTTTGCCTCTAGATCATCAACTTGGAGAGATTGTTTATCTGGTGAACTTTTCTTTAAGCTGCAATTTTTCACCTTTTCAGGGTTATTTTTCTTGATGATAGTGGCTTAAACACTCACATACTCATTTATTTCAAAGGGTCCCCTTGCCGCTAGACTATCATTTTGGAGGATAACCTTGTCCGGTGTCTATCTTCTCTAGTTTGTTTGAAAGTTACGAGTTTTTTAACACAAAGACACGTAGAATGGTCTTGAATAAAACCTATGGTTCATATTCCATCCGTGGAGTTACGCTGCCATGTAACTAGTCTTCTTGTTTTGTCTCTCTGATTCTTTTGCTTCCGCTTAAGCGTTTATAGGTGCGATGGGTGAGAAATATGAAAAGATCATTTATTTCGAAAGAAATTTGTTGATGCGTCTATTCACCCCCCTCTAATCACCGTTCTCTGTCCTACACATGTAACTACCGGTGCATCCATAGCATGGACTAGAAATGGGGTCGCAAATTTTGAATTACATATATAAGCCAGTCTCTAACCCGTGTTCTTTGCTTTGTTACACAAAACTATTTTGAGAGAGCTTGGTTCCAAGATTCCCTCCCGCTTACTCACAGTTTTCTTCGACGACCACACGAACTACATAGTATTTTCTCGCGCAATTGTTCAACTAACTGGGATTATTGCAAGATGGCATATCAAGATCACGATCTTGGCTGCCATGATCGTATATGATGACTCCATGAGCAGATTTCTGCTCTTGAATTGGTGCTCCTACTGCTTTCCAAGCTTTACTATATTGTTGCTGAGGAGGCTGCCATGACCATTGACCTACAGGCTACCAACACCGGTATCCATTTCTGTTGGGACTTGCGTTTTGTTAATTGTTGATGAGGACATGATGCGGTTGATCAAATACGGCATATTCTGTAGCATTTTATGCAAATACTTTCTGAAAATTTTCTTGTTCAATTGATCTAGCGACAGGGATCAGGAGGAATGGAAATACATCGCTCTTTCTTTGCTGTTAGTTCCTTCTCTCAAATCTCTGCAGATGGCATGTCCTGTCTACCTTCCTCGAGCACCATTTATGCTTAAATGTAGAGATAACGTACGATTATAATCTCTAATCTAGGTTCAGTTCTACCTGCAACGTTGAGATTTATTTTTTCCATCTGGTTTCACAGAAGGCACTTTTTTCCCCAGAAATAGTATTTATGAGACAAGTTTTAGCAGTGACACGGCATAACTGACAAAAGTGAAGAACAAATGGGACAAATAATGGTGATGTGAACTGTTTGCAAGCATACAAAGAGCGAACTACCATGCAAAACGGTCATGGAAAGTTTGCCAAAATAATGGCCGCGGATATACACATCGGGTCATCGAGGTAGCACACAACAAGAAAATGACTATCAACGAGTGGCTGCTCTGGTTGGTCCAAAAACCATGACTGCTCCCCTATATCATATTTCTCTATTTTCTGAAGAAAGAAACGATCATGCAAAGTTTGCGCAAAAATAATAGCCTCGAATATACACGTCTAGGTACCCTGAATTTACGTTTTTTGAGGAAACAATGTCAATTTAGTTCAACCATATGGAAAGCTCTGAAGAATTAAAGGGAGAAATGGAATTCACCCATTTCCGTATCTTTACACTAATGAGCACGTCTCTGCTGTCCTGATCATCTACGAATGCATCAATACTCTCATGATTTTGATTAGGCTATTCAGGACACCAATGCTCAATCTAATTGCAGTCCAATGACAGCATAACACAAGTGCATACTTGTGAGCAACTGGATCACTTAAGGAGGATTCCCTCAAAGTAAGGATTCATCTCTTCTGTTGCGTGACGGCCTCACCTACTTAACTACGAACCAGCCAACTGCACAAGACATGGACGCTTCTTTTGTTAACTAGGACATGTTTATGAGCTAAAATATTATAATAATGTCACCACCATCTAGGCATCTATGCAAATCCATCAACCGTGTCAAGAGAGAAACTTGTAACAAAAAAGGAGATCAGAAATGGGGAAAAAATAAAGGGACGCCAAGGCTCAATTAGAAGAAATTATTTTTTTCTGAGCCACTAGAGAAAAACAACCAGAAAGCACTGGCACCAACCACTTTATGAATTACTTTCAAGAGACCAATAGCTGTTTAGCATGGAATTTTCTTCAACTTTACTCTTCTATCATCTGCTGAGGTAATGCAGACAAGTCTTCCTTTCTACTTAAAACTACTGAAAAAAGATGAAGAACACTGCAGACTCGTATACGGTATGAACAATTCTTCTTTAGAACTCGGCGTGATTGATTGCTAACCCTACTTGCAGTGAAAAATAAAGGGGAAAGAACTGGTGATCAAGTGATAGAGTTACTCCATGGATGCATATATATCATCTGAAGTGGCTGAGGTGGCTGGTGTGGTGATGCCTGCACTCATCAAGGCCGCAACATTGTATCACAGGGTAGAAGGCCACAAAGAGGCCCCTCCCAATCCCTCTAATGACAGAGCCGAACACATAGCAAGGGAAGCGTGCTAGGAACAGGTATTCCTTCTCATGAGCTGCTTCACCTCTTCCTTTGTGATGATGGCTCTTCCTGTGACCCATTTCAGTTCTAGTCTTTGTTGCTTTGATGTCTCTGCAACCTAAAGAACAAGAAAAAAACACCTCTTGGATTAGAAGGTATGCATAACAAATTAAGAGACCTTGGTGCTCATAAACAAAAATGTTTTTGAGGGGGTATACACAAAGATGTGTACCAAATAACATATGAACTGGGGACATGAACAAGAGAGAGAGAAGCTAGAACCTTTGATGCATACCTTTAGTTTGATGGAGCACTAATTTGTGCCTTCAAATTGTGCAAGAGGTTTCTATATATGTTGATAGGGAATGAATGAATGGATAGGACAAGCACTAGCGGTGGCGGAAGCTTTTCCAAGGCTCCAATGTGACAAAGAGATGCCTTAATAAGATGCTTGCACTCCTGTTTCTCTTTATGATTCCTTCAAAGACTTCTGTCCCTACATTTTTAATATATATCGGAAGCTTTTCCCCTGTCATAAGAGTCGCCAAATGGGTTGAGTATCAGGGCATGGTGCATCATCTGGTGAAACGTTTTTGTTGGGTCGCATTCTGCCCAGGTAGGGTGCAGACAAGGACAAGGAAAATAAGAGGTGGTAGGAACCACCTACAGGAGCCCCACAAACTCGTAAACGGTGATCTGGCACTGGAGTTCAATTTTGTTTTCGTCTGATGATGAAGGAAGTGCCAAAAATTGATTAGTGTATCAGAACCCGTAAGAAAGAAGGAATTCAAAGAAAACATGTAATCGTGAGTATGGCAATGTTACAATTGGAGAGTTGCAGGAAGAAACAAATCTAAGTTTTTGACATCAGCACGGTTTTCAATGCAACTCTGACCACCAATTTTTTATTGGTACACTTCTCATTTATTAAACCCAATAAATTGTAATATTAGGAAAGTAATTTTTGAAAAAAATATATAATTATGATTTTTCATGTTTTTGACATAAATATTTAACAAAATATTGATAGTTAAAGTTTAGAAAGCTTGAACGAATGCATATAAAAAAAGTCAACCTGTGTTTTGCTGGAGCGATCATTTGTAAGTCACGGTGAATATTTTGCTGTGGCTGGGTCCTACTTGCTTAAATGTGGTCGTGATATGGTAATGACACCTATTATACGTAGTAGCATTCGTATTTTAGGTTTTGATATTCTAGCATATACATATATGCGATAGATATGTCTAATTTAGTGATCATGCTACTGTTTGTAACTGTTCTTATATCTAGTATACAAGCTAGGACACATTTGCTCAATGTTTTAAGAAATAAAATAACCATAAAGTACGCTGTATTCCTAATTGTTGGAATTATATTGTTGCATAGAGAAGGGGTTAGGGAGAAGTGTTGGGCCGGTGGACCAGTGAATGAGAGTTTCTCTTTTCAAGAAATAAAAGCTGTCCTTTGATGCAACGTCAATGTGGCTTAATCAAGTTCATATCGGAGAGCTGATACTTTAAACCGTAGTAATCCGACGGCTACTAATCTGTCGATGATGTGGCTTAACGATAAGGCTCAGTCTGCACTCAGGATTACAGGATAGATAGATTCGGCCCACAAGGCTTCGGCTAGCAACTTTTCTCTTTAACCCCTATTCCCACAAGAGGTTTTGCTGGGATCCGAGGCCTACCTAATTTAAATAAACTTGAATTCATTTCATATGACTATTGTACCGTTAAGTATAATTTTTTTAGATGGAGGAATTTCTTTATTCCGTCCTTTACATAAGGCATACACCGAACTATTCATTATTACAATGTTTGAGCCAAAGCTTGAAATGGGAGAAAAATGCCAACAAATGGTAGCAAAATTGCCGTTAAGAACAATTACTACAAACAAGTAAATTTATTGATGCAGAACAGGAAACGATGTTCCCTCGCAAGGAAAAAGAAGAAAAAGAGGGCATGCAGCATTTAAATTGTGAGTCTGTTGGCTATGTTCTTCCATCAGCTAAACTTTTGGGTAATTGTATACTCCCTCCATTTCAAAACTTTATAAATTTTGATCAATAATTAGTCAAATTATGTGCATGTGGACTATATAAAAGATGTATCCATAGATTCGGATTTCACATATGTTTTAGTAGAATATTAGTTTTGTAGCAACTGATAATATATTGTAATAGAATTTAATGGTTAAAGTATACTTTGAAATGTTTCTCAAATTCTAATACGTCCTATAAAAAGGAATGGAAAGAGTATTATCAAATGCAAGATCTCAAGATTTAGTCCTAGCTAGAGTAATATAAATTCTAGACCACTTCTATTCTATGTCACGTGAAAGGAAATATTGAAGCATGAGCGAGGATGAGGGTGAACCACCTTCACTAGGGAAGTGACAATCAAGACCGAAGGAGACCAATATTTTTCCCTTTTTTTGAGTGGATTTTTCCTTTTCCATATAAAGGAGATCAATATATATTTATTTCGTTCCTGCGTTCAAACCAAGCCTTAATGCTGGGAGCATTACTAAGCTGTTTCCTGTGCCATGTGTTAGATTGTCACCGAAAGCATTTTGTACTGTAATGTGCACGAGTTAGCTGGGCCTTTGTACAATTTTGCTTGTGCATTACGTTGGGCTGCCATTGGGCCATGGTACAAAAGCAGTAGAGAATTGGGCCAAATATAAACGCACAAAGACTCATTATCTCTGCTATCTCTACTTAGTGATTCACACACTAGTTAAGACTTAAGATATCTTGTCACCCCTCCTGAGCTCTGATCAGGGTTAAAAAATACATTGGTTACCGCTCGAAGTAACCGACTGTCTCGGTATGGCTCGATTTTATAATGCGATCGGTAACAGAATTTGAATTTAAAATTTTAAATCGATTTTATAAAAACTCAAATAATTTAGAAAAAAAATTCTATAAGAACTAGAGGTAATTCTAAGACTATCTATGAAAAGAATTTTAAAAAAAATGTTGTTTGCATCACCAAATAGCTGCTCAAACATTGGTAGTTGGTAAAAATGCCGAAAAGGATTAAAAGCCGAAACAGGCCGAATGCATAGTGAAATCAGTCCGCTTCGGCCCAGCTCAAATGGATAAGGACAACAGGCATTCAGCTCACATTGGTGCACATCTCACTTTCCCCTCGTATTTCTCCATAGCAAAAAGCGAAGAAGCGTCGCCCGGCCAGCCAAATCTGCGACAGTTCAGTAGAAATCCGGCATTGAAGCTTCGGTTATCAATCGATTAGCGTCAGTAATCGACCGCATCTGAGCATTTACTGTCCGCCTTCAAAGAGCAGCGCGGAGCGTCTGATGCCAAGCGATTTTCGAAGATCCCTGTTCGGTAACCGCTCATTTACTAGCGATTTTCATGTAATCCGTTCGGTAATCGTGCTTAAGTGGTAGGTAGTTCATTGTGTGGTCGATTAGGACAATTTAGTGCTTGATTCGCTTATTTATCGACCATTTACTAGCGATTTTTCATGTAATTTGTTCGATAATCATTGTTAGGAGGTCGGCAGTTCGTTGTGTGGTCGATTAGGACGATTTAGTGGTTGATTCACTCGGTTATTGACCCTATTGCCTCGATTTTTAGTCCGATGCGCATGGTTGTTACCTTGTATTGGCTTGGGTTGTTAATATTGGTCAAGTTAATTATTTCTTAAGACATTTATGCATGACTAGCAACATGACAACACATGTTTATCAATTTAACATGCATGGACATAATTATTAGTAGGTTAACCATTGAGCATTCTTCTTCCAACAAAGACAATACAAACTAATCGATGGCGGATAGAGATGTGGTGCAGCAGCACAGGGACAATTTGGCTATGGGATTTAGGTGCAATTACTGCAATAAGGAAAAGAAAGGCGGTGGTGCCATAAGGTTAAAAGAACATTTGGCAGGGCATGGATCGAATGTTATACATTGTGATAGGGTGCCTCTAGATATGTGTGATTATTTCAGACATGAACTGGATAGGGCAAGAGATAAGAGGAAGGGAAAGGCTGAGGAGAGGTTTCGGAGGCAAGAGTCGGGAAGAGTTCAAGTAGATTTGACAAGCGATAATGAGGACACGAAAGAGGAACAGGTGCAGCATGTCATGGCTCAGTTTAGGGACGAGGAAGAGTTCAGGAGGAGGACAGGTGAGTCCTACGAGTATGGAGGTGATAGTGGAAGTGACAGAGGAGGTACTGTGTTAAAGAGGATGCTTAGGACAGCATCTTCAACCAGGGAGCCACCACCAAATGTCAGAGATTACAATGTTGTTGTAGCAAAAACCCCTGTGCAGCCGAGGATTAACACCGGGTCATGGAGTGTGAAGGGAAAGAAAGCGAAGGAAGCTATTGGTTTGGCATGGTCTAAATTTTTTCACACTTCAGGTATTCCTGGTAGAAGGGAAGACGATGCATTCTTTGTTAGTGCAGTGAAAGAAACACAGGAATAGGATGAGTGATTAAGTTTAAAATGAATTTATTGTTGTCATATTTCTTTCTTTTTTACTTATGACCATCTGTTCTATAACAGACGAGAGTGTACCATCTTCAACT
Source organism: Phragmites australis (assembly GCF_958298935.1). Lineage (NCBI taxonomy): Eukaryota > Viridiplantae > Streptophyta > Magnoliopsida > Poales > Poaceae > Phragmites > Phragmites australis. The sequence continues at coordinate 16,170,546 of NC_084931.1, forward strand.
AGCCAGGATATAGATGGTAAGTACCTGGACGAGAACGAGAGTGCATTGAAAAAGATATTTGACAAGTGAAAGCTAGAATGGTCAGAGTATGGTGTGACCATCATGTGTGATTTTTGGATTGGATCAACGCACATGAGTATTATTAATTTTCTTTTATATTGCAATGGTCGTATGTTTTTTCACAAGTCCGTAGATGCGACTGGCTACAGTCAAGATGCAAAGTATTTGAACAAGGTATATTATTTTGCTAAGTTGGTAACATAGTATTTCAATTGTTGCATATTTATTTGGTTGATTCGTTTATACAGGAGATAAGAGCAGTGGTTAATGATTTGGGACCACAAAATATTGTGCAAATCATGATTGAGAATGGATCCAACTATAAGAAGGCATGTCAGGTTCTTAGAAGGGAATATCTTGCTATCGCGTGACAACCTTGTGTGGCGCATACGATAAATTTAATGTTGAAATCAGTTGGTGAATTTAGAGAACACGACATTATCATTCAAAGTGAAGGTCCATATCGCGATGGCTGTACAAACATTCAAAGCTACATGAAATGATGTAGACCGCGGTTTGGTGGAGAGTTGGCGATGTGGAATGCCACAAGATTTGGCACAAACTATCTATTTGTTGAAAGCTTTCTATGCCGAAAGGATAGGGATTCGTACAGTGAGATGCTCCTGAGATACACCATTGTAAAGTAGGAGTACGATTTGTTGTATCATAATGATAGGGATTCTTTTGAAAAGTACATGAGAATTGTCAATCGTAGAATGCATGATCTAGTGAATAGGATCTACATGAATGCCGGTGATACACTCTTACCACTTGCATTCTTATTGTACTAATGCTTATGGTTCTAATACTTATGGTACTAATGCTTTGATCATCAACTTGCAGCAGTCACATTGAACCTCCGCACGCACTACACGTATGGCACAGTTCCAAACTAGTTCGGAGATCTCCGAGAGGCATTCGAGAGGATGACCCATGTTAGTACTGCCGCGGAAGAACTTATTGAGGTTGAAATATATCGGACAAAGTCTCTGTCGTTCGCTGGTCCGCTCGCTTCACGGATGGCTTGTGACAGCAAGACTCAATCTGGTACGAATTGTGTTGACATATCTAATCGTTGCATTACTTTATCTATTTTTCCAAACCTTATATCACTTTACCTACTTGCAGCGCAATGGTGGTCTATATTTGGTTCGTCTACACCTACACTAACAATGCTTGCCATGTGTCTAATGTCTCAGTGCGCTTCATCTAGTGGGTGTGAGAGGAACTATAGTACATGTGCATTTATCCACACGAAAGTTCGCAACCGCTTAAGCTACAAGAAGTTCCATAAGTTGGTATATGTAAACTGCAACCTGAGAATACAGAATAATTTGGATGCAGACATCAGGTCAACTGTTGATGATGATCCATTTCAGCGGCTTATGGATCTCACATTGAACGAGGAGAACAATCTACTCCAGGACTGGATGAAGACCGGTAGATCAAATTCTACCCTAGAGCTTGATGAGGAGGACACAGACAGTGATATACCCTGCCAACTCACTGGTGACAGACACAGAGAACCCACAAGATTTACAACGGTGGACTGCTAAAGTGGTAGGAGATACACGCACGAGAAAGAGGAAGAAGCAAATGGCGCATCGAAAGAAGAGCAAGAAGCTTAAGGGTAAGGGTAAAAGACAAGTGCAAAGCGATAGGAGCACGGATAGTGACCCAAAGAGCTCAACTTACCAAGAATCGAATGATAGGAGCTCAAAGACAGATAGCACTGACGATGACGATCAGGGAGGCGATGTTCCTCCATGCCCATCCTCTGTTGTTGCTCCCGTACAATTCACTGGTGAGAGTCAGTTTTCGCATGCCACACAGGACCAGGACTATGGTGCCACATCCTTACAAAGGCATGTCATACAGGGTGGCTATGATGGACCATAAGATAGTGAGAGCTATTCTAGCAACTATAGCATAGAGAGTAGTTTTGGATCGTATCCGTACCATTATCTTGTCCCCGATGCTCAGTCAGAGCCTCCTATTCAGTGGGTCTATGAGTGGCAAGACCCTGAGTTTTATGCCATATTGCAAGGACAATGATCAACCACTTCTGTATGGATGGGACAAACTTAGGCAAAGTTTAAGGTAAAGTTGCTATCTATACGATGGATAATGCTCATATCTACCGAGGAGTACAATACAGCCGAATTTAATCATCCCTAAGCTGTTGATTCTGAAGGTGATGATAATTTACTTTCTGTAACTATTTATTTCCATACCATGATATTATACTATTTTTTTTTCCATTTCGTAGGTTACACGTGGCGTGAATACTACACAAACTGCATTTTAAGTATCGACTATCACTTTGGTAAGTACTGATGGGTGGCATGTGATTATGTCTTTAGTTTTTTAATGGACAATTCAACATATTTATTAATTTAAGGTACTACATATGTAATGTATGCATATATTCGATGAAACGATTATATAGTCATGCTCGTATTGCTATTAGTATCTATTTGTTTCCTTGAAAATGTCTAAAATATAGCAAAGATCATGCCAATTTTTTTTATTAAATAAAAATAGCAAGTCTCATGTCATATTTGTTATTATTTTTTCTGATTTTTTGTGATTTTTTGTGTTTTTTATTTCTCTATAAATTCATAGATTAGGCGTTAATCTGGTCGGTTACAGCTTCAAATCGCTCGGTTTTCGATTAAAATCGTTCGGTTATTATGCATGATTTTCTTAAAAAACCGTTCGGTTTATCGCAAAAATCGCTCGGTAACCAGTCAATTCGACCGGTCACCGAATGATGAATCTAGCATTTTTTTTTCAAATTTTAAATTTTACCGAATAAATTTTGAGCAAATTTTAACCAAAATTTGAGCTGTTATCGTAATACCCGCGATTTTTAGATAACCGCCGGATCCAGTTACCATCTGCAAAACGATAATAAAAACCTTAACTCTGACAGATGAGCCCTCCGCTTCCATCTCACACACGTCGCCGCAGCCCTCTTCCGCTCCTCCCTCTCCCCACTCGCGAGACCGCCCCAACCACCGCAACCTTCCTCCGCCGTGCCCTCGCCGCCGTCCGTCCGTGCTCCACTTGCTGCTGCGGCCGCTCTCGCCCGTGCCCTCGCCGCCCAGGCCCGCGCCCGCCCTCGCCGCCACGCCCTCACCCTCGCCCTCGCTGCCGCGCCTGCTCTCGCCCATGCCCTCGCCGCCGCCGCCGCCGCCCTCGCCTTCGCCCTCGCCGCCGCGCTCGTGCTCTTGCCGCCGGGCTGGCCGCCGCCGCTCCCATGCCCTAAACTCCCCTGTCCCCTTCCCGATCACCAGATAAAAAAACTCGCCTCCCCCGTCCCCTTGCCCATCACCAGATAAAAAAAAACCCGCCTTCCTTCCTCGCGATCAGCCATGGCGACCGCTACTGCGTCCCAGGTACGTGCGTACCTCCCATTCGAGCCATCCCGTCCCCACGCTTTGTTGTGGTGCTGACTCGCTCTCGCTGTGGTGGCGCGCAGGTGGCTCTCTCGCCGCCAGTTGGCTCGGATCGCGGCGTGAGGAGTTCCGGAATCGAGGTGCGTTCCTCCATGCCGTCTGTGCTCTTTTGCTGCGTTTCTTGGGGGAATCCCAGTACGATTTGGTTGCTAGATGAGTAGAGTAGGTAGATTGGTTCGAGCAAGGACCATTAGCGCTGCAAGATCGCGGATTGGTGTTCTTTTGATGAATAAAATAGTTATCAGTCATGAAGAATTGACCCGTATTTAGTAATTCAAAGCTCTTGCTTTAGTAGGCTGTTGGAAGTGTTTGATCCTGAACCTGCAGAATTCTTGAATGGCGCTGACCGTATGCTGAATTTCACCTTTCGTTATGGTAAAATAGTTTGGAATTGACAAATTCAAATGTATGCTTAACTCTCAGTTGACAGGTAACTTCCAGATGGATGTAAAGGCGTTTTTACAGTGTTCTATGAGAGCCTCCTAACTCCAATAGTAGTTCTTTTGGTTGATGTACTCCCTGATTTCCACCTGTAGTAGATAATCCATTTCTGAATTCTTAGATTCTTTATAGGGGTATTATTACATACACTACACTGGAGCTGAAAATTAAGACGTAGCAGTAGAAAACCCTGCTTCCAATGCATAACAAAACAGGAGGTTGTTTGTCACAGATTTGCAACATTCTGATATAACCATTTGCAAAACATGAGGTTAAAACACTAGCAACCATAACAAAGCAACAGACAGGTAACAATTCTTAGCAACCAAGAAGCGAAGGCGCTCTACTGTAATATTACTATGACACTGCACTTTAGATGGCTATCTTGTCTTGTCTCTTCTCTTGCCCAATGGATCCTCTCTAAATAATATTTGTAGTCCCATGATTGGTTATACTTATATGGTATCTTATAAGACTTCTGATTGTATACACCAACTAGAGCAATTATTTTTTTTTCTTTCAGAAAAGAATGCTTTCCTTAGTAGTTCTCAGATATGAACCCTATTTGTATGGGGATTTTTTTCTTTTCTTGTTAGTATAACTGTTCTTTCATATTAGGTCATGGAATATGATGGATGTTCTAGCCTCAAAGCATCTCACTATGATTTGTTCATGAGCTCAGGTCCCTCTGGCAAAATAATGCTCCTACCTGAGGATGATCCAAGTGCAACCCATATCATGATTGCCACTGGCACTGGTGTTGCTCCCTTCCGTGGTACCTACGCCGTATGTTCATGGAAGATGTCCCAAATTATAGATTTGGTGGCCTAGCCTGGCTCTTCCTTGGCGTTGCTAACTCAGACAACCTTCTCTATGATGAAGAGTTCACAAGTTATCTTAAGTAGTATCCAGACAATTTCATGTTAGAAGACCTTATCAATCTTAGAACCTTGTTTCTGCCCCCCCCCCCCCCCCAATCTCCTCTTTTGAAGACAATCACCTGGTTTCAGTTTACACTTGTCCACAACGACTTATTAGATGCTGCTGTCAACTTACATCATCATAGAGCAGTATTCAGATTTGAGAGAGCAGCATAAATGAACTGGTTGTGCCCAGTGTATTGTTAGAATATATAACCGAGTTGTCGAATCTGTAGGTATGATAAAACACTCAGCAGGGAGCAGAAGAACAGGAGCAGTGGCAAGATGTACGCATTCAGCTGCCTCTGCTTGAGCCTGTTGATTGTGTGTTTGTGTGGCTTTGTCGGTGAGTGAGGTGGTGACCCCGGTGCTGTGCAGTATGCAGGATGTCAGGGGCTCGTCCAAGAGTTTCCCCAAGCACGAGGTGAGGCATGTCTCTGACCATAAGGTGCGTATGATTATGGTTTTTCCTTGCTGATGCACCGTGTGAAACTATTTTTGTATCAATTTCCTACTGTTCGTCTGAACATTTGCTACTATTGTTTGCACACTTCGCGTTTGCCTCCTTGAAGGATATCTGCTTTACTAGATAGAGAGTGGGGGGATCAGTTGGCAATAGGTTTTAACGTATTGTGTAGAATGTTGTCCGGTGTGCGAAATTTAGTCCTGATGGGAAGTATTTTGCAACTGGGAGTGCAGCCACACCATTTAAGTTCTTTGAGGTGAGCTTTAATTGCCAGTCCGAGTGCTTGGTGGGCTTCTGCTAAGTTTTATTTGCTCTTTCTCTTGCAGGTAGGATCTCGCGTTTGGATAGTGAGATTTTGGGTGAAATGTAGCTCATAATTCTGCTTGTTTGATCCTTGTTTGTGTGCTCGTTTGAATGGTGGTGTTGGTGTCGTTAGATTGTGGTAGATCTGGAATGGGTTCATCGTGCCATGGTGAAAGTATGTTCTTAGGAGTTTGTTGGAGGATCGGCCAAAAATTCAAATTTAGCTAAAATCACACTCATTTTTCTTTTTTTTAAAGGTTGGGTGTTTTTAAGTGGAGGATTGGAATGCTATTACCAAATATGCGGCCTTTCTTTATGGAGGGGAATGAGATGAATTTCCTCTACTTGGTTGTTGTGTTTTATTTTTATAAGGGTTATTTGTTCGTTGTAGGTATGAATTCTAAATGCAATATAGTTCAATTGGAGATCAGTGAGTGTATTGTTTGGCTACGCTTAGGGGGCAAAAGACAAGCATGTGATTGCTTTTATTGATATAAGCAATAGTTTTTGCATATATTTGATGTCATCTTGTGTAATTTTTGTTTTCGTTGGCACAGGTAATAACTAGTACTTTTAAAAGTATATTCGGACATGCATCACACACACGCAATCCACGTCCCCAAACATAGGCGTGCACAACCACTACATAGGGAATTTTAAAGGAGACTCCAAACTTAAGCCTCAAGTGGCACGCCACGCACTATCCCTTGAACACGTATATAAGTATATTTTCTCTAATCAGATAAGGCACACCATGTCCATTGTCAGACGTATAATGATCATTCTATATTGTTATCCTTATTTTTAATTGGAAAAAAAATGAATACGAAAATTCCAATATGAAAATAAATATGGATAGTATCGAAAATAAATATGATGTAAATACAAATACGGATCTGGATATTTGTCAAATGATAAAGATCTTTTAAATTATGTATAAATTTGGATTGTAACCATGCCAAAATTTAAGGCAATTGAGAGTGACATTTGGGGTCCACTTATATAAAAATTTTCCTATCAAAATATAGCTAAGTGGGGTCTTGTTTTATATATTTAATTATAAGAATAATAATGGTACAATTCCATTGTAAATTAGATTTATAGTTTGAAAAATATAGTCATTTGAATCTTGTTATCTCTAAGTTCTAAATTGAAAAACTGAAAATATTGCTAAGTAGGGTCTTGTTTTGTAGATTTAATTATAAGAATAATAATGATACAATTCGATTGTAAATCACATTTATAGTTTAAAAATATAGTCATTTGAATCTTGTTATCTCTAAGTTCTAAATTAAAAAACTGAAAAACAATAGTATTCGTTTTGAATCTGACCAGATATCTGGTTTCGTATTTGTATCCGGTCCAAAAAGCATTTTTGTTTTTTATCCTTATTCGGATAAGGAATATTCGTATTTGATCCGAAAATATCTGTATCCAGATAAGACATCTATATTCGTTTGTTCGGATACGGAGGGGAAAATAACTGCTCTGTTTTCAAGCCTAATCCTCAGGGTGGATCCATCAGAGGAGGGGGGCTAAAGCCCCCTTACCATGTGAATACTCTTCGACCACCAGACCATTAGCTATCACATCTAGTGTTGGGCACCTGGACCATGCCTACTGGGTCGGTACGATCTAGGAACAACACGGCTAGCCAGGCCATGCTTAGGCTGACGCCTTGGCATGGTGTGCTGGCTCGGCCACTTTGCCTCTCCGCCCAACTCCGTCCACCTTGCCCCTCTGATCGTGTATCTCGGTCACCCCTGCCCCCGCCCTGGCCCTCCATGCATGTCCCTGTCTCATTGGCTAGCCGTCCGGTCGCCTCGCCACGTCGCCTGGTCGTCCCTCCCCGCCCGGTTGGCTTGTCGTGTCGCAACCGTGCCTGGGCTAGCCTGGCACGGTCGGCCATGGGTCACGCCTCTGGCACGTGGGTCAGCACGACATGATCCATTTGCTTAGCTGGGCCTATCAGGCTGTGCCTTAGCTGAGCTCGTGCTGAGCCGGTCCGATAGGCCCATTTGGATAGGTTCGGTCACATCCTAAATCTCGTAATGTGTCATTAAGTGTAATCATACATCATGAGCATCATTAGTATCATGTTTATTTGTTGAGCATTTGATGAGTGCTTGTTATTTTCCTTGGCAGCTTAACATTTGTTGAGAGTTATGAAAATAACTCAGTCTTAGAGTTTTCGTTTAGTTTAAGTTTCGCATAGGCGTTGTGGGTGAATTCATTTAAATATGTTCATCTTGTTTTGTAATCGATGCATAAAAATTTCTAAATTTTTTGGAACACTAGAGCACTTCCTTTAGGTCTTAATTTGGGGAGAGAAAGAAAAAAATTACAATTGATATAGATGACTAACACGTGGGGCCAGCATGGTTGGCCCACCTTCTCCTATTTGGTTGCATCAGCCGCAGCTCTCTCCCACCCCTCACTCTCCCTCGCACTCTCACATGCTCTCTCCCACTCCAACTAAATAGCAAAGAGAGCAGCAGCACCTCTCTCAAGCTTCTCTCTTTTTCTCCCCAAATTCCATCTCAAAAACTTAGATTCGAGGTATGTATGTCACACCATCGTGTTTCTTAACTCCCTAGCTCTCCATTCATCCAAGTTTCAGTTGCATGCATGAAGATTTGGAAGAGTTTCAATCTATTTTCATCACCCCTTTTCTCTGAATTGTTCAGTAGCCTTGTTCCTCTTCTCCAAGCCTTTTTCCTCTATTTTCTTCGCCAACCAAAGGTCACCGCATTGACAAGGACGTGAGGTAAGTCTTCTAGGTTCCCATGGTGATAATGCACGGATGAGTTTGGTTCATTTTGAGTTCTTGAGCTAAAATCGAGCAGTTATGAAGCACCTTTATGTTCTTGATGTTTTGGAGCTAATAGGAGGATTTTGGATAAGGTAGAGACCAGGAATTGTGTTTGTTTTGTGTGAAGCCTAGAACCAATGCATTAATGCAAATACATGCTTATGTGGGTCAGGTTTTAACATGCAAGTTGAATCGATCGACGAATCATCGTGAACTGCGTCTGCCAGAACCCAAAAGTTTCGGTTTACAATCTGGAAGTTCCGGATAATCCTAGTTAAAACTACCCGAGAACCCATATTCGGAGTACCACCTAGAAGTTCTAAAAATACGGAAGTTCCAACCTTAATCCGGAACTTTCAGTTAAATAGAACTTGCCAACATGAGAACCCCTATTCGAAGTACCACTCGGAGGTTCCGACCGCCCAGAAGTTCCAACCTGAATCTGGAACTTTCGGTATTCTGTCAGAATTTTAGAAGTTGTTTGGATTGGAAACTTCTTCGTTCTATCGTGTGTCTTTGTATTTTAGCTTGTTGTATTGCATCATCATTCTTTATGCATTTTGTAGCACACCTCATTACATCTCTTTTATGCTCATCGCATTGCATACGCTCTTCCTTAGAGAACAAAGGACTGGAGCGTGATGCGTGCGTGATCGGGGGGTGATCCGAAGTTTGTTGCTGTTAATTGTGAAGCTGAGCACCAAGACAAGCATCTAAGCATATTTCACCTCATAATTTGGATCATGTGGAGTCTAAATTGATGAATTATCGCTTTATGTATGTTGTGCAAGATAGTGAGTCGATGTCAGGTTATGTGGGTAGAACCTATGTTGTTGCATCACTTCTACCTTTTTTTATTGATGTTTCCTATCCTTGTAACCCAAGTATAACATGTCGTTGTCTAACTTAAAAATTACCTGAGATACTTAGGAATGCATAGGTCCTCGGTAGAAATCGAGCAGTGGTTCGCGCATCGTTCGTTAGCTATAAGACTTAATTACTTTCATGATAAAAATGATGTTGGGATGTAGGAATGCGAGAATGAGACGAGATATGGGCGCTGCTTGGGGTAGGTCGTGGAAGGAATCTATATGCGATAGACCGCTTGCATCGTTTAAGCACTGTCTGTTGTTATAGTTGTCTTTCGTACTTTTTCGTACTTACAACGTATTCGACTATGGGACGGATGAGCTAAATACTTTTGTAGATATGATCATTTGGTGTGCGAGTATGTAGTGTTGTAGGTATAATAGGCTTATAGAGATATCTAGTTTGCTCGTAGAGTAGTTTTAGATGACCTTTGCACCTATAGGCACATGTTCAAACGGTTAGGGTTTATTGGGAAAGGTTGTCACGAGTACTCCTTGTGTGGACTTTAGCAAGTCGTATAAGTCGAATGGTCCTCGTGTCGTGTAGGTAAAGATATATCATTGTCAGGTGTAAGATTTGTTCGAATTACCACGCTCTTGATCATGAGCATGTTTCTGTCTATTTGTATCAATCGTAGAGTTTCGTTGTGGGATGTGGATGTGATGGTTGATATTAGTTATGAGATAGTTTCATGTATCGTTATGTTTATGATGTTGATTCCTGGATAGGAGGGCATAGTTGATTAAGTTGTAGATGCTTATATATTTGTGTCAAAACTGTTTTGCATATGAATTTACTTAATATTATGGTCGATTTCTTACTAATTCATCCAAATGCATTATTCTTAGAGTCGGGTTATTATATGTACTCATTATGGATTAAGTCTTACAAGTACTTCGTACTCATGTTGCTTTGCTGTTCAGGTGAGGAAGAGTTAGTGTTCGGCTACTTCATACCTGCCAACATTGGTGACGGACGAGAATAGTGCTATCTACTTGTGAGATGTCATTTTGGGTGGTGCTTATGGGTACATGGTACTACCTATCTTTTGTCATTCATGTATTTATTTTTCCGTATGTAGTAACTCTAACTAATTAGAAGTTTAAACTGTTTTTTGTCCTCCTAGTGTTGGTGCTATGTAAATTATTAAGAAATTGTAATAACTTAAATACTTGTAATATAATTACATTACTCGCTCTTTATTATGCTTTGATATGATGAAGCATATTGTAAAGGCTCGTGTTCTGATCTTGGGTATAAAATACTTGTTAGGACTATCGGGATTGGATTCTGGTTGGTGTGGTTATGTAAATGATCATTTTAATGATTAATTAAAAGATGATTTGGAAGTGTTCCTTACACGAGCCCATCCTTATCTCAATTGTACTTAAATTCTACTCCAACTATGTCTTTTTAGACCTAATGCAATTAGAGATGTTGGTCGCTAACATATATGTTGTGTACTCTGTAATGTCAGTTAAAATTTATAACTAGCACTTACCCTTCTAGAGGTCAATATAACTAGACATGAAGATTATTGTTCTTCCTTTGAAAAAAAAGAGTCATGTTAAACTATAGATCTGAGAATAAGGCAACAAAATAGGCAACTCATAACTGCAAGTGGACAACGAAGTTATATTGACGGAGGTATTGAAAAGGGAAGAGTTCTAAAACTAAGGGAGCTCCGTGAAAGATCCAAATTGTCGAGTCAGTTGCACTAATTTGTGTTCTCTTCGTCGCTTTGACAGAGTAGTAGCACATCACACAACACATGCAATAGATGTAATGAACGTTTATGATCACGCCAAGTACACCAACAACAGCAGGACGAACAAGGAGATAAATACAGCTTTCATTACTACGAAAGATATCAGGAGGCTAGAGTTTCAGTCACCAAACCGACCTTTGCGGTTATGGTGTACCCTGTAAACCGATCTATGATCGGAAAAAGTAGAGAAAACTGATCTAAAGATGATCAGAGAAAATTCTAATTCAGGGTCAATTTATAAATTGGTGATATGGTTAAACTACGGTTTGCGCAGCCCCAGGTGAGATCATGGAGATTGGATCATCTCCCAGGGGTGGCGTTGTGGAAGTTGTGGAGGTGGTGCCTTAGACACGACACCGGTTTGATACCATGTAAAAGGATGAATATATTTGTAGCAACTAGACCTCTAGGTAAGTAGTAAGTGTTTCGGTGGTTAATGACAACCATATCATTGTGACTAACACGTATTATTACATTTCGCATTTTTCTTCTATCATTTCATTCATGTAAGTTTCAATTCCACACTTATGTTCTATATGCTTGTATGTTTGTGCTTATCTTTCTAGCTTACTAGGTTGTCTAGTTACTTCTATACATTCTATGCTAAGGTTGCTCCTTGTTCTAGAAATTAGTAGTTGGTTTAGTTTTTTATTAGTACCCTATTCACCTCCCTCTAGGATCATTAGATCGTTTCAATTAGTATCAGAGCCTCGTACTCTTGTTAGGTTTTAAATCCTAGAGCAATGGCTCCGGGGAATGGAAGTAGCGTGCCAAGGTTCGATGGAAAGAACTTTGCCTATTGAAAAGTTCGCACGGCGATCTATCTTGAGGCTATTTCCCTTGAAGGTTGGCTAGCTGCTTCCATTGAGTTTGATCACGCTTTTACCAACCAACAAGTTAGTTGAAATGCTAAGGCTAAGAATGCTATTTTTGAGGGAATTAGTGAAGAGGTTTTTTTTCTAGAATTCGTAGCATGGAATATGAGATTTAGACCGCTCTTTGTGAAATTTATGAGGGCTCTAGAAAAATTCGTGAGGAAAAATATCATGTGTTAATGAATGCTCTCAATCAATTCAAGATGCTTCTAAATGAATTATGCAATGATATGTATTCTCGCATGAATATGCTTGTAGAAGAAATTAAGTCTCTTGAACTAACTCAATTGTCTCAAGGAGATGTTATTCGCAGAATCTTAATGGTGCTTCCAAAGCTGCAATACAATATTATCATCTCTCTTCTTCATAAAAGGGACATCAATGACATGACCATCACCGACGCTGTTGGAAAAATATGTGCTCATAAGATGTTCTTATTTGGAGATCATGAGTCTTCATCCAAAAAAAATCTTGCTCTCAAAGCGAATATGGTTGACAATAAGAAGAAAAAGATAAAACTCCCATCATCAAGCGAAAGCGATGAAGAAGATAGTGATGATGATGACTCCGATACCAAGCTTGCTCTTCTCATGAGAAGAACTACAAGGATGATCTCAAAATTCCAAAAGAAGGGCTACAACTATGATCCTAAGAAGAATAAATTTCGCCCAAAGAAATTTGACAAGTTCGATGAAGAAGACAAGAAGAGATGCTACAATTGTGGTGAATTTGGCCACATGTCAGATGATTGCCCTCAACACAACAAAAAGAACATGAACAAGGGCAAGAAGATTGAAGCAAATGAAGATGAGGACAAGCACAAGAAGAAGAGCCAAGATAAGTATTCAAGGAAGAAGCTCTTCAATAAGAAGGTGGAGGATGTAAAGCCTATATTTTTGGTGAATGGGTCTCCGGTGAAAGCTCTAAGTAATGACTCAAGCGATGATGAAGGCAACAACCTTGCGGGCCTTGCTATCACCAATGATGATGATGCACCCCTACCTCCACCGCCTATGTGCGTCATGACAAAAGGTAACAACAAGGTGAGTAGTGATGAAGATGATAGTAGTGATAATGATGATGGTCTTTCTTTTAGTGATTTATCTAAGCTCATGAATGACTATGATACTATCATTAAGAAACAAAAAGCTAAAATCAAGTCTCTTGAAAATGCAAATGCTATGCTTAGTTCTAGTCATAATGAGTTGCTTAGTAAATACAATGATGTGCTTAAGAAAAATGATAAAGTAGTTGCATCTAATAAGTCTCTTGAGGCTAGCAACAAAAAGATAAAACTTGAGCATGTTGACTTGAAATGCAAATATCAAGAACTTAAACTTGCATATGATGTCATTGATTCTTCTTTAAATAAATTGTCTACTACTAAAGTAGTTAAGATAAATGCATCTACATCTTGTGATGATCTCCTTGAAATACCTTGCTCATCTTCATGTGATAATGTATCATCTTTAAAGACTAACCATATAAGGGAAAAAGAGCTTATGGATGAGATTGCAAGCTTAAATTCATATGTGGCCTAGTTGACTAAAGGGGGTACAAGCATAAAGGAATCCTCATGAAGAATACTATGTACTACAACAAGGGGGGCATTGGTTGCTTCCCAAACCTAGTGGAAAAGGTCATCAAGTCACCGGAGATAAACAAGTGCTTTATCAAAGAAGTTGGCTCCTAGTCATCGGTCACCACACAAGGGAGTGTCACATTCCTTCCAAACCCCTTACTGTTTTGCCATCAAAATACAAGTCTATATTTAATGGTCATCATTTTCTATCGCATAATCTTAAGAGTGGTAAAGTCATGGCTAAGTTCATTGGAACTCAAGCAAAGGGCAAGCTTCTAAAGAAAATTTGGGTGCCTAAGAATCTTGTGTCTCACATGAAAGGTACCAAACTTGGTTGGATATAAAAAAAGCTTGATCCCATGTGTATAGGTGAACTACAAAGCCGGTGGAAAGCATTGGGTGCTTGATAGTGGTTGTACACAACATATGACCAACAATGTAAATATGTTCACCTCTCTAGAAGTGGAAGGCTTGAATTTTGGTGAAACATTCGCTCTCATGGAAAGACTAGAAGCTATATGTATCATTCTTGCACTTGCTTCACATCATAACATTAAGCTTTATTAAATAGATGTGAAGAGTGCATTCTTAAATGGCTTCATTAATAAACTTGTATATGTTGAACAACCTCTTGGTTTTGAGGACCATAGATGTCCTAATCATGTCTACAGGTTATATAAGGCACTCTACAGATTCAAGCAAGCCTCAAGAGCTTGGTACAAGCGTCTTCGTGACTTCCTAATCAATCAAGGATTCAAGATCGGAAGGATAGACACAACATTGTTCACAAAGATCATTGACAATGAGCTTTTCCTTTATCAAATCTATGTTGATGATATAATCTTTGGTTCAACTAACAAGAAATTTTGCAAGTAATTCAGGGACTTGATGTCAAAAGAGTTCGAGATGTCTACGATTGGCGTGCTCAACTACTTCCTTGGATTTCAAATCAAGCAATTGAAGGAAAGGACTTTCATCCATTAAGAGAAGTACACAGAGGATATTCTCAAGAAATTCAAGATGAATGATTGCAAGCCAATCAAGACTCCAATGCCTACCAATGGATATCTCAACTTAGATGAATCGGGTAAATCGATTGACCAAAAGCTTTACCATTCTATAATTGGTTCTCTCCTTTACCTTACCGCATCTAGGCCCGATGTTATATTTAGTGTATGCATGTGCGCTCACTTTCAAGCTAATCCTAAAGAATTTCATCTTAGCATCGTAAAAAGAATTTTGAGATATCTCAAACATACACCTAGCATAGGCTTGTGGTATGCCAAAGGTGCTAGTTTTCTACTCTTGGGTTACTAGGGTTCAGACTTTACCGAATGCCGTGTGGATTGTAATAGTACTTTGGGTGGGTGCCACTTGCTAGGGTGGTCCCTTGTTTCTTGGTCTTCTAAGAAGAAAAATTCCGTAGCTTTGTCTACCGCGGAAGCCGAATATATAGCCGTCAGAGCATGTTGTGCTCAAATCCTTTATATGAAGCAAACCTTGTTAGACTTTGGTGTTAATCTAGAGAAGGTTCCACTCCTTTGTGACAACGAGAGTGCCGTAAAAATTAAAAATAATCCAGTTAACACTCTCGCACAAAGCACATTGATATTCACCATCACTTCCTTAGAGACCATGTGGCTAAAAATGATATATCTCTTAGTAGTGTAAGGTCGGAAGATCAATTAGCGGATATCTTTACAAAACCTCTAGATGAAGCCACATTTAGTAGGTTGCGAAGTGATCTAAACATTATAGATGCTTCAAATGTCATGTGATGCTTTTGTCATATGGATGCATTTATGATAGACACTTGTCTAACCTTCTCAAGATGGTGGTGAACATGAGTTTTGCTTGAGATGGTAGTTCCTTAGTTTCTCTCAAGGCATGTTGTTGGGTTCATTATGAAGAAGCTTGAGAAGGGAAGTAATATGATAAGATAGTTTAATTTATGCTATGTATTCACATACCATATAATTTTCACTCATGTTTAAATTCATGCTCTTGTTATGCATTACATGTGTATTGGCGGGTAGAGATCACAAAGCAGAATATCACTCTTTGAGAATGTTGTTTACTTTCCATGTGAACATACACCTCTATAAGTATGATTAGAAAGATATACGTGTTTGATGCCTATCGAGTCACGCCCTTATGAATTTAAAGCCTTAATCTTTGAATTCATAGGCAATATGGCTCAAACATTTTCTTGGGTTTTTCTCCTCTTTCTTTGATTTTATTGCCTATTTCAAAATTATTATAAGATAATCTTTTGGCAAATATTTGAAAATATGTGTTTGAGAGGGTGAGATTTCACTCAAACTGGTCCAAACATGTGTTTTTGTTGTGTGGTTATTTGAAGTTTGGACTCAGCGCATGTTTTTAGTTCAACAGAAATCTTTCCTTCTCACTGGATGATCTGGTGCTCTCTTGGTTATTCCCAACGGATCATCCAATGCTTGGTTATCGGTGTTTTCTGGAAACCTGTCCGGTACTCTTCAAATTGACTTCACCAGACCTTCCGGTGTTCTTTTTAGAGGTAGAGAATTCTCAGTGGAAAAAAATAGTCTGACGAGTTCAATGTTCACTTCACCGGACCATCCGGTGTGCTTATTGGAATTTTTTAGACAAAATGATCCGGTGAACATATGGTCAGATGTCGGACTATCCGGCGTTCAATTTTCAGCGGAGATGCAAAATTTCGAAGGTTCTGTTAAATAGTGCGGTGTTTTGTCCGGTGCTCATTCTCGTCATCACCGGACAATTCGGTGTTCACAATATCGGCAGGACCCACCTGTCATATTTCTCTCGTCCGCTTGACCTCCTGTCTTTCTAACCCGCCCTGAGTTGCTTTCTCTTCCGCTGTCGTTTCGCCGCCTCTGCGCCACCCAGCTTTGCGCCTCCTGCTCAGCCTCCAGAGGCTCACCGTCAGCCACCTCTCCACTGTAGCTGCCGCTCGCCCTCCCGCAGAGCCACCGTTGCCTAGCCGCTGCCGTCCCGCAAGCTCCAGTGCCGTTGCCGGAGTTTGTCTCGCTGCCGCCACTTTAGCTTGCCGCTGGAAAAAGGAGCTCCACTCAAGTCATCAGATCTTCTCTCTCTCTCTCTTGTGGTGAGCTCAAATTCTTCGAGTTTTTCAATTTCCCTGAACCCTAGCTCGAATTTCCTCAAATTTTGGGCAAATTTCAAGCAAAATTGAGTCAAATTGCTTCAATTAAGGTCATATCTTATGATATTGGACTTTAATTAGTGTCGCAATCTTTAATCCCTAGCATGTTCATCTATATTCTCTTGAAATTAGGGCTTAGGATTCAATTTCGGGATAATTTCATTCAAAATTCAAACATTCAAAACTCTCGCTCATCCATATTGCATCATTTGATCTTCTAGATGGGTCGTGAGCGCCGTGACAAGGGCAAGGTCATCGAGCAGCCTATGAAGAAGAAAACAAAAGAGCAGAAGGAGTGGGATCGTGCGATTGCAGTCGCCATTGCTCCAATTTCTCAATGAGGGCTGCAGATCATAGACATAGATATGACTCCGCAGTGTCGGTCCACCCGCACTTTTTAGACTGCTGGGTTGGGATCGATTCCGTCCGGCCAAGAGAGTCGGAAGAGGGCTCGTCAGGAGCCTCAAGGAGAGTCTAAGTCAGAGTAGACAGAGGAACCGCAACCTCAGGGGGAGATCAGGTTACTGGACTTGACTTCTTACAAGTCCCTCAGGATTAAGAAGCTCAGATTTATGCCGATCAACGAGTGGTTTACCCCCACAGAGGGATGAGGGGGTCAACCCCAGGTTCTGGACTATTCTCCAGGAGAGCTTTCACACTTCTTGTCTCAGGAGGAAAGTCAGTCTGAGCATGCACAAGAAGATTAACTGGCATTATCTTGAATTGGCAGCTGGTGGGGTTGATATGAGAGCTCATTTTGAATCTATTCTTGGACTAACTGAATTGGTGTCTGGAGTGAGCCAGTATGTTGAGGATTGGGTGAGAGTGTTCTATGCCACGGTCTGGATAGCACCTAATAGGAACTTCATTCAGTTTATGTTCCAGGGTGAGAGCTTCAGACTCTACCGGAACAACATTCTAGAGGTGTTTGGTCTTCAAGCGAGCTCCCATTGGTTACATGAGATTGTTCATCCTCATGCTCAGCCACCCAGCCGTCCTTTCATTGGTGGAGTTTTCCCGATAGACGACGAGATCCGATCAATCTCCAGGCTGCCTTTTGCGCTAGGATCACCGAGAGTGCCAGATATGCTGATTCCTAAGGCAAAGGCTTTACATATGGCATTGAGACGCAGCCTTCTTCCGAGGATTGGATATGTAGAGGCGATCACTAGTTTGCAGCAGTGGCTGATACTCTCCATCCTCACTCACCAGAGATTTGATATGGTTGACTTGATTCTTTGTGAGATTGAGGATGTGATTGCTGACAGGATGACCATGGCTAGACAACAGCCTTATACACATTTCATATCCCACGTGATTGCACATTCGGTCAGATTCCCTCAGTTCGTTCAGGCCTATGAGCATTCCGCCTACATAGTATAATGTGTATGCTCCCGTAGCACATTCAGAAAGGCAACGAGGCCAGCGTGCGATGTTTCATGCTCAAGAGTGGATGCCATGTGATGTTAGAGAGAGAGCAGGAGCAGAGGATCAGGCCCTTGCAGCGGCTGAGGCAGAGCTCCTGCATACATTCTTTTTGAGTGATAGCGACTCAGATTCTTCAAATCTTGAGTTCTTCCCACCAATTGCTAGGTCACATGATGCTGAGGTTGAAGGGTTTTCTCAGGCTGTTCCCACTTCTACAGTTCCCTCAGTACCTGAGACAACGACCTCCGTGCCCTATGCTGCACCACCATCAGAGTTCATTCTTATTCTTCAGCAAATGTAACAGTAGCAGGCAGCCCAGGCAGAGCAGCGGGCCAAGCTACAAGCAGACATGCTTCGGCAGCAGGAGCAGCAGCTCGTGATGATGCAGTCAATCCAACAGTAGCAGGCTACCTTAGTAGCTCTTCAAGCCGATCGAGAGAACAATGACTGCAAGTTCACATTTATCTCTGGATGTCTTGGGTCTCTCTTTTAGGCATCAGGTCTTCAGCTGCCAGTTGCTCCTCGGGCGCCAGCCCCAGCACCTAGTCTCCCGGGTAGTGTTAGTGGTCTCTTGGAAACACCAATGTCAGCATTCCCTTTATTACCCCTCTTCAGCACTGGTGTATTTCTCAGCCCGTCGGGACTACGATGAGGCCAGTTCTACCTTCATTGTCTACTCCTATGACTGGCACTCTTCACTTTAAGGACTCTCTACAGCCGATAGTGCCTTCTCAGCAGCCATCCATTCAGACTCCTCCAGTCGTTTAGTCTGCCTTCGAGGAGCTCGATGTAGCACTTCAGGAGATGGCTACTCATGGCACTACTACTACTACCAGCTCAGCCCCAGCTACAGTCTCAGAGGCACGGTCAGAGTCAACTCAGCCTCCTCAGCCAGCTGTTGGCCCCGCAACTGTTGAGCTATCAGATTCAAATACAGACTCAGGCTCATAGTTCGAGGTGCGACCGTCTCTAGCAGCGCTGACTTCCTCCTCTCCTCCGGATGCTTAGGAGTGTGCTCTTTTGGTGCTTAGATGCCAAAGGGGGAGAGAGTCTAGGTGATAGGGGGAGTCTTTTGGAGAGAGGTAGATGAGTGACTACTGAGCTTTTTAGTTTATAGACTTAGGGGGAGCTTAGGTAGTATAGGGTTGGAGTGTTGGATTTTCATGGATTTTGATGTAATGACAAGCTATTTGTTTCTTAATCGATGTGTTTTGCTTGTCATCACATTGTGTTTCCTTTTGTACTCTGTTTTAGTTCTTATTCTACTACCATGATAGGTTGTTCTAGTACTTAGGCTTTCTCTTGCTTATTTTTTATATATCGTTCAATGCCTAGTATGATAGGGTGTTCTTCATTGTCATTTCCTTATCTCTTTGTGTTGTCATCAATCACCAAAAAGTGGAGATTGTAGCATCTAGGCCCCTAGGTAAATGTTAAGTGTTTCGGTGATTAATGACAATCATATCGTTGTGATTAATACGTATGTTTTGAAGGAAATCAAATTCTTTAATTCATAATGATTGGATGGTTTTTCTTGGTCCCTCATGGAATTCTATTGGTCGATCAAAGAACTTTTGCGTCAAGATTAAAGATCTTCTAGTTCTAAGTGTCACAAGGTGATGAATGACACTTAGAGTAGTTATAGGTCTCCTTTCTGTTTTTTGACCATACTATAAAGGGAGGCTAAGTGTTGTAGCTTGACCTAGTTGAGTCTAGACATAGTTGGATGTACACTTGCAAAAATCTAACACTAGGTAGCTCAAAGAAATCTATGGGTGAGAAGTTGAGAAATTAGAACTCAAAGTCGATTGAATTGGATAAGTTTCAGGAAGTTTGTTCTCACCGGGTTGTACGGTGTGAGATGGATTTTACTTACCAGACTATTTGTCTTTTCTGTGAAGACTTAAACTGAACTCACCGGATTATCCGGTGATGGAACGATTTGTGCACCAGAGCATTTAATAGAAGAGTCATTTTTCAAATAAATTTGAAATTATATGCATCGGATTATCCGGTGATCTGAAGGACTCATACACCGGACAATTTAACAGAAGGACCAATTTTCTGTAGAAAATCATAGTTGAACTGACCGGATTGTCCAGTGACTCAAATGAGTCATCACCGGACTATTTAACAGAAACTTGGTATTTTCAGAAGAAATGGAGTATAACTCACCAGACTATCCGATGGTGCTATATGGAAGAACACCAGAGCATTTTGCAATTGCTACTGACAACTGTCAAATCAGCATGTGGAAAACGTTAACTCATCGGATTGTCCGGTATTAATAGAGGCGTGTGCACCGGACTATCTGGTGTTCATAGAAAAAGTTAGTGGTTGGGCAACGACTAGATTTGGACCTCTAGCCTATATATACCTCCTCACTTGGTTTCATTCGCCTCTCTTGCAATCCAGAAGCATTCATACACATTGCGTATCATCTAGAGGCAAGGGAGAGCACTTGAAGTGATTTGCAAGTTATTAATTGAAGATTAAGGACTTTAGTGCTTCAAGAGTAGTGAGTGTGCATCTAGCTGTTATTCTAAGCTTGATTGGGATCAAGTGAACCAATTAGCTTGTTACTCTTGGTGGTTGGTAACACCTAGCCGGTCGTGGAGATTGGATGTGTTCTTGGTGAGCTCTTGGAGGTCTTGTGGGAGCCCCGAGAAGCTCGTATACTTGGTTTGATGCCTGCCAATCCGAAGATGGAGAAGTGGCAATCACTAGTGAGCACTTGAGTCTTGGTGACTCAAGGGGGTGCGACATCCTTGTGTGGATGCTCCAACGAGGATTAGTAGAGAGTGCCAACTCTTCGATACCTCGGGAAAAACTCGGTGTCCTCTTTCCCTACTCTTATTACATTTTGCATTTTTCTTCTAGCATTTCTTTCATGCAAGTTTCAATTCCGCACTTACTTATGTTCTATATGCTTGTATGTTTGTGCTTATTGTCACACCCGGTTTTAACGGTCAAAACCAAATGCGGCTTATGTGTGCCCAGGATGTTCAACACATATAAGGACGTCACATGTGAAGTAAGAAAAGCAATACTTTTATTAAATAAACGTTAAACTCTTACAGCAATTGACATATATTGTCTTCTATGAAGATATCTGCAGCGGAACAGAAGCACTGATGCCCAACAACACCGCAGGCAACCAACCGGGAGACACGCACCTAGAATGTCACAACCTCGTCTTGATAATCTTCAACATCTTCACTCAGTGAGCAGCAATACACATGTGGCATGGTATAGGAAAAATAGCAAGTGTGAGCACATGACGTGCTCAGCAAGTGTGTAAAAGATAATGATATGCAGGCTTATATCAAGAATAGGCTAACACATGGTATATTTGCGTAAATACGAGTAATGAAAACATATTCGGACTCAAAAGGCATTAAACAATTATTAAGTGAATGTAACCCATACAGTCAAACATCCAGCATACAAGGCTCCCCATCTTTCATACCATAACCGTCTAGTACTCTCTGTACTATAATCAAAACCACAACCATCTAGTACTCTATGTACCAGAACCATAACCACAACCATCTAGTACTCCTTGTACCAGAACCAGAACCACAACCATCTAGTACTCCCTGTACTAGAACCATAACCACAACCAAACTCATTACCACAACCAAACTCATAACCACAACCCACTAATCATATGAGGATCCAAGTCTCTCATAACCGTGAGCACGGCTGTTATAACAGTTTTTACACTCTGCAGAGGTTGTCCAGTTTTTCCCACAAGTTATGATTTCCATGTTGCCGTGTTAGCTAGACACTTAACACACGCCAGCGGTGTGTCGCTCGGAAAGTCACTTCAAAGCCGTTACAAAGTTTCGTCTAGTATGTGTATACCCGTTAGGTTTCACCGCCGTCAAAGTAGCATTCACACCACCTAGAAGCCCCCTTTTGTGCCTTGTAGCTCCAGAAAGTTTTCACCCTTCCCTTCCACTACACATATCATACCACTAACTAAATGGTTCTGGCCTTTGCCGTCCCCACGCATCCACTCTTCCATTTGGCACGCACAAATCTGGAATCCACTAATTAATAGGCTAGGCATGTCCCATACCAAGTCTCATGGTTGGTACGATATTTCTTGGATTGTCGCTCCATGAACAGGTCCTTACTTAGGTCACTTGAGCAAACACTAAACCAACATCATAATCATGACAACCATCAAAATCACTTTGCTCAAGGCCTAAGGTTCCATGTTACTAGACCATTAACACATAAACGACCATTGTTGCATAAGTTCATTAATCAAGTATATAACACTTCTCAATATCCCAAAAGCATGGCTAAGCAATCTACCCACCAAAGATACCTAACCATAAAGCATCTAGGTTCCAAGGGATGATAAGGGAAAATCTAGGGAAAACCCCAACATAAGTGACTACCCATCATATTAACACACACTGCATGCAATTTTGTAAAAAAAAACAGTTTAAATCATAGATTCGAGATGATCAAGGACACTTGCCTTTTATCCAGTACTGCTCAGTGTTGTCGAAATCTTGGTCTTGAAGTCCCTCGAACTGTTCCGGAACGTTATCGACTAATGATGAGAATTACGGACAAACAACACAAAGAAAAACACTAAGAACAACATACCAAATATCATCAAAAAACTTTAAAAATACTATATTTGGATAGGGATGATTTTAGAAATATTTAGACGCAAGAATCGCCTAAATCGGAATTAAGATGAAAAGAGAACAGCTTTCGGGAGATGGATAAGACTGAAAAGGAAAGACTAGTTTATTGGAGTTATCTTTCTATGGGAAAAGCTTTATTGCACAATTACTGTGTCAGACTTGACAACATCATTGCGCAAGATTCAAGAAGTGTAGGGCAGACCAGACTTCGCTGACTAGGCTAAGGAGAAAGATGTGGCGCTGACTTGGCATGCTATGCAAGTAACATCTTAGATTAAAGAAGGGATACGCTGAGGTCTAGTATCAACCACCTATGATGGATTAAAAAGGCCAAAGGCTGCACTTATAGGTTAAGGTTACTACATGTGACTCTATGTAGCAGTGGTGGTTCAGGTCTCATCGAAGACAGCGATCGGGCACGTGGCCACTAACATCGATGTTGGGCTTCAGTGGTATTTCAGTGAAACGAGAGAAGCAGGTGTAGAACGCGAAAAGACTAACTCAGCGGCATGGTTGGTTTTGGAAGGGGTCATCCAAGGTAGCGGCAAAACAGCTATGACTGCTTCTAGGTTTGGTGGTGACCGCGAACAAATGTAGGAACGAAGACACTCGCGCTCCAGGAGATTGGCTATGAAATTTGAGAAACCGTTTGAATAGAGACGTTCATATATCTCGGGAACACAATGCTATAGCATAGTTTTGGGTAGATCATCCACTGAGAGGAACAACAATTAGCATAGATGAGACGGGTGATGGTTGTGACGTGCTGTGGTTGACAATGGCGTCCTGGTTGTGTCGCCGCACAAACGTGGATGGGCTTCTAGGGTCACATAGAAGACTCCATGGGACACGTCGTGACGTGGTTAGGTGCATCCATACGGCTTTCAGATTGACGGGGAACACGAATGCAAATCCGGTGCTCGCGCAAAATGCTTCTAGAAAACGGACAGTGGGTATGTCAACCTTGATTACGGTTGTTTGGCTGCTTTGCTGGCCGAACCGGTTGGTAAGGGTGTGGGGAACATCGTGGGACATGTGCTGGTGAAAGTTCATGGCAAACGGTGCACTAGTTGGCTGGGAACGTCGATGCTAATCGGCTACAATGCGGCTGTCCGCGACCGCGACGACCGTGGCAGCGTAGATCGGGTTTTGGCCGTGGCTCGGGCTTGGCTAGGGACTTAATATGATGCTAAAGCAATAGTAAGGGAGGAGAAGAAGGGTTCCTCACCTTGCTTTGATGGTCAAGGAAGGAGGATTCACGGAGAAGACGACGTAGCGCATCACAGGCGGCGGTGGCTGCGGCTCCGGTGAACGGCGGCACTCCGGCGACGCACGAACAAGGCAGCAGCGACTTCTAGGCTTTGGGGGCATGGGATAGGGGTAGGAGAGGGCATGCAACTCATATTTATAGGATGAGGGGCGGCTGGTTGAGGTGAGTCCAAACCAAACATCAATCGGATTCGAGTTCGAGTCGGTTACGATTTTCTTTTTCGCAGCTCTCTATTCCGAGGATGATATCTCTATCTTCCGGACTTCAAATTGAACGTTTCTTAATTCTAAATTGTAGTAATCGAAAAGATCTACAACTTTGGTAGTCATTGAAACTTCTGAAAACATCATCGTAATTTCCAAAAATGCATCACAATATAAACTATTTGAACTCAAACTTATCTGCGCAACACTGATTTCTGGACCATAACTCCAACCTTGATTATCCAAAAGAGTACTTCCATAGGTTCAAATCGAAGCTCTCGACGAGACCTACAGCTTTGGTATTTTCAAGATTTGCATTTGAGGCCGTTTTGAACTCTGAAACTTTATGGGAAGATGGGGCTGTATAGGACTCCGCAAAAATTTACAGATTTCGTGGATCCTTTGTTGGGCCATCTACAAGACTTGGCTAAGGGTTTAGACTTGAGCAAGATTAAGCCCAAAGATACTTTAGGTATATCTAGGGTTTAGAAAAGAAATTTTTGCAAAGAAATTTGAATAGGGTTTGAATTTGAATTGAGTTTGGACTGAATTTAAGATAAACGAAAACGATGAGGTTGAACAAAAATATGAGTAGATAAGGAATTTGAATTTGGATTTGGGTAGAATTTGAGAAAGAGAAGAGATTGGCTTTAAACAAGGATTTAGATAAGATTTGAATTGAATTGAACTAGAAAAGGATTAGGTATAATCAAGGATTGAATAGATGATGAATTCAAAGATTTTGAATTCCAACCATTAAGATCCTTAACTTATTCACTACTGAATTTTGTAAAAATCTTT
This sequence comes from Phragmites australis, assembly GCF_958298935.1. Classification (NCBI taxonomy): domain Eukaryota; kingdom Viridiplantae; phylum Streptophyta; class Magnoliopsida; order Poales; family Poaceae; genus Phragmites; species Phragmites australis. Next base: position 16,195,642 of record NC_084931.1, read on the forward strand.
TTAAAATCTTTTTCACTCAAAACGCTAAAAAGAAAAAGAACTCTAATACATTTACCTAGCTCCTAGCAAAACTCAGCATGCAATGCACACAAAATAATAACCTATATTGATTGATTGTTTATGAAAATAGGTTTTAAACCTATACTATTGTTGAAGCTATTTAATAATCTTAGAAAATTTTAGAAATTTAAGAAATCTGAAAATCAGGGTGTTACACTTATCTTTCTAGCTTGCTAGGCCGTCTAGTTGCTTTTATACATTCTAGGGTAAAATTGCTCCTTGTTCTAGAAATCGGTAGTTGGTTTAGTTTTTTATTAGTACCCTATTCACCCCCCTCTAGGGCCATTAGATTCTTTCAATACTATAATGGATGGGTTGTATTAAGTCTTGTGGGCATATTTATATAGAGTACATGACTTAGATCGCAAGACAATTCTAGAGATAGAACCAAATTGTATCAAAGAGATTACAATCAATCCTAACAAATCATATTCTACCATAGCAGTCGGATATACTCTAACATTCCTAATTGTTGTTGTCATAGAAGTTCAGAAGCAAAGCCTTCCTTATGTTTTAAGACTCTGATTAAAAAAATAAGAAATAATCTCATATTTTGCCAGTTGTTTGATCTCCAATATGAGATTTTTTAGTAAACAAAACTAAATGTAAATTTGCCATTGAACTGTGCTCAGGTGGATTATGTCTGCCACTACTTTGACTCAAGCAACCCCTACTTTTCTTCATGAAAGTAAAAGAAATAGACCAAAATAGCACGACAGACATAAATGACAAAAGTAACCCATTTCCTCTTCATCACCTATCTTGAGCCTTTTCCTACTTCTCATATTCTTCCCTCCATCGATGACAGCAGAGTCCAGGAGCCTTCAGCGTTACGTTCAACATCCTTTCTTCAGTTGATTAAGGATGAGCTGTGAAGGACAAGGTGGCAACATATGAGGTGGACCCAACCTAACGTATTGTGCAGCTTGTTTTGCCCATCAATGGTCACTACCTCCTCTGACCCTAGCCCGCTCACTGTTGCTCCTATGTAGAGCCAACCAAATTGTCCTCGGTTCAACTGAGCAGCCGCTTGTCCAATTCGGTTGAAGGCTAACATATTCTCATCGAGGTAAGACAAATGTTAATCCTTAACAAAAGATGGCAACTCACATGCACATACTTGATTGAAATAAAAACATCACAGAACGAGCCCAGGATCAACATGTATATCGTCACAACATAACCTCATCACATGATGTAAATAGAGAGCAAATTTTAGGATATATTACGAGTCTTGATTAACATTATAAGATTACAAGTTCAAGTGCAGATTCAGAAATTAACATGAGAGTTGTCCATGACAAGTTTGAGCTCTCAACTTGATTAAAATCTTATATTGCACAACAAGTTTTATTTCTAGCACATGATCATGTAATGCATAGCGGATAACATTACAAAAGTAAACAGAAAACCAATGATACTTGGCCCAAGAGCACCAACGGGATTAACTTCTATCGGGTAGTCATTAATATTGCCCTTCGTCGTCATCAATGATGCTTATCCCAAGAGCACCACCGGGGTTAACTTCTATCGGGCAGTCACTACTATTGCCCTTCGTTGTCATCAACGGGGCAAAAGTAGGCAAATACAGTTTCCTCATCACATGCAAAAACTCAAATATAACACCGTGAGTACGAAGGTAGGACTTACACACACACACACACACACACACACACACACACACACACACACACACACACACACACACACACACACACACACACACACACACACACACACACACACACACACACACACACACATATATATGTATATATATATGTATATATATGTATATATATATATGTATATATATATATGAATAATATTTGGTACTCCCAGGAGTATGTACTCTCATATACGTATCTCATAATATAGGAAATATCTCATATGATAAATGATATGTACATGGAGCATGTGAGTATATAAGATCATCCAAGTGATATGTATACTTTTGTAGGTGGTTTGTACATATTTTTTTTGAGTATATTATATTTTATGTACAAATATGAAGGTATTATCAAAATCTATTAAAATTGATGGAATTATTTTCAATTTTTTATGTAATTCACATTGGAGTATCTTAGAATGAGTATATATATATATATATATATATATATATATATATATATATATATATATATATATATATATTCTAACTCCAAGGAGTATGCATTTGGTATGAAATAGCAAGGAAATAACAAGTTGACATCATTGCATAAAAACATTGATGTCACGCGAAGCTATGATGTTCAAGACTCCATTCACGAACACCCCTACCTACTCGAGTCTCGTAATCCAACATTCACCGGTATTATTGAACTAAACATAACCATGATACCAAGTGACATCCTATGTCGCGTGAACGACGTTGACTTTCCATCGCTTGCTTTCTACCATTTAGCTAAGTATGGCTAAGCACAATTTATGACCAATTTATTCCAAGACTCCTACCCCATCATTCTCATGCTGCAAGGAATAGATAAAAGCAATAAATAATGAATTGATCATGCATTCAAATAGGTTCTACCCATTGGCAACCCGATATGTACTCATGGACACATGCAACTAGGACATACATACATACATAATAGCCATTTTGATCACTTGAATATTCACAAAAATAAGGGAGCAACATGATAGATGCTTGCATTAAGTTGCTGTTGTTGAATTGATCTCGATCTAACGTAAAAGAAAATTCCTAACTACCTACCAAGTCCTAAGGAGGCATGATAGCCTTGCCTGGCTCTTTGATCGGAAGCGAACCAATGTTTTTGTTGTGGTCCCATCTCGCCCCATGCAATGTAAAAGGGAGGGTTCCCATAAGGCTTAGCTACGCCAAACACACATAACCCTAATACGATCATGAAGGCACAGTAGCGAGGCGAAGACCGCCGCCACCACAGCTGCACCTGGATGCCAACGATACTACTCAAGCCGGCTACCTCTTCATCAACACGACCAATGACCTCACGTCGGGGATGATCTTCATCAATAGAACACCTTCACTGGCATCTATACTCCGATCAAGTCAAGAGCTAATGGCATCTCTAGGTTCCGGTACTTTCACGCGTACGCTAAGGATGAGTGTTTGATCCTAGGGCTAGCCTTCTTATTAATTAGAAGAGTTTTATACCTAACATTTGGCATCAAAGCCTAGTTAGCCCTTAATCAAACCCAATTAGGTTCAATTATGTTAGATTGTGTCTGAATGATGCTATTAATGATCAATTAGTCCTAATTGTGATCAACTTAGATGAATTAGTTATCAATTATGTGTTTTCAAGATCAAATTAGGCTCGAGTAAATGCAAGTAGGTCACTGATATGTTCATACACTCGAGTTTTGGGTCAATTCATATCTTAATTGACTCTTGATAGCTCAATTAGTGTTAATCTGAACCAAAATTGGATTCAATCAGTGCTAATTAATGTCCAATTAGAGTTGCTGCTAGTGTTTTAACCGATAAAGCATTAATGTATTGGAAGTATGGAACAACTTTTGAGTGAAGATTTTGTTCCTAAATATCATGCTACTTATATGGTAACCAAATTGAAAAGCTTAAAACAAGATAGTAGGATGTAAATAAATACTACCGTGATTTAAAAACTTGTTTGAGGCGGATTGGCATAGAGGAACATGTTGAAGCTACAGAAAAAAAAAATTAAACGGTCTTAATGCAGAAATTCAGGATAGGCTTACTCATAAAACATATAATTCACTCTCTCATTTGTTTATGCTCGCTTGCAAGATTGAAAACCAGATTGATGAAGATTCAATGTTATCTAATACCAGATTGAAAGGTAATATAAATGATTTTGAATTTAATCCATGTGAGTGTGATCATGATAACAACAATTGTCTAATTTTCGTGCCATTGATGTTATGGTTGATTTTATTCCTGAAACAAGTATCTCATGTGCTTACATTGATCATATACCTATTGACTTGTGTGCAACATGTGAAATAATTGATTTAGATGCTAATTTAGGTGCACCACATACTAATATGAATGAATTGCCTGCTATTTTGAACGAACTAGTTGATAGGATAGATCAATGTGATTTGGATCATGTGCAATTGGTTAGACATAATGAAGTTTTAGTGAAAATTTTCACTACTACTTTTTTGTGTTACTTTGTGCTGGATCTACCTATAACCTTGTCACATGCTATGAAGAAAATTTGTGAAATCCCATGTTTGAGATTTTTGACCAGTACCTATGTCATTGCTTATAAATTTTATTTGATTAGAGATTATGGTGTAGAGAATGAGTTTCTTGTTGACGGACTATGCATCACTTGTGACGATTTTGTTGAATTGAAACGAGCTATGTTTAGCACCATGCACATTGCAAATTTTATTTGTTTGTAACATATGATACTTGTACCATGAAAATCATACTTTGCGACCATGCTTGTTCTGCCTTATACACTGATGTGCCCAGTCCCTTACTACCCATTTATGATTCTATTACTTGCTTGCATAAGGACAAAGATGATTATGAATACTTTGCTTATATTTGCAAAAATAGTTACAAGTTGAATTATGTTTTGAAAATTTGGATCTACACATACTTCCGTTTTATGATCCTAATTGCGCAACATAGAAGGTGTGTTAAAACCGATGATAAATACATATACCATACATACACAATGTCTTTGTTGCTAGCATATTTTCAGCTTATGGAAAGCTGAGGATGGTTTTGTTTTCAATAAGTGGAGGATGATGAGGACATCACTATTGCATATACGCACACTATAACTAATCTTCCAGAATCAGTTGTTGTTGCACCATTGCAAGGTCCTATGATACGAGCTCATGCAGGTCAATTAAATCATGAGGTGAGCTCGTTCCTCTATGTTCATAACCATACTTATGAGAGTAGGATGCTACTAAATAATTCTTGTGATGTCTTGTTAATCAGAAATATGAGAGGATAGCTCGAGTCAAACTTTGTTAGAACTTGTCAGGATCTTGTTGAAGCTTATCAGACTTCAAGTCAAGTTCCTACTCATTCTTCTACTATGGAAAGGTTGGAATCCCGAGTAGGACAAGCTAGTTAGGATCCAAGGCAATTACTACTCAAACTCTAAATTCATTTCGGATTCAATAAATAGCTGTGCAACAAAAGGAAGATATCTTTATCATACAAAGTTCAATCAAAGTGTTTAACCACAGGTTGAAAAGATTATGTCATGATCTTTCCAACAGATTCAACCCCATCAACAGATTCCTAGGGAGCAACTTGGAAACCTCAAAATGAGTCAACATTATAACAGATATAGAGTTGGTTTTTGTTTCCTAGTGTGTTTTGTAACGTCTAGGGGGCTTGCACACTCTTAAATAGTGGCCAGGTGCGGCCAAAATAGTTTGAGTTTTGTTGAAGCATAGTTCTGCCTAGGGCCAAATAGCATTATCTCTAGTTGTGTATTGTGACCACTTAGTTGACTACTTTTGTAAAACTCCATCATATCAATATATGTTCTTCATCTATGTTCACAATTTCATATTGCCTTCAATTATTCTAACTTGTTCTTCGGTTTCTTGCAGGGATAAGAACTTCGTGTTCAGGTTGATCATGCCTACAGTAAGATCAGTAACCTCTAGAGTTGGTTTAGCGATTGCCAAGACGCTTCATCATCGTACGAGTGTAGCTGGATCATCAAAGTCGTCTCCACCAAACCGATTTGTGTTTCTCATCGAAATATCGGGACACCCATCCGCATATCAAGTGCATATCACAATGCTTACAGAGCCGCTCACTAAAGGCTTACCATCCCACATCTTTTGTGATCATGTTGTCGGTATGGGGTTATTAGAAAGCCTATAATTCTAGATAAGAGAACCATAAAGCAAACCAACTCTCATTAAGCATAACGAATATCCATTTCGAGATGAAATAGTCCGCTATAGGTATTTGGATTTCAGTGGTATTTTATTAGCCGTTGTAACACTTTTTCTTGGTGTGTTGTTTCATTAAGAGTGGGCTTATGATGTTAAACTTATGATCATAGAGGAGAATGTTGGATTGATCTCAGTCTAACGTCAAAAAATCCTAACTACCTGCCGAGTCCTAAGGATGTACGATAGCCTCGTCTAGCGCTTTGATCGGAAGAGAACCAACATTTTGGTTGTGGTCCCGTCTTGCCTTGTGCAATATAAAAGGGAGGGTTCCGATGAGGCTTAGCTACGCCGAACACACATAACCCTAATACGATCATCGGGATACAATAGCGAGGCGAAGACCGCCACCGCCACAACTGCACCTAGACACCAGCGATACTATTCAAGTTGGCTACCTCTTCATCAACACGACCAACGACCTCACACCGGGGACGATCTCCATCAACAGAACACCTTCATCGCATCTCTACTCCGATCAAGTCAGCATCTCCAGGTTCTGGTACTTCCGTGCTTCTGCTAAGGATGAGTGTTTGATCCTATTTTCCTAGCCTTCATGTTAATTATAAGAGTTTTATACCCAACATGTGCTTCACCCTCAAATGCCACCTCAGGTTCAACCTTAGGAATACCCACGTCACTTTCTGATTCATCGATTTCTAAAGAACATAACATGTGCATTGCAATCGGTATGAAAGAAATGCCATAATATATGCTTCAAACTTCATGAAATTTGGTGGACATATAGTGCACAATGTTATGAATGCAATGCACAAGAATTACAAAAATTAGAGTTCATATGCTCATGGTATAAATATTTTACTTTAGGTATGTCCAAAAGGGACAATTTATAGCTTAAATTCAAATTTATCTCATGTTCAGAATAGCTTTTCATTCTTGGAATCATTTTTAATGTGTAGATTATCTCTAAATAAGATTTTAAGAAGTAGAATCACATTAATTGGAATTGTATTAATTTCTATATGTATTTCACAAGTTAAACATGCTTAACTAAACTTAGCCATTTAAAGTAGGTTAAACAGGTATATTGCGAACAGGTATTTTTCTCAGATAGCATGAGTCAATATAATATTAACATAATTAGTTTCACAATTTTAGGATATCACATGAATTAACTATGAATTAAATAAGTTTCACAACATTTAACCAATTATATAAATTCCAGAAGCATTTTCATGAGTTCTAGCATTTTTAACATGTAGATAACAAATTATAAAGCTAATACAATTGGATTTATAATTGTTGGAGTAATATTCAATTTTCTATGAATTTTATATTTCAGCCAATTTATAAATGTAACAACTAAGCTTTTCTGCAATTTATAGTGGGGAAATCTTTGGTGCAAAATAGCAAATGAGTGTAAACATGCAAACAATTAATGTAATCCGCTCAATTCTCATCCGAAGACTACAGTTGATCACATCGTCTTATCGGTGTATGAGTTATTTTACGATATTTTGTATCCGCACGGGGGATTTTCTACAAATTAACACTTTACTGGTAGGATGATCGTAGCCTTTAGATAGAGATAGGACAGATGATATATGTTGTTTGTATATTTATACTTATTTACTTATTTGTATCAAAGATTTTCCTATTTATAATTTGTCCAAAAACAAACGGCTAGATACCGGCGGTTAGACCGAGCCCGGTCGTCAGACCTCTCGGAACGTGACTCCGGTTGGAAAATGCCAGCGGTCGGATTGTGCTATGCAGCGTTTAGACCGTTGGGGTTTCGAGTTCGCCGGCGGCGATTCCAGCGACGGTTGGCTACGGGGCTTGCACCTATGGCTTTGTCTCGACATGAGGAGTCGATCTAGGTCACATGCATGGCTCGGCTGTGGCGGGAGCGAGCTCGATGGAGGCAATGACGGCTTGGCGGCGTTCGCCACGGCAGCGGCGCGCGGCAACGAGAGAGGGAAGAGAAGGAGCGGCGCATGAGGCCCACCTGCTCGCAGGCGACCTCTTTGTGGTGCTGGCTGGGCCGAGGAGGGGCCAGAGCGGAGAGGTCTTTCATGGTCTTTGGCGGAGTGGAGCTCAGCCGGCAATGGAGGTGGACGACGGCAAGCTCGTCCTCGGCTCGGTTCTCCGGCGGGGAGGTGGCGTGCTGGCGTGAGGAGGCGGCCACCTCTTGCGGCTCCAAGCGACGGCGACGCGAGCAAAGAAGGGCTGCTGCTGCTCGGTTTGGGTGGGGGGGGGGGGAGGGAGAAAGAGAGAACAGAGGGAGGAGGAGCCGGTTTTGGGGCCGTTCTTGATAGGGAACGGCAATGGCGTCGACATGCTCCAGGAGGAGCAGGGCACGGCGGCTAACGGTGCTAGACGACATCCAGGGCGTGGCAGCCAAGCTCGACCGTGTGTCGGCGTTGTCCTGCGCCCGGTCGGGAGGTGGAAAGAGCCACCGTACAGGTGGGGTCGGGTGAAGAGAACTTAGAAGGATATTACTCTCCCTCTCTCCTCTCTCCTGTCCTAAACTCCCTCAACCAATTCAAATTTTTTGTGCCGATTTTCATGGTGAAACTATATTTCATAAGCAATCCTTTTTAACTGATTTGACTAAAAAATATTGATCTAAATTTAAATTAAAATTCATCAAAACTGACAGTTTTCCATTTTTCATGAATTCTTAGGGCTTCAAGATCACCCATAAAAATCTAGTAAAAATCACTATTATTCATAATAATTAGTCCTCCGCCTCCCCTTGCAGGAGCATGAGCATGTTCCATCGGTGGCGCACTTGGGAGCAGGATTCACAAATACGTTTGAGCACCGAAATGTGTTCCGTAGCATATTCTTCGAATATCGCGAATATTGATCAAAATTCAAAGAATTCGATGAGAATTTTGCCAAAATTTGTAAATTTTTTGAATTTAAATTCATATTTGACCAATAAGCGTAGGTTTTCGCAATGCGACTGAGCTCAAATTGGTCGATATTCGTAGATATTCACGAATATCGTTAGAATTTGTGAATCCTACTTGCGAGTTGGGACAAACAGACGTTGGGTGGCTCCCAATGTGGCAAAGCAGCGAAAGAGGGGCAGTATTTGAAGGTCAGTTGACGGGGTTACCAATGGCTAACGTTCTCGCAATTCAGTGGTTCATTTGCAACGAGGCCTTCTATTCAATCATAATTTTACATGCATGTAATATTCAGGGACGTATTGGATCCATTTTTAGTTCTCGCTTCAAAAGGAAGATGCGAGAGTGAGGATGAGATAGGCATGATGCATCTTGAAAATGATAATTATGGAGATATTCGTTAAATATGGATGAATATTTACTAATAGGTTATGTCTTTAATGTATTTCCTCTCATATTTTGAGCGTATGACTCAATGCTATTTGTTGGCATTTCCTTTACCACCTTTGGCAAGAACTTGGTTAGGTGCAAACCTTTTGCAGAAGTTGAAATAAAAACTTCTTTTATCTAAAAAAAATGTCGAACCAAAAGGAACCAATGGCAAATGTGCAAATTGCCCAGAGAAAAATATTTTGTGCAAGGAAAAAAATGTGATGAACATTTTGAGGGTGTCGAGATGTTCCTGTGCAGTAAGACTTGAGAATTAAGCCATACTTGGTTGGGCTGAAGCTTTTTATCTTTTGGTTGAAAACCTACTTTTCTAACTTCTGGCTATTAGCTTTTGCAATAAAATTTTAGCTAAAAAATTAGAAAATATTTTCTTAATCAGTTTCTCAACTTTTAATCAATTTCCTTAGAATCCTGCTTTTCAAATATCAACTCAACTGCTAGACTGTTTGATTAACCTTCTAATTTAGCCAGAAAAATCGAACCAAACTCATCATTAGGCAATCTCCAACGGGCAATCTCCAACCGATACTTAAAAATTCATCTCCTATAATATTATTACAACATCCTCTAACATTATTATAGCATCACATATTTTATTTTATCTTCAATAACTATCTTATATCTTTTATTAGGATGTATTTGGATCTCCGGCTAGAAAAAATCTTGTCTTGCTTAGCCATGTTTCGTATTTGGAACTGCTAAAAACTCCTAGCTTTTAGGGGCAAAGTGACTTGCATGGGCTAGAAAAATCTCGCCCGCCGAGGAGAGCCAAAACGGCTCGCTCCCGTCCGCAAGAGTCAATGCTGGCAGAACGATCGATGCATAACTTTCTCCCTAGCTTGACAGAACCAGATGCCACAACACAGCAAGCCTGAGTTAGCTCAAACGAGCTAGTTTGCCCAGCCAAGCTAAGGGCCTGTTTGGTAGAGCTTTTCAAAGCCCTGATTCTGTGGTGGGAGTGATTCTGTGGCTGAAAGTGATTCTCTAAAAAAAATTTGTCAGAGAAAATGATTCTCAACAGAATCGGAATCAGGAGAAGCTACTTTTTTCAGCTCCCCAGAATCAGCAGAATCAGAGAATCACTCCCACGGATTTCAGCCGGAGAGCTAAAGCTTGATTCTGCTGTTTGGCAAAGCTCCCCTGATTCCAGCCAGAAATCAACTCTAAAAGCTCCACCAAACAGCCCCTAAGCTAGACTCGGCTAAGCTAGACTCAGCATCCAGTGCTACAGTACTCCGCAAGTACTGTAGCACCGGAAATTGCACTCCAGCAGATACCGCATCCAGTGCTATAGTGCAAAACAGTGACGCTACAGTGTTGCAGACAGAGGGCGGGTCTGCATTTTTGCGGACTACTGTAGAATCACGCATCCTGTAGCTCACTGTATAAGTACTGTAGTACACTGATCACAGGACTGACAGTGGGTCCAGAGACAGAAAAGTATCCGGTACTGTAGCAGTACTGTAGCAGTACTGTAGCGCACTGTTTATAGAGGCTGACAGAGGGGCTCAGAGAGAGAAAAAGAGAGTAAAAGATAGGAAATATGTAACTGCTGGAGATGAAAAAATAAGGGATACTGTAATAGTGATAGATGATACTGTAATAGTGTTTTTAAAGATGAAAATTTAAGATAGCTATTGAAGGTAGCCTTACTCTCCTTCTCTCTTCGAGTTCACAATCAATCTCTATAGCTTTTTTTCGATCCGCAAGTTTACCACTGCTCCTTCCGTTCGCATTCATATAGTACCCTGTAGCAGCCGATGCCGCTTCTGGTGGAGAAAGATGCGGGACGGAAGGAGAAGAAAAACATCGGTACAGTGACGCGGCCTGGTTTTACCGATCCCGCTGGAGTCGGCCTGGTTCATTCCGGCTGCATCCGGAAACCAGAGGGAAGGAAGTCGTGCTGCTGCTCCTACCGGTGCCGTGGGCGTGGATGCTGCCGCCTCCTCGCGCTGCCTGTGGCGCACATCAAATCTCCCCGAGAAACAGCCAAACCAAGCACCAAAATGTAAGAAAACTCGCCTCGCGCTGTCGACGCGCACGCTCACCCCAAGCTCTTACTCCCCCACCTCCACAACCTCCTCCGGCCGCGGCCATGGCTGCGGCCGCCGTCTCCTCCTTCTCCCTCCCCTCTCCCCCTCGCCGTCTCACCCCTCGCCGCCGCCGCGCCCCTTCCCTCCTCCGCGCCGCGTCCACCGCTGCGCCCCCGTCCCCCGACCTCTCCATCCAGCTCTCGCCCCGCGCGTCTCCTCCTGCATCCGCTAACGGCGCTGCCGCCGCTGCCAGACCCCCCGTGCCCGCCTCCTTCGCTCGCGACCGTGCCGAGAACCTGCAGGCCGAGGCCCGCGCCATGACCCGCGCCGCCGGCGCCACCGTCTACAGCCCCGAGCTCCTCGCCTCCCGCTACGGCTCCCGCCCCTTCAAGGCACGCGCCCTGGACTCGAACCCCCAGCCCTTCTGAGCCTTACGCTAGCTCTGCTCGGCAACTTCGGTGCTCCAATTTTGACTTGTGGTGTGGACTGCTGCTGTGTAATCATTCAGGTGGCGCTGAGGGCGGCGGAGGTGCTGTCCAAGCTGGTGGCGTTCGGGCTGAAGGTGCTGCTGGACGAGCGGAGCGGGGATTCGTCCTCGGCGAAGAGGCGCACGCGGGCGGTGGAGCTGCGGACCATCCTCACTAGGCTCGGTCCGACCTTCGTCAAGATTGGGCAGGGGCTGTCCACACGCCCCGACCTATGTCCGCCCGAGTACCTCGAGGAGCTCGCCGAGTTGCAGGTGCGTCGTTGCGCATTCTTGGCTTTCTTGCCTGGGCAATCTCTAACTGTTAAGTTCATTCCAGGATAGCACTATCGATGCTTGAATCATGACGTATCAACATTATGCTAGTAGAGCTGGTTTTAGTTAAAGTAGAGCATCGCTAGACCCAATTTCGTAGTGAATTGTGATTCATTCAACATCCATTTACTGGTGTCTAGTGGTTCTCCTATCATGTGATGCTTATGGTTTCTAGAGGGGATGGATAGTTAGTTACAAACAAAACAGGTAATTGCTTTGGAGGGAGTCAATTCCATCAGCTAGAGTTTACCAATTGAGGATGTGTCATTCTAATTTGGGAAGTTACTTCTATTGTAAATTTGAGGTCCCTCCTAACTGTTGAAACTTCGCTATCTTGCAGGATTCTCTACCCACGTTTCCTGATGAAGAGGCATTTGTGTGTATCGAGAGAGAACTTGGCTTCCCACTCGATTCGATCTACTCGGCAATATCACCTTCACCAATTGCAGCTGCAAGTTTAGGTCAGGTTTATAAGGCACGGTTGAAATACTCCGGGAAGCTGGTAGCTGTCAAGGTGCAAAGACCCGATATTGAGGATGCCATAGGGCTTGATTTTTATCTACTCAGGGGTGTTGGCTTCTTAATAAATAAGTATGTCGATATTGTAACCAGCGATGTTGTTGCCCTCATGGACGAATTTGCTCGAAGAGTTTTCCAAGAGCTTAATTATGTCCAGGTACATTTTTCTTGTCCTTGTGTGAACTTCTTTGCTTACATTATGTTATCCCTCTCTTCAGCGTTCAGGATATTGTCACCTTCTTTCATACTGATTTGTTTATAATGAAATTAGGATAAAATAAAATTAAGAGAAAAACTAAAATTCTCGGTTGCTTAACCAGAAGATAAAAGTAATCCCTATTGACCGATATCCATTTACTAGTGCCCAGTGGTTCCTCCTTTGTTCGTCTAATGGTTTTTATTAATGATTGAATGTTAGTAACAATGTGGAATGTAGGAAGGCCAAAATGCAAGAAGATTTAAAAAGTTATATGCTGATAAGCAAGATATATTGGTGCCTGATATATTTTGGGATTACACAAGTGCAAAGGTTCTTACAATGGAGTGGATTGAGGGTGTAAAATTAAACCAGCAGGCAGCTATTGAAAGTCAAGGATTGAAGGTTCTGGATTTGGTGAACATTGGTATCCAGTGTAGCTTGAGGCAGCTTCTGGAGTATGGTTACTTTCATGCTGACCCTCATCCTGGTAATATATTGGCCACACCTGAGGGGAAGCTGGCTTTTCTTGATTTTGGCATGATGAGTGAAACACCAGAGGATGCAAGGGTAGCCATTATAGGACATGTTGTCCACTTGGTCAATAGGGACTACGAAGCGATGGCTCATGATTATTATGCTCTAGATTTTTTGGAACCTGATGTGGATGTTTCCCCAATTGTGCCTGCTCTCAAAAGTTTCTTTGATGATGTGCTTAGCGCAACAGTGAGTGAGCTGAACTTCAAGACAATCGTTGATGGGTTAGGTGCTGTTCTCTATCAGTACCCATTTAATGGTAAGTTTTTCATTTCTCAGATATTTCTTCCTAGTGTTATCTTAATTTTGGTCATAGATTGATAAACTTGTCTCTCTATTCAAATCCAGTACCGGCATACTACGCGTTGATACTGCGATCACTCACTGTACTGGAAGGTTTAGCACTCTATGCTGACCCTAATTTTAAGGTGCTTGCTGCCTCATACCCTTACTTTGCTAAAAGGCTACTCACTGATCCCAATCCATATCTCAGAGATGCTTTAATTGAGCTTCTATTCAAGGATGGAAAATTCAGGCTAGTACCTGCTCTTCTGAATACTATTTTATACAGCCTTTTGTCAGATCTTAATACAATTAACCGCATCCTGCCAGAATAGTATTGTTTAACTTTTGTATCCCTGCAGATGGAATAGGCTTGAAAATCTTCTTGTTCAAGGGCGCCAAGATAGAGAGTTTGCAGCCAAAGATGCTCTACAACCTGTTCTAAAACTTCTACTTTGTCCTGATGGGGAGGAACTGCGTGTGCTAGTTGTGAAAGAAGCAGTTCGTGTGACAGAAGCCATCACTATTGGCACACTGATTGATTCATTCAACGCAGCTCCAGAATTTTTGAAGCCATTAATTTCCAATGGCAATCCTGGCGGACCCTTCAAACTGAGTGAGGTTGAACGTGGACAAATGATTGAGCTCCGAGACCAGGTTTTCAGAATATGGGGTCTTTTGAGATCCTCGGATAACTTTGATCCAAGCCTTTTGCAACCAATTGTACAGGTAGACTGTAGCTTCATTTCTTAGTATGCATTTCAACTGGTACTGAGAATTCTTTGACTGAACGTGAAGAGTAATTTTGATACTCAGGTGCTACAAGAGCCAGAGGCCCGTGTTCTGGGTTCTCGTGTCGCAGGAGGCGTCACACAGCGTCTTGCGGCCCGCCTATTGCAGCAGCTTCTCAGGACTCCACCTATTCCTTGATCATCTCAGTAGATAGGCTCCCACGGAAGCATGTAAATTCACATGATACTTTTCACAGGAAATGGAAAGGAAATATAACTCACAAGTCAAAATACAGCTAGTTTCTTCATTCATGGTGGATAAAGATCCATAAATTTGCACGATGCTTTCCTTAGGAAAGGAAAATGAGGTTCAAATCGTAGAGGCACATAACTAATTTCTTCATCTATGGTGGATAAAGATGAAATAGATGTTTTGTAGATGCATCTCGGGGCTATTTTTTCTACTTGGAGTTGCTGCATCAGGTGCACTGGCCACAAACAGTGGTTGCTGATATGTTCCTGGCAGAGGACTAATATGTTCATTCTGCATGTTTGATTCATCAGGTGCACTGCGTCCGCACTAGTCCAGGACCCATTTCATGTCGCTACGCCTGTGGGAGTATTGGTTGGGTGGCTACTGGCTAACCTGGTTTAGGGTAAGATTATCTTTAATAGATACTTTAAAAATTCATCTCTTATAATACTATTATAGTATCTCTTAATATTATTATAATATCTTTTATTTTTTTATTTTCAACCGCTATTCTATTTCGTACTTTACATTATTCTACTCCTTCTTTCAGACCTACACGTATACTCAGTGCACAGTGATACGTGCTCCCTTTTTTATTCGCATATTTGTCGAACTCCAGTGGCAGCCTGTATCCCTGTAGCTTTGAAAAAGTAACTTTGCCGATTCTGTTGGAGCTGATTCGCAGCAGCTGCAATCAACAAATTCGGCAGGCATAGGGATATAGGGTCTGATGCCGATTCCCTTGGAGATGACCTTAGCAGGCCGACCTTAGCAGGCCGACCTTAGCAGGCCGGCCATAACCTGGCCGAGCGCATGCAACAGAGGTGTGTTTGGTTGGTGGTTAACATGCCCGCCTCGACAGAGTTTGTGTTTAGTAGCATGTTTTGGTTGGGTGGCAAAGGATTGTTTGATAGCCACGTGTGCTCCACCTGGCCTGGCCACGAGGAAACGACCGATTTTTTTTTTTTTTGACACCTCTCGACTGGGTACAAATGTAGCATCTGTTCGAACAAACAAACACACAACAACACACACTATCCTACACACCCAACACAAACACACAGACCTATATCTATACGAAGCAAAGCGTCCTTCTAGAAATCGACGAAACCAGCTGGTTCCGTAGGTGACGGGCACGTCACGATCCCCTTATAGCTTCACGCACGAGAGGCAGACCTGGAAATAAACGAAAAATACGGTGCAAACTCGCGTTGTTGGGAGTGCTAGCTAAGCTTGGCCAACAGCCCACTTTTGCATAGCACCAGGCCTGGCTATCACCCCTGTGCAGCCAACCAGCCAGGGTGCATTGTGAAAGCTTGGATAGGTCCTAACCCAGTAAACCTATCACACCTGGATATGTGTATGCGTAACAGTGTATCACACTAGTCTAGGAAGCATCGATCCTTACTAGAAAAATGGCGCGCCAACGGCACCCTATGACCCGTCGTGGATGCAGAATATTATTCTTGTTAATTTAACATTTTAAAATGTATAGGTAAAGAAGTGTGTATATATAAAAATACATACATATGTTACAAGTTTTAAAGTCTTCACTAACATGGAATGTGTAGTGCTAGTTACCCTCTTGTGTAAAGTTTGTAGCAAGGTCAAAAATTCTGAGTACGTGAATGGTGGAAACATCTAAAAATATTAGCGTATGCAAGGAGCACAGAGCATCGTCCTCGACATCTTTATCCCGTGAGGTCCGTGACTCGCATTGTAGTGCTGAACTGCACGTTTGAGATTAATATAAAACACTGAAAGTTGAACTGAAAATTAACTAAGCATAGATAATTCTGACATAAGTTCTAAGTTACTTGAGGGTTTTCTATAAAAATACATGTTACACATAATGTCCAAAAAGTATAGTGTCATTAAAAAAAAAAATGGGTTTGCGGGTTGATTTGTTGAAAGTTCAAAGGGTATGTTGCCAAAATACAGTGGGGAAATAGAATTTTCTAAGTAGGCTTATATGCAAAAAAATTAAAATTTATTATTTCCGTTACTTTTTTGAAAATTTCAGCCTAAATAGTTATTGGGCTGCCCCAATTGTTTATTGGGCTTCAGAGTTGTTTAGCCACTTTTATTTTTCTCTCTACCCTTGTCACGTGGTTTAACCACATGCGTCAAACTAGTTGACTCATACCTACGTCTGATCCGATCGAATAGAAGGAGTCATCGTCTAACCCTAGCCACCATTCTCTCCATTCCTCTCTCTCCGCTAAGAAGACCGAGCTCCGAGCTCACGGTGAGCTCTGTTCTTCCTGAAAACAGCCGCCCAATTCATCTCCCTGTCTTCACTCCTCTTCACTCTCTTCCCCATGTCTCGTGCGGCAGTGATGGAGGCGGAGGCACTGTTGGTGTGCAGGGTAGCAGCGCATAGCACCGGTGAGGTAGGCAATGGTAGTGGAGCCATGCAGTGGAGGCTTTGTCGGTGCTTTGTGCGTCGAGAAGGCGCGGGGGCATCCGCGGCTTGTTGCCAACGACCCATTTGTGCGACACATGGCTGTGGGCCCACATCGACTGAGGTGGACATGGCGGGGGCCGTGCATGGCTTCTTTGCTAGTGGCGCCTTGTAGGGTGGAGTGCGCGGCAAGACAACGAGCTACATTGTATTATTTGTTGGCCGTCACGATTGAGAGTGAGGGGGGAGGGCTCGCCATCGCTGGTGGGGCCCATGATCTTCAATCGTGGCACACGTCGGTGCGGCCGCACGCGTCGTGTACAAGAGATCTCCTTGCCGTGCTGTGGTTGAAAGCGAAGTAGAAGGCGGTCGAGTGCTCGCTAGACCGCTGCACATAAAGAAGGTCAGTAGATTTTGTTAGATCCGTCGTCTAGAGTTTGGATCTTCGTAGATCTAGGCCGGATCCATTGAGATCGAAGGCGGATTTTGTTGGATCTCACTAGATCCATCAAGTTTCAAGGAGAAGGCGACGACGTGCTGCTCGCGCCACTCTGCGGGTGCTCGCAATGTTGTGAAGATGGTTATCGGTAGCTTCCGGATAATGCGCAACAGAAGAGGTGGATGACACCCATAGGAAGACGACAGTGACCTCGACTTCATGTTATGTTGTGCCGGCCTTTGTGTTGAGGTGATGTTAGCCTTCGAGACGTGCGCGTGTGTCGTGCGTGTTCATGTGGCATTGTAGATCGGTGGCGGGGCTAGCTGGTGAAGGAGAAGGAAAGGAAGAGGAAGCTGATGCGGAAGGCAAAGACGGGTGGGACGGGTCCTACGAGATACCCTCACATGAAGATTCCAAAACAGCAGCGTTTTTTTACCGTCTGATAGCAAACGGACGGTAGCTATAAAAAAACTATCTGGCGTTGCTGGTGAGCAGCGAATGCGACCCGTTTAAATTATAAGAGATAACTGTCGCCAGATCACGAATATCAATCCTTATTCAATGAATCAGTTTGGTAGCTAAGATGCAAGCTAGTACTGTTTGAGTATTTGACAGCAGATGGACCCGTGCACCAAAAGAGTCAATGACAGCTAGCTCGTTCTCAAGGATAATTCATGTCACGTATTGCGTTTTTCTTTAAGCTGATCGATTTCTCTTGCCGTTTCGAGTATCAACCATCTTCACTGACGATCAGATATGCTGTGCGTTATGAGGGACCGGTTTCTGAAGAACAGTACCGGTGAAAAAGCGACGTTACCAGGTTTCCGCATCGCGTGCAATCGTATTTCGCAGACCATGACTTGAGTTCATTGTATAACGTCCATGTCCCGTGGCTAACAGCCCCACTAGCTACAAGTAGAGCAGGATTGTTGTGGAATTATTTTGATCACGCTGTCTTTTTGTGCTTGAGATTTAATAATACGGCCGATAACCAACTGCGGCATCCCAATTAAAAGTAACGGTACCGTCATGTTGCTTGCGATCAACAGGCAGCAATTGCAGCTACAGCTGAAGACACGAGTTTTACTTTCTTCAAATGTTTTCCAACGACATCTCTCTAATTCCACAGACAAGCTACGCTTTTAAGAAAGTAGCTAACGCATGATACTCCCTCTGATTAAAAATACGCAATGCTTTTTACTTTTCACGATCTTTAACGTGTAACTTTAACTATTATTTTTTATTAAAATATAATTATAATATCTAATAAAAATATAATATTATAAAAATATTTTTCAAATAAATCTATACATGTGATTTTTATATTTTTAAATTAAATATTTTGAAAACTATTATTTATAACTGGAGGAGTAGAATTAAAGCCCTAGCGGTTTTGTTGAGTCGGACAAGATCAGTGACCAGAGAGAGCCGTTTACGAAAAGGACTAATCCGACCATTTACACCAAACGCAACAACGACAAGACATGGAATGCATTTATTTAAGGACGCTGAACTGGAATTTCTTAGGATTTCTAAGAAATCTAAGATCATAGACTTAGACTATCCAACCATATTTTATTTTATTTTATTTCTCTTCTTATTCTTATCTTTTTTATTTTCTCTTATCTCTAACAGTTTTTTTTTGAAGGAATTCATAAAAGAAAAGGAGAGAATCTCGTCATGATAAGAATAACTTTAGGAATCACTTCGTGACAGAAACCGTAAAGTTATTTGAACGCTGAAAGGAAAAAAAAGGGATTCTCATCTGAAAAAAGAATCCTTAGAGATGATGTTAGGAGACCGGCGCGCCCAACATTGAAAAAATTGGCAATGCATGAGTAACTACTGTACCATTGGATTTCTGATTTGTTATGACGTCTTCTGAACTATGGAGAAAAGAATAAATAGGTGGATACATATATTAGAATGGAGTAGACAGTAGAATGAGACACTAAGCACATAGATTATAGAGGTTGCTACTGAAAGTAGATATCATACCGTGCATCATTTTTATACATGGTATATATTTGGTAGAATGATTATAGAGTGCTGCTTACAAACCTGATTGTTGCCCCTATGCAACACTCAAGTAGCATTGGTTTTGAAGATCTCGCTCTTCTTTCTCCTCGGTGCATACTAATCGGAAAGGACAACAAGGCTAGGCAGCAAAACACAATAGTGCAACGCGTGAGAGAGAAAAAGTAAGAAAAATGAGGACACGCAAATTAGGAAATCAACTATGACGTCTTCTGGCTCTCACTATAGCTAGAATGAAGTAGTAATGGTCTATAAATAGGTAAAACATACGATTATGGCAGATTGAAAACGACAATTTTAATCTCATTAAAATGCTATTAACCCAAATAATAAATGTCATATTACTGCATGATTCAAACGCCTAATTAATCACATTTAAAAGAATAAAAGTAAAAGATAATTGCACGATTAACTGCCATTTCTGTCATTTCTACATGTATGTGCCATGCTCGTCGCAAGTCACAGGCCAGACGATTTTCACACGTAAAATGCATGAAATGCGCGCACATGTATAGCTAAAATCTCTCTCCCTCAGTCCCATGAGATTCCATTTTAGACAAGAGAGAGCCTGCTATTTAAATATTTCTAATTCTTTTTGGATTAGCACTATAAAACTAAAGTATGCATGCTTTAAAATTTCATGAATAAGTCATATATGGGCTAATTCCAACACTAAATACACCATAACATTGTTAGTTTGCATGATTGCAATGGTAGAGGAGCCTAGGGTATTTGGACAGGCGCCATCTCCTTCTTAGTTGCCTAAGATCTTGATTTTTTCCTCAGTCAAGTTTTAGAGCCATTGAATTTACATCCAACCACTAGATCCACCCCTCTTTTTTATGTTATCCCCTCACCCTGCTCTCTCTTATTACACGTCGGTATTGATCCCTCCCGAGCCCAACACTGCCATCGTTGTCACTTGACCTGTTGATCATGCTGCCTCACCGGCGTTAGTCCTTCGTCCCAGCGAGCTCCTCTTCCCTCTTCTCTTGTTGGCAAGACTGTTTCTTTTTCAACTCCTACCGTTCACCCCCACCTTGATTGCCATAGCGTCTGGCTCCGATGGTGCCACAATTGCCATCGACCGTCGCCACCGCTAAGTACTACAAGAGCGACGTCCTTATTGTCTGTCACCACCCACCAAATATCCTCCACCGTCATGGCGGGTGCTCCCTTGCCTCACCGTCTCGCCTGTTGTTCTCCATCACCGTCAGCTGACCTTCCTTCCAGGCGATCTCTCTAAAGACGCCATCTTGAGATAAATCCCCACTCTAAATTCCTAACTCTAACTTCAAATTCTTGTGAAATCCTAGTCATATTTTGGTGACTGAGATCTTGTTTTAGCCTCTCTAAAGTTCTTGATCGGCACACTGTCACCACAAATACACGTCATTAGAGAAGCATCTAGCACCAAAACAATTTCATAAAGCCGTGCGTACTCTCGCGAACACAAACAAATCAGCGTGCCACGGGCGCGTCCATCAGAACGAATCGCGACGCACATCTCCACCAAAGCTTTCAGAAATCTTCCACGAGCACGAGCAGATGGCGAGTCGTCCTTCTAGTCTAGAAAAAAAAAAAAAAAGGATAGCGAGCCGCCGCTCCTCCTCTCCATATACAGACACCAACGCGGCGTCACACACACACGAGAGAGAGAGAGAGAGAGAGAGAGAGAGAGAGGAAGCCATGGCTCTCCGCACCCTGGCGTCGAAGAAAACCCTATCCCTGGCTCTCGGTGGCGCCAGGCCTTTGGCGGCGGCGGCGAGGGGGGTGACGACGGTCACGCTCCCCGACCTCTCCTACGACTTCGGCGCGCTGGAGCCGGCCATCTCGGGGGAGATCATGCGCCTGCACCACCAGAAGCACCACGCCACCTACGTCGCCAACTACAACAAGGCGCTCGAGCAGCTCGACGCCGCCGTCTCCAAGGGGGACGCCTCAGCCGTCGTCCAGCTCCAGGGCGCCATCAAGTTCAACGGCGGCGGTGAGGCCTGCCCCCCACATCTGACCTGCCCTCCCCCACCTAGCTTTTCTCTAGGGTACGGAGTTTGACTTTGGAGGGACGATGCAGGCGGCGGGGCGAATATTAGGGATTGGATGAGGGTTGGTGCGCTGTTGTTGCCGATCTGGAGTGATTCGTGCGGGACGGGTGTGTGCTGAGCCCAAATAGAGTATCGGATACGGTTGTGGGTTTTAGGATTGTACCGTTTCTAATACTTTTGGTGGTGGGGTTTTCTTATGTACCGCGAATGAAGGTTTATATGTCCATAGGTGGTCCGGCGAGCTCCGATTTGGTACATTTGGGAGACATTTCTTCGATTTTGTTTTATGTGGTAGTGTTTCGTGTAATTTGAAGTGGTTTCTGTAGGGCGTGTGCGGTGAGTTGATTGCAAAATTTCCAGAATTGATGCATTGTATCTGATTGTCTGGATTATTTTATGGTTGGGTGCTGTTTACCTGGTTGTGCTTTTATATTTATTGCCCTGTAAAGGTATTAATCTTCATGTTAGTATTATTACTGACGATAGGAATTAACTAGCATTTGACGTGCTGTCGTCTATAAAAGTTTCTCTCAATTTGACTGTCTAGTTGATGTGCAGGAATCGTTCTCATTTGGTTGGCAATTCAAACTATTCAAGTCGTACTTTTGTGGATGTTAGACCTGTGTACTGGTTTAGTGGGATGTTCTTAGCACTTCTAAATTGGGGAATTTCCCTTTATCTTAGGATCTGCTGTGCTTTAAAAGGTTTGAACATAATGGCGCTTTTGTAATTAGGTGATACTGATGGAGTAAGAGTTTGTTGTGTTTGGTGAATTACAGCCTATTTAACCTTGATTACTAGTGGCACTTTATATGTCAGGTAGAATTGCTTACCGTATATCTTTTTGAGTTGTTCTGTTCTAATATTTGGGACTCAATGCTTCTCTAAACCGATCGGTGACTTGATTCATATCTTAAGCTTGATTTTGATGTGACCTGTTAAGTTACGACTTAATTATACTGTATCAAGTTGGATTGTGAATGCTGGTTTATTGAGTTTTGCTCTGAATTATTTCTGGTAGTTTGCTTTTCATTTTTATGTTGTGAAATTTTGAGCTGAATAGCTTGAGCACCCTCTACTCTCTCTGTCTAGGAAATCCTTATTTACCGTGGACTCTGGCTTATAGGTTTACTGTTTTATTAATAGAGTGATAACAAGCCAATCATGTGTGGCTTTATAGTTGAATTTATGTGAAAAGCGGTTTAACTCCCATTTAGCTTTGATCTAACTGTTATGTTTAATTAACTAAAAGGATTTGACTGGCTTGGTATTGGACTCTTGTAGCATTCAACCTACATACATAATGATTATATTTAAGTTTGATTTGCTTTGCTATGTTATCAGTACTGATGATACAGTGCTGATCTATGGGATATTTACATTGACCCTTCATCTGCCAAAACGGGAAGCTTCTGTGCTGTGCTTATGTACAACTTGTTTAGTTTTATATTAGTGTATTCAGTTGATGCTTATGATTTAGAAGTGGTAAGAAAACGCTCAGCTAGGCTGAATCAGGAGTTCTTTTGAAAAGAAAATAGATAGACTAGATAATTTACTGAGAGGAGACTTTATGTCTAAAAATTGGTAACATCCTAAATGATTCGATCCCGTAGTTTTGGCTATATGTTTTAATATGTCCAAATCTTGATATTTTTATTTCTAATGACTAGGAATTTAGGATGCTTAGCAAAAGAGAGGTGAAGCTCAATGTCTCGATATTATTCACAAATGACCTTCTGGAATACATTCTTTGTTTTCAGATTGCAGTTGTATTGTTCGTTTGGGCTGCATTTTGAGTAAGATAATTACCATGTTGCAGGTCATGTCAACCATTCAATCTTCTGGAAAAACCTTAAGCCCATCAGTGTAAGTATCTGGTTAAAACAACCAGCTGTTCGTGCAGCAGAAAAAATGTGTTTATCTGTTCCCTTTTTATGTTGTTTCCTCTATCATGGCAAACTGTGAGGACATTGGGCGTTTTACAGGAAGGTGGAGGGGAGCCACCACATGCGAAACTTGGCTGGGCCATTGATGAGCACTTTGGTTCATTTGAGGCACTTGTAAAGAAGATGAATGGTGAAGGTGCTGCTTTGCAAGGATCTGGATGGGTGGTACATACATTTTGCTTTGTTTTGTGTAGAAAAATTGATGTCCTGATACAGTTTGTGAAGGTGTGTTTTCTTGGTGACATCGCATATTTCTTGTGCAGTGGCTAGCTTTGGATAAAGAGACAAAAAAGCTTTCAGTTGAAACCACTGCTAATCAGGTGAAAGTTATTATCCATATCAGTTTAATATTCATATGATACAACACACCTATGTCATGTTCTCAGTCTTAAATTTTTTACAATTCAACCCAGTGTTCTGAAAAGTGCTACAACACCAAGGGGTGGCACCTAGCTCCTAGGTCATCTAGGAAGGCTTGGCTTAGAACAGTGGTTGAGCTGTTGAACCAACGCGTATCGTTTTTCCATGCTGCCAATGTTATCTTGGAGAGTGTTTAAACCATCCATTTCTAAGCATGACCAAGAAATAGAGATGTCACCGATACAATAAAAATGGTCATAAGAAAGAAAACTAAAAATTATAATCAATAAGAGCATCTCCAATGGCCACCCCAAACTGAACCATCATCTTAGGTGGCCTCCTACAATTCGAACCAATCCATTGGAGCAGGCGAACCAAACAAGGGGAGAGAAAGAGATTCGAATGAAGTATTTGAGTCAAATCACTGACAATAAAAAAATCGAGTGGGTGCGAGGGTGGAGCAGCAGCATAAGCCAGTGACGGGAATTAGGCGGCGGTAGGCGACAACAACTCGGGCAGGCAACTTGTGAAAAGGAGCGAAACCCCATGGCCTCCCGCGAACAGAAGGATCTGTTCGATCTGGCAGTGAAAGCGTTATTGAACACTGGCTTGAGCAGCGGCAAGGCCGTTACAGAGGCCTTCATCGAGGCCTCCAGTTCGATCTGCTCAGAATAGCCTCCTTCCTCTTCCTCTATCTGCTTCTTTTGGCGACCACAAGAATTAGGACGGGATGGATAGGGGCTAGGGATGGGTGCCACCATAGCCGTGCACAAGAGAGCAAAGCCGATGGCTATTCATATTGTTTAGGGGGGAAAGAACATGGGAGAGAGAATGCAGCTGAGAGTGAGGCTAATAGTTCTCTTTTCTTATTGATTTGTGGGACCCAGGCAATGGTTTGGCACGCTGCGGAGCAGAGAGGCGAACCAAACCAAACACATGGCTGCTTTTTTTTCCCTGATGGTTGACTTGCCGCTAGAGATGCTCTAAGATCAATACACATCTGAGGGAGGATTATTGTTGGGGGTGTTTGTGATGTTGTAATAAGGGTTGCGATTTGTAGCCAAGTGCTTTATCTTGCTTCATCTGTCAATGTGTCTCTAGTTTTTTTCCTTTACCAAGGTGATGTTTTCACTCCCCGGCTAAGCCCATTGACATAGCTGCCGATTTTCTTTTTTTTTTCTCCTTAATCTACGGGAACTCTAATCCATTTTTTCTTCTGAGGGAACTAATCCTGTTCCTCTTTCTATATTCCCAAAAGATCTTAATGCCTGTATGTTATGATCCTAGGATCATAATAGGGATAAACATCTACTAGGAGGATAGTCGGGTTGCGTCGGCTGCTAGAGGAGGGATTATACCTTAGATTAGGAAGACTTAAAATATTGGGAGAGACTTAGATTAATTCTCAATGCTTGATTACAATGGTGCGCGACTGCCCCTTTATATAGAGGGAAATTACAATCATAAATCAACTCTAAATCCTAATTTACCAAACTTATCTCCGATTGAATTGGAAACCAAATCAAACTTATCTCCTAACCAAATCAAATCTAACTTCTACCAAACATATCTCCTAATTAAATGGCAAGTCTTGATCTCCTGCCCATAACACCTTTTGTGTTTTCACCACTGTTGGGGTACACGTGTAAGAGACTGACGGGTGTTGGTCCTTTCCTTTTTGTTTTCCGGCATGTTTTTGTGCAGTAGAGAAAATGTGGTTGCAACAAATGGCAAAATTAGGTTTTTTTTTTTGCTAAGTTGCACTAAGTACAATTGTGTACCCTGGAGGAATATTTTCCCATGATCCTAGCTTTAGAGCATTCCCTTTCACGAGCTGGCTTTTCTACCTTAGGTTTTACTTCACTCATAATCCTTAAGGATGGTTTGATGTGCATAACTGACTTGTTACTTGTTGCAGGATCCTCTGGTGACTAAAGGGGCAAGCTTGGTTCCTTTATTGGGGATTGATGTCTGGGAGCATGCGTACTACCTGCAGGTAATTTCTTGTTTGCTGGAACCGATGGCTAGTTCAGTTTTCATGTTGTGTAGTTCTTTTGTTGATAGCCCTAATCTTTTTACTAATGGTATGATTTAATATGCTTCATATACTTATTGTGAGTGGATGAGTTAACACTGTTGCTTGAGTCAATGAAACCATCACATTTTGATTACTTGATAGCAATTATGCTTGCCTATCCATTGGTTCCATATCCCTAAAGATGAGCAGCGTAAGAATTATATCTGCATGTTTCAACGGTTATGTGTCAAAAGTCTTTGATAAAGATCAGTTGAATCCTAGGATACCAGGGAATATTAGTGACTAGATGCATATTTATAAAAGGTGGTCTTTACGAAGGTAATACCGAATATTGCTCTATTCTGCCTCTTAAGTTTTGACTGAAAATAGTGCTACAAAATCAGAACCGAAAATATAACAGTGCAATCTTCAGTTACAATTTTGTAAATGTGAGTAAATTTCGCAAAACTACTTTGATAAAATTATTGCAAAACTACAGATTTAAGCAATAGTTTTACAAAACTACAGATTTAGTGTCAATTTTATCGCAAAACTACAGATACTTTAACAAAATTATCGCAAAACAACATATACTTCGACAAAATTATCGCAAAACTACAGATTTAAGTAAAAGTTTAAAAAAACTACAGATACTTTGGTAAAATTATCTCAAAATTACAGATTTAAGCAACAATTTCACAAAACTACAGATTTAGCACCGATTTTATCGCAAAACTATAGGTTCTAGTGTTCATGTGACTGCAAGCGGGGTCCATTCGTTAGGTTAACATGTCTGCGATAGAATCTATAGTTCTACGATAAAATCGGCGCTAAATTTGTAGCACTAATCCTGTTACCATGACGTTTGGACCCTACTTGCAGTCTCACAGTAGCTGCTCATGAAACGGACTGTCCGAGAGTTCATGTGACTGCAAGCGGGGTCCATTTGTTAGGTTAACATGTCTACGATAGAAACTATAGTTCTACGATAAAATCGGCGCTAAATTTGTAGTTTTTTGAAACTGATGTTTAAATGTATAATTTTGCGATTTGCGATAATTTTGTCAAAATATCTATAGTTTCATGAGCTTCCAGACGGTCCGTTTCATAAGCTGGTAGTTGCTGTGAGATTACAATCGGGGTCCGGTCGTCATGGTAACGAGGCTGGGCATAACTCCTCTAGAATTTGTAGTTTTATGATAAAATTGGTGCTAAATATATAATTTTGTGAAATTGTTGCTTAAATATGTAGTTTTGTGATAATTTTGCTAAAATATCTGTATTTTTGCAACAAAATCGGCATTAAACCTGTAATTTTGTGAAATTATTGCTTAAATTTGTAGTTTTGAAATAATTTTGTCAAAGTATATGTAGTTTTACGATAAAATTGGCACTAAATATGTAGTTTTGTAAAACTATTGCTTAAATATGTAGTTTTGCGATAATTTTGTCGAAGTATCTGTAGTTTTACGAAATTTACTCCAAATGTTTTGAAGTCCATGGGATCCCGCTTTAACAATCAAGTGAAATTGACTGTTATTTCTGGAGTCTGCAGATATCTGCAAATTCGAATTTATTATATCTCCTACTCTCAGTGTCAATTTTCTTGCAAGTTAAACTTTGAAGGACCTTTTTGTCATGCTGAACAGTCCTTGTTGCTTTCTTTGTTGCAGTACAAGAATGTTAGGCCGGATTACCTGAACAACATCTGGAAGGTGATGAACTGGAAATACGCTGGAGAGGTGTACGAAAGTGTGCTTGCATGATTAGTCTGAATCTGCAATGCTCGATCTGCGCGTTGGTTTTCGGCTGCCTGCATCTTGTGCAATAAAAATGGACCTGTCTAGCTGTTGGATCTTATGTACATTTCGTTGAGATACACTGATGCACAATAGCTGCCGATTTTGTTTGACCTGCTTGTCTGATCTGCTCAGCTCGTAATGGCCCGCACTAGCAAATGCTAGTGCTTACTGTTGCTGCATTGCCTCTTCTGTGCAAGATCAGTTCTTCCTCGGCTGTGTCCATTAATAAAGCCAAGGAATGAGAGTATGCTGTGCTTTCGATGTTTGCTTTATAAGTCTAACATGAATGAGATATACGTGCCATTCAAGGCTTCGGCGGACCCGCTGTTATGGCATCATATTAACCAGCAACAATACCATTCCAATTGGCTCATATTCATTGAAGTCTCAGAATTTGAGATGGCGTGTCAATTCAAACTTCAAAACTATAGCATAATTCAAAACTCGGTTATATTTTCGCTTCACGCTTCTTTACATAACATGCTGGTTGAATTCTGTACGTTGCTACATATCAGATCAAAATAACGATATTAGTCAGCACTACCAGCCGCAATAATCGGCAAAGACTACTTTTGTGAACCGAACCAGAGATTTTTTGGTCACCTACCGTACACAAGGGCATGCATGTTCTCTAACACTCGGTATTCAAAACAAGCGTACGGAGCTTTGTATCAACTATCATCTCCACTGATTTCATGAGCAAATGCCCACAAGAGAGACGAGAGGATACGAATTGCTCAGCCCACATCACATCGTCAGCTTTCCGGCGGTTATATTGCAGCAGGATTGAATAATTTAGCAGTTTTGCCTTGCCTGAATCTCTCATCTTGCAGAAGATAATTAATAGAAATGAATATCACATTGTGAACTGTTAAACATCCTAACAAGTTTCTAAACCATCTATGAAAACAATGAAAAAAAGAAATTACTGTTTTTATACAAGTGAGACGCACGCATACCACACACCTATATAGTACGTCATATCACATATCTAAATAAGATTGAAGATATAACCACTAAACGCAACTACGTGTGCATGTACAATTTTTCTTGAAATTTAATAAAAAAAACAAGAGAATCCTTGCCGAGTCTAGGACTAGAATTCGGGGACATGGATCCTCTACAGTTGCCGAGTCTAGGACTGTAGCAGCAGACTCATATTACTGTACAAACAGTAATTCTCTGCATTAATCGTCATTAATGCAGAGGATCCGTAGCTATTGCCCTGCATAGAAAGCAGGTCAAAACCGAAGCAAATGCTGATCGCATACACTTGAAACAAAAAGAGACACCCAGAAGCGAAAGAACTGAGCAAAATTTGTTGCTTGTGCAGGGCAGGGTGACAGGTGTTCTGTTCAGATTACTGCCGCGGTGAAAGCTCTCCTCTGATTATGGATTTCTGGCAGCGTATGTCCATGGTTGCCTGGAAGCTGGAACAACTGCTTATCTCACAGTTACATTTCGCTGTCAAGCAGCAAATTTTCGTCTAGTCGGCGAATCACATAGGATGTCGATGCCAGTCATCGCAAATTCCGGATCTCCCGTGCAACATCTATGCAAGATGCAATCGGACAGTTTGTCTTGATTGCGTTTGCACCTATATGAGATCTACAAGCAGCAAAACCTTCCTGCTCCCATGTATCAAAATATAATCAGATTTTTAAGCCATATACATTTCAAAAAGGAATAATAAATGAAGAAAAAGTTGAACTAAACATTCTTGAACCCGCCACACACCCTCCTCTTACCGCCTTCTCATAATGCAGTGAGGGCGGTTAGCGCTCCTACCACATTTTGAGAGGACGGTTAGCCTAATTTTTTATAAAAATAATAAAAATACTAGAAGTTATGTAAGATAAAAATAACAAAAATCTCAAAAAATATTTAAGTGAAGATAGAATAAATATATGTAAATAAAATGATGAAACAAAACTGAATGTTAGATAGAATATGTACATGAGATGAGTTAGAATTAAACATTACTATCGGATGTATGCTACATCTAAGACACATACATGACTTAGTTAATAAATTAAAAATGATAGAACCACTCTGAATTCAACAAGTACAACAATTAGTAGTATAAATATTATGACCGAAATGGCCCTTAAAATTGTCTGTGCCTTATCTCCTGGGCTATCCAATGGTAATCGTATTCTAGGAATTTTTTTCTATGTGGTACCAATATATATGAAAAATAATCAAAGTTAGGATCCCAATCATCTACCCCGTCATCAGAGAATTCGTAACAGCGTGAAGTTCTCTAAGGAGTAAGCACGAAGTCATCATCATCGGAACTAACCCATTCGGCTGTGGCGGAAGTGGTAGAAGCATGTCCTCTTATGGTGGTTGTCGAATAACCACCTCTTTCACGGCGGCTCGAACCACTGCCTCTTTCGCAACGGAGTGAAGGTCTTGAATGATCACCTCTACGTCTCCAATTATGTTCGAGTAGGCAGTCCTCACCGAAGAGCAGATGCAGTCCTAAAAAGTTATCGATGTGTTTGTTCGGCAACTCTTCATCATGAGGGAATACCTAATATATAAAAAGAAGCAAATACAAGAGTTGTTAGAAAAGAGTTATGTTCTCCCTAGTACCTCGCCTTGGGGAGCACCTGTGCTCTTTGTGCAAAAGAAAGATGAAAGTCAAAGGATGTGCATAGATTAGCGAGCACTCAATGAGGTCACCATAAAGAATAAATATCCTTTACCCAGAATTCGACCAACTTACCGGAGCTCGAGTGTTTTTGAAGATAGACTTAAGGTTGGGATACCATCAGCTAAAGATTTGAAAGTCAGATATACCCAATACAGATTGTATGAGTTTACAGTCATGTCGTTTGGTTTAACTAATGCCCCGGCTTACTTGATGTACCTCATGAATAAAGTTTTTATGGAGTATCTGGATAGGTTTGTGATAGTTTTCATTGATGACATACTGGTTTCCTCTAAGAGTGAAGAAGAACATGAGGTGCACCTAAAAAAAGTTCTAGGAAAACTTAGAGAACATGAACTGTATGCTAAGCTTAGCAAGTGTGAGTTTTGGTTAACAGAGGTGCCTTTTCTTGGACACATTCTATCTGCCGGAGGAGTTGTAGTAGACCAAAGTAAGGTGAAATATGTGTTGAATTGGAAATCACCTACCAACATTACAGAAGTGAGAAGTTTTCTTGGTTTAGCAGGCTATTACCGCCGTTTCATAGAAGAATTCTTGAAGATAGCCAAGCCACACACAGAGTTGCTAAAGAAGGAACGGAGCTATGAATGGACAATCGCTTGTGAAGCGAGTTTCAATGAGCTTAAGAAGTAGTTAACTACAGCCCCAATGCTAGTGTTGTCGGATATCCAGAAGAAGTTTGATATATATTGCGATGCATCTCGACAAGTTCTTGGATGTGTTTTGATGCAAGAAGGACAAGTGGCAGCATACACATCAAGACAGTTAAGGACTCATGAGAAGAATTATCCAACTCATAACCTAGAGTTAGCAACAGTGGTACATGCTTTGAAGATATGGAGACATTATCTTCTTGGGAAAAGATATGAAATATACACGGATCATAAGAGCTTGAGGGAACGAAGATGACTAGAATTGATCAAGGATTACGATGTAGGAATTCATTATCACCCGGGAAAAGCAAACGTGGTTGCAGACGCGTTAAGTCGTAAAGTATACAGTACTATGGCTATGTTACAAGAAGCTCAACCGACTTTGTGTGAAGAATTCCGATGACTTAACCTAGATTTTGTCGCAGATTTAGAAGCAGTAACCATGAAAGTGGAACCTACTTTGGATGAGGATATCCGGAAGGGACAGACAAAAGATGAAAATATTAAGGAGATCAAAGAGAATATTAAAGCAGGCAAAGCCCCAAAGTTCTCAGAAGATGAGAAAGGCATGGTATGGTTTGGCAAGCGCATCTGTGTACCAGACTAGAAGGAGCTTGAGGAGACAATCTTAAGAGAAGTTCATGAGTTAGCTTATTCTATTCACCCAGGCAGTATCAAGATGTATCAGGATTTGAAGGATCGCTATTGGTGGCCTGGTATGAAGCGAGAAATAGCCGAGTACATGACAGTGTGTGATGCATGTCAGCGTGTAAAAGCAGAACATCAGATACCAGTAGGATTTCTACAGCCTCTGAAGATACCAGAATGGAAGTGAGAAGAAATTGGGATGGGTTTTATAGTCAGTTTACCTCGTACCCAATCAGGCTATGATTCAATATGGGTCATTGTGGATCGTCTCACGAAGGTAGTTCATTTCATTCCGATTAAAACAACCTATAAAGGAGATAAGTTAGCAGAGCTATACATGTCCAGGATCGCGTGTTTACATGGGGTTTCAAAGAGAATAGTATCGGATCGAGGGACCCAATTTACCTTAAGGTTTTGGCAGTAACTTCATGAATATTTGGACACGAAGTTGAGTTTTAGCTCGTCATATCACCCACAAACGGATGGACATACAGAAAGAATAAATCAGATACTTGAGGATATGTTGCGAGCATGTGCTATTCAGAATTGCAACAGTTGGGATAAGAACTTGTCATATGCAGAGTTTTCGTACAACAATAGTTATCAGTCCAGTTTACAGATGACTCCGTTCGAGGCATTATATGGAAGGGAGTGTAGAATGCCTCTACATTGGAGTGAAACTAGAGAAGGTCAAGTGTTTGGACCAAAAATTATCAAGGAAGCCGAGGAACAAGTTAGGGCAATACGAGAAAAGTTGAAGACAACCCAATCCAGACAAAAGAGTTATGTGGATAATCGATGCCGAGATTTAACCTCCGAGGTAGGAGATTATGTGTATCTCAAGGTCTCGCCTTTAAGGACTTTGTCATTTCAAAGTTAGAGGCAAGTTGGCACCTAGGTACATTGGACCGTTTAGAGTGAGTGCTAGATGTTGAGAAGTGGCTTACTAGTTGGAATTGCCACCTAAGCTGGAAGATGTGCACAATGTGTTTCATATATCACAGCTGAAGAAGTGCTTGTGAGTGCCAGAGGAGCAGTTACCTTTGGAAGAAGTGGAATCACAAGAGGATTTGACTTATTCAGAATACTCGGTCAAAATTCTGGAAACAACAGAGCGAGTAACTCGAAGAAAGGTTACACATATGTGCAAAGTTCGGTGGAATCACCATACTGAGGATGAGGCAACCTGGGAACAAGAGGAAGAGCTAAAGGCAGAGTTTCCTCACCTATTTGCAGATCAGCCCGAATCTCGGGGACGAGATACCTTTAAGGGGGGTAGGTTTTGTAACAGCCCAAATTCTCAAAACCAAGTATATTAAAAAAATTTCCAAAGAAAATAAAAGTTTTTTTTGCAAAATTAAATAAAATCCCTAAGTGTGTGTGTGTCTTTATACATGTTTATGCATATATGTGAATATGTGTGTTATGTGTATAATACATATATACTTTGAGGGCTATTTTTCTTTCTATAAAAATAATATTTTTAGATATATATGATTATATATTTGATTGTTTGTTTGATTTGTTGAGTATGTGAGCTAATATATTATATATGTGTGGTATATACGCTCTATGTATATATGTCACGCCCGGTTTTTCAGAAGAATCATCAGGTGCAATCCACATGTATGCCAGGATCAGTTTTATCATACATGCGGTGACATATAAGTGATATACAGTTCTATATCGAATAAAACAACTTTATTGAAATAAATACCAAAGTTTACTCTGCAGCGTAAGAACACAAGAGGACTCCTATGGATCTTCTGGGCACACCACAAGCAATCGACTGGGGGCAACGCGACCCAGGACGTTTTGTCTCCAATCAACGGTCTTCAGCTTCTTTGATCTCCTTGTAGTCTTCTCCAACTGAGCATCATTTATTATTGGAAACAATAATTGTGAGTACATATCATACTCTGCAAGTGTAGGAAAGCATGATATGTGGACTATAGTCAAGAAAAGATTAGACACTGGTTTACTGCACTAAGCAACCTTAACTTATCATTCCAAGAAACATGCATCCTATTTACTAAGTGTGAAGACACAACTTAAGCAAGAGGAACAGCTCATCGGATTCCATCCGACAACCAAGATCACCAAATATCCCATATGCGGCTACCAAAACTCACCTGCTCTTGACCATCAATACCAGAACCCTAATCCCAACTAATCAAGAAGAAGTCCAAGCCCGCTTTTGACCGTGAGCATGGCTGATCGATCAGTTTAGACTCTATAGAGTTTGCACACTTTACCCACGAGTCGTGATCAACTGTTTTGCCGGTACCCATCGGTACCTTACACACTTTCGAAGTGTGCACTAAGAGATCACTATAAGGCCGTTACAAAGCTCCCGCTGTCCCATAAGCAACTATTGAGGTTTCACCGCTAACAGACGATTACATCACTGCAGAAGCCCCCTCTTGTGCCACTTAACTGTCCACTGGTGCCCACAGAACTGGAGGGGTGGCTAATTAATTGGCTAGATCGTACCCATATAAGCCTCATGGTTGCGCTGTTTAGCCTAGTTACATGTTTAAGAACCGGTCCTTAGGATCCCACACAGGAGCATACATATTCCCACCGTACAGCACAACACATGCGCCTTCTTGCACCATCATCAAACAAACCATCCTGTTAAGATCTCTATACCATGTTGCTATAAAAGAATACCACACCCAGTTTATGTTGCATAACATTAGTCTAGTTTAACTCATAACCCAACCATGACAACGACTAGCATATCTACCCTTTATTCCCAAGACTAATCAACGATGGCAAGGTAAATGATACAAATACTAGTAGACCCTAATCATGAGATTCCAATTTAGATAAGCATGCATGAAGGATAAACAACTAACATAAATTTCTAAAATAGGTGCAAGATGTTCAAGGACACTTGCCTGGCTGTTGCTCAGTTATCTTTGTAAACTCGGTTTTGGCATATCTTGAAGTCTCGACCTTGTAGCTTATCGAATCTCTAAAAACACCATATTCTGCTCACAAGATCTACCAACAAAAGAGAAAGAATAAAAAAAACTAAGAAACAATACACCAAACAGAGACAACACATCATAAAAACACTATGGTTGGATATGGTACGGTTTTAGAAGAATTTAGGCGCAAGAACCGCTCAAATTAGAGTTCAGACAGAGGAGAACATGTTCTCAGAAGATTAAATTAGGGTTGAAGAAAAAGGAGCCAGAATATTCCCTGAAAATATTCTTGATCAATTATTTATCGAAGGAAAACCCTAACTATGGCGATGGTATGACATTGGCAGGGAAAAGAATGAAGGGTTCGGTGCATGCGACGATGGTAAGGTGATGGCATGTCGGAATTTCAAGGTCTTGCCGGATAAAACACAAAAAGGATGTCTGATTAAGATGGTATGTGAGATCTTATTAAACCCTAACTGACAATTGGAACGGAGTCGAACAGGACGATGGCCGGAGGTGGGCTCTTGGCATCGCCGGCGATGGAGGACACATGCGACAACGGTGGTGGTCACTGACATCGATGTCAGGCAGTAGTGAGTTTCAACAAATTGAGGAGAGCATGGTGTAGGATGCGAGAAGGCAAGCTTGGTTTTATGGTTGATTTTGGCAGAGGAGTTCTGAGATAGCAGCAAAACAGCGATGAACGTTCCCAGGTTTGATGGTGGCCACGCATAGACACATCGAAGAAGACACTTGCGTTCCCAAAGATAGATTATGAATTCAAGGAAAGTACTTATACGCAGAGCTTCATATGTATAAGAAACACAATGCTAGGGTGGAGGTTTGAATACAAATTCACCTGAAAAGGAGATCGATTGGTTGGAACTTTGGCAAGATTGTGCAACGACATTAGAAGTTGGGATTACGTTCCTGGTGGCATCACTGTAGATCTGAGAGAACACTCATAGAAGATGTGATGTAACACACTGTGACGTGGTCGGTGCATCAAAAGCACTACTGGATTGACCGGAACGCGAATGAATTCCGGGTGCACATGCCGAACACCCCCGAATAAGGGGGTAGCGACGCAGCGACCACAACATCGTCGGCGTTGATGCTCTTCTGGCCAAACCGCTTTTAGGAATTGTAAAGGACCACCAGGGGCACATCTCAGTGAAAGGGATCGGTGATTGGAGCTACGGTCCACTGGGGAACGCGGCTGACGTTTTAGGTTCGCAGGACATGTGCGACACTGGGCAGCAGGGATTACGACATCGATAATGGGAGCTCTGTTGCAGCTATGGACAAACTGATTTGGCAGGAAGTATAAGACTAGCAGAGGCATGTCTTGGCCAAAGGACTCATGGATTGGAGTGCTAGATCGCCGGGGAACACGATCTGAACCCGCATTGCACGTGTAAAATTCCAGATTGGGGCAGCAGCACGGCGATCGTGATCCCGATCACTTCAGGGCTCTAATGGCCAATCTGGTTGGCGAAGGTGTGTGGAGCATCTAGGGGCATGTTCTGGTCAAAGGGCATGGCGATCCGAGCTATGATCGACCGGGGAACACCGATGCCATCCTCACGGCACAGCTGTCCGTGACGGCGACGACCGTGGCGGCGTAGATAGAGCTTTGGCCGGGCTCATGGTTCAGTTAGGGATCACAAATGGCATTCATACAGGGGAAAAGTGGAGGGGAAGGGACTGGTCTGGGTCCTCACCTTGCTGCAACGATCAGTGACGAAGAATTCATGGAGACGACGATTGCACCGGCGGCGGTGGCACCGGTGGCATGGCAGCGCAAATCCCAATGTCATCTTTGCTCCTCTGGCCAAACGGGTTTTGGGTCATGGTGAGGGATGATTTGGGCACATCTTGGTGAAGGATCAAGGTTTTTACCTGGATGGATCGCCGGGAACGCGGATGCCAACCGGCGATGACAAGGCTGGACACGACTTGCGACGAGAACGATGAGCCATGGAAGCAGCCTGGCACTGGTGGAGTGGTGGCGTGCAGCTTGCAGTAGCATAGAGGGATCCTTTTATATGCGCAGGGAGGGAGAGGAATGGTCAGGCAACGAAGAGAAAACGGCCGGTCGGAGTTAAGGACGATAACTTCACCGTAATAGCTCCAAACTGGATGTTTATGGACTCTATCTTATAGTACTCAAAAATATTTACAGCTTAAGTATTCATTGGAACGTCTGAAAATGTCATCTTGATTTCCAAAAATGCATCACAAGAGAAACTATTTGAATTCTGTCCAATCTGTGAAGCACTGATTTCGGTGACCATGACTCCTAGCTCCATTATCCAAATAGGGATTTCCATAGGTGAAAATCAAAGCTCCGTACGAGATCTACAACTTTTGTATTGTCAAGATTTGCATTTGAAGCTGTCTTGAACTCCGAATCTGAGTGAGAAGAAGAGGCTGGCGACGAGGAGTAACCGGTAGCCGGCTTCAATTGCCATTATGGCCATTAAAGTGGTGGTTTCCACTCTGAATTGCTGGGAACTGAAAGATGATGAGTGACCACCAGTTTTTCTTACTTTATGGATGTCCAAGGGTTTTGATTGAGCACTTACTCGAGTTTAGTTGACCGATCATGGCTGCCACACGAAGGGACAATGTCGATTGGAGGTGGATGGAAATGATCAGGTACATGCACATGCAAGAGAGCTGGTTTGGGCTGGCTTTAGCGCACATGTGAGCCATCATGCTAGCAATCCAACGTGATGCAAGGTTGATGGCTTGATGCTGGTTTTGAGCCACAGTCTAGAGAGAAAAACATTGAGGAAAAGCAGTGCACGCTAGGTTGAATCAAAAGGATGCGAGATGAAATTGTCCCACGGAGGATTTTTGGATAATATTGGGAAAAATGGAATAAGGATTTGTCCAACCTTGAAATTCCTTAACCTATTCTAATATTTTATAAATAAAATTTTCATCACACAAAATAAATTCTTTTTAAACTCTAAATTTATTTGAAAAGCTTTCAAATTTCAGGAAAAATGTTATTTTATTATTTTAAAATGCTCACAACTCAAAATCAGAATTTTGGGGTGTGACAATATATATATATACATGTGTATGCACATGAGAGGAAATAGATAAAAGGAAAAGAAAAAGCTCTATGTGCTAAAAGGCCGAAGCCCACCTTTTCTCTTCCCTCTCTTCTCCTTGCTCCGGCCCGACCCAACCAAACTCAATCCAACCGAGCTCATTGTGTCTCGTCTCGCTCTCTTCTCTCTTCTCCATCTCAACCCGCAGCAGCAGTGGCTCAGCCAGCTGGCTGCCGCCCGTGCTGTCGTCGCTGTGTTCGAGTCAGAGAGTGACCGCCCAACTGGCCAATGTGCCCAAGCATCTAGAAGCTAGAGCCCGTGCCAATTTTGCTAGAGCCCGAGCCAATCACAAGATGTGCACGTGAGTTCATCCGCTGGCCATATGAAACTCAATCAAATTCGCGAGTATGCGTTAGAGATAAGCTGTGGATCAAAGGAGGAAATAATCCAAAAGGTATACATGAGCTTTTGCCCTAGAGATAGAGTCCCGAGCACATTCGAGTCGCTAGAACCGAGTTTGGATAGCCGCCGCCTCCCCTTTTCAAATCCGACTCGAATTGGAGATGAGAGAGCTGCCTGCCTATATATATGTGCCCCTAGACCTACCCTTAGATCATCCTGAGCTTTTTCCCCAGCTTTTCACCGAGAAATCGACTCCCAGAGCCCTTGCTGACAAGAGCCGAAGCTCCAAGCCTCTACCCGCCGTCACTAGCTTCAACTGCGCGCCGACGACTACATGTAACCCAGCCGAGTTCGCCGCTCGCCGGAGTAGAAGGAGGTTGGCGATGTGATTCCGCCCGTCTCCGACGAGTCGCCACCGCCATCATCTTCGCTCGGGAGAAGAAGAAGCAAGGTGAGTCGTCCGATCTATAGTCGATGGTCGAGATTAGATCTATTCATACCGAAACGGTAGCCAATACAAGTTTGTCACGTGTCTAACATAAGTCCAGTCAGCACTGAAGCCATGTCATCATGCCACCTCAACCTGCCATGTTAACAAATCCGCTGAGGTGTCATGCCACAAGCCAAACATGCCTAGTTAACATGCCCAGTCAAACCCAGTCAGCGATATTTTTTCCGTGATGACGCCATAATTGGTATATATTGCGCAATAAATAGTTTTCAGTATAAAAATAATTCTGCAAAATATAATCAATAGGAAATTAATTTTTTTTAATGTTTTATAGGTTTATTTAATTATATTTCATGGTTTTTAATAGTTTTATAATTAAAAAAATGCTAGTAAATTTCAAAAAAATCTTAGAAAAATCATAGATGGCTTTGGAAAATCCTAGAAAATTTCTAGAAATATAAATTCATTTATAGATAATCTTTTCTGTCTTGTTCTAACATTTGGAAAATCATAACTTGT
Source organism: Phragmites australis (assembly GCF_958298935.1). Classification (NCBI taxonomy): domain Eukaryota; kingdom Viridiplantae; phylum Streptophyta; class Magnoliopsida; order Poales; family Poaceae; genus Phragmites; species Phragmites australis. Next base: position 16,234,689 of record NC_084931.1, read on the forward strand.
AAACCGTAGCTCCGTTTTAACCTGTTCTTTCGTCGAATTATATGGAATAGTGTAATCTTGTGATGATGATGTTTGTTGTGTGATGTTTGGTTCTTTTTGGATCTTGGTGTTTATGTGTTATTGTGTGAATAGTTTAATCTTGTGATGATGATGTTTGTTGTTGCGAGTAGACACCAACATTTCAAAGGAACTAGAAGGTCTGCAGGATCAAGATTTTGAAGAGCCAACTGAGTTCAGTGAAGGAAAGTTGTGTTCTTGATCATTTTTATCCCAGTTTTATAAATATTTTGTTTTATAAACATGCATGCTAATAAATTGTTGGGATTTACCCTAGTTTTCCCTTATCATCCTTGTCGCCTTAGTATAGTTTTGGGTTATGGATGGGTAGATGATGGTTAGCCTTGCTTTGGGATGGTAAACATGATTAATGCTTTACGAACTTGATAACGATCATATGCAACAATAATAAATATATGATGGTATAACTTTTGTAGTAATATGGTATAGGGATTCACTAACAAAAACTATTTTTAGAGGCGGGTGATAACCCATTTGCACAAGCGTTTATCCAACCCGCCTGCGATCGAAGGCCTATGGAAATGGACGATTTTCACAGGCGCAAAAGAGACCGCCTGTGAAAACCTACTATCACAGGCGGTTCACTTAAGAAACCGCCTGTGATAATCGATTTACACAGGCGGTTACTTAAGAGAACCGCCTGTGGCCTGTGTAAATTGTTTATCACAGGCGATTTCTTAAGTGAACCGCCTGTGAAAATAGCTTTCCATAGGCGGTTCTATTAAGTAACCGCATGTAGATAGGTAGATTTTCACAGGTGGGTGACTTATGGGCCCGCCTGTGGTACGTATTTCATTCAAAAAATAATAAAGAACATATATTTTATTCTCTCCAGATTTCAACATATTTTCAAGACAGATTCCAAATCACAGATTTCAACATCATTTGAATCAACACAAGTCTAATATTTAACAAAAATAAAAAAATATTCACAAGTACAATATTTTTACATCACAAGCCAAATATTCAACACAAGTATTCTTTCATCTCCCACTCACAAAGCCTCGGATGGCTAGCCAATTCGCCTCTGAGATCGAAGAGTCTGCCACTCTTGTGGATTACTTCGTGCATGATGAACCGGCACATGTCACGTTGGACATTTTGGATATCTTCGTCTTTGTGAGAGGTGTGGGTAGGTTCGATCACCCATGTCTGAAATGAAAATACAACTTAAAGAGCTAAAACACTATTGATAATGGAAACAGAACCAAATAAGAATGTGCAAGCGCAATGATGACTTATGTCCTTGGGGTTCATTGTGTACCTCCCGTTTACCCTAAGAAACTGGCAAACATACTATCACAGAGAACAGTGTCAAAACCTTGCTTGTGGCATTCCAAATAAAAACGCAATGTATGCGTTAGTTCAATAAAACTCTTCATCAATAGTGAGATACAAGTATTAGAGGTGTGTAATTACCAGAAAATGTGTACGAACCGCCATCGCAGCCGGTTTGGCCGCATCGTGTATCCCACCTTTTGTTACGTACCACTTGTAGGCCCTATTCGAATGCCAATAACTAATTATCAATTCGTAAATGATTTATAAGAATTTTATGTATGGATATTTTCTTTACCTCTATATAGTGTTGATGAGATCTTGGTACAATTTTTGGGGGGCTGAGTCAAGGACCACAAGTCTGCTCGACTTCAGCATCAATATTATACAAATAAAGTGATAGCTACATGAATCTTTATGTTAGATTCTTGATCGACCAATTAAATTGAACACTTATGTTAGGTTCTGGACGTATCACACTTACTTAAAGTTGTAGGGAGCCATGATGTAGTCCTTGTCTTGTATTTCTAGCATAGCCCTTCCTACGTAGGTTGAAATGTCAAGCCTGCGTGATTTGGTCATTTCTCTTATGACCCTTACTTTGTCCTTGGTACTCTTCCCCTTAATCCGGGGGTCATCTATCCTCAACTTCACGATCAGGTTGGGCTGGGATATTCATTGCGGATCAATGAATCCGACCGCTACATTCAATTTTTCCACATCGTTAAATTGCATTCTACAGAATAAGTCACTAGTCATTAGCTTCCATAGCATATATTGGTAGATATATGAACATAGGGATAGATTGTATACACTTACAGGCACCACACGCTTATGAGATTGATGTCTAGTTTCTCTCGGTGGAACAAAGCATGCATGTCCTTAAAATCCACCATGAGATAGGAGTCTCCGTTTAGAAAAAATGTTAGCGGGGACAGAAGCAGTGATTATGGAGAACCCCACGCGACATGCCCTCATGTACCATTCGTGGAATCTCCTCATCTCCCATGGACCTTCTTGGAGTTGAAACAATGGCATAAATGGCTTGCCATTCTCATATTTCTCAGGAACATCCAGTGTAGGCAAGAAATCCAACTGACAGGTACTTATTGTTTTGCCGGTCTCTTTTGCGAGATTGCCCTTCGATGGAGATTCCGGAGCGGATGATGCCTTTGCTTTGGAGAACAGAAGCCACCTCTCCACTGGAGATGTTAGAGTCTTTTCATATGGGGTAACCATGATAAGAACTCTTCGATGCTCAGGTGAAGGATCCGGAGGCGCAGACGCTGGAGGTGGAGATGCCGGAGCCGCAGGCGCTGGAGGCGGAGGTGCCGGAGTCACATATGGTGAAGCACGATGTGAAGATGCCTGAGGCGGAGATAATGGGCGCGGGGGCGAAGGTGCTTTAGGCAGAGATAATGGGCACAAGGGCGAAGGTGACTAAGGCGGAGAGGCTTGGCTCTGGGGCGGAGGTGCCTGAGGTGGAGAGGCTTGGCTCTGGGATGGAGATGCCTAAGGCAGAGAGGCTTGGCTCTAGGGTGGAGGTGCCTGAGGCAGAGATAATGGGCGCGGGGGTGAAGGTGCCTGAGGCGGAGATAACGGGCGCAGGGGCAAAGGTGCCTGAGGCGGAGAGGCTTGGCTCTGGGTCGGAGGTGCCTGAGGTGGAGAGGCTTGGCTCTGGGGCGAAAGTGCCTTAGGCAGAGATGCTGGGCGCAGAGAGGCTTGGCTCTGGGGCGGAGGTTCCTGAGGCAGAGATGCTGGGCACAGGGGCGGCCGTGACGCTAGCGATTATGACTTCTAACGGCTGAAGATGATATCTTGTCTGGGCCACAGAATGAAGTTGCCAACAACCTCATCGAGAATCTCGATACCCTCAGGTGTGCTGATGTCTAGCTTGTACTTCATGAAAAGTGATTGTACCGAGTCCACTTGTACCTTGGCATAACCGGCCGAAATGTCTTGAGTGTGAAACACACGGCCTAGAATGGCCTGGCCCATGGCAGCCTCAACAGTGAAGTGTCCCTTGCCGACCGGAACATGTAGCATGTAAGGGGTAGCCACTGTGATATCATCCACAGGATATATCTGGTTATCGACCTATATGTATCCGACGCTGCTCCGAAAGCCTGGGCTGGTTGGTTGCTCTATCATCACTAATGCCGCCCTTTCCTTCTCCTTTTCATTCCACATTTTCATGAACTGGACCTTAACCTGTTCTTGTATCTCTTCCACCAGGATCTTCTTATATCTATTACGGGTCTTACACTGGCCCGCGGCGTCTGGGAACCCATGCTTTCAGCCCACTTTTGATCCGATGCCTCGAGTGTGACCCGGGTGTTCCTTGTTCCTAGGGCATTGGTAAGCAGATCATTCTCTCTGTCGGGCTCTAGAGACCCTTCGTTAGCAATCCCTTGAATGGTCTGGGTCACTTCCATTGTCTCGGGGCTTTTGAAGGCTAAGTCCCCAGACTCAATTTGTTATGACCGAACGTAGACCCAGTTCTTGCTTCGCTCGTCACAATTTTCCAAAGGGTTGGGTTTTCCAGCCCGGGTAGCCTCTTCTTCTTGTCTCTTCCATTTAGAAATTTTGGGGGCGTACCCAGACGAGCCCAGGTGATGGTGGTACATGTTCTTCTTCGCAAAGTGTTTGAACAATTCACCCAGTTTGATAGCCTCAGGTGTGGTCTTTTGCCTAACAAACTCTACCGCTTGGTCTAGCGTAATATTTCCGTATTTATTAAAGGGTACCAAGTTCTTCTTCATGAAGTCCTTATTCAGCTCACTTTTCAATGCATTATGTTTGGCGGCTTCCTCTGTTCCCGAGGGGAATCGGATGGTTATCTGCAATATTGCCCACAGGAACTCCTTCATCTCATCCGACAGCAACCGTCAATCAGTTATTGTGATTGGGATGTACTCCTTCACAAGAAATCCGTAACTGTTGCGGAATTTGGCGCATGCTTCACGAGGTGCAACAGGCTCACCTTCAACACCAACTTGCGTTACTGTATAAATGTCGGACGGCATTTGTTTCTGCTTCGCTCGCCCCATCTTTGTTTCAACGTACCCCTAGAGGGACCCGAAGTTTCAAGCACAGAGGGAGCAAAAGGTTGTGACGCGGAAGGTTGTGGCGCAGATGATCGACGCGAAGATCTTTGCACCCTCACCATTTAGAGAGAAAAAAGGAGAGTTGACATAAACAAAAAATATTCCACCATTTATTTAAGAAGTATAAAATGCATTGAATCAGCTAAATACTTCTTCGACGGGATCGCAGTCGTTGTCACTTTCCCGAGGTCAGCTCTCCCGCTCGCACGGAACATGGCTCAGGTTGTGGTACGAGCCCAAGCTTTCGCTGCTATAGGAGGAGGACGGCTGGTGCGGGCTTGGGCTCCTATCCGACCTCCTTCTTGCATCCATCCCATCTCGTGCTAGGGCACCCTCTATTGAGAGCGATCTCTGTGCCAGGGAGGCCTCTATTGCAAGAAACTACTAAAAGGATTTATGTGTCACACCATCTAATGAAACTTATATATATATCCACTAAGTTATATTGGCAGTTAAATTTTACAGATGAATCAGGCTACTACAAATGTGTTTCTTGGAGTATATGAGACTAATAAACGTGCTTTGTTACTGTGATTCATCTGCAAGGATACGATATCAAGGAGCTGTGTTGCAGGCATCTTGAAGATTTCACTTAGTTAGATTAACTTTATATTGTGCTTCCTTTCGTATGTGATTATCAAATACACTTAATGAGAAGTATGCTCTATTAGACGATCTCTTGCTTGACAATTCAGAATTGATGTGTAAGCATAATGTAGCACTCCTAAATTGAGCATCTAACTGCATACAGAGAAGGACCAACAAATTCAGGGGGAGATCTAACTGCATTTCATCATAGAATCAACTATGCACTAAGTTGATGGATGTTTCTCCATGAAGATGTACATCAAATTATGCACATATATCCGAATAAAAAAGAAGAGATACAACTAAAAATGGTCAAAGCCATGAGGTATGCATGAGTTCTTGCCCCCAGGTCCCCAAAATTTTATGATTAACCAAGGAAGCTTTTATCTACCAAATATAATGGTATAAAGTGACCAGAGATACATTGCCATCATTAACTTTGCTTCAGCTGTGACGTACTGCAAGTCTGGAACATATATGGTGATGTACTAGTCACTGCTAAATTGTATTCCTATCTGGTAGGCTGACTAACACTCTAATATCATTTCCAGCCCCATATTAGTACACATCTTACACGTCATAATTTACTTGAAAAGATTTCAGTTTTCCACCAGTATCACCTGTATGTGGATCTATGGTACAAGTAACCGGTATCTCTAAAATTACGCCACAAGGACAAAGAACATATAACAAATCAATACAGGTGTATTATGGATGTATCAATCAGACACTTTAGTGAAGTGAACCGAAACAAGCTTTTAGGGAGGCAAACAGTTTACGCAAGAAAGAAATCAACGTGTTGGTAAATCATGAGCGTACCATCAAATCAGATCGTATTCCTGTTACTGCAATGGAAACACACTACTGCAGAACAGGTGATCAGTGCCGGTTCAAAAACGTGATCAGTGTTGGTTTCTGAACCGGCACTGATAGTCAGTGACTGTCAGTGTCGGGTATGGAACCGACACTGAAAATCACTATCAGTGCCAGTTCGAGGTGAGAACCGGCACTGATAGTGGTGTTATCAGTTCCGGTTGTTTGTTACCAACCGACACTGATAGGTGTTTCCCGCCTTTTTTTTAAAAACGTGGTGGTTACCGTCAGTACCGTGCCATTTTCAAATTTTGGACGTTGCCAGCAATAGACACGCATACATATCAAGTTTCATCATAGCATATATACACAAGCACATATAAATTTTATTTATAAAATATCAAGTCTCGTCACAATATATATACACCGCATACATATCAAGTTTCATTACAATAATCTTATGGAGTTTAAGATTTCTTGTGAACCGATGGGTCTGAACTCTGCCCTTTCTTATGGGCTGAAGGTAACGAGAAAGATGATCCAATTTCATGGAACTCACCGGTTGGATTGATGATTTCGTCATTGATGAACCCGACAAGTTGTTCTTGAAGTGCGTTGATTTCATGAGGCATGAAACGTTCTTTGGACAGCTCGAGGATCTGCAATTTCAAGAATTGAAGAAATCAATACATATGATTTTGGCGAATCAAACCTGAAAATTAGTCATCAATATGTGTACCGCCTACCTCAGGATCTTCCGGCAGGATCGAATCCTCTCTGTTGAAGCTGTGCATGAATTCCATTACAGAAAAACCACATAAATTATTGCCCGGACCCTGCTTCCTACAAGGAAAGCCATGTCGGATTGTCCATTCTTTCGTGTATGGCCTGTATCTAACGCTCTTTTTGGTGTATCGCGGGTACACTCTGTATGTGTGTGATTATTACCGTAAGTAGACATAGATTCAATCAAATCAAATATTACAAGAGCAGTAACGAAATGGTCGGTTTTTACCTTTATAGCAAGTCAATGACGGGTTGGTAGGTTTCTTTCGGATTATTTTGTGAGTAAAAAATAAGGATCTTGCTAATATCTAACTGGATGACAAGGAGGATCCAGTGAAAACTGCACATAAATCATCATAGGTTAGTTGGTCCTAATTTCTAACGATATATTGCTCAAAAAGAGTAGAAACACGTACCCCCAGTGGTAGGGTAAAAGTATGTATTTCTTCAATTGTAGCTCCAGAAGACACTTCAATACATAGCCCTCGTTTTTTTTAAGTCGGCAGATTTCATCATTGTCGGGTTGACAAGATGTGGGTCGATGAATCCCACATGCATGATGCACTCCTTCCTGCATCTTTGTACCTCCATTCTACACAAGGAATAAGTTAAGAGATTCAATACAATGGTACAGAAATGTATATTGTGATTTATAGTATACGACACTTACAGAGTCCAACAACTCAAGATAGACACGTCGAGGGTATCATGCTGGTACAGTCGATACATTTCCTCAAAGAATATAAAAATACTGTCGTCTCCGTGGAGGAGATCTTGTTCCTTAACTTTGGCCTCGAAACTTTCCCTACCCTCCTTCAACTCATTCATGTACCACGCATGAAATTTCCAAAGTTGATATGTTAGTTTGGCCCACTCATTCGGTGCGACCAACAGTTCGCCCAGCTTAAATTACCATCTCTCGGCTGCTTTGGGTGCCACAGACTCGTTAAAAAATTGCTCTCTTGTCATATTGGCATTCTTAAGGAATCTTTCTAGTTGTTGTTCTTCCCGTACCTGGTCGATAGAAGCCTGCCTCAAGGATTTCTTTCCTTTGATACGCTCGTAGTCTGATTGACGCTTAGCCACAGCAGGTTTGCTCAGCGTCAAGAGAAAATTTTTTGTTTGCGACTCGTGGGTGGACGTGCCATCCCTACAATACAGTATTTTATCAACTGTACATGTTAAATTCACTACGTTGATTAATTAACAGAGGAAATCCACTGGATTATTACTAAAATTCATGACTTCAAAAATATACGCAATCCACATACTAGAAAATTAGAGCTAGATTTTAAGGACATTTTGCAAATACCCACCTAATTTTTTATTCTTTGGATGCCACTCGAATGACAGTTCTAGTGATATTTTTGTAATTTTTGAATGGCAATAACGGTTCAACAAGTGGAAAATTTGCAATTGTCCCTAGATTTTAATGTAGGCACCCAACTCTATTTACATGTGACTTTTAATCTACTCGTTAAATCATCTACAATGATAAAATTACGACCTTTCTCTAATTTATATGGATATTTGAGCTCTTGCTCATTCCAAATTTCAACACCAACTAACAACTACCTAAATTCAAACCTAGAACAATCTAGCAACTAAAATCCAACTAAGAATCAAATGTAGATCATCTCTATACATCTAACAATGACAAAGTTGCAAACTTTACCTAAATTAAATCTCAACTACATCTCTAAATCCATAACCATGGAACAAGCACCATCCATCATCAATCCTAGAGCAATCTACCAAGTAATCTATCCAAAAATGAAATATAGATCATCTCACTAACCTTAAAACAGTTGACTCCTCCAAATTTTGAAGGCTCCCACGCAAAAAAAAAAAATCTTGAATCGCCAAAAAAATGGCAAGGAGGCGTTGTAACACTGGGCTGCGGTGGCGGTGGCTCTATTCTGGGTCGAGACAGGGAAGAAGATGGGCTATATATACAGTAGGATGCTATCAGTGCCGGTTTAAAGAGAAACCAGCACTAAAACACCACTATCAGTGTCGGTTCTTAACTCCAGGCCCTCGATCACGGGTGAGAGTTTTAGAACCGGCACTGATACCACTTTCAGTACCGGTTCCTTTGAACTGGCACTGAAGGTGGCGGCTATTATGTGAGGTTCTGTAGTCATGTACAAGAGATTGATTCACATCAACTGCACCCTTGGATCCAATTGACCCCTCTGGAAAACAAAAACAACAGGTTGCTATTGAGCACCACACCACCAAAGCTTATGGTACTGTTTGAAGAATAATAGCATCACAGTCCACATAGTATGCACATAAGAAAAAAACTAAACAATGCCTCTGCAGCCATACCACCGCCCCTGGTCACCCATCATCAGCCAGACAGCCACTACTTGAACCCTCTTAGTGCTAATCAGGGAAAAGCTTCAATTCTAGCCGAGCGCATACGAACAAGCAATCTTCCAAATCTAAATGCTAACGTTTCTTTCAATTTGGGACCCTACTCACCACAACTTGGAGGGGGGATGGCGCTACTCACCACGGCTTGGAGGGGAGGGGGATGGCGCTACTCACCACGGCTTCGGCGGTCGGAGTCAGGGAGGAGGTGGTCGGAGTCGGGGGGAGCGCATGCCAGGGAGGAGGCGACTGATGTCGGGGTTTCGGCGGCTGGGGAGGAGCACGGGCCAGAGAGGAGAGCGACCGGAGTCAGGGCTTCGGCGGTCGGGGAGGAGCACGGGCCAGGGAGGAGCACGACTAGAGTCGGGGCTTAGGCTGCCGAGGTCGGGGGCTTCGGTGGTGCGGAGGAGAGGCAGCCGGATGCACGGGGGAGAGGCAGTCAGTGGAGTCTAGGGTTTCGGGGTCTCGCGCGTGCTATATATAAAAGTTCATTTCCACAGGCGGTTGACGTAACAAACCGCTTGCGAAAATGCATTTTCACAGGTGGATTTCTTTATAAACCGCCTGTGAAAATGCATTTACTTTGTATTTTTATTTTTATTATTTCCATGGAAAAATTCTTCTATTACAAATTCTATATGCATATATTTAAAACAATATATCATATTGTTGTATTACATATTTTTGTTACATGGCAATGTGTATACATTCATTTTAAATATGTTTTTGACAGGTCTATTGGACATTATCATTTTTTGTCACTTTTGGGAAAGCACATTGGAAATTAAGTTACATAACATGAAATGTCACATTAGAAATTAATTTACATAACATGAATGTCACATTGGAAACTAAGTTACATAACATGGCACTATTTACCTTGAACAGTTTTTCCTACACCATTAAGGCGCATGTAGGGCATCACAGATCTATCGGGGGTTGCTTCTACAAGTTTGATCTTTTATGGATCTCCGAAAGGCGGCACGTCATCGAACTGTTTGTATTCTTCATCATCCTCCACATTCTCAACTCCGATAATTCTTTGTTTTCCGGCAACAACTACGTGCTTCTTTTCATTTTGCGGGGTCGATTATATAGAAAATATGTGCAACGTGATCAGCGAGTACTCACGGGTCATCTTTGTGGCCTACAATACTGAGGTCGACAGTTGTGAACCCGTAGTTGTCCACCGCCACGCTATTTGTGTTTGATCCATTTGCACCAAAAGACAGGGATCTGTAGATTCACTCCATAGTCTAGTTCCCATATTTCATCTATGAACCCATAGTAGGTGATCTTTTCCTCCCTTGCTGTGTCATAGACTTCTATCTGAACCCCGCTGTTTTGGGCTATGCTCTTCTTTTCCTTTGGTTTGGTATAAACGTGTACCCATTAATGTCATACGCTTGCCATGACGTAACTAAACTTGATGGGCCACAAGCCAACATTTTCAATTTTTTTATCTACGGATTCACCATCTGGAAGGTTTTGGTTCTTGAACCATGTGGCGAAGTGACGCTTGTGCTCTTTCAAAATCCAACCATGTGAGCGGCCTTGGTTTTCTGTGTGAAGCTCATCCAGGTGTTGCTCGATGTACAACACCACTATCTAGAGTTGCTGCAAGATGGTGAAATGTGCTTCTTCCACTGCTTTGTAATCATGATTGATGAATCTTTTCTTTCCTTTGGTCCCTCTCCTAGACAACCTCCCCTCATGTCAAGATACAGGTACACCAATCGATTTAGCATATTTTATATAATCGATGCAACACTCAACGACTTCCTCGGTACTGTAGCCCTCGATCATGGAACCCTCTGGGTGAGCACGATTCCGTACATAGCCCTTGAGAATGCCCATGTACCGCTCAACGCATACATCTGATGTAAGAATACAGGGCCCAGTGCAATGATCTCATTCATGATGTGAACCAAGAGGTGTACCTGACATCAAAAAAGGATGAAGGGAAGCACATCTCAAGTTGGCATAGAGTCTCTACCAAGTGACTATGTAGAGCACCCGGTTTTTAAGCATCGATCACCTTTTGAGCAATTGCGTTAAAGAAGTGACACAACCGTGTGATGACCACCTTTATGTATCCTGGCTTGATACCCCTGATTGCAATAGGGAGCATTTGCATCATCATCACATGACAATCATGAGACTTCATGCCGATTAGCTTCAATTCTTTTATCGAGACTAGTTTCTTAATGTTAGATGAGTAACTAGTTGGGACTCTCACCCCATGTAAGCACTTGCACAGTGCCTTCTTCTCCTCAAGTGTCAGAGAGTAGCTAGCCGGGGGAAGACAATATTTCCCATTTGGTCTGTCTTCAGGGTGTAGCTTTGATCTGATTCCAAAATACACCAAGTCCTTACATGACTTGATTCCATCCTTTGTCTTGCCCGGTGTGTCCAGTAAGAGGCCAAGGATACTATCACACACATTCTTCTCAATGTGCATGACATCGATGCTGTGGCGAACATCCAAGTCCTTCCAGTAGGGCAAATACTTAAAGAAAATCAGCATCTTCTTCCACAGCATGCTGGTTGTCGTATCACTTTTCTTCCTTTTTACCCTTCGACTGCTTCCCAAAAACAACCTTGATGCTCCTGACCATTTCAAACACTAGTGCCCCACTGGGAGGTTTTGGGCCAGTACCTTGCTTAACCGTGTTGTTAAAATGTTTCTTCATCTTGCGGTATCTGTGAGTTCTGAGTAAGAACAGTTGGTGTCGCGTGTACACTACCTTCTGTGAGTACGGAAGGTATACAGACGCGATTTCATCCAAGCACACAACACATCCTTGCTTCCCTTTAACCTGTCCCGATAGGGAAAAAAGGGCGGGATTGTCATTGATGGTAACAAAAATCATGGCTTCAGCGTGAAGTACTATCGTCGTAACTCATCCCATACCCGGACCCCATCGTTCCACAGTTTCGCCATATCTTCCATCAGTGGTCCCAGAAACACATCTATATCATTGCTAGGTTGTTTCGGTCCTTGGATAAGATACTTATGTTTCATGCATAGCCATGACAGAAGGTTGTAGATGGCCAGGACTACTGGCCAAGTGCTATGTGAGGTGCTCATGTCATCGAAAGGATTCATTCCATCGGTACTCAACACAAATCTTACATTCCTTGGTTTTTCAGCGAAATCTGGATACATGGCATTGAACTTTCTCCATTTTCTAGCACCAGCGGGGTGTCGAAGCTTAGTTCCATCCTTCTTGCGCTTATCGAAATGCCAACGCATCAGTTCAGAGTCCCTAGGGTTCGAGTACAAACGCTGCAAGCGGGAGATCACTAGCAGGTACCACATCACCATGGCAGGACTTTTTCTCTTCTTCTCTACGTCAGAAGAAGTGTTTTTTTCGTGACGACCAGTAGTACTCTTCTTCTTCTTCTTCGCGTTGGCGGAAGCATCTTTGTCCTCACAATCATCATTCCCCTTGTACTGACTCGCATTGCACACTGGGCATCTATCGAAGGCTTCGTACTCTTTACGATAAAGGATACAGTGGTTCGGACACGCGTGTATTTTTTGCACATCCAATAACAATGGACATATATGCTTCTTCGCATGATAAGTGATGGTGGGCAAGGAGTTAGGCTTTGGAAGCATGTTTGCTAAGAGGCTCAACAGATCCAAGAAACTCTTGTCGGACCATCCATTTCTGGTCTTCAACCTTAGAAGTTCAAGCACCGAATGCAACACCATAAACTCCTTATCACAGCCCTTCGATTCCTCATACAAAAGTTCCTTCGATGCCTTCTGTAACGCCTCGCAATTATCTAAACCTCTCGTGTCCCTTAAAACATGCGGTTCTGTGTGGCGCAACATTTCCTCCAGATCGAAATCAGTATCATCATCCACCATAACATCAGTGTCGCCTTCGACTCCCTCATCATCACCATCTACTTGATCAGCAGTGATGTCATCGTTTGGTTTGCTTGTACATTGTTTACCGTGATTGTACCAACATGTGTAATCCTCGATAAAACCTCTCAAGATCAAGTGTGATTTGATTATGCTTCATTTGACCCATAATTTCTGGTTCTTGCAGTCAGAACATGGACAATATATTTCATTTATCTTCTTAGTCAAAGCGTCCTTCTCGGCGGCTTCAATAAAAGCAAAAAGTCCTTTAATGTATATTTCTCCATGTCTTGGCGCATCGTACATCCATGCTTTGTCCATCTTTAACTTCAACCACAGAATTAGATACATAAATTAATTAATTAATAATAAGATCAATTTTAAAAAGATTTTTTTAAAAAAAACATAGAAAAAATTGGGCATGTTATGATTATAATATGTCTACACAATTGAATCTACATTGGCGCAAATTTATGGTTCAAAACAATATGGATTCATTACTCTCTTTCCCTCTACATCTAGATCTAGATCTAGATCCAAAAAAATCCCCATTCATGATGAAACCTCATAGAGGCTTAAAAACATCAAATTGAAGCTACAATTTTGACATATAATGCTAGAATCATGTGAATCTACACAATAGAATCAACATTTCCACAAATTTTATCTAATTTAAGGATCTAAATGGCTAGAACCATGAGCACTTTAGAACATTTTCAAACCCTAAATAAGCTATAAATATAAAACTATACTTCACAAAGATGCTACCTATGGATGAGATACTCTTACCTTAGATGTATCCTCCAAGGAATTCAAAAACAAAACCTTCCCCCTTTGTTTTCAAAATTCACGTCCACCACTTGAGCTGCACTCTTCGAACAACAATGAGCTCGGTCTGAATCGAGCTCTCTACGGGAGGCACTATTTATGGGATATTTCCACAGACAATTCTTAATGTGAACTGCCTATGAAAACTAGTTTCTACAGACGATTCTCATAAGAAACCGCTTATGAAAATAGCTCCATTTCTACATACAGTTCATATAAGGAACCGCTTGTGAAAATATTTGTTTTGACAGGCGGTTCCTTATGTGAACCGCCTATAGAAAATGGAGCAATTTTCACAGGCGGTCTACAACCTCACAGGGCCCGAGCCAAGTACTCAGACGGTTTGTCATATGAACCGCCTGTAAAAATGAACAGTAGGTGTCTCGAAAAATAGCTTTTGTGGTAGTGATTTGAGCATGTGGTATGATGAGATGTATGATTTGGAAAGTGGTAGTCTTGCTCAAATCTAAGGACCGGTTCATGGGGTGATCTTTCTGTGTTTATAATACAACCACAAGCCTGGAATGGGATGGGCCTAGCCAAGTAATTTGCTTACTCTCAGCATAGTGTAGATCAGATAGAAGAGCGATGAATGGATGATGTCTTGGGATCCGAAAGGCGCAAGAGGGGGCTTCCGTTGTTGAGGTGAAATCACACAACTGTGAAACCTTAGCGGGTAGACATGAGCTGAGAGGGGGCATTGTAAAGGCTTTGTAGTGGATTCCTAGAGCACACCTCAATAGTGTGTAAGAGTTATCCGTTGGCCAATGGATGCTCGGCAAAACGGGATGATACATCTTGTGGGTAAAGTACAACCTCTGCAGAGTTAAAACTGAATATTCAGCAGTGCTCATGATCATGAGCGGGACTGAAAATCTACCCTAGTTATAACCGGAAGTTTTGGTTAGTCAGGTCAACTATGATGGTAGGAATCATAGTTGAGGGTGGTTAACCATAGTGGTGGGAACTATGATTGAGGGTTCAACCTTAGTGGATGGAACTTTGGTTGAGGTGTTGGTTAGTGGGTAAAGTCAAGATGGATGGAGATATTGGGGTGGTTGTTTATTCACTTAATTATATTTGTTTTTCAAATGTTTTTACTTAAATGTTGATTTATGCAAGTGAGCCATATAGCCTTATCCTTGTCAAGCCTTCATATGCATACTATTCCTTCACAACTTGCTGAGTACGACAAATGCTCACTCTTGCTATCCTCAAACACTCAGTTGGAGAAGGTATTGAGGAGTATACTGAAGGTGGATCGTTCTAAGATACTTTCCATGTCGATGATGCATGTGGGAGAGTCGTAAAGGATTAGAGTTTTCGTAGTTCATTTAGTTCCGCTGCAGTTTATTTGGTTCTTCGACCATTGAGGGTCTCTTTTGTAAGACGGTTAATTCGATTAAGTATGGATATTGTAATGATTATCATCAATGAAGTCACTATGTGTTGAACTGATTCCTGGGCTCAGCATATATAGATGAGATTGGTTTGTTTCTTGAACCGGTCTTGACACTATCCCAATAGGCGGGTTGGTTGAAGGGTATGGGAGAGAGATTAGGGGAAGGAGATGGTGGCGGAGAGTGCGGCTAGCTCTTAGATTGGGTTTAGCTCAGTGCACACGCTACCGAACCAAACTTTTTAAGCACTACAACAGAATTGGTCATCCGCACTGAGTCATCAGTACTGGTTAATACGATTGTCACTGTCGGTTCGTAAGGAAATCAGTATTAGTGCTGGTTTTAAAAAATAACCATCACTGATAAGTTATTATAAGTGCTTTTCATACTAAAAAATGGCACTGATACTATCAGTGTCGGTTTTCAATTCGAACTAACATTGATGAGAGGATCAACCCTGAAATTTTCATTGAATCAGTTTCTGGCTGACCTCATGTCCACTCACAACTCGCCTCTCTCCACCTTATCTACCCCGCGCATTCTCTCCCTCACCTCCTCTCTCTCTCTCCATCTTATCTCTTACCCCGCCGCCATCCTCCTCCTCCCTCACCAGCCTCTCTCTCTACCTCATCCCCTCAGTGGACTCATCCACCTAGCCTCCCCCATCGGCCCCTCTCTCCCTCATCCCCTCACCGGCCTCCTCCTCCCAGCCAGCAACTACACCCCTTGCGAGATCCACGGCGGGACATGGATCTCACTAGGGTATGAAAATCCATGCACCAATAGCGGTGGGGATCAAGAGGCAGCGAGCAGTGGTGATCAGATGGATGAGGCAGGGCCGCCTCGACGCCGTTGCAATCATCGCCATCACCCATCGTGTAGCAAAGCAGCATTCTCCGCCCTATCCACTCGCTGCATCCCCGTGAAGGGCGTCACACCACAACCCCGCGTGTCGCACTCGCCGTGGCCCGCATTTCTGTGGCGGCGGCGACCTTCGTGCCCCATGGTTTCTGTGGTAGTGACCTTCGTGCCCCGCATTTCTGTGGCAACGACGGCTTTCGTGCCCCGTGGTTTCTGTGGCGGTGGCCTTCGTGCCCCGTGTTTTCTTTGTGCAGGACAGAGCAAGGGTCTGTCGATGAGAGTCCTCGACAAGCTGAGGTGCTGGATCCACGACGACGACGCTCGAGTGAGGGCCTAGGATCCGCAACAGTGGTGTCCTAGGCGAGCGATGATCAGCAGCGGCGGGGGTCCAGAGGCGACGATGAGCTCCATCATGTGGGGCCGACAGTGGGCTCGTTTGCCTGGCATTTTGCTTTGTTTTGTTTTCTGACAAACCTCATCAGTGGTGGTTGTTAAGCCAGCACTGATAGTCTCCGACTATAAGTGCCTCTTATGGAGTACCGGTTCCAAAACCGACACTGATGAGGTTTTGGAACTGACATTGCTGACCTGTTTTGGTGTAGTGACAGTGTCGGAGGGTTAACTCCTGTCGCAGGGATCCTGAGGGACCCCTTTTTAGAGATTCGGCTGGGGGGACGATCCTGAATATGTTCGCCGGAGAAATAAATAGGTATGAATGCGATGGCCGGTGGGATGAAATGATCTAATGCGGAACAGAGTAAATGCGCTGGTGTTTAGACAGGTTCGGGCTGCACGGAGGCGTAACACCCTACTCCTGTATGGATACTATAAATGCCTTGAGAATGTCCCTCAAGGATGTTGCTGGTTACAAGAATGTTATCTATCTTAGAGCCTGGGGCTCCTTGTTCTTCGGTCTGCTCTTCTCTTCGCTACCTTGAAAACTTCTCAGGGATCGTCTAACTTGTCGAGCTTGCTTAGAGATTTCAAAGCTTCAAAAACTTAGCGATTGATTCACCTCTGAGCGTGCGCCCCGTGTGTCCGTGCTACCGGCGGCTTTAAATACCCGCCGGCAGTAGCGTACCCCGAACGGGAGGGGGGCACGAGTTCTGAGACACCATAAATGGAAAGGGCGTCATCATAGCCTCTGCGCGAAGTGACCGGGGGTGGAAAATGCGTCCCACGCCCGGTCATCCGTCACCATAAATGCACTGGCAACGGGCGCTGTGGAGAGGGCCCACCGGGTAGCCGCGGAGCGGCCTGGCGTGCCCGCCCTGTCTTGTTCTCCTGCCATAGCAGCGCGGCAGACAGAACGCCTCGGCCCTTACAACGTTATCCCGAGACGGGCCAGATGGCACGAGATGGGACTCGTGCATTCAATGACCCCACGCCATTCTGCCAGAATGTGGCAGGAACTGACACCGAGCGTGGCGGGAACAGTTGAAGGTGACAGGCCACGCGCGCTCTTTAAATGCGGCCTTGGGCCTTTGACTGGCTGACACATCATCAGTGGGCCCCTCTGGGGCCACTATCGGGGGGTTTCTCTGAGTTGTCGGGGAACCGAGTGCTCGGGGGTCACTGCTCATCTCCTCGAGCACTCTCTCCCGGGAATGCCCTTTCTTGATCCTCGGGGAACCGAGTGCTCGGGGGTACTGTTTACCTCCCCGAGCACTCTCTCCCGGCACGCTTGTATGGATCCTCGGGGGACCGAGTGCTCGGGGGCCGCTGTACGCAGCCCCGAGCACTCTCTCCCGGAGCTTCCTTCTGTGGGTCCTCGGGATACTTGGGTGCCCAGGGGGCCACCGCTCGTGACCCCGGGCACATTTCTCTTGGTACTTAGCTTTCCTGATTGTCGGGGGACTCGGGTGCTCGGGGGCCACCGTATACCTTCCCGAGCACTTTCTTCCCGGCACTTAGACTTCGTAGATCATCGGGGAACTTGGGTACTCGGGGACCACTGACTGTGGCCCCGAGCGCCCTCTCCCGTGACTTAATCTTTTTTACCTCGCGGAGGAGACTCCGCGGGATGGCGCCACGTGACGGATTGCTAGCATGGCCTTAAGATTCGGGGACCCCCGGTTCCTGATTCACCGACAGACGGCCACCGGCACGGCCAGTATTGCTGGTCCCGTTTTTTTTCAACACGTTAAAAAAACCCAGCTTTAAAAGTGGTGCGAAATTTGACTCTAATTTGGTGAAAAATCAATGAAGTCACAGGATTATCCAAATACCACTAAACTTTATCCCGCACTCATACCCCTGGCCGGTAGGATAAAATGAGTTTATTGCAAGCATGCTATCTTATTCCGTGCATTGTTGGGGAGCAGTGTTTGGCTGAATTCTTTTTCTAGCTACACGAGTTTGGAGGGGAACAATAGTGTGAGCCGGGAGCAAAGTGTTTGCTTTGAATATTTACAATAGGTAATGCACGAGAAACAATTTTGTTACAGGGTGTAGATGTATGTCGAGATCACCTAAGTTTTCTCTTCCATACGAGTTTAGATGTCCATTTCTTTTTAGATACATCTACAAGCTGCATGCACATGTTTTAGACTTATAGCATGCACTTTTTTTAAAAAAAAATCTAAACATGAGCATTTTATTCTATAAAAAAAGTCGCCTAGGTTGGTCTAGTTTCTTGAAACAATTTTGTCACGGCATCTTTAGAGAAAAATACCAATTGCCGGAAACGGCAGAATTCTTTACCAACTACGAAAAAGCGGAAACTAAGATCGGGCTGGGAGGCACAAGCCGCCTCCAACTAGCTTCTTCTGTAAGGTGGTTTTTATCCGAGCCAAAGCTACGCTAAATGGACCAAATACCTTTCCGTTAACGCAAGCAGAAGCTGTGTTTTGGGCGGGGAGGAGAGGAGGGACAATACATTTTGAGTTAGCACTCTGACCCAGTTCATCTTTGACATACAGCGTGAAGGGTACTAATATGTCACAGTCATATACACTCTGATAACATATGCATTTCTTTACAAATTCTCAGGCATATACTGCCTAATGACACTTAATTTACAGCTTCCTCTTCGACAGTACCGGTCCTCACATAACCTCAATCCTCAACAATGTTACCAGACATCTCAAGCCAAATCCCCCTGAACACCTCCATGATAACTCCATGGTACTCCCTCGAGTTGAGTGACAAGTAGCACTCCATGAGTTCCTGCAGATCCTCCGGCGCGTGCACGTCGTTCTCGACGATCATCTCCACCATGCTGTCTCTGAAGTCCTTGGGCGGGTCCGTCGACGCCTTCACGACGGCGAAGCTCCTCCTCGCGACGCTTCTCCTGCGACTAGAACTTGTAGTACTGAACCTATCACCACTGGGAACATGCAAACTTCTGCTCCTCAGCCTCGGTGAGCTCGGGCACGTACCGCTTGTGATCGCGCTATGAGCACTTGTTGATCCGGTTGGCGCTGGCCTGGTGCGAATCGGACGTAGTTGCAAGTCCTGGAATTCGTGGTCGGCTTCGATGATGATAGTGCTTGCTCTCGACGTTGGCATGTGATGGTGGTGGTGACGATGGTGATCTCTGGGGAATTGGATGTCTGATGCTTTTGTATTGAGCTGGAGATGAGAGGAGCGTAGCTTCTTCTCAAGTGACATTTGCTTTGTGTTTAGGTTGGGGTAGAATCGACGTGGTGATAATGGAAGGGGCTTGGGAGTGGTGGTTCCGTTGTAATAGTGGCTTGATGGTCTCTTGGCGGCTCTTGTGGTTCCAGTGTTTCTTTGGCTTGGTGTCCTGGGTCTCTTCATGTCCCTCAGCCTGTAGAACCAAGAGTTTGGCATGAGATGGGACAGTCTGAACCTTTGATGGTTGCTCATCTCTCTCTCTCCCCCTCCCTCCCTCCCTCCCTCGCTCTCTCTCTCTCTCTCTCTCTCTCTCTCTCTCTCTCTCTCTCTCTCTCAATGAGCAGCAGGGAGCATTACATAAGACTAGGAGGGGAGGGGTATCTATCTTGTAAGGGTGGCAATGGCAAGTGGATGTGAGCAGAAGAATATGAGATGATGAAATTCGTTATACGCACACGCTGCAAGTTGGTAGATTAAGAAATAAGCCTAAAGTTAACAGGTGTACCATACGGTACCATTTGAGTAGCAAGTCTCACCAAAATTAATTCAAAGTTATCAGGAGCCTTAGAAACATTTTCAGCATCGTACAAAGTTTCGTCATTATGACTTTGCTGTTGCAATGATGTGCATACTTCTTCAGGAGTTATGAAACAGAACGAGTACACTTTGACAAACAGTAGAAAGTTCTTTTTTTTAGCTTCAAAGTGTTGATAGAATTAAGTGCGGGCCAGATGGTACCGGTTGTTTGATATACAAGAAAAAGAAAAGAGATATGCTTGTTTATGAGCTGGGCAACTTATGTAATGCTATATAATTGATTGAAGGTTGCACTTTGTGCTCATAAATCAAGCTCTACTGCTCATTACCCTTCCTTTTTAGAGCATTGTCATGAGGGCATAAGCCTTTTGCTTTAGTAATGACTTTACAGCAAAGCCCAAGAATATTCCCTCACTTTTGTAAATAAAACTACTATGTGGCATTGTGAAGAACTTTGTTTAGCTGTAGGGCATATCCTTGATTTTCTTTACCATTTAAATAAATGTAAATCAACAGTTTAATGTGTTTGTTAAGATCGGTTGAAGGGTTCAAGCTCATAAGATCAATGTAGACTAAGGGTTCTTAATCAGTTTCATAAATCTCATTTAATGTCGCAGAAAAACTCTAGCTCAACAAACTACACTCTAGCTTAGCTCAATTCAGCCTTGATCGAGCTTGGATTGAATGATAATCGAGCTGAATCAAGCCGATTGTCGAAGCTTGTTGAACTTAAAAGCTAAGATCCAGCAATGCAGTTAGGCTTGTTATCACTGGACTTAGATGGCTGATATTACTCAAGCACACTTCCTACATCCGAGAGATTTGAGGTGGCCGTGTGAACACGCCACCGTTGGCTTGGGGTTGGTAGCGGAGAGTGTAAAAATAGAGTGGTTAGTGCGATAGAGGTGGCGGGTGTGGATCCGGCGGTAGGAACATTGCCGGAGATGGCTACGGGCGGGCGGGAGGTGGGGGCACGGCGAGGTAGGGCAGGATGGGTGCAGGCGTGAGGTTGAAGACGGGTGTGGGTGCGGGCACGGGTGTGGGCGTGAGGCATGAGCCGTTCGATGTATCTGATTTTTTATTTTTAAATTTCAGGTGTCTAAAGAATAGGATCACCCTTACTCAAGCTTACTCCAACTAAGCTCAAGGTTATTTGCTAGATCTGATGTCTATCTCCGAAGTCACATGTATTTTTCTATTACCGAGCTTACCCTAGCCGAGCTTGGAAGCATCTATGAGCTTGAAACCCATCCTAAGCTCTCTGGAGCAGGCACGAGCTTGAACCTACTTAGAATCACTCAAGCTTGACTCTTGTATGGTCTGGTGGTACCATACAAGATAAATGTGACGTTAGTAGAGTGTACGACTGATGTGAGTACAAATTGTCTTAGGTAACACATTATGACTTTGCTTACATTGCTTGATAGTGCTCTCCTAAAAACCATGTTGCACAATTCTTGAAGTAGCATTATTAGTAAAACGCAGTAAGTTGTTAAATTCAGAACCTCGACGATGTGTGATTTTCACCTTTCAGAGAGAATTGCGCAACACCTCCTTCATTCTACAAAATTCACCTTAATTCATGCTTGTAATCATTGTCTATGTCATTAGCTGCACCGAGGAGCACACCGGTGCATTAGTTGCATGAGATAATAGGTCTTCTAGTTCATATGGGATAATGGAGTGGTCATCAAAGAACAAGCGAGGAATGAGTGCACACCGGTAATAGAAGGAAGTAGAGATGGAGGCAGCTAGCCATCAACTCGAGGTTGAGATCGGGAAAAGCTTCCGCTACTATTGCTACGAAGAAATCAAATTATCCTTAATAGATAGGACACACTACCTTAGAAATCTATACTAGTGATGAACAATAGTGTTTTCCCTATCACACTTAACATATCACTAATAATATGGACTCATCAGTGACGGATCTGAATCTGTCACTAATGACATATATTAGTGACAGGTCTGGATCTAACCCGTCACTAATAACTGCACATTAGTGATAAGTTTGGACCTGATCCATTACTAATGATATACATTAGTGACGGGTTTAAACTCGATCCGCCACTAATATGTGTTTAAAATAAATAAATAAAAATAAAAATATCCAAATCAAATCTAGATCCAAAATATAAGTTTATATTTACATGCACGCTAAGTTTAAAACCTTAAAATACATCATGACTCTAACAGGCAGTGCCGTGTGACTCAAAATATATATTTATATGCACATTAAGAGTAGGCGATTCTTAGGAACTTGTCAAAACTTTCCTTCCATAAAACCCTGAAAAATAAATACAAAACAAATACTGAATATCAGCAACAATTTTTGTTAGCTCTCGAAAGTGCCAACCTTACCATTCACGGACCCTCATGGCATAAGTATTAAGCTCCTTGTCAAGATCATCCAACAATCCAATTGCCTGAATGATCATTGTATCAACCTGTAGAACAGGAGATGGTCACAAATTTGGTGTATAGTTACTTGCACACATGGAAAAAAATGAAGTAATCGGAACGAGTATAACCAGAGCACTTGCACACTAATACGATGTCACTAATATTGATTTCTTACGTAGGCGATGGCTGCTTTGTTTCAATTTCTGTTCGTTGGTGCCTGGGTTAAGAATATTACGGCGCACAAAGGCTCTCGTGTCATTCTTTTGGTAGGAAAATATTGAGACATAGCTGCCGATTAAGAAATTATATTAATTTGTGGCACAAAAAGTAATTAAAAGTTACACTAAGGCATTTCATCTCAGCCGAAGCATGCAACGGGTCAGGGGATAAGATTAAAATACACAAAGGCATCAACAAATGCAAAACGGGGTAGCTATTAATTAGGAACTGTTGCTTTACTTTTATAAGCAGTGTAAATGAGGTTCAGAAAGATAATATACTCCATCTGATCCTAAATACAAGTCTTTTGGGCACATCGGTTCAGTTTTTAATGTAGCACTTTAACTAATAATATCTTTAAAAATATAATATTTCAAATAAAAAGATTTATATGTTATAAAAATATTAATTTATTAACATTAACCTTATGTTGTCAATCTATATGATTTTGTAGTTATTGATGGTCCACACTGAAAATGTTTGACTTGAAGAAAATCTAAATGGACTTGTATTTATAAGCAGAGGAAGTAAGTACATAGCTAGAAGAAGGCCTATCATGGAATGCAAGCAAGCATAAAGCGCCCTGGGCTCTGTTTAAAATGCTGCATTTGGTAGCCACCGGTGCCAGTTACCATGGCATACCTACATCCACATTAATGGGTAGAATATGTGTAGGTTTGCATTTCATTTGCATGTTCATGTACTGTATGGTGTCTTGTCTCAACGGGGGATAATCTTTATCTTTGATGTTTGCATTGTTAAAGAGGGAGAAAATATGCATTAATCCACAAAGAAAATCTTGCATAATGTAAAGGGGGAGAAAATCTATAATAAAAATTATGCATTCATCAAGGGGAGCATGAATCATATGCATTTGAGCCTTTGAGGTTTTTGGTTTGCCTCTATTTTTTCCGAGCTTTTGCAATTTTTCTTATGCCAAGTGACAAGCTTTGCTCTTTCTCGAGTTTTTTTCACTTGGATGAATTTCTTGTGCCTTCTTCAAACTATTCTTTGCTGTTTGTGATGTTGCAAATGCACTTATCAAGGGGGAGATTGAGAAACCAAGTGGATAAGTGCCTTAGTTTAGTTGTGACGAGTCATTGATACTGTTGGATTTGAGTTGATCTTGGTTGGCTTGAGCTTGTATTTGTATGTATTTGTGTATGGTTAACCAAAGTTGGAGTGCAGGATGGTTTTGGTGTGAGTAAAGGGAATTTGTTCTCACTGGATTATCCGGTGTGAGATATTTTTATCTCACAGGATGTTTCGGCGATGAGGTGCAAGCGAATGCTGGACCATTTGGCTTCGGAGGCTGAAATTCACATGTGCATCGGATGATTCGGTGTGATAAGTTGTGAACAGCAGAGTAACTCAACGGAAGGTCTGATTTTGAGTGGATTTCAACACCGGAGCATTTAATAGAAATGCATATTTTCAGTGCCAGAGCTGGCCTACACACCAGATGGTCTGGTGTGTATACCGAAGGAACCCCAGTGAACATCGGAGTTCTTTCCAGAGGGTGTCCAGAGTCATGTACACCCCGGATGGTCTGATGATTGTACTGGTGTGAGTACTAGACCATCCGGTGTTCACATTTTTGTTGTGACGGTCTTTTTTCAACAGACACTTGATTTGAACTAACTTGTGATGAAGTTATATGTGTTTAGATATACATGTTTGCTTGTCTCATGATGTGTAGGTGATGGATGCAACTTGGCGAATGATAGCGGGATGATTGGGGCAAAGCAGGATGCTTGGTGCCAAACGATCGAAGAGGCTGGGTGAAGTAGATGGTGATTCTAGCTGTGCACATGAAGGTCAAGAATGTTTGGAAGGAATAATGAAGACGGTGTGTTGACAAAGTCAAGCGAATGAGATGCCGATGCAAGTGACAAGACGATCCAAGGGATCGGGAGTAGGAGATACTTGCCGGTGGTCAAGATCGCAAGATGGAGTACACGCGTCGACATCGAAGCACCTGCTTGAGGCCAAGCAAGTGGCGGCTAGTCACACTTTAAAAAGCATACTAGGGTTTCACGGTTTGGTCACAAAATTGTGGGAGGACTGGAGGGTCACATGGCATCATCGCAAATCTTGCGTCAAGGTGAAGCTAAGTTGTGAAAAAGCTGTGACCGTTCGATGGACGAAGCGAAAAATGGACCAAAATACCCCGGTGATAGGTAGGAGTGCATTACCGGTGAGGGGTATTTTGGAAACAAGAAAACTTACGGGCTAAAGCACCTCCCTAGGCCTATAAATAGAGTGGTAGGGTTGTAGAGAGAAGGTGAGCCAACCATTTGAGAGCCTAGTGATAGGTTTTGGAGGAGATGAGAGGATAGGTAGAGCCTTTGTAATATGCTAAAGTTTTTGTGAGAGAAACAACTTTGTAATATGAGGGCTGACCTGTGTGCTTAATGAAGTTTATTTTCTCGCAAGAGCTTGTGTTCATCTCATTCTAGTCTTTTTCTTTTGGTTCCCTTGCAAGTTTGCAAGTTTTCCTTTTTCGGTTATGATTTTCTTTTTCTTTTTGAGTTGCAGTTTTTTCCATCTTCGTGAAGTAATTCTTCTTGTTGCAAGAGGCATAAACGTTCATATACTCATGAATTTGAGAGGGTGTTGAATCCCCTTGCCTCTAGATTATCAACTTGGAGAGTTTCTCCTTTCGGTGAGTGTCTTTTTGCTTTTTCTTCATTCAAGTTTCAATCTTTTGTGCATAAAGATACATGGAATGATATTGAATAGAGCTTATGGTTCACATTCCATGCGTGGAGTAATGTTGCCTTGGACCCTTCTTTCTCGCTTTGTCTCTCTAAAGTTTATGCTTCCATTTGTGCATTTTTGAGGGGCGTAGGCGTAGGCCATCTATTTCGCAAGAAATATATAAGGCGCCTATTCACCCCTCTCTAGTTGCCTATCTCCGTCCTACAATTGGTATCAGAACTAGTTTGATCACCTTTTGATCTTAACCAGCTTTGTGATCTGTAGGCGATATGAAAAGAAGTGGGAAGATTCTGTTGTTCGATGGAAGAGACTTTTCGTACTCGAAGGTGCGCATGGAGTCTGATCTTCTAAGCCAAGGAAGTGCAATATGAGAAGTAGTTGATTCCAACTATGAGATCCCTACTACTCGCACGACTTAGGTTCAAATCGAACAATATGAGTCCAATAGTAAGACCAGAAATATTTTGTTCACTAGCCTGAGTTGGAATGAGTTTGACAGGGTTCAACACCTTTGTACTACCCAAAAGATCTGGACTACTTTGAGTGTCTTCCATGAAGGTAATAACCAGATTAAGGCTAGATGCCAAAGTACCTACAACTAAGAATACCAAATGTTTATGCAAGGGCCCAGTGAATCTTTGGATGTAATATTTGCTCGTTTCGATGGACTGAGCAACCTTAGATCCACTGGTGTTTTGCCCTACTCTGACCACGATATAGCGATCAAACTTCTTTATTCTCTTGACCACAACATATGGGAAGTTAAGATCTCGAGCATTGAAGAGTCACCAAGTTACAACACGTTAACTTGTGATAAACTCTTCATCAAGCTCAAGTCCATCGAGATAGCCAAGGTGGCTCGGATAGGCCTCATAAACCCCTTCTCTTAGAACATGGCATCAGTTTTTGACCTAATGGTGACAATCAGGCTGGAGCTAGCAAGTCTTGTGCTAACACTTCATCGAGTGGCTTTACTTTGTCTTCCTTGATTTCTATCATAGAGGAGCAGGTGGATGCACTAGATGATGAGGTCCTTGATCTCATTGTGAAGAAGTTAACCCACTTTTTACAATAACAGAAGAGACCGGAGGAGAGGGAGCTCCCGTGCTTGGTTTGAGTGTGGTGATATCACTCACTTTAAGGTGGATTGCCCCAAGCTAAAGAAGAGGGAGGACTGTGACTACGACTTTGATAAGCACAAGAAGAAGAAAAAGAAGCCCTTCTTCAAGAAGAATCGCGATAAGATGGCCAAGAAGGAGGCCAGAGCGGCTTCTAGGGTGTTCATGGTGACTCTCAGCAACATCGACACCTTTTCAAGTGAGGAGGAGAGCTTGGAGGAGGAGGAACCGCAAGTGAAGAACAAGAAAAGGCCAAGGACTTCACATGACTCTGCTTCATGACGAACAACAACAACGACAACGATCCCGAGCTTGATCCCTCCAAGGTATTACCTTCCTACGAGCAGCTTTCCATTCAAGTCGATATATTGAATGATGCTCTCATTAGCCAGGATAGGTTACTTAAGAAAGTTGTGCGTGAGTTGAAAGAGCTTAGGCCTAAGTATGAGTCTGTTTGTTTCGAGCTTGAGTTGCTTAGGTCTAGGGCCAAGGTTGAGGATAAGGATTGTGAGGGTTACTTGGTTGTCATAAGTGAGATTTCCGAGCTTCAAACTATGCATGCTCAAGTCACCAATCGGCTTGAGACTGCCGAGAAGAAGCTCCTTTAGAAGGAGTCTAGACCTACTCTCTTAGGCGCTTGCAAGAATTGTCCAGTGCTCTCAAAGGATGTTGATGTGAAAGACAAGCGCATAAAAGAGCTAGAGTCTAGATTGGAGAGTGTTGAGAGTTCTACAGATATGCAGTCAAGTGTCCCACCTGTATGATCCTTAAGGACAAGCTTAGTTGGGTTAGAAGACAAGTTGAAAAGCTCATGGCTGAGAATGAGTACCTCCTTTCTCTTATGGAGAAGTGCTCAGAAGGCAAGGACAAAATGAATTTGAACTTGGCCAAGACCAAGATGTGTGCTGATAAGGCTGGATTAGCTTTGGGTTTAGACTTTGAGAGAGTTGCTTACACCAGTTCTAGTAAAACTATTTTCACCTCACCCACTACCCTAGAGTCGGAGAAAGCCAAGATCAATGCCTCACAATCCATGCTAGAGAAGAACAAGCCTACACCTCAACCTACAAAGAAGAAACCCACACCCAAGAGAGATCCACAGCCTAAGATGAGGGAACCTGTGAGAGAGCCCAGGGTGACCGACAGTCGAGCTCTCGAGAGACTTTACCATTGCACCTACTGTCAAAGGAAAGGTCACTTGGTTGGGTTTCTCTTTCACCGTAGAAGAGACGAGCGGTGTGAATGCGAGTCGAGTACCCATGATAAGTACCACCCCTCTGTTGGTGTACATGAGCCTTTTCCCAGCTCCTACCCACAAGTTTCTAGCACTTTTCAATCTTTCTCTAGAGACATTGCTCGGTGTGGATTTTACCAAGACTCATGTGGTTTTGGTCCACATGTAAGAGGCTTTGAGTCTTAGTACTTAGGCATTTTCATCATCGTGATACTCGCCCCAAGCGTGTTGGTGTTAAGTTGCATGCACCTACTATTTCTGCTTCAGGGAAGATGACCCAATACTAGATTCCCAGGAGGTTCTTGACTAACCCCAATACTGAGCTATTTACCTTCTATTCTTCTCACATATAGGTGGTAGGCGGAGGCCTGGAGAACAAGTGACTCATCGACTCTAGCTGGTCACGTCACATGACCGAAGATTCATCATAGTTCCCCAACCTCACCCCAATAAAGCATCACGAGTACATCACATTAGAGAATGATAAAAAAGGTAGAGTGAAGGCTAAAGGAATGATAAAGGTAACTGAGAGTTTCACTCTCAAAGATGTGACTTTAGTTGAGCATCTGGGATATAACTTGCTTTCTATATCTCAGTTGCTTGATGAGGACCTGGATGGTTCAAGCGTGATACTTCTCGAGTTCTTGATTCTTTTAGCGCTTTGATTTGCAAGATTTCTCGAGTTGGGAGAGTCTTTGGAGCTGATTTTTTTTATTATTTTGGTTCTTCTCAGTGTTTAATTGCCCAACCTTCTTCTGAGCTTTGTACGTGGCATAGGAGACTAGGGCACATGAGCTTTGATTTGCTTACTCGTTTGAGTTCCCTAGGCTTGACCCGAGGATTGCCCAAGCTCAAGTTTGAGAAAAACCTTTTTTGTACTCTTTGTTGGTATGACAATATGGTTGCCGCTCCTTACCCACCAGTCAATCTGGTGATAACAGAACGACCGAGAGAACTTCTTCATATGGACACTATTGGTCCTTCCTGAGTTTGTTCAGTGGGTGGAAAGTGGTATGTGCTTGTTAATATTGGCGATTACTCTCGCTACTCTTGGGTCTTCTTTCTTGTAAGCAAGGATAAAGTGTTCTCACACTTTCAGAGCTTAACTTTGAGATTGTTCAAAGAATTCCTAGCTGCATTGAAAGCAATTCATAGTGATAATAGCACCGAGTTCAAGAACTATCTCTATGATGCTTTCTTCCTTGAACATGGCATTGAGCATCAATTTTCTGCCCCACGTATTCCTCAGTAGAATGGCATGGTTGAAAGAAAGAACATGACTTCTGTGGAGATGGCTAGGACGATGCTTGATGAGCATATGACTCCTAGGAAGTTTTAGGCTGAGGACATTAGGACATTGTACTACATCTCAAATTGGATTTTCTTGCACTCAATCTTGAATTTGACTTCTTATGAGTTGTACTTTGGGAGGAAGCCAAATGTTTCACATTTGAGAGTTTTCGGTTGTCGGTGCTTCATCCTAAAGTGTGGCAATTTCGACAAGTTTGAGTCACGTTCTTCTGATGGTGTTTCTTTTGGAGTATTCTCTTCATAGTGATGCTTATAGGTTTATAATCTTGACACTAACGCCATCATAGAATCTTGTGATGTAACTTTTGATGAAACAACCCCCTGTGCTAGTTGTGCCTTTGAGTGTACAGGAGATTAGGAGATTACCGAGAGCATCTTTATAGATGGTGATCTTCCAGCACTCGGTGATTACGAGGATGATCCACTACTTCCCTCGACCACACCTGCTCCAGAGCTGGCTCCTGCTTCTACTCCAGCAGAAGATCATGCAGCCTCTACATCCACTTTAGCTACTCTTGAACCTGCACCAGTTGTGTTTGACAGGGAGGTTCTCTCATGGCATGAAGCCCCTCAACATATTCAGCAGCGACATCCCCCACACATGATGATCGGAGATCTCGATGAGAGAGTAACTAGGTCCAAGTCCACTTCTTATGCTCATTTTACTGATTCTACATTTGTTTCTTCTTTTGAGCCTATGATATTGGACAAGCTTTATTTGATTCAAATAGGGTCAATGCCATGCATGAAGAGTTAGAAAAATTTGAGAGAAACTAAGTTTCAGTCCTTGTAGAGCCACCTCCCAACGTTCACACCATAGGCACAAAATGGGTTTTCAAAAATAAACAGGGGGAGGATGGGTCTATAGTGAGAAACAAGATTAGACTAGTGCCTTAGGGTTTCACTCAAATAGAGAGGATGGACTTCGGAAAGACCTTTACACCGGTAGCTAGGCTAGAAGCCATTAGGATCCTTCTTACTTTTACGGCATCCCAGGGTTTCAAGATGTATCAAATGGATGTCAAGAGTGAGTTCCTAAATGGTTTCATATAGGAAGAGGTCTATGTCAAATAACCCCTATGCTTTGAACACACTAAATACCCACATAGAGTATACAAGCTTCAGAAAGTTTTGTATGGGCTTAAGCAAGCCCCTAGAGCTTGGTATGGTAGGCTTAGGTCTTTCTTGTTAGAGCATGGGTATGTTATAGGGTCAATTGATAAAAATTTATTCACTATCAGGCATGGTAAAGATTTCTTACTTGTTCAGATTTACGTGGATGATATCATTTTTGGTGGCTCTTCTCATGCACCTGTGTCCAAGTTTGCAGACACTATGAGTAGGGAGTTTGAAATGTCGATGATGGGCAAGCTCAACTTCTTTCTTGGGCTTCAAATTAAGCAATGTAAGTAGGGTACATTCGTCCACTAGACGAAGTACACTAAGGAGCTACTGAAGAAGTTCGACATGAGCGGCATGAAGCCCATGACAACACCGATGGTTACCTCAACTGGCTTGATCTAGATGAAGATGGCCAAGCGGTGGACCAATGGGAGTTCAGGAGCATGATTGGCTCTCTCCTCTACTTGATGGCGACAAGACCGGACACCCATTTCGTCGTCTGCCTCTACGCGCGCTTTTGAGCTTCACCGAGAATGTCTCACCACCAAGCGGTGAAATGCATTCTGAGGTACCTCAAGCACACTCTTGAGTATTGACTCTAATTTTTTGGTTCATCTTCACTTTCTCTTCGAGGTTTTTCCGATGCAGATTTTGCTGGGTGTAAAATTGACAGGAAAAGTACTTTTGGTACGTGTCATTTCTTGGGTACTTCTCTTGTGTGTTGGTCTTCTCGCAAGCAGTCTAGCGTTGCGTAGTCTACTGCTGAAGCTGAATTTGTTAGACTGCAAGTGGATCAACCAATCAGCCGATTCCAACCTCTCCTATCACGTCGCCTTCGCTTCCTCGAGTGGGAAAACCTCCCATGAACGCACCTGAAACAAGCCTGCATCCCAACAAAGTCGAGACCTTGGCATCAACCCCAAATGATGATCATTGGGCAACGATAGAGGATCTCATCAAGGCTACAGGTGCCTAGGTAGTAGTCACCAAAGCTTGGTATTCGGAGATCGACCACACCAACTGCCAGAAGGAACAAGATGCACCGCTTGCCACTAGCCAAGAAATAATTGATGGTTAGTCTTCCCACAGATCACTATTGTGTGATTCAAGCATCTGGCAACTGATGATAATTGTCTTTATTTGCTATGCTAGCTCTTGAATCCTTCTTAAGGAATAAAGACGTTAATCTTGATGACGCAATGAAAGTTATCATGAATAAGGACAAATATCTGGAAGACCTCAGAGGCATTTTGAAGGAAATGAAAGTTGACTGAGATGCCATGGTTGCTGAACAGGATACTATGGCTACCAAACAAAATGCCATAGCTACCAAACAAAATGCTACGGTCACAACGCTTCAAAAGCTAAGGGACCAGACCCTCGACTGCATGAACCAATCGGCCTCTATAAGCACCGAGATGATGCTTCGTCTTATCAAGAGCTACAACCCCAACCTTGACACATCAGTAATGATGGAGGAGTTCAGGTGTTCAATAGAGGAGGCATCAGACAATATTCACAGCATCAAATCTCTAATCCCCGCCTTTGTCGAGTCTCTAGCACTTAGACTTCACGATGATGAAAATGAGGGGATCCCTTCTTCTTAATGTCCTGCAATTTTTACTCGTAACATTTGAAACTTGATCCATGGTCTGGAGATGTCTGTAAACATTACTGTTATTTTGCTTGTCCAGTATGCTTTTGCCACCATTCCCTTGTTGATAAAACAGAGTTAGCATAAGTAGATGCAAAAACTGACTAGTACATACTATGACCATCCTCGAAACTTGCTGATTGAATATTCATTGATACCTGAAAACTCAACTAGATATAGTATTAGATGCATTAGTTCTCAAGTAATTACTCGAGGTAACCGCAAGAATATGGAAAAGACTAGTATGATGATTTTTTTTTGTTTACAAACTTTCACCAACTTGCGTATTTGACCAACGTGTAGACATGAACTCAATAGAGAACACACATTAGACCGAATAGAACTTCGAATCCTTATGGGCTGTTAAGCGGGAGATTTCTAACAATATCTAATATTGTTATGCCTTATGAGGTGTAGTTGTTCATCATTGACCCAAAACATGCCTCCGTTAGTTCTATCCAATGCAGTCGAATCAAAACCAGATAAACTTTTGCAAAAAATATGTATTTACAAAATATGGTATTACTATATAGCCCCCGGCTCTTTGGTCGAGGAGAAGATTTCCTGATTGGAGAGTAAGAAAGAAGCATACATGTACTATCAAAATAATATAATGTAGCCCCCGACTCTCTGCTTAATGATTGGATCGAGTGGAGAGTAAAGCTGCAGTATCAAAAGCATACGATGTAGACTATGACTCTGTGTTTGATGTGATAATCAAGACAGGGAGTATAGATATAGCATCAAAAGATACCCGATGTGGCCCCTAACTCCTTCGCTCAATGACTAGATCAAATGGAGAGTAGAGCATAAGCATAAAAAATGCATGATGTAGCCTCTCCCTCTTGACTTGTTGTGATAATCAAAGCAAAGAGTAGAGCGTAAGCATCAAATTATTATTCTTGATCACATGCTTGAAAGCAACATCCCCCAAACATTCATCTATAGTTATGTTGTGGTTATAGAGTGAATTCGAATAGTCGGGTAGGTAAACATTAAAAACCCACTCCCATTCATGATCATTTTCATTGCAACCTTTGATGTGACGTGCCATAATGATGCAACATCCCTTTATACAAAGATTAGACATGTCATAATGCCTTAGTGATGTCTTGGCTTCCGTTCAAGGCATCAGCCTACAAACATCGTGCACCCGAGGCGACCACAGAGATTCAACCGTCATTATTAGATCTTGACAGCTCCAAACCTTACCGTTTGATCCATTCCCATGACTATAAATAGGGGGAACCAGAAGCTATTCATTTTCACTCCAATCTCCTTCGTTCTTCTCGCGCATTGCTTAGTAGTACTCGTAGAACTTGAAACCATGGCCCCCACTCCACCGTCATCTGCCGAGCAATGTCCAGCAGCTGAAGAAGTAGGATGTCTCACCCCAAGGCTTCTCACCATGGTTCCGCTGAGAGTCATCATCATTTCCTTTGATGAGGAGGAATCGAGTGAGAGATCTAAGAGGAGAGGGAACATAATATCTATCAGAGGTCGTTGATCCTTCACCCAGCACCTTCGGCACTTCCTCAACGCTGACGCCACGGAGCGAGCGACGCATGTCAACAACATGGGCTACGCAAGAGCGAGATGAGGGTAGTGGTGATCTAGACAAAGATCATCGACCAGGTTGCTGATGAGGTCTTCGGAGATGGAGCCCCCAAACCTTCGGTGGTGAAGAAAGTGCGATTGTCATATCCATCGACAACTGTCAGATAATCTCCGCTCTCTGCAGAGGGTCCTTCGGCATCGCTAGTGCTGGTCAATAGCTCCATCTCGGGTAGGATCTTTGCCTTAGCCACTCTCCCTGGCCCTTATGCTAGTCAATGACCAGTTCCTGAGATGATCAGCTGCCACCCTAAGGAGGAGCAAAAGAGGTTCCTCGTCTCGTTTGAGGGCAAGTAGAGGTCCACACACTTCTGGACTCTTGGAGGTGGTGGATCTTCACTATTTGTAAGAGCTAGAAGAATCTTTTCTGTCAACTTTGTGCTAGCCACACAGGTCAGAAAGAGAAATATGTAATAGGATAATTAGTTTGATCAAAATGTAATCAACTTACCTTTAATTTACTTTATTTATGAATGAAACTGTCGGAGTTGATCGATGTTCCATGAGTGTTTGAGTATCTCACTATTTGGAGTAGACAACTGCACTGATCCAGGTCGAGTGATTTCGACTACTATATAGGTTCTTTCCCACTTAGGTGATAAGTTGTGGCGCCTAGCCTGTTTCTGCACCTTTCGTAGAACAAGGTCCCCAATAGTGTGTTTCCTGAGCTGGATTTTTGATTGTGATATCTACGCAATGATTGCTGATAATTAGCTACTTGAATGCATGCTCGATCATGATACCCCTTGAGTAGGTTGATATCATTTGCTCATAATTGATCTTGCCCCACTTTCGAATAACTTTCCACTTGTGGCGACCCGGACTGTAGTTCAGTCGGAAGCACTGCCTCTGCTCCATAGACTAAAAAGAAAGGAGTTTCATCGGTGGCCCAGTTAGCCAAGGTACAGACGATCCATAGTACCGAGGGAAGTTCCTTCACCCAGTGCTTTTGAGTAAGCTTTTAGTTTGTTGAATACCCGAGTTTCGATACCCTGCAAGACTATACCATTGACACGCTCAACCTGATCGTTACTTTGAGAGTGAGCTAGTGAAGCGAAACAAATTTTGATGCCAAATTCTTCACAAACGCAATAAAGGTTTCGCTTCTAAACTAGCTACCGTTGTATGTAATTATCCAATGCAAAATACCATATTGAGTAATTATGCTCCTCATGAACTTCTTAGCCGCTTCTGCGGTTATCTTCCCCATGGGCTCGGTCTTGATCCACTTAGTGAATGTATCGATAGCCATGAATAGGAATATAAAACCACCTTGGGTCCTTGAAAATGGTCCTAGGATATCCAAGCCCTAGATAGAGAATGGTCAAGAAAGAGAAATTGTTTGTAGTGCTTGAGCTGGTCGAGTGGTCTGCCTTCTAAAAAATTGGCAGCTTTCACACTCTTTGACCAACTCGGAAGCATCTTGGAGGGCAGTTAGCCAAAATAATCCCTCGCTGAAAACATTTCCAACCAAGGTGTAGTAAGATGCATGATTACCATTGTATTGCCCTTTTCCTGAGTGATGCACTTCATCAAGATTTTGTTACTGTCACACCCCAAAATTCCTATTTTGGGTTTTGAGCATTTTAAAACAATAAAATAACATTGTTCCTAAAATTTGAAAGCTTTTCAAATAAATTTTAGAGTTTCAAAAGGATTTTTTTGTGTGATAAAAAATATATTTATAAAATACTAGAATAGGTTAAGGAATTTTAAGATTAGATAAATCCTTTCTCCTTTTTCCCAATATTATCCAAGATCCCTACATTAATTCCTTCCATTTTATATCTTGTCACCATTTCTCCAAAACTCCGAAGTTCCTTATTTTTATTTCTCCCTAATTCTTTCCCATACCAAAGATGACCCAAGCTACCCTGTCCCTTCTTCCATCTCCAGATCGAGAGGAGGACATGAACAAAGTCATTCGCCTTCCCGACTCCATGGCTGCATATAGGAGCTCCCAAAACCGATGAATTCAATATGCACTCATGTTGTTTAAATGCCAATATTGAACATGTTTTTGTCCTCATTCAATCCCCTCATCAATTACCTCCTTATTTTCCTCAATTCATGATCAAAACCGCCATTTTAATGGTCGTAATGGCAATTGAAGCCGGTTGCCAATTACTCCTCGACGCTAGCCTCGTCTTCTCACGAAGTTTCAGAGTTCAAGACAGCCACAAATGCAAATCTTGACAGTACCAAAGTTGTATTCCTCGTCGAGAGCTTCGATTTGCACATATGGAAGTCCCCATTTGGATAATGGATCTGAGAGTTATTACCCCCGAGATCATTGCTGCCTAGCTAAGGCTGAATTCAAACAGTTTTTATTGTGGCGCAGTTTTGGAAATCAAGATAGCATTTACAGAAGTTCAAATGAATACCAAAGTCATAGATCTTTTCGAGTACTACAAGGTAGAGTCTGAAAACGTCCAATTTGGAGTTGTAAAGGCGAAGTTATTGTCCTTGACCCAGAGCCGTTCGTTTCATCTTCTTGAGCCATTCATTTCGTCTTCCACCTCCAGCCTCTTCCTCTTCCCCTTCTTGTCCAGCATCACCCAGGCTATCAAGAGGAGCTCCACACCCTCCCATGCCCCTTCTCATTCCTCCCAAATCATATCCACAGCTGCTGCCCTACCCGTGCATCACAGCCGCCGCTGTTCACCACTGTTCCGACGAGTCTCACCCATGGAGGACTTGCCCCATCACCCCACCACTGTCGACAATGTCTCTCGCTACAGCATGTCATCAACACTGCTGAGGATCCTCTCTGTACTCCCGCTCGCTTGACAGCACCGATGTGCCGCTGGTGCCACATGCTGTCGTCACCGGTGCCATCGTCGTCTCCATGAATTCTTCTTCACCGATCATCGCAGCAAGATGAGGACCTGGACCAGCCCTTTCCCCTCCTCTTTTCCCCTGTATCTACACCATTTTTGATCCCTAACCGAACCCCGAGCCTGGCCAAAGCCCTCGCTATGCTGTTATAGCCGTCGCCGCTACGGACAGCTGCATGACAGCTAATTCATCAGCGTTCCCCAGTCGATTTGAGGTCGGATCACCGTGCCCTTTGAGCAGCACGTGCCCCTGGATGTCCCACATGCCCTCACCAACCCATTTGGCCATTAGAGCCCCGGCGCCGCTGGGATCACGATCGCCGTGCTTGCTGCCCAGACTGGAGTTCTACGCGTGCAGCGCAGGTTCAGATCACGTTCCCTGGCAAACTAGCACTCCAATCCACGAGTCCTTTGGTTGAGATGTGCCCCTACTAGTCCTCTACATCCTCCCAAAATAGAGCCCCCGTTCTCGATGTTGCAATTCATGTTGCCCAATCTCGTACACGTTCTGCGTACCTAGAATGTCAGCCGTGTTCCC
This sequence comes from Phragmites australis, assembly GCF_958298935.1. NCBI lineage: Eukaryota > Viridiplantae > Streptophyta > Magnoliopsida > Poales > Poaceae > Phragmites > Phragmites australis. Next base: position 16,271,571 of record NC_084931.1, read on the forward strand.
CGACGAACCAGAGCTCTAATCATCGATCCCTTTCATTGAGACGTGCCCCTGGTTATCCTGAAGAATCTCTAAAAGTAGCTCAACCAGAAGAGCACTGACGCCAATGATTTTGTGGTCACTACACCGCTGCCCCCATGTTTGTGAGTGTTCTGCGCATGCACCAGGAATACATTTGCGTTCTCGTCAATCCAGGAGCTGTTTGGACGCACCAACCGCTTCACGATATGTCCCATCACATCTTCTATGCGGCTACATGAGAGTTCCCTCGCATCTGCAGCGATGCCACTAGGAACACGATCCTAACTTCCAACGTCGTTGCGCAATCTCGCCAAAGTTCCAACAGATCGATCTCCTTCTCAGATGAAGCCATATCCAAACCATCACTGCAGAATCGTGTTCCAGAAAATATGAATAATTATATTCAAACTATTTCTTGAATATCATAGCCAATCTCTAAGAAGACGCACATCATCTTCATTGTGTCTGTGCGCGGTCACCTCTGAACCTAGGATCGTTCATCTCTGTTTTGCCGCTACCTCGGAACTTCTTTGACAAGACCAACCATAAAACTGAGCTTTTCTTCTCACGCTCTACACCTGTGCGCCCCTTGATTTGTTGAAACACCATTGTTTCCCAATGTCAACATCAGTGATCGTCGTTGATATCGCCATCTAATAGTGCACTTTGCCGCCTTCAGCTTGCCGGTGTGCGTGTCCTTCTGTACCTTAGGTCAATCTGAGCCCTTCATGAGTTCATGGCTGCGCAGAGACTCCGTCTACACCATCTCTATCAACCCAAAGCCTTTCCCCCGCCAGCGACGCCGAGAGCCCACCGCCGGTGGACTCCTCCATGCCAAACTACCCTACTCTGCTCTCTGATCTCGCTCTCTTGGTGAGAATCCCAAATAACCCCTCCAGTTACTTTCTTGTTTAGGATGTTTACACATTAATCCCTGCCTTCTATAGTTAATTTTGTTCCAACCTTATTATTCAAATAGAATCATCTATTCAAATCTTATTCAGCAAATTTCATTCAAGTTCACCTAAATCTTGTATCCTATCCAACCATAGTCTTTTTTATGATGTGATGCCTCTGTTTGATGTACTATTCTTCGTTATTTGTGTTTTCTCTTTTGTCAGTTGTTCCTGCGAGTAGACGACTATGTTCCGAAGCAATATGAGGATCTCCAAGAGCAACAGTTTCAAAAATTGATGATCTTCAAAGTCAAGACTTTGAGATATGCCAGAACTGAATTTTCGAATATCACTGAGCAGCAGCCAGGCAAGTGTCCTTGAACACCCATTTTAGGACTTTTATATTAATTGTTTCTCCTTTTTGCATGCTTTTCTAATTTGGAATACCATGATTAGGGTTTATTAGATTTTGTATGATTATCTTTGTCGTCGTTGATGAGTCGCGTATGCTTCTGATGAGTATTTGTTGGTGCCATCCCTAGAAATTTTCTTTATTATTCAATCCTTTTGTAAGACTAATTAAGTAAATAAAAAAATACGCTCATACATAAAATTTATATATTGGAGCTTGCCAATTAAATAAAATGTAAAATATATAATTGGATCTTGCTACATACCTAAATATCATGAAATTTTTTTCTAATTCATTAAAAATCAAAATAAATACGCTCATACCTAAAATTTTCATATAGGAGCATGCTAATTAATTAAAATATAAAAATGTAATTGGAGCTTGCAACATACCTAAATATCATAGCTAATTTTTCTAATTTATTATAAATCAAAATAAATATGCTCATACCTAAAGTTTCTATATTGGAGCTTACTAAATTAATTAAAATGTAAAAAATATAATTGAAGCTTGCTATATATCTTAATTTTATGGCTAATTTTTCTAATTCATTAAAAATTAAAAATAAATATGCTCAAACCTATACCTAATGTAAATCAATAATAAAGACACTTTCCATCATAAACTACTAATTGAAACTTTCGTATAATAAATGAGATATAATTGCTTCTACATTGTCTTAAAACATCATGACTATAGGTGCATCTCTATCATTTCAAAATCTAGAGCAATTTAGCAAATTAAATTCAACTAGAAATAGATTGGAGATGAAGTTACATACCTTGGAACACCTAAGGCATGAGGATTCCTCAAGATTTTAAAACCACTAAGAACTTGATGACAAAAATAGCTGCCACCGAGCAAACAGAACTCCTCTCTGCTGTGTGCTTGGACTTGGGGAAGGAGAGGGTGACTTTATATAGTCGAGATATCACTGTCGGCTCATATAACAAGCCGGTAGTGATGCCCTGCTATCACTGCCGGTCAGTGGATTAAACCGGCAGTGAAGATAGAGCAGGGCATTACTGCTGGCTCAAAGCCAACATCTAGCAGTGATGCCTTTATCACTGCTGGTTCGTAAGCCACGATAACTGTATTTTTTCCGCGTAGCTTATGAACTGACAGTGATTCCTCATCACTATCAATCTATTAGGAATCGATAGTGATGGGCCGATATATAAGGGGTTTATATAGTAGTGTGGTTTGATGATTTCATTGCAGAGAGGCAACAGATCAAACTTATTTAGGATGCAGAGACAAGAATTTTGGGATGGGTTCGATCCTTCCCAACATAGGAGCGAAGAAAACTTCGCCTGTTGCCTCTGCGCGGGGAGACCTCCGAAGCCTCCACCGAGGATTTTGTTACGCATAAGGAAGAACCGATGGAGTTATCTGATGACTCCGAGTATATTCCTTACTACACAAAATGGCGATCCAAGAAAGCTTCGAGCTCAGGTACTGCTGGCTCCGTGGTGCGGGATTTGCTTCAACAGCTTCGTCGAGCCCACCGTGTTATTGATGAGTTCGAGGCTGGGCACAGGAATCTAAATAAGTGAAGAAACAAAATGTATACTTACGTTCATCAATACATGTCATTTTTGCTGCATGTTTGTTTGAACTGTTTACATCATACACCGTGCTTATTATAGGGCCAGAGCATCGTCCCTCCTTAGTTGAGGTATGACAGAGCTTGGACCGTAACATCACAATTATTGTTTGCTTTTATTGCGTAGTAGCGAGTCACAAAGCTGTGGCGTGGATAAACTAAGCAATTGCGACGCCACTACATCACATGCTTTTGGTACTCTGGCCGTAGCTTGAACCTTTTTTTTAGGTGGCGCGGAGTTGAGGCATCTTGCTAGCATCGGATTGATGTGCTTTAATTTTGTCGCGCAATGCGATATCCCCGCACCTTTTCCATAGATGACATTAGTAAATATTATCATTTTGCTACGCATCATGCGAAGGCATGAATAACATGTGTTGTACTCGTTGATTGGAGCGGAGGCACATGTTGTGCTTATGTGGCGCGCAAAGATTATGTACGATCTTTCCTTTCGCTACAATTTCATCCTTTGGAAGTGAAGGCAGATTGTGAATCAATGCGATTGACTCCCTCTCCTCCGACCAATGATGATGGTGGTGGGGAGGGGGGTTCTTTTTTATATTACTTCATACACGTTGCGTTTATCACATGTTAACAATATTTAGCAGAGATATAGATGATCACTACTTACTTACCAGTACTTAGGGTGCCACCACTACTACTAGATACTACTTAGACTATATGTATTACTTGCGAAGCATCTCCACGTTTCATGTATGCGGCAGAGCTTTCCCATCCATGTTCATGAGGTGGTATGCACCTTCACGCTTGGAGTGGACCACCAGGAAGGGTCTGTCCCATTTGCTTTGCAACTTGACCACTGTTGTGGGGTTCGGAACACACCGGAGAACTAGGTCACACGGAGTGAAGGTCCGACTACGAAGTTTTTGGTTATGCCATATTTTCTTCTCTTCTTGATACTTGAAGAGGTTTGCTACCACTTGAGGCCTTGTTTAATCCACCATATCTTCGGTAATACCTTCATCAGAACTCGGTGCAAGGTTCACTCGAAGTGATCATGTTAAAGCTTCATCCGGTGTCACTGCCTCTTCTCCGAAGAGCAGCCGAAAAGGTGTGAAGCATGTTGCTCTCATCACATTTGTGCGAATAGACCAAATAACATCGGGTAACTCCTTAACCCACGTTCCTTTTGGTAAGCAACATAGTTGCTTGGAGACTGCGGAGAAGATATTTCCATTGGTCCGCTCTACCGATGCGAAGCAGGTTTTGACTCCTATGCTCTCACAAAATTCGTAGAACAAAGCAGAGTTGAATTGTAGGTCGTTCTCAAGAGTGACTTCACGCAAAACTCCAAAGCGATAGATGATATTCTTCCTAAAGAACCTTTGTATCTTCCTAGCTGTGATCGCGGCTACTGGCTCAGCTTCAACCAACTTTGAGAACTATTCACCACCACAACTAAGTATTTGAAGTTTCCAGGGCTGTGGGATAAGAACCGACTATGTCTATAGCCCAGCGTGCCAGAAGTCATATTGGTTTAATTGGTTGGATTGGGGTTGAAGGTTGATGTGATTGTTGCCCTATCCATTGGCATCCAGTATATGCATGAACCGGAACTATCGCATCAAATAGTGCTATGGGCTAATAGACCCCATGACGGAGATGTAATAGATTGGGAATTGTTCGAGGCCCTTTTTTGTGTACCTTTCTTGTACTAGGACAACACTCATGGCGGAGTAAGATGCCTCTATTATGAGAGGAGCAGAGCTCATGGTGTTGGGATGACTAATGTGGTCGGTTCAATCAAGACACTATGCCATCTGCTTTGTGTCACCTTCGGGTTTAGGCTTTTCTTAATATCTAACTATGAGGTATATATGCATAAAGAGTATAACATATACAGATAAGGTATGTCATATACCTGCTTAACAACTCTGAATATTATAGAACCGAATCTACAGTACCTGATACTCCCGAAGATCTAATAGGCGCATACTAGGAAGGTCTCAATTGGTTACCCAACTCAAGAGCACCTAGTATCCCAATAGGATTTATCTGATCTTTCTTGGTGGGCAATATGAAGGATTTCCTATTGACTATGGTGAGGTAGGAGACAGTACAAGACCACTATATATAAGGCGGGGACCCAGACCCCCGAGGAGAGACTCTCTTTTTCTCGGAGAAGGACAACTCATCTTCAACTCAACGTAAGCACTAGGGCCACATGAGATACTTGGCGACTTCCTCATTAGTCTAGTTTAGATCTCATCTACTCCTTGTAATAGATCTAGATACCTTGCTTGTACTCGAGTGAATACAGATATATTATCATAGTTTAGATCCCATCTATCTCCTGTTTCATTCCTAAATCACGAAGACAACCTCGTTATTCTTATAGAAATATTATCAGGGAAAGAACCTCGAAAGTTGGTGCGCCAGGTAGGGGTCTTCTACTTTTCAAGATCGACTATGTCTCGAGTGCAAATTCGCACTGGATTCTCCGACGTCGGCTTCTATGACTGCTTTGAGTCTCCAGCGATAGATTTCGAATCGCCCCTAGCTAGATCGGAGATCACATTCGGATCTATGGTTTTCCACTGGGATGATCAGGGTGGACTGATCCACACCGGTATTCTCGAGTCCAGCCCATTAGACATGTACCGCAAGATGGGACACCTTGAATGGGACCCTAAGGAGTCCAATGTTCTGCAGTTCAAGGACATCGATAGCGACATGAGTGGTGACGACAACTCCATTGATAGCCAGAGCAACCGAACAGATCGATTCGTGTTTATGGCTGGAGGAACTAGGGTCCCACCTGCCGATCTGATGGTGGTAGATCCAAACGCTACGGTGAATAACGGCACAGACATCCTCGAGGATCCAGCAGCAGCGGCTGCCAATGCTAGCAATGCTGGAGATATACCACTGGGGGCAGCTGCAGCCGAAGCTCTATATGCTCCTAATACCATCGATCATCGATGAACCGCAGGAGGATCGAAGCCTCCTAGTCTTCAACGATGGCTTCCAGTGGGCACGCCTCCACCAGCACTAGTTCTGAGATCGAGGGACGAACTCCCTCAAGGCAAACATCATGAGGCTTCACTGGCTTGACGCGGCCGAGCCTTGGCAGTGGTGTTTTTACCACTCTAGATGCTAATGTCCAAGAAGCTCATCTAATCCTGAGATCCCTTCTGAAGTTGGATCCGACGAATCCTTTAATCTCTATGGTTAATCAGGTCAAAACCCTACTTGATGCGGCTCATATCCATGTTGCTCGAGCAAACAATCCTAGCTCCTCTAGCCCCCCCAGCCAGCAAGGTGCTGGTTCGAGGATCCATGGACGCGGACGCTCTTGAGTAGAAGGGTCGCAAGTAGGCAACTCGGGAGGTCGACCACAAGTACAACCATGCAAATCGATCTGCAACTGCCCCGTCCACGAGTGCAGGAATCAGGGAGACCTAAGGAACCTCATCCCTCACAACTAACGTGACTTGTGGGAGGTTATCAACAACAACCATGATGAGTGCTGTGAGGATGATGATGCTACAATGGTCGCAGATCTCCATGATGGTAAGGTTGACATGACTCCCCTATTTGAAGGGATAGGCATGGCAGTCATTCTCCTCCGCTTCCTAAGGAATTCTACAGTGGTTGCAAAGCCTTCATCCTAGAGCTTCGCTCAATACGGTGGCCTGAGAAGTTCAAGACACCTACGATCCAGAAGTACGACGGGAAGATCAATCCCAACAAGTGGTTACAGATCTATACCACAATTATTCAAGTAGTGGGTGGAAATAACAAGGTAATGGCCAATTACCTACTAACTGTGTTTGATGGACCGGCAAGGTCTAGTTGTTGAACCTGCCTCCCAACTCAATTCGATCATGGGCCGAGTTGAAGGCTCAGTTCATAGCCAACTTCCAGGGTACTTTTGAGCGCCCAGGAATAGAGAATGATCTCCATCAATTGAACCAAGGAAAGGACGAGTCTGTCCGAGACTTCATCCGATGATTCAATAATAGGAGAAACACAATCCCAGATATTTTGGACGAATCGGTCATCATCGCCTTCAAGAGAGGCATCAAGAACACAGATCTAGTTAGAAAGCTTTCTACCTAAAAGATCCAGACGGTCAAAGAGCTATTTGAGTTGGCCGACAAATCTGCAAAAAAAAAAGCCGAAGCTCAGGCACATGCCAAAAACCCTCAGCCTGGCAAGGACAATTCTGAGTCCTCGAAGAATGAGGGGAAGAAGGGCAAGCTTGGTGACAAGAGCAAGGGTCCAAACATGACCATAGCCGTGGTCAATAGGAGCAAGTCGCGCAGCACCGGGGACAGTAAAGTGCTAAGTCAAGGTGGCAAGAAGTGTTCTCCATTCATCGAACCAATCAGCATGGCTTTGACGAATGATACGCCCTCAAAAAGAAGGTCGAAGAAAAGCTCAAAGCCGCCGCTGCCAAGCACCACGGTAAACAGACTAAGCCAGACACTAAAGGTGATGACCCCAAATTCCATGAGCCTAACCAAAGTTTGGCATACATCTTCGGAGGATCCTCTGCGTACGAGTCAAAAGACAATACAAGGCAATCGAACAAGAGGTCAACCTGGCTCTCACCGGTCCTACTCGGTACCTCAGGTTGTTGAAAGTTCCAATTTCCTTCAACCAAGTCAACCATCCTCCCATGGCCCCACATCCTGGTCAATATCCAGTTGTGGTACAACTGAGTATCCTCAACATCAAAGTTTCTCGAACACTGGTTGATGGGGGTAGTTCGCTTAACCTTATCATCACCAAGACTTTAGATTAGATAGGGATTGAGAGGTTGGAGCTCAAGAAGGGAGTCAAGCCTTTCCATGGTATAACTCCCAATTCATCGATGATGCCCCTTGGTCAGATCGAGTTACCAATCACATTTGGCACACCTGACAACTTCTGCACAGAAAATCATACCTTCTACGTTGCGCATTTCGAGATGGCGTACAACGTGATCTAGGCCACCTAATGCTGGGTAAGTTCATGGCTGTCGTGAACTATGCATTTGTAACACCATGAACTATCAACTTTCGCAATAGTTTAAAATTTGCTGGAAGTAAATAAGAGTTGTAAATTTAGTTTAATTTAGAAGGAAATTAATTTCTATATTTAAATTGCCATAGGTTATATTTTTGTTTGATGCATTCATGCTGTCATAGTTGTAATAGGATTTTATGCGTGAAAAATGTTTGCAAAAGTTCGCTTGAAGGCGCTCCCCTAAACCTCTTTTGAAAATGGTTCAAAATCATAAAAGAAAAGCTATTTTAAAATTTACAAAAGCCCCCAGGCCAATTTCCTCCCTAAACCTAGCCCAACCCCTCCCTTCCCCTCTCTCCCCTGTGTGGGTTGCCTTCCTCCCTCTCCCGCCAAGGCCTCGGGCTGGCCTGCCCCGCACTCGAGCCAGCTTCTGCCCGCGCTGAGCTACTCACCCCTTCCTGCCCCTCTCTCTACCACATGGGCCCAGTTGAAGTTGCCCGAGCCACTGCTCCTGAGCTGGCGCCTCTTCTACCTTTGCAGCTGTGGCTTTGTGGGCATGAACATCGACGGTGTGAGTGACCGGGCTTGCAAGCGGTACTAGTTTGAACTCGAAGTAGTTCTAGTATCGCCGCGCCGAGCGATACATGCCCCACACGGTTGGAGTTGGTTGAGAAAGGTTGTCACAGGTACCCCCTTGTGTCCACTTTAGCATGTGGCACAAGCCTTATGGTCCTCGTGTAGTGAGGGTCCAGGAGTATCCCCTGCAGGGTGTATAAAAAGTTTGAACTGCCACGCTCTCAGTCATGAACATGCTATTGTTTCATCCGTATCTGTCGTAGAGGTTCGTTGTGGATTTGTGGTTCAGGTTTGTGGTGGTGGTATGGACATGGTGGCTATGTGGGAGTGGTCAAAGTTGGTACTTTTTATACTTTTGATACACATGTTGGTTACATTTACTTATGTTCAGTTGGTGGTGCAAGGTAGTTTCATATATGTTGGTTAAGTTAGTTGCAAACACATATGTCTAGGTTGCTTACCGCTTTAATTCACTTAACCGCATGTTTAATCCTTAATACTAGCTAATGCATGATCCTTGGAGTCGAGCTATGTATATATGCTCTATATTGTGTAAGACTTGCGAGTACCTTTGCACTCAGGGTGCTGCCCTTAAGTTGATGCAGGTTCACAGGTCGGCGAGGAAGAGGCGGTATTTGGCTGCTTTGTGCCTATCGATCAGGGTGGTGGGCAGGAGTAGCACACTCTACTATGAACTCAGTGTTTTGGTATGGAGCCTAAGGGCATGTGGCTCCATATACTTTTATTGTATAGTTTTCTTCCGCTGCATAGTAGTTGTTTCCTTTTGATGTAAATTGTGAAAACAACTACATGTTTAAAGACTTATAATATAATATTTAATTACTCGCTCTTTCTTAAGTTTTGTTGTGATGCTATATGTTGGTAAGGCATGTGTTTCGATCCTGGGCACAAAACACTTGCAGGGACTACCGGAGTGGTATTCTGATTAATCGTTGAAGTCATGATTAAGTAAATGATAGATTTAATGATTAATTAGAATTCTGTTTGGACGATTCCTCACAAAACAGCCGTGGCTTCTTCACGACTTAGCTTCCCCTCAACGCTAGCTTCATGATGATGCCATGTGCACTCCATTCTTCTATGGTTTTGAGGCCGAACCGTGAAACCGCCTTGCACGCTTATCATAGCGTGACTCACTACCGCTTGGTCTGACCCCAAGCAAGCATCCCGATATCGACACATGTACTCTGTCTTGTGATCTTGACCACCAACAAGTCTCTCCCGCTCTCGATCCCTCGGGTCACCTTGTCACTTGCTCTGGCATCCCTTTCACTTGACTTTGTCAACACGCCGTTTTCATCCATCTTCTCTTGCATTGCTTAACCCCCATGTGTACAGCTAGGATCACCCTTGACTCCATCTGAAATCCTTGATTTTCCAGCACCAAACACCTTGTTTGGCTCCAATAATCCCCGCCATCGATCGCCAAGTCGCATCCATCACCTGCACAACTTGAGACAAGCAAACGATCGGATGTTCTAGCGTACACTCCTCATAAGCGCCAGACCATCCAGCATGTTCAACTCACCACACCAGGTTGCCTAAAATCCTCTTTACAAGAAATAGTCCAGTGTGCATTCATGTCCATCGTTGGACTATCCGGCATATCCATTTTTTGCCGAAACCCTTTTTGCACCCTCTCTGAAAAAATTACTCCAGCAAAGCATCCGGCGTACACATCTCCTAGCGCCAAACTATCCGGTATATACAAGTTCACCAGAGCTAGTTTGCATCCTCTCTGCAAGAAAAGCTCAAGCCTTTACTGATACCCAACTTCGGACCATTCATCGTGTACTTCAATTTTTGCTTCTTCATTGAAATGCTCTGGGGTGTACTGCATATGAACGCCAGACCATCCAAAGCGTTCATTTTCCTCAACGCCGGATCATCCGGCATGTACAATTTTCCTGAACTCAAAAACAAACATGATAACTCCATTTCCTCTGCATCTTTGATTAGTCATGATTATAATTGCAGTACATATACATATTCATGCAATCCAAAAATCATCAAACCAAATCAACACACTTATCAATCACTCATCACATATAAAACAAGGCACATTTTAACTTGGTTTCTCAGGGCCAAGGAAGTGTCTGCAGCCCCTGCAACAAAGGGGAATTGATGTTGATGGCTCTGAGATGGTGGGTGTATGTGGTTGGGGTATGGGGGATCATCAAACCAAGTTCCAACGCTTCTCCCGAATGTCTTCCACCCAGGGGCAGAGATCCACCTCAAGATCCCACCGAAGTGCTAGGGTTCGAAGCCTCGAGTTGTCGAAGAATGAGTAGTTCACACTAGAGCTCCTCTACCTACTTCAATGAATCCTTCATTGTACTCTTCCTCTTTGGACATCTCTGCCTGCGCCTATGCCCAACGTCCATCTGCCGCCGCCTTTTCCTCCTCCGACCATTTTTTATATATGGCTTCTTCTTCTCCACTTCTAGGGCAAAATCCTTTCCATGATCTGCTCTCATGTTACTTCTTTTGCCACCCTATATTTTTCATCCCCTCCATACTTTATGCCAAGAGCTTTTCATTTTCCTACCATTCCTATGAACTAGTGGTTCAATCCCTATAGACGGTGCCAACTATTGTGGATTCAAGTCATAACAAGTAAGTGGGGACCTCAAGAATCGCACTCGGAGGTGGATCCTCAGAGGTTAAATGGGAATTGAACGAAGTGAGACTTAACTATATTGGGTGTCTAGCACCTAATAAAGTCTAGCCTTATTACAGTCTAGGGTGGGAGTATTTATAGCCCATACCCAACCACCCTGAGGATCATTAATGTTCTGCCCCTTACTAGGAATATATTCCCTAGGTACAAGGGTCCTTTTACATTGACCCCCAAGATATAATAATTTATTCTCCTTTACACATCACTGTTCTAGACCCCACTATGAAGCGGTACTCAGCCTGAAGTCCTTCACCATCAGAGCCATGTGCAAAGGACTATCGCTCCATCTTCGTGTGGCTCCTTTTCACAGGAATCTCTATCTAAATGCACATTATTGTCTTGTATATCCAATGGTTGTGCTATCTAGCACAAGATAGCTTTATCTTTGTTTGCACATTGTAAAATCAATGTTAGGTCATAGGACACTAGAGGATAGCAATTATTTGCTTCTGGACTAGACCCCACAATCTTTATAATACAATTTCTAGCCAAATGTTAATTTTGCTATGTGTTACAAGAAATGCACCAAAACTTGGATGACTTGAAGCCATATTTTCCAATTTATAAAGGTTTTGAAATGTGGTACTGATTTTTGAGGTGGCATTTGGATAAAGTATGTGGAAGGGAAAGAGAAATAAGGTGGGATAAGGATATGAGATTTCATTTACCTGAAAGAACAATGACCCTAGAATAGGATTAGTATGTTTTGTTGATTAATGTCAATATAGTCAATGGAACTAACATGATTTCCTAGTGTGTAAAGGTTTAGTCTCATAGATGCTATGTGATGTACTTGGATATCAATCTCCTTGGAATATTAAACATGAAAGTCAAAGAAGAGCTTCATGAAGATATAAGGAAGAAAAGGACAGGCAGCTGCTGCTAAACCAAGATGGCTCCCAATGGTGAAATTCTTGCTGAAAGCACAGCTACGTCATTCATAGGCAAGAGCAGGCCGGCCTGAAGGCATGAACTGAAGGCAGGCAAGAAGTACTGTTTACACAAGTGATCATGGTGTTAAGAGTATCACTTGTATAAATAGATTTATTTTTTTTGGCTGTACTGCAAAGAAGGGTTTGGGTTTAGTAGCTTGACCTAGTGTCTTTAGGTTAGTTACCTAGTAGTAATGCACACCAGGCTTAGCTAGTCCTAATAGACTAAAGAAAGACCTAAGATATCAAGGAAGAAAAGCTATCAAAGTTGGGACAAAATTAGATTGAATTGGACAAATTCCCTATCGTATTACACTCATCGAATGATCTGATGTGAACACTGGAAGGTTCATCGGAAGTTCCAATGTGCATCAGATGGTTACAACGGAACAAGTTTCTAGAGAGGGATGAAGTGAATAGGTCGAGGCGCCAACACTCATCGAATGATCTGCTATTCTCACCAGAAGATGAACAATACACTCATCAGATGTTCCGATGAGCACACTAGAGTATTCATAGGAAGATTTATGTAGAGAGGTTGCTTGGCTTGGAGTTGGTGAGATACATTCACTGGATGTTCTGGTGAAGAAGATTGAAGACCACTGGATGATCTGATGATCTGATGATGTGGCAGTGGACTCAAACGGCTAGTTTCTATTGCACTCACTGGATATTCTAGTGCAAAGAAAAATGTGCTCACCGGATCATCCTCGCAATTCCGAGGAGCGACCCTGTTCAGGACATAGTTAACTGTGATAACAGCCTCACCCCACCAAGAGTTAGCCATACCAGAATTTTGTAACAAGGCGTTAACCAAGTCACAAATAGTTCGGTTCTTCCTTTCGGCTACTCCGTTGGCCTGTGGTGAGTATGGTGGCGTAAATTCATGGATTATGCCACTTTCTTCACAGAATTCGGAGAAATCCCTGGGAATATATTCCCCACCTCGGTCAGACCTCAGTCTCTTTATTGTCTTCCCCAGCTGGTTTTCCACCTCGGCCTTATAGATCTTAAAGTATTCTAATGCTTCATCCTTTGTTCTCAGCAAATAGATATAGCAGAACCTAGTGGCATCATCTATGAGAGTAAAGAAGTATCTCTTGCCACCCTTGATTAATATTCCATTCATCTCACAAAGATCAGAATGGACCAGCTCAAGTGGCGAGGTGCTTCTCCCCTCGACCGTATGAAATGGTTTACGGGGCTGCTTTGCTTGCACACACACCTCGCACTTATGGCTCTTATCATACTTATATGAAGGAATAAGATCCATCTTGCTCAAACGCACAATTGCTTCATTATTAACATGACATAAGCGAGAATGCCAAATATCAATGTTCTTATTAGAATATGAAGAATAGAAAATATTTGCAGAGCTATCAAGAGTAGAAATGCGGAACATGCCTCCGCAATTATAGCCTTTTCCTACAAACGACCCACACCTGGTCATCACTACTTTATTTGACTCAAAGACTAATTTTATTCCTTGCCGGCACACCATCGATCCACTGAGTAGATTGCGGGTCATGGCAGGCACAAATAGTACATTCTTCAGGACAAGAATCTTGCCGAAAGTCAGCTTCAGGCTCACTTGTCCTACTCCACGCACTGCTGCCGAGACCCCGTTCCCCATCAGTACGGATCCACAGTCTGTGCCCTGGAGAGAAGTAAAACATGTCTGATCAGCACAAATATGCCTTGTAGCACCTGTATCAACCCACCAACTTACTAGTGAATTTGCCATAAAGACCTCAGGTACATACCCACTAGTGGCGTCGCCTTTACCGGCATTATCGACCGTTGCAACTGCCACATGTACTTGGGCTTTGGCTGCCTTCTGCTGGTCAGGTGTTGGCCCCTTGCCCTTACGATCGCGACATCTGTTGGCCTTATTGATCCAACCCACCGCAGACGTAGCAGATAATCTCGGGCTTCTTCTTCTTCTTCATAGTATTAGTCTTCGGTCCAAAGAAACCAGGCTTGGCCTTCTCTTTCTTCACATTCTTCCCAGGATGGTTCTTGTGCTCAACAAGATTAGCTTGAGCAGGCGTCTTCGCCCCACCATAACCTGCCTTTGACTTCTCTTCGACATTTATAGCAGCAATGAGCTCATTAAGAGTCAATCGTTGTTTTAAGTGTCGACGTGCAGTGACAAAGTCACGCCAAGAAGTAGGCAGCTTGGCCAAAATAGCATTAACCAGAAAGTTCTCCGGGAGGACACAACCATATTGGCCTAAGTCACGCACGATCAGCTGTAACTCATGAATTTGTTCCATGACTGATCTGCTATCTCCCATACGAAAGTTCAGGTAGCTTGCCACCATGAAGGACTCATTGCCATTATCACTTTCAGCATACTTGTCATTCAGCTCCGTCCACACCTTCCGTGCTTCCCCGAATCCCACGTAGACGTCGAAGAGCCTGTTTGACAGAACAGCCAGGAGACGTGCAAGGGCTGAGGCATTTGCCTTCTCCCAACGGGCCCTTAACGCATCGAGACGAGTTCTTTCGACCTCGTCTAGCACGGCTTCCCCTTGAGGAGCGGGCGGCTCTTCGGTGAGGACCCAGAATAATCCGAGCTCCATCATCCACAGCCTCGTCCGGGCCTGCCAGCGCTTAAAGCCGGTTCCATCGAAGCTCTCAGGCTTAATCGCGTCCGAGGACGATGGTGGTGGAACAAAGGAGCTAGAGCTAGCCATCACAGAAGCTATTGGATTTCTGGATTGTTGAAATATGTGCGATATAAATAGCATATATATACATATTCCTCTAAGGAGATAATAAAAACAGTAGATCACATATAACAAAGACAAGAATATGAAATACATGTCTTTCATACCATGAGCACTGAGAAGGTAAACCATAAATAAAATCTGAATTGAACTAGATGACATATTCATATGGCTCTCAGACTGTTCATATCAGTTGGCTCCAGATCAATAAAGATCTGCTCCCAAGCTGACCACTAAATCATCTCACTAATTAAGCTAGAACATGATATCACACCTAGATGACAACCTTAATTTACAATTATCTGAATTCCACAAATTCCTGGCTATAACAACAAGTATATCTTTACTGAAAATCAGAATTCAACACATAGCCAGCATCAAGCTCTTTACTGAAAATCAGAATTCAGCACACAGCCAGCATCAAGCCTTCTCAGAACTAATTAACAAAACTTTAAAACCTTTCTGCACAAGGGACAGAAAGTAATCTAGAATCTATTCCAAGCTGCTGAGTGCTGAGCAATCTCCACAATGTGCTGAATTCAGAAATACTTGCTACTCAAGTCCAGGAGTGAAAATTAACAAGCAGTGATAGATAACTCAAGCAAAATCAGCACACAGGAGATCAGACTCCTTCTAATCAAAATTGAAGGATCATATCACTGCTCATGCAAATTGCAGACAGAGAATCAAGGTTGTATCTATTGTACTCAACATTCTAACTCAATTTCAATGAAATTCGTCATCACAGAGCAATTGTATCATGCATCTATTAGTTCAGATAAGTGGAATAGAGAACTCACAGTGAATATGCTGGAAAGGCTGGAGAGTGAGGCAAGGCACAGCACGAATGCCGCAGTCCCAGAAATCCAATCAATCGACTTTGTCGTCGGATGGAGGGAAGACGGAGATACAATACCTCAACCGCACCACCTCTGCAGTGCGGGCGAACCTCGGCAGCGCAGCTCCGAGCACCAACAAGATACCTCAAGTGCTGCAAGAGCTTAGGCCAAAGCCTCGGTTGGAGTCCAAGCTCTCAACCCCGAAGCTCAAATCATAGAGAGGAAAAGAGGGGAAAACCCAAAAGTGTGAGATGCCCACTGTGATCTCGTGCCCAGAATCCAAGCCAAGACTTGGTAGAAAAAGAGGAGAAGGCGGCGAACAACTTACGGTGCAGAGGAGCCCCTCCGAACCCTCCGCGAGCCCATCCCTATCCGGACCATCAGACGGCCAGCACACGCCCGGTATCTCCCAGCAGAGCTGCATCGCGAGAAAAACTGAGAAGTGGTTCCAGCCGCCGCAGCCGCCTCCCCCCGAAGGGGATTTTTTTCCTTTTTCTCCCCCTCATCTGTTCAGCCGACACCATTTAGGACACACCCACTTGGGCCTATCCAGATGAAGGCCTAGTCACAGCAAAGATTCGGCCCAGAGAGCAAAACCACATTGAAATTTCTAAAATAAATACAGCACAAACTTCATTTCATTTCTTCCTTCCCATCAAAACGTACATGGTAATCCCCTAAAATGGCCCACGTGGTGTAAGGGCGATCAGTAAAGTTCCGTGAGGTTGTACCACATGTACAATTAGGCATCCATATCCAAGTTGCCAAGCAAGTTGATCTGGACTTCAGTGTTCGCTCTCCGGAGTCCACAGACTAACAACATATCCATCACCGGTTCTTTTTGTTCTTCTTCAAGTCAAAGCAAGAGAACATTCCGAGTCCCTTCCACCTCGGCCGCCTGCCCGCCTCCCCCCTTGACCTGTTCCACTGAACGCTAGTTCCACCATCTCCTACCTCCTCCCATCGTTACATATATATCCCAAGACCCGGCAACTCAGAATCACAAACACACAAACAAAGCATTCTCCTTGCGCTGAGTGCTCTCAAGATACTCCATTGGCGCGGCCATTGCCCTGCTCTCAGCCTCTCACCAGCTCCAATCCCAGCGACCACCTGCAAAACAATGGCTTCTTCTCGCTACGTGGCCATGAGCCTTGCTCTGCTCCTGCTCATGAGCCTGCGACCGTCAAGCGCGCGGCTGCTCCGCCCGACGGGGAACGACGGCGAAGGCGTCTCCAGAGGCATCGTGGATGCAGCTAAGGAGGTGAAGGAGGCCGTCGTCGACAAGTATGCGCCGCTCCTCCTCGCCATGCTGCCGAGGGGGCCCGTGACGCCGTCCGGCCCGAGCGGCGGCACGAATGATGTCCCCCGGAATTAGTCGACTACCAGCACCGGCGGCCGTTTGACTTCGTGGTCGACTGGCCACATGGAGATCTGTACGGCTTACCGGTAGGCTAGATCCATTTATTGATAGTGGGTGGGCTGTTATTGATTAGTTCTGTGACTTAGCTTTCATGTACAAAATACAGTGGATTGGTAGGTTTGTACGGGCGTATAGTATGGGCATACAGTCTTATACCATTCTTTTGTTTGTCGTCTGTATTTCTGAAATCTTTGAAAGAGAGTTAGCAAGTAAGTACAACTGTGCACGTTTGAGTTACACAAACAGATGGAAAATATCAGAAGATTGACTAGGAGCAATTGCTCGTTTACACATTGAAAAGTGAGCTGTGTTTTAAAAAGGGAATAAATAAAAAATGTGGAATAGAAAACTTTCAGCTATCGTGAGCATTTCTCCATACGCAGCAGAAGGGACGGCATTGATCGCTTTACTTCGTTTCCCTACGGTGGAAGAGTAAGAGTAGTAGTGTCTTTTTCCTTGCTATTTTCTTAGTTTTGAAGTTCCTTAATCAAATCCGTAGTTCATTGGATCAGATCGATAATAAAGATGCCTTCACCACAGTGGGGAAAAATAATGATGACACATCAATGTTTAGTACTATACTATTTGTGTTTGTTATATGGTGCGTTAATATGAAGTAAGTGTTTAGTTGCATTAAAAAAAGTGAGAACTATCATACTTGGATTTGAATTCTTGACTCGGTGAGGTGAGTTAAAGTACCTCCCAATTTTACTTGCTAAGGGTTCCTACTTCATTAAAGGGGAATAAGAAACACAGCAAGTAAAAAAGAAATATGGAATCTCTTACAAAAACAACTAGAAGATATTAAGGACACAGAGGATTGAGGAAATGATTTGTTTTAGAAGTTAAAACTATAGAGTAAAACCCGAGCTCTCTTTCAAGGTTCAAGTGATTTGCAAGAGAGTGACCTTCGTACTCTGTACATGAAATTTGTAGCCAATTCGCCAAATCAATTACCTTTTTCTCATAATTATTTAATCATCATTAGTTCAATTAACTCTAACATTCTTATATTCGTTATTAATACGGTGCACGCTAGTGACATGTTTTTTAATATCAAATCCAATATGAGCTGTCGGACATAAAAAAGGGTATCATCAATTTCGAAGGAACGATAACCCTCAAAGGTGATGATTTTTTTTCAGCATTACTTATAAAGAAAATACTAGAGAAATGAATAAAAAATAGAAATTTAATTATTAGTAGTGGATATATGGAAATTGGGGCTGGCAAAGGAAAATAGGAGGTGGGATGAATTTAATCCTTTATTTGAATGCAGGTTAGGGATATAGCTGGGGTTAAGGAATGGGATATGATACCTCATTTTTCAACCGTTCAAATCCAAGGGTGGGTGTGGGTTTGGGCGGGATGGAGCTACAAATCCTGGAGAAATTATAGTTTTACCCTTGAAAAAGATTCCCTAGATAAGGCATTCCTCATTGCAGCCGTCGCCAAACTTTACTCACATATGTTCGCAGAGAGATGACAATATTGAACATGTTGTTTACAACTCCAGATGACTTCAAACATGAGTGGGTTCATCAGGTGCTTTAAAGTGCTAAATATATGGTGTATATAGAGCTCTAGTGTTCCCTTTTATGTAGCATAAGCAGTATATCATGATCGCAAAGGTCAGTGATAGTGTCCTTCCATGGTTAACCAAAAGTATGAACTCCATTTTGCATAGTGGCAAGCTGTTTATTTTGATGCAATATGTGTTGTCAACAAGGAAAGTTGGTGTCAATGAACATGTACAGTATTAATGGAGTCCATGTATGCATGTATGCCTTCATGAATCTCTTTCAAAAACTTATTTGCTCGATACTTGTTTTGTTTGCATGCACTTTCTGCAAGCATATTTAATCAATAGTGATAGTTGTTTCTGTGATTGTTTCATAAACCTTGTATTTTGGTCACTTAAAATTTAATTCTATATTCCTATTTCATTCTATGTGTACAATGACATTTTGTATATGCATAACACATATAATATAAATAAAAAACCTAGAGACTAGATTTCGAGCGTGCATGCTCTTATTGTGCGGCAGGCACGCTCAGATCAGCCGTGCATGCTAACTGCCTGAAATTTAGCCATGTCCATTTAGTTAAGGGAGCCTTATTCCTTTTTTGTTTGGCGATCAATTCCAACGAGCTGGTTTACAATTCGACGCTCGCTTTGTTGTTATTTCAGGATATATCACTTCATTACATCACTGACGTAGGACCCCACGAACCTACATGTCTCAATGAGACATTGAGTGCCACATCTAAAGTGCTAAAGAGTGAAACGGGCAAATCCCGAAAATTTGTGTTTTCCAACCTAAGGACTAAATGGTCAAGGGAAAATTAATTTGCTCGTAAAACTCTCGAAGACTTCTTTTCTGTTGTGTTTATTCCGGGTCGTAATCGTAATAGATGACGAGTGATACTCATCATCTCGAATATGTTATTAATAACTAGTCATAAGTGATCAGTAAAGGATCTATCACTAATGAGATCATTGGTTACATATGATAAGTGACATGTCATCAACTATGGCACGTCACTTATGATTGACAAACGTTTTTATCATTTTTTGGCAAAAACAAATTAAAAAATATTTTTTTACTCGAGCCATCGTAACGTAGAATCATCACCACTCGTCACGTATCACATGTGATTTTTCACATTATTTTAATACTTTGCGTTCTAACGGAATCGAACCTGCGACCTAGCCTCGCGCGCGTACCACCCTTACCATCTCACCCTCATGCATTTTGAAGAAGGTCAGCGATGCTATCCTTTTAACTTTTTTTTGGCTGAAGTTCATGTGACAGGTCACTGTTACGACCATATCACCAGTGATTTTATTGGTGATGAGGTCATAACAATGACTCATCACCGATACTTATTTTCATTTTGGCAAATAAAATAGGTGATCTGGAGTGCTTTTAGTAAAAATGACATAAGTTTTACATACAGACTTCGATTTTGATGTTTTTTTATTCTACGGACATCTATAGAAAAAATTACATCTGTTCCTCCCCGACTTTATCGGGTTCAGAGAATTTTTTGAGGCCAACCAAAGCTTGGAAGATTAAGTTCTCGTCTCCGGAAGTTTCTGCACCGTTTTTAGAACGCGTGTTTGTGTCTATAGCCACCACCTCTTATATCAAACTTGAGAAAAATTGTATAATAATTCCTATTCTAGTGCTGCCGAGGTGAGAAAAAATAAGAAAAAAATAATTTTTTTGACCTACTATACATATATATGAGTATATGTGCATGTACTTCTGCATAGAGAAAAATATTGTGCATATATATATTTTGTATATGTAACTACATAAACCTAAGTATATGTATGAATACTTAGGGTTGTATATATATACACACAATATATGAAATGATATCTTTATGTATTGATCAAGTTATTGGTGATGGGTCACAACTTGATCTGTTACTAATCATCAGTTATGATGATTCGTCACGGATGAGTTAGTTATTGATCACAGGTTAAATTGTGACCCATCATCAATAATTTGCTAGGATGATCTGTTACTTATAAGTTGTAATAGGTGACGGGTCATAATTACAACCTATCATCTATGACTGATTTAGGATGATTCGTCACTTATGATAAGTTATAAGTAATAGGTCATAACTATAGCCCGTCACTTTTATTATAAATGACGAGTCATATTATGATCCGTCACTCATTTTATATCTCATTTATCTATTTTTCACGTAGTGAATGGATAATTTTATATCACTGCTTAATTTATTTGGTTTTTTTTTGGTAAGAGTGAATCTTTAATTTAATTTTTAAAACTTTAAATCGATCTAAAGACTAAAAAAAAATACAAAACATACATCTCTAACCATAATAGGTTGAGTTTCTATTCTTCACCCAACACAAATCATGGGCGTTAACATGTCACCCTAGTCACAAACCGGAGGTGCAAAGTGCAAGCGTTGACAGGGCCCAACCGAGCCATGAACTGAGTCGGTGACCCAAGTCAAAGTAGCTACACCGCGCACCGGTATTCAGGGGCAAATCCATCGTAGAGTGAGCGAGGGCATAGACCTCCGCTCAAATTGGTTTAGCTTTTTTTAATGAAGTTATAAAGATTCAATCACTGTTATATCTTGCTTATTTTTTGGATCAGTCCGCCCCAACCGACAGTGGCAGCAGCTGTTATGGGGGAGGTGCACTAGCGGACACGGTATGTGCCGTGTCCCGGCCGTTGATTCTCCTCTCACGTTCCCATTCCCAAGCCGGCGGGAAGAGACTCAGGCCTTGTTCGGAAGCATTGTAATCTTTTAGATATGTAAATGGTTTCCATCTGTAATTTTTTGTGCACAAGAAAATTCTTTTTTGGTAAAATGTTATTTAGGTAAAAGCACTCCATCAACTGAGTAAAAAAAAGAACACAGAAAATCATAGAAGAACGATGGTGCTTGTCTCCACGAGCTCATCGCCGCTCGGCTCACTGCTCTGACGCAGGCTTGTTGCAAGAGCGCGGGATCGATGACCTCACGCGGAGTCGCCGCTAGCCAGCCGTCTTCAAGGGTTGCCGTCGCTCACCAGCCATCGCCAAGGGTCACCACCATGGTCGGCGCTCGACCGAGGTGAGCACTGAACTCGGTCGAGCCCGATAGATGTTGTTTTATTTTTCAGATCGTGTTACGCGTTTTTTTTATTTCGACAGAATGGGTCTAAACCGCCGTAAAAGATGTGGGCTAACCAATCTTCCAAACACCAATTTCCAGCCTACTAAAAATGTAATAAGGTAATTTAGAGGAATTTTGAATCTAAAACCAAACTTCCAAACAGGCCCTCAAGAATCTACCGAGGGCGTTCGCCTTGCGTTCGGCCTGGGCGAGGCCGGCCGGACGGGCTAGTGGTGGAAGACAAGATCACCGCACAGTTCAGCACGCCCACTGCAGTTGCCACGCCATGTACCTGCAACTAGTGGCAAGTTGTTGAGTCGGTGACTCGGTGTCGCTCGTCCACAGGATCAGCGGCGGTGTAGAAAAAAAGCGTGTCGAGTAGGTCAGCACGCGTCCTGGAAAAGTTAATGCCGCCGGCTGCTCCGCGGCTGCACCGCCCTCTGTTCGTGTCTGCGCTACTTCACTGCAGTTTCCCAGCCCGCAACAGATAGCGCTTCATGGGTGTAGGAAGGGAGCAAAACAGAGAAAGGTACGAGTTACCCTATTGGGGAATTATATATATATATATATATATATATATATATGCATAATTATATATTTATTTGGAAAAATGGCAAGACTACCCTTACTGTCGGCCGCTGGATGGACGACAATAAGGTGTCACCCATCTAACAAGCAATATCTTATAAGTCACACAATCAAATCGGTCAGAATTAAATAAGGCCGGTTACCTAGTGGTCACATCTTGGTATCGCCCGTTGGATGAGTGATATATTAGTGTCGTCTGTCCAAAGGTGACACATTCGTTGGGTGCGTGCTCCTATAAGCCCACTAAAAAGGTGTCATCCATTGAATGAGCTATACCTTTTCAATATAAAAAGTGTGCTGTGCGCTCGGCTGACGTCAGTTGGCTCATTTGCTCGTTTCCTACACGAGAGAAGCAGGAGAAAGAGCACTAAGAGGGTGAGAGGAGAAGAGAGGGGAGGGAAGGAGGAAAAAGAAGCGAAGCCCCGTAGAAATAAAAGGTAATTTTTTTTAAAATCTGATAGGATAACCACTAGTGGTAGGTTTTGAAATAGGTTAGAGGTTAGATCTAGGGTTTAGACATAGGTTAGAATGTAGATCTAGGTTTAGAACTAAGGTTAGATACAATTTAGATATTAGATGTAGTATGTAGGTATATGTTAGCAATTAGATGTAGTATGTAGACATAGGTTTGGAATTAGATATAGGATTTAGACATAATTTAAATGGAACTTAGCTAATAGATGTAGATCTTAGAGCTGTTAGATTTAGCGTTGTTAGGATTTTTCTTTTTGCAATATAGAGTAAATATTGGATCATCTTTTTAATCAATTTGGCAATATTAAGATGTAGATTTACGTGTGTTTTATTTATGTTTTATCGGAATAATGGTAGGATTCTATATCGATGGTTGACAAGTATATCAGATAAATGATAGTTTATGGGACAGTGAAATATTATATAGTCCGAAGGGGTAGTGTTGTCAGTCTTTGAGTCAATGGACAAGAGTATATCCATACCTATGCAAAAGAGTGTCAAGCATTTATATGATTGGTTGATGTAGGGTTTCAAAATAGACCACAAGATTTAAGAGATGACCATTAGTATTGTGGACAACCATATGAGAGATGGTGTGTACTGGGAGGTGTGCCCGCTTAGAGAAAATCAAGTTTTGACGAGGTACCTACATGATGTAGTGGAAAGATGTTGACCACTATGTTGCTTGTGTAATGGAAGAATAAGGAGGGAGTTAGAGAAATACAAGATGGGGGTATGTTGAGGAGGAAGAGGGTGCTGAGGAGGAGGGTAATTAGGATGACAAACCAGATGCCAGTGAGGCATTGACTGTTACAATTGAACTCATCAGTGAGGCAAACGAGGGGAACAAATTTTTTCTCTAATTGGACAGATGTAGCGGGATAATCTTGAGGCTGACTAAACTCCTGAATATGACATATCGGATGATGAGGATGATGCTCTTGTCCCTACGGACTAGAATAATCTGAATTTTAATAACCTTATGATGAATGAGGGGAATCAGATGCCTTAGAAGTATACTCAGAATGAGGTAACTAAGGAGACTAGGTACCCTACCAATCAGACCATGAATGATATTGTGATTCAATGGGCAACATCGCTTCGGTGATAGTTTTATATTGTGAAGTCAAGCAAGAAAGAGTACGATGTGAAGTACGTGAAGGAGAGTTATCGTGGCGGGTGCATGACTTCAAGGGAAAGTGGGTTGAGTAGTGGGAGGTGTCAATTGTGGTGGACCACAATTACACGCTAGATGAGCTTGAGCCGAGCCACATTAACTTGACATCAGGATTTGTTGCTAATGTGATGTACGCCCAGATTGTGGGCAACGTTAACTACAAGCGAGGGTCCATAATCAAGGCAATTGAGAAGGAGTATCGGTACACTATTAGCTACAATAAGGTATGGAGGGTGAAGATGAAGGAAATTGAGATGAGGTTCAGGATCTACATTGCGTCATTTGACATTCTTTCTCGCTTGCTGATGAGCCCATAGCTTCTTTGGATACGATCAATACTGCCAATAATCCTCAAATCATATAAGGTCCAATTACAAGACCACGTGCACGATAATTAGACCACCAGGTGAACTCGTTTCTCGCTGTTCATGTTTCCTTGGATGGATTACTACTAAATTCTTGTGATATTTTATTGCTTAGGAATGAGGGATAAGCACTACAACCTTATCTGGACGTCACCCCTCGAAGGCTAAGTCTACTCTAACTCGAGGCTGGGCTCTGGTAGAAGTCGTGGTCGTGGTCGAGTCTCAAGATAGCATGTCAATAAAACGGACATAACTCTCTCATACGAAGTTCATTTTAAGCATTCTTGGACTTGCTAGAAAGCTTATATCGAGCCCTTTCCAATGGATCTATGCTCCACCAAATATTACTTATAGTTTAGTCAGAGTCGAAGGAATAAGGTGCTGCATCACCGTTCTGGACCCTGTCAGGTTTTATAATCGTGTCGAGGTTGGAGTCCAGGTTGTGCATGCCTCTTTTAATGGCTGTACAACCCTAGGTTGACCCCCTCATGCCCCCTTATAAATATACAGTAGCCGTCATAGTTTAGGCTCGGGTTTAGCTTAGATTATTTTGTTTTAGACAGTTTCACCATTTATCGGTTTGTTGAACCCCAAATTCGTGTATTTCATTGGTAATTACCAATATTCAGATTGAATCTATCTGTTCTTGCTTGTGTTCTCGATTCATTTACAAGAAAAGCTTTCTTGGTGAGGTCAACCGTGTCTTGGCATGGTTGATAACCCTAGAGTAGTGGTGTATTGGTTGCGAGGGTTCTCGATCTGTTCTGTTCAAAGCCTTTGGATCATCAACGTTGAAGCTCCACCAATCGACTTATCATATTACCTTTCGGAAGATCGGGTAAACACGCATCAAGTGGTATCAGAGCCTCAGTTACCTTTTAGGTAATCTCAGTCCAAAAAATTACCCCACAAAAATATTTAGATCATAGTTATTCCGCTATCCAAACCACTTTGAGCTTTTCACAATTTTGTTTTCAGTTTTCGTGTTATTGAGTTTGAGTCTATCATCAGTGTCTTTGTTGCTGGTCGAGTCATCATGTTCTAGTTTTTAGTTTCGAGTCTTTGCTATCTAAGTCATCGTGTATCTCGAATTGTCCTTGTCTGCTTTAGTCGAGGTTGTGTCACAGGCCGTGTGGACAACTAGTCAAGTTTGACCATCAACTCAGGTTCTACTACTAATCGTGTTTGACCACCTACTCCGCTTCGACCACTAGTTGGTTTGACCATCAACTCAGGTTTGACCACTAGTTGTCTTCGATCACCTACTCGAATTCGACCCTCTACTCGAGTTCGACCACTAGTCAAGTCGACCATCTACTCGGGTTTGACAACTTGTCACTCCGACCACCCACTCGGGGTTCCGACTAGTCATTCTGACCATCCATTCGGGGTCCGACCAGGTACTCCGACCACCCACTTGGGTCCGACTACCTAGTCGCCATAACCACCTAGTCGGATTCGCACACCTTCTCAGATTCGACCACTTAGTCAGAGTCATCCACCTTCTCAGATCCAACCACCATAGCCAAATTTTAGAGAGAGAGAGATGGAGTTTGTGACCTATATACCTCTTTTGACTTAGAAAAATTAGTAGAAGAGTTTTGAGTTTGTGTCACATTTGCAAAAAAAAGAAGAGAGAGAGAGAGAATTAAAAAAAAGAATCAGTTTGCATTACGAATTTTGTTTCATTGTGCTTGTATCTGATATAGTCTTTAGCTTGCTTAAGCAAGTTCTAGGAACGTGATCGGGCCAACAACTGTGACGAGTACTGCAGACTTTTATTCAGCTTTGCTAATCTGATTTCATTAATTACTATTCCTTGCTACTAAATATTATCTATCCAAGCTATACCTTCTTTTTATCAGAACGGTATCTTCCCTTGCAACTACCTCACTCGCACCCGATAAGGTATCACGAACCAGCCACCGGTTGTGTCAATTGCGGTGATTGGTAAGAACACTTGCAAGAGTGTGGTAAGACGCTTGAGAGTGTATGACTCCACCTCCACCACCTAGTAGTTGATAGGGATAATTTATCTTTTGTTATTTTCTATCTTCGATTAACCATGGCAGGAGAAGCATCGGATGTGAAATAGTGTGTTTTAAGGGAAGAACTCACAATGTTGTTGGATGATCATCGACAAACAATTAATGACGACATCGACAAGAAGCTTGCGGGAACCAATACCGCATTGCAACGACTTAATGAAAGCATTGCAATACTCAATACATGCTTTGATCGATTGGTTAATCCGCCACCGAACAATGGTCGAGTGGATCCTCATGGTGTAGCCTATAAACAAGGGGAGTCCATCGCAGATGATGAAATTTTGAGACAAGAACACGACGCCTTTGATGAACGACAACGGGACTAATTAAACTTCAACTGTCAAGGTATGAGAGGTAATAATTTTCAGCAACATAACCTACGTATTAATGATGATCCATTTGCGAAGGTTAAGTTTACTATACCATCTTTTGAGGGTGGTTATGATGCTGAAAGATATTTAGATTGGGAGATGACGGTAGAACAGAAGTTGAATGCTCATTTAGTTCCTGAAGTGCATAGCGTTAGGCAAACCACTAGTGAATTTAAAAAATTTGCAATCATCTGGTGGAATAGGGTATGCATTGACGGATTAGCGCCTACTACATGAAATGCTTTAAAGGTTATTATGCATAACAGATTTGTTCCACCCTCTTTTAAACATGATTTTCATAAGAAATTGCAGCACTTAAACCAAGGTGATAGATCCGTAGAAGAATATTATCAGGAGCTTCAAATTAGTATGTTGTGTTGTGATATTATTGAGGATGAAGAGGCTGCAATGACACGCTTTTATGGAGGGTTAAGGCGTGAAATTCAGGACATAGTTGATTACAAAGAATACGATAGTGTTTCTAGATTGTTCCAACTTACGTGTTTGGCAGAAAAAGAATTACAGGGATGACAACAGAGCCCAAGGAGCAATTTTGGAAGCACGACCACTTCAAAATCAACACTGGAATAAGTCAAAATAGGTAAGCAAATTCGTAAGTGTGCAGGGGCCAACCAAGAGCTCTTCTTCAGTTGCTTCTACAAGTCAGCGAGACAATGAGCCACCGTTGCAAGGCAATGAGCCACGTCATGAAAGATTGCCCAAGTCAGCGAGCGTACATTGTAATAGAAGACGGTGGATATGTAAGTGCTAGTGATGTTGATGATGAATATACTCTTGTAGCTAAACATGCAGGTGATGAGGATGGACGTGAGATGGATATCGACCATGAGGAAGTGTTCGATGCCATTGTCGCGGAGGATTATTGGACTCTCATTGTGCAGTGAGTGTTAAGCACTCAAATGGAGCAAGCGGAACAGCTACAATGCCATAATTTGTTTTAGATGTTCCTCATAGTCAAGGATTATCATGTTCGAGTCATTATTGATGGAGGAAGCTGCAACAACTTGGTAAGTTCAGATAT
This sequence comes from Phragmites australis, assembly GCF_958298935.1. Lineage (NCBI taxonomy): Eukaryota > Viridiplantae > Streptophyta > Magnoliopsida > Poales > Poaceae > Phragmites > Phragmites australis. Next base: position 16,299,395 of record NC_084931.1, read on the forward strand.
AATCAAGAAGCTTGCCTTGCTGACAAGAAACCATCATCACCCTTATCATATTCAATGGTTCAACAACAGTAGTAAGGTGAAGGTAATGTAAACAGTTAGGGTGTATTTTTCTATTGGTTCATACCATGATTGTGTTGATTTCGATGTAGTGCCCATGCAAGCATGTTCACTTTTATTAGGACGACCATGAGAGTTTTATAATAATGCAACACATCATGGTAGAAGTAATAATTACACCCTTATGCATAGAAGAAAGAAAATAACTTTTCTACCTTTAACCCCTACTGAAATTATGAAATGTGAACAAGAGATAGCTGAAAATAAGAGAAAAGAGTTTGAGAATGAATTTGAAAATCAATAAATAGCGGAAAATGTTTTTTCACCCAAAAAGGAGAAAGCAACAACAACTTAGTTTCACTGAAAGGGTGTGTTATGCTTGCTACTAAATCTGATCTTACTGAAATTTATGCTAATAAGCTACCATGCTATTCTTTGATATGCAAAGAGGTCTTACTTTCACTCGAGAATATATCTAGCTCTTTGCCTCCTGCTGTTGCTAATCTTTTGCAGGAGTTTTTGGATGTATTTTCAGCTAAAGTTCCCCCGGGATTACCACCAATTCGAGGTATAGAATATCAAATTGATTTGATTTTGGGAGCAACTTTGCCAAACCGTGCTGCATATAGGACCAACCCGGAAGAGACTAATTAAATTCAGCAACAAATCTAAGACCTTTTAGATCGCGGGTACGTACGAGAAAGTCTTAGTCCTTGTGATGTTCCTATTCTTTTGGTTCCTAATAAAGACAATAGTTAGCGTATATGTTGATTGTAGATCCATTAATAATATTACTATAAAATATTATCTCCTTATCCCTAGGTTAGATGATATACTTGATGAGTTGAGTGGTTCTATAATTTTCACTAAAATTGACTTGTGAAATAGATACTACCAAATTAGGATGCAACTTGGAGATGAATGGAAAACTATATTTAAAACTAAGTTTGGCATGTATGAGTGGTTAGTAATGCCTTTTGGGTTAACTAATGCACCCAGTACTTTCATGTGATTGATGAACGAAGTTTTACGTGCTTTCATTAGAAGATTTGTGGTGGTATACTTTGCTGATATCTTGATTTATAGTCAGTCACATGAGTCACACTCTGATCATCTACGTGTTGTTTTTAATGCTTTGAGAGATGCACGTTTGTTTGGTAACTTCGAAAAGTGCATCTTTTGCACGGATCGAGTTTCTTTTCTTGGCTATGTTGTTACTCCACAGTGAATAGAGGTGGATGAAGCAAAAATTGAAGCCATAAAGAGCTACCCCTAAGACTGTTACTTAAGTGAGAAGCTTTCTTGGTCTTGCAGATTTCTATCAGCGCTTTGTGTGGGATTTCAGCACCATTGCTGCCCCATTGAATGAATTAACGAAGAAATGAGTGGTTTTCAAATTAGGACCTGCACAAGAACAAGCATTCAAGTTGTTGAAAAAGAAGCTCACCCATGCTCCATTGCTCCAACTCCCTGATTTTGGTAAGACCTTTGAACTAGAATGTGATGCTAGTGGGATTGAAATTGGGGGTGTGCTAATTCAAGAAGGTAAACTTGTTGCTTATTTCGTGAGAAATTAAGTGGGCCAAGTCTAAATTATTCCACTTATGATAAAATATTGTATACTTTAGTTCGTGTGCTTGAAACTTGGCAATATTATCTATGGCCCAAAGAATTTGTAATACATTTTGATCATGAATCCCTGAAACATATTAGAAGTCAAGCTAAATTGAATAAACGACATGCTAAATAGGTCGAATTTATTGAGTCTTTTTCATATGTCATAAAACATAAGAAAGAAAAGAACAATGTGATTGCTAATGCACTTTCTAAGCGTTATACCCTGTTATCTCAACTTGATCATAAGATTTTTTGTTTAGAGACCATTAAGGACTTATATGCTACTGATTTGGATTTTAAAGAAGTGTTTTAACATTGTAAAGAATGAAAAACATGAAATAAATATGTGCTGAATGAAGGATTGCTCTATCATGCTAACAAGCTATGCATTCCAGCTAGCTCTGTTCGTCCTTTATTATTATAGGAGGCACATGGAGAAGGACTGATGGCACATTTTGGAGTAAAGAAAACTGAAGATATGCTGGCCGACCACTTCTTTTGGCTAAAGATGAGACAAGATATCGAACGCTACGTGTCCCGATGCACCACTTGCAATAAAGCTAAGTCTCGCTTGAATCTATATGGTCCTTATATGCCTCTTCCTGTTCCTAGTGCACCATGGAAGGATATTTTTATGGATTTTGTTTTAGGACTGCCTAGGACAATGAGGGGGAGGGATAGCATATTTGTAGTTGTGGATAGATTTTCTAAAATGGCACATTGTATACCTTGTCACAAGAGTGATGATGCTACAAACATAGCTGATTTGTTTTTCAGGGAAATCGTTCAACTACATGGAGTGCTCAATACTATCGTCTCGGATCATGACATAAAGTTTTTGAGTCACTTTTGGAGATCATTTTGGAATACATTGGGGACGAAGCTATTGTTTTCTACAACGTGTCATCCCCAGACTGACGGTCAAACAGAGGTTCTCAAACGTACATTATTGTCCATGTTACGGGCTGTCTAAAGAAAAAATTGAGGATGTGGCAAGAATGTTTACCGCATATTGAATTTGCTTACAATAGGTCGGTACACTTCACCACCAAGGTATTTCTGTTCCAGGTAGTGTATGGATTTAATCCCCGTGCTCATATTGATTTACTACATTTGCCTACTTTTGAAAGACTTAATTTAGATGCTAAGAAGCGTGCTGAATTTATTCTTAAGTTGCATGAAACAACTAAAAAGAATATAGAGAGCATGACTAAAAAGTATAAGATTGATGGAAATAAAGGTAGGAAGGAAATAAAATTTGAACCGGATGATTTAGTTTGGTTCCATTTGAGGAAGGATAGGTTTCCAGAACTAAGAAAATCAAAATTGATGTCTAGAGCTAATGGATCATTTAAGATAATTGAGATAATCAATGACAATGCATACAAATTGGACCTATTTGTAGATTTTGGGGTTAGTCCCACATTTAACATTTCAGATTTGAAGCCCTACTTGGGAGAAGAAGACGAGCTTGAGTCGAGGACGACTCCAATTCAAGAGGGGGAGGATGATGAGCCTATGGCTCCTTCAGATACGATCAATACTGCTAATAATTCTCAAATCATACAAGATCCAAGTACAAGAGCACGTGCACGACCATTAGACCACCAGGTGAACTCGTTTCTCGCTGTTCATATTTCATTGGATGGATTACTAATAAATTATTGTGATATTTTATTGCTTAGGAACAAGGGAGAAGTACTACAACCTTACCCAGACGTCACCCCTCGAAGGCCAAGTCTACTTAGACTCGAGGTTGAGCTCTGGTTGAAGTCATGATCGTGGTCGAGTCTCAAGATATTACGTCAGTAAAACGGGCATAACTCTCTCATACAAAGTCCATTTTATGCGTTCTTAGACTTGCTGGAAAGCTTATATCGTGCCCTTTCCAATGGATCTATACTCGACCAAATATTCCTTATAGTCTAGTCAAAATTGAAGGAATAAGATGTTATATCACCGTTCTGGACCCTGTCAGGTTTTGTAATTGTGTCGAAGTCGGAGTCCAGGTTATGCACGCCTCTTTCCACAGCTGTACAACCCTAGGTTGACCCCATCATGTCCCCCTATAAATATACGGTAGCCGTCATAGTTTAGGCTCTGGTTTAGCTTTGATTATTCTATTTTACACAGTTTTGCCATTTATCAGTTTGTTGAACCCCAAACTTGAGTACTTCATTGGTAATTAGCAATATTCAAATTGCATCTACTTGTTCTTGCTTGTGCTCTCGATTCGTTTGCAGGAAAAGCCTTCTTGGTGAGGTCAACCGTGTCTTGATACGGTTGATAACCACAAAGTAGTGGTGTAGTGGTTACAAGGGTTATCGATCTGTTCTGTTCGGAGCCTTTAGATCATCAACGTCGAAGCTCCACCAATCGACTTATCATATTACCTTTCGAAAGATCGGGCAAACGCGCATCACTTGCTTTAGATCATTGCTTAAAGGAAACCATGGACTTATTATGACTTTGATAAGTACCTATTGTTGTTTGAACCTTGAAAGTATGTCCTGAAGCGCATATTTTTTGCCTTAGGAGCATGTACCAAAGCTTTCGAGCATTGTCATCCTATCCTCTGCATTGACAACATTTTCCTTACTGGCTTGTACAACGGTTAGATATTGACTGCTACTGGGGTTGATGGGAACAACCAAGTGCTACTGTTGGCCTTCGCATTTGTGGAGAGTGAGAACACCAGTAGTTGATATTGGTTCCTGTACTGTGTAAAGAAGATAATTGTGGGTGCTCGATCGAACGTGTGCCTTATACATGACTGGCATGCAGGGACGCTAAAGGCTATTGTGGATATGTAGAATGGTACGGAGGATGATATGATGAGTCTTGTGTGGCCAGATTTAGAGAGTAGGTGGTGCATGAGGCATTACGGTTCTAATTTCTTCTGGCAATTCAAGAACAAGAACCTCATCAACATGTTTAAAAGGTTGTGCTGTTAGAACTAGCAATGAAAGCTTGATACCCTGCGGAAGACACTGGATGAGTTGACGCAGAAGCAAACATAGGAGCATGCACGGAGGCTAGTGAGGGGATTAGAGGACGAACCAGTAGCTCTTGAGTCCCTGCCAATGGACCATGAAGTTGGCATAACACGAAGGACCAAGTCATCTATCAGGCCATTAAGCGAGTAGATTGAGAATGAGCTGAAGGAGAAGTGGGTAAGCGTGAGAGATTTATCCACGCACATGAATGATGCTTATTCTATCACAAACCAAAGAGACATCGGGCCAAAACCCTAACTCAGCAAGATGTCGCCTATTGGTAAGGCGACAAAAAAGTGTCACCCATCCAACAAGTGACATCTTGCTGAATCCCTCTGATTGGACGACATGAAGGTGTTGCCCGCTGGATGGGTACAACAATGTGTTGCTCATCCAACGGGTGACACCTTCTGTGCTAGGTCAGCGGGTCGACACATTGGCATGCTAGGTCAAGGTGTCGCCTATTAGATGGGCGACACCTTGCTTTCGCCCATCCAGTGGGTGATGGTAGAATAGTCTTGCCAATTTTCTAAATGGGCATGTAATATTGCAAATATTAATTGATTATATATATAAATATATATAATTATCCTATTAGGTCACCTCTCAACGGATGTCACAACAGATTTTTAGGGTAATTTTTGAGTTTCAAGGCCAATCTCTGATGTTGTAATGGAAACTTAATTTCAAGGTCAGTCTGAATGATACAAAACAAAAATGTGGATTTTTCAAAATATGTTATTCAGATCTGACAATGCAAGTTTGGAGTCTGAAGCTAGTTTCAACAATGAAACGAGTTTCAATCAAGTATGAACGAGGCTTTTAAAAAATATTATGCAAGTCCAAGTGATGTTTCATAATTTCAGTCCTGTCCAACAAAAAGAATCAGATAGTCCCACAAAAAAAATTCAGCAATAACTTTGATAACCCTTAACAAAAAGTTTTTCTCTTGTGGCCAGATGGCGTTTCCTATCCTTTCGGTTGCCTCCACAAGACCAATCACAGACCCAGCGAAAGGTTCGCCTTGCCTGTCCATGTTCACCAACTGAGGTGTCATCAATGTTGGTGCCATCTCATAGGTTAAAGTATAAGTGAATTTGACGATGAATAATGGATAGTTATCATATCCGGGTATATTAGTAATTCTTGAGGTATATCTTTATCTCTAGGAAGGGGATCCCCGAAAGAAATGAAAATACCCGTAGGTACCCAAGGCGTCCCGTAACCGAGAAGATGTATCTCCAAAAATAGAAAGAAAGAGTCCAGAGGACATATGACACCTTCATATATATACGGAGCCGAGAGACCATGCGGAGAGGGAGAGCAAAAAGAGGTCATTACAAGCCAATACAAGCAATTCAAGCTAACATAATCGAATGAAGAAGTCGCCGACTAGGTTTAGATCTATCTAAACTAGCTACACCCCCTTGTAATAAGCTCAAATCAATACAAGACAAACATGACGTTGGATTATCATCCTCAGGGAGGCTCGAACCTGTCTAAAAACCCCTATGTGTTCTCCTTGTGATTCGTCTACTCAAAGCATCCCCTTATTCTTCAACAAGTTCATTAGATCTGTGATTTACCAATCGTTGATAGTTGGCACCATCCATGGGGATCATGATAAAAGGAATTGAAGAGTCTACACATGACATGCCATCGACATTGCCCAAAGCTTTGCCAAAAACTGGATTTTTAGATGAGGGGTTTTACGATAACTTTACCGCTCTTCCCGACGAACCGATGATCGATCTGGTGGATTTTGGCAATGATTCAAGTGACGAGATAAGTCAATGTATGGATCAATGCACCAAAAATTATGACATCGAGTTTGAACCACTCGGCTGCATAGACAACTGTGAATGTCCAATTCGCAGTAAGCTGGGATCAATCCCCACAGTTTTTGACAACATGGATTGTCAAGATATCAACCCAGAGTAATCTGATGAGGCATCCGTGATGGATCTAGACATCTCCTCTAGTGGAGATTACCCCCGAGAAGTCTTCGTTATCGAAGACGGATGTGATGATCTGGGTCATCATGACAATGACCCTACAAACGATCAGGGTCCTCCGGCCCAAGTGGCAGGCAATGGTTAGCCTCATGCGGGCACACCACCTCTAGCCCTTATTGGGAACTCGATCATATAGTCTCCCGATTATCAATAGGGAGCTAACTATTTAAATCCATGACTGCTAAAAGGATCCTCCTTCTACAAGAGGCTCTCATGCGCCCTCCTATCACAGATCTGTCTATCCCAACCGGTAAGAATTGGGTGAACTCGATGGTCAACTTAAAAAAGGAGATCATGCTCTGGGCCAAGGATTCCCATCTGGCCCTAGCCAAAAAATAGTACTAATCGGGGCAGGCCAGACCATCCCCCATCGCAAGACACGTCAGACCCGTAAAGGCGTAACCCCTTCTTCCTGGGATGACAACCGGGCAAATAACTGCCGTCGGACCTCACCAGTCAAGGTTTATCCAATCAATGACTTGCATCAGGTCATCTAAAACTGTGAAGATGCCCGGGGGCTTCTAAGGAGGATTCTTCTACCGCTCAACTGTCTATTTAGAAATGTCCAGACATCGATCAAATCGGGACCAATCTCTGATCGCCATGGGAAAGACTCTTGGGGATGTTGGAACCAAGCAAGTCACCATCAACGGATGCCTAACCTTCTCTCCAGATATATGGAACGTAAGCTGATCGGCAAGGTTTCTCCCTGAGACAATCGAGAAATACAATGGAAGTGCAAATCCCATTGAGTTTCTCCAAATCTACACCACGGCCATCCAGGTGGCTGGTGGGGATGAGAAGATAATGACAAATTACCTTTCTACAGCCCTTGAAGGGGCAACCATGACATGGTTGACCAATATATTGTCAGGGACAATCTACTCATGGAAGCAGCTTTGTGATGTGTTCCGAGCTAACTTTTAGGGTACATACGTTCGCCCCGGCACACAAAACGATCTCCACCATTGTGAATAGATGGGGAACAAAACCTTCTGCAAGTTCTTGCAGTAGTTCAGTAATACTCGGAATACCATCCCTAGGATTAGTGACTCTGATGTCATCCATGCGTTCACTCAAGGGATTAAGAGCTGGCGTTGTGTTGAAGACATCGCTAGAAAGGAGTCCGAAATGGTTAAGGAGCTCATGAAGATCATCGATAAATCTTCTATGGCCGAGGATGAACTCCTCTATGCTAAGGAAAAAACTCAGCGCATCAAGCATTCTCAACCCAGGCTCGGCAACGATTAGGTCTAGAGCAAGCACAAGAAAAACACTAAGGGAAGTAAGGGAAAAAATATTAAATCTGATGAAGTCTTTGCAGATCTGCTCGACATATGCCCTGACCTATGATCCGGTCCTTCTCAGGGCAGAAGCTTTATAACCATAGCATATACATGTGCCACCTCTGGAAAAAGTTGGTCAAAGTGGAAGCAAAAAAAATGGCTAAGGTAAAGAAGATCCAGGTCACAACCTATGACTTGGATGGTAGTGAGGATGATATGAACACAATGTCTTTCCAACCGGGTGAAAGGACAATCAACCACATGTTTGGTAGTTCCGCATTCTATGTGTCCAAGAGGTAGTACAAGACGGTGGCCTGAGAAGTCCTAGCCACCATCCCTAAGGGTCATTAGGCCGTGAAATGGTCAAACATTGAAATCTCCTTTGGCCAAAAGACTACCCTGATAACTTTGTACAACCAGGCCACTTCTCGACAGTGGTTAAGGCTACAATAAATAATTGCATGGTTACTCGAGTCCTTATCAACTGAGGGAGTTCCTTGAACATCCTCTTCGCTAACGCACTCGAAGGAATGCAAATCTCTCGGTCTGCTATTAAGCCAATTACTCAAGCCTTCCATGGTATAGAACAGGGTCTTCGGCCACTCCCATCAGCCAAATATCGCTACTCGTTACCTTCAGAAAGTAAGACAACTTCCAAACATAAAAAATTCTGTTCGACATGGTTGACTTTGAGACAGCATATAATGCCATCCTAGGAAGACCAACTCTCACCAAATTCATCGACGCCACGCATTATAGTGCCTGAAGATCCCTAGACCCGAGGGAATCATCACCGTCCAGGCTTGGCCTAAGGAAGGTCTTCGTTGCGACAAGCGAAGTCTCGACATGGCAGTTCAACACCAAGTAAGTGAGGAACCCAAAAGCTCAAGGATCAAGGTGGACAAGAAGCCTTAGTCATAACTGCGATCACAGCATCTCGAGATGCAAACCCAAAAATTCGGGGGCTTGGCTTCACAAATAGTCTGGAGCCAATAAAACGTCATCTATGTATCACCAAAATAACAAGGGTCACTACTTATCAGCTTAATCTAGTCTATTTCATTTAGGTTTAAGATAATGGGTCTACATAGCTTGAGGGGTCATCAGGAGTTTTTCTGTAAGTTCTAAGTGTAAGTCCTTAGATTTCTTGAAATAATAATTATCATATTGCCTATGAAGTCAATCAATTTTGTTTTTCTACCTTTCTTGTCTTTTCACGCATCTTCATGCCTAACAAACGAGGTAAGTCGCTTCTAGGATCCTGCATCCTAATCATGCACCCTGGGCAGCTAAAAGTTTTCTCAACCCAAGGGCAATATGAGTTCCCTTTATTATGATGACAATGTACATAGGGAGGTTTGTCCGTATCTTCCATGAGACCAAGGTCAACGTCCTCTCCGAAAGAGGTAGCATGTTGAATTGATTGTAGTCTTCCCCATCGACGACATTCTCCACTCCGACAATCCTTCTTTTTCTTTGAATAACCATGTGGTGCTCCTCCTTGTTAGCCGGGTCCGGGTTCTTTACATAGAAAACTTGCATAACATCTTTCACAACTATGAATGGTTCTTCTCTGTATTCGATGAGTTTTTGGTCCACTACATTCATACTATACTTATCAATCTTCACGCCCCTGGGAGTCTAACCCATAGGAACTAGAAAAGAGGAACTTTAACATTGCATAGTTGAGCTCCCAGATCTCCTCTATGAATACATACTAGGTCTCCCTATTGCCATTGCAGTCATAGGTACCTATACGAACACTGCCATTTTGGTCGACGCTCTTATTATCTTGTGCTCTCGTATAAATTATAGCTATTTATGTCATATCCTCAGAATGTTAGGATTGTAGTTGGTCATCCGTGAGCCAACACATTCAACTGAGCACACTCTATCTTTTTATCCATCACTTGCCTACGTAACCAGGCACCAAAATGATCTCGGTGCTCTCACGTGATCCAAACATCAGACTACCCTAGGTTTTTGGTGCTTAGCATCTTCTAATGTTCTTCGACATACGATCCCACTAGAACTGATTGTTGCAGAACTACGAAATGTGCTTGTGTGAATGAAACAGGGTCATTAGCGCAGAATTGGCACAAAACCTACTTGGCCTGGTACATATTTTCTATCAGCACATTTTCCTTTAGAAGCAATTTTTTTTTAAAACAGTAATAACTCTATGAAGCTTGTATCAGACCACCTATTGCTTGTCTTCAATTGTAGCAGTGAAAGCACGATATACAACTTTGTGTGCTCCATCTCACAGCCTTAACAACGGTGTTTTAGAGTCCTCCACCATAGGCTGAAACTTTTGAAACTCTCTTTCATTAGTGAAGTTCCCCTCCCCATCACGCAACACCTGCTCAAGATCATCGTTGTTGTCATCAGCCAACATCTGCTCCAGATCATCACTGAGCAACGTATCTCTGACAGGCAGCATATCATTGTATTCGTCAACCGGCATATCGGTGCACAAGTTTTCGTCTTCTCTACTAATGTGCTGCCCTTCCTATACAATCTCAGCTTCACCATGCTTGGTCCAATGGGTATAGCCAGGTATAAAGCCTCTTGGCATCAAGTGTGAATGTATCTGCTAGGTGGTGGAAAAACTGCTTCTTGTTCTCGCAATCGACACATGGACAACACATGTATTGAGATTGTGTATTTGATTTGTGTGCCACAACTGCTACTAGGAAATAGTCCACGCCGTTATTGTACTTTGCACTCACATGGCTCACATCGTATATCCATCTTCTGTCCATCTACAATTACATCATTATTGTAAATCCATATCAAAATATCTAGAAGATTTTGCAACCACCAACAAATAAATTACCTCGGGATCTCCTACTGGCAATTAGCCCAGGTTGGAGGAGCTGCCTTTTGTATGCTTTCGCGTCCACTTCTGATGAGTGTTTGTTGGTGCCATTCCTAAAAAATTTCATTATTATTCAACCCTTATTTAGGACTAATTAAGTAAAAATGAAAAATAAACATGCTCATACATAAAAATTTTATATTTCAGCTTGCTAATTAAATAAAATATAAAAAATATAATTGAATCTTGCTACACACCTAAATATCATGGCTAAATTTTCTAATTGATTAAAAATCAAAATAAATATGATCATACCTAAAGTTTACAAATTGGAGCATGCTAATTAAATAAAATATAAAAAATATAATTGGAGCTTGCTAATACCTAAATATCATGGCTAATTTTTCTAATTCATTAAAAATAAAAAATAAATATTCTCATATCTAAATTTTCTATATTGGAGCTTGCTAATTAATTAAAATATAAGAAATATAATTAGAGCTTGCTATATACCTTAATTTTATGGCTACCTTTTGTAATTCATTAAAAATAAAAAAATAAATATGCTCATACCTAGAGCTAATGTAAATCAATAATAAAGACACTTTCCATCATAAGCTACTAATTGAAGCTTTCATATCATAAATGAGATATAATTGCATCTACATTGTCTTAAAACATCATGGCCATAGGTTCATCTCCGTCATTCCAAAATCTAGAGCAATTTAGCAAATAAAATTCAACTAGAAATCGATTAGAGATGAAATTATATACCTTGGAACACCTAGGACATGAGGATTCCTCAAAATTTTGAAGCCCCCAAGAACTAGGTGATCAAAAATGGCTGCCACCAAGAAAGAACAAATCTCCTCTCTGTTGTCCTCTTCGGAGTCAGCCGGAAGTGATTATGGAGCCGAGTATCACTGCCAGTTCAAGCCATCGATCGACAGTGATTCCCCTTATTTTTACCGGTTCGTATGCCATGATGACAAATTCTTCTCGTATGGTTTATGAATCGGTAGTGATGGGCCAACATATAAGGCTGATTTTGTAGTAGTGTGATATGCTGTCAAAATAGCCCAGCACAAAGTACTCCCATCAAGCATGGAGAAAAATTGAAGTTCCCAACTTAAACTAATAAAATCTACCAAGTTTTCTTACAGAATGTAGCATAAAGGTAAAAGAATTATGCCAAGGGAAAGAAGTCCAGAAATCCACGAGGGCCTTGGCCACTCCCACCAACTCCTCAACCTTGTCAGCTAACAATTTTTCTGACTTATCCATGAATCCTTCCTGGAGGATGTTGGTGTTGAACTCCGGATGATGAGTCTTCACGACAGCCACCTCATAGGTGAGGGTCAGCTCCGCACTCTATCGGGACTAGCTCGAGAGGTGTTCAGTGACTATCACTTAGAACCCATCGAGTTCCTAGCAAGCTTGATAACCTAGACAGCAAACCCGGGAGCATCATCTTCACTGGTTGCCTCTGTCTAGATCCCAACCCTGGCAAGTTCCCCCTGGAAGACATCAATGCCACAACAAGCTGTTGATGGGCGGTTGACATTTGGGCCCCTTCTCGGGCTGTGTAGAGTTCCGCAAGGCAATGTGTTAGGAAGACAAAGGAGAATAAGCAACTTGTTGGGATATTAGAGGATCACCTTTTGTCTAATCCTCCAACATGGCGTCCACCTTCTCCTTCTCAATTGTCTTTCGAGAGAGCTGCTGATGTAGCTTGGTGTGTTTCTTCTCAAGCTCAGCAACTTAGGCGGTGGCCTTCTCAATGTCACAACGAGTCTTCCCCAAGCAGTGCAAGGCCAACTTTGAAGAACGATAAGGTCAGTACCAATCATTTTGCGAATTGGGTTACAAACCTCCAAATAGAATCTTACCGTGAAGAAGGTAATCCTGTTGATGGCCAACCTGCCCTTCAAGCATTGGCCCCTAATATGCATCCGGCAGAATCCCGTACTCCTTCCATGGAGGAGCAGCGATGACCTCAATACTGGCTACTTTCAGTTCCTGATTGGTGGCCACTAATTAGAAGGGAGGTAGGGGAAGTCAGGGCTTAGGTACTATCAATGGTATTCCAGCTAGCCTACGAGAGAGGAAAATTAAAAACATGCATTCCACCAAGCATAGGAAATAATTCTCAACATACCTGAGTTGTTTCCTGGTCCCCAAAGGCTTCACCGGGACCAGAAGAGGTGCCAATCTCTTGCTCCCTGATGCTAGCTAAGTAAAGGGAGCATTGCCCGATAGACTCACATGGACTGCTGCCTTCCCACGCTCTTGGCCTGAAAGCTAAAACGTACTCAATAGATTAAAGAATTTGCATGACTGCAAAGGATCAGGGTAAATGCTCAACTTAACAAGATTGAAGCCATTGTCGAAGATGGCACTAGGTCAATGAGAGCAGAGGGAGGAGGAGCAGGTGGCATCGGTGGCCTAACATCACCTGCTACCGAGTCCATTCCCACGAAGTCATCACCCTCCAGCACCATGCCCCTGTCGGAAGATACAATTTGCAGCGTGCCGCTCCCAGTCTCACTCGGACCCCTGCTCCCCGTGATAAAAACATCATCTGGGTCTGCAACTAGGGCTCTTGCATTCTCGGCCTCCAAGTTAGGACATTCGCATCCAGGAAGCTACCCAAGTCGGAAATAACCGTCACTACAAGTATGACTACTCGAAAACAAAGACAAGAATTGATAAGTTTTTATGGTACTTACCGACATGATTATTGCCTGAGATTCGGGGTCCAACTCTGCATTGGGAGTCAGGACTTCCTTGCGGCTGCACGAGGGGGAGGATGATGAGGACATCACTCTTTCGGATACACACACACCGAGTATTCCTCCAACAATAGGTCCATTGGCACGAGCTTGTGCACGTCAACTAAATCATGAGGTGAGCTCGTTCCTTAGTGTTCCTTTATTTTTTGATAAGGATGGGATGCTACTGAATAATTGTGATGTATTATTACTTAGGAACACGGGAGAAGAACAGCAAGGGCGCCCAAGCCAAGGTGGAGGTCCAATCAAGTTCGAGTCCGTTTCGGAGTCCAGGATCAGCCTGCACTAAAATCGTCGCCCAGGACGCATACGGACTCCGTTTTCGACGTTCTACACATGGTTGGAAAGCTAAGGAGATAAGCTTTCCAACGGCACTGGTCCCATATCCAAATTCTTTCAGAGTCAACGGAAATCGTAAAAACAAGTGGACGTCCAGAATCTGTCAAGGTGCTGCGCCACCATCTTTTGGGTCGTTGGGCCGTGTATCGTGTTGGAGTCCATTAGGGACACGTTCAGGGGTCCTTGGCCGACCCTAGTCTTTTATATATAGTAGCCGCCACTCTAATTAGGGTTGAGTTTTGCTTAGATATTGATCTACACACAGTTGTGAGATTTTCACTCTTGTTCCGGACCGACTAGGCCGCCGCAAGTGTTTGTGGAACCCCGACTTCGAGTGCTTGAATTCAATTTGCAATATTTTAGATTGCATCTTCTACGTTCTTGCTTGTGTTCTCGGTACGCTTGCAGGGATTGAGCCTTCTTGGCGAGGTCAACCGCGCGACACGGTTGATAACCATCGGAGCTGTGGTGTAGTGATTGCAAGGGAGATGATCTATTCGGGTCGAAGCCTTTGGATCATCAACGTCGAGTTCTCCACCCACCGACTTATCGCTACCTATCGGAAGATCAGACCAATATTACTCATCAACTGGTGTCAGATTTTCAGGTTGCCCGTTAGGTAATTTCGTTTTCCCCTTTAGATTAGTCTGTTTTTCATTATCTAGAGTCCAGGAAAAGCCAAAAAAAAATTCCGTCAATTTCTGCTGCCCTAGAACCCTTTGTGCCTTTGCAATTTTTGTTTTCAGTTGCGCGTTGTTGAGTTTGTGTCCGTGGTCGAGTCTTGTTGCTGGTTTTAGAGTCGTGTTCTTGGTCTTTAGTCAACGCTCCATGCTGCTTTGATCACGCCGCTATCCCATCGCCACCATCCCCACCAACAAGTCGAGCCACCGTATTACTCGATTTGCCACCGCGAGCCGCCTTGTGTTACTTTCTGCCACGCCAACCCTAGATAGGTCGCAAGCCGCCTTGTATCAATTGCCCTGCCACCGCTGCCATCCTTGTTCATCTCGCGATCGTATTGCTTGCAATACCTTAAAGAGATCAATTTCTGCAGAGTTGCTTGAAAAAAAACCCTAACTCGACAGGGGTATAATAAAAGAGCCATAACTTTCTCATACGGACTCGGAATCAGGCAAAAAAAATTTTCACGGACATCTACAGAAAAAGTTACATCTGTTGCTCCCCCGCTTCATCGGGTTCCGCCGAAAATTGTTTGCCAAATTCGGCTCGGAAGTTTGAGTATTCGAGCCGCGAAGTTTCCGCACGCTTTTCAGAGAACGTGCTTGATTTTCTATAGGCCACATCTTGCATCCGTTTGAGCTGAAAATTTCTGTGGTTGTTGCTTGTGTGCTCCTAGTTCAGAAAAAATATCAAAAAAATACAAAAAAAACAAATTTCGTGATTCCTACTATTGCTAAAAGAAAAAAAAGAAGAGCACATAGAGAACACCCAGATCATTGTGCTATTTGCTGTGTCTTTCTCTGATCATCCTTTTTAGCTTTGTTTCAGCTGTTGTGCTAGGACTAGGTACACGAGATAGACCAGCAACTGTGATTCATACTTTGGACACTTTTTTTAGCTTTGCTCTTCTAATTACAGTTATTGCTAATCCTTGCTACCATATTGTGCCTTCCAAGCTCCACCTCCTTTGATCCGAACAGGTTCACTCTTGCAATCGTCCCACGCTTCCACAATTGTTCCTCCTTGCTGCGTTGGTAAGAACATTTGTAAGAGCGTGGTAAGACGCTTGAGTGTGTGTGATTCCACCTTCCACAACCTAGTAGTTGATAGGGATAATATTTGTTGTCCTTTGTTTTCTACTAACCAAGTCAGGTGATGGCTCTCCGTCGGATTTTAAGGATTGTGTGTCCAAGGAAGAACTCAACAAAGCCTTGCAGGATCATACTAGGCTATTGACAGACATTAGAACAAGCATTGCTAACCTCGTCACGCGAGTCAACGACCTTGAGTTGCGACAGCCACCACAGGATGATGACCATTCACATGATGATGATGATGATACTAATAATGGTGACCAAGAAGATGGTGAGGTTTTTGTTGGGCAAGATGCGCGTGCTGAGCAACGTCCTCATGCTGAACAATTACGTCGTGGCCAACAACAACGTCGTCAAGGTAATGGAGGTAATAATGTTAATCGCAACGGTCGCGATGATCCTTATTCTAAGATTAAGTTTTCAATGCCTCCTTTTGATGGTGCATATGATGCTGATGCTTATTTGAATTGGAAAATGACGGTTGATCAAAAGTATAGTTCTCATATGGTTCCTGAAATGCATAGAGTTAGACTAGCCACTTGTGAGTTCACGAATTATGCTATTATTTGGTGGAATGGTCTAGTTTCTAGTGGCTTAGAACCTGAATCATGGCCTAGACTAAAGCGTGCCATGCGCAATAGATTTATTCCTCCTGATTATACATGTGAATTGAAAAAGAAGTTGCAGCGCTTAAATCAAGGTTCTAAATCTGTGCATGATTACTATCAAGTGCTTCAAATTGCTCTGCTTCGTTGTAGTATACAAGAGGATGATGAGGATACTATGATTCGTTTTTACTCCGGGTTGAGACGTGAAATTCAGGACCTTGTTGATTATAAAGATTACAATACTACCAATAGGTTGTTCCATTTTGCTATCTTGGCAGAAAAAGAACTGTAGGGTCAACAACAGGTGCAGAAATTGCGGAACAATTTTGGGAGTACATCTACTTCACGAGTACCACCGGGACAAGCAACAACATTCCCTTCTACATCTACACGATTTGCTGCCCCCTCCTCCAACACTCGGGCGCGTTCAGCAGGAGCACCACAACCATCACGTGAGGTGAGTAAATCTACTGTTTCGCAGGATCCAATGCCACACTCTTCTTCAGGTGCAGCTACCACGGGTCGTACAACGGGTATTATGTGCCGTCGCTGCCAAGGTATTGGTCACGTCATGAAGGATTGCCCAAGCCAGCGAGCATACTCCGCAACAGCAGATGGTGGATATGTTAGTCATAGTGATGTCAAGGAAGAATATGCATTTGAAGCTAATTTTGCAGCCGACCATGACATGGATAGTGAGGGGGAGGAGATTAGTGGTACCGCTGCCATGGAGAGTTATGCAGTACGCACCTTCATTGTGAAGCGAGTTTTGAGTTCTCAAATGGGGCAAGCGGAGCAGCTACAACGCCATAATCTATTCCAGACATTCCTCATTGTCAAAGATACACGTGTTCGTACCATAATTGATGGTGGGAGTTGCAACAACCTCTTGAGCTCCGATCTTGTGAAGAATCTTTCATTGCTAACACGTGCACATCCTCATCCATACTACATTCAGTGGTTCAATAACAGCGGTAAGGTTAAGGTAACACAATCTGCGAGAGTACATTTTTCTATTGGTTCCTACCATGATTATGCTGATTTTGATGTAGTGCCTATGCAAGCATGTTCACTTTTGTTAGGCCGTCCTTGGGAATTTGATACCGATGCTACACACCATGGTAGAAGTAATAAATACTCTCTCATGCACAAGGGAAAGAAAATCTCTTTGCTTCCTTTGACACCTGCTGAAATTGTGCAATGTGATAAAGCTTTAGCTGAAAAAGAAAAGAAAGAACGTGTTTTGGAATCTGAAAATCAGCAAGTAGCTCAATCTGTTTTTCCACCTAAGAAAGAGAAGAACGCACCTAGGTCCGAAGGCATTAAGTTAAAGGGTGGTGTTATGCTTGCTACTAAATCTAACCTTGCTGAAATTCAAGATAATGATACTTTGTGCTATGCTTTCGTATGCAAAGAGGTTTTATTTTCAATTGATGATATACCTAGCTCTTTGCCTGCTGCTGTCACTAACCTTTTGCAGGAGTATAAGGATGTCTTTCTAGCTGAGATACCCCCGGGGCTACCACCATTGAGAGGGATAAAGCACCAAATAGATTTGATCCCGGGAGCGATTTTGCCAAACCACGCTGCATATAGGACCAATCCGGAGGAGACTAAGGAAATTCAGCGACAAGTCCAAGACCTTTTGGACCGTGGGTACGTACGAGAGAGCCTTAGTCCTTGTGCTGTTCCTGTTCTTTTGGTTCCTAAGAAAGATGGTACATGGCGCATGTGTATTGATTGTAGAGCCATTAATAATATCACAATAAGGTATCGTCACCCTATTCCTAGGCTAGATGACATGCTTGATGAGTTGAGTGGTTCTATTATTTTCACGAAGATTGACTTGCGTAGTGGTTACCACCAAATAAGAATGAAATTGGGAGATGAATGGAAAACTGCTTTCAAAACTAAGTTCGGTCTATATGAGTGGTTAGTGATGCCTTTTAGTTTAACTAATGCACCTAGCACTTTCATGAGATTGATGAATGAGGTTTTACGTGCTTTCATAGGAAGATTTGTGGTGGTGTACTTTGATGATATTTTGATCTACAGCAAGTCACATGAAGAACACATTGATCATCTACGTGCTGTTTTTATTGCTTTGAGAGAAGCACGTTTGTTTGCTAACCTTGACAAGTGCACCTTTTGCACGAATAGAGTTGCTTTTCTTGGCTATGTTGTTACACCACAGGGAATTGAAGTGGATGAAGCTAAAATTGAAGCCATCAAGAGCTGGCCGACCCCTGGGACTATCACACAGGTGAGAAGCTTTCATCGCCTTGCAGGGTTCTATCGGCGTTTTGTGAGAGATTTTAGCATCATTGCTGCCCCACTTAATGAGTTGACAAAGAAGGGCGTTCCGTTCCAATGGGGGCCAGCACAAGAACAAGCTTTTAATACGCTAAAAGATAAGCTTACGCATGCACCTCTACTCCAACTTCTGGACTTTGGTAAGACTTTTGAGTTAGAATGTGATGCTAGCGGCATTGGAATTGGAGGAGTGCTACTACAAGGAGGTAAACCCGTTGCTTATTTTGGTGAGAAATTGAATGGGCCATCTCTTAATTATTCGACTTATGATAAGGAGTTGTATGCTTTAGTGCGAGTTTTAGAAACATGGCAACATTATCTTTGGCCTAAGGAGTTTATTATTCATTCTGATCATAAAGCTTTGAAACATATTAGAAGCCAAGCCAAACTGAACAAACGTCATGCTAAATGGGTTGAATTTATAGAGTCTTTTCCTTATATCATTAAACACAAGAAAGGTAAAGACAATATCATTGCAGATACGTTATCTAGACGTTATACCATGTTGTCCCAACTCGATCATAAGATTTTTGGTTTAGAAACAATTAAAGGATTATATGCTACTGATTTGGACTTTAAAGATGCTTTCAAACATTGTAAAGAAGGAAGAACTTGGAATAAATATGTGCTGAATGATGAATTACTATACCGTGCTAACAGGCTATGCATCCTAGCTAGCTCTATTCGCCTATTGTTCTTGCAGGAAGCGCATGGAGGTGGTTTGATGGGATATTTTGGAGTGAAGAAGACCGAGGATGTACTGGCTACTCACTTCTTTTGGCCTAAGATGAGGCGCGACGTCGAGCGCTACGTGGCACGCTGCACTACTTGCAATAAAGCTAAGTCTCGCTTGAACCCACATGGACTTTATATGCCTCTTCCTGTTCCTAGTGTGCCTTGGGAGGATATTTCTATGGATTTTGTTTTAGGATTGCCTAGGACCAAGAGGGGGAGGGATAGTATATTTATCGTTGTGGATCGTTTTTCAAAAATGGCACATTTTATACCTTGTCACAAGAGCGATGATGCTACAAACATAGCTGATTTGTTTTTCAGAGAAATCATTCGCTTGCATGGAGTGCCTAACACCATTGTTTCGGATTGTGATGCAAAATTTTTGAGCCACTTTTGGAGGACACTTTGGAATAAACTTGGGACAAAGCTGCTGTTTTCAACGACATGTCACCCTCAAACCGACGGACAAATGGAGGTTGTGAACCGCACATTATCCACCATGTTGCGGGCTGTTTTGAAGAAAAATTTGAGGATGTGGGAAGAGTGTCTACCCCATATTGAGTTCGCTTACAACAGATCAGTTCACTCCACCACCAAGGTAAGTCCGTTTCAGGTAGTGTATGGTTTTAACCCCCGTGCCCCTATTGATTTACTTCCTTTACCAACATCCGAGAAATTGAATTTTGATGCTAAGACACGTGCTGATTTGATTCTGAAAATGCATGAGTTGACTAAGAAAAATATTAAAAAGATGAATGAGAAGTATAGAACTTATAGTAGCCAAGGTCGGAAACATATTACTTTTAAAATTGGTGATCTTGTGTGGTTACATTTGCGCAAAGATAGGTTTCCTGATTTGAGAAAGTCTAAATTGCTGCCTCGAGCTGATGGTCCTTTTAAAATTGTGGAAAAGATCAATGATAATGCATATAAGCTTGAGTTGCCTGCAGATTATGGGGTTAGTCCCACATTTAACATTTCAGATTTAAAGCCTTACTTGGGAGAAGAAGATGACATTGCATCGAGGACGACTCCAATTCAAGAGGGGGAGGATGATGAGGACATCACTCTTTCGGATACACACACACACCGAGTATTCCTCCAACAATAGGTCCATTGACACGAGCTCGTGCACGTCAACTATAGGTCCAGGACGCATACGGACTCCGTTTTCAACGTTCTACACATGGTTGGAAAGCTAAGGAGATAAGCTTTCCAACGGGACTGGTCCCATGTCCAAATTCTTTCTGAGTCAACGGAAATCGTTGAAACAATTGGACATCCAGAATCTGTCAGGGTGTTGCGCCACCATCTTTTGGGCCGTTGGGCCGTGTATCGTGTTGGAGTCCATTAGGGACGCATCCAGGGGTCCTTGGCCGACCCTAGTCTTTTATATACAGTAGCCACCACCCTAATTAGGGTTGGGTTTTGCTTAGATATTGATCTACACACAGTTGTGAGATTTTCGCTCTTGTTCCGGACCGACTAGGCCGCCGCAAGTGTTTGTGGAACCCCGACTTCGAGTGCTTGAATTCAATTCACAATATTTCAGATTGTATCTTCTACGTTCTTGCTTGTGTTCTCGGTACGCTTGCATGGATTGAGCCTTCTTGGCGAGGTCAACTGCGCGACACGGTTGATAACCATCGGAGCTGTGGTGTAGTGATTGCAAGGGAGACGATCTGTTCGGGTCGAAGCCTTTGGATCATCAACGTCGAGTTCTCCACCCATCGACTTATCGCTACCTATCGGAAGATCAGGCCAACATTACTCATCAGGGATGGCTTAAAAAAAACCCTAGCCTTCTTATTGGCAATCTCCGGTGAGAACACTACGAGAAAAAATAGTACTCAATGAGGATGGATTTACAGATCCCTTACATATGGCTACTCGGTATCGAGAAGTACATATCTCACCATTTCTGGCTAGATCCGATCCTTCTGGAAAAAGCCATGTCCTGGTAATCCTCGACTTTAGAGGACTAAGGCGACGCTTGATGTAGTCCCTAGAAATGTCGTACACCGTCAGATTCCTCTCCTTTAGGAGAAATATCTCCTTGACACCATCACTGGCTCCTCTATCTAGGTGGCCCTTAATAGCAGAGCTAGGCCCCGGTAAGGGAGTCCTTTTGGGCCAGATTGGAAGTAGAACCACTTCTTGTGCCAACCTGGCCAGGAAGACTTGGTGGCGAAGTCGATATACTCCACCGACGTGCCTTCTCGGAGCTAGGATCCAGTGCCACTAGCGACCTTGTTCTGGAGGCTCTTTAGGATATAGCAGTATCGGAAGAGGGCGAGTCACGGAAGGAAGCCGAGAAAGGCCTCACCTAGATGCACGTAGACACTCAACATGATGATGGAGTTGGGGTTCAGATGGATAAGCACCAGGCCATAGAAGACCAGCACCTCGAGGAAGAAGATAGATGGAGGCAAGCTGAACGCACAGCGGAAGAAGTCAAGGAAGACCACAGAGCTGTGGGTGTCCAGGCTCTGGATTGTCTACCCCTTCGCCAGACTGCAAGGGATTAGAACACGAGGAGGATTCACCTTCTCGCTCTTAGCCTTCTACAAAGCCCCTTCCGTGATCTCTGACTCTTGCCATTTCGGGATTGCGCTTGGCATCTCTACGACAGAGGAGCTCTCTTTATTGATCTTCTTCTTACCCATGGTGGCGGTGGGATTGGAGGAAGAGGATTTTTTTTGGGGGGGGCGGGGGGGTTGTAGCAGGGGTGCATGGAGAACGATGACCGCGGTGGAAAGGAATCGATGATGGAAGAGTGGATGTTGAAGCGGGTCTTCCTTTAGCTTTGTGCAGAATAGAGGCTCCTAAACATGGTGGTTTGGTTGAAAATGTGCTACGGCTCCAGACCATGATCTCATTCTTTACTGTCACATCGCACTTAATGCCCAATGCATGCGGGGCAGTTGGCACAATACCCCATGGAGTTCAGCTCCTCGCGCTGCTACCATGATCATGATGGTATGGCAGGGAAAGATTCTATCCACTACTCAAAATCTCTGCTGCGATGTTTCAATTTTCATAATTCACTAGCAATAAGCCTTTTTCATTCCAAAAGGTTAGGCTTACGAAGAATCTACTCGGATGGAATAGCTTCTCGAGAACTCTCTTGGGGACTCGAAGGTGTTCAGAATCTCAAGTAAAAAATCAGATAACCCGGTTAGATGCTTCACCCTAATCGGGAGCCCAAGTCCTACTCGACAGCATGGTCAAATAAAAAGCTTATCTTTGATGTCATATACTTGACTCGTCAAAGCCTCGTTTCACGTACCGATGGGGGGCTCTATGATGAATAATAGATACTTACCATATCTGGGTACCCTATAGTTTCTCATAATTCTTGGAGTATATCTTTATTTCTAAAAAGGAGATCCTTGAAAGAAAGGAAACTACCCGCAGGTACCCAAGGCGTCCCGTAATTGAAAATGTCTATCTCTAAGAATAGGAAGGAAGTGTCCAAAGGACATACAACACCCCCATATATATACGGAGCCGAAGGGCCCTGCGTAGGGAGAGACCGAAAAGAAGTCATTACAAGCTAATACAAGCAACACAAGCCAACATAATCGAAGAAAGAAGTCACCGACTAGGTTTATATCTATCTAGGCTAGCTACATCCTCTCTTGTAATAGTTCAGATCAATACAAGATAAATATGACATAGGGTTATTATCCTCAGGGAAGCCCGAATCTATCTAAAAATCTATATGTGTTCTACTTGTAATTTGTCTACTCAAAGTATCCCCTATTCTTCAACAAGTTCATTAGATTGGTAGTTTACCGAATTTGTCTACCCAAAGTATCCCCTATTCTTCAACAAGTTCATTAGATCGGATGTTTACTGATCGTCGACATAATTGCATATCTTTCCCAATCAGCTTAGCCTTAGGGGCTGTTTGATAGAGCTCTCTCTAATCTAAATTTTCTGATAAAAGCGATTTTGTGGCTGAAATGATTCTCTAATGATTTTCTAGTAGTAAACTCTATTAGGAAAGTGATGCTATGAGTGAAGTGAATCAGGAGAAGTTGATTTTTCAACTCTTTTTTCAGCTCCTAATATCTAGTTTATTTCAAAGAATCACTCTGAGAGCTTAAAACTGTAAATTATATTTGATAAAGCTCCCACCGACTCTATTCTAAGAACTGATCTAGAAGCTTTACTTATAAACAGACTTTTAGACATGTGTGTACTTGTTGGTCAACCTGCGTAATAGCTAGATTCATGTATCCTGCGATTTGCATTGTAGCTTTGACGTTGGCTGTACTTAGACCTTATGCATCGTTGCATCTCTTCGATAAAATCGACGCGGAAAGCTTTGACATGTTCCCAACAAAAGTCAAAATTTTGAATAAGTTGATTGATGTATGTAACTCAATACTGCTGTTGGGCCTACACGTAGTCTGTGTATTCCCCTCAGCGCCAAGCCGGCCACTAAACGGTCAGGGAACACCAGTGCCTCCCTTTACAGCAGTATATGGTTCGCATGTACTCCCACTCACTCCCGCCTCGGCCACCGTTCCTTGAAGAACAACTCATTTCTCGCACCCCACTCGAACGTGAGCCTCCATTTCGAGCAAAAGCACCCGCGCTGCGATGAAAATCGTGGCCCGCAGCAGCAATCGGCACAGTGCAGAGTGCAGCCTTAGGACACATGTCTGGTCAGTCCATTAATTTGTTTACACTTGGACGGATGAGAAAGCGGCGGCCGAGGTCTCGTTAGTGAGTTTTTTATTTTTTATATTTTTTAATATTAATATTTAAATAAATAGATCTCTAATGATAATATTTTCATAAATAGACGGCTACTGCTATCTGAAAGGGCTACAACTTTCTAAGAGGGGCTCCGCTGCCACATTACCCTCCTTACTACCTCTGAGAGGGTGGTTAGTCTTTACCGTCCTCTAAGAGGTGATGAGTCCTCACCCCTTGAGATCCCGCTGCGCACCACCCCTTAACGCTCTCTGAGAGGGTGGCTAGCTCCATTGTCGTCCTCTTAGGGAGTGGTTAGCCTCTCTCTGTGCTTGAAATTTTATTTTTTAATTTAACTATTGTATATGTCAATTTAAAAATAGTGCATATTTATTTGGTGAAAAATATTAGTTATACAAATAGCTATCAAAACGGCTATATCGATATTTGTTTATTTATTTGATGTAAAATTGTATAAGTAATTTTTTATGAAGTAATATTGAGAGAATACAAAATCTAATTTTTGCAAACAACTGTATAGTTGTGAAACACTATTAGCATAAAACTCGACACGGAGGTTACATATACTGACAAACATTACATGGGACATGAGGTTTGTCATTGGTACACAAATGGACCTTAACCATAAAGACACGACGATAACAAATGTTGGCATGTATGGTACGTCTAAAGACTAATCTAATAGTGTATCGCTGCTAATCCTAACATATCTTAGGGAATAAAAATATGTCAGGTTACAGTAGATGCTCTCTACTGAGTGCACATAGGATATTTACCTTTTCTCAGAGCATCGGGGACCTCCGCCTTAGCACGACGGGCTCTCTCCTATTTCCTTTACCTCTCTGCTTCGTGTGCTTGAGTCACGGCAAGCTCCTCCGCTGCCTTTCTCATGTGCTCATCCTCCCGCCACTTCAGTCGTAGTTCCTCCTGCAGTTGCTTGTACTCCTAATGTTCGTACGCTTCCCTCCTCCACCGCATGCTCATGTCGACCCATCGCTTCCGGTCCTCATTTTGCTCCATGTCGAGTCATTCCATGAAGTCGTAGATAGGTGGAGAAGACTGGACAAATGAAACAAGATAGGAAATTAGTAAGACAATGCATGAAATCGTATGGAAAGTGCAACATGAGTTATCTATGTCGCTATACCGGTGGGTACTCATACGGTCCATGTTGAAGCTTGTTGTATTGGTAGTTGGCACACATGAAAAAAGCGTAGACCATAGGTGTAGGAGATGTCCTGGGACTCGTGAAGCTTAAAAGGGTCACCATAGAAGCACATAGGTAGTTCGACCCTCTGGGGGATGAAGATCCCCCAATGTTTATTGGGTGGACTTGGTGGAGTTGATGAAGATATTGCAGTTGAGAGAGATGTGGAAGGAATGATCTATCCATAAAAGAGGATGGGGTTATTTATGGTGGCGGGGAGCTGGTGCATGGACTGAATACATGAGCTTGGCTGGGGGCTAGAGTATAGGATTCCCTGTGCATACTGGAAAAGTACTTGTTATTTGAGAGCATGAGGGTTAGATGTTTTGAGAGTCATCGAGGAAGGGATAGGGCAACGCATCACCAACAAGGAGAGGAAATTAGATGCATTGGCAAAGAGTACCATTTTATCATCTATATATGTTGATGCATTTAATCATGTTTATTCTCTCACAAATACATATGATATTTGTAATAATCTCATTGAAATACATTAAGACACTATGGATGTGCGTAATGAGAAATATCATGTGCTTGTTACTAAGCTCAATGGTATCAAGCAACTACCTCATGAAAGTGCTAATGACATGTACTCACATTTGAGTATTCTTGTCAATGAGATCAATGTGTTAGTTTTAATGCCAATTGAAGATGATCAAGTGGTGAGAAGAATACTTTAAGCTCTTCTTCCAAAGTACAAGTTGATAGTTTCCATCATCTACAATAACAATGATATCAAGAAGATGACTCCAAGTTAAGTACTCGGCAAAATCACCGCCCATGAGATGACAATGAATATAGGGGTGAAAGCTTCTTCCTCATCCGACACCAAGAACCTTACTCTCATAAGCAAGCAAGTTCAATGCCAACAAATCAAGGCAAGGATGAGCAGACAAGAGCAAGAGTCAAGCTCAAGCAAAGAAGATGGTGATTAGGATGAAGAGAGCGATGAAGAGGATGATCAAAGCACATCAAGTGAGGAAGAAATTGATCCTAAGATGGCCAAGCTCTTCTCAAAGTTAGAGAAGAATATGAAGAAGATCAATGCCAAGGTTGGTCATCCTATCTCTATTGAAGACTTGGTCAACACAATTGATCATATCAGGAAGGAGAAGAAGAAGACCAAGAACAAGAGGGAGAAAAGGGGAAGAGCCAAGACATTCGCAAGCATAGGAAGATGTGTGAGAGATGATGAAGATTCAAACTCAAGTGATAAAAGTTTCACCATCCTCCCCTCCAAGAAAAGCTCTTCCTCAAGGTCATCATCAATAAAGTCGTCATCTCACAAGTGCCTTATGGTCAAAGGTATGGATAGCGATGTAAGTGATGATGAATCCGAAGAGGATTCTCCTTCCTATGATGAACTCCTTCATTTGATCAATGAGCAACGAAGAGCCCTTAAGAAATAATCTAAAGAACTTAAGATGGGTGAGCGATGAAGATGAGGACAAGGATGATCAACCACTTCCATCACATGATGTCCATATCTCTCAAGAGGAAGCTGAAGCTCAAACTCAAGATGTTGCACCACCGCAAGATACACCTCAAGAACCACAAGTTAAACATACGCATACTTTCAAGGATCACCCTATTGACTTGATCATTGCAAGTCCATCTAGGGGATTACAAACTCACTCTCATCAATATGCTTCGTTTTGTGAACATTACTCATTTGTCTCTTGTTTGGAACCCACACATGTAGATGAGTCTCTTAAGGATCTGGATTGGGTGACGGCTATGCAAGAAGAACTCAACAACTTCACCCGCAATGAAGTATGGATTCTTGAAGAAAGGCCTCAAGACAAGAATGTAATCGGAACTAAGTGGGTCTTCCACAACAAGCAAGATAAACATAGTATGGTGGTACGCAATAAGGCAAGACTCATCACGCAAGGATTTGCACAAGTTGAAGTTTTGAATTTTGGCGAAACATCCACTCCTGTGGTAAGGCTTGAGACCATTCGTATCATTCTTGCATTTACTTCACATCATAACATTAAGCTTTATTAAATGGATGTGAAGAGTGCATTCTTAAATGGCTTCATCAATGAACTTTTTTATGTTGAACTATCTCCCTCCCCCCCCCCCCCCCGGGTTTTGAAGATTCTAGATATCCTAATCTTGTCTATAGGTTGCACAATACGCTTTATGGACTCAAGCAAGCCCTAAGAGTTTGATACGAACGCCTACATAACTTCCTCATCAACCAATGATTCAATATCGGGATGGTGGACACAACATTGTTCATAAAGATCATCGATAATGAGCTTTTCTTGTGTCAAATTTATATTGATGATATAATATTTGGTTCAACTAACAAAGAGTTTTGCATGGAATTTGGTGACATGATGTCTAGGGAGTTCGTGATGTCAATGATTGGCAAGCTCAACTACTTCCTTATATTTTAAATCAAGCAATTGAAGGAAGGAATATTCATTCATCAAGAGAAGTACAGGAGGGACATCCTCAAGAAATTCAAGATATATGATTGCAGGCCAATCAACACCCCCATGCCTACTAATGGACATATCAATTTGGATGAAATGGGTAAATTGGTTTACCAAAAGCTTTATCGTTCTATGATTGAGTTGCTTCTTTACCTTACCGCATATAGGCCCGATATTATGTTGAGTGTATGCATGTGTGCTCGCTTTCAAGCTAATCCTAAGGAATCATATCTTAGTGCGGTTAAAAGAATCCTTAGATACCTAAAACATATACCTAGCATAGACTTGTGGTAACCGAAAGGTGCTAGTTTCCTACTCTTGGGATACTCAGATTCAAACTTTGCCAAATGTCGTGTGGATCGCAAGAGTACTTCAAGTGAGTGCCACTTTCTAGGGTGATCCCTAGTTTCATGGTCTTCTAAGAAGCAAAACTCGGTAGCTTTGTCTACCGTGGAAGCGGAATACATTGCTGCTAGAGCATGTAGTGCTCAAATCTTTTATATGAAGCAAACCTTGTTAGACTTTGGTATTCTTCTAGAGAAGGTTCCACTCATTCGTGACAACGAGTGTCGTAAAAATAGGAAATAATCCTATTCAACACTCTCGCACAAAGCACATTAATATTCGTCATCATTTCCTTAGAGATCATATGGCTAATATTGATATCTCTCTTAGTGGTGTAAGGTCGGAAGTTCAATTGGTGGATATCTTCACAAAACCTCTAGATGAAGTAACCTTTTGTAGATTGCGAAGTGAGTTAAACGTGATAGATGCTTCAAACGTCATGTGATGCCTTGTCATATAGATGCATTTATGATAGGTGCTTGTCTAATAGTGGTGAACATGGGTTTTGCTTGAGATGGTGGTCTCCTAGTTTCTCTCAAGGCATGTTGTTGGATTCATCATAAAGAAGCTTGAGAGGGGAAGTAATATGACAAGATAGATTTATTTTATGCTATGCATTCATATGCCACATAACTTGCATTTATGTTTAAATTTTATGCACTTGTTATGCATTGCATGTGCATTGATGATAGAGAGATCACAAAGGAGGATATCACTCTTTGAGATTATTGTTTGCTCTCAATGTAAATATACACCTCTATGAGTTTGATTATAATGATGTAAGTACTTAATGCCTATTGAGTCATGTTCTATCGAATTTAATGCCTTAATCTTTAAGTTCATAGGCAATGTGACTCATACATTTTATTGGAGTTTTTTTCTCTTTTTTTGTTATTTGGTTCTTACTGCCTACTACAAAATTATGTATGCTATAGCCTTTTTGGCAAATCAGTATTTGAGAGAGTGAGGCTTCACTCAAGCTAGTCCAAACATTTATTTTTGTTGTGCGTTGATTTGAAGTTTGGACTCAGCGAGAGATTCGAGTTCAGTAGAAATTTTTTTCCTTCTCACCGGATGATCCGGTGCCCCTTCATTCTCCTCAACAGTTCATCCAACCTTCAATTCTCTCAGCTTAGCTTCTCTAAAGAAGGTCCGATGTCTTTATACGGTGAGCAGCTCAGTTGCAGCGAACAATCCAGTGTTTGAAAAATGGTTTGGCATGCAGAAAAAGTTCGGTGTTTGTGAGATGTCAAGGTCGGACCTTCCAGTGTTCAGTTAGTGGTAGTGAATATCAGAAGTTCTAAAATGTGTCTGGTGATAGTGTCCGGTGTTCAGCGGAGCTTCATCGGAGTATCCTGTGTTCAAAATTGGATTTCTTCATAAAGAAGATCTGGTGTTCAGAAGAACGTCACCGGAACATCCGGTGTTTGAAAGTTGTCACGGGTCCGTTTTGAGATACTTTCTGGAAATATTAGTCCAGTGCTCAGTTCTCAGCATCACCGGACCTTCTAGTGTTTGCAAAATTCGTGGGACCCACCTGTCATATAACCTCTTGGCTGCCGCTCTCCTCTCTCCATTTTTGATCTCGTCGTCACCCGTTCTCGCCGGAGCATCATCCATGCGCCTGCTGTTGCCGACCAGCATGCCGCCGCACTCCCTACGCCTGCTTGCCCACCAGCTCGCCGTCCTTGCTCTTGCAGCCGCTGCCCAAAGCTCTGCTGCTTAAAGCAACGCCGCACTGCGCCCTAGCTGTCGCCGCCCTCTGTGACGCCATCCCAGTTGCTAATCATCATTCTTCTCCCTCATCGCCGATCACCTCCGTCCTAGTCATTGTGGTGAGCACAAATCTCGGCCATATCTTCAAATTTCCAAACCGTAGCTCTATATTTTTGAAATTTCATTCAAATTCATGCAAATTCATGTGAATTGCATTCAAACCTATGTAAAATTAGTTCAATTCCGTGCAATCTGAGAGGATGTTCATCTGTATATGAGCTTAATTGCTAAAATTCTTCAAATTCGAGTTCAATTCATTCAAATTTGCTACCATTGAGGCGCTGATCTTCTCCTCGAGTCGAATGGGAGTTGGTCGAGGAGCACAACCACCTGCTCAGAGTTGGTTGAGAAGCATGACCACCTGCTCAGAGTTGGTCGAGGAGCACAACTACCTACTCGGAGTTGGTCGAGGAACACGAACATCTGCTCAGAGTGTGTCGAGGAGATCGACCACCTACTCATAGTTGGTCATGGAGAACTACTTGGTCGTGGAGAACGACCACATGCTTAGAGTTGGTCAAGAAGCATGACCACCTGTGCGGGGCTGGTCGCGGATCTGATCGAAAAGTTGCTCAAGGAGTTTGACACTCACGACGTTGGATCGGTCTACTCCAACTCTTTTTCAACTGCACTGCGTGTCAAGCAGTAACAATCTGTGATCTCCTACTACCATCATTTCCTGGGTGAATGCGGTAGAAAATTTTTGTTTTAGGCTAGCATAGCCTGCCCATTCCCCATCAGATAGAGTCGCACACCGAGGGTGATAGTGGCGTTGCTCGATGGAGTAGCACCACCCAAAGCATCACTGTGGCGGGGCTTGATGGAGAAGGGCCATCGGGACCCCCTCTGTGGCTCTAGAGGGGGAGCTCGATAGAGTCGCACACCTAGGGTGATGGTGGCGTAGCTCGATGGAGTCACTCCACCCAAAGCATCGCTGTGGGAGGCTCAATGAAGATGGACCACGGGACCCCCTTGGTGACTTAGGTGGTGGAGCTTGACGGAGTCCCACACCGAGGGTGACGGTGGCATTGATCAACAGAGTCGTGCCACCTGAAGCATTGTTATGGTGGGGCTATATGGAAATAGGCCATCAGGACCACTTCTGTGGCTCCAGAGGTGGAGCTCGACAGAGTCGCGCACCGAGGGTGATGGTGGTGTAGATCGATGGAGTCACACCACCCGAAGCGTCACTGTGCATGGGGGGGACAGGTTGATGGAGATGAACCACTGGGGCCCCTTAGTGACTCCAGAGGTGGAGCTCGATAGAGTGCATGCCAAGGGTGACAGTGGTGTAGCTTGACAGAGTCGCACCACCCGAAGCATCACTGTAGGGGGGCTCAATGGAGACGGTCCACCGGGACCTTCTCAGCGACTCCAGAGGTGGATCTTGACGGAGTCACAAGCCGAGGGTGATGGTGGCGTAGCTCAATAGAGTCATGCCACCAAAAGCATCGCTATGGCAGGGCTCGACAAAGATGGGCCACTGGGACCCCCTCGACGACTCCAGAGGTGGTGCACAAAGGAGTCACATGCCAAGGGTGATGGTGGCATAGATCATCGGAGTCACGCTAACCTAAGTGTCGCTGTGAGGGGGCCTCGACGGAGATGGGCCATCGGGACCCCCTCAGCAGCTCCGGAGGTGGCGCTAGACATAGTCGCATGCCAAGGGCAACGGTGGTGTAGCTTGACAGAGTCACACCACCCAAAGCATTGCTGCAGCGGGGCTCGATAGAGACTAGCCATCGGAACCCCCTTGGTGACTCTAGAGGTGAAGCTCAATGGAGTCATATGCCGAGGGTAACGGTGGAGTAGCTCGATAGAGTCACGCCACCCGAAGTGTCGCTGTGGCGGGGCTCAACAGAAACAAGCCACCAGGACCCCCTCCACGGCTCTAGAGGTCGAGCTCGCATAGATAGAGCTCAATGGAGTTGCTCGATGGAGTTGCACCACCCAAAGCATCACTGTGGCAGGGCTTAATGGAGATGGGCCATCAGGACCCCTTCCGCAACTCCAAAGGTGGAGCTCATGGAGGTGGAGCTCAATGGAGTCGTACGCTGAGGGTGTCAGTGGCGTAGCTCAACAGAGTTACACCACCTGAAGCATCACTGCAGGGGTGCTCGACAGAGACGATCAACCAGGACCCCCTCGGTGGCTTCGGATGTGGAGCTCAATGGAGTCGCACGCAAAGGGCAATGGGCCAGGTCGAGTCGGGGCCCCGTGGGTTTTAGACCTGACGGGGGCGGGTTCAGGTGTAGCAATTGCCCAATGGGGCTATTGGGTCGGGGCCCCAACCCGAGTTGGGTTTGGATTTAGGGCTTATTTTGCACCATTGGGTGCCCCACAGGCTCTGAAATCCCGAGGCCCATTATTCCATTTCCACGTTCGGCCCATTCGGCCATTCCCACGTATGTGATCGGTGCTACTTACATCGGTGAGTACCTCACCCGGTCACCACAACAGAGCTCCTAGACTGCCCGTCCCATCTATGAGTACCCTGCCATCGGCCTATGTAGTCCCATGTGCGGCATGCTCCGGAGGAAGCGCCGCCCAGCCAAGACTCCGTCATCCTACCTCCCATAGTCCCACATGCACTGCGACCTGGCCTAGCACGACATGGCCTAGCATGACCCCACCATCTTACCGGTGAGGGAGAGCATGGTGGAAGTCCATGCTAGTCCCCACTCAGATCCAGTCGGTGGCCTGCTCGGCTCGGTGGCCATAATAAAAGCGGAGGGCAGCAGCAGCCACGACGGGAGCCGAGAGAGGTGGCGGCCACGATGACGAACCAAGGGCAGCAGTGGCAAAAGCTCGATTGTGAGGGAGAAGGAGCACCTACGATCGGGTTTTGAGTCCTCCCGCTCTAGTCTCGTGTCCCCACTGGGGCCAACGACGGGGTGGATTTATACCCTATCTAATTTTTGGGTCTTGGTCGGGTTTAGTGTTACGAGTTTCAGGTCGGGTGCATTCTTGCTCCACCCAGCCCCGACTCAACCCGTTGCCACCCCTATCGATGGTGACGGTGGCGTAACTCAATGGAGTCGTACCACACAAAATGTCTTTGCATGAAGGGGGTTCAACAGAGACGGGCCATTGGGACCCCCTCGGCGACTCTAGAGGTGGAGCTCGATGGAATCGCACACCGAGGGTGATGGTGGCGTTTCATGACGGAGTAGCGCCACCCGAAGCATCACTGCAGCGGGGCCCGATGGAGATAAGATATCCAAACTCCCTTGCTGGTATTGGCTGAGGCGGAGTCGACAGCGGAGCCAAGGGGTGGGGTGGCGGTCTGAGCATGCTATCTAATGGCAACTCTTTCAAAATATGAACCGTTATGGCGGATAATTTCGTGTGGTGGTGAGATATTCTTCTCTTTTTTGGCACAAGTATACGATGATACACGGTAACAGCAGCATGTCTGACAAGCTAATGTGTCTGTTATCCTAGGGTCCTGCGCCAACTACCCTCACACATACCAAAAGGGATTCGAACATTAAATGTGATGAGATAGGTGTGAAAAAAACCATGGCACCGAGTGGAACTCAGAAATGTCACCGTGCTAACCAGGGTGTCGCCATGTGCCCCTGAGTATTAATCAAAAAGTCACTAAACTAGAATCATGACAACCCTGTTTCCTTCTTGTGGCATACGCCTACTGCTAGCAGAGCTTTATAAACAAAGATTTTACCCCACAAGCCATCTATTGTGGAGCAAGAGAGAGAAATCCTCCCTCGTTGATCATGGCGTATTCTCCCACTCCAAGCAGGAATGATCCAGCCATGTCACCTTTAACGCCAACGCTAGTTCTGCTAGCCATAGTGCCACCAGGGGCGAGCAACACAAGGGGGCCATTCCCAGGGATGGAGCTAGTTCCAGTGCCAAAACTGATTCCAATTGATGTGCTCCCACCATCGCCAAAAGGGTCATCGCCAACCACCCCATGCCTTTCTCTGGCCCGATCGGGCTCCCTGATCAATGTCAACAATGCTTAGGGGGAAATTGACTGGAACTTCCTTGAGAAGGAGATCTGGGAGGAGGAGAAGGAAGAGGAGGAGGAGCGACGCAGTGAATAAGGAGATCATGGAGTCCCCTAGCTCTTCTTCGCCCGATGGTTATGGCGGTTCGGGGGCCTACTTCTACCTCGGCCCTTATGGTGGGAGACACCTGAAGCATAGGCACCACCATTAGGGACTTTTATTATCATTTTTCATTGTGCTTTCTTCTTCTGAGTTTCTCAAAAAGCCAGGAACTCGGAGAGGACCTATGCATGTAAGCATCTTTTGGATGTAAAAACCATCGGTTTGATGATTTTTTATGAATCCTTGGCCATCTCCTTTTGATCATCTTATTCTATGCTCATGATGCTTTTCCCTTAACTGAAACATTGGTGAGACTCCAGGTAGGACTTTCATCCAACCGGGGTCCTGGTATCCCCTAAGTCACTTAATCAGGGTACCAAGTCTTCTCCGAGTAGCTCTGTGAGCCACCCGAGAAGTACCCTCTTCCGAGTAGGACCTTCGGGTTAACCGAAAAAAAATATCATCCTTAGGATGGGGAATGACTTCCAGAGCCGACGTCCGAACCGAGGGGCTATGTGATGACGGTGAGGCCCAAAGCCAATTACACTCTCATGTGCCATTCAAGTTTATCGTGATCTCGACCCTTGTAATGGTCCTTTTTGGTTCTTGTAACTGTTTTGAAGGTAACGCATTTTGATAGGGTTAGCAAAATCCTACAAACATGCAGGATCAGTCGAGCCTTTGACTCTTATAAGAAGTAAAGGTGGTTAGCTATTATTGGCTTGCTTAGCACGCAATCTGATTCTTGACCCCCCCCCCCTCGGTCCCCCTCATGCTCGATGCTAGCAAGCGAGCGGCGGGCGTGACTATTTAGTAACTTTGAACCTCTGAGGTTGTCACTATGAACTATTTGGTTTGAGGCACATGGCCTTCGGTGATGGGTCTCAACACGATTGTAGTACATTAGTAGTGCAAGGATATGGGACCGAACGTGACCAAGGCTTGTGGCCTTCGAGGTGCAGAGGATGTAGGACTCGACGCGACTGAGGCTTGTGACCTTAGAGGTGCGTGGTGCGGAGTCACGCCACTATGATGGGATTACTCATGCCATCATCGTGGGTTTTTGACGAGACATGGGGCCGTTGAGGCAGTGCGTCACGGGACTGAGGCTTATAGCCTACAAGGTGTGGAGCAAGAGCCACTATGATGGGATTACTCACATCGTCGTTGTGAGTTTTTGCCAAGGCACAAGGCCATCAAGGCAGTCTGTCACATGACCGAGGCTTTTGCCATCGTCGTGAGCTTTTGCCAAGGCATGGGGCTATCGAGGCAGTGCATCCCGTGATTGATGCTTATAGCCTACGAGGTGCGGAGCTTAGTGCCACTATGATGGGTTTTTGCCATCATTGTGGGCTTTTTCCAATGTACGGGGTCATTGAGGCAGTGCGTCACGTAAACGAGGCTTATATCCTACGAGGTGTGGAATTGTTGGTGTATGCGATCAAAGCTTATAGCCTGCGTTGTTTGCTCATGTTGGATATGTGTCGAATAATTGTACGGAGTTGGTTACGTATAGGACTTAAAGTTGTATTAGTGGTACATGGTGAAATCCTAGTAGGACTTCTGTATCCAGGCCTCCTTATAAATATGAGAGGAGGGCCACTGTTTATAATCATGATGACATAGCGATAGGTTCGCAAGGGGGCAACGAGTCTGCCGGAACCCTAGGAAGCAGCCGGTGTTGCTAGTTGGGGAGGAGCGCCCGTAGTCATGCCTTGGGAATGTAGGCTTTGGCTGAACCTCGTTAACAGATATCGTGCCTCTGGTGTCATCTGTGATCGTGTGCATCATCTCGGTAGATCTATCCATTGCTTCCGCTGATGGCTTATTTCCTAACAAGTAGTATCAGAGCCATATTTGGATTGGATCTAGAGACGTTGCATGGAAGATCACACAAAGGCGTGAGGATTATGCTCTATAAGGCATCATGAAACACACGCGTGGTGCGAGCCGGATACGGCGCAAGGTGGAGCATGGCGGTGGCCGGTGCGCGCAGGTTAATGTGAGCGTCGGTGGTGGCTAGATGTTCTAGTTGAACATCGTTGTCGAGGAGGCCAAGTACGGTGCGAGGAGCTTTGACGTGCGTGGCTCGTCCAAGAGGCAACCTGCGGGTGCGTAGGCTCAATTCGCAGTGGCATGGTCTGGATTCATCGAGTCCAGGTTGGCTCTGGAGTCAGACATGGTGCATCTGTGCATATGACGGCTAGACTAAATCGGATTCGTGCTGGCGTTCGAGAGTAGAGAGCAAGTCAGTAACGGCTTGGAGTCTGAGTCCGTAGTAAGCACTAGCCGAGCTCTGTGCTGGTGGCGCTTTGCGTGTTCGTGTGGAGGATGAGGCCCGTGGAGGTCACGGAAGCCTGGCGGCCAGGGGCAAGCCATGTAGCCAAGGCATGCCATGTTACAGCCCAGGCGGCAGGCAAAGCTAGGCATGCGCACAACAGGCCAGAGTGACCTGGCGGGACGCTCAGCAGGCACTGATGTGGTGTGGGGCCCAATGGGAGTGACCGCCAGTAATATGTAGTAGCCATCAATTCCCAGGATGGAAAGCAAGGAAAAAAAAAGCTTTACGTGTTTGAATGTGGGCATGCATGTGGACTAGTGGTGCTTCTCATGGGCACAGGAGACCGTACAAGCTGTGCAGAGCGTCTAACGTGTGGAGTGCTCTCGGTGGATTAAAAAAATGAGGCATGCAGGCGTCTAGTTTGCGCAGAGGTGCATGTCATGTGGCCCGGTGGCTTGCGTGCGGAGAGGACGTGTTGTGTGAGCGTGGCTAGAGTTGGAGACTTATCGGGATTAGAGTTGGGCTCGGCGGTGCAGATCAGATCATAGAACAAAGGCGTGTGATGTTCGTACAGGAGGTTCTGTAAGGGATCAGTTATGTTTCAGAGAAGACTTGGTGATCACTGATTTTGCGCATGGACATTCGATGATGATAGATAGGTTCAGTGAAGGACTTGGGCAAACTATTCGTGGTGAAGGTGAATAGTTTGGTATTCGGCGATGTGAGACCGAAGTTTTGATCAGTCGTCGGATGGATTGGCATACAGGTGACAAGACGTGTCGCGTAGGCAAATGCACAAGGTGCGTATGTGCTGGAGTCCGACAGGAGGTCCCATATGCTGATGAATATTACAACAGGCGAAGGAGAAGAGGCAGTCGACTGGTTGGCCAGACCACATGCCGGTGTTGCGATGCTAGGTGATGAGCATGGGATGTCGATGGTTTTTGGTCGTGATGCGCATGACGACTGATGAGAGTTCAACAGTGGTAGCCAGATAGTCCAGAGAAGGCTGGCAGACAGTTCACTTGGAGGGTGAACATATTGTGGTGCAAGACAGACATGCTGGTGGTGACATGCCAGTCATACCGCGACAGCAGAGACGATGAGACTGGCGACAACAACATAGGATCGTGAGGGCTAGTTGTGGTTATTCTCTGTAGCGTGGCAACACGTGGCGCGAGCTCAAGATGCAGGTTTGCATTGGAGAGGGCTTGCGCTCTTCCAAATCAGTGAGGGCAGTGATTGATTCGAATTGTGGCCACAAGATTTCTGAAGTGTGGATCGATGGGCGTGAAGAAGCTTCAAGGGCTGAGTTGGAAGGAAGTAGAGATTATGGAAATCTTTACTTGCAACTGAAGTAATATGGTTGGTCTGGGACTGCAGGAGGCTACGGTGTAAGACGTCAGAGAATCGTAACCTAAACAGTTAGGTGAAAGAGCAATGCTAGTGTGGCAATTTCTATGTGTGACTTGAAAAGCAACAGTGAAGTTCTCGGTATCAAGAAGCAGTCAATTGGGAGTGTAGATGTCGGATTCAGTTGGTTTTTTCCATGTGACACCCATCAGGGAGCAGTTTTCTTCATGAAGTCTGGTGATTCTGGTTGTATCTACTTATGTGACGAGC
This sequence comes from Phragmites australis, assembly GCF_958298935.1. Taxonomy (NCBI): domain Eukaryota; kingdom Viridiplantae; phylum Streptophyta; class Magnoliopsida; order Poales; family Poaceae; genus Phragmites; species Phragmites australis. The sequence goes on from NC_084931.1 coordinate 16,337,232, forward strand.
CGAGCTACTGTTGGAGTAGGTGCTATCAAAATCAAGATCTATAATGAAGTTGTGTGCTTCGGGGAGTCAAGCATGTGTCAAGGCTAAAGAAGAATCTGATTTCGCTCAAGGAGACTGTGTTGATAGAAGAGAAAGGTGCTCAGTTGCAGGTGGAGTCATGGAGTCTGAAGTTACAGGGATAGCAGAGTCTCTGGAAGGCAGTGAGTCTAAGTAAAACTCATTGGGCAGCTCTCGTTGAGAGCCAAAGGCGACAACTTAAGTCTAGTGTACATGAAGGTTCACGCATGACGGCTTCAAGATGGAAAATTATTCGTCAATGTGGAGTTTGTTGGATATGTCCTCGAATAATTGTATGGAGTTGGTTACATATAGGACTTAAAGTTGTATTAGCGGTATATGGTGGAATCTTAGTAGAACTCTAGTGGAATCCTAGTAGAACTCTAGTATCCAGGCCTCCTTTAAAGGAGGACCGCTGTTTGTAACCATGACGACATAGCGACAAGTTCACAGGGGGGGCAACGAGTCTGTCGGAACCCCGTGAAGCGGCCGATGTTGCTAGTTAGGGAGGAGCGCCTGTAGTCATGCCACAGGGATGCAGGCTTCGGCTGAACCTCATTAATAAATATCGTGCCTCTGGTGTCGTCTGTGATCGTATGCATCATCTCGGTAGATCTATCCGTTGCTTCCGCTGATGACTTATTTCCTAACAGCTCATGGCCATAGCACTATTATCATGTGTTGAAGAGGCTATAGCTGGTGTATGCGTGTGCATGAGGTACAGGCAACTAGCTAAAACCGACGGTAAGAGATCATGCAGAAATAAACACATGTGAGATGGTCGCGCACTTATGCAAAAATTGATAATACGTGTGAGAAGGTCCTGCACTTGTGCCAATTTTCTCACGCATGAATAATTTTTGCCAAATAAACGAGGAAAAGGGGAGGGCAGCCTCACTGACCTGCCTGGAATGAGTGGAGGCCTCATCGCGAAGGCCTACGGAGGCGGCCTCGATGTGGCAACCCACGGAGCTGACCACGGTGTAGTGCCCGTTGAGGCCTCGTGGGTGCGCGGAGCTCCGGGAGTCTACCTCGGTGTGAAAGCTCCTCCGACAAATAGACCGCGTAGTGGGCTCTGGAGGCCTCCCTGACTACGGCCTTGCTGTGAAGGCCTAGACAGAGGCCCCTCCAGTAGACGGACCACGCGGGAGGCTCCGGAGGCCTTCTAGGCTCTGGCCTTGCTGCAGAGGCTGAAGGCCCAGATGGCGACTGTCACCGGATGTCGCATCCGCGCATAGACACCTTGGCGCGATGGCCTGTGGAGGCACGACAAGCTCTGTCATGCCATCCAGTGTCTGAGCAAATGCAGATACTCAGCATAGCCGCAAGTAGGTGCTAGTAGCAAATATATCAAATTACTAGCTTTTACAACAACCATGCTGTGATGACTGTTATTCCCTTGTGAAAGTGGTGACTTTTTGACTATCATGAGGCATAAAATATGTCGTGTTCCGTTAGCCAACGTACACGCCTATATACGGCCCATGCCATGTCAGGTAATTTGACCACACAGCAGCTTGCACGACTCAACCCTAGTATTATTGTTTATTGCAGGCGCGTCGTGCTCACCAAACATGCCACCGGCCAACATGCAATTAGTGATGTCACAATTCACTATGGTCAACGCGGCCACAGCTGCATGATAGCAAGGTAAGTTGCTGCACTGATGGCTACATTAAGGTGACCAGTTACGCCATTTTATTCATTAAACGAAAAGATGGAAGAGTGGGTAGCTACCCATAATCATAGCAGTACAACACAATTACTAGCATAGTAGCAAACAGAACTCACCGTAACAGTGGGCTGTGCGAAGAACACACCACTCATTGCTCTTACCTTCGCGTGTGGTTGAGCCTTGCATGGGTTCCCAAGGCGACAGTCAACGCAACGATGCATTCTCCATTGGCGATGTCGAGGCCGCCAGAAAGGCGGAGAAGGCGGGCCTGCACGCCCAGAGCTACGCGGTTGCAACCTTCCCGTTGGTTGACGTCGAGCTTGCTGGAGTGGAAGCGATCCGGTTCCAGATGGAAGCACTGGGTGCCTTCCATGGGCCTTTCACTGCGGAGCTGGCCTGGTAGCGAAAGAGGGCTTCGAGCGGCCTCCAGAGGCCTCCACTGTGGAGGTAGCCCGAGGTGCGGAAGGAGGCTTCGGGTGGCCCCTCCATTGTGGAGGGGTGTGCGGGCCTCCGACAATAGCCCGAAGGCCAGCCTCGCAGAGGCGGTCCGCGCTGAGGCCACGTTCGTCTGGCATCCTGAGGTTCCGGCCCGGGGTAGGCACACGGAGGTGGACCGTGCCAAGGGTTCTTTCACCGGAGAGCGGCCATGTCGTGGCCCAGTTCGCCCGAGAGGTGGGGCTTGCGGCGGCGTGCGGTGCCGAGGTCAAACCCGGGCACTGCGGCGCATAAAGTACAAGAGCTAGTCCGGTCATGCGAAAGCCGGAAGCATTCCCCATGCCACCATCGAATGACATCCACCGGGTAGCTGCATGCAAGGTTAATGCAAATGACACATACATTACAATGGTAGCTGCATGTAGCACAAGAGCTGCATGTGGCAGACCTTTTGACCACAGCTAGCGCTAGGGACCTCAACACGCCAGACCGCCGTGCTGTAATAACACAGTGGCCTTTTGGTGAGCTCCTGGGAGTGATTTGACTATGGCAGGCATGGCCCGACTACCCACAACCCTGAAGATAAAAAACTGCCCTACTACACGAGCAGGAGCACCCATGCATCCAGCCGGCCGCACGACTGCTAGGCTATCCAATCTGATTAATTTTTTAAATTGCCATTCTTGGCAGCTGTGCAGTTGAGGGGCAATCATGCCACGCGCATTTACCGTACTAGCGAAGCACTCGTACCTCGACGTGGAGAGCTACGTGGACGAGTAACGGCCCCCGCCGCCGACGGCGGCGTCGGTGAGGACGTGCCGCCCCTCTCCACGTTTAGCGCCCTGGACGGCATGAGCGACCACACGAGTGCTCAGGGTGACTTCGCGGTGGCGCTCTCGCCCCGGTCCGTCGCTGGTCGCGGACCCCGCGCGGTGCCGGTGTCCCCTCGTGTGTGCGTCACACGGCGAACACCATGACGTCGTCAAGCTCGCGGAAGATAGCAGCGGGTTCCCGCTCGGAGTTCGAGTTGTGCCATGAAGTTGGGTTTCCATGTTGTCTCTTTTCGGTGTGCTCTCAGTCCCGTTTCTAACATGGCTTCATGTGCCTGCCTCTTCCCACGTCATCTGTTAATGCTTTTTCCTAACAACTTTTGAGCGAAAATTAGCTAGGACAAAAGTTTTGTAAGAAAAGTTTGATTAAATATTTTTAGCGAAATTTTTTTGACTAATGCAGCAGATTGAACTTGGATCGAGAAAAAAAACGAACCCTGTTCAACTTGGATCAGAAAAGCAAAGAGAGAGAAAAGTTATAGAGAGATGGAGCCATGGCCGGCAGTGCGCCCACGCTGCCGGTCACCGCTCGCGGTTGTCTTGTGTACATAAGATGGAAAGGTTTAATTTCAAAGAATTAAAAAAAATCAAAAATCAAATATGTTCAAATAATTTGTCCGAAATTTGGAAAGAAAATTCCAAAATTCACGAATTCCGCTTTTTCCGCTGCACGAAAAATTGGAAAACGAAGTTAGAATCCCTTGTATCATGATGTTACATATTTAATTAGCAAGGTGACGCAATGTGGAAGCCTTCCTTAAGTATCAAAACCTTTAGAGATATTTTGGCCAGTGGTTATGTGTTAGTGGCACTCACGCTAAATGTCAAATGCCCCCTTATGTTAAGATGTTGCGGATTTGTTAGTGGCACCCCACTCTACCCTGAACACCACACCCGTGCGACGACAATGATAATGCATGCCCGCAGTCAACCAAGCCACGGGCTTCTTCTATATACTTACATATCATGCCATGCGCTAGCTAGCTATATCCATCTAGGTCTCATCGATCGCCACTAATTCCTAGCTTAAATCAACAGGGGATTATTGAAGCTTCACACATCTCTCTCCAAGTACTCCGAAAGGATGCCAGTCTCATCGTCTCATCACCCTCCCTCCTGCGTGACGTGCAACCTCCGTGCGCCATGCGGGCGAGCCCTCACGCGGCTCTTCCGCATCCAGGCGTTCTCCGTCAGGGCCTTCCGCTTCCGCAACCTCCTGAAGGCCGCCGCAAGGATGAGCCTGTGGCGCCGTCGCCGCCGCAGGACGTTCCGGTCCGTGCGTGCGGTCTTCTGGCCGCTCATCCCGCCGTCGTCCACGCCGGCGGCGGCCTCCGCTGCAGAGGGTGAGGCCGCGCACGGGGCAATACCGGAGGCGGCGGCGACGGAGACGTTGGTGCACGCGCCCGTGCCGTCGCCGGCGTACGTGAAGGTGGTGGCGCGGCTGCGGTCGGGGAGGAGCGCTGCTAGCGGAGACGGGGAGGCGGAGGAGGAGGAGAAAAAAGAGGCGTGCCGAAGCTTCGAGAGCTGCCTGATGGAGATGCTGGTGGAGGAGGGGAAGGCGAGGGACCTGCAAGACGTGGAGGAGCTCCTGAGGTGCTGGGAGCGGCTCAAGTCGCCGGTGTTCGTGGAGCTGGTGTGCAGGTTCTACGGCGAGCTGTGTAATGATTTGTTCCTAGCGGCCGAGGGTGATGACGCGGACATGGACGCCGTCGACAGCTCCGGGACGTCAACTTCGGCTTTATAAATAGATCATCACCTTGCAGAATTTGCAGATTATCGATCGTCAGTATTTTCTGTAAATGCAGAACAAAATATGTTGTTCTTAAGATTTTTTTCACCCACGTCAACGTGAGTGTGATGTACCTCTCATTGACTCATTCGATTGAAATACGATTTAACAACATGGGATCGGTGATTTACAGAGGTCGACATTAACAAAAAAGAAACACTCATTCGGACTAATAATTTGACAGAGATGTCATGTACCCTTGTGGAGGCCTATCGTAACAGGAAAGAACTTCAATTACAGGAAGTCACCCAAATCTAACTACGTTCGTCGCTGCGTCATTGTAGCTCCCGGCTAGGCTGGAAATTTGGAACGCAACGTGGAAGGGGGCACGGCACGGGCTTCCGGAGTTTTAGAGGTAAACCTCTAGGCGCTCATCTAGCGGACACGCTTCCTTGCTTGACACGTGGGCAGTAACGGGAAATACCAGGGCCGCTCCACCCTTATGGACCCCTCCGATGCCTGCGTTGTTTTCCTCGAAGACTCGAACTCGACCAAACCTCCACATAGCGAGACCATACCTAATTATATATTTTTTATTTTGTTCTCTTCTTAATTTTCCTTTATATTTTTATTCTCTTTATTTTCATTTCATCTCAAATAGCTTCCCTTCGAGGGTATTCGTAAAGAAAAAAAGAATATCAAAATAAAGGAAATAGAGGTGAAAATCCCATCGTGACAGGAAACGTGAAGAAAAACCATTAGAACGTTGAGAAACGAAAATCCCCTCGTAAAGGGAACATTAACCATGAAGGGGATTCGGTTGGAGATGGTCTGAGTGAAATCAACACGACTGCTCACACTAGCATCGTCTCGTGCTGGAGCCTGCTGCTAATAGCCACGGACAACCGTTCGCACAACGCTAAGAGGAGGGCTGGAAACGAGTCGAGCCAAGCCTCACACGAGCTCGCCTTTAGTTGAGCTAGATTCGGCTCGACTACTTCACCGAGCTAGAAAACGGACTCAGCTCGGGCTCGTAGCTGGCTCGAGCCTACTTGGTTTAGCTCATGAGCCAAATCTGATCGAGTAGGATGAGTGGATGATGTCGGAATCAATAGGCAGGTGAATGTGCTCCCACTAGGACAATGTTGGCGTCTCGTCCGCATGCGTCGCAGGGTGGTAGCTTGAGAGGGGTGACAGCGGGCTCGGCGGCAGTGTGGGCAATGAAGCGACGGCGATCAATGGTGGGAAGTGTGGATTCAGTCTATGAATGGGATGCGCAAGGGCCGTGGCGTCAACAGGAGGTTGGGAGGAGGAGGAGGAGTGAGGCGGCGGTTGTTGAGTTGCTGGCCATTGGAGCAGAGACATGGCTAAGGCGAGGCGAGGTGGCCTTCGTTGGCTTGTGTTGCTGCTCTGCTTGTGGCTAGGCTGAGCTTGGAGGGCCGGTGCCTAGTGCACAGCATGAGGCATGGCGGCGTGGGCCGGAGTGGACGGAGGGGAGCCTGTTGCGACCCCTTGGATGGTCATGGTGGGTAGCGTGGAGGATGTTGGCGCGATCCGGACTGGATGGAGGGGAGACAGCGGCGTCACCTAGGATGGTCACAATACATGGGGCACCTAATGGCAGGATGGTGGCACCGACGCTCAGGTTGGCTCCTCCTGCCCTTGTAGCCGAGGAGGGCGGTGGCGGCACGGTCACTGTTGACGACCATTGGTGATGGTGGATCTCTCCGGCGTGATTGTGTGACCAACAGTGCATCTCTTGCAGAGAGGTGGAGTGCGGCTGGCCTCTGGGATTTGGATTAAGTGTTGTGTTGGACTGTTGATCGAACTGTGGACTGAGGCGGTACGCGTGTGCTAGGGTGGCTAGGCCTGGGCCCCAGTGGGTTGGGCTGGTTCGTGAGACAACGAGCCACTAGGCTCAATTTGACGTCGAGCCAAGTCTTTTCGAGCCCAAGCTTTACTTCTAGCCCTTGCAGGGAGATAGCGCTATGAGGCGGACCCCCCTCCCCCTCTCAAAGTTTTCTTCATGGGTCCAAAAATTTTCTTCATGAATCCAAAAGTTTCCAAAAAAGAATCGGGATGGGGCCTTTAGGAGTGCCACGTGTGGCATGGAGGTGGCAACTAGTGAGGGGGCCGTGAGTTTTGCTATTGGAGGGTAACCTCCAAATAAAGGCCCCCACGGACTTGTTGCGCTGGGCCGTCGTTCACCTCTGCGCTTGACACCTCCACACGGATAAGCTGTGTTTTGCTTGGGCTACAACAAGTGCACCAATATTGGGCTGGCTTGCCACGTCGTCATATCATTAGGTTCCCCCCCCCCTCTCTCTCTCCATATATATAGCGCTTGAGATTTGCCTTCACTTCGTGCGCTTTGAGATTCGATCAGAGAATGAGCGCCACGACGATGGAATCAGTTTGAACTAGGGTGTTGTTTAGAATTAATTCAATAAAATATTATCTAATATAAATATATATTAACATATTTATGAATTTCTTAAAGAGTTCAACATTTAAACTGTACTACTTCAACATTATTAATATACTATTTCAAAAAAATTATATAAAATGTTGAGCTATTTTTTAAAATTTTGATTTAGGTTTTGCAATTGTTGAAGACAAACTTTCAAATGTTGAGCGCATATAAAAAACACATAACCTTAAATTGATAAAAAATAATGAATTAGTAATATGGATTAGAAAAAACAAACGAAAAAATGAAAATGAGGAAAAACTTACCTTTGCGCCCATGGGCAGCCCTTATTGGTGGGCCGATTGGACCATAAACTATGGGTTGGTGGGTTGTCTGATGCCGAGGCTAATTTTGACGAAGTTGTATAGGAGGTCATGAATTTTTTATATATATATTTTAATATTTTGAAGAATACATGTATGTTTGAAAAAATTACATGTGTAGGTTACCGTCGCTCGTTCAATGAGTGAGAAGAAGATCTCGTATATTGAACGGGCGAGAACTTATGGACCTTGGCGCTCACTGCATTAACTTGTGGGAGAGAATTTGGTCTCGCTCGCTGAACGGGCGAGATCTCTGTGGCTGAGGCACCGGGTAGACCCACCTAAAAGGACTCGTCTGTTGAATGGGTGAAATTTTTTGGGTATTCAATTCGGCCCCGCTGGCCCTGTTGATGTCAGCCACTCATTTCATTCCCACACAACTAGGAGGAGAGGAGAGGAGAGAAGGGGAAGGGAGGGGAGGGGGAAAATTGTGCGGCGAAGTCCCGCCAGAGGAAAAATATATGTCTTTTCTCTGATTTATTCATAAATCCGGTAGGATAGCCACTATTGCTAGGTTTTGTCATAGATTAGATACTAGATCTAGAATTTATTTACAAACCTAGTAGAATAGCCACTAAACGTAAGTTAGAATGTAGATATAGTTTTAGAATTAGATTTAGATATAGTTTAGCGATTATATCCTTTTTATACATATTTTTTAGCAATTAGATGTAGTCTTTAGACATATGTTAGGTATTATATGTTGGATTTAGATACAGTGTAGGTATAACTGTGGTAGTAGATGTAGGATTTAGAGGTGTTTGATATAGCGATCTGGGGATATTTTGTTGCAGTATAGATTACTTGTTGGGCTATGTTTGTAATCAATTTTTCATTGTAGATGTAGTTTTACATAATTATTTCTGTTATGTCGCAATAATATTAGTGTTTTCATCGATGGTTGTCAGGTATGTTGGATATATGATAGTTTAGGATTTTTTATAGGGACAGTGAAATATTATAAGGTTCGAAAGGGGTAGTACTGTCCATATTTCACTCAATGGACAAGGGTATCTCGAGACATATGCATAGAAGTGTCGAACACTTGTACGTCTGTTTGATGCAGGATTTCAAAACAGACCCCGAAGTTCAAGAGATGACCATTAGCATTGTGGACAACCGAGTGAGAGATGATGTGTACTGGGAGGTGTACCCGCTCTGGGAAGATTTATTGTGGAAGAGGTACCTGTTGAATGTTGTGCTCAAAAGTTGGCTTCCTATGTTGCTTGTGCAATGGAAGAATAAGGAACAGTAGGGGAGATGCAGAGTGGGGGTACACGGAGGAGGAGGGTGATGAGGATGATGTCGATCCGGATGGTGCACATTCATCGGAGTATTCGACTGAACCGACCGGTGAGGTAGCAGATGAGGGGGAATGAATTCCTTCTCTAATTGAACAGATGGAGCGGGGCGATCTTTAGGCTAACAAATCCCCTGAGTATGACATCTCGGATGATGAGGACGATGTTCCTATTCCCGTGGACTGAAACAATTCCAACTTCAACAATCTTGTGGTGATGAGGGGAATCAGGTGGCCTGGGAGTATACGTAGAATGAATTGACTCAGGGTGCTAGGAATCATACTAGTCAGGATATGAAGGATGCAATGACTCAATGGGTGACATCGCTTTAATGACAATTTTATGTTATGAAGTCAACAAAGAAGGAATATAATGTCAAGTGCGTGAAGGTGGGTTGCTCATGGCGGATGCACAGCTTCAAGGGAAAGTGGGTTGACTATTGAAAGGTGTCGATTATGGTCGATCATACCTTCAAGATGGACGAACTTGAGCCCAACCATATGAACATCCTCTCAGCCTTTGTTGCCAATGTGATGTATGTCCAGATTGTGAACAACATGAACTACGAACCAGGGTCTATAATAAGGCAGATTGAGAAGGAGTATAACTACACTATAAACTATAACAAGGTATGGAGGGCAAAGAGTAAGGCAATTGAGATGAGGTTTCAGACCTACAAAACATCATATGACAATCTGCCACATTTACTGCAAACCATTGCTCGAAGGAACTCGGGGATGTATTACAACATTGATAAGTATTCATTGTTGTCCAAACATGGCAAGTACATCCTGAAGTGATCTTTCTTTGTATTAGGAGCATATATCAAAGCTTTCAAGCATTACCGACCTATCATATGCATCGATGGTACTTTTCTTACTGACAAGTACACGGGATAGATCCTAACTGCTATTAGGGTTGATGGGAGCAACCAAGTTCTACCGTTGACCTTTGTGTTAGTGGAGAGTGAGAACAACAATAGTTGGTATTGGTTCCTGTACCATGTGAGGATGATAATTGTTGGTGCTTGGTTGAACGTGTGCCTTATACATGACCGTTGTGCAGGGATGCTCGCAACAATTAAGGATTTGCAAAATAGAACAGACGATTGCTTGATTGGACATGTATGGCCATATCTACAGAGTAGATAGTGCATGAGACATTTTGGTGTAAACTTCTTCCGTCAATTCAAGAACAAGAACCTCATGAACCCTTCCTTCACGGACCCAGGTCCTTCGAGTTCTCGCGTCCCCAGCTCAGGCACGACACTCGCTTCATACATAAGAAATTGTTACATATGTCACAGTTTATCGATGCTAACATGTTTTCTTCATTGTATCATGTTCATAGATCAACGATCTCTGGGAGGTCGAGGCGCATGGTAGCTACATGGAGCTACTTAGCAGGGACATTACTCAGGTCCTTGAGTACGACTTCATCTTCGGATAGAGCAATGAGCACAGTGTGTCGCAGCTACCTATCGTGCCACTCCTGGGGAGACAACCCACCCAAGAAGAGTATGTCACTCCACCGCCCGCTGGACGGCCTAAGCGGCAGATCCTTCCACCAGACCCCCTGACGTACTCAGCTAACTAGGTGAGAGTGAGGAGGCGTAGAGTCTCAAGGACGGATGAGACGAGGGGCCTCATCCATAAGAGGGGACGTGACCTGTAGGCAGCTATGTCATTGTTAGTTTAATGGTGTTATGTTATTGTCTTTCTTCATACTACTATGTATTGTTATTGGCATAATAGCTTTCACGTACACTATTTTGTTCTGTGATTCTATTCAGACCATTGGCTCATACAACGACAATTCCATAACATCATAATAAACATGTCGGCCGAATGAACGATGGCATATACGATATTCGTAGTGGTGTACCAGCGCTTCACCTAACATGTCTTAGGGAATGAAAAATAGTACAAGTCAAATACGAAATCAAATCCTCTGTCGACAGTTAGAACACGTCGATATTATTCTAGTTGTTCCTTTGACCCGCTATATGAGGCGTGATATAGCATATTCTGATGTTCCTGGCTCTCTCTTGGCACAACTGTTCCTGTAGTTCCTTGATGACAACGTGGAGGTGACGGATGTATTCTTGAATATGTGGTTCTATCCGCGGGTCAATCCAGTACTAGAACCCACAATCATCCATTTGGAAAAGTGCTAGACGAGATAAGTAAATGGTGTTGAGTTAATAGAAAAGAAAGTGAGTATTATTTGTTCATACTCTAAAATATGGACAACAGAAGAATCGGCGGCCTATGTCATCGAAATGCTCATAAACTTGGACTACAACGTCATCTCCATGCTGACATGGTGGCCAAAACGAGCAAGAAAGAGCATTGTGGTTTTCGTTGTAATCTCTACCATATACGTCTAAATGGGGGTGTGGAGATGGTAGATCGATGGGGTCATTGGGAGGATGAGGATACGCCATTGTCTCAATTTAATTCAAGGTCAGGAGGTGTGCGAGTAGAGAATCGATTGAGTTTTGTTTATATACCAGAAGTCCCGCTGGTAGTGGATAGATGGGGCAACACTGAAAAGCCTATTACCTAGACTGCACTGGCCTATTAAAAGTCTATTTGCTAGACTGCACCATCCTATTAGGGGTACCACTAAAAACTGTATAGTTTCTGAAACCTACTCTACATTAAGGTGAAAACCAGCGTCAGCACAGAGGTCAAAGCCTGCTAGAGGGAGGGGTCAGGTCCTACCAGATAATTAATCATTGGCTTGTAACTTTCGACAACAAAACTATTCACATTACAAATCCTACCACTACTACATTCGGAACACATTGCTTCTAGTCATACTGAATTGATAACACCCTCATAAACTGCAACAATGGTAGTACGATACACGTAGCATACGACAGATGAATGTCTTACGTGGAACACATTGGTAGTAACAAACTCAATGGTCCGCACTAGTTGAACCAACCTTCCCGTGAGAGGAAACAATAACTCCCTCATGAACTTTTACAGAATTAAATGACCACACCAAGCAACAACTTTCACCGGAAATCTCTGTCAAACATCAATGCCATAACTTTTTCAGCTTTCATAGGGAATCCCATGTCTAGCTCTCAGCCATGCCTATACACTCAGTCCATGCACCAGTCCTCAGCCACCATAAATAATCCCACCCTCAAGCATGGATAGACCACTCGTTCTTCAGCTCTCTCAACTGCAATGTCTTACTCAGCACCACCAAGCCCACCCAAGAAATATTAGGGGTTTTCATCCTCTAGGGGGTCGAACTGCCGATGTGCTTCTGTGGCGACCCTTATAGACTTCAGCAGTTCTAGGACATCTTCTACACCTATGACAGACGCTTCTTCATGTGTGCCAACTACCAGTACAACCCATCACAACATGGGTACATATGCGAAATCAAATCCTCGGTCGACTATGTAGATATATGAAATCAAATCTTGGATAGATGTGGCAGCACTCAAAAGACTATTGCGTAGACTACATCAGCTTATTAGGGGTAGAAATGAAAAGTCTATTCACTATACTGCACCAGCCTATTAGGAGTCCCACCGAAAGGCAATGCAGGCTTGCAGCATTGACTCATGCATAGGTTTTGCCCTGCCACTGTAGTAACGCTCGATTATGACCTTACTCGAGTATTTGATGCCCTTCGTCAATAAAAGACACTACAACATTGACTCATGCACATGGTTTTTCTTGCCACTGCAGTGACACACGATTCTGCCCTTACCAGAGTATACAATGCCTTTCGTCAATATAAGGGTCCCAGCCATGCCTATGCACTCAGTCCACGCACCAGCCACCATAAATAACCCCACCCTCAACCATGGCTAGACCACTCATTTCTCAGCTCTCTCAACTGCAACATCTTCCTTAGCTCCACTAAGCTCACCCAAGAAACATTAGGGGATTTTTATCCCCACAGGATCGAACCATCGATGTGCTTCTATGGAGACACTTGTAGGCTTAGCAAATCCTAGGATATCTCTTACACCTATGGCAGACGCTTCTTCATGTGTGCCAACTATCAGTATGATCCGTCTCAATATGGACCGTACGACTACCCACCGGTATAGCGATATAGATCCCTCATGTGACACTTTCTATATGATTTCATACACTGTCTTACAAATCTTCCCTCTTGTTTCATTTCTCCAATCTTCTCCACCTATCTATGACTTCATGGGATGGCTAGACATAGAGCAAACTGAGAACTAGAAACGGTGAGTCGATATGAGCATACGGTGGAGGAGGTAAGCTTACAAATGTCGGGAGTACGAGCAACATCAGGAGAAACTACGGCTCAAATGTTAGGAGGAAGAGCATATGAGGAAGGCAGCAAAGAAGCATGCCACAGCTGAGACACGCGAAGCAAAGAGGAAAAGGAAGCAGGAGAGGGGCCGTTGCGCTAAGGCGTAGGGCCCTGATGCATTGCGAAAGGGCAAATATTCTAGGTGCACTCAGTAGAGATCATCTATTATAACCCAGCCTATTATCGTTCCCTAAGGTATTTTAGATTTAGCAATGACACGCTATTAGGTTAGTCTTTAGATGTACTATACATACCAATGTTTATTGTCGCTATCTCTATATGGTTAGGGTCCTTTCACGCTACAAAGGAAAACCAAACGTCCCATATAATATTCATCAGCGTATGTAACCTCCATTCGGGTTTTACGATAATTATGCTTCACAACTACTATTGTTTAAAAATTTATATTTTACACCCTCCCATGGTTACTTCACTAAAAACAAATAATTCACACACTTTTGCATCAACTAAATAAAGAAATATCGATAAAGTGACATCGAACCAAAATTAAGAATAGAATGAGCCACTCTATAATGCCGTTTGGATAACTATTTGCACAACTAGCATTTTCACCGAATAAATATATATTTTTCAAATTACTGTATAAAAAAATTATATTAGAAAAAACAATTATACTGAGCGGCAAAATAATTACTATATCGCCTATTCACATCTTGCCTGTTCAGCGGGCGTGACCAAATTCTTGCAGACTGAACAGATAAGAACTTATTCTCTCCAGTTGTCTAATGAACTGAGTGTCGAGACTCACAAGTTCTCACCTATTCAACGGGCGAGATTTTGTTCTCGCCCATTGTACAGGTGACGGTAACCTACATATGCAAATTTTTTTCAAACGGATATCTATTCTTTAAAATATTTAAAAAATAAATATATATAAAAAAAATTCGGAGGTCCTTATCCTTAGCTAGTCCTAGTCGGCTCCCAGCGATCTCGCATATCTCACTTGCCTTCTCTGAATCACTCGACGTCATGGACGATATATGGTGCAATTCATAATCATGGCTTGTTTGGATAGGCGGGGATTAGATCAAATAAAATTCGGTGACTCTAATCCCGGCTGACGTAAATAAGTTCTGCGGATTACAATAGGATTATTTTGTAACTGTTAATACTGAACACTGAATTAGAAAAGAAAATAACCAAGCTTACAATTTTTGTCGTGACTGTTAAGTGAGTTTTAGTTTTAACCCATTCTCCATCACGGTGCGCTATTACCTCCAGCCAGCCGATCAGGTGCTCGATTCCCCGCGCTGGGCCAGCTGCCGCCGCCCGCCGCCGGAGGCCCTACAATTTTGGATTCTAAGGGTTTCAGTTTCAACTGAGATTACGTGTAACATGTGCTGTTTTATTTTCTCTGTGTTATGTAGCCGAGCATTCAGATGATTTGTCTGGGGACATCGAATATGTCCTGGTATGCAGATTTCCCTTGAATTTTCTTTTCTTATATAACTCACCATTTGCTTAAACAATCGACTTAACGTTTTTCTTACGGGTAATTGACCCAATGTTGCAATCCAATACACGTCCTGACAGGTAGGTCCTCACTATTTTCGTTCTTTTTTACTTGTTATTTAGAACATCGACATGATCTCTGATATACATATTTTAATATTATTTTTAAATAAAATTTGTTAAACATATAATCGTACGGAAGTATGCTTTATGGCAAATCCACTCATATCATTTGTATATGTCAAATCCTATCAATTTTGTGTATATTAATGATTAAAGTTTCTAAAGTTTAATTGTACGTATTTTAAACACCATTTATTCGAGAACGGAGGTGGTCCTATTTAACCCCTTCAAATATATGGTGGGTTAATCATATACAAAACTTGCTGGAAACTTCGCTGGGATAGAAATAGTTGAAGATGTTATTATTATACTGAGATATAACTTAATTCATCTTGGATATTACAAGATGTTATAAGATATTAGTATTAACAATTTTTGGGGCTTTGTCAAGTTTAATCAAGTTTGCGGTCGCTCGAGCTTTTCATCGCATTGGCATCCCATAGCTAAAACATGTATGTTATAAAGGATACTATTATATTCCCTCCGAAAGTTTTTGAAAGAAATATTCGTTCTGGAATTAGAAAGATGCATAAGTATAACATCTGCAAAAAAAAAAAAACAAATTTCATTTTTACAATTATGCTTAATGATGTTAAGGATCTTGATTTATTCTATTAGAAAAATTAAGATATGATTATGATTGGATATAGATGCTAACTATCTATTAGATCCCAATAATGTCATATCTCAGACAAGATTCGTCTTCCAATATGGTGGAGCTGTCTTTTTTGGAAGTTATCTAAATAGACTTGCGTGGCAACTTTTATTAATCATTCTGAAATAACTGCTTATATAAAGCATCATATGAATATGTTTGGCTTCGTAAAATGATTAACTACATACAACAATCATGTGGTATTGGTTCATTAGAATCATCAACTATTATCTATGAAGATAATATAACTTGTATTGCACAAGTACAAACAGGTTATATAAAGAGCAATATTACAAAACATATTGTCCTAAAGTTATTCTATCCTCATGAGTTACAGAAAAATGGGGAGATAAAAATTTTGCAAACAAAATCTTGTAATAATCTTGTAGATTTATATACAAAGTCTATCAAAACCCACATTCTAAATATATGTTTATGGAATTAGCACGAGAAGACTTCAAGATTTACAAATTTCAAGGAGAGTAAACTCCTAATACAGATAACATGCTAATGGTCATCAGATCATAAATGCTGTATTGTTTTCTTTTATGAGTTTTTTCAATATGATTTTTCAAATAAGGTTTTCAATGAGGTAATATCAATACAAGCATATATGACATCATTTTTCTCCTATTTTTTTCTACTAGGGTTTTAAGGAGTTTTTGATGGTATATCTCTAATATATATTCTCTTATCTTTCCATAGGGTTTTTTTTTAGGAGTCTTCTACTTGATGTATACGTATGGCAATTTTGATCAACAGGGAGTGTTATGAACTCAAGTGATCAAAAGGAACCGCCATTGGCATTATTCCTGTATGTTGAGAAGGGATGTCTTCCGAACGGACGGGAGGACCATTCATTGTGTATATATGTACATCAAGTTAATGGAGGACCATTCTTGTTTCGTTTATAATACAACACATTTGAATACAAGAATGTTGTTTTCCAAACTAATTGTCTATTGAGTTGGCAAAAATCCAGTGAAATTCATGCATTCAAAATTAAGATGGGAAGAGCCAAAAGTCAACATATATGACATGTACATAGCTCATTATCTGAAAAACTGAAGGAAAAACGTCACAAGTCCAAATTCTTGTTGCTGGGAGCTTGAGACTGCGATTGATGACAGTTTGCAGATTCACAAAGCAAGCTGGATTCATAACCTCTATGGGCCACTATTTACCAAAACCAAGTTCTCAAAAAAAAAAATAATATCAAGCAAGCAAGCAATCTGTTAATTTTCCGTCGTTTTTGTGGGCATATATAGTTCATCATACTGTTAAACCTGCCATCACAGACTTCCATCACGCGAGTCATGGCGTGTCTGGGTTGAACCTGAAATATGCCGCGCAGTTTGGTTGCTTAGATAAATTTGAATTTTTTAGTGCATTTACCAAACCAAAGGAGAAATATTCTAGTCTCTCGAGCAAAATATTTCGGTCCCTCGAGTATTTATTAATTTATCCGCAGTAGCAGTCAAACTGATGAAGGAAGTTGTTGGGGGAATGTGTAACACCCCAAAATTGCTACCTAGCATTTTCTCCAAAAAAAGATGTTCCTAATGCCCTTTTCATAAACCAAATAAATGGATTAATAAATCACAGAAGAAATAAGCAAAGAAATGGAAATGTTTGATAATAGAAAAGAGAAAGGAAAAACAAAAATAAAAGGAAAACCTCACCAGGCCCTCTCTCCCTCTCAGGCCAACTCCCCCTCTATCTCACCACAGCTCGTCATCTCTCTCTAGCCCAACTTGGCTCCAGCCCACCTCCCTCCTGCGCCCACGCTCCGACAGGCCGAGCTACCTTGGCCCACTGCCCTCCCGCGCACCCCGCCTCTGGGGCCGCGACCGTTGTAGCCCGTGTGACTGTGCTCCTCTCTCTCTCTCTCTCTCTCTCTCTCTCTCTCTCTCTCTCTCTCTCTCTCTCGCACACGCGCGCGCCGAAAACACCTGTCAGGTTTTCCTTCTACCTCTTCGATGTCTTCCTTTTCCCCTCTCTTTGTAGCAAATCTAGCACTGCTTCGATTTTGCGCCGAGAAGAGGAAGGAGATCGCCCTGTGTCCATGTATTTGGAAAGCCCGAGTAAGAGGATGGAAAGAGGACCAATTCCACAACGTGATTGAAGATCGAAAGCTTGGAAACCACTGTGAATGCCTCGCCGACTACTGAACCCTAATTGAACTCGCACCCCCCTCCCAAACTATAAATACCCCCGATACCCCTCCCTAGGATCGCAATCACCTCCACCACTTTTCCCCTCGGCTTCCAAAGCTTGAGCACCGCCTGAGAGCCTTCCCATCGAGCTTCCACCACCGCTGTGATCCCTCACCATTGCCAAGCCACTGGAGCCATCCCCGACATCCATTTAACCTCAAACATGTTGGTCGATGTCCTAGGAAGCCGTTCCGCCACTCACCGGAGAACCCCAAGCGCTATCTCGCCATATTCGCACATCTCCGACGAGCCACCACCGCGGGGAGCTTGCTGTCGACTTCTTCAAGCCACCAAAATAGAGTCCCCAATGTCTCGGAAGAGGAGTTTAAATGCTTTTGTTTTACAAAGTTGCATGCTAAATAATGTCATTGGGAAACCCATGTTAGGTTTGACTTAGTTTCTCCATATCTACCTTTTTGCCTCGGTTTTGGTAGGATCAAGGGTAGAATTGCTTAGCCTTGCTTGAGAGTTTGATCATGACACTTTATCTAATAATCATGATAATGTTATTATGCAACTTCAGTCAAAATTTGGTGATCATGTTTTTAGTAACATGGACTAGGAAATTGAGCAAGATGATGGTTTGGGTTGCATAGTGCAGGTGGGTGATAGTCTTGCTCAATTTGATTAAGGATCGGTTCATGGTGAGATGGGACCAAGCTTTATAGTACAGCCACAAGTCATGTATGGGTATGGCCTGACCAGCTAATTAGTTTTCTCTCAACATAGTATAGACTAGTTAGTGGATCAGGGAACGGAATGGTGATTTCCCTAGATTCATATGGCGCAAGAGGGGGCTTCTATGGTAGAGTTGTTAGTCACGCAGTAGTGAAACCTAGACAAATGTTGGGAGAGACTTTGTAAAGACCTTGCAGTGGATTCCTAGCACACATCTCAGAAGTGTGTAAGAGTTTTCCGTTGGCCAACAGATACTCAGCAAAATAGGAAGACACATTTTGTGGGTAAAGTGTACAACCTCTGCAGAGTGTCAAACTGATTAATCAGTCGTGCTCATGGTTATGAGCGGCGAGGAATGCCACACATGATTAAAATACACTTCTAATGGTTTAGTTGTTCATTCATGGTTGCGGGAACCACGTTTAAGGTGGTCAACTTTGGTTGAGGTAGATTTAGTCGAGACGAATAATTCTTGAGGTGGTTTTTATTTTGGCTATTAACTTTCACTTTAGTAAATGTTTGTTAAATTCTACCTTTATGCAAGTGAACTCCTATAAACTTTATTCTTGTGAATGCCTTCATTTCATCTTTTACCACAATATGAAAAGTACGAGACATACTCACACTTGCTATAACCATAATGCTTAGTCGGGGAATATCTAAGAATTATTCCAGAGACGAAGAATTCTAAGGTGGTGCTCTAATCGACTGCATATGGAAGATGCAAGAATAAGAAGATCGCACTAGCGATGGAGTTTATTTGCTTTTTGTCCTTTGAAGGTCCCTTTGTAATAATGAATTTTCACGTTAATTATGATATTGTGTTTTGTTATCATCTATGAAGTTCTATATAATGAGTTTGATTTCTAGCTCAATATATAGTATGGGTATTGGTCTTTACTTAGACCGGTCCCGACAAAGATGGTAAGAGCTGTGTCGACCTAGAACGCAACCTTAGTTAGTCTAGGCAAGCCTTAAAAATGAAAAAAAAACCTTTGAACCTAAAAGAAATGCTTAAAAACTTATCATCTAAATTCCTTTCTTCCTCTTATATTGTTATTTATCTCTCTATCTTGTCTTTAGATGATGAGATTCACCGAGACCCACCACTCGACCGGACTACTTGCAAGAACCATGCCAAGATTGCTATGGGACATGCTAGAATCCCAATGACAACGAAAGGAACCCTTGTATGAAGGATCCAAGAGGGAGCTTCTGGATCATGAAGAATGGACAGTCTTGGTGTCGTCTACAAGGCTCGCCCTCAACAAGGAATGTTTACAGTCGCTCATCGCTACCAATGCGATGGAGTGAGGGAGAGCTTTGAGGTGGGGATCGAGGACACAACTTGGCAGGCTCTCTACCGTGTCTGCGAGGCCTATCGCTTGGAGCTCCAACCCACCCGCTACGACTACATCCCCTTCACAGCCATGCCCACCAGGACAAGATGATCAACACCCATGCCCATGAAGACAGCCCAAGGCTACGCAAGCTAATCCACTTCTCCATGGGGTTGGACACCATGTTGGATGAAGTTCTGGAGGAACTAAGGGACACCCACCACCGCCTCCACGTTGAGAAGATGGAGAATAAGAACCTTCAACGCCATCTCCTCTGGGAAGCCACGCCAAAACCACTCAGAGCAAAAATGAACACTTGATGACCCTAAAGACCTACGACTCTAACTACGCCATGTCCAGGGCTGGGAGCAACACCCTCGCAATAAGCAGCCAAGCACCCCAGAACTATTAGGAGTGTAGGATGTCCTAGTAATAATTGAGTAGTGATCATCTTAGGTAATTGAAGTTTTTGGTTCTTCATGGTTTTTCTTGATTATGTGTGCTCGTGTGAGCTGCAGAATCGCCTTTGAGAAATTTTTTGCATCCACACTTCTAAGACATTGTTAGTATAATAAAATAAAAAGATCATTTCGATAAAAACAATCTCACAAAAAACTTGATGAATCCTATACCCTGTCTAATTCTTGCTTCTAAAAACCAGATGGTGAACACTTACTCTTGGTGGAACTCCAACAACAACACCTCTCCACCTCCTCTGCCTTCGATGACAATGGAACAACTGATGACTGCCTAGACTCAAATACTCCAGAGACTGGCCTAGACAATGGCCAACTAGCAGCAGTTCACCTATCAAAGGTCCCTCCGGAGCCTTCAGTCTCCGGACCCTTAGCAGGAGGCTCGACTTCCGAAGATTGCGAGCCACCTCTCCTGTCACATCCCAAATTCCATAATCTCATGATTAAGCTTAATCATATGTCATTAGCATCATAATTAAATTGGAGGGGAATTATTTTGGCACATTAGATCAATTCGTTCAAAATCATTTGGATAAGAGAGAGAAAATTGGGAGAGAAAAGAATAGAAATTGCATTGGAAAATACCTCCATTCTCTAACATGTGGGCCCCACCATCCCAACCACTCAAGTGGGCAGCCCCACCTGCTCTTTCTCTCTCCCCACTCACTCCCCACCCCACGCCCCCACCTTGCAGCCGCAGCTGCAGCAGCCCCCTCCCTCTCACTCCCCTCTCAAGCTCTCTCCATTCCTCCCTCAAATCCACCCACAAGAGAAGGATTTAATGTATGCATGTGGTACCATTGTATTCTCTAGCTCATGAGCTGCTCATCTATCCAATCCATTTTCATTTTCGTGGTAGAATTGAGTAGTTCTTGGCGTTCTTGAGCTTTTTAGAGCAAAAATAGAGTTTTGGGCGAATATGAGCTCTAGAGTCGTGTTGATAGTTGATGAGTAAGTTCTAGGACCCTTGGACTATCCCTAATGTGTTACCTCTAGGTGTGGAAAAGATCGCAACTCGAATCGACCTAAAAATCCACTCGAGAGCAGTTTTTTGGGCTGACTCTCCGAGTTCAGCAGAAATTATCCGTCGAATTATGTTAAAAATTGGTTAGGGTTTAGAGTGCAAGATGGGTTTAGAATCCTTTGGATAGGGCATATACACGTTTGTGTAGCACAGATTTGTAAAGTGAGTCAAATCACCGAAGGAAAATGTTGTGGAATAACCCAAGTCTGTATCACCCAGATAATCCAGGTAAGCTCGGAGACTCCGGGTAGTTGCGTTAACAAATAATCGAGAGCCTCTCCTGAAGCCTCACCCGGAGTGTCCGGCACATACCGGATAGTCCGGACCAGCCCGGAGGTTCCGAGTTAAGTTAGAATAGTGGCTAACTGAGAGCCTTCACCGGAGGATGGCTCGGAGGCTCCGTACCCGGATATTCCGGGTTCACCCAGATACTCTGGGTCAGGCAAGCAAAAGGCTGTAACAGAGCGCCTCTTTTTGAGGTTCACCCAGAGGGTCCAAACCTGGACACTCCGAACCTGTCCAGATATTCCGGATGGCTGTTATTTTCTAGATTTCATTTAGATCGTTTAGTTTGCATTGATTCGCATGTCTTATACTTCTAGTATGTGGTTTAGCATTGTGGCATACCTTGTTGCATTCATTCATGCTCATCAATGCACGCGTTCTTGTTTAGCGAACAGGGAGCCAGAGCGGGAGACGACCGTGGTCGAAGATGACTCTAATCTTTCGAATTTCTGCGAGTGTTGCGTGGGTAACTATAGACAACCACCTGAGCAGCAAGGCAAGCAGCTAAGCATATTGCACCTTTGTTCAATTGAATGAAGTCTAAAATTGATAAACTATGATTATGTATGTTGCATGTGTCGAGTCGAGATCAGGTACAAGTGGGTAGATCCTATGTTGAATGCATTACTTCTACCTTGAATTGTTGTTTATCCTCTCCTTGTCACCTTGAGTATGTTGTTGGTGTCTAGATTACAAGTTAAATCGAAATGCTTAGCAATGTATAGGTCATTCAGTAGAAGTCGAGCGGTGAATTGTCTCATCGTTCACGATCATAGGTGTTATTTACCCTCGCAATGATAACAATGTTGGATATGGGATGATGATGGTTGGATGAGTGGTGAGTATGAGACGAGATGTGGGCGGTTCTAGGGGTGTTATCTGCTCCGGAGGAAAGTCCTGGGGGCATGCCGGGAGAGGAACCCGAACACTGTAGACCGCTTGCGTCGTTTAAGCACCGATCGTCGGTGCAGTCAGCTTTAGCACTTATCTTACTCACCACATGCCGATCTAATGGTAAGGCGAGCCGAATACCTCTGTAGCTGTGATCATTTGGGCGTGAACATCGATAGTGTGAGCGAGCGAGCTTGTAAGAGGTGCTAGTTTGCTCCGGGAGTAGTTCTAGTACCTCCGCGCTGAGTGATGCATGATCCAAAGGGTTAGGGCTTATTGGGGAAGATTGACATGAGTACCCCTTGTATGGATCTGTGTGGTCATGCAAGTTGTATGGTCCTCAAGTCATGTGGGTCCAGGAGTATCCCCTACAGGGTGTAAAAATATTTTGAAATGCCACACTCTCTGTCATGAGCATGCTTCTGCCCATCTGCATCAGTCGTAGAGTTTTCGCTTGTGGTTGATGGTTGGATATGTGGGAGATGGTTGAGTTGGTCTTTGTTACATGTATGTTCTTATGGTTCCAGTTATTTATGTTCAGTTGGTTATAGCATGATAGATTTATGTTGTTGGTTAAGTTAGTTGCTCACACATACGTATCTAGGTTGCTTACCGCTTATGTTTAACTTAACCATATGATTTTTCCTTACTAATGACTCAATGCATAATCCTTAGAGTCGAGCTATGTATATGTGCTCTATATGGTTTAAGTCTTGCGAGTACCTTCGTATTCATGCCTGCATTTTCAAGTGCTGCTGGTGAGGAGGAGCCGGTGTTTGTCTACATTGTGCCTGCCGATCAGGGTGGCAGGTAAGAGTAGTGCATCTACTCTCGGAGGTCGTGTTTTTGGGGTGGAGCCTAAGGGCATGTGGTTCCACTCTCTTGTGTTGTATAAGTTTATGTTTCCGCTGCGCAGTTATTGTTATCTTTTGATGTAAACTGTCGAAATGGTTGCATGCTAAAGACTTGTAATATAAAGGTTAAGTACTTGCTCTTTCTTAAGCTATGTTGTGATGCTAAATGTTGGAAGGCATGTGTTATGATCTTGGGCACAAAACAAGTGCTAGGACTACCGGGATGATATTTTGTTTAATCATTGAGGTTGTGATTATGAATAATGATCCTACTAGTGGTTAATTAGAATATTATTTAGATAGTTCCCCACATCTCCGGTACGTATGTGGCCTTCCGAAGACTCGAAGCTACAGCAAGTCCCTCCAGAACCTTCGGCCTCCGGACCCTCAGCAGGAGGCCTTATCCCCGGAGGCTGCGGACCCCTTCGGACCACCCCTCCAGTGCCCATGCGGCTTTCTGAAGCCTAAAGATGCAGCCGGCCTCTGAATATAATATCAAGGAAGAAAGGACACCCCCTGCAGCCGACCTGACGCGAGGTGACGGGTGATTGATGCTGATGCAAGTGATGCATATCCTGGCACCCCATCGCAATGAAAGTCATCATGACAGCCCCAGCAGAGCGGCGCCGGGTCGTAATTGGTAATCGGTTCACCCCTCAGGGGGCAGGCACCACAATAGTTACCACGGTAGGTATTTATCTTCTATGTAGGGTAAAAAGTAGTTATAAAGGATAAGCCCCAGTAATTCGGCCAGGTCCTAGATATTTGTACATTGTGATAAGTACACTAAGCTACGTACCACCCTATAAATAGGGGGTCATAGTGTAACACCCAAAATTTCAAACTTTTGCAATAATTTAAAATTTTGCTAGAATTTAAATCAAGTGTTGCAACTTAGTTCAATAGAAAATTAATTTTTAAATTTAACCTGGCCTAAGAGAATTGTTTGGTTGCATTCATGCTGTTATAGATGCAATAAGGTTTTATTGGGTGGAAAAAGTTTGCAAAATTTCGCTAGGATTCGCCGCTTTAAAACCTCTTTTGAAATTTGATGAAAATTCTAATGGAAAAAGTTTTAGAAATTAAGAAAATGCTCTTGGACCGAAATCCTCCTTCTCCCTCGGCCCAAACCCCTCCTCCTCCTTCCCCCCCCCCCCCTCCCGCGTGGGCCGAAATCCTCCTCAACCCCGGCCCAAGCCAGCCGCCGAGCCGACCACTCCAGCCGGCCGTCACCCCGCTCTCGCTGTCGCGTGGGACCCACCGAGCTGCGAGCCAAGCCGTCGCCTGATCGGCTCGCCTTCTTCCTCCTCCCAACGCCCGAGCCCTCTTTTGCCACCGTCATTTCAAATCGAAGCCGCCCCGCGCATTGAATCGTGAAATCAATCGCATGGCCGTGATCCTCCCCCTCCCCTCTCTTGATTCCGACCGTTTCCCCTTCGTTTCCCCTTCCCCTTGCATGGAAACCGAAGTTGGATTAAAATTGGGGCCATCGGCCAATATTCTCATATCCGGCCGCCTCCCTTCCTCTCTCGGCTATTTAAGCCCTCCATCGGCATTGTTGCTTCATTCCCCACCCGAACCGTCCTTTTTCCCCTCGATTTGCGCTCGGGTTTAAGCCCTCCGCCGAGACCTCCATTGTTGACGGTAAGAAGCACGGCAGCTGCCCATTTCTTCCATGGCCGAGCCTCAATTGACCTTGTTCTTCGCTCAAACGGTTCCGTAGGGTCTCGGTCTTCGTCCCTCGGCACTTTTTGGAGTGTCTCTCGCGACCGGACTCCACTTCCGCCGAAGACCGAAGCACCGCTGGCCTCCCTCGCCGTCGCCAGCCATCTCCGGTACTCCTCTGCCACCGTCGAACCCGTGGTGAGATTCCCTTTCTCCCCCTTTCTCTTTTTCACTGGTCACCTTTGAGTATCGTGGCCGGATGCGCCGTTTGGCGCATCGCCGGCAAGCTCGCCGCCGCTCCTGCCGCTGCCGACCGTCGCCCCCTCTGTTGGAAGCCGCCGGCACCGCTCTTTCAAACCCCAGCCGTCGGATCTCCAACCAACGGCCAGGATTAGATTAGCCGGTAGCATACCCCTTCGGTCCACCATGGACCGGTGGACCAGTGTGTCCTCCGTGGTCCACAAGCCCCGTGAACCTTTTCCACGCCTTTTCCTTTAAGAAATAAATCTGTTTCACTTTATGACGTCATAAATCCAATTTTCCAGTATAAAAACAATTCGGATTTTCTTTGATAATAAGGAAATTTTGAAGAAACACCCTGGAACTTCAAATGATCATAACTTTTTGTTCGTAGCTTTGATTTAGGCGATTTTCGCACTCAAACAATCGTAGCGTCGCGTAGAATATGTTTATAGGGTTTTTTTTTATCTAGTTTTAGGAATGTTTGGTGTACTGTTCTTATGTTAGATTGTGTTCTCGTGTAGACGATTCAGTCCAGGAGTTTGGAAACTTTTAGGAGGAAGATTTTGAAGGACCTGTGCATCACTTCGACGAAGGCAAGTATCTTGACCATGTTGCAAACCCAGTTTTTACATAAAGCTAGTCTTTGTCAAATATGCATGCTATTTTACAAAAATGGGTAGTATAGCAAATACTAGTGTTAGATGTAGACGTTTTATCCTTACAATATCATCATGTTTATGCTTAGCCATGTTTTAGATGAACATGTAGCGTGTAGGTGATGAATTTTGAGTTATGAACTAAAAGTTGATATAGGAAGAATATCATGGAAACTGATGTTGTTAAGGGAGTTAACAACAAAGATAATTGGGGTTTTGGGCAAGAAAGGGCTACTTTTCCCAGCATGGTTGGTTGTTTGGAAATGTTTGGTAATATACCCTTATGGGGTTATTGGCGGTCTTGCCCAGACCATTTTAAGGACCGGTTCGTGGAACGACCATCCATGGTAATAGTACAACCACGAGACCAATATGGTATGGCTTGGTCTAGTAACTAGATGTTCTCCCAGTGTTGTATGAGCCAATAGGATGTGTAGATAAGGAAGGGTTACTTCCCGATTCTACCTCGGGGAAGAAAGTGCTCGGGGAGGTTATACGGTGGCCTCCGAGCACCCGAGTCCCCCAACGATCAGGAAAGCTAAGTACCGGAAGAAATGTGCCCGGGGCCGCGAGCGGTGGCCCCCTGAGCACCCGAGTATCCCGAGGACCCACTGAAGGAAGTTTCGGGAGAGAGTGCTCGGGGCTGCGTGCAGCAGCCCCCGAGCACTCGGTCCCCCGAGGATCCGTACAAGCGTGCCCGGGAGAGAGTGTTCGGGGAGGTGAACAGTACCCCCGAGCACTCGGTTCCCCGAGGATCAAGAAAGGGCATTCTCGGGAGAGAGTGCTCGCTGAGGTGAACAGTGACCCCCGAGCACTCGGTTCCCCGACGACTCAGAGAACCCCCTGACAGTGGCCCCCGAGGGGCCCACTGATGAGGTGTCAGCCAGTCAAAGGCCCGAAGCCGCATTTAAGAGCGCGCGTGGCCTGTCACCTCCAACTGCTCCCGCCACGCTCGGTGTCAGTTCCTGCCACATTCTGGCAGAAGGGCGTGGGGTCATTGAATGCATGGGTCCCATCCCGTGCCATCCGGCCCGTCTCGGGATAACGTCGTAAGGGCCGAGGCATTCCATCTGCCGCGCTGCTGTGGCAGGAGAACAAGACAGGGTGGGCACGCCGGGCCGCTCTGCGGCTGCCCGGTGGGCCCCCTCTACGGCGCCAATTGCCAGTGCATTTATGGTGACGGATGACCGGACATGGGACGCATTTTCCACCCCCGGTCACTTCGCACAGAGGCTATGATGACGCCCTTTCCATTTATGGTGTCTCAGAACTCGTGCCCCCCCTCCCATTCGGGGCACACTACTGCCGGCGGGTATTTAAAGCAGCTGGCAGCACGAACAAAGACAAGTTTTTTGAAGCTTTGAAATCTCTGAGCAAGCTCGGCAAGTTAGACAATCTCCAAAGACAAGTTTTGGGAGGTTTTGGAGAAGTTTTTCGAGGTAGCAAAGAGAAGAGAAGATCGAGAGCACCCAAAGCCAGCAGATACACGCAGGCTGAAGAACAAGGAGCCCCAGGCTCTAAGATAGATAAATATTCTTGTAACCAGCAACATCCTTGAGGGATATTCTCAAGGCATTTATAGTATCCATACAGGAGTAGGGTGTTACGCCTCCGTGCGGCCCGAACCTGTCTAAACACCAGCGCATTTACTCCGTTTCGCACTAGATCATTCCGCCCCACCGGCCATCGCATTCATACCCATTTATTTCTCCGGCGAACATATTCAGGATCATCCCCCTGGCCGAATCTCTAAAAAGGGGTTACTCAGGATCCCTGCAACAGGAGTTAACCCTCCGACAGCTGGCGCGCCAGGTAGGGGGAAGCATCCCTGAATTTGTTTGTTTGTTTTCTTCTACAGAAAAAATGGCCGGTGGTCATCGCCTCCAGCGCTCAGGCTCCAGCTCCAGCGGGGAAATGGAGCCCCTCGCTCAGGAGGCTCCAGTCGCTGCTGCGTCCCAGCAGCAGCCGCGATCTGCACGCATGGCGTTCCCTTCTCAAGGGGACCAGGGCACTGGGCCCAGCAGGGCCGCCGCTGCCGTCGCCGGTGCACCACCCAACCCCCAGCAGGTGGTCGAAACTCCTGCCGCCAGGTCCACGTCTGGACAGTGCCGGGCGTCGCTCCGGCGTAGGCTCGCCTTCAGCGAGGCCAGTCCCGGGAGCGCGCTGCTTGCGGCGCACGCTCTCCTCAGGCATCCGCTAGTCCAGGCGGCGGGGGAAACCCCGGAGGGCTGCTGGCTGCAGGAAGTCGCCACCCTAGTCGGCACGGCCCGCCGCCAGGTGCTGGCCGAAAGTTCCCGCGCCACCTGCCCATCGTCAGGTGGCGGCCGCGCTGGCCGGGGGGCCTCCAGGCGGAGCGCCGCCCCCCTGGCCACTTCCGAAACCGAGGACCTCCACTTACACCTCAACGAGCGGAGGGGCATCAAAGACGCGTGCATTACTCTCGAGCACCAGCGGGAGACCCGGCAGGAGGCTGAAGCCGAGGACCAGGCCTCCTCTTTGCCGGCCCATGATTGCCGGGGCTCCCCAGCTCGCCGGCGTTCGCCGCCCAAGGGCGCTGCCCGTGTCGCAAGGTACGACACCGGTTGCCGTGCTTTCACTAGTGAGCTCCGCCGGGTCAAATGGCCCACTAAGTTCCGCCCCGAGCTGCCAGAGAAGTACGACGGGTCCATCGACCCCTCCTCCAGATATACACCACCACTGTCCAGGCGGCGGGTGGCAGCGAAAAGGTGATGACTAACTACTTTCATGTTGCCTTGAGGGGCTCTGCCCGCTCTTGGCTTATGAACTTACCCCCAGGGTCTATCAGTTCCTGGGATGATCTTTGCCACCAGTTCGTGGCTAATTTTCAGGGCACATTCACGCGCCCCATCCTAGAGTGCGACCTCCACGCCATCAAGCAGCAGGAGAGGGAGACGCTGCGGCGCTTTATTCAGCGCTTCAGCCAAGTCCGCAACACCATCCCGCGGATAACCCCCCACGCTGTCATTGTCGCATTCCGGTAGGGCGTCTGTGATGAGCGGATGCTCGAGAAGCTAGGCACGCATGAGGTCGAGACCACCGCGGAACTTTTCGCGCTGGCGGACAAGTGCACCAAGGCGGCGGAAGCTCGAGCGTGGCACGTTCCGCGCCCTGAGCACCCTGCCGCCGATCAACCAGGTCCTTCCAGCTCCGACAGGCGGGAAAAGAAAAAGAGAAGGAGGCGCGAGGCTGTCCCTGTCGAGCCAGCCCAGGGCTCCGCCCGTGGGCCTGCCCAGGAGCCCAACTGCCGGCAAGCACGCCTGGCGGCCGCCGACAAATGGCCCACACCCGCGAGGGCTCCGGCCCCCGGAAGGGCTCCGGCTCCCCCAAAGGCTCCCGCTCCGACAAGGGCCCCCGCTCCTGCGGGGCCCGAGCCGAGGAAGTGATGCCCGATTCACCAGACCAGGTGGCATGACCTCATGGAGTGCCGCACGGTCAAGGGCCTCATCGAGCAGCACCAAAGGGACTGCGAGAAGACCCGCCAGGGTGGCGACGATGAAGCCGCCCCCAACAACCCAGAGCTCGGCTTCCAGGAGCCTGAGCACACCGTCGCCTTCATCGACGGAGGCGCGTACACGCCCTCCTCCTGCCGCAGTGTCAAGACCATGCGGCGCAAGGTGTGCTCGGCGACCCTGAGCGAAGAGGCCGTAAGGCCCCTGAAGTGGTCAGACACCCCGATCACATTCAGCTTGGCCGACCACCCCGCCAGTACTGCAGGCATGGGGCGACTACCCTTGGTAGTGTCCTCCACCATCTGCAATGTGAAGGTCAGCAGAGTGCTGATCGATGGGGGTGCAGGCCTTAACCTCCTTTCCAAGGAGGCTTTCGAGAAGCTGCAGGTGCCCTTCAGGCGCCTAACACCGTCACTCCCGTTTTACGGGGTGACACCCAGGCACTCCCTGCCCCTCGGGCAGGTCGAGTTGCCTGTGACATTCGGGAGCCGGGACAACTTCCAGACGGAGAACGTCATCTTCGACGTCGTGGAGCTCCCCCTCCCCTACAACGCCATCCTCGGGCGTCCGGTGCTCGCCCGGTTCATGGTGGTCACGCACTATGCGTACCTCACGGTTAAGATGCCGGGCCCAGTGGGCCCCATATCCGTGTCCGCCGAGACCAGCAGCGCCGCCTCCTGCGTCGAGTAGTTATACTCTGCCTTGGTCTCAGCTCGAGCCGAGGTCGAAGGTCGTCTAGGGGGCCCAGGACCATCTTTATCCAAACCCCGACTCGCTGCCGACTCCTCCTTTCCTACGAAGGAGGTCGTGGTGGGCGAAGACGCCTCCCAGGTCATCCGAATCGGCGGTGACCTGGGCGGCAAATAGGAAAGCGCAATTGTCGCCTTCCTCCGGGCTAACATCGACGTGTTTGCATGGCAGCCATCCGATATGCCCGGGATCCCTAGGGAGGTGATCGAGCACCACCTGGCTGTGCGCCCGGACGCACGCCCGGTGAAGCAGAAGGTCCGGCGGCAGGCGCCTGAGTGCCAGGAGTTCATCCGGGAGCAAGTCAGCAAGCTCCTTGACGCCAGATTCATCCGAGAGGTCCTCCACCGCGAGTGGCTGGTGAACCCAGTTATCATCCTGAAGGCCAACGGCAAGCTCCGCATGTGCGTGGACTACACCGATCTAAACAAGGCTTGCCCCAAAGATCCTTTTCCTTTGCCCCGCATAGATCAGATTGTAGATGCAACCGCGGGATGTGATCTTTTGTGTTTTTTAGATGCAAACTCTGGTTATCACCAGATTCGCATGGCCATAGAGGATGAAGAAAAAACTGCTTTTACCACTCCAGTGGGGACTTATTGCTATGTGTCGATGCCTTTTGGTTTGCGCAACGCTGGTTCTTCTTTCCAGCGCGCTATCCGTATCACCCTTCATTCGCAGGTTGGCCGCATCGTCGAGGCCTACATCAACGATCTCGTGGTCAAATCCCGAGATCGCGCCACCCTGCTCGAAGATCTTGCCGAGACTTTCAACAGTCTCCGCACTACCTGCCTGAAGCTCAACCCCGAGAAGTGCGTCTTCGGGGTGCCTGCGGGCAAGTCCTCGGTTTCTTGGTTTCCAGCTGAGGGATCGAGGCCAATCTAGAGAAGATCCAGGCCATCGAGCAGATGCGGCCCCCGGCTCGACTCAAGGAGGCTCAGCGTCTCACCGGCTGCATGGCAGCCCTCGGGCGCTTCATCTCCAAACTCGGGGAGCGAGGACTCCCCCTTTTCAAGCTTCTGAAGAAGACCGGTCATTTCGACTAGACGCCGGAGGCTGAGCAGGCCTTCCGCGATCTGAAGAAGTATCTCACCTCGCCACCCGTACTGGTGGCCCCATCCAAGGGCGAGCCACTACTGCTCTACGTCTCGGCCACTCCTCAGGTCATGAGCATGGTACTGATGGTGGAGCGCAATGAGTGCACGGGGTTAGGTGCTGGGTCCTAGCTCCCGGCCACCCCTGAGCACCCCCCTGTCCTCGTGGCTCCCCCCGAGCAGGGGGTCGAGCCCGAGCACTTGGCTCCTCCTGGCCAGGGAGTTGAGCTCGAGCACCCGGTCAGCCCCGACCACATCGCCAAGCTCGGGGGCCGTAGCAGGCCCTCGGGTGAAGCCGCAGCCCGGGCCCACCTGGTACAGCGACCGGTGTACTTCATCAGTGAAGTCCTCCAGGAGGCCAAGACAAGATACCCCCAAGCTCAGAAGCTGCTCTACGCCGTGCTCATCGCTTCTCGGAAGCTACGCCACTATTTCCAGGCGCACAAGGTCTCGGTGGTTACTATGTACCCACTGGGGCCCATCCTCCGGAACCAAGAAGGCACCGGGCGCGTCGTCAAGTGGGCAGTGGAGCTGGCATAGTTTGACCTGCACTTTGTCAGCCACCAGGCGATCAAAAGCCAGGCGCTCTCTGACTTCCTGGCAGAGTGGACACCCGTCCCTGAGGTCGTTCGAGAAGAAATCTCCACATATCCCGGGCACGATTCGCCAGGGTACTGGATTATGCATTTTGACGGTTCCCTCACGTTGAAAGGCGCGGGGGCCGGAGTGGTTCTCACCTTCCCAACGGGTGAAGAACTCCGGTACGTCGTGCAGCTGCAGTTCCGCCCGTCCAACAACATGGCGGAATATGAGGACCTCATCGCCGGCCTCCGAGCCGCGGTGGGCCTCGGGATTCATCGCCTCCTGGTCAAGGGAGACTCCCAGCTGGTGGTCAACCAGGTATCGAAAGAATACCAGTGCACGGATCCTCAAATGGCGGTGTACGTGGCGGCAGTCAGGAAGCTAAAGAAGCGCTTCGACGGCCTGGAGCTGCGGTACATCTCTCGCCGTGACAACACTCTGGCCGACGACCTCTCTCGCCTGGCCTCCTCCCATGCGCGCGTCCCAGCCAGAGTCTTTGAAGAAAGACTCACACGGCCTTCCGTCCTGCCTACCGAACAGGACGAAGGGGAAACCTCGAGCTCAATTCAGGGGACCCCGGCGGCGCCCTCAGTGGGAAGCCCCGACAGGGTGCCGCCGTCTGGTGAGTGCGCTGCGCTTGCTGTCAGTTCTCAAGATGCCTCGTGGATGGACGAGATCCGAGGGTACTTGAAGGAAAAGTTCCTCCCCGGGGATGAGGGCTCTGCTGAAAGAGTTGCTCGGCAGTCCAAACGCTATGCCATAGTAGATGGGGATCTCTACCGGCATAGCGCAGGCGGCATCTTCCTGAAATGCATCACCCGGGTAGAAGGCGGTGAGCTTCTCGCTGAGGTCCACGAGGGAGAGTGCGGTGGCCACGCATCGTTCTGCACATTGGTCAGGAAGGCCTTCCGGCAAGGTTTCTACTGGCCTACAGCCCTCCAGGATGCTTCCGAGCTGGTTCGGCGCTGCAGGGCGTGCCAGTTCCACGCAAAGCAGATTCACCAGCCAGCTTAGGCTCTTCAAACCATCCCCCTATCATGGCCTTTCGCGGTCTGGGGGCTGGACATTCTGGGTTCATTCCCCCGAGCAATCGGGGGCTATGAGTACCTCTACGTCGCCATCGACAAATTCACCAAGTGGCCGGAGGCGGTTCCAGTCGTCAAGGTGACCAAGAACACAATGCTCTAGTTTATCCGCGGTATCACTAGTCTCTTTGGTGTCTCGAACCGGATCATCACCGACAATGGCACTCAGTTCACAAGTGCCCTGTTCGGGGACTACTGCGAAGACCTCGGCATCAAGCTCTACTTTGCCTCCGTCGCTCATCCTCAGAGCAATGGGCAAGTCGAGTGCACCAACATGGAGATACTGAAGAGGCTCAAAACCAGGACCTACAACGTGCTTGCAAAGCATGGGAAAGGGTGGATCGACGAGCTGCCTGCCGTGTTATAGGCCAATCGGACCACGCCAAGTCGCGCTACCGGGGAGACTCCTTTCTTCCTTGTGTACGGCGCTGAGGCGGTCCTCCCCTCCGAGCTCACTCTAGGCTCCCCTCGAGTGCATGCCTACTCTGAAGGCGAACAGGAGCAGCAAAGGTGCGACGACGTTGACTATTTGGAAGAGCGCTGGCGGCGTGCCGCCGTCCGGGCAGCCCGCTACCAGCAAAGCCTGCGGTGCTACCATCAGCGTCACATCCAGGCCCGGTCTCTAGAGGTGGGGGATCTAGTTCTTCGACGTGTCCAGTCGCGCGAAGGAAGGAATAAACTGTCCCCTATGTGGGAAGGCCCCTTTACTGTGATCGCTGTCCCACGAGAAGGCTCCTTCCGGTTGGATGCAGAAGATGGGCAGCCGCTCCCCAACGTGTGGAACATCGAGCACCTGCGCAAGTTCTTCCTGTAGATGGCCATGTTTGCAGGCTCAGGTCAACCAGGCCGGGGGCTTCCCCCCGCCCAAGTTGACCGGGGGCTACCACTAACTGGGTAAGTCACCCAACCTTGTAAAAAAATTGTCAATACAATACATATCAATGAGCCGTTCTTATGTCAAAATTTCATTTTTCTGGATTCCATATGTTTAATCTGTCTGGTGAGATGCTCGATTGTGCGAGAAAAGTTCGCTCTCTCATTTTCCCCGTTGATAAAAGAATCCCGATCGGTATGCGCGCGGGCAGTTGCCGCTGACTTACGTCTGTTGTGGTAGGCTGTGGTGTTCGGTGTCGTGGCAGGCTCCCGGGCATCACCGAGTCCCTGGGGTTCTCGGGTAATCCTATCGCTCGAGCTGCTCGAGTAGTCCGGAGCCTAGGCCCCAGGGGCGGGCTATCGGTGCTCGGTCTGGTCTGTCATACCCGGGCGCCACCGAACTATAGGACCTCTGGTTATGCCTCTGCCTGTTTCTGTCCGCCGGTCTGGGTATTCGAGAGGTCTCAGGTCAAAAGCGAGAGCAGATTGTAATGAGTACCGCACTAACAGAGTGCACCAAGCAAAAAAATTCTCTATTTTTCTCAAATCACAGATCGACAATCAAAAGAGAAAGCAGCTCGACCGCGAGGGCCTCAGTGCCCAGGTCGCTGCTTGGCCCTAAGGGTCCTCGGGTGGTCCTACTACTCAGGCATGAGTGGTCGGGATCGCCTGACCCCGGGCTCCCCATGTGCCCCCAGTGCTCGGGCGCCCCAGCCATGGGAACCAAGTTCCATGCCACCCCGAGCTCGGAGCGCATGCCTCTCCTGGATCGGTTGGCCGAAAAGCTTACAGCTGTCTGGTGAGTGGTTAAATTCATATGAATTTACATTCAGTAATGTATTGTTCCCGAGTTGTCCTCGGGGGCCCTCGTACTCTAATATGTTCGGCGAGATGGTCTCCTCACGCACAAAACCCTGCCACATGTCCGCTTTTTCTTGGAACGACAGAACAGATAATAGAAAGGTGTACCGTACATACAGCAATGTCTGACCAAAGTCTTTCATGGTGGTCGTGGTGTTCGGTCCGCTTAAAAGGCTCCGAGCACTACCGAGCCTCTGGGGTTCTCGGGTTATCTCACAGCTCGAGCTGCTTGAGCGGTCGGGAGCCTAGACCCTAGGGGCAGGCTGTCGGTGCTCGGTCCGGTCCGTCCTAGCCCGGGCACCACCAAACCATGGGGACTCTTGGTCGCATTCCCGCCCGCACGTGTCTCTAATCTACTTGTTTGAGTAGTCGTAGAGTGGGAAAGTGTTCACTGGTCATGGCGTGCTCCGTGCTGGATCGATCTATCTCCCGAGCAAGGAAGTTCGTGCCTTTGTCTTTTGACTTAGCCATTGCAGACTCGCGAGGGCTCGGTGGCTGAACACGCCGAGAAGGCCTCACTGCTCGGGCGATGAGTGGTCGGGGCGACTTCGTTCTCGGGGAGGGAAAGGTCAGGCCCGGTCTGACTGAGTACTCCTCGGGGTATCAAGTGAAAAGAACAGAAACCTCATCAAGCACTCAAAAGAACACTGGAGTTGCGACCCCAAAAAAAGGCTTCCATTATCTTCACAAAAAGGACAGCTATTCTGAGGGATCACTCCCATATTTACATCAAGTCAAAGAAAAAGAAAAACTACAAAAGCCTACTCTAAGTCGGAGCCCTCGCCGCTGCTCCCCGGGTCCGGAGTCGGCGGCGCCTCTCGCGTGAAGCAGGCCGCCACCTCGGCAGCGGCGCCCCGAATTGCCTCCCAGGTGGCCTCCTCCTTGGCTTCGACCACCCCTTCCCGAGCTGGTTCCAGCAGGAAGTTCGGGTCCTGGCTTCGGTAGCAGGCCAGGACATGCTTGGCCACCGCTTGGGCCAAGCCTCGCCCTTCCTGGGCGGCTAGCTCCTGGATGGCCTGGGGGAGCGCCTCAAGGTGCTGGCTGATTCTTTGGAAGCCAAGGGTGATGTGGCCGATGCTCGTCCCCTTAGCCTCCACGTGGACTCGCCCGAGCCCGGCCACCCACACGGACCTCTGCGCTTGCCGAAGGATGTCTTCCATCATCAGCTTCACGTTGGCCTGTTCGGTCTTGGCGGTCTCGAGCTTCTCCGTCACGCTCCGCAGCCGCTCCTCGAGGCCCTGACCCCCAGCCGCGCCGGCGCCGGACGCCTGGGCTTCAGCCTACTTCACCCGCTCTGCAAGGGCGGAGAGGGCCTGTTCGCGGGCGGTAAGCTCCGACTTACACATGGCGGCCCACTCCTCCCGAGCGGCTGAGGCCAGCACCACCTCGGCAGCCTCCGTCTCCCGGAGGATCAGCAGTTCCTCCTGGGCTTCCAGATCCGCCGTCGTGATGCCGACGTCGGTCTCTCTGATCGTGACGTCCTCCTCCCGGCGCTGGAGCTCCTCCTCCCGGCACTATAGTTCGGCGTGGATCTGGTCAGCCTCGCCTTTCTGGCGGGCCAAGTCAGCCTGGGAGGCCTCCGCCATCCGCTCGCGGGCCAGGACCACCTCCTCCCGCACCTGCGCCTGCCTCTCCCTGGCGAGTGCCTCGGTAGCCTGCTGCTGCGATGCCTCGGCCAGGCGGGCGGCTTCTTCCCGTTCCCGCACGGCCTCCGTGCGAATGCCCTCTAGGGCCTTCCGCTCCTGCTCCAGAGCGCGCTGCTCGCTCTCGTTGTTGGCGCGCGCCGCGGCGACGCGGGCCTCAAAAAGGCGCCAGCCCGCGACAAGCCGCCCCCTCTCCGCAGAAAGGGCAGCGCGGCTCATCTCAAGCTGCATCATCTCCCCAGCCACGGCCGCCTCCAGCTGCCCGATCACCTCCCAGGCGCTTCCTAGCACGACTGGGAGGGGGTCAGCGGGCCGGCTGGGCGACGGCTGGGCGCTGGGTCCCCTGCGAACCTCCTCCGAGGGGCTTGGGGTCCCTGAAAACTGCCATGTAGGCACTGCCCACGACGAGGTCGTCCGCCCCATGCTCGACGCGCTCGGGGCGGGCTCAGCCGGCGCCGGTTGCTCGGGCGCGGCCGCTGCCACCCGCTCGGGGCTGGGCGGCGCCTGTGGTTCCGTCTCAGCCGGCGCGCTCAGCGGCTCCAGCTCCACCGGCGCGCTTGGCTCAGGCGTGCTCGGCTCGGGGGCTGGAGCCGGCCTCGATGCCTCCGGCCGTCCTTGGTCTCCGGCGGCGCCCGTAGGCGGCCTGCAAAAGAAGAACGAGGTTAGTCTCCAAACTCACTCCGGGCAAGGCATGCTCAGGAAAAAGGGGGGGGGGACTTATGCAGATTTGGGTCTTCGGTATTGCCACCTCAATTCCGGGATCCCGTACCCCGGGCCCGATGGCGTTGGCCCAGAGTCCTCCCTCCTCCTCTTCTGCGGGGGGCTCTGCGGGGCCGCCATGCGGTCTTCGGGCCCCAGACCAAGCCCAAGCAGATCAAAGTCTGGTTCCAGAACCGCAGATGCTGCCCCCATCGATGGCCCCGCGCTGGACGATTGGCCGTCCCGGCCTCCCTACTCCTCGCCAGGCGACGGCGACGGCGACGGCGGGGACGTCGGCGCAGGAACGAAAGTCCGAGGGCGCTTCCCTCTGTACCCCGGCGCTATCGCCGCCCCGCTGTCGGCGGCGCCTCCTCCTCCAGCCTGGTGGCTGCTGCCTGCAGCAGCCCCACCGCTGGCCTGCGGCTCGTCGCCTACGGCGCCCGGGCCACCGGTCTGCGCTGGATCGCCTGCGGCCTCCTCGCCGGCCGCCTCATCCACCCCGGGAATCTGGATAGTCCCGGGGTTCCGGCGCCCCGGCCAGTCGACCAGTCCCTGTGCGTCGAACTCCGGCAGCTTCGCCTGTAGCGCCACCCGGTCAGGGTCGACGCAGAGCGCTAGCTCCTTCCAGGGGAGCTCCGCCAGGCTCAGGTCGTCCACCCCGATCACCACCTAGAGCAGGCCCCTCAGCGCCACCCTGTCCAGGTCCCACTCCGCGCCGATCTGGGTCTGGGTGATGTCCTGGGAGCCGATGTACACCCAGCAGGGTCGGGCCCGCTCCCGCAATGGTGCCAGGCGGCGACGCAGGTAGTCCGCCACCACCATCACCGAAGTAAGCCCGGCCTGGCGCAGGAAGTCGATGCGCTCTAGGACCGGCGCCATCCGCGTGTCCGCCTGCGGCGGCACCTCCCAGGTCACCTTCTGGGGTTCCGCCGCCATCTCTGGTAGGGTCAGACGGTCGTGGGGGCTAACGTTGACGTAGAACCAGTCGCGCCACCAGTCCTCTCACTTGCTCCGCAGCAACTAGGGAATGTACTGCTCCCCCAGGCCGTCCCGTAGCCGGAAGTTGCAGCAGCCGGCGACGTCCACGGTGGAGAGGCCCCTCTTCTTCCCGGCTGACCGCAGCACAAAGAAGTGCCGGAAGAGCGCCACCGACGACGGTAGCCCCACGAACATCTCGCAGAGGTGGGCGAAGACCACCAGGATGACGACGGAGTTGGGGCTGAGGTGCACCAACTAGATCTCGAACGTATCAAGGATCTGGAGGAAGAACGTAGAGAAAGGAAGTGAAGAGGACGATGCGCCCCGGACGGTCCATCGCCGGCAGGAAGTTCGCCGGCATCACCACCAAGGCCCCCCGCTGGCCCTCGGGCACCATCAGCTTTCGCACCTTGTTCGCCGCCTCCTCGTTCACAAGGCAGGACTCCGGCAGCACGCTGTCGGGAGTCCTGTCACGGTGGCTTCCTCCTGCTCTCGACATCTCGTCAGGGTGGGGATGATTTGGACGGTGGGGGAAGAGGGGTGCTCTGATCGCCTAAGGGAAGTCTAGGGCTCAGGAGCGTAAGGAAGGCAAAAGCTTGATCGCAAGATGGCATAAAGAGGGGGGCGGTTCGCTCCCCTCCTCCTTTTATACCCCAAGGAAATTCAAACGTCGCCTGCCACGGCTCACTCGGCGGGACGGTTTCCTCGGCCAGCGCAACCGCCAGGCGAATCTCCCTCAGGCCGTGCGGATGTCAGCAGTTGCCAGGCGTATTTTCCTCAATTTGCGCGGTTGTCATGCGCACCGCCTGCCTCATTATCATGCGCCGCCCGTCCCGTTATCACACGCCTCAGGAGTCGTTTGGACGCGCGTCCGTTCGGCTCCTCGTTGGGCCGTACCAGAGGCCCGGACCGGAAGGGCCACGATCTAAGAGCGCGCCGCGTGGCGTCAGTACTGGCTTCGGCCTTGTTGATGACGAAGGGCTCATCCGCAGTCTCTGGGCCATCGCCTACCAATGGGCCTGGGGGCTGCTGTCGGTGAATCAGGAACCGGGGGTCCTCGAATCCCGAGGCCAGGCCAACAATCCGCCACGTGGCGCCATCCCGCGGAGTCTCCTCCGCAAGGTAAAAAAGATTAAGTCCCGGGAGAGGGCGCTCGGGCCACAGTCAGTGGTCCCCGAGTACCCAAGTTCCCCGATGATCTGCGAAGTCTAAGTACCGGGAAGAAAGTGCTCGGGGAGGTATACGGTGGCCTCTGAGCACCCGAGTCCCCCGATGATCAGGAAAGCTAAGTACCAGGAGAAATATGCCCGGGGCCGCGAGTGGTGGCCCCCTGGGCACCCGAGTATCCCGAGGACCCACTGAAGGAAGTTCCGGGAGAGAGTGCTCGGGGCTGCGTGCCGCACCCCCGAGCACTCGGTCCCCCGAGGATCCGTACAAGCGTGCCCGGGAGAGAGTGTTCGGGGAGGTGAACAGTACCCCCGAGCACTCGGTTCCCCGAGGATCAAGAAAGGGCATTCTCGGGAGAGAGTGCTCGGGGAGGTGAATAGTGACCCCCGAGCACTCGGTTCCCCGACGACTCAGAGAGCCCCTAGATAGTGGCCCCCGAGGGGCCCACTGATGAGGTGTCAGCCAGTCAAAGGCCCGAAGCTGCATTTAAGAGCGCGCGTGGCCTATCGCCTCCAACTGCTCCCGCCACGCTCGGTGTCAGTTCCTGCCACATTCTGGCAGAAGGGCGTGGGGTTATTGAATGCACGGGTCCCATCCCGTGCCATCCGGCCCATCTCGGGATAACGTTGTAAGGGCCGAGGCGTTCCGTCTGCCGCACTGCTGTGGCAGGAGAACAAGACAGGGCGAGCACGTCGACCCGCTCTGCCGCTACCCGGTGGGCCCTCTCCACGGCTCCCTTTGCCAGTGCATTTATGGTGACGGATGACTGGATGTGGGATGCATTTTCCACCCTCGGTCACCTCGCACAGAGGCTATGATGATACCCTTTCCATTTATGGTGTCTCGGAACTCGCGCCCCCCTCCCGTTCGGGGCACGCTACTGTCGGCGGGTATTTAAAGCAGCCGGCAGCATGGACAAAGACAAGTTTTTTTAAGCTTTGAAATCTCTGAGCAAGCTCGACAAGTTAGACAATCTCCAAAGACAAGTTTTGGGAGGCTTTGGAGAAGTTTTTCGAGGTAGCGAAGAGAAGAGAAGATCGAGAGCACCCAAAGCCAGCAGATACACGCAGGCCGAAGAACAAGGAGCCCCAGGCTCTAAGATAGATAAACATTCTTGTAACCAGCAACATCCTTGAGGGACATTCTTAAGGCATTTATAGTATCCATACAGGAGTAGGGTGTTACGCCTCCGTGCGGCCCGACCCGTCTAAACACCAGCGCATTTACTCCGTTCCGCA
The DNA here is from genome assembly GCF_958298935.1 of Phragmites australis. Classification (NCBI taxonomy): domain Eukaryota; kingdom Viridiplantae; phylum Streptophyta; class Magnoliopsida; order Poales; family Poaceae; genus Phragmites; species Phragmites australis. Next base: position 16,377,388 of record NC_084931.1, read on the forward strand.
CTAGATCATTCCACCCCATCGGCCATCGCGTTCATACCCATTTATTTCTCCGGCGAACATATTCAGGATCATCCCCCCGACCGAATCTCTAAAAAGGGGTCCCTCAGGATCCCTGCGACAGGAGTTAACCCTCCGACAGTCTCCTTCTTGGCTTACTTGCATTGGAAGGACTTGTGGCCTTCTTGATGGCATTTGAAGTATGTCACAGTGGACCCCTTCGCAAGCTTCTTCATCATGGTTGCACGGTTATCTTGAGGAGGTTGGACATGTCATTTGACCTTTAAACTCGCTAAATCCTTCTTGAGCTTCTCCACTTGCTTAAGCTCATCATTCTCTTGTGCAATAAGGTTATTAAATGATTGTACAATAACATTCTCAACACAAATCTCATTACAAAGGGGTGAGCATGATAAATTGATTAAATCATCATAAGAAGTGGAAGCATCTACCTTATAATTGTAATTAAATAGAGAGATAAATTGTTTCAAAGGGACCTTAGTTCGATATTCAATGTACTCAAATTTAGTTTTAAGCTCTTTATGCTCCTTGTTTAGAAAATTGAATTTTCTCAATAATTGTTCATAATTAGAAACAAAGGTAGCATGAATGTCACTAAGTGCATTGAATTTCTTAAACTCTTTTGGTTGTTTCTTAAGGGTCATTTGTTGCTCATTGATCAAATGAAGGAGTTCATCATAGAAAGGAGAATCCTCATCAAATTCATCATCACTTACATCGCTATCTATACCTTTGGCCATAAGGCATTTGTGAGATAACTTGTGCGATGACGACTTGTGTGATGACGATCTTGAGGAAGAGCTATTCTTGGAGGGGAGGATGGTGAAGCTTTCATCACTTGAGCTTGACTCTTCATCGTCGCTCACCCATCTCCCTATGCAAGCAAGTGCCTTGGCTCTTCCCCTAGCCTCCCTCTTCTTGATCTTGGTCTTTTTCTCCTTCTTGATGTGATCAATTATGTTGACCAAGTCTTCAATGGAGATAGGATGATCAACCTTGCATTGATCCTCTTCATATTCTTCTATAACTTTGAGAAGAGCTTGGCCATCTTAGGATCAATTTCTTCATCACTTGATATGCTTTGATCATTCTCTTCATAGCTCTCTTCATCTCGATCACCATCATCTTCGCTTGAGCTTGACTCTTGCTCTTATCTCCTCATCCTTACCTTCATGTGTTGGCATTGAGCTTGATTGTTTGTGAGAGCAAGATTCTTGGTGTCGGATGAAGAAGAAGCTTCCGCCCCATGCTCATTATCATCTTATGGGCGGTGATCTTGCCGAGCACTTAACTTGGAGTCATCTTCTTGATGTCATTGTTGTCGTAGATGATGGAGACTATCAACTTGTACTTTAGGAGAAGAGCTTGAAGTATTCTTCTCACCACTTGATCATCTTCAATTGACGTCAAACCTAACTTAGATCTCATTAACAAGAATGTTCAAACGAGAATACATATCATTAGCACTTTCATGGGGTAGTTACTTGATGTCATTGAGCTTAGTAACAAGCACATGATATTTCTCATTGTGCACATCCTTTGTGCCTTCATGTATTTCAATGAGACTGATCCAAATATCATATGCATTGGTGAGAGAATAAACACGATTAAATGCATTAACACATATAGATGATAAAAGGATACTCTTGGCCAATGCATCTAATTGTCTCTCCTTGTTGGTGATTCGAGGTCTTATCCCTTCCTCGGTGACTCTCTAAACATCCAACCCCCGGGCTTGCAAATAACAAGTTTTTAGAATTTTTCACCAGGAAAAGTTTGTACCTTCGAAAAGTGGAGCACTATGAAAATCCATCCTAACCTCGAATGTCACAACTCACTAGGCAGTGAAGCCTAATCAATCACAATGAGAGTAAGGCTCAAATGCCACTTGAATGTGTGAAACCTTGTAAAAGGTGTGAAGTTTTAACCCAAATTGAAGAGCTAGATGTGAGGCCTAGCTCTGATACCAATTGAAGGGATCGATGATGTTCTAAGAGGGGGTGAATTAGGACACTTAGAACTATTTCCACTCCAAAAATAACTCAAGATAAACCTAATTCACCCCCCTCTTAGAACGTCACCGATCCATTCAATTGGTATCAAAATAACTCAAGATAAACCTATATCAATTTCTATCTAAGTATGCTCTACATTTATCTAGTGTGTCTACTCTACCGATTAAGCATGTGCAACCTATCTAGAAGGTAAATTGCAAAAATATAAATGCGAAAACGTAAATAAGGTAGAGAGAGCAAACTCGGCACAAGAATTTTTCCCGTGGTATTGATGGCACGAATGACACCCCTAGTCCACGTGGAGCTCCATAAAGAATATGCTCCCGATCGGTACTCGGTCACAGCTCTTGAGCCACCAAGTTACAAAGATAAGGCCTCCACCCGGATGAGCCACCAAGCCACCAAGGCAAGGTCTCACCACTAGCCTCTCTTCCGATTTCTTGTCGTTGTGATCACTTTAGAGCTTGAGCCACCAAGGAAAGAGTCTCCACATCCCCGCACAATCACCTTGTTGCTGCTCCACACCAAGTCAGAGGGTCAACAAGCTTGTCGGTGAGTCACTAAGACTCTAAGGTACCGACATAACACTTGGTACAAGGTTGGATCACTCCTTGATCCACTCTCTATATAGCAATCACCTAGCAACACTCTCTCTAGGTCTATAAGCACTAAATACTCTCTAATCTTGTGCTTAATCATCTTAGATAATCACTAAGCACTTTGGTGGATTGAATGTCTTCTAAGGTGTACATGAACTTCTCTGAACTCCAGCACCTTCAAATGGCCTAGTGGGTAGGTATTTATAGCCTCAAACTCGCGCACTAGCCGTTAACCCAACGACTCAAAAAAGTTGTTAACATTGGATGATTCGATGAGAATAATAGTATTAATACCGAATCATCCGGTGAGTACACTCTCACAAACTAGCCGTTGAAACCTCACTCAAGCCTCTGTGAACACCGGACACACCGATGTATATTTCATCACCATCACTGGACTATCCGGTGAGTTATCCTGAGCTATCCGAGCCTTTCCTTTTTCTCTGTGTAAATGACTCTGGTGTATGCATTTGGTGCACATCACTTCATCATTGGACTATACGGTGAGTTGATTTCAGCCAACCGAGCCAATGCAACCCTCTCCGAAAATAATGCTCCGGTGTGCACAACTTTCATCACCGAACCATCTGTTGCGTTAAACTTCATTCTGCCTCTTTGCATTGTTCATTGTCCAGTGTTCATTCTATTCATACCGGACCATTTGATGGGTTAAACCTTTGATCTGGCAATAATACTCTGATGCATTCATCCTTCTCAACACCAGGCCATCCATTGTGTTGAGCTTTCTCTTCTTTTTTTTGAAAATGCTTCGGTGAAACTCCAACTGATCATCGGACTATCCGGTGAGGCTTAACCTTCATTCTTCAGCACAGCACCTTCTCTGGAAGAATTGCACCAGTGAGCACTATGCTCAAACACCGGATATTTCGGTGAGGTCTTCAGGCCTCTCTCCCATTTGACAAATATACTCCGATGAGTTCAAATACCCAAAGTACCGGACCATCCGGTGAGGCAAATCTTCTTTGGACTTCTTCAATTCAGTCCAACTTTGTCCCGATTGCGATGACTTCTTCATGTATGGCATCCATGAGATCTACTAACATATATTCTTGATAAATATGTAAGTCCCATTAACTATGTTGTTATTAATCACTAAAATTATAATTATAATCTAATATGGCTATTTTCGCTATACCGTCAGAGGTATTGTTGAAGAACCTTTGCATTTACCGGTTGTTCATGCAAGTAGCATTAGTATATGCTGCATTTTTTTTGTGAGATTTAACATGTATACAAATAGTACAGCAGGTGGAATCCATTCAGGTTCAATCTTTTGAAGTTCTGATACGAAAACAAAGTGACATAACAAAGTCTTGAGAAGTTTAGCTTTTGCTGAAGGGTTAGTTCTGGAAGCCCATTACAATGTCTTTTTGACATATTGGATAGGGCATAGGCTCCACTTGCATCAGTTAATGGTTTTCCTTTGGCTAGCGTTTCTGTTTCCAAATACCAAGAATGTTTACTAAGTTAGAAAGCCCACCTAATTCTCATTTCCGTTTGTATGTAAGGTTGATGTCAACGGCGATGATGTTACGCAGATCCACAAGTTTCTGAAGTGTAGCAAAAGTGGTCTCTTTGGCGTTAGCATCAAATGGAATTTCTCCAAGTTTTTGGGAGTTCTGAACCTTAGCTCGAGCCAGTAAATTTGGATGCACTGCTACATAGCATTAGGCACTTGGAACCTCTGAAATTTGAAATAAAGTTGTGGTTAAAACAACCGTGTTGCATTTTCTCTGTTTTCATCGTGTGGACTTATGTGTTTCACTGTTTCTTGAATTGTAATGCATAATTTCACTTGCAAAGATATCTCCGTCATCTGTGTTTGTAATGCATAATTTGCAGCAGTCAGCAATAGGGCTGTTAATGGGAGCAGGCAACGCAGCAGCGCTGGCAGCATGCAACGATAGGCAGCAGGCACAGACCCACAGGTTGAATCCATGGCAAACTCATGGGTTAAACTCATTGGTGTAAGCAATTTTTTGGGTGGGGTTGGGTTGTGTTGAGTAAGCAATTTGGTTTGGGTCAGGTTGGGTGCTGTGTGGGTTTGACCCCATTAGCAGGCCTACCTGGAATTATGGCTTTGGAGCTTCTTGTCCACACATGACCCTATAAAACAGATTTGCTAGATATCTACGGATAATTTACTCACTCTTGTAACTCTCTTTAGTTGCCATACTTGGAGAGTTGAAAGGTTGTGAGATCCAAAGCTGAGGTAATGTTGCAGATTTGAAGAAGAGTGTGAGTTTATATCATATTTAACAAAATGCAACTAGTACTTAAAATACCCTCCAACTCCAAAATAATAAAATATTGATGGAGTGCTACACAGAGCTAATGGAGGAAATTATGTTCTATAAGAGCTGGTCCGAAAGGTCGAGTGATATGTTTGACAACTGCAAACAATGTAATACCGTGAGACCAATATTCCAATCATTTTTTATTCTTGGGCCAATTTTTTTATACCATTAGAAAGTTGCCTAATACCAGATATGCCGATGAAAATCAGTTATTCTGCCACCATTCTTAAATTTTATCCCTGAAAATACCATTTTTGACTAACTACTGCTAGTCAAGCCGTGAAGTGCATTGAAAAAGACCAATATGCCCCTCTCCATTCTAGCTTCAGCAGCCAGATGCTCCCCTGCATCCAACAGCCTCGACATGCATTCTCCTTCTCCCGCGCTGCCTCTGACTGGGGCGCCGCTACGAGCACCTGCCGTTCCACGCCACCGCCTTATCGTCGCCAACTGCTATGTTGCCGCGTAGTGGGACGCGATCATGCGGTTCCCGACGGTCTGGTCCATCGAGGTCAAGCGCTGCCCCATCGATGGGTCGCTGCCGCCGTCGATAGCCTCATCAACTGCTACCTCCGCCCCAAAATCTCTGGCAAGCCCCACGATGCCTCCAGCTTCATGCACGACATCGGCATCTACACCGACCACCCCTACATGCTCGTACGCACCCGCGCACCTGCGCTTGGCACCGGTGACCTCACTGGCAGCGAACGACATCGCAGTTCGATTGACTGGGGGTACCATTAGCGTCAGCATGTGATGGCAAATATATTATGGGCAGGTCTCGACCAACGGGCCTGCCCAGAGCACGGCCCGTGGTGAAAGGACTGGTGCGGCAGTGCTTGACCCACGTGGATGGTTGCGCCGGCATCGGGCCAAAGCCAAGATGACATGTGGGAAAGGTGGAGGGCGCCCCTGCGAAGCTCGCCGTGGGTTTGGTTAGCCTGGGGAAGCTTCGTAATATCGGGTCGACAGTGAGTGGTAGAGAAGGCTTGTCGGCACCGAGGACGAAGGTGGCACACGACTTGATTCAGTAGGGGAAACGATGAGAATCGCTCAGAGATGCTTCAAATGAACTCCCTTCATTCTCCTTCAGGTTCGGCTCAGGCGGATCTATGCTTGGCTTGATGGATTTAGGCTTAGGAACGATGTAGGGATTGGTAACATCCTAAGAGGGGGGTAAATTAGGACACCTAAAATTAATCAGCTCCAAAAACTTCATAATATAAACATATATCAATTTTTATCTAAATATGCTTATATTTATTCAGTGTGTCTACTCTATCACTCAAAAGGGTTTATAACTTGTAGCCAATCCTACTAAACTACTCTATGAAGATAAACACGTAAAAGTAAGTTGTAAGTATATAAATACGGAAACGTAAAAAAAAAATATAGAGAGAGTAAACTCGGCACGAGAGATTTTTATTCCGTTGTATCAATAGTATAAACGCCGCCCCTAGTCTACTTTGGAACAACCATTTAACTTATTGCTCTTGGACAGCACCGGTCACAACCCTTTAGCCACCTAGGCCTCAAGTATATTGAGCCACCAAACCACAAAGACAAGGCTCACCCAAAGACTCTATTCTGGTCACTTAGCATTATCTTCACTTCGGAGCTTGAGCCACCAAGGTAGGATCATTCCTTGATCCCCTCTTTAGGCAGCAATACCTAACAACAACTCTCTCTAGGCCTAATAACACTAATCACTCTCTAATCTTGTGCTAATTATCTTAAATGATTACTTTTAGTACTTTGATGGCTTGAATGCCTTCTCAAGTACATATGAACTTCTCTGGACTCCAACATACTCAAATTATCGAGTGGGGGGTATTTATAACCTCAAACCCATGAACTAGTCATTGCTCCAACGGTCAAAAAGACTGTGAATACCGGATGATCTGGTGTTAATAGCAGTACAAACGCTAGACCATCTGGTGTGTATAGTAGCAGAAGCTAGCCATTGAAACTCCTCTCAAACTCATTGAGAACACTAGATGTTCCGGTGCTACCTTTAACTCCATCATCGAACTATCCGGTGTGTAGACAACCAACCAAGCCACTTCTCTTGTGCATTTGTCCGGCGTGTAGATCTTCTTAATCATCAGACCATCCCGCATCTACAATCATGCCAAAACTTGTCATTGCAACAACTTCTGAAAAATGCTCCCGCGTATCTTCATCGCCGAACCATCCGGCGATAACCTTTGAACCATCTTCCAAGAATGCTCCAGTGTGTACAACCTCCATAGCGTCGGACCATCCGATGTGTACAAAACAACCAAGAAGAATGCTCCGGTGTGGACCAACGCCTCTGCGATGGACCATCCAACGTGTATAATTTTTATAGGACTTGTCCAATTCAATCCAATTTTTGTCCCGCTTCGGTGGCTTCTTCATGTGTTGCATCTATGAGACCTACTAAGGTATATACTTGAAAAACATCTTAGTTCTATTGACTATATTGTCATTAATTATCAAAATCACATACATGCCATAAATAGGCTATGTTTGCTACACATGGTGGATCTGGTGGTGGCTCTCGGTTGCAGTGGAGGAGGAAGGGGAGCTCAGGCGTGGGGAAAATGGAGGGGAGGGAGATGATCAGCCAAGTGTCGTGTGCTACTCAGATTGGCAACACGGCCAGTGCCGTGGACAATAGCGGCATGTTCTCGTACATGATCTCCCGCAGCGGTAGCGTGCTCAGCACCCGCCGCGCCATGTGCCTCATGAACGCACCCACATTCGTCGCCCTCCCCAACTGCAATGCCCGTGCCCACTCCTCGATCGTCGTCGCGAACCCCACATACAGTCACAAACCAGTACGATCACAACACTCGGTAGCATGCGGATCCCTACTTGCATGAGAAACTCCTCCACACATCGCACCAGGGCGGTCCGCCGGCTGCTGCATGTCGAGGAACTTGCGTGGTTATCTCGATATTGGCACCATAACAGTAGCGCACTGCCTTCTCAAACGTGTCAGCGCCGCTCGTCATCGCGAAGAGGTCGAGCTCGACGGTGGCTGAGCCCTCCCTCCCTCTCTCTCTCTCTCTCTCTCTCTCTCTCTCTCTCTCTCTCTCTCTCTCTCTATTGGTGTCGGGCTGGTTTAGAATGAGGAATAAGAAGAATAGTCAGGGGTTGGATCGGTATTTTTAAGTTTGACTAACGGTCCAACCTAACAGATCTGACGGCAGTGGCATTTTCAGTCATCAAGTTTAAAAATCATGGCATCTACGGGATTAGCCAGTTTCCAATGGCATATCCAGGATACGGGCAGTTTACAGTGGTATGGAAGTAATTGCTCCTTTATTCTTTTTATGCAGAGTTAATATCGATAAAATTTCATGATAAATAGTTAAATATTTGTGTGTACACAAAGCTATTAAATTGTACAGGAAAAGAATAACCACACCGAAAACATAGAATGCTCTAGAATTGGCTAATTTGTGTTCATTTCCAGGCAACAATGATCAGAGAGGCCAACAATAATTATTTTCTTCCCATTTTAAAGTCCTACTGTGTTAGGCCATCTCTTGTGGATTTTACTTCGAGAGGTGCTTACCAGAAGAAAATAGGGTTTTACTGCCACTCAGGATGAGTAGGGTGCTTATTTTATAGCATCGGTGTTTTGTCAAGTATCAATACTTGGCAAGTGCTAACCTATGTAACTACCATCCATAAGTGCACCGAACACCCGATTAAACATCTACAGAAAGATGCTTGCATTGGAGAGATACTTTATATGGATGTTTCATGAAGTTGCTCTATTCAGTACTCAGGCACTCAGCTTTTGCACTTGATATGCCCTTAGCGGTGTTCAAAGTCCGAACTAGAGAAATAAAAACATAAAGCGTGTCGGACCACCATATAGCCGTGACCTCATCCACCTCTTCCAAGTTTAGGCTGCCGCCGCCTTCCCATGAATGAATAAATTGATGACTGCTATTCGAGGACAAAAACTGAAAATTGTTGTTATGATCTAAGATCATAACGGGGATAAATATTCGTCGAGAGAATAACCGGACATTATCAGCTGCTAGGGATGAAAAAATTAAACTATAGATGATGAAGACTTAGAATATTAGAAAGATATAGATTAATTATCATTGCTTCCTTCCTAATACAAAGCTATTGCTAATTATATATAGCTGACCAATTAACATAGTCCCAATTCGAATCTAACTCTAGTTATCTCCTTCCTAGTTCTGAATTGAATATAACTCTTTCCAATCATAACTAATCCGGACTCCCTAGCTTATCTCAATCTAAACTTAACTTCTAACTCTAATTTATAACATTCCTAGTTTATCTAAACCGATTTATCTCCTACCTAACTTAACTATCGCACATGACATTATACCACTCCTTTTGAGCCACTCATCCTCGAGCTGCAGGGTGATGGGCCATAGTTGCAGTTCTTAAAATCCCCACATTGACGATTTTTTGTAGCGCCAGCATGACATGTTTGGGTATGACACAATGAAAGGTGTAGGCCAGTGCATACATGACATCCGCCTCCTGAATAGATGAGGACGTTCACGTGACAGCTGTTGATAGACACTGAAATCTGAGCCTCCTTGACGTGTCTGATGCATATCTTTGCCATCCCATGGAAGATGGCGTTGGAGCTGGTGGATGTTTGTGGCGGACAACAATGGAGGTGGGCATGGCATGGCGGTGAATGCTAGTAGGGTTCCCTTCGGTGAAGGAGACGTTGCACTGGATGACGTACCGCTTTGCAGGATGCCGGACATGTTGATGGTTGTCATCTATAAAGGCGCAGACACACCGGAGGTCATGCGGTTGTGTAGCATCTGTGGCAAGTTAGTAGCATCCAACGAGCGCTGTTCCACCATCGAAAGTTGTGAGGACACGATGGCCAGGTGTTGAACCACCTCGTCTAATTGTTGCTTGAGTCGGTTAGGTTACCGTTGATGGTGGTGAAACTCTCCTTATCTCCTCCCGCAATCGCTCTTCCTACGCGGCGAGAAGTACCTTGAACTACTTGTTCTCAGCATCAGAAGCTATGTGCTCTAATACCAAGTTGTTATGATCCGAGATCTTAACAAAGATAAACATTTGTTGGGAGGATAGTCAAACAACGTCAGCTGTTAAGGATGGGAGATTTAAACTATAAATGAGGAAGACTTAAAATGTTAAAGGAGAAATAGATTGATTCTCATTGCTTATTTTCTAATACACAACTATTGTCAATTATATATATATATATATATATAGCTCTAACTAATAGAGTCACTATCTGAATTCAACTCTACTTACCTCCTTCTTAATTCTAAACTGAATATAAATCTTTCTAATCTTAACTAATCTAAATCTAAACTTGACTTCTAATTCTAATTCATTTCCTTTCTAATTTATCTTCTACCTCACTTAACTCTGACACATGACAATTGTTTGGACCAATTCCACCTTGCGACTCATCGGAAGAACCCTGCCGCTGCATTGCTGTTCTAGGCGGATTCCGGAGGCCACGGATTTTGTTTCTTGGCACCTCGCATATTCGGTTCACCCCTCGCCAGCCTAGCCCGAGTCTAGAACCACCATATTCGTTCCTCCCCAGGCTCTCGCCACCTGCCTCCGCGCCTCGATCCGGATCCAGGCATATCCTTCCATTCCTCCGGTCTGCTGCGCCCCTCTTCGTTCTTCCGTTAGCGGGCACCGTCGTCATCTCATTCCCCTTGGACGTTCACCGCCGTGGAGTGGAGATTCATCCGGGCTTGGGCCGATTTCTGCTTCTCTTGGTAAGAGAAGCCTATCTCGCCTGGACGGTTTGTTCATTTTGTGCTGCAGAATTTTTTCTGTTCTTTCAAATCCAAATGTTTCTTTCTGGGATAGAACCCATTTCGCTGCTGATTTGTTTGCTCCGTGGTGGAGTAATAATACCGGTTTCTTTTCGAAAGAATTAAGTCCGCCACTGCTTAGATTTGTTATCATTGTGGATTTGTATACTTGCTAAACAAATCATTTCCCCCTAAACACTATTTAAACACATACGAGGGAAACGAGCATACATTTAACGTTGTGTGTAGGTACTTTTGTTCCTTGTCTACTTCAGAACCAGAGTAGAATTCATTTGCTTCTTTCTGAATTTACCCTACAACGGTGATGAGAATTATCTTTCCTTGGCCGTATGTATCTACCTCTGGCCCATATAGTAATAAAGGAGATTTTTTCCACGATGAGCAAAATTATCATAAATTGCAGAGTGATAATTGGCAAGTCTTCTTGATGGTTGCAGTAGACTGTACCAAGATTAAAAGAGACTGTAAACTGTTGGTTTAATTACGGATATGCTGTCCTTTAACTGTGGAAAATTAGCGATTATTCAGTTGAATTTTACTCACTGTATCTATTGGTTGAACGGATATGATATCTTTTAATTGCTGGAAAGCTAGCAATCCTTCAGTTGAATTTTACTCACTGAATCATCATCATCTTTGGTGGCCCTTTGGCAAGGTTAGGGCTTGGGTTCTGTTGGTGGCTAAGTCTTGGTCAGGGGAAGTCTTCGGCTAAGAGAGAGAGCCAAAGGTAGCGAGATGCGATATGTGTTTATAGGGAGATGTCTAGTCTCATTCATGTGTTACATCAGTTACAGTGCCAACCTATTTATAGTCTGTACTCAACCACTCCATGCTATAATTTACAGCATTACCCTCTAACTGCCACATTCCTGGTATATTCGGGGGTATTTTGAACCATTAAGTATATTTGCACATTTATAATTATACTCTAGACTACTATATGGGCTTCGACGGACGTCACGTTCTTGCCTGAGCCCCCATAAGGCTTGTCGCAGACGGGCCTTCAGGGCACCTTTGACCAGCCTTGACGCTGCATCCCGAGTCACCATTCCGTCTTCATTCGAAAGAGCGCCAGAGACTTTGCCTATGCTGTTACTCGGCGTCGCAGGTTGACCTTCGGTCTTCGTCCAAAGGCCCGCCAGAGGTTTTGCCTGCGCTTCCTGAAACACAACTGTATTATTCGTCAGTGTACGGCCACCAGTGGATTTTGACTCACAATTCGAAGGGGCACGTGAGACCATTGCCAAGCAGTAGCCCCCTATAGGTAAGGCTCATCTTCGATGGATCGAACCTGTGAATCAAATGATATAGCTGAACGACGTCCCCTTCGGCCCATCGAAGACCCCAAGGGACTTATTTTACCTTTTAGTAGATAGCCCCCTCATGTTGTTCATCATCATTTTTTTATGGGGATATGACCATTCTACCGCCACACAACGGCCAGGGCTCGATGACGCTAAATGTCGTCGCCTCATGCTGAACCTTCTTTTATGGCAACGGTTCAATTTCTGACGCGCCTCGTTTCAACCGCCGTTGACCTTGTTTTTCACCACTATAAATATGCTCCACCCGGCACCTCAACTTTTGCCGCTTGAATCTGTCGAAGCTATAGCTCTCGTACGAAGACTCTCGCAGTCACCTTTCTGATGCGCATTTGCCCGATCTTCCGAAGGTAATACGATAAGTCAATTAGTAAAGTTTCGACGTTGATGATCCAAAGGCTCCTATTAAAATAGATCAAGAACCCTCGTAATCACTATACTACTACTCTGTGGTTATCAACCGTGTCAAGACGCGGTTGACCTCGCTAATAAGGCTTTTCCTGCAAGCGAATCAAGAACACAAGTAAGAACAGGTAGATGCAATCTGAATATTGCTAATTGCCAATGAAGTATTCGAGTTTGGGGTTCAACAAACCGATAAATGACGAAACTCTATTAAACAGAATAATCTAAGCTAAATCCAAACCTAAACTACGATGACTACTATGTATATAGGGAGGCGTGAGGAGGTCGACCTAGGGTTGTGCAACCGTGGAGAGAGGCGTGCACAACCTGGACTCCGACTGCAACACGATTATAAAACCCGGCAGGGTTCAAAAAGGTGACGCAACACCTTATTCCTTTGATTTTGACTAAACTATAAGAAGTATTTGGTCGAGCTCATATCCATTGGAAATGGCTCGTCGTAAGCTTTCTAGAATGTCCAAGATTGCCTAAAACGGACTTTGTATGAGAGAGTTATGCCCGTTTTACTGACGTGTTGTCCTGGAATTCGACCACGACCACGAGCACAACCATGACTAGAGCTCAGCCTTGAGTCTGAGTAGACTTGGCTTTCGAGGAGTGACGTCCGAGTAAGGTTGTGGTGCTTCTCCAACGTTCCTATGCAATAAAACATCACAAGAATTTAGTGGTAATTCATCCAAGGAAATACGAACAACAAGGAACGAGTTCACCTGGTGGTCTAATTGTCGTGCACGTGCACTTGTAATTGGACCTTATATAATTTGAGGATTATTGGTGTTATTGATCGTATCCGAAGAAGCCATGGGTTTATCATCCTTCCCCTCTTGAATTGGAGTCGTCCTCGACTTAAGTTCATCTTTTTCTCCCAAATATGGTTTCAAATCTGAAATGTTAAACGTGGAACTAACCCCAAAATCTGCAGATAGGTCCAATTTATATTCATTATCGTTGATTTTCTCAATTATCTTAAATGGTCCATCAACTTTAGATATGTACTTTGATTTTCTTAGTTTTAGAAACCTATCCTTCCTCAAATGCAACCAAACTTAATCACCCGGTTCAAATTTTATTTTTTTCCTACCTTTACTTCTAGCAATCTTATACTTTTCAGTCTTGCTCTTTATATTATTTTTAGTTGTCATGTAACTTAAGAATAAACTCAGCATATTTCTTAGCATCTAAATTAAGTCTTTCACAAGTAGGCAAAGGTAGTAAATCAATAGGAGCACGAGGATTAAATCCATACACTACTTGGAACAGACTTACCTTGGTGGTGGAGTGTACCGATCTATTGTAAGCAAATTCAATATGTGGTAAACACTCTTCCCATATCCTCAAATTCTTCTTCAGAACTGCCCGCAACATGATTGATAATGTGCGGTTGACGACCTTTGTTTGACCATCAGTTTGGGGATGACACGTAGTAAAAAACAACAACTTTGTCTCCAATTTATTTCAAAGTGATCTCCAAAAGTGACTCAAAAACTTTGTATCACGATCCGAGATGATAGTATTAGTTACTCCATGTAGTCGAACGATTTCCATAAAAAACAAATCAGCTATATTTGTAGCATCACCGCTCTTGTGACAATGTATAAAATGTGCCATTTTAGATAATCGATCCACAACTACAAATATGCTATCCTTCCCTTCATTGTCTTAAGCAATCCTAAAATAAAATCCATAGAAATATCCTCCAAGGTACACTATAAACAGGAAGAGGCATGTAAAGGCTATGTGGATTTAAGCGAGACTTAGCTTCATTGCAAGTGGTGCAATATGACACGTAGCGCTTGACGTCACGTCTCATCTTTGGTTAAAAGAAATGAGCGGCCAACACATTTTTAGTCTTTTTTCTCCAAAATGTGTCATCAATCCTCCTCCACGTGCCTCCTGCAACAACAACAAAAGACGAACAGAGCTAGTTGGAATGCATAGCTTGTTAGCACGATAGAGCAATCCGTCATTCAGCACATATTTATTCCATGCTTTCCCTTATGTACAATGTTCAAACACTTTCTTAAAGTCTAAATCAGCAGCATATAAGTCCTTAATTGTCTCTAAACAAAAAAATTTATGATCAAGTTGAGATAACATGGTATAACGCCTAGAAAACGCATCAGTAATTATATTGTCTTTTCATTTCTTATGTTTTATAACATATAGAAATGACTCAATAAATTCTATCTATTTAGCATATCGTTTATTCAGTTTAGCTTGACTTCTAATATGTTTTAGCGATTCATGATCAGAATGTATAACAAATTCTTTGTGCCATAGATAATGTTGCTAAGTTTAAAGAACACGAACTAAAACATACAATTCTTTATCATAAGTGGAATAATTCAGACTTGGTCCACTTAATTTCTTGCTAAAATAAGCAACAGGTTTACCTTCTTGAATTAGCACACCTCCAATTTCAATCCCACTAGCATCACATTCTACTTTAAATGTCTTACTAAAATCAGGGAGTTGGAGCAATGGAGCATGGGTAAGTTTTTCTTTCAACAACTTGAATGTTTTTTCTTGTGCAGGTCTCCATTTGAAAATTATTCATTCCTTTGTCAACTCGTTTAATGGAGCAGCAATAGTGCTGAATCCGTATAAATCATCGATAGAAACTCACAAGACCATGAAAGCTTCTTACTTGAGTAACAGTCTCAGGGGTTGGCCAGCTCTTTATGGGTTCGATTTTTGCTTCATCTACTTCTATTCCCTATGGAGTAACAACATAGCCAAGAAAAGAAACTCGATCTGTGCAAAAGGTGCACTTTTTGAGGTTATCGAACAAACGTGCATCTCTCAAAACATTAAAAACAGCACGTAAATGATCAAAGTGTTGTTCTTGTGACTTTATGTAAATTAAGATATCATCAAAATAAACCACCACAAATCTTCTAATGAAAGTATGTAAAACTTCATTAATTAATCGCGTGAAAGTACTAGGTGTATTAGTTAACCAAAAAGGCATTACTAACCATTCATACAAACCAAACTTAGTTTTAAATGTAGTCTTCCATTTATCTCCAAGTTTCATTCTAATCTGGTGGTATCCGCTTCGCAAGTCAATTTTAGTGAAAATTATAGAACTACTCGTCATCAGGCATGTCATTTAACCTAGGGATAGGGTGACGATATCTGATAGTAATATTATTGATGGCTCTACAATCAACACACATACACCAACTACCATCTTTCTTAGGAACCAAAAGAACAGGAACAACATAAGGGCTAAGACTTTCTCGTACATACTCGCGGTCTAAAAGGTCTTGAACTTGCCGTTGAATTTCCTTAGTCTCTTCCGGATTGGTCCTATATGCAGCATGATTTGGCAAAGTTGCTTCCGTAATCAAATCAATTTGATGCTCAATCCCTCGAATAGGTGGTAATCCCGGGGTACCTTAGCTGGAAATACATCCACAAACTCCTGCAAAAGGTTAGAAACAGTAGGAGGCAATAAGGTAGATATATCCTCAAGTGAAACTAAAGCATCTTTGCATATCAAGCATAGCATGGTAACTCATTATCACAAATTTCAGCAAGGTCAGATTTAGTGGCAAGCATAACATACTCTTTCAGTTTAATTTCATCAAACTTAGATGTTGTTGTTGCTTTCTCCTTTTTGGGTGGAAAATCTTTTTCCGCTACTTGCTGATTTTCATATTCATTCTCAAGCTCTTTTATCTTATTTTTAGCTATTTCTTATTCATATTTCACAATTTTAGTAGGGGTTAACGGTAGAAAAATTATTTTCTTTCCTTTATGCATAAGAGTGTACTTATTATTTCTATCATGATGTATTGCATCAGTATCAAACTCTCATGGTCGTCCTAGCAAAAGAGAGCATTCTTGCATGGGAACTACATCGAAATCAGCACAATCATGGTATGAACCGCTAGAAAACACCCTAGCTGTTTGCATTACCTTCACCTTACCGCTATTGTTGAACCACTGAATGTGGTATGGATGAGGATGTGTTCTTGTCGGCAAGGAAAGTTTCTTAATCAAATCTGAACTTACCAAATTGTTCCAGCTTCCTCCATCAATAATGACTTGAACACGAAAGTCCTTGACTATGAGGAACATCTGAAATAGATTATGGTGTTGTAATTGTCCCGCTTGCTCCATTTGAGTATTCAACATTCGCTGCACAATGATTGTTCTATAATTCTCCATAGCAGCTGCACTCAATTCTTCCTCATGGTCGATATTTGTCTAGAGTTCGTCCTCTTTACCTGCAAGAGCATATTCATCCTCAACATCACTAGCACTTACATATCCACCATCCTCTGTTGTACTGTATGCTCGCTAACTTAGGTAATCCTTCATGATGTGACCTATCCCCTTGCATCGGTGGCATACAATCCCGATCGATCGGCCTGTAGAGGTAACCGAAGAAGAGCTCTTGGCTGGACTCTGCACACTTACGGATTTGCTTACCTCAGGAGCGTGTGACAGTGTTGAGAGTACTACTGAACGCGTCCTACTCGAGAAGGGGGCAGCAGACCATGAAGCTGAACTTGGGGCTGTTTTGTCTTGACCCGGTGTTGATTTTGAAGAAGTCGAGCTTTCAAAATTGTTCCTTGGCCTCTGTAGTTGTCCCTGCGATTCTTTTCCTGCCAAACATGCAAGTTGGAACAATCTAGGAATACTATCGTATTCTTTCTAATCAACTATGTCCTGAATTTCACGCCTTAACCCTCCATAAAAGCGTGTCATTATAGCCTCTTCATCCTCAATAATATCACAAAGAAACATACTAATTTGTAGCTCCTGATAATATTCTTCTATAGATCTATCACCTTGGTTTAAGCACTGCAATTTCTTACGCAAATCACGTTTAAAAGATGGTGGAACAAATCTGTTACGCATAGCAATCTTTAAAGCATTTCATATCATAGACGCTAATCCATCCATGCAAATTCTATTCCATCAGATGATTGCAAAATCATTAAATTTACTAGTGGCTTGCCTAACTCTATGCACTTTAGGAACCAAATGAGCATTAAACTTTTGTTCGACCGTCATCTCTCAATCTAAATACTTTTTAGCATCATAAGTACCCGCAAAAGATGTTATAGTAAACTTAACCTTAGCAAATGAATCATCATTAACATGTAGGTTATGTTGCTGAAAATTATTACCTCCCGTACCTTGACGGTTGAAGTTCAATTGATTCCGTTGTCGTGCATCAAAGGCGTCACGTTCTTACCTCAAATTTTCTTCATCCGCGACGGACTCCTCTTGTTCATGAGCTATAACATGAGTATCCAATCGACCATTGTTCTGTGGAAGATTAACAATCGATCAAAGCGTGTATTGAGTATTGCAATGCTTTCATTGAGTCATTGCAATGCGGTGTTGGTTCCCGCAAGCTTCTTGTCAATGTCGTTACTAATAGTTTGCCGATGATCATCCAACAATATTGTGAGTTCTTCTCTCGAAACACACTCTTTCGCATCCGATATTTCACCTGCCATGGTTAGTAGTAGACAGAAGATAATAAAATATATTATCCCTATCGACTACTAGGTGGTGGAGGTGGAGTCACACACTCTCAAGCGTCTTACCATGCTCTTGCAAGTATTCTTAGCATACACAGTAGTTGGCACAACCGGTGGCTGGTTCGTGATACCTTTATCGGGTGCGGATGAGGTAGTTGCAAGGGGAGAAACCATTCTGATCGAGAGAAGGTGTAGGTTGGACAGGCAATATTTAGTAGCAAGGAATATCAATAATTGAAATCAAATTAGCAAAACTGAATAAATGTCCACAGTACTCGTCACAATTGTTGGCCCGAATACGTTCATAGAACTAGCTTAAGCAAGCTGAAAACTATAACAGACACCAGCATAATGGAACAAAAATTCGCAATGCAAACTGATTTTTTTATTCTCTTTTTTTTGGCACTCTTTGCTTCTTCTCCTTTTTTTTCTTTGCTTCTTACTTTCATTTCTTTCTTTTTTTGCGAATGTTTCACAAACTCAAAACTCTTCTACTGCCTTTTCTAAGACCAGTGAGGTATGCGGGTCACAAACTTTTTTCGGACAGTAGGGGTATAAAGGTAATAAAAAGAAGATACTCTTTCTCTCTAAACTCTGGCTACCTTTGTTTCGGTTATGGTGGTCGGATCTGAGAAGGTGGACAACTCTGACCAAGTGGTCAGATCCGAGAAGGTGGGCGGAGTGACTGGTCGGACAA
This sequence comes from Phragmites australis, assembly GCF_958298935.1. NCBI lineage: Eukaryota > Viridiplantae > Streptophyta > Magnoliopsida > Poales > Poaceae > Phragmites > Phragmites australis. The sequence continues at coordinate 16,396,112 of NC_084931.1, forward strand.
TAAGTGGATGGTCGGAGTGACTGGTCGAACATCGAGCTGTTGGTCGGAGTGACTAGTCGGTCCCCGAGTGGGTGGTCGGAGTGATCGGTCGGTGCCCGAGTGGGTGGTCGGAGTGATCGGTCGGTGGTCGAAGTGACTGGTCGGGACCCAAGGAGTGGTCGGAGTGAGTGGTTGGGACCCGAGGGGTGGTCAAAGTGACTGGTCGGACCCGAGTGGGACACAAATTTGGCTATAGCAGACCAGACAAGTCGAGTAACTCGAGGACTAAATTAGCAAAGACTCGACGCTAGAAACTAGAACACGATGACTCGACCAGCAACAAAACACCGACGATGGACTCGAACTCAACAACGCGAAAACTGAAAACAAAATTGCGAAAAGGCACAAAGTGGTTTGGACAGCGGAAAACTAAGACCTAAATCCTTTTTTTGGTAATTTTCTGGACTCCGGGTAAAGGAACTCAACGAAACAAAAGGGATAACTGAGATTACCTAACGGGCAACCGAGGCTCTAATACCACTTGATGCGCATTTGCTCGATCTTCCGAAGGTAATATGATAAGTCGATTAATGGAGTTTCGACGTTGATGATCTAAAGGCTCCGATTAGAACAGATCAAAAACCTCGCAACCACTACACCACTACTCTGTGGTTATTAACCGTGCCAAGACGCGGTTGATCTCGTCAAGAAGGCTTTTCCTGCAAGCGAATCGAGAACACAAGCAGAACAGGTAGATGCAATCTAAATATTGCTAATTACCAATGAAGCACTCGAGTTTGGGGTTCAACAACCTGATAAACAACGAAACTGTATTAAACAGAATAATCTAAGCTAAACCCAAGCCTAAACTACGATGACTACTGTGTATATATAGGGCGACGTGAGGAGGTTGAACTAGGGTTGTGCAACTGTGGAGAGAGGCGTGCACAACCTGGACTTCGACTCCGACAAGATTACAAAACCCGGCAGGGTTCAAAACGGTGACACAACACCTTATTCCTTTGACTCTGACTAAACTATAAGAAATATTTGGTCGAGCTCATATCCATTGGAAAGGGCTCATCGTATGCTTTCCAGAATGTCCAAAATTACCTAAAACGAACTTCGTATGAGAGAGTTATGCTCATTTTACAGATAGCTATCCTGGAACTCGACTTCGACCACGACCACGACTTCGATCACGATCATGACTTTGACCACGACCACAACCACGACTAGAGCTCAGCCTTGAGTCCGAGTAGACTTGGCCTTCGAGGAGTGACGTTTCGAGTAAGGTTGTGGTGCTTCTCTCACATTCCTATGCAATAAAACATCACAAAAATTTAGTAGTAATCCATCCAAGGAAACATGAACAGCAAGGAACGAGTTCACCTGGTGGTCTAATTGTCGTGCACGTGCTCTTGTAATTGGACCTTGTATGATTTGAGGATTATTGGTGGTATTGATTGTATCTGAAGGGGTCATGGGCTCATCACTTTCTTTCCGAAGCCCAGTGAGAATGGCTCCGAGAGGTAAGACAAACCGCCCGAAGACCTATTGGATTGGAAAATCTAAGGTTGAGCCGAGAGGAGTTTCTCATGTCCAAGTGCGGAGAGGTGAAGGGGAAACGCGCCTCAATGTACAGCTGAAGGCTTCTCAGAGGGCGGCATTTGAGGCCTTCATCAGGTGCGCGAAGCGTCTGACCACGCATGATCTCGTAGAAGAGTTCGTGGCGTCCGGGGTATGGCCCCTTAATCGGGGCTGGACCATCCCGAAATTCGATGACAAAGGGCCGGAGGGACTCTGCCATCCCTAGCCTGACTTTTGAGGTTTCACAGGTATTATTTTTTATCATGTTCTTAATTGCACTTCAGCTCTATCATTTCCTTACATAGTTTGCTTTGTGGTAGACTTGACGGTGGCCGAAGTGGAGACTAAAGCCATGCTTCTAATTTACCCAGGGCGAAGCCTAGCTCTGCGCCGGGCAAGGGCTCGGTCGGAGACTTAACCAGATTTTTGAGTTAAGAGGCCTTGCCTATAAAGACAACCAAAGGTGACCATGCTCTCATAAGGCTAGGGTGAAGGAGAGGACTCCCCGAACGCCGAGGCTGGCGGAGAATCTACTGCAGGCAGCCAAAAGAAGCGGAAAATCGCAAACCCTTCACCACGAAGGGGCAAAAAGAAGAAGGTACTTGCCCTTAAGAAGAGACCTCGCGAAGTGGTCTTCGACAACCTGGGCGAGGAAGTGACCCCCGAAGGCTCATTAGTCATTCGAGTTGTGCCCCTTCGACAGGAGCCTCCGAAGGGCACACATGATCTTCCCTCCTCCTTGTCGAAGCCCGCATTTTCTGCGCACGTGGACCTTGCCACGCTAATTCTCCTCTACGAAGAGGACGAACCTTCAGATCCACGTGTTACCGCCGAGCCAACCGGGGGGGGGGGGGAGCTGTGGAAGCCAAAGGAGCAAAAAATATCGAAGAAGCTGGAGCTGAATCGGCCTCTACCTCTTCATCTTCGAGTTCTTCCTCTAAGGATAGTTCATCCGAAGGCCACAGACCACAGAATGCAGAAGAAAAAGTCACCTACCTTCGCTAGAATCTAACGGTGTCCGAAGCTCAAGTCTTGGAGCTGCAAGCCCTCTACAACACTGAAAAAGTTAAAGCGCAGCGGCTGCGTAAAGAACTAGATGAGGTGAAGGCACTATCTGACGATGCCCTCATTATGCTAGAAGAACTGGAGCCGAAGGTCGTTGCAGCTTGCAAAGCAATTAGCAATACTTTCGATGGAATCGGTGCTTCGGCCACGCCTCCAACGCTTAACCTTATCAGGCTGGGTGGCCTTCTTGGATGGATCTGCGAAACCAGCAGTAGCCTTTTGCCAGCGGCCTAGCTGTACGGTGACTTCTGCGCTATGGTCTCAGCAAGGAGTTTAGTCCAGTCAATTGAGATGACTGACTGTGACCATCATATTGAGCTTAAAAAACCAACCTTCTGCTATCCTTCGGACATGTCAACTTCGGTTGTGTCGAGGGCATCGAAGGCCACCGCGCGATCGTTCACCACCAACTATTGGTGTAAACATGGCCGCGAGCTCGCCCTCTGGGAGGCGGAAATCAACCGCCAACGAGTACATTTTTTTAAGCTGTGCTTTCGAGACTTTTGCCACCTACTACCGGTGTATTCATGGACCCTTTGTTCTGTAGGCAACAGCGAAGGATGACCCTTCCACCAGAGCGACGACCAAGGCGGCCGAAGAAAATGAGAAGGTGTGAAGAGTGCGCAAAGCGTTGTTTTGGGTTTTGAACATTTGGTTACCAACTAAAATATATTGTAATATATACACTTTTATTTATTGTTAAATGTTTTGACTATCTTCGCTCCCTGTGTAGGTCCTCCCTTCAGACATTGCGCAGGTAGCCGAAGATGTACTCATCACTGTGATGTGAGATAATTTTTTTATATCTTGGTCTTGCTGGGATTCTTTCCACCGTCACCACCCAGCTATTGATTTTGAGAGGTACCGGAGAGCGAAGTGTTCTGGAAGTCGTTTAGTCCTTCGGTTTTAGAGACCCGTAAGGCTGAGCGTGAGGCCCGCAGGATTGCACCCAGAGATTTCGAGCCTCCGCATATGTTCGTCTACCCGAAGCCTGAGCCGGAAGATGATAATCATGGATTCCTGCCTTGTTTGTTTCAATTTTGCTACCGCCAAAGGCCTTATTCTTCGTAAATAGTGCGACATGTCGAAGGCAGGAGCGCTTCGCCTACATCTTCATCCACAACTTCTTCATCTAATTATATTGGATCTCCATTGGATCTAACACTGACTTTTCATGGCAGTCAAGGCATAGCCTTTCAATTTGGCTTTAGCCCGTGGTATAAAGATTATGTAGATCTTGACGTTGATCAATTTGCGGAATAAAGTCGTTAACGTTGAAACGATTATTATTTTTGGCCATTATATATTGAGCTTATTGACTCGGTCTTTCATCGATTTGGACCTTCGACCGCATCGTGTCCGAATCGTGATATGGAAAACGCCGCCTCCCCCGACTTTGAAGCCGTAGGGACCTTCGGTAGAACCACGCGCGAAGCGTCATTTGGAAAATGCCATCCCCCCGACTTTGAAGCCGTAGGGACCTTCGGCAGCACCGCGCGCAAAGCGTCATTTGTTGACGACTACTTCTGAAGTTGCCTCGACAAATTTACCTTTCGTCTAATCGCTTACTCGCGCTCGAAGGCCTAGTATCTATGGCCGATTCCTCAAGGGCAATGTATCTCCCTTCTTGGTTTCGCTTCGTAATTGCTATTAATCATAAATGCAATTGCACATTTTGTGGTGATGGTTGTCCAGGCTTCGACTTTTATTTCGCCAAATTTTCATTTTATTTTGTAGACATTGTCCATGTTTCGGGATTAACATTAGGCTTCTTTGTTCGCTACCCTTTTTTTTTGTTTTCGAAGGTATTTTGCGCCTTCGTCGCGGGGCAGGCACTCTTAACCCCTGACTTTGAGTCAATAGGTGCACCGCCTTCTTAGAGGTCGAGCAACACTTCGGCTTTTGCTCCCGAAGGTATATTTTGTCTTCGGTGCGGGGGCAAGCACTCTTAGCCCCTGACTTTTAGTCGAGAGGTGCGCTGCTTTCTTTGAGGTCAAGCAGCACTTCGGTTTTTTCTCCCAAAGATATGTTTAGCCTTCGATGCGGGGGCAGGCACTCTTAACCCCTGACTTTTAGTCGAGATGTGTGCCGCCTTCTTTGGTTAAGCAGCACTTCGAATTTTTTTTCACGAAGGTATGTTTTGCCTTCGGTGCGGGGGCAGACACTCTTAGCCCTCGACTTTTAGGCGAGAGGTGCGCCGCCTTCTTTGAGGTCAAGTAGAACTTCGGATTTTTCTCCCGAAGGTATGTTTTGCCTTCGGTACGGGGGCATGCACTTTTAACCCCTGACTTTTAGTCGAGAGGTGCGCCGCCTTTTTAGGTTAAGCAGCACATCGACTTTTTTTTTCCTGAAGGCATGTTTTGCCTTTAGTGCGAGGGCAGGCACTCTTAGCCCCCGATCTTTAGTCGAGAGGTGTGCCCCCTTCTTTGAGGTCAAGCAGCACTTCGGCTTTTTCTCCCGAAGGTATGTTTTGCCTTCGCTGCGGGGGCAGGCACTCTTAGCCCCCGACTTTTAGTGGAGAGGTGTTGTCGGTGACACAGGAATCAGGGGTCCCCGAGTCCCGAGGTCAGATCAGCAGTTTGCCACGTGGCGTCCTCACGCGGGGATTATCTCCGCGAGGTACAAGAAGACTAAGTCCCGGGAGAGGGTGCTCGGGGCTATGAACAGTGGTCCCCGAGTACCCGAGTTCTCCGATGACCCGAGAAGACCAAGTGCTGGGATGAGAGTGCTCGGGGCCGTGAACAGCGGCCCCCGAGCACTCAAGTCCCCCGACGACCAGGAAAGCCGAGTACCGGGAAGGGTGTGCTCGGGCTGCGAACAGTGGCTCCCGAGCACTTGAGTACCCCGAGGACCCAAGGAAGTTAGTTCCGGGAGAGAGTGCTCGAGGCCATGAATAGTGGCCCCCGAGCACTCGGTTCCCCGAGGACCCGAACAACCAATTCCGAGAGAGAGTGCTCGGGGCCGTGAACAGTGGCCCCCGAGCACTTGGTTCCCCGAGGACCAAGAAGGGGCATATTCGGGAGAGAGTGCTCAGGGCTATGAACAGTGATCCCCAAGCACTCGGTTCCTTGACGGCCTCAGAAGTCCTTCGCCGGTGGCCCCCACGGAGGTCCAGCGGTGAGGTGTCAACCAGTGAAAGGCTCGATGGCGCATTTAAGAGGGCACGTGGCCTGTCACTTCCAACTGCTCCTGCCACGCTCGGTGTTAATCCCTGCCACGGCTTGGCAGGGAGGTGTGGGGACATTTAATGCACGGGTCCCATCCCGCATCATCCGGTGCGCCTCAAGATAACATCGCGAAGCCCAAGGTGCTCAGCCTGCCGCCCTGCTGTGTCAGGTGTACAAGACCGAGCGAGCACGCCGGGCTGTTCAGTGGCTGCCCGGTGGGCCCTCTCCGCGGCGCCCGTTGCAGAACGACATCATGACGAACAAGATCGGACGGGGGCGCATTTTCAACCCCCCCTCCACCTCGTCACTTCGCAGCAGCGCATGATGGTTGCTTTCTATTTATGGCGCCTTGGAACTCGTGCCCTCTCTTTCTGGGCACGCTACCGCCGGTGAGTATTTAAGGAAGGGCCGGTCAACACAGAAAAGGGGATTCTCAGAGAAGGAGGAAGCCGAGGAAGAAGACAGAGGTCCAGTACAAGCACAGAGGCTGATATCACCGAAGAACAAGGAGCCCGAAGCTCTAGGATAGACAAATATTCTTGTAACCAGCAAACATCTCTGAGAGACATTCTCAGAGCATTTATAGCATACACACAGGAGTAGGGTATTACGCTCAGTGCGGTCCGAACCTGTCTAAAAAAACCTCCAGTGTATTTACTGCATTCTGCATACGATCGGATCATTCCATTCCACCTGCCATCGCATTTACGCCCATTTATTCCACCCGCAAAACAGATTCAGAATCATCCTCCCAGACGAATCTCAAAGGGGGGTCCCTCCGAATCCCTGCTTGAGGAGTTCACTCTCCGATAGGTGCGCTGCCTTTTTTGAGGTTAAGCAGCACTTTGACTTTTTTTTAGCATTACACAGATATTCATGTGTAACTGAATCATAATTACTTTGCCATAAGGGCAAAGATGCTGCAGAAAGATAGATGCTTTAAAATATAGACAACTTCGAAGCGACTAATAAGCTTCGAACTTTTGCTGCGGGTATACGCCTGTCTAAAGTCGGAAGGTAAGATGTCTTTCTTTGACATTCCATACCTTGACTTTTATGGCGAGTTCTTGGCCCGCCTCTTGTCGATTGGTGTGCTACCTTTTTTCGAAGGCTTGCAACACTTCGACGATGAGTTATGCATAAATTCAAAAAAAGTACACGCTTTCTTAGGGGTAATTCCATATATATTAGAGGGTTTACAAAGGTCGCTGCCTCGTTAAAAACCTCAAGCCCTGACGAAGGGTTCCTCCTGTGAGGAAAAGAGTACAACACCCGTACATTATTTTGAATTGTAGAAAGAAAATTACATAAATGTTGCATTGATTCGTGTACTTCGCCCACCAATGCGAAGACATCTTCTATGGTTACTACACATAAAACTTGCGAAGGTTGTCGGCATTCCAAGTGTGCGGAAGCTCTTCCCCTTCGACAGTAGCTAGGTGATAAGACCCAGGCCTTAACGACCTCTTCGCCAAGAAAGGTTTGTCCCACCTACTTTGCAATTTTCCCACGGCTGAAGTATTGGTGAGCCTCCGCAGTACCAAGTCTCCAGGAGCAAACTCCTTTGGGGACACTTTCTTGTCTCTCTATCTTCTAGTTTCCTCCTGATATCTGGTCAGGTTTTCGACGGCCTACATTCTCACCTCCTCCAGTGCATCTTTTGATACTCATTCTTCATTTTGGTCTGATTCAGCCGTGACTCGAAATGATTTATTTTTACATTCCTCCAGAGTCATTGCCTCTTTGCCGAAGTGCAAATGAAATGGCGTGAACCCTATCGATCTTGTTACCATTGTTCTTACGGACCACAAGACCTTCGGTAACTCTTTCACCCACTTTCCTTTTGGCAGACCTTGCAGACGTCTTGCGACACCGGTTAAGACAATGTCGTTTGCCCTCTACACAGCTCAATTTGACTGTGGGTGATACACCGATGCAAAATGGACTTTAATTCTCAGGTCTTCGCAGAATTTTCTGAACCCTTTACTGTCAAATTGCGTATTGTTATCAACGGTCACCTCGCGAGGAACGCCGAAGTGGCAGCAAATATTTTGCCACAAGAACTTTTGGACATTTTTTGATGTTATGTTCACCAGCAGTATCCTTCCACCCATTTCGAGAAGTACTCGACTGCAACAACGGCATAACGCAAGTTTCCCAAGGCGACTGGTAACTACCCGATAATGTCAATTCCCGACTGTATTAATGGCCAGACTAGCGGTATGAGTTGCGTCTTTGTCGAAGGCCTGTTTGAACCCTTGGCCAAGTATTGGCACTTCATGCTGCTTCGGACTATGTACTCCGCATCAGAGATAGCCTTCGGTCAAAAGAATCCTTGCCTGAATACTTTCCCGATGAGTGCTCGCGTGCCGATATGCGAGCCACACAGTCCTTCGTGTATTTCTCTGAGCAAGTTTTGCCCCTTTGCTTGGGATATGCATCAAAGCATCGGTGCATAAACTCCCATCTTGTACAATTCGTCTCCCATAATTTTGTAGTTTCTGACTCTTTGCACAATGTGCTTCGCCTCAACTATCTTCGGGCTCGTAGTAATCACGAAGGTATGCCATTATAGGGGAGTGCCAATCTTTGCTTATCGAGCGTGCCGCCTGCAAAGGGGCCTTAACGGCTAGTACCTTCAACCTCTGATAAAACACATCTGGCGGTATTGGGAGATTTTGCGCCGTGGCCTTTGCGAGGTCATTGGCTTTGAATTTGTCATTCCTTGATATGCTCTTGACTGTAAACCCTAGGAAATGTTTTTCCATGCTTCGCACCGCTGCCATATACTGACCAGTTCTGGCTCTTTTACATGAAATGTTTTTTCAATTTGGCTTGCGACCACCTTGGAGTCTGTCTTGACTAGGACCCTTCGGGCGCCCAACGCCCGTGCCTTACAAAGCCCGAGGAGAACTGCTTTGTACTCTTCAACATTGTTTGTCGATCAAAACTCGAGCTTGGCGGTGTATCGCAACTTCACTCCCGAAGGCGAAGATACTATTGCCGCCATGCCAGCACCCGAAGGCCCCTAGGCTTCGTCACGATACACGATCCAAACTTTGTCTAACGGTACTTCTTCTGGAGCTTAGGCCTACGGCGTCCAGTCCGCCACGAACTCCGTTAATGCCCGAGACTTTATCGCTATTCTTGCGACGAAAGCTAACATGAATGGTGCAATCTTTGCAGCCCATTTTGCAATACTTCTTATAGCTTCACGATTTTCAAACATGTCACGAAGGGGTAAGGAGGTGGGCACTGTTATCTTTTGAGCTGTAAAATAACGGTGAAGCTTTCGCGATGGCATTATTAGCGCATAAGCCATCTTCTCCATTTTAGAGTAGAACCTCTTCGGCCTTGCCAAAGCCTCCGATACATAGTATAATGGAAATTGCTGCAATTTATCATTTTCTTGCCTTTCTTGCACAAGTACCACACTTACTGCTGAAGGGGATGCTGCTATGTACAGCAACAACTCAGCCTCGGGATCGGGGTTGGATAGGGCCGTGAGCTTCGTCAGATATTTCTTCAACTCGTCGAAGGCTTCCTGCTGCTCCGTGCCCCATTTGAAAGGGTCGGAGCCTTTTAGTGTTTTGAGGAAAGGTAGGCTTCGCTCGACTGATTTTGCGATGAACCGGTTTAGAGCTGCCAATCTCCCTGCTAGGCCCTATGCTTGTTTCCCGCTCTGGGGAGGTCTCTCATGTTAATTATTCCTCTGGGACCAGGCATCTTCATTCACAAATATACATGGTACGGTATTGCTCCGAATGTATTCAGGACTCCCTGTTCAAAAATTACATTATAAGGATAGTTGATATCAACCATATCGAAGGTGGTGTCATCCGTTCGAAAGTTTGACCCTTCGTCAAATGACACCATGATTGCTATCTTTCCCAAAGCATTGATTGCTTTTCTCTCAAAGCCTAGCAGCGGGGACCCAGCCTGCTGAAGGTCACTTTGTTGCAAGCCCATCCTGTCTAAAGCATCGGCGAAGATGATATTTGCTGAGCTTCCGCCATCTATGAGGATTCTGTGCACTTTATTTCCTGAAATATTTGCAGTAACGATGAAGGCGTCCGTATGCGGGTAATTTAGAATCCTCATGTCTTCCTATCAGAAGGTAATGGGCACATCGGACCATTTCGAATGGACATAAGGCCTAACACCAACATGGTTAACCCTTCGTACATATTCTTTTCGTTGCCTCTTAGATTCAGTTTCCTGATTAGATCCTCTAGTGATTACTAACACAAGATTGTATCCACGGTTTATTGTGCCCACCGATCTGCTGGCTTCTGGAGGGGCTTCAATTGCTGGTCTTGGCGGAGGCGGTGGGAGTTCTCCGTGGAAAGTCGTCAGCTGACCAAAGGTCTGGTTCGACAAAGCCGAAGGCACAGGAATATATTGCTGTGTCAACGCAACCATTGGTCGCCACTAGTTAGCAAACGTTGTGCTTGGGCCACGAGTCTGATTGGATTTCCACGCTTCGTCGTGTCTGAAATGTGTGGCATGATGCACAATTTTTGCAGGATCGAAGAGTTGTTTCGCTAAGCTTTCCTTCATGACCATAACATATAGATACTACTTAGTCCTATGACCAGCACCTTCACCATGCAACTCACAGTACAATGTGGTCGGGTCCCGCGAAGCCCATCCTCCTCGACCCTCTCGGCCTCCACGGCCTCTACCACTCCGGCCTCCTCGAGTACCCCCGCCTTGTGCTTCGGTGAACTCTTGAGCAACCTCGATTGGTCCGGAGTCTATCTAGTAGATTTCTTTTTGCTTCGATGTGTATTAAAATGTTTCGGCTTTTTTGACATGCTTCGGTCAGTCTCTGGACTACCCAGCGTTTGTGTCTCTGGTTGATGCATTTGTCTTTAGCGTTTTTGATGCTGCCATCTCACTCTTCCTCCGAAGGTGGTCCAACTCAGACCTTGCATACTCTTCCATTTTATTGAAGAGCTCCTGCACACTCTCTGGCCTCTTGCGTGTAAGCTTTCCCGCCAAAAGCCCTCCTCTGATGCCCTGGATAGCGGCATAGATGTTGTCTTCACTCAAGCCCTTCGCCTGGGAGCGAACATGTACGAAGCGACACATATAGCTCTGCAGTGTCTTCATTGGTTGTTACTTGAGTGCCAAGAGGTCGCTGACGGTAACCTTCTCTGCTCGATTTTGTTGAAAATTACTATATAGGGCATTGCGCAACTGCTACCATGAGCAAATGGATCCTGGAGGCAACACGGAGTTCCACGACCTCGCTATCCCTTTGATCGCTAACACAAAGGCCTTCGCCAGTGTTGTGTCGTCTCCTTCAGTGGATTCAACTGCCGCCTTGAAACTCATAACGAACTCCTTCGGATCTGACTCTCCGTCAAACATTACCACCCTAGGCATCTTGAAACCTAAAGGCCATGGTCGGTTCTGCAAGCCAACAGAGAGCGGTGATTCTGGATCACCCGCGCATGACCTATGCCGAAGGTCCTGCGTCGGTCGTGCTGCAACTGCTGATGGAGGAGTCATGTGGCGAGTCGTTTCATCTGCACGTTGCAACATGTCAATCTGTTCTTACATTTTATCCAGTGTTCTTGTGGCCTCGTCGGCTCGCCGACGATACTCCGTGGCCTTCTGACTCGCTACCAAGCTATCCAGCGTGCACTTTTTCTACGCAATCTGCCTCTCCAATTCTTTGTCTTCTAGCTTGGCTACTCTTTCCTCTTCTGTCTCATCTTTGTCTTCATATTCTTCAAAGTTACCAAGGTCGCCCAACTCTTCGACAACATGTGATTTTCCACTTTCTCCTACCGAAGCCTCGAAGTGGGCGCAAAGGTTAGCTTCTACCCTTCGCACTGCTGCCGCTGCGTCTTCCTGGAGAGCTTCTTCGTGACTATCTCCGTCATCCTCTGGGGGCACCACATTCACATCATCATGTCCTTGCTGGCTGCCGCCAGCTCCACCGGTCGAAGTGTTGACCGGCTCCAACACCACCGAAGGGAGTATTTCGACAGAAGCCCCTGCTGGAATCAGCTGCTCCGGCAATGTTGTCGATGTACCGAGTGGCTTTGTCTTCTTTTTAGGTTGCATAGCTTCGGATTGTTCGATTCCCACGGACGGCGTCAACTGTTGGTGGCTAAGTCACCAAACTAGGGGAAGTCTTCAGCCAAGAGAGAGAGAGAGAGAGAGAGAGAGAGAGAGAGAGAGCCGAAGGCAGCGAGATGCGACATGCGTTTATGGGGAGATGTGTAGTCTCATTCATGTGTCACATCAGTTATAGTGTCGGCCTATTTATAGCCCGTACTCAACCACGCCACGCCATAACTTACAATATTACCCCCTAACTGTCACATTCTCAGCATATTCGGGGGTATTTTGGTACCATTAAGTACATTTGCACATTTACAATTATACCCTAGACCGTTACATGGGCTTCGACAGACGTCGCGCCCTCGCTCGAGCCCTCATAAGGCCAGCTGCAGACGGGCCTTCAGAGCACCTTTGACCAGCTTTGACACTGCATTCCGAGTCACCCTTCGGTCTCCATCCGAAGGCCCACCAGAGGCTTCGCCTGCGCTAATACTTGGGGCCGCGGGTCGACCTTGGATCTTCGTCCGAAGGCCCGCCAGAGGCTTTGCCTGCATTTACTGAAACACAACTGCATTATTTATCAGTGTACGACCACCAGTGGACTTCGACTTACCATTCGAAGGGGCACGTGAGACCATTCCCCAACAGGTTCGTTGGAGTTGGGTTTCGGGATTCACCGGCGGCACCCAAGAGGAAAATGGGTGGGAGGTGGCGGTGGCACCGAATCTGGTGGTGAGTGGAGGTGGCAGCATGAAGCGGTCGGAGACATGGTGGGTTTGGGTTTGTATATGATAGCTAACGGATGGACTAGAATGATTAGATCTAGATCTAAGGATTGAGATAGTTGACTGAAGAATAGGAAACTTTCAATCGCTTGAGCCTTGAGTAATAGACGTACATTTTTAATTAACTCAAGAGGTATTACCACCGTCTTCCAGTGAAAACGAATAGTCGTCTACTTTCTCAAATCACACTAGGCAGTGTGCAGTTCACAGCTAGACTTATTTTCTCTCATATGTAATTCAGAGAAAGACGTTGTCTGTCTCTAGAACTAAATTCAGCCAATACAAGTCTATGGGCATAAACTTCCATTTTTTTTTCTAGGATTGAGTAAACCTATTTACCGAAAATGGCCTTTTTAGAAATTTCACCATTATAGGAATGAATACTATATCCAGCTTTAATCCAGAACATTGTGCTTCCCCATGCCAACATTTTTCTCTTGCAACCTTATGTGGCAGCTCACATTGCCTCACATCTGTTGCAACCCTATTTTAATGGAGTGCAAATATTTTCCATCTTTGTCGATGCTGTGGCACAGTTTAACTCCCATTAGTCACTTCTGTGGATTTCACCGAGCTATTTAGTAATTTGGAAAACTGTCATGATATCTATATATATAGAATAAGGCCGTGACTCTTTTGCAGTCTCTTAGACAATCCACGTATCTTCTTTATTATACCACGAGATAATATCTGCATATCAAGTTATCAACAAGTGGTCCGCATTTATCGCTGCCTTTTAAACATGTCATGTCTCCCTGTTCCCTTTGTCGTGCATGTCCATTCAAGGTTTACGTGATCTACTTCACTCTCCATGCCCTTTTTCATCAAGCTTCTGCTTAAAAATCAGACCATGGGTTGGGACACCTATACAGTGTAGCCAATCCAGTGTTTAAAAAGCGTTACCACCTAAGCGGGCTAGGCAGCCGATTTTTGAAACAGTGACCCGATAAATTAAAGGATACACACATTTATCCAGTCAATGAAATGTGTGCATATATCAATAGCTTTGTTATTTTTATTATATTTTTACTCCTTTATTATTTTCTTTGCGTTCCAGGATGGGAACAAGTGCTCCTGTTATTTTTTTCTTTTACGATGAATGTGCGAGTCCAATTTTACTGAAATTTATCTTCATGCAGCTTCCCTAACCTTTAGGTAATTAGGTGCACTTGTTCCCATCCTGCGTTGAGGCAGGTTTGACCCCAAAATTGGATTAGGATCGCCTGGAGTTTAGATTGCGTAATTGACCTCACACCTATCTATCTGCATCCGTGGATGGACTTATTCACACCGTGGATTGGCCATGCTTTGGCACAATCCAATATTGCTCCAGCCCTATCAATCCAGTGGTAATGCCTAAACCAACTGATATATGTTTCATATGCTTTAAAGCAGGCCTCAAAGTGCTGGGCCTAACTTGTCCTACCTCAGCCGGAAAAAAAAAAGACCCTAACGCTTTGAAGCCTGCTCCATTATTTCCTTTTAGTTTCATACTTTCTGTTTGTTTCTTTGCCCATGACTTCTGTATCTGCAATTTTTATTATTACTTCTGGATATGTTATAAACTTTCTATTTGGTTGTTTCTTGTTTGTATTAGCAGCATTGGAAATTGAGTTGAAAGGCCATTCTAGGGAATGTAGAAAGATGTGCTTGCATGCCAAGGATTTCTCTTGTGAAGAGGAGGGCATCTCTCCAATTGACTTGAAATCACTGATTCATGATGAGCGAGGATTTCTGGTGCACATCAAAAAGTACTTATGATGCCACCAATGTCAGAAATATTGCTCTACTAGATCGTGTAATTTCTGAAGACGGTTAAAAAATTTTGTGTTACCAATTCGTCTTGCTAGAATTCCAATAAAAGGTGTCTGCTAGGATCTCTATGATGGAAATAGAGAAGAATGGAAACATTCTGATGCAAAGGTATGAGGTTGGCAAATTACTTGGGCTGGGAACTTTGCCAAGGTCTACCATGCTAGGAACATAGTGACATCACAAAGTGTCGCTATCAAGGTGATTGACAAGGACAAAATTTTCAAGGTTGGCCTTATGAAGCAGATCAAACGGGAGATACCAGTGATGAAGTTGGTGAGACACCCTAACATTGTACAGCTTTATGAGGTAATGGCTACCAAATCGAAGATATATTTTGTGCTTGAATATGTCAAGGGTGGTGAATTGTTTAACAAAATAGCTAAAGGTAAATTAAGGGAAGATGCTGCAAGGAAATACTTCCAACAATTGAGAAGTGCTGTTGATTTCTGCCACAGTAGGGGTGTGTATCATCGTGATCTGAAGCCAGAAAACCTACTTGTTGATGAGAATGGGAACCTAAAAATATCAGATTTTGGATTGAGCACTCTGGCTGAGTCAAGATGCCAAGATGGCCTTCTACACACAACTTGCGGCATTCCAGCATATGTGGCGCTTGAGGTTATCAGCCAAAAAGGATATGATGGTGCCAAGGTTGACACGTGGTCATGTGGGGTGATCCTGTTCGTTCTCATGGCTGGTCATCTGCCTTTCCAAGATTCAAATTTGATGGAGATGTACAGAAAGATTGGGAAAGCAAACTTCAAATGCCCACCTTGGTTTCCGTCTGACGTACGGAAGCTAGTGTCAAGAATTCTTGACCCAAACCCCAGGACTAGAATGCCAATTACAAAAATAGTGGAATGCTTTTGGTTCAAGAAAGGTCTTGACAGCAAACTAATGCGAAAGAATATGGAGATGAAGGGGAAAGTAACAGCTCTCACTGATGTTAATATGGCTTTCTCATCCACAGGTTGCGGCTGCAGCAAGATGGTTGATGAGAATCAGGATGCAGCGAAGGTCACCAATCTTAATGCTTTTGATATTATTTCCCTTTCAGAAGGCTTCGATCTTACAGGTTTGTTTGAGGAGACTGAAAAAAGAAAAGAGGCAAGGTTCACATCTAGTCAATCAGCTTCAAATATTATCTCAAAACTAGAGGATGTTGCCGCAAGTTCCAAGCTGACTGTAAAGAAGAAAGAAGGTGGTGTCCTGAAAATGGAAGGTGCAAGTGAAGGAAGGAAAGGTGTGTTGGCTATCGATGCAGAGATCTTTGAAGTTACTCCTTCCTTCCATTTGGTAAAGATCAAGAAGAACAGTGGGGATACACTGGAATATGAAAACTTATGGAAGAAAGCAGCCCTCAAGGACATTGTTTTTGGACATGGCAAGGTGAACGTCAGGATCGGCAAACCATAGATTTTTCTTTAAGTTCAATTGATTGGTTTCCATAGTAAGTCACATCATTTTCACGTGCTCCAAGGTTGTATCTACCTGTACCTTGTTTGCATTCGTTTTAGCTTCTTGCGTTTGTGAATTAGTAGCATACTGAAATTGGCATGAACCTGTGGTTGGATTCTGAACTTATTGTGCAGCACCATGTTGTTAAGCTCCATGTATTATTGAGCTTGATTCTCGTTGTTCAATCCACCGCGTAATTAGTGAATGTAGAACTGTTTAATCGAATCAGTTCCAACAGTATGCTACATGGTCCTACTATTTTTATATTTTAATGCGTCATGTCTAGACATTTTGGTTCATAAATGACTCTTGAACCTAGCGTTTGGAATTCTTAAGATATTGTTGTCAGTAGGTTTCTACATGTGGTTGCAGTACGGCAAAAGGGTTAAAACAAGGCAGACTGTTGGATTTAGATATGCCGTGGTGCTTATGGAAGAAAGGGAACGATGAAGTTTTCTGTGGGCTGTAGATGGTACACACCGAGGCAAATATTGGCAAGAGATGTTCGAGAAAAAAATATTGGCAAAGGAAGTTTCGGCAGTGGTAGATGCTATTGTTAGTTGACTTTCTTCACCGTTCGTGCGCCACTACCAGTTCTGAAAAAACAATGAAAAATGTTCGTTTGTTTGACGGTCTCATCAGATTACTGTCAAATTTCAGTTAAAATATGAATTGTCAAAGGAACAGCAAATCAGGAAGCACTAGTATGGTGCGGGCCTTTTCCTCTTTGATTTCAGCACTAAAGTGCAAGAGTAGCAAGGACACTTTTATGCTTTACAAGATATGATCTGGCAAAGTTTATCCAGTTGCTTTAGCCAGGAATCTTGTAACATTCAGAGTATCACCGGGCGGATTGAACAGACAAACTGTACCCTGATAGACTGATAAGACAGGATGATCATCCAGAAAGAGTGGCCAAAGTTTTATGCTCATGCATGGAATCTGTGATATGTTCTGCGATCAGATATCTACGACATATGACAATAGAAGTGCAGATGTATATCTTCAGGAATGTGGGGAAACAAAGGGACAACTGAGCCTACTCATGCTTTAATCTTACTTTTTGGTGTCAGCATAGTTTCCAATTTCCATGCTGGGACTTGAACTTGAGTTCGTGGCCTACAAGAGTTGCTTGGTGTGTCTCAGAATTGGCCTAAAAGTAGCTTAATATATGTTAGAATTTTATCTTGTGTTTAACTACTTGGTTGTACTGAATGAGGTTGTACTGAATGATAATTAAATACTTAATGAGTTTTGTCGTTTGTCAAACTTTTGCTCTCCGGATACTAGTCTCGTGTGACCAAAAACCTTTGTTCTAAGGATCACTAGAGCCGGGAGGTGGAATGGAAGTCACTTTCTCCGGCCTCCACAAAAGATACTGTAATTGACAGCTAGCGAATTGATGTTGAGCCTCACATGGTTCTACCTCCACCAAAGTGGCACGTCGCCGTCGCCGCCGCCGCCGCCGCCGCCGCCGCCGCTGTCACCATCGTCTCTACTGGGCAGTCGGGACAGGCCAAAAGAGACGCAGTCATCCTCCGGCCGATGGCTTGCCCGATCGTCCTTTGGTGAGGCAGCCAAGATTGACGAAACACAACATACGAACGGAGCTTAGTGAGTGCATCACATCAGTTCAGCTAATGCCGTGAGCCGGCTGCTTCTCTCTCGCTTTCAAAGGTGAGCAGTTCGTGTTGCTGAGAGTACTGATTGGTGCAGGCGGGCACCCTCCGAGTTCCTTTTCACGAGTCCGAGTTTCTTCTAAGTTACTGTCTGTACCAGTGATATTATGTGCGCGAGATGTCACCTTCATGGCAGCCTGTAATCTTGACCTTCGAGGATGGAGGTGTACAGGTGTCTCTTGCTTGAGATCTGAAACTCTGAAACATTGAAACACAAGTGTTTCGATGCCTGTGCACTTTAGAGTTTAGAATATCCCCGGTTCACATTTTGTGAAGCCTTTTCCTCTATACAACAGCTTGATACAAATACGAACGTCCTGCTCGAATCATCTGGTTTTAATTTGCTCTAGTTTTTTTTTAAGAACGCCGGGTCCCCTTTCAGGAGGCTTCTTTGGAGCTTTGACGGGACATGTATCTCATGCAGCCTTCGTAACTCGAACGCGGGTAGCTTAGGAGGGGAGCTCTTTTTTAATTTGCTCTAATTATCATGTTGACACTGCCAATAAAGGATGGATCACGATCAGCACAGTATGCTATTAGAACATTTCAGCACAGCTATGTTCCGGACTTGAATGTAAGCAATAATTTAAAAAAAAATATAGGATGGTACTATATATTCATTTCCTGTTTTGCTTTTTGGAAAACTCTTTTTTCTTTTGTTGTGTACATCGCAAAGTGAGAACTATGATCACTAGAATAACTTCTTCCCTGACAAACGATTTTAATGTTTTCCGGGTCATTTTTTCCTTCTCCAAATAACATTAGGTCAGCGTACCACCTCACATCTTCACAACCTTCCCTGATTTCACCTAAAAAGGACCATTGGGAATCGACAAATGACAAACATCTTCCTACTTGTCCTTCAGAAAGAAAGAACTTGAGATTATGTGCTGAAAAATTGCAAAGGTATAATTGGTTTTATTGTGACATTGCCAAAAACACAAAGTGATTTAACATTGCATGTGATGATGATGCTCGTAGTAGCATAATAGTATTTGTGGTTTTGTTTTGTGCGCAATAGACTTATGCAAGTGGTTTTGTGCAGATTGACATGAGTTAAGTTTATGAAACTTGTGCTCGGAATCGGTTGTTAGTTTTGTTCATGTGTAGGTGTCGTCTTGAGGGCCGACATGATCGGGACTAAGCTCAAGGAGGAACTAAGGTCCAAACAGTCACGATGTCATGCGAGACGTTCAAGCTAAAGAATAATACACATGAAGATGATTACACTATGAGTCGTATATGGGAGATGTATGGGCTATGATGTAGTAGCCATGAATTGCATCTGAAAATATACACGGTGGATGTGCGGAGGATCGAGCATCAGGTGGAGTTTGACACAAAAAGATTATTACATAGCCATGCACAGGGGTGGATTCAACGCTGGGGGGTGGTGGGGCTTGAGCCTCCCCTGACCCCGGAAATATTTGAGAGCCCTAAGCATTTCCTACAATTTTTTGGTATGGAAGAAGAAGAAGAAGAGAAAAAAGAGGAGGAAAAAAAGAGAAGAATTTGAGCCCTCATAAAATTTGACTCTGATCTACCACTGGCATTTGTACTGTACAGATGATATTATGTGTGTCCTGTTTTTTTTTTTTTAGTGTTATTGTGCCGTCCATATATGTGTCTGGTGAGCCACAGTAGCGATTTGAACGGAGCCGAAAAAGAGAGATACAGAATAGATGAGATCTATTAGAGAGAGAGAAATAGATGTACTTTGAGAGTTTTGAGAACTTCTTAGGATGCTTTCGAGATGCATTTTGTAATTCATTCATGCAATAAAAGAGTAAATTTTGTAAGTTTTTCCCTATACTTTTCATGCTCGATGTTTCGCGGTGATTTGTATTGTTTTGATCCATCCAAAATCATCCTAGACATCAAGGTAATTCTATAACAATTTTGGTAGATCAAATTTTCGTAATTCTTACAATATTTAGGTTTTATCTATTTTCGTTACAGTGTATTACAATCTACTTGCAATTTTTATATCTTTAGATCCAGAGATCCGATTGACTTTGTTTTTACTGGAATAATTTTGCATGGTTGTCTAATTTCTACAGTATTTAAGGGTAATCCAATGGTTGGATCTTTTTGGACATTGCTTTTAGTGAGTGATAGTAGTCTATCCTGAACTGATTTCGAGATTTAATTGAATATTTGATCTAGGTGATTTAAAATTTTAAATTATCTTCCACGATCATTTACCCCCTCTAATAGTATGTTTTGCACATAACCGATCCTAAAAGTTGTATCAGAGCCAGAAACCTATCTAATTAATCTGAACCGATAATTAGCAATATGACATCAGATTGGTATTTGAAAAAAAACTTGTGTTTTCGATGGTGTTGATTTTCAGTTCTGGAAGGCAAAAATGGAGGCTTATATTCAAGCCCATGGCTTTGCAATTTGTGAGAAGGACTACAAGCCGTCTGAAGAATAATGAAGTGACGACGCATAATAGGGCACACATCGAGACAAACAGCAAGATGAGGAACTTGATCATACAAGACTTAGGAAGGGGCAACTTTGATCAAGTTGTACATCTTAAGTCGGGGCACGAGGTATGGAAAGTACTTTGCGACTACCATCTACTAATAAGAGATATATCAAGATTTATATAAGAAAGATTGCATGTGTTTTGAGATAAAACCTGGTGAGTCACTTGATGATTTCTTTGCTCGCTTTAATAAAATACTTAGCAATTTGTATTCTGTTAATGTCACATATACGGATACTGAGAATGCACGTTAATTACTATGAGCTTTAGATATGTCAATATGATAGATAAAAGTGACATCTATTAGAGAATCTACTATCATGGGTATACTTAAATTAGATGTTCTTTATTCTAAATTGAAAACTCATGAGCTAGATGTCTTTGCTAGAAAGAATCCTAATAAATCAATTGCTTCGAATTCCCAACATAACATGTCTAACTCTAAATCTTCTTCATCAAGTATTGTTTTATCATTTTTATTTTCACTAACAGATTATCAAGTTGAAGAAATTTCTAAGAGAGATTTAGCATTGCTCTCTATTCATTTTAATAAAGCTTTGTAGAAAGTGAGAATGAGAAAGAAAGGGAGAAGAGAATCTCTGAGATGCTTTGAGTGCGGTAAACTTAATTATAGAAAAATGATTTGTCCAAAGCTTGCAAGTGTAGCATTAAGTGAGGAAAACGAGAAAAGGAAGTGTATTTTCAAGAAGACCTTTCTCAATAGCAAAGTTGTGCATTGAATTTTAGCAGTGCTTGAGTAAGTCAATTTGAGTGATGTTGATTCAGAAAGCAGCAATGATGACACAATATCCAAGGGTAGAACTATACGTGATTTGACGGGGTCGTATCTTATGGCAAGCAAAAAGGAACGCACTACCGATGATAAATCTGATAGTGACAGTAATGGTGTACTATCTACTTATTATTATTTATCTAATAATGTTGTTCGTCTTGGTACACTATTAGAGAAGAGAAACAAGAAATTAAGAAATATGATATTTTGATTGAATTGATTAATTCTAAAGTTACAAGACTTAAAACTTTAATTCCCAATGAAATTACAGGATGATGCCTGCCAATCATGTGACTTGAGAAACTTAAAGATAAAATTATGAACAATAAGAGACTTGTTGTGTTGAATAGCAAACAAGTTAAAAATGCTAGTTGTTCAACTTATGATTTGTCTGATTCAACTTCTTGTTCTAATTCCTCAATTCTTCAATTAGAGTTGCATGATGTTAATGCTAGAATTTCTCATATAGCTAGTGACATGGTTACTCAGGAGGTTCTTTCATGATCTAATTGTCGTAATCAAAAGAAATCTATGAATACTTCTTGTGAAAAATGCCTAGGTCTTTCTAAACAAATTGACTACTTAAAAGAAAATTTAGAATGCTTTTCTAAGGGAAGGAAAAATCTAAATCTGATTTTAGATTCATCTAGGATAAGCACATGTAAAAAAGTTTAGATTTTGATTCTTATGCTTGTTCCAAGAAAAATGCACCCATTGTTGTTAGACATCTTGGTAGTGAAAAATTTAAAACATTTGTTGAGCCTAAAAAGGTTGTTTTTATGCATGCTGAAT
Source organism: Phragmites australis (assembly GCF_958298935.1). NCBI lineage: Eukaryota > Viridiplantae > Streptophyta > Magnoliopsida > Poales > Poaceae > Phragmites > Phragmites australis. Next base: position 16,417,810 of record NC_084931.1, read on the forward strand.
TTTTATCTTCTATAATGGATATAAATGTTGCTTCTTCTTCTAAATCTAAACATTTACACTTGCACTTATTGTGGTAGAGATTGACATTTACTGGATTTTTGTTTTAGACTAGGTAAATAACAAAGGAAAGAAAGGTATAATGCTAGGTTTAATTTGAGAAAGGCATGTTCTATTTCATGTGAGGTTGTAGCACCTCATTTTGTGTCTCAGATGAAACAATTATAACCTTTCGTTGCTAGAAACACAAGATTAAAAATGATTTTTATCGTAAGAATACTCGTGTTGTACCTACTTTTGGTTGGGTGTCTCAGCACTGGAGTCCTAAATATTTTATCACTACCCCAATACCAAGGCCTTGATATTCTCTAGTGCTATGTAGGTTTTTTGAACGAGGGATGGAGAACAAAAGTTTGATTGACCTCGATTCTAACATAGATGGTTTTCCATAACCTTGTGATGGCTTTCAAGAGACTTGTTGGACACGATAGCATCTTCATCAATTTTGTTAGCTATTCCATACAGTCATACTTTTTTTATTCATAGATTTCTACTTATGGTATGAGTGATATGCTTGTTCATATGCTCATTTGTATATCTCCATATGTTTGATCATGTTAGATGTTGCATCATGACTTTTCAAATTTAAGATGTGCTTTTCATGATCCATACTTGTGCTTAAAATAACATACCATGATATCTCAAACACATGTACACGTGATTCCCTTGATTTCATTAGTTATTCTGTTAAGGGGGGTCAATTTTTGAAAATTTCTTTCTTTTACTTATAGGTAAGATTTTTCTTTCGCTTAACTATTTTGAAAAAGGAGTTTTTGAGAGGATTGGTTTGAGGGGGAGTTCTTGAATTTTGAAAAATATAAAAAATATAATGAGCATTATGTTTTACATATGTATGACATTTGAAGCCATGTTAATGCTACATGATTTTTGCACTTTCATATCTATTTGTGTACTTATGTAGTTTTTATCATGGCTTTCTAAATCGAATGAAAACATGAACTAAATCTTGTCATCGTTAAACTTTCTTGATTGCCTTGATCTTTTCTAAAAGTGCTAAATATAAAGTATCAAAGTTAGGTGCTAAAGTGCTGGGTAATAGTTGACAGGTAAAAGATCAAGGAAATATGGATTGTCACACTTCTTTATGAGACTGCTTATCAGTGCACTTTTATATGAACTTGAAAGAAGTTGTGTAAGACCAAAACCATTGATCTTAAGCTTCTGGTTGTCTTTTTGACATTAGTTTGGCTTGGTTGAAAAGTAAGGCTGATGGTGCATATAATTTCCTGCAATGAATTTTTTTTCTTATATGCTTTCAAGTAGTCATTCAGTTTTTCAAACACCAAAACATGTAAAGTTTCAATATTTTATGAGATTGAAGTAGTTGAGATTGGAAGATCATGCCTTGCAAATAAATCGTTAATTATACTTGATGGGTTATGCTTACACTACATTTTTACATGTGTAGACGAGTTGGTGCAATTATTTTTCATAGCGTGGCTTGGTCGAATGTTTGTTACATATGTGTATGATTTATGATGCTCGTTATAAAAAATAAGATAACAAAAAAATATGTCTTTTGCATTCTGGATGGATCCACTATCAAAGGGGGAGAGATTTATGATTTTTATTCCTTCTGTTTTGTCAAAGGGGAATATTTCTTTTGTTCTTCTTTTTTATTTCTGTCAAGGGGAGATTTTTTATTTTGAAGAAAGGGAGAGAATTTTTGGAATTAATTGATCTTTTGGTTTTTCACTTTGCTTCATGATTTTACAAAACAAACATGTCTGAAAAGGTGTTACTAATGATTTCATCAAGGGAGAGGTTATGAGAACATGTGCTGAAAAATTGGCAAAGGCATAATTAGCTTTATTGTGAAATTGGTAAAAGCACAAAATGATTTTACATTGCATGGGATGATGTGTATCGAGGGTTAATCCTTGACAATATTTCCGAGGTATACCAGACGACAAGCACGTGATCAACATTTTCGGTGGATGTGTGTGTTTGTCAAAGGAAAATCAAGAACATAAGAAATTATCCAAGTTCAGGCCGCCTATAGGATAACAACCCTACGTCCAGTGCATTTTCTTATGACTTGGATGAACTTGTTACATAATGAGTTCCATCCCTTACAAGTCCAGTTCTCATCCCTTTATATAGTAGGAGGAGAGGGGTACACACAAACAGACCATACCAAAACCTGAGACTGGCCAACACTGACGGAGCCAACTACTCCTAGCCTATGATGACAAAGGGTAGGCAGGTTCTCCCTACTCTGGTCGACCGATACACCTTGTCCCGTCACTGTGCCGCACACTTGCCTGTGAGACCATCCCACTTGCCTGGCCATCTTGTAGGCCATGTCCCATCCACCCAATGGTGTCACGTCTGTCTGCAAGGCCATCTCATAGCATTTAATGCTATGGGGTTAGGCACTGCACCTTTGCGCTGGCCATGACTTTGTTTGCCGAGAGGAGATTCCTAGGGAAGGAAAATACTTGAGTGGATGACATTAAATTAGATGGGTTAGGTGAGTACCCTCCTTGCGACTAGCAATGGCTACTCACGGGGTTTCCTTCTACAATCAGAGGACTGGTCGTGCGAGCCCCGCTTGGCCATGCAGTGGGGCTACGGTCTTGGTAATATCAATTGCCATCTGGCATTTATTGGTGTGAGCCCCTCTAATAGGGCACCCCCTTATTCTTTACACTGACGGTAGCCCTCAAGCTCCTTCATGGATGTGGGAGATTGAGTGGTTTGCCACGTGGTCATGGTCGGGCCTAGTCGCACCACTTGGGCCCCAGGGGGACATAAGTTCACCTACGGAGTGGTCCTCAACGTAACCCACTTTCATGGTCAGCTCAAGAAACCGCATCCCGAGTGGAGGTTAAACATCCAGAGAGAGAGAGAGAGAGAGAGAACGTGGGAGACAAAAAAGGAGGAGGTGGGAGAGAGAAAGGAGGATGTGGGAGAGAGAAACATTGATTCTTGTTGGACCCGAGGAAATCTTAGTTCCCCATGCGTTGCCTTTCGAATTTCAAACGGACCAGTCGCCACGGCTGTTGAGATACCGCAATAGTCCTATAAATGGAACGTTGATGGCTCCCCGTAGATCCTTTCATCATCTCCCTTAGCCTCCATGCCTTTGCCATCCGTCGCAACCTCTACCATATTCCAATGGCGCCACGCACTAGCAACGAGCCAGGCTTCCCCAAATCTAAGTGCAATGTGGTGAAGCCGAGGTAGATATGTGAGAACCACCTGGTCCCTCATCGCCTGTCTTCGGGGTACCACCCTAGGGAGAGCGTTCCTGCTCCGTGCCAAGGGGAGATCGAGGTGTTCATCTCCTTTTTCTTGGTTGGCCTCATGCCATCCTTCTCTGAATTCTTCACCACCGTTATCTTCTTCTACGACATCTGCCACCTCCACCTCAACCCTATTCCATTATCATGTTAAGTGTCTTTGCTCACATGTGCGAGAATTTCATCAGGATCGAGCCGTGCCTGTACCTCTTCAGGTTTTTCTACATGGCTAGGTTACAGACCGAGCCGGCCACTAGAAGCTATGGATTTCATCTCCGTGATGGCATTGCGAGCGCCTACCTCGAGATGGGCCTTAATTCATCGTGATCGAGCTGGAGGGAGGACTGGTTCTACCTCATGATAGAAGATTCCTTGGATGACCTCCACGTGTTGGGTACACCGGTGCATGTCAACACGAACTGGGGGAGCACCCCCACAACACCACCGGAGCTGCTGACCCTCGTTGCATGGGTCAAGATGCTTGCGGACGCTAGGCTTTTGGGATCAGATGTTGTCCACGACTTTATCAAGTGCCATCTGTGCCCCTTGTAGAGTAGAGCACATTCGACATACAAGTACACTAGGAGTGACAATGTCACCCGAAAGAGCTCAGCAGGTAATATCGTAGTCGTTTCCTTTGCGTTCGTTCTTAATCATGCAACATCTTAAGTATCCCTACTATCCATATCTTCCTAATGAGGCATCAAGTCGCGGGTCAAATTCTTAATGATGGTCGCCCCGAGGAAAGATGGCCCTCCACGCGGTGCTCCTCCATTGTGTGATCTCCCTTTGTCGAAGAGGGATCAGATTAGACTGGTATGTTTGGTATTTCCTCATAATTTCCACCTCTAGGCTTTCTCCTGGGTTAGGGTTTCATTGTTTGTGTTGCTACAGGGTCTTCCTAATACCATCCTGATCAGCTGCCAATCTGGTCGCGGTACTAACCTAGCTGGTTGTGGCAATGACCAGATTGCTCGGAGCTAGGTATTGACCATGGGTGGAAGTTCTGTGAGTAGCACTGGTCAGCAGAGGGTCAACCAACCTTACCCGACCAGCCTCGTCCTGATCAGATCAGTGGTGATCAGGCAACTATTGGCCAAGCGTCCACGCAAGGGGGAAGAGACTGGCAGAGGACTCTGCTTCCACGAAAATGTCCAAAACACGCTAGTGGGACATCGACCACTGGCAGCGTTACGACAGCCCTAACCTCCCCACCCAGCCAACCTAGTGGCTTTACGAGGATAAGACTTATGCTCACCCCTCCACCAATGTGGTAAGCTCTCTGGCTAGGTGCTGGTACTTTGAGCTCTTTCTTTACTCCTCAATTTGTTACTACTGCAGGTCCTCAACCCCACCAACAGCCCTGGTCGTAACTCCCTTGACACCTCAACAAAGTGCTTTAGCCCCCAACCAATAGTAGCTATGACGCCGGGAGCCCTGGTTGTGACTCCCAGGCCTACAGAGATGGTCGTGGAGCCCATTCTGGTTGCCGACCTACTTTCCCTGGTCGCCAGCCTCCCCTCCCCGATCCGTAAACTGATCACCAAGAAGGAGGCATCAGACAGTAGGTGCGCCAAATTGGAGAGACTGGCGCTCATCGTTCAATGTTCAAGCTCCAGAAGAATGAGCGAAGGACCCGTGATACTCTTGTGGAAGCCTTTAAGGCAATTTGGAGGCCCCTGAGGAGCGTCGGGCTGGACGCCACCGACCCGAAGGATGAAATAACTGCACTAGGCTAGGCCTATGCCATCCTCTTCTTGACAGAGAAGTTTCCCAGCTCCAGAGCATCCTGTCCTCAAAGGCATCAGAGGACGTGGTGAAGGTGGCGAAAACCGCAGTGGTGTACATTCTCCAGTGCTACCACTGTCGTGACCTCAACTTCAACCTCAAACTCGTCCGAGAGGGGGTTGTGACTGACGGTCCTGTAGCCATAGAGAGGCTGGAGGTGGAGTGCTAAGGGTCAGTGGATTACGTAGGGTCTCTCTTCCAGGTGGAGACCATCGAAGAAGAGTAAACCCTGAATTGTAAATTAGGCTTGTATTATACCTGAATGAAGTTTTTGATTTCTCTGAGAGCTTGTGTCGCCACTGTGGTCGTAGATTCTCTTATAGCGAACATGGCCCTCTGAGGGCATGCCATATGATTTTGGTGATTAATGACAAGATAGTCTATGTGACTAACATATTTGTCAAGTATATGCTCTAGTAGGTCTCATAGATGAAATACATGAAGAAGCCACCGTAGTCGGGACAAAGATTAGGTGAATTGGAGGAGTCCTAGGAAAATTGACTATACCGGAATGTTTGGCACTGGGTCATTTATACACGCCAGAGTATTTCTATGAAAAGGGATCAGAGAAGATTACACTCATCGGAAGGTCCGGTGATGCTCAGGATGTACACACCGGAGTATTTCTAACAGAGGGTGAGAAATACCTCACCAGATGGTTCGGTGCTCGTCACTGAGCAACACCAGAGCATTTTGCATCAGAGCAGAAGGAGATGAACTCATTGAAAGATCTGACGCACTGAGTTGTACTCATCGGATGGTACATGCCGGAGTATTTGTTGCAGAGAAGGTTCCAAGTGTTGAAGATTGAAGGTCAACGCACTGGATGGTCCAGCGCTCAGAAGTTCAACACGCTGGAGCAATTCTTGCAGAGAAGACTTCAGTGGTTCGGTCAGGCTCAAGACAATAGGCCAGATGGTTCTGAGTGGAGTTCCAACAGCTAGTTTCTTAGAATGTACACACCGAATGGTCCAATGCTTGTACCTCTGTTGACGTCGGATCATCTGGTGTTCATAGTTTCTGCGAGTCATTGGGGCAAAGGCTAGTTGGTGGATTTAAGGCTATAAATATTAACCCACTTAGTTATTTGAAGGTGCTGGAGTCAAAAACAATCTCATATACAATAGTGAAGACATCCAAGCCACTAAAGTGCTAAAAGTGATCATCCAAGGTATTTAAGCACATGATTAGGAAGTGATTAGTGCTAGTAGGCCTAGAGAGTGTTGTTGCTAGGTGTTGCTACCTAGAGAGAGGATCAAGGAGTGATCCTACATTGTACCAAGTAGTATATCGCCACCTTTGAGTCTTGGTGACTCGTCGGTGCCTTGGGCCTTGGTGGCTCAAGCTTGTTGACCCTTCGATTTGGTGTGGAGTGGTGGCAAGACGCTTGTACAGGGATGCGCAGACCCTTTCCTTGGTGGCTCAAGTTTTGAAGTAAAAATAGAGACAAGTGGCCAGAAGAGAGTTTTGGTGTGATCCTTGCTTTTGTGGCTTGGTGGCTCAAGAGCCATGACCGGAAGAGTCTTGATGACTAGGAGCATATTCTTGGTGGAGCTCCAATGTGGACTAGGGTGGCATTAATGGCATCAATACCACGAGATAAAAATCCCTTGTGTCAAATTTGCTCTCTCTTCCTTATTTACGTTTCTACAGTTACATACTTGCAATTTACCTTCCTAGAGTATGTTGTAAGCCTTTTAAATGGTAGAGTAGACACACTAGATAAACCTAGAGCACATTAAGATAGAAATTGATATAGGTTTATCTTGTGAAGTTTTTGGAGCCATTTATATTTTTAAGTGTCCTAATTCACCCCCTCATAGGACGTCATCGATCCCTACATCCTTGAAATGATCACCCCTCCTTCTCGCTTCGAGCCTCCGACCATGCCTATCGATGATTCACTGACCAGCACATTTAGGAAGCGGTGGTCGAGTGTGAAATTAGGTTCGCGGTCGAGCGAGAGATTCTGTAGATTAACCTTTGAGGTGCGCTGGCCCTACCACAACTTAGTCATGTGTGGTCTTAGCCTAGCCAAGTGAGATTCGACCATCTCACCCTTGCGTGGTTTGCGACCTGATTCTTTGACCAGCTTGTTGGGAGGAGCTGCTCATGGCGCAAAGAGGCCTAGAGCAAATGATAAGGGAGGATGATCAGCGGTGGGATTGTATTTCTACCATCGCCTAAGCTAGACGTTTACCTCATTCGATCCACTGCTCTAGGCTGCAGGCGTTCAGATCTACCATACTCTTGGAGACACCGTGACTGATCATGTTGAATGGCTCTTGGCGGCTTCCTTGGAGGTGGGTGTGCTCGAGCAGAAGCTTTGTGGTAACATCGGTGACCACCTTCATGCGGCCATAGCCCATGGCGCCTGTCTTGCCTTTGCTTGTGTCAGCGAGCACTTCCCCAACCTGACCTCGCTTCAACGATCTCCAAAGGCTTTTTCGACATTTGGAAGACCATAGAGGAGCTTCATGACCTTGCATGCTCCTTTCATTTTCCAGCTTAGTCTCTGCTTTGGTCCGCCTGGTTTGACCCGCTGAGGGGTATTTTTTGGATCCTAGAGACACTTGGATCAAAATAGTAAGAATCATCCCCCGGGAATAACTCGGGTGGTTATTTTGTAATAAAAGGAACTACCTTTAAGTAAATCTTGCCTATGTTCATGTGCCAAGTGGGTTCTGAGTCCTCACTACATTTAGGGGGTACCATGACTTTCCGTGCAGCACGCTAGTTAGGTTCATGGTGACTAGGATAACCCTTAGCATGACGATCCCTTCGGTGGTGACCAGCCTCAACCCGAGCTAGGACTTGTAGCTTCGCGGTCATTTTCCCTCAGCCACCCATATCCTTGAAATTGCACGAGTGGCTGCCTAAATCCCCCAAATGATTTATTGCTTACCATATGAGCGAACAGGTCGCAAATACTGAAAGCTTTTGTAAAAAGGAATCCTAAGTTGTACTAGCCCATGCGGTAGAAAAGCTTTTGGATCGGGAGAAAAGCTACTGACCAGGTGGTCAAGCTTTTGAATCAGAAAACCTAACAATCCGTTGGGAGGCCGTTATTATCTGGGAAATCTTGCAAAATAGAGAGTTTGGTTTTTGAATCGGAAAAACTTACAATCCGTCAGGAGACTATTCTTATCTGGGAAATCCTGCAAAATAGAGTTCTGGTTTTTGAATCAAAAAAACTTACAAGCTATGTTCCACGCTCATTTGGAAGATCCTGCAAAATAGAGAAACAGGCTCATCTTTGAGCAACCCTACACATAGAAGCTGCACAACTGAGCTATGTTGCAGGAGTTATGCAATTCACAACCATCCTCCATGGCTAGCTTGACCACACCAGATCAGGTAACATTGACAACTTGCCCCTCCCACTTAGGAGAGAGCTTATTCCATCATGCCTTATTTTGGATTTGTTTAAGGGCGAGGTTGCCTACGACCAGTGTCCGCTCTCGCACCTTGCAGTCATGTAGCGTCTGAAGCTTTGCTGATATCGGGCTGCTTGAATTAGAGCAGGATTGTGGAATTCTTCGATCATGTTTATGTCACTTCAGTGAGGTATGCCGCCATTACCGGATCAGAGCACTGAAACTTTTTTTGCAGTTGGTTTACGATCAGTATCGAGTCCCCTATCGCTAGCAGGCATTTTATCCCAAGCGTGGAGGCAGCTCGCATTCCGGACAAGAGACCCTCATATCCCGTGATATTGGTAGTGGTTGGAAAACATAATTGAACTACGTACCTGAGGATGTCGCTAGTTGGTGTGGTCAGGACCACTCCATCCTCCGCTCCCTTTAGCGTGAATGACCCATCAAAGTGCATGGTCTAGTGCTCGTCCGCCTCTGGTCATTGTTACTGCTCGGGCTCAAAGGACGACCATTCGACCACAAAATCGACCAGCACCTAGGACTCGATAGCCGTTATGGGGACAAAAAGAATATCGAACTCCCTGAGCTCTACTGCTCACTTTGCTATTCTTCCTGCCACATCCCTATTATGGAGGATTTCTCTAGGGGGGGGGGGGAGAGATTACCTTGATTTTGTGGGCCTGGAAGTAGTGTTTGAGCTTGCGAGAGACCATCAACATGGCGTATAGTAGCTTTTGAGCCTATGGATACTAAGCCTTTGCGTCGTTTAAAATCTCACTAACATAGTACACTGGTCACTGAAGACCTTCTCATTCGACGACTAGGACTGCGCTCATGACCTGTGGGGTAGGTGCAACATAGAGCAAGAGCTCCTCGTCTAGTAGAGAAGTGATCAGTACAGGAGGGGAAGAGAGATATATTTTGAGATCCTGGAATGTCTTTTCTTCTTCTGCCATCCATAACAAGTTGTTCCTTTACTTCAGGAGCTTGAAGAGCGCTAGCCCCTTCCCTCCCAACCTTGAGATGAACCTGCTCAAAGCCACCACACACCCTGTTAGTTTTTGGATTTCCTTTAACCTAGTTAGGGATTTGATCTAGTTAATGGCTCTAATCTTGTCAGGGTTTGCCTCTATTCCTTAGTTAGATATGACAAAACTGAGCAACTTCCCTAATGAGACTCTAAATGTGCATTTCTCCGGGTTCATCTTCATGCGGTATTTCTGAAGGTTGTCGAATGTTTCCTTGAGATCCGCAACCAGGTCATCCTTGATCCTACTTTTCATGACCACATCATTAACATATGCCTCGACATTTCTACCGAGTTATGGTCGTAGAACGAGCTGAATACAACATAGGTAAGTGGCACCGACGCTTTTCAAGCTAAAAGGCATTTTCACATAGCAAAAGACCCCGAAGAGTGTCATAAAAGTTGTCTTCTCCTCCTCTTTCGTATACATGCTAATCTTATTGTACCCTGAATGGGCATCTAAAAAGCTTAACAGACCACTGCCGGCGGTTGAGTCAATAAGCTGGTCGATTGCGGTAGAGGGAAGAGATCTTTCGGACATGCTTTGTTGAGGTCGGTGAAGTTGACGCACATCCTCCACTTACCATTGGATTTTTCGGACCATGATTGAGTTAGCCAGCCACTCCAGATACTGCACCTTTCAGATGAATCCTGCTTTTAAGAGCTTGTTGATCTCTTCTCGAAGTGCTTCTTTTCGGTCGAGTGTGAACCAACACGCCTTTTGCTTTACTGGTCACACATCAGGTCGTACCAACCACTTGTGCTCGATCATGTCCCTAGGGATCTCAGAGGAAAGTGATGAGCGTGAGTTCCTATTTAGGGTCCAGGCTGGCCTCTATCAGGACTGTCCTAGATGGGCCAGAGTCATCTAGGCAAACTGCCTTGAGCCGATCATCTGGACTGGTGACGACGTAGACCCTAACCAGGTGATCACTGAGCCTGGTGTTCTCGGGTTGCGACTTGGGAGTCAGTTCAACCTTGTCTAGGCTTCTCCTATCGCAGTGCAGGGCCATCTTTGCATTGCCAAAGACAATGATGGCCCCCATCGGACTAGGGATCTTGATATCCTGGTATGCGTAATGGGCGACGACCATGAATTGGTCCATCACTGGCTGCCCTAGGATCACATTATAAGTGGTCCTGAAGCCCTCCACATCAAACATGACCCATTTATTCCTGAAGTTTCACGACGAGCCAAAGGTGACATGCGACTCGATTTGCCCCAATGGTTCTGCTAATGAGCTGTCACACCCGGTTTTAACGGCCAAAACCAGATGCGACTTATGTGTGCCCAGGATGTTCAACACACATAAGGACGTCACAGATGAAGTAACAAAAGTAATACTTTTATAGAATAAATGTTAAAATTTTACAGCAATTGACATATATTGTCTTCTATGAAGATATCTGCAGCGGAACAGAAGCACTAGTGCCCAACAACACCCCAGGCAACCGACCGGGAAACACGCGTCTAGAACGTCATAACCTTGTCTTGATAGTCTTCAACATCTTCACTCACTGAGCAGCAGCACACATGTCGCATGGTATAGTGAAAATAGCAAGTGTGAACACATGATACGATCAGCAAGTGTGGGAAAAATAATGATATGCAGCCTTATACCAAGAATAGTCTAACACATGGTATATTTGCGTAAATACGAGTAAAGAAAACATATTTGGACTCAAAAATAATTAAACAATTATTAAGTGAATGTAACCCATACAGTCTAACACCCAGCATACAAGGCTCCCCATAACCGTCTAGTACTCCCTGTACTATAACCAAAATCACAACTATCTAGTACTTATTGTACCAGAACCATAACCACAACCATCTAGTACTCCCTGTACCAGAACCATAACCATAACCACAACCCATAACCACAACCCACTAATCATGTAGGGATCCAAGTCTCTCATAACCGCGAGCACGACTGTTATAACAGTTTTACACTCTGCAGATGTTGTCCAGCTTTCCCCACGAGTCAGTGAATTCTATGTTACCGTGTTGCACAAACACTTAACAAACGTCAGTGGTGTGCCGCCAAGAATCACTGCATGACATTTGCCACAAACCAGAGACTAATTCAATATGTGTCTGCCCACTAGGTTTCACCACCAGGCTTTACGCGAGTTCAACTCCTACCCAGAAGCCCCCTTTTGCACTGACACAACACACACTGGATAGACTCTAATCAGTATGTCACGCCTTACCCATATCAACCTCATGGTTGATACGTTACTTCTTTGGTTGTCGCTTCACGAACCGGTCCTTACTTAGGTTACTTGAGCAAACACTAAACCAATATCATAACCATCAAAACCACTTTACTCAAGGCCTAAGGTTCCATGTTGCTAGACCATTAAAACATTAACGACCATTGTTGCATATGATCATTAGTCAAGATTATGACACTTCTCAACATTCCAAAAGCATGGCTAAGCAATCTACCCATAAAAGACACCTAACCATAAACCATCTAGGTTCCAAGGGATGATAAGGGAAAATCTAGGGAAAACCCTAACATAGGTGACTACCCATCATATTGACATTGCATGCAATTTTGTAAAAGAAAACATTTAAAAACATAGGTTCAAGATGATCAAGGACACTTGCCTTTTACCCAATGTTGCTTAGTGTTGTCGAAATCTTGGTCTTGAAGTCCCTCGAACTGCTTCGGAAAGTTATCGACTAATCGTGAGAATTACCGACAAACAACACAAAGGAAAACACTAAGAACAACATACCAAATATCATCAAAACACTTTAAAAATACTATGGTTGGATAGGGATGATTTTAGAAACATTTAGACGCAAGAATCGCCTAAATCGAAGTTAAGATGAAAAGAGAACAGCTTTCGAGAGATGGATTAGACTGAAAAGGAAACTATCTCCCTATGGAAAAGGCTTTATTGCACAATCACTGTGTCAAACTTGATAGCATTATTGTGCAAGATTCAAGAAGTGTAGGGCTGACTAGATTTCGCTGACTAGGCTAAGGAGAATGATGTGGCGCTAACTTGACATGCTATGCAAGTACCATCTTGGATTAAAGAAGGGATACGCTGAGATCTAGTATCGACCACCTATGATGGATCAAAAAGGCTGAAGGTTGCGCTTCTAGGTTAAGAATACTAGTGGTGACTCTATGTAGCGGTGGTGGTTCAGGTTTCATTGGAGATGGCGATCAGGCACGTAGCCACAAACATCGATATCGGCTTCGGTGGTGTTTCAGTGAAACGAGGGAAGCATGCCATAGAACGCGGAAAGACTAACTCAGCGGTATGGTTGGTTTTGGAAGCGGTCATCCGAGGTAGTGGCAAAACAGCGATAACTACTGCTAGGTTTGGTGGTGACCACGAACAGATTCAGGAACGAAGATACTCGCGTTCCAGGAGATTGGCTAGGAAGTTTGAGAAACCATTTGAACAAAGATGTTCATATATCCCAGGAACACGATGCTATGACATGGGTTTTGGTAGATCATCCACTGAGAGAAAGAACAATCAGTAGAGATCAGACGGGTGATGGCTGCGATGTGCTGTGGTTGGCAATGCCGTCCTGGTCGTGTCGCTGCACAAACAGGGATGGGCTCCTAGGGTCACGTAGAAGACTTGATGGGATATGACGTGACGTGGTTGGTGCATCCATACGGCTTTCGTATTGACGGGGAACGCAAATGCAAATCCGGTGCGCGCGTAGAACGCGTCTAGAAACCGGACAGCGGGTATGTCGACCTTGATTGCGGTGGTTTGGCTGCTCTACTGGCCGACCTGGTTGGTGAGGGCATGTGTAACATCGTGTGACATGCACCGGCGAAAAGGCTTGGTGATTTGACCTCTGGTCGGTTGGGAACGTCAATGCCAATCGGCTACAACGCGGCTGTCCGCGACAGCGACGATCGTGGCGGCGTAGATCGGGCTTTGGCTGGGGCTAGAGCTTGGCTAGGGACTTAGTATGATGATAAAACAGTATTAAGGGAGGAGAAGAAGGGGTCCTCACCTTACTTTGATGGTCGAGAAAGGAGAATTCGCGGAGAAGACGACGTAGCGCATCACGGGAGGCGGGGTGGCGGTTCCGGCGAACGGCGGCGCTCCGACGACGTACGGACATGGAAGCAGCGACTTCTAGGGCTTGGGAGTGTGGAATATGGGTAGGAGAGGGTGTGCAACTCATATTTATAGGGCTAGGGGCGGCTGGTTGAGGTAGAGTCCAAACCGAACACGGATCGGATTCGAGTTCGAGTCGGTTACGTTTTCCTTTTTCGCAGCTCTCTATTCCGAGGATGATATCTCCATCGTCCAGACTCCAAATTGGACATTTCTTGATTCTAAATTGTAGTACTCGAAAAGTCTACAACTTTGGTAGTCATTGGAACTTCTTAAAATTCCATCTTGATTTCCCAAAATGCACCACAAGATAAACTATTTGAAATCGAACTTATCTGTGTAGCACTAATTTTGGGGGCCATAACTCCTAGCTTTATTATCTAAAAGAGGACTTACATAGGTTCAAATCGAAGCTATCGATGAGACATACAACTTTGGTATTGTCAAGATTTGCATTTGTGGCTATTTTGAACTCTGAAACTTCATGAGAAAATGAGGTTGTCCAGGACTCTGCGAAAATTTGCAGATTTCGTGGATCCTTTGTTGGGCTATCTAGAAGACTTGGCTAAGGGTTTGGACTTGAGCAAGATTGAGCCCAAAGACACTTTAGGTATATCTAGGGTTTAGAAAAGTTGCAGAGAAATTTGAATAGGGTTTGAATTTAAACTGAGCTTGGAGTGAATTTAAGAGAAACGCAAAAGATGAGGTTGAACAAGAATAGGAGTAGAAAAGGAATTTGAATTTGGATTTGGGTAGAAATTGAGAAAGAGGAGAGATTGACTTTAAACAAGGATTTGGATAAGATTTGAATTGAAGTGGAGAAGGATCAGGTATGATCAAGGATTGAATAGATGATGAATTCAAGACTTTGCATTCCAATCATTAAGATCATTAACTTATTCACTACTGAGTTTTGTAAAAACCTTTTCAAAATCTTTTTCACTCAAAACACCAAAGAGAAAGAAAAAAAAAGAACTCTAATGCATTTACCTGGCTCCTAACAAAACTCAGCATGCAATGCACACAAAATAATAACCTATATTGATTGATTGATTAAGAAAATAGGTTTTAAACCTATACTACTGGTGAAGCTATTCAATAATCTTGGAAAATTTAAGAAATTTGAGAAATCTAAAAATCAGGGTGTTACAGGAGCTAGGGGTAATTCCAAAGATGGAATGAGATGGTTTCAACGCATTCCTCAGAATCTGCAAGGCGTCCAATACGTCAGCAAAGAGGAAGTTGGTGGAGCTCCCTACATCGACTAGTACACGACCCAATTGGATGTTCTGTACCGTGGGTTCGACCACTATAGGGTAGCGACCAAGGCGTCTGACACACGTGAGGTGGTCTGCCTAGCTAAAGGTGAGGGGTACTTTCGACCACTTTAGACGCAAGCTCGGGCCCAGCGTGGTCGCCCATACCTCACAGACCACCAACTTGTATTACTTGTTCAAGGAATTTGTTGCAGTGCCTCTAAAGATATGGTGGACCATGTGATCGGCATGCTAGAAATCTAGCACTGACTGGTCAAGGTCAGCCCCGTTCTCCCCTATCATCGTCGCCCCTGATTTACACTCCCCAAGCTCCTTATCGATGATGCCCCGCATGACCTTGCACTCGATCAGGTCGTAGGCATCTGTACAATGGATCGAATAGTAGCCTCAGTCCTTCTTTTCGTCCTTTTTCTTGAAGCGCCGGCACGGTTTGCCAATCTACTCGACCGTCATGACATCGAGCAGTTGTGCCTTGTGTTTGTTATTTTTCTCCTTTCGGGCAACCCCTTTGAAAGAAGTGGGCTGGTCAGAGGTTGGCTACGACTTTGGGCTACTCTGGCACTCCCAAGCCTTTGCGGCTTGTGCACACTTGTCCGCGAGCTCGAAGAGCTCGGTAGTACTCCGAACTTCCTTGATGGTTAGCTTTTTTACCATCTTCTGGTCTATAACCCCCCCTCCGAAACGCTATGACCACAGAAACACCTGTGATCCTTGGGATGGTATTTCAACGTTTGGTGAAACGCCAGATGTAGTCTTGCATTGACTCGTGCTGTCGCTGCCTGACATAGTACATTCGTCCTCGACCCCTAGTTCGACGTACGTCCCCTAGAAGTTGGCGACAAACTGGTCTCACAAGTCCTCCCAAGAATGAATCGACCCACGGTGGAGGTTCATAAGCCAGGACTAGACTGAACTGGCCAAGGCGGCCGGGAAATAGTTGGCCATCACTTTCATGTGGCTTCCAGCGGTCTGCACCACTGCGATTCTTGGCGATCGTGACCTTCACCAAACCTAGTGACGGCCTCAATTTTTGCCACCACGGTTTGCCTTCTAGAGGTCGCACAGCCATGGCGCTACTGGCAAACCCTTCAGTACTACTAACAGTTGGTGGCTAAAAAGCATTCGCACGGTCTACAGATTCTGTGCTGGCGTCATGGCCTCATAGTCAAGCTACTAGGTGTAGAGCGGCGACATATCTCGAGGGGGGAGCCCATGACGTTTGTGCGGTGTGACAGCCTAGATGACGATGCTGCTAAGGACTATGCCTATGCAGGAGCTCCTCTAGGTTGTGTTGTAGTTGATGAGGCTGTATCAGAGCACCTTCCAGTTCGGTGCCAGGCCAGTTTCCCTCAGGGCGCAAGGCCTAGGGCTCACCGATGGTGCTCAGGATACGAGGGCCTCCACTGCTCCCTATTGCATGGTCTGCTATGCAGACTTTATGTTGAGTCTTAGAGCCCTCGGACTTCGATTTGGTAGCCCACACCTGGAGCACACCAGACTCATCTGGGTCATGCCCTATGACGAACACCTCATGACGATCGGGGTCTTTGGAACGGGACTCAATAATTGCTGTGGATTCGTCCATGGGTAGCCTAATTAAGTTATCAATACTTACCAAAACACGAAAATATGCTTTCTACCTGGCGCACCAACTGTCGTGGGTTAATCCCTAACAATGTTCCATGGTATACTGGACGATGGGCGCTTGATCAATGTTTCTGGTGGATGTGTGTTTGTCAAAGGAAAATCAAGAGCACAAAGAATTAACCAGGTTTTGGCCTCTCATAGAATAACAACCCTATGTCCTGTGCATTTTCTTATGGCTTAGATGAATTTGTTACATAATGAGTTCTGTCCCTTACAAGCTTGATCCTCCTCCTTTTATATAGTAGGAGAAGAGGGGTATATACAAACAGACTGTGCCAAAACCTATGATCGGCCAAACACTGACGGAGTCAACTACTCCTAGCCTATGATGACGAAGGGTAGGCAGGTTCACCCTACTCTAGTCGACCAGTACACCTTGTCTCGTCACCATGCACTGCACGCTTGCTTGGGAGATGATCCTACTTGCCTGGCCATCCTGCAGGCCCTGCGCCATCCGTCCAACGATGCCACATCTATCTGCAAGGTCATCCCATAGTATTTAATGCTACGGGACGGGGCACTACACCTCTACACCGGCCACAATTTTTCTCACCGAGAGGAGATGCCTAGAGAAAAAAAAAATACTTGAGTGGATGCATTAAATGAGATTAGACATGTTAGGTGAGTACATGTCCCGCGACCAATAAGGGTTGGTTGCGGGGTTTCCTTCTGCGATTAGGGGATTGGTCGTGTGAGCCCCGCCTGACTGCATGATGAGGCCACGGTCTTGGTAATATCAACTGTCAACTGACATTTGCCGGTGTGGACCCCTTGATAGGGCACCTCCTTATTCTTTACGCCGACAATGTATGTGTGATGATCAAGGTGATGATATGATAATATGCATGTGATGATGATGCTAATGGTAGCATAATAGTATTTGTAGTTTTATTTTGGGCGATACACTTGTATGAGTGGTGTTACGCGGATTGACATGAGTTAAGTTTGTGAAACTTGTGCTCGAAATCGGTTGTTGGTTTTGCTCATATGCATTTGTTATCTTAAGGACGGACGTGATTGGTGATAGGACTAGAATTAGGTTCAAAGACGAACTGAGGTAAAGGTGATCAAGAAATCACACGGGATGTTCGGGCTAGGAAGTGGTGCATGTAAAGTTGATCAAACCGAGAGACATACACAAGAGATGTATGTGTTATGGTGTTTTATGGTGATGAGTTGCTTTAGAAAACGTACACGATGGATATATCAGAGCGTTACATGAAGTTTGGCCTGAAAAGATTATTCTATAGGTATGCCTGTGTGTGTGCGTGCTATGGAAAAGTTAGTATGGTATTGTGGCGTTTGTACTGTGCAGATGACAATGTGTGCGTCTTGTTTTTTGTTGGCCTGGTGGTGGTTATCACTGCGTCGTGGCACGGTTCAGCAGTGCAGGGCAGCTAGCGACCGTAAGGCTCAGCAGCTGTCGTGCACGCGTTAGTGGCCTATGGGCTACGTGGCAGCATATTGGAACAGTTGGGCAAGGCTTAGTACAGCAGCAGGCCGAGGCGCGAGCATGGGCCCAGGCATGGGCGGACGGCCCAAGGCGCACTGGGTGGCGGCCAGGTGGGCGAGTGTTAGTTCGGCCCAGTTTGTTGGACCAGGCGGCGGTTGCAGCTGTTGGACCAGTGTGCTGGCATCTTGGCCCATGCGAGACCTAGTGGCACAGGAGACCGAGCGCTGGTGTGTTCGATTTGGACTGCAACTATGCCATCAATATGTGTCTGGTGAGCCACTGTAGCGATTTGAACCGAGTAAAAAAACAGAGAGAGAAAAGATGATATCTATTAGAGAGAAAAATAGATCTAGTTTGAGTTTTATGGAGAACTTTTTAGGATGTTTTGGAGATGTATCTTTTATCCCATTCATACAACGAAGAGTACATTTCGTAAGTTTTTCTCCGTTCTTTCCATGTTCGATGTTTTGCGATGATTTTTGGTGGATCGTTTGATCATTACGATTTGTGTTGTTTTGATCCATCAAAAATCATCTTAGTGCATCAAGGTAATTTTCTGAAAATTTTGGTTGATCAAATTATTGTAATTCTTGCAATATTTAGGCTTGATCTCTTTTTTTACATTTTGTCACGGTTTGCTGATAAATGTCATATCTTTAGATCTAGAGATCCAATTGATGTGATTTTTATTGAAATAGTTTTGCATAATTGTCTAGTTTCTATAGTAAAAATTTGAAGGCAATACAATAGTTAGATCTTTCTGGACATCATTTTTAGTGACGTGATAATAGTCTATCTTGAACTGATTTTAGGATTTAATTGAATACTCTATCTGGTTGCAAATGTAGGTCGTTTTAGCCTCCTCAACTATTCTCTAAATATAAGTTATTCTCGAACTTCTATGCATTTTTTCTCTTTTGTTCCCGTCTTGCCCTTGTTTAATAAATACTATCACTCTCACAAATGAATGAGTTATGTTTTTCAATGCAGAATAAATAAAGGGTAACAAGGTCATTTGATCTACTTTCTTAATCCTTATGCACAAGTCTAAAACGACCTACATTTGCAATCAGAGGGAGTATTGATTAGGAACAACCGTATGTCCTGTGTATTTTCTTATGATGGGGATCCACTGGGCACAAAAAGAGTTCCCTACTTTAGAAACGTAGTCCTCCCTCCTTTATATAGTAAAAGGAGAGGTGTATATACAAGCAATACATGCCAGAACTATGACAATCCCATACCTGTTGAAAACCCTACTACGAGACCATCATTACGGAGAGTATGCATGCTTGGTCTGCCTTGTCGTCTTGTGCGTCCTATCACATTAGTTACACGTCGTCATGCCCACTTGCGAGATCATCGCACTCACCTATAGGGCCATCCCGTAGCATTAATTGCTACTAGACGGGCCACTGCACCACTACGCCGGCCATGACTTCACTCGTCGAAAGGAGGTACATAGGGAAGGAAAACACTTAAATAAATAGCATTAAATGAGATTAGACTAGTTAGGTGAATACCTGCTTCATGACCAGCCTAGATTGGTCGTGGGGTTTCCTTCTGTTATCAAAGGACTGATCATGCAAGCCCTACT
The DNA here is from genome assembly GCF_958298935.1 of Phragmites australis. Lineage (NCBI taxonomy): Eukaryota > Viridiplantae > Streptophyta > Magnoliopsida > Poales > Poaceae > Phragmites > Phragmites australis. Next base: position 16,437,409 of record NC_084931.1, read on the forward strand.
AGACATGCATGTCGGAGTCAGCTTTTAATAATATCTCCTACTAGCGGACCTTTGCTGGTGTGAGCTCAAAGAACAGGGGACCCCTATTCTTTACATCAATCGTAGCCCCTAAACTCCCCTGGGGATACAGGAGACTAAGTACTTTTGCCACATCGTCATGGTCTGATCATACCACTTGGGCCCTAGGTGAACATAAGTTTTAGCCCAGGGGGTGGCCATAGATGCTGTCCCCTCACGCGGTTAGCTTAAGAAATCGCTTACTGAGGGGAGGTTAAACGTCCAGAGAGAGAGAAAAGATGTACGTGGAGGAGAGAAACATTAACTGCCACCAGACCCGAGAGAATTTTGGTTCCCCATGCGTGACCCTTCGAATTTTGAAACGGGTGGATTCCGCGATAGTTGGGATATCACGCTGGCCCTACAAATTGGAAAGCCAAAAGTTTCCCATGTCCTTTCTCCAAGCTCTCCCAGTCTCCACGCCTTCGCACCCAGAGCCCCTTGTTTTCGTCGCCGTTCGTGCTTTTGTTGCCTCCTCCACCATATTCTAATGGCGCCTCGCACAGGCAAAGAGCCAAACTTTCCTAAGTCCAAGTGTAACACAGTGAGGATGAAGCAGATATGTGACAACCATCAGCTCCCTCATCGCCTGTCTTCGGGGTACCACCCTGGGGAGGATGTCTCTGCTCCCTGTGAGGGGGAAATCGTGATGTTCATCTCCTTCTTCTTTGCCAGCCTCATTCCTTCCTTTTTTGAGTTCTTTACCACGATGATTTTCTTCTACGATATCTACCACCTCTATCTTAACCCAAATTCCATCATCATGTTGAGCGTCTTTGCTCATATGTGCGAGAATTTTATTGGGGTCGAGCCGTGCCTTGACCCTTCAGGTTCTTCTATATGGTCTGGTTATAGATCGGGCCGAACACCGAGAGCTATGGATTTTGCCTCCACGACGGCGTCATGGGATCCTACCTCAAGATGGGCCTTAAGTCATCGTGGTTGGCCTGGAGAGAGGAATGGTTTTATCTTGCAATAGAAGATTCCTTGGATAACATTCGCATTCCGAGCTGATCGATGTAAATCACCGATCACTAGGGGAGCGCTCCCGCAAAAACTTCAAAGTTGCTGGTTCTCGCGGCACGGGTTAAGAGACTTGTGGATGTCGGGCTGTTAGGGTCGAATGTTGTCTACGACTACATCAAACGCCAGTTGTGCCCTTTGCAGAGGAGAGCACAACCAGCATACAAACACATCGGAAGCGATGATGCCACCCTAGAGAGCTTCGCAGGTAATACTGTAGCCGCATCCTGAGCATTTTTTGTTTTAGCTGTGCAGAATCTTAAGTATCCCTCTCTTACCCAGATCTCCCTGATGAGGCCATCGATTCACGGGTTAAATTACTAATGGTGGTTACCCCGAGGAAGGGTGGCCCTCCGCATGATGTTCCTCTGCTGTGTGATCTCCCTTCGTTAGAGAGGGTTCAGATCAGACTGGTACATTTAGCATTTTCTTGAAATTTTTACCTCCATGCTTTCTCATGGGTGAGGGTTTCATGGTCCGCATTGCTGCAAGGTCTCCCTGAGGTCAATGTCCTACGTCCAGTGATTGACGACGTCATGGGGGTCCTCCGGGAAATCAACTCCGATGCCCACCTGACTCCTCTGTTGCCTAGTACCACTTTGGTCAACAATCAACCTGGTCACGATGATGATCAAGCTGCCCGGAGCCAGATATCGACCACGGGTGGAGGTCCTGCGTGCGATACCGACCAGCAAAGGGTTGACCAACCTTGCCTCGACTAGACTTTCTTTGACCAGGTCTGTACTAACCAGGTCCGCACCGACCAGACCTGCCCCGACCAGAGTTTCTCTGACCAGGCTCGTACCAACCCAGTCTTCCCTGACCAGAGTCGCCCCGACCAAGATGGGGGCGACCAGACTGCTGCTGGCCAAGGGGCTTTGTAGGTCCAAGACTGCTGACCAAGAAGAGTGGGCATGCTCGGTCTGCCTAGTCGTCTTGTGCGTCCTGTCTCAACAACCACATGTCATCACACCCACTTGTGAGACCATCGCACCGCCTACAAGGTTGTCCCATAGCATTAATTGCTACGGGACGGGCCACTGCACCACTACGCTGGCCACGACTTCGTTTGCCAAAAGGATGTACCTAGGGAAGGAAAATATTTGAGTTGGTAGCATTAAATGAAATTAGACTAGTTAGGTGAATACCTACTCCACGACCAGTAAGGGCTAGTCGTGAGGTTTCCTTCAGCGATCAGGGGACTAGTCGTGCAAGCCTTGTGAGATATGCGTGCCAGAGTTAGTTTTTGATAATATTACTGCCAGTGGACCTTTGCTGGTGTGGGCTTAAAGAACAGGGGACCCCCCTATTCTTTACATCAACAACTAGAATAAATTCTTCCCTGACAAACAATTTTAAAGGTAAAGACTTTTCGTGTATATTTCCCCCAAAGAACATCAGATCAACTTGATTAACCATCTTTATCACATTGCAAATACTCGACAGCATTCACCATACTTTCTCTAATGTTGATCATCTTACTAAAAATCAAGCTTGATGTAGAATCGAAAGGGCCATTCTACACCCCGAAATCTAGTCTATGAGGTGAGTGGCTGCTCACTTTTAAGTTGGGTGCATTACCCTTCTACAACCAATGTAGGACTATTCCAACAATCTCCTCCCTCCACACATTGGTTTTCCTCAGCCCTTCACCACCTCTTTACCATACATGGACGGTCCCTCAAGTCATACCCCACTGGCACACACACGGTGCATCAGGCCTTCACATGCACTTGTATCCATCGGGCCAAAGGTTTTGGCCCATATCTTGTGAACTGGGCTCTAATACCAATTGTATGATCAAAAGGGCCTTTCGACAACCCAAAATCTAGCCTATTAGTTGAGGGCCTCCTCACTTTTAAGTTGGGTATATTGCTCTCTCACAATCAATATAGGACTATTCCAACACTTAACGTTAAGGTGCTCCCAAAAACATATCTTCCTTGAATTGACCTCAAAAAGTACAATTGAGAATAGAAAAAAGGCAAACATCCTCCTACCTATCATTTAAAAAAGAAAAAAAATCCATCTGCTTTAGACTATATGCAAATGAAAACAAGGTTAAGAATCTGTTTTAATGTTTAGTTCATTCTGTTTAAAGGTTAGATTTGTCGTGATATGGACTGGTTGATTGGATCGGTAGGGATAACTAGTGAAGCGTACTCACCCTCTCAAGGAGGCCCTGAGCAGCTAATTTGCGTGGACTAAACTTATTAATTCATTGCTTGATCTGATTGGTACAACATCACCCCGTTAAATAGAACCCAAGATAACACTTGATCTTATCTCTAAGCTAAACTACTAACAAACTGTCAAATCCTATCTCCAACTAATTAATCCAACTGAACTAACAAACTCTATTTCTATCTAGTTGGTTCTCCTTCTACCGAAGATGATATGGATTGGTTGATTGGATTAGTAGGGATAACTTGTGAAGCATACTTGCCCTCTCAAGGAGGCTCTGAGTAGCTAAATTTATATGGACTAAACTTATTAATTCATTGATAGATTTGTTCGGTACATCACCCTCCTTTAAATAGATCCCAAGCTAATAAATAATCTAATCTAAACAGACTAACAAATCTTATCTCCTATTAAACCAACTAGCAATCTTATCTCCAACTAATGAATCTAACCGATCTAACTAAACTAACAAACTCTATCTCTAACTGAAGATACTCTCCATAACAAAGCATCCCCTGACTTGCAGCTCGTCCTCGAGCTACTAGGTAGCTCGTCCTCAAGATGATTGGCGAAGGCGAAGCCTGAAGACCGTGTTGAATTCGAATGGATGCGATGTTGGCAAGCAAGCATTGGAGTGTCACAACCATGATGGTGGTGGTGTTGGCTGCAGCTGTCATTAGGAGATTGAGTGACTGTTGAAGGCATGGCGTCGGCTGACGGTGAGGTGAACACCAAAATTGTCCTAACGAATGTGCACATGTCCTCGGTGGTGAGCTATTGATGTGGATGTTGGCGCCAACATGGGGAAGCACAACCTGGTTGATGATAATGAATGGGATCTTCTAGTGGTTGTCGCAGATGCTAATATCCGTGTGCAAGAGATGGATTCATTGCTCCTCCTTGGCGTGAACTTCAGTCGTCTCAATCTCACTGCTCGCTCCTTTGGCAAAGGTCATCAATGCCTTCGCCATAGTAGACTGTCGCAGCACCTCATCAGTCTTCGATGGTGCTGGAGCGAAGCCTCTTGTATTGGTCTCTACCACGAGCTGCTTGCTCAACAACTGGTTGACGACCACACTACGGGAGCAAAACTACTTTTGGAGGCGTGCGATGTCCCTGTGTTGTGATCAACAGCGAGCTAGATCCGATCTAGCTTGGAGGAGAGGTCGGCCATGGTCATCGGCTTCCTGCTCCACCCCAAGTCGTCGTCCTACCTCTCGAGTGGCACAACACGGGCGGTCGAGTGCGCAACGTCTTGTGGTGGGCGGTGGAGAATGCTAACTGTGAGGGCACACGATGACCGGTTTGGGTGGAACCCAGCGGCAGCTAGACAAAGCGGAAGGATGCAGCGGCTGTATCAGTGATGGAAGCCGAGTGCCGGGTGACGCAGATCCGGCGAGGAGCGGGCCGTGTAGATAGGCAACCGCATAGACTAAGGAGCTTCAACGATGCGCAGGCACGACAGCCGCGAGAGGAGCGTAGGCCGGCACAGAACAACAACGCGAAGGAGTTGAGCGACGGTGAGAAGCCAGACGGCTGTGTTAGGCTAAGGCGGACGCTGTCGGATTTGTTACGAAGGAGATGCCAGAGGAGGGCTTTGATACCAAAGATGATATTGACTGGTTGATTGGATCGGTAGGGATAACTGGCGAAGCGTACTCGCCCTCTCAAAGAGGCTCTAAGTAGCTAATTTACATAGAGTAAACTTATTAATTCATTGTTTGATTTGTTCGGTACATCCTCCTCCATTAAATAGACCCCAAGCTAACAAATAATCTAATCTAAACCGACTAACAAATCTTATCTCCAATTAAACCAACTAGCAATCTTATCTCCAACTAATGAATCTAACCGATCTAACTAAACTAACAAACTCTATCTCTAACCGAAGATACTCTCCATAATAATCGGCATAGTTAAAGTTAGAAATACAAGGCTAAAAATTTCATGCTTTTGATGATTCTTTTACCCCCATTGTTTGAGCAGCAACATTATGCACTGTTACTTTTGACTTTGAGCTTGCACTAACCCTGAAGAGTGTATTGTATTGCTCACACTACCTAGCTAGTGGAGTTATCACGATTGAATAGTTAAATCAGAGGCTGATAACATCAAAGATGCATGTTCTCAAAGGGGGGAAAAGGTCTTCAAAGATACAAATCTTACATACCCTTTAAGCCACCCCAGATCATTCCTGCTTTTTTTGTCTACAGCTTTTGAGATTCTTGGATTCATGGTTCTTTTCGCCATTTTTTTCTCTGGTTTTTTATTTCGCCGTTTTATGTGATGGATTTTATCAGTTATGTTGTACAAAAGTGCGGTCCTTGCAGAACAAAATATCTAAAGGCCATCTCCAGGCAAATACATGAGGATCAAGTTAGAATATTCTAACTATTCATATTTCTAACTGAAAAGCACTATATTTTTGGATCAACTGGAGAGAGTCCCATTATCCCTTCAAAATTATACCATATCTGAATAAAGTAGTGAAAAGAGAGCACAGAAAAGTAGCAATTGTCAGTTCAACAATCAGATAGTGTAGAAAGAAAGAAATTAGGGAGATTCGGAATATGTTAATTTTTTTACTCATTCACGATTTGCCTGTTCATCGAAATGATCCATCGCAAAAATAAGCCGTATATACTGGTGGTGGATTCACCACTGCGGTTGGTTGGTTAGCCATAGGAGACCTGAGCTCGGACGTGTTCCTTTTGGTCTTTTGGTGTTACTAGATGTAGATAGTGTCCCCGCAAAAAAAAAAAAAAATGAAAAGAAAGAAAGAAAGATGCATATAGTGTGTGTCTGCCCAAGCTTAAGTACTAAAACAGGGGTGTAATGAAGCTAGTTACTCGTATCTATTTAATGAGAACAATCTTCTTTTTATAAATTTGGTAATCGTAGTGCAAGTCATTCCGAATCTATGCAATTCTATAACCAATTATTGCCACCAGAATGTAACCCCTATATGCACTTGGAGAGAGCAGAAAGCGCACACTACTCGGAGTGAAGAGAAAGAAGATCAAAGGTCCTTTATAAGTCACCTTCTGGCAGGTCAACTTCTGGCAAAAAGTCCAACATCCTGGTGCAGTGGTATGGATGGACCTCAGGGCTCATAATCGATTAGTTGTGCAAAGATGGTACGCCACTTCCAAAACATCGCACAAAAAGCATATATTCATACTTTTCTGTTATGGATATGGATATTGGGGGACATGCAATTTTATTTTTATCTAACGTGCACTTTATTAAGATCTTTTGAGGGACAGAAAACTTCTGTTTGACGACAGAGACTAGTTGTTATTGCAACTTTTGTCCAACGTGTATACTGTCAAGAAATTTAGCAAATAAGTACGCCGAAAGAAAAAGGAAATTAGGAGTATTTAAACTTTGTTGAGATTGAGAGAAATAGGTCATTTGAAGGGATGGGGTCACGGATAAATCAACTACTAATAACACACTGGATATTGGTCCAGTGAGGGCGAAATCTTGCCCTTAATCAATACGCCAACCAACAATTGACAAGAGATAAATAACTAAAAAGGATTATATTATCAGTTTTGCTAATTTTCAATTGCCTGGAACCTTTTTACCTCTCAATCACCTAAAACTACAACTATACAGCTTAGAATTGCAATACTATATGAGCTGTGGTTAAAAAAAGTGACTGAGAACTTCTATATTTTCAATCTCATAAAATTAGACACTCCCTTATATTCTGAGCCTATCAGAACATACAGTCAACATGCATAGTAAAGGTATCATGTTAATTTCTACTATTTTGCATAAATAAGTTTAGCTGAGCATAAAGTTACTCTATTTGGGAATAGAAAGAACTCATTCAGATAGGAATGGTGGATGCTTCTTTTTTAACAATCCTCGAAATGATCAATGGAGCTCGTGAACACAATGGCAGAATCAGAGAACAAAATTTATGAAGTTTCAGAGAGTGATAGCCACAGTCGATATAACCCTTGGGTATATTTACAGAAGTATATTCCAAATGCATAAACAAATATGAACAAAAAGAAGGACGTAATTACTCAGTAAGTCAAAATGTCATGATCGATAGTGACTAAAAGCCGGCATGAACACGCAATGTTTCATAGCAGATATCATCTGTCCTACTTATGTCATAACCTTTGACCTGATCCATAATACTTTACTTTCAACATCGGTATCTACCAGTTTTTATATGAATTAATTCATGACTAAGAAAAGCTTATACCTCTATTACCATACACGAAAGTGGATGCTATTTGTCTAATGAGTTCCATTTCATAAGTTTCTTAACATTTTACGATAAATGGTCTTTCAACAATGGACCATCCCTCGTGCGGTGCTGCCTAGTTGACGAAGCAGTGTAGCCTCAGATGCCGCAGACTTTTTTTAGAAGCAGTATTTCATTTACAGAAAAAACATTATGGAACAGAATGGAATTGTGGAGCGGTATGATCCACTTAATCAGTTGTATCCAAGTGTGTGCCGTGGAATGATACAAATTTGCGATGTAGTACAAAATCATATTGTAAACTATGTCAATATGTGCTGTTCTTACTTCACATTATCACATATATGAGCATATGCCTGACTTATAGCATCAAATTGATACTGACATCACAATGAACCTGATACTGACATCAAACTGAGACGCACTTGATGCGCATCTCATTATCTCGAGCCAATAACAGATTGTGAGAACAGGAACTTGTTGGAATAAGGACCACCTGGCTGCAGGAAAACAGACGCGCAAGAATATGACTAACATTGACGAAGATTCCGACAGCATTGTTGATCAAGATTTCGACAGAACATAAATCTATAACAACTGATAAATAATAATAAGTATGATTTTCAGTGAACCAGAGGTCAAGGGAACAAAGACCAAAGCAAACTCCTGGTGAGAAGCAGAAGGTTTATAACACTAGTCTAGTCCCACATGAAGTAGTGATCAAGCAGGTTAAGTGTACAATTCCTACTGATGCTGCAGCTTTCAAAATTTTGAGAGCATAGAAAGTCTGACAACCAGGTAGCAGGACACCACATGAAGTAGTGATCAAGCAGGTTAAGTGTACAATTCCTACTGATGCTGCAGCTTTCAAAATTTTGAGAGCATAGAAAGTCTGACAACCAGGTAGCAGGACATCTTCTTCCCTAGGTTCAGCTGTTTCTTTTCTGTTTAGACATTGTCTTGTCAAAAAATTCTCTTTCCGGTTGATTATTAGCATTGGAGGTTTCCATTTGTTGTACATGCACTTTTCCCATATAATAGAAGTCTCAAAAAAACATTTTTCTAAACCAATGAACAATCACTTCAAACATAAAAAATAAACAAAATAAAAAAGGGTGCTGTGGTTTCCCATTTCAGGCGCTAAAGAATCCTTCCCCTACCTACTCAGCAACCATTTGGTCCAAACTTTTCCGATAAAAAAGGTGAAAATTGAAAACAGTTTTGAGTAGGCCCAAATATTTCCTTTAGCGTATATTGAGAATGTACGAATAGTATGGTGGTAAAACATTAAGGTATGAGGCTAACAACCAAGGCTTAGTTCGAACCTTGGTTCTCGCAAAAAAAGACTCATCGTTGTGTGTTTTCTATGGTCGTGATGCTGTCGGTCAGCAATAATGTGAGAGTTATAACTGATTTTTAGGGTTTTTTCTCGATCTTAATGCAATATCTTTAAGATGTCTCCCTCTTAAGTCGAGTTTTTTTTTTCTTTTAGCATATATTATTTTCCGAGTATGAATTCGATAGTGTGCATATATTTGTTCACCTGCCTTCGGAACTAGGATAATGCGAGCTCTGTACCGGATGTTGTAATACATTTCGAATTAAGATTACAGATGAACATTCTACTATTGAAACTGATCCATGTTTACCTGGTACAGTAAAATCCTGAGTCCTGGCCACCTACAACAAAATCCTAAGAAAAAGAGAAATGATTTATACCCAAAAGGAGATGGAGACAAGACAAAAGGGGAAGGAGATGCTATGCCGATTCTATCTCCTTCCCCTGCTCTGCCTCGCCGCCGTCGCTCCTCTCCGCGCGCGCCCCCTCGCCGCCGCCTCCGACCTTGCGTGGGCAGCCGAGTCTCGCGGCGGCCTCGCACGCCCAGTCCCACGAGTGCAGCAGCATGTAGGTGCCGATGCCGCCGATGAGGCCGTAGGCGATGGAGTAAGTGAGAGGCATCAGCGCGAGCGTCATGAACGCCGGCACGGCCTGCCGCATGTCGTTCCAGTCCACCTCCGCCACCGCGCGCATCATCATGACGCCCACCAGCACCAGCGGCGGGCCGACCGCCGAGGACGGGATCGATGCCAGCAGTGGCGTTATGAACAGCGCCGCCACAAAGTAGGCCGCTGCAGTCAGCGCCGTCAGTCCCGTGCGCCCGCCCTCCCGGATCCCCGTCGACGACTCGATGAACGCCGTCACAGGGGACGTGCCCAGTAGCGACCCGAACACGATGGCCGTCGCGTCCGACATGAAGGCGAAGTACTGCCCCTCGAACTCCCCTGTCGCGTCGTCTACGAACCCGGCGAACCGCGCCATGGAGTAGAGTCCACCGGTGGTGTCGAGAATGTCGACGTAGAGGAAGGTGAAGAGCGCCTCCCAGAAGTAGCCGTGCCCGATGCCGCGGAAGTCGAGCGCGCCGGCCGTGGACCGGATGCGGTGCACGTCGAACACCTTCTTGAAGTAGTTGAAGCTGTCGTCGCCGGCGGGCGTGTCCGGGAACGCGGTGACGGCGGTGTGGCGCGGCCAGGACACGAAGGTCACGAACAGGATGCCGTAGATCAAAGCGCCCTTGACGTTCTTGATCAGGCAGAAGGCGATGATGAGGAAGCCGACGGCGGCGAGCCAGAATGTTGGGGAGGTCATACGGCCGGAGAGACAGAGTATGCCACCGGAGACCACGCCGCCCGGCATCAGCGCCACCGTACCATTGGGGAACGTCACCACTGGCGCCACGGACGCGCGCTGCGACGCCGGGCACGCACCAAGGGTGACCAGCGTCGACGAGCTAAACCCCACGAGCCCCACGCCTTCGTTGCTCTGCAGCCCGATGAACGCCAAGAACAGCCCGATCCCCGCGGACGACGAGATACGGACTGGCTTGGGGATGAATTGCGCGATTTTGGACCGCAGGCCCACGATGGAGATCAAGAGAAAGATGAGGCCCTCAAGGAATACCGCAGCGAGCGCGGTGCGGTAGGAGAGCGTGCCGGAGCCGTGGAACCCGACGACGGTGTAGGCGAAGTACGCGTTGGTGCCCATCCCGGGCGCGAGCGCGATCGGGAGGTTAGCGAACGCGCCCATAATGAAGGATCCGATCACGGACGACGCCGCGGTGGCCACGATTAGGTCCCGGCGGACGCGCGCCACGCAGGCGGCGTACCCGGGGTCGACGGGCGGGAACTTGCATCCGGGCGAGGGCGCGTCGCAGTCGTCCACGGTGCAGGTCGCGCCGGAGTCGGAGAGGATGGAGGCGTTGACGGCGAGGATGTAGGCCATGGTGAGGAACGTGGCCGTGCCGGCGCGCAGCTCCGTGGTGAACGTGGTCCCGCGCGCCGCGAGTCGGAATCGCCACCCGACCCACGACCGCTCCACCGCCGCGTTGAGCCGGCCCAGCTTCGTCGTGGCCGCCGCCGACGCATCTTCCCCGTTGCTTGTGCTCGGGATGATGGAGCCGGCCATGGCAACGCGTGGTGGTGTGTGGCTGTATGCGAGTGCGTGTGTTTGGATCTTTTTAAACAGGCGATGGGGAGGGGAGAGTCAAAGGCTGAGAAAATCAGTGGAGAGAGAAAAGATTGCAATTTTCCAATCAAACGCTTTTATTTATCTCTATAGAGTTTTGGATTTTTATTAATTTAACTGTTTTCTTCTTTTCATATGTGAATGAATGTGGTGGTGATCAAAAGTTCAAACTTCATGCAAGATTATTTTGCTTGCTAAATCATAGGCAAATTTCTACCGGTTAAAAACGGAATGGTTCCGTTTACTCGCAACTCAAGGTGGATGTCACTTACCACTCAAATCTGAGTTTTTGCAAGAGTTGCTTTCTTATATACAAGAAGAAGACTTAGAAAGAACAAAGAAGTTTGGATCACCATGAATTGGGGAATGCTTTTTGCGATAAGGACATGAGGGAACTTTTGGCCTTTTGGGTTTTCTGCAGGGATTTTGGGAGACCTTTTTTGTGGGGTTTGGTGAAGTGGTTGATTGCTAGCAAGTTGTTTTGTGGATGTTGTCAGTTCATAGATTCAAGCGGACAGGGTTTTGCTCAAAATTCTAAGGATTTAATTGCACCTGTGAACTGAATCATGAAAGTTCCAGGAGCAATCACTCTATCAAACAGGCCATTCATACTTAGTTCCAGGTATGTTAAGTTGATAGCCAAAACTTGTCACGGTTTGCTACGTTTAAAGTTAGTTAAGTTTGATTAGCTTAGTCATTTGTTTGGTTCATAGCTATAATTATAATAAGATTTTCTTCCTGCTACTATGATCCTGTGTGTTAGTAACTAAAAAAGTACGATAAGATTCTTAAGTGTGCTAAAATATGATAAAGATTTTGATCGACTAACTTTAGACCCGTGCTCCGACTTGAGTCACCACCTTCAGGTGAGAATGGATTTGCCACTGGAACAGAGCTGTATTTTTTGTGAATTATGTATTTCTGGCACTGAACATCTTGTTAATTACATGTTCCCCTATACTAAACCAACAGAACGTTAGTGTTAGTGTGCAGTGCAAAGTTTGTAAAGGCGCCAGTCTTTTCTTGTGTATTGTAATCATATACTGTTGTTCTTGTCTTGGCTTTCTGAAAACAGGATAACACAGCTCCTGTACAGATTCCAAATTTTATTTACTACCACTTCAGTGCCCGTTTGGAACGTAGGGATCTAGAAGATGTTCAGCCTTTTTTTCTGGACTTTTAAGATACTATAGAACTACCACAATATTCCAAGAAATTTCCCATGCCTCAAACAGAGCATGAAATTTGGATTGACTTGTTACATTGTTGGCTGACCCAAGATCACATTTTGCTGGTGTGTAGAAGATTTCAATTGAGGCCAAAACATGTGATGTTATTTTGCGTAGCCTTAACAGAGACAAAAAAAGAAAAAAAAAGGAAGCATGATGTGTCGCAAACGTCATTCGTGACTCGTGTACTGCATAAAAAAGAATTTCTCTTCATGTTTTGAACAAATGTGTTTCTTGTTTCCCATCAGAACTTAAGAAATGAGTTTCTTGTATAACTGGACATTGCTAAAAAAAAACAGAGCATGTGCTCTGTCTTGGTACTATAAAACAGTTCTATCCATATGAATGGACTTCCTCTTTTTCCCTCCTTCAGAATTGTGTTCAAACTAATAGACATTAAATAATTCATCCAATTATTTCTGTCTTTAGCAAGAGTAATTTAGTAAGCAGTATAATTCACTGAGAAGAGGGAGTATTATATCGTTGCTAAGCGTTTGTATGCACCCGCCGTCGTTTGGATGACGTTGCCAGGTGAGGGCGAGATGCTGGGGATGCACAAAGCGTGCACGTCTGCATGCCCACATGAGCTATTGTTGACCATCTAAGTATTTGACCATATGGCATGATGCGAGCAGTAATTTTCTAGCTTTTCATGAGAGGATGCTCTGTCGTTTCACACGATCTAGTATATGCTACGATGAGTTTGTTGCAGGAATCTAATTAAACAATGAAATATTTGTGTATTATAGCAAGTTATTTTTCTTTTTCTTCAGATAGAGATTCTTTTTGTTAGCCCTTTGTTCATAAAAGAGTGACCAGTTTATCTTTTCCATAGTTTTTTATTATTTTATCTTTTCCATAGTTAACAATGTGAAAATCAAGGGTGGTGGTGCATGCGAAAGAACGGCTCAGTGGCAATACGCACGGACGCGACCTTGTCGATCCGGGGTTTAACTTCCGGACGTCAACCCCTATTTAATGCCTCCAATGTAGCCCCTGAAAGGAGACACAGTTGTAAATAAAAATAAAAAAAATTAAGGGTGGAGCGTAGTGGAAACCATCCTAGGCTCCACCCCCCTTCTCCGCGGTCACCTCTTCGGGCTCCTTACTAGGGATAGCAACCAGGTAGAACGGGCTTGGGGTTCCTCTGGTCCCAGCTCTAATCCCAAACTTTGAGCCCTGCTTCGACCCCAAAACGCAAATCGGGGAAAAAACTAACCATGTCCTTAGCCTTGTTAGATCATCGAACTCCGTTAGGCCCCGTGAGGGAGTGGTGCGCGGGCTGTGGAGGAGGGGCATGGTGACCGTGCCCGCATCGGCACCGCCGTCGCCAAACTAGAGCTTGAATGGAGACGAGGAGTTGCGGTTGACGAGGCAATAAGAGAAGGTGGTGGCAGAGAGGCCCTACCCTGTGAGCCTTACGGAGGAGAAATTGTCCTTGCTCCTAGTCCATTTGGGACGATTCCTGTCTTCATAGAGAAAATTGCAATAAGACAAATATAACATAGACACATAACGTCTAAAGATTCCGTCAGTCCACGTGGGTGTTGAAAGGTACACGAAAGGGCTAAGTGGATCTGTCCCTTAATTCCTTACCAACAAACACACTTAATAGGAGGACCAACTAAAGAAACAAACTATGTTATAACTACATATTTCTTTAGTTGGACCCACACCTTAATAAGAAACTAAAGGTATCACACAATTCAAGAGTCAAACCGGATGCCACTCGATGCCTCCATCAGTTCGACCTTAGCCCTAGCTAGCAACAGCATTAGACCATCTCCAATCATATTCTCTCCATTTCATTCCCTTCCTGATTTTCTTTTCCGTTCACATTCCTTTTATTTTCTCTCTTCTCCAACAGCTTCTCTTCGAGGAGAATCGTGAAAGAAAAGAAGAAAGAATCCCGTCCTAAAGGAAATGACCTTGAGAATCTCTTCGTAATGGGAACCGTGAAGGAAAACCGTTGGAATGCTAAAGGAAAAAAAATCACATCGTGAAAGAATTCTGGTCCCTAAAGAAAAACCGTTAGAGACTTATAGCTGGCGACGCTTGGGGAGTATGCTGCCATCGTCAGGAACTGCAAGTCACCGGTCTCCACATGGACTCAGTTGAAATGCTTTGTTTAGTTAGTTAAGGTGTTGATGCTGTACTAATTTCTTGGACCAAATTAGCTTTTGATTTCAGCTCACGCTCCGCCACTGGTGAACACATTGTATTTATGAAAATATGGACTGTATTTTCGCGAAAGATATGAAATGGAAGCATTTCCGTGACACATTCGCTTGTTTCATCTTAGTTTCTTATTTAATATTGATATTCTAGACCCCAACCCTTGCATGATGGATCATTTCCCACATTCGGAAAACTATGACATAACAACATATTTCTTTAAAGCAAATAACTATACTGAAATAGGGAGCAGTACTCTCCTGAATTTCTGAAAGAAAACCAGCTATTTGTTTTTCAGAAAATTTCTCCTGATTGCAGGAAAATTTTGCTTAACCAAAAAACAGAAAAAGGATCATAAACACTTCATATCAGATCCCGTGCCGAGCAACTGGTTAGTGTTTTCCTATACATGTTTTTCACAAAGTAAAAATATTGTATTACTAAGGAACAATACGAACACATTGACCATATATCTGCAAAAAAGATTATGAATATATACTTACGAAAGTACTTCGATGGAAAATTTACTGGTTTCATCAGATCTATGATTTAAATATAGATATTCTGGAGTTTAGAAAAATATAGATATTCTAGGAAGGCCTAGAGAGAGCAGTTAGTAATTTGAAACTGTTACATAAAAGTCTCGTTAAACGCCACAAAATGCTAAACAAAATATATCTTTTTTTAATACCAGTACTTGTTTCAGTTAAATATAAATGATTATGGATTACTGTTGTTATCTCCTTCCATGCAAACTAGGACTTGATTTCCCTTGCAAAAATCCAGGGAGTAATTTAGAACTAAATTTGGTTTGCAAATGTTCGTCAATGTTTTTAGAAAAAAAATTGCTTCTTCACAACATTGTATTTCTATTATGTTTCAATAAAGTTGCAATCAAAATTAATGTTCAATTGTATGATTTGGGGATCATAGAAATATAAACTAGCCTCGTGTGTATCTTCTGGCGCCGAAAAAATTGTGGCATCCTATCAATTTGAAATGTGGGGTTCTAAATAATTTATTGTGGTTCTCATTTATTAACATACCAAGAGGCGACACCAAGTTGTAAACAGTAGGTCTGAGACCTTCTTGATAGGTGGTGGGGTGCGCCCGATTTGGTTGGTACATGCTGTTCTGCCTTGGTAGCAACTTGGTTTTAGTTTGCGAATTTGTTTTTTGAGACAATTCTTTCCACTATGTGGACATATTAATTGCTTATTAATAGAGATACTAAAAATATTTATAAAATTAACTAGGATAAATCGTGCAAAAACAAATGTGATACTATTCGCAAGGGGAAGTGCATGATGGGTGGGTGAATAGGTCGACTAATATGACAGTGATGAGGGTGTTGTTTGGCCATTGTTGTGGGCTTGACAGAGTAGCCCCGCTTGAAGCAGAAGTTATGAGGAGGAAGACGAACAGGATATGTGTGAGGAAGGAGGGATGGAGCATCCGCAAATGGCAGTCCAAGAGAATGGCGGTCGCATTGCGGGAGAGACATGTGTTTCCAATGCTAGTCAGTCCCTTCCAGTTTACTGAACTATCATAAAGAGCTGATATTAGTGATCTCATCTCTCTAGCAGCCTATCATCTGCACTGATTTTGATGTTCGTTTCAGCCACTACAAGTATTATTTCATAGCATTTTATCCTTGATTCTCACAGTCTCACCCCCAATCCTAAAAAAAACTCCGTTCGAATCACACTACAAATATACTACTCATCTGCATGTTGTCCGCACAACTCAAAGTACGAACGCATGATTGGCCGCTGCCTTATCCCCTGCAGCAACATCGTTCCTTTTGTCACGTTTCTTTCATTCTTCTAGAACGCATGCTGTTTTGTACGGTCGCTGGCTTTATCGCTGTTGCCTCTACAAATCGGCGGAAAGCTATCGCGTGCCAAAAAAAAAAAAAAAAGACGGTCCTGGCCTAAGTAGCATCAAGATAGACGACTAAAAAAATAAATAGATGTCTTATATATATTTTTTAATAGACGGTATACTTTTGTTCATTCAATGCTAGCTAGGAGCACATAAATAAAAGTATAAATTTTAGATAGATAAAATGAGAAATAAAATTTTAAAATAATATAACTCCTTAAATATAATATGAACTATAGATTTTATTTAAGACTATTTTATATGTCTGTATATATAGAAGTTTGAAACGTTAATGAATAACGAAGAAAAAGACAGTCACAAGAACAAGTAATTCTCTAAGTTAATGATTTAGAGAGAAGGAGTCTCTCAAATATATGAGTATATGAACTTTTATATCTCTAGCAATAAGAAAAATACTTCATAATGTTAAACAATCATAGCTCAAAGGCAAAAATAAAAATTAATAAGAAAATCACAGCCGAATTTTTTTTTTACAAATTTGTAAGGAAACTAAGAGAGACTAGAAAGATGAGAATTCAAGTATATGAAAAAATATTAACTTTATTACTCAAAGATATCAGTCCTATTTTAGAAGAATTACAAGTATTTTTCTCTAAAAACTCTCACTAATTGAATAGGCTATGCACTCATCTTATTTTCTTCTAAAATTCTAACACTATGCTTTCAAATGAGTGGCACAAGGAACTCAAGTGGCTAGTTTTAACTCTCTCGTAGCCCTATCCTTCTATTTATAGATCTAGAAAACTTCACACCTAAGTTTTCTAGCTTGTTACCGAAATACGCTTCTCTTGTAGTACACTTCTACATACCATCAAGGACATTTGGTCTATTTCTTACTTCGTCCATCGAACGGCTACGATACCTTCACGACTTAGCTTTGTCTTAACGCAAATTTCATGATGATGCCATATACTCCTCGAGTCATCCTACAGATTTAAGGCCCAACTGTGAAACCCCTACACGCTTCTTAAAGCGTGACCCACCACTTACTTACACCTTAAGCAAATGCTCTGATGTCGTCACGTGTCCTCCGTCTTGTGATCCTAACCGCCGACAAGTCTCTCCCGCTACCGATCCCTCAGACCACCTTATCACTTGCACCGGCATCTCTTTCACTTGACTCTATCAACACGCCGTCTTCATCATCCATTTCATATTTTATTTAACCTCCACATGTGCAGCTAGGATGATCCTTGACTCCACCTGACCTCCTTGATCGTTCGACACTAAGCACCCGCTTAGCCCCAATCACCATTCATCGACCGCTAAGTTGTATCTATCACTTACACACTATGAGACAAATAAATACATTTTTTTAACTCTAACTCCAAATAAATAATCTTATCAATCATTCGACATATATAATTAAAATATATTTTAACTTAGTTTTTTATCCTATCAATTTATAGATGTTTACTGGTTGTTTTCGACAGTGTGGGTCTTACAGACAGGTTCGCAGTCTGGTATCCAGGTAGATGGATAAGGTCGATGTTCC
Organism: Phragmites australis; assembly: GCF_958298935.1. Taxonomy (NCBI): domain Eukaryota; kingdom Viridiplantae; phylum Streptophyta; class Magnoliopsida; order Poales; family Poaceae; genus Phragmites; species Phragmites australis. The sequence continues at coordinate 16,455,228 of NC_084931.1, forward strand.
TCTTTCTTGTCAGTCTGATTGATTGGTGAGCTCTGTGCTGTCGATCTATGGTTTGAGTGTTGTGGGGCTAAATAGTGTGTAACAGTCCTCTTCACAAGAGGCATACTATTTGTGATAAAAAAAAATCTTTGGTGGGTAATCACCAAATTAGTTTTGGTGGTACATGTTTACCAATTAAAGAAAAAAAAGAACACTATGGAGTGTCATTGCACTTAGATATATATAGCTACTGTATGTGCATCGAGTTAAAGTGAACCGGTTTTAGACAGAGCTATGTGTATTTTCTATGACCAACTGGTAGCGGAAGTTCACATTCCTCTCATGTTGCTAGATGAGCGGAGTATGGCCCTTTTATATAGTCAGGAATTAGACTTTCTTCTTTGGAATTGGTAGACAGTTCAAGATAACAAATATTACTACATAAATTATTTTTGAGACTGTTCGTAACCAGTTTTCGTAAGCGTTTAGCACAACCGTCTATGATTAAAGACATGTAGAAATGAATAATTTTCACAGACGCAAAATAGAACGTTTGTGAAAATCTATTTTCACATACGGTTAACTTAAGGAACCGTATGTAGAAATCTATTTTCGCAGATGGTCAACTTAAATAACCGTCTATGAAAAACCAATATCACATGTGGTTCCTTAAGTGAAATCGTGTGTGAAAATATATTTTCATAGGCAGTGCACTTTAGCGTTCGCCTATAGATAGATAGATTTTCACAGACAGGTGATATAAAGATCCGTCTGTGGTATGTACTTTATTTAAAAATTAATAATAAGCATACATTTTATTTTCTTCAGATTTTAACACATTTTCAGTACAGATTTCAGCATCTTAGGTTTTAATAGTATTTGAATCAATACAAGTCTAATATTTAACACAAATACAATAATATTCACAAGTATAATATTTTTACATCACAAGCTAAATATTCAACACAAGTATTCTTTCATCTCCCACTCATAAAGTTTTAAATGGCTAGCCAATTTACCTTTGAGGTCAATGAATCTGTCACTCTTGCAAATGACTTCGTGCATGATGAACTAAGACATGTCATGTTGGACGTTTTGGATATCTTCATCTTTGAGTAAGGTGTGGGTATATTCGATCATTTGTACTGAAATGAAAACACAATTAAAAGAGTTAAAACACTACTGACAATGGAAACAGAACTAAATAAAAATGTGCAAGCGCAATGATGACTTACGTACTCGGAGTTCGTTGTGTACCTTACATTTACCCAAAGAAACTAGTAAACATAATATTCACAAAGAGCAGTGTCGAAACCTTGCTTGTGGCACTTCAAATAAAAATGCAACGTATTTGTTAGTCCAATGAGACTCTTAGTCATAAATAGTGAGATACATGCATTAGAAGTGTGTTATTACTGGAAAGTGTGTACGGACCATCATCGCATCTGGTTTGGCTGTATCGTGTATCCCACCTTTCGTTACGTACCACTTGTAGGCCCTATTCGAATGCCAATAAGTAATTATCAATTCATAAATAATTCATAAGAATTTTCTGTATGGGGATTTTTTACCTCTCTATAACGTTGATGAGATCTTGGTAAGATTTTTGGGGGAGATCGGCTAAGTCAAGGACTACAAGTCTGTTCGATTTCGGCATTAGCATTATACAAATAAAGTGATCGCTATATGTATCTTTATGTTAGGTTCTTCATCGACCAACTAAGTTGAATACTTATGTTAGGTTCTTGACGTATCATATTTACTAAAAGTTGTAGAGAGCTATGATGTAGTACTTGTCTTGCATTTCTAGTATAGCACTTTCTATGTATTTCTATGTAGGTTGACATTTCAAGCTTGCATGATTTGGTCATTTTTCTTATGACTCTTGCTTTCTCTTTGTTACTCTTTCTCTTAATCTGGGGGTCATCAGTCCTTAATTTCATGACCAAGTTGGGCTAGAAAATTCGTTGCAGATTAATGAATCCGACTGGTAACTTCAACTTCTCCGTATTGTTAAATTACATTCTATAGAACAAGTCACTAATCATTAGCTTCTATAACATATATTAGTAGATATATGAATATAGGGGTAGATTGTATGCAGTTACAGGCACCACATGCTTATGAGATTTATGTTGAGTTTGTTGCGGCAAAATAAAGCGTGCATGTCCTTAAAATCCACCGTGAGATAGGAGTCTCCGCTTAGAAAAATGTTAGCAGGGACAGAAGTAGTGATTATGGAGAACCCCGCACGACATGTCCTCATATCCCATTTGTGGAATCTCATCATCTCCCATGGACCTTCTTGGAGTTGAAACAATGGAAGGAATGACTTGCTATTCTCATATTTCTCAGTAATATCCGGTGTAGACAAGAAATCCAACTAACAGGTACTTAATATTTTGCCAGTCTCTTTCGCGAGATCGCCTTTCGCTGGAGATTCCGGAGCGGATGATGCCTTTGCTTTGGAGGATAGAAGCCACCTCTTCACCGGAGATGCTAGAGTCTTTTTGTATGGGGGTAACAATGATAGGGACTCTTCGATGCTCAGGTGAAACTGCCGGAGGCATAGACGCTAGAGGTAGAGATGCCAGAGTCACAAACACTGGGCGGAGGTGTCGGAGTCGTGGATAGTGAAGTATGATGTGAAGATGCCTGAGGCAGAGATAATGGGCACGGGGAAAAGGTGCCTGATGCGCTTATGGCCTCCTCGGATACACATATGGTGAATTTATTCCTTATTGTTCATATTTTCTTCATAGAGAATAAAATACTACTGAGTTTTGTGTTATTGTATTGCTTAGGAACATGGAAGAAACACCACAATCTTACCCGAACGTCACCCCTCGAAGGCTAAGTCTACTCGGACTCGATGCTGAGCTCTAGTCATGGTCGTGGTTGTGGTCGAGTCCCAGGACAGCACGTCAGTAAAACAGGTATAACTCTCTCATACGAAGTCTGTTTTAGGCAATCTTGGACATCCTGGAAAGCTTACAACGAGCCCTTTCTAATAGATATGAGCTTGACCAAATATTCCTTATAGTTTAGTCAGAGTCAAAGAAATAATGTGTTGCGTTACCGTTTTGGACCCTGTTGGGTTTTGTAATCGTGTAGGGGTCAGAGTCCAAGTTGTGCACACCTCTTTCCACAGCTGCACAATCCTAGGTCGACCTCCTCATGTCCCCCCTATATATACATAGTAGTTGTCATAGTTTAAGCTTGGGTTTATCTTCGATTATTCTGTTTTAGACAGTTTCATCATTTATTGGTTTGTTGAACCCCAACTCGAGTACTCCATTAGTAATTAGCACTATGCATATTGCATATACCTGTTCTTGCTTGTGTTCTCAATTCGCTTGCAGGAAAAGCCTCCTTGGTGAAGTCAACCGCGTCTTGGCACGGTTGATAACCACGAAGTAGTGGTGTAGTGGTTGTGAGGGTTCTCGATCTGTTCTGTTTGGAGCCTTTGGATCATCAACGTCAAAATTCCACCAATCGACTTATCATATTACCTTTCGAAAGACTGGGCAAACGCGCATCAAGTGGTATTAGAGCCTTTGTTGCCCGTTAGGTAATCTCAATTATCCCCTTTGTTTTATCGTTTTTCATTACCTAGAGTCCAAAAAACTGCCCCACAAAAATATTTAGATCTTAGTTTCTCCATTATCCAAACCACTTTTGTGCCTTCGCAATTTTATTTTCAGTATTCGCGTTGTTGAGTTTGAGTCCATCGTCGGTATCTTTGTTGCTGGTCGAGTCATCGTGATCTAGTTTCTAGTGTCGAGTCTTGCTGTTTAGTCGTCGTGTATCTCGGTTTGGCCTTGTTTGCTATAGCTGAGATTGTGTATCTACTTGAGTTCGACCACTAGTTGAGTCGACCATCAAGTCGTGTTCGACCACTGGTCGCTTTAACCATCTACTCGAGTCGACCATCTATTCGAGTTCGACCACTAGTCGCTTAAACCATCTACTCGAGTTCGACCACTGGTCAAGTCGACCATCAACTTGTGTTCGACCACTAGTCGAGTTGACCATCTACCCGAGTTCGACCACTAGTCGCTCTGACCACCCACTCGGGGTCTGACCAGTCATTTCGACCACCACCTCAAGGTCCGACCAGGCGCTCCGACCACCCACTCGAGGTCGCGACCACCCACTCGGGGTCCCGACCAGTCACTCCGACCACCTAATCGGAATCGCTCACCTTCTCAGATCCAACCATCAATTCGAGTTCGACCACCTAGTCAGATTCAGCTATCCAGTCGTTTTTGCCTCCACAACCTAGTCGGAGTATATTTGTTTCTGGCTGCTCTCAGACACCCCCATACACCTTTCATATCGAGCATTGTCCGACAAAGTTCGAGTAGCAATCCATAGCCGAAATAGAGGTAGCCCAAGTTGCGAGAGAGAGAGAGAGAGAGAGAGAGAGAGAGAGAGAGAGTTTTATTACCTTTATACCCATGCTCTTCGAAAAAAGTTTGTGACCCACATACCTCACTGGTCTTAGGAAAGGCAGTAGAAGAGCTTTTGAGTTTGTGTCACATTTGCAAAAAAAAAAAGCAAGAAGCAAAGAGTGCAAAAAAAAAGCCAAAGAGTGCAAAAAAGAGAGAGAATTAAAAAAAAGTGAATCAGTTTGCATTGCAAATTTTGTTCTATTGTGCTTGTGTCTGTTATAGTTTTCGGCTTGCTTGAGCTAGTTCTAGGAACGTGTTCGGGCCAGCAACTGTGACAAGTACTATTGACTTTTATTCAGCTTTGCTAATCTGATTTCAATTATTGTTATTCCTTGCTACTAAATATTGCCTGTCCAAGCTACACCTTCTCTCGATCAGAACAGGTTCTCCCCTTGCAACTACCTCACTCGCACGCGATAAGGTATCACGAACCAGCAACCGGTTGTGCCAACTATGGTGATTGGTAACAACACTTGCAAGAGCGTGGTAAGACACTTGAGAGTGTGTGACTCCACGTCCACCACCTAGTAGTTGATAGGGATAATTTATCTTTCATTGTTTTCTATCTTCGACAAACCATGGTAGGAGAAGCATCGGATGCACAGGAGTATATTTTGAGGGAAGAATTCACAAAGGTGTTGAATGATCATCAATAAGAAGCTTGCAGAGACAAACACTACATTGCAACGACTTAATAATAGTATTGCCATGCTCAATACACGCTTTGATCAAATGGCTAATCAGCCACCAAACAATAGGCATGTGGATCCTCGTGGCGCAAACCATGAGCAAGAGGAGTCCATCGCAGATGATGAAATTTTGAGGCAAGAACAAGACGCCTTTGATGCATGATAACAGGACCGATTAAACTTCAACCGTCAAGGTATGAGAGGTAATAATTTTTAGCAACATAACCTACGTATTAATGATGATCCATTTGCCAATGTTAAGTTTACCATACCATATTTTGTGGGTGCTTATGATGCTAAAAAGTATTTAGATTGGGCGATGATGGTTGAACAGAAGTTTAATGCTCATTTAGTTCCTAAAGTGCATAGAGTTAGGCAAGTCACTAGTGAATTTAAAGAATTTGCAATTATCTGGTGGAATAGAGTATGCATCGATGGATTAGCGCCTACCACATGGAAAGCTTTAAAAGTTACTATGCATAACATATTTGTTCCACCCTCTTTTAAACGTGATTTGCGTAAGAAATTGCAGCACTTGAATCAAGGTGATAGATCCGTAGAAGAATATTATCAGGAGCTATAAATTAGTATGTTGTGTTGTGATATTATTGAGGTTGAAGAGGCTACAATCGCACGCTTTTATGGAGGGTTAAGACGTGAAATTCGGGACATAGTTTATTACAAAGAATACAATAGTGTTCCTAGATTATTCCAACTTGCATGTCTGGCAGAAAAAGAATTACAGGGACGACAACAGAGGCCAAGAAGCAATTTTGGAAGGATGACCACTTCAAAATCAACACCAGGATAAGTCAAAATAGCCCCACATTCAGCTACACGGTCTGCTACCCCCTTCTCGAGTAGGACAGGTTCAGCAGTACTTTCGACACTGTCGTACGCTCCCGAAGTAAGCAAATCCGTAAGTGTGTAGGGTTCAGCCAAGAGCTCTTCTTCGGTTGCTTCTATAGGCCGATCGATCGGGATTGTATGCCATCGATGCAAGGGAATGGGCCACGTCATGAAGGATTACCCAAATCAGCGAGCGTATATTATAACAGAAGACGGTGGATATGTAAGTACTAGTGATGTTGAGGATGAATATGCTCTTGCAGCTAACCATGCAGGTGATGAAGATGGTCGTGAGACTATCGACCATGAGGAAGTGTTCGATGCCACTACCATAGAGGATTATTAGATCCTCATTGTGCAACGAGTGTTAAGCACTCAAATGGAGCAAGCGGAGCAGCTACAACGTCACAATTTGTTTAAGATTTTCCTCATAGTCAAGGGTTATCGTGTTCGAGTCATTATTGATGGAGAAAGCTGCAACAACTTAGTAAGTTTAGATATGATCAAGATCTTACCTTGCTGACAAGAAACCATCCTCACTCTTATCATATTCAATGGTTCAACAACCGTGGTAAGGTGAAGGTAATGCAAACAGCTAGGGTGCATTTTTCTATTGGTTCATACTATGATTATGCTGATTTCGATGTAGTTCCCATGCAATCATGCTCTCTTTTGCCTAGATGATCATAGGAGTTTGACACTGATGCAACAAATCATGGTAGAAGTAATAAGTACACTCTTATGCATAAAGGAAAGAAAATAACTTTTCTACCTTTAATCCCTGCTGAAATTATGAAATGTGAACAAAAGATAGTTAAAAATAAGAGAAAAAGGCTTAAGAATCAGCAAGTCAGTGTTATGTTTACCACTAAATCTGACCTTGCTGAAATTGTTGATAATGAGCTACCATGCTATGCTTTGAAATGCGAAAAATCCTTAGTTCCAACGGAGGATATTTTTAGCCTTTTGTAGGATAGCAAAATCAACAAAGCAATGGATGAAGAGAAGAAGAAGTTGCTTGAAAGCCCTACCACCACTGCTACATCTTTTCCCACAGGTTGTAATATCCTTTCCTCGCCTCCTTTTTATGATGGTTTTAGTGCCGAGGAGTACATTGATTGGGAAATAGCGATAGATAAAATGCTTGCCCAATGCCAAATATGTGAAAAGAGGAAGATTAGGAATGCCACTTGTGTTTTAACTAGTTGTGCATCCATTTGGTGGAAGAATTTGTGTGGATCTAAAAAGGTTCCACCAACTTAGAAAGAGATAAAAATTCTTATGAGAGAAAGATTTATTACTCAATCTCATGCATCTATTTGTAAAGAAGAAGTGCGTCTTTCAGAGGAGGAAACCCTTGTTGCCGCTCCACCTGTGACTAATATGTTGCAGAAAAAGCGAACAAACAAGAGAAGAAAAATGAGAACAAAAACAAGGAGAATTAGGAGACATCTGCCGCAACATACATGTTACAATAAGGTACAAATGCTAACGCACCTATATCAGCTGAGAAAGGGAACAAAGGTAATGAAAAAGGTGCTACACTCACACAAAATGAGGATTATTTTGATATGATAAAATTACCCGCTACTCATGCTATTGTAGAGCAACCATTAGTAGTCTATATTGCTGATTTACCTTTGTCATAGGATGCTTTGCTTGTTTTTCCTTTTGATAAAGAAGAGTTGTGTGATAATGTTTTATTTATATCACAACCACAGCTTGTGAATGAACATGTTAATTCTGTTTTACACATGAATACTTGTTCTGAAATTAAATATGTTCAATGTATTGCTAGTGAGGAAGAAGAGCTAAAATTGTTAACTTTTCTAAATAATTTAGGTTATATTGAATTTGATGTTCTTTGTGAACTGAATAGTTTAGAGGAGAATTTAAAACTTAATTCTGATTTTCCATGCTTGTCACAAAATACTTTCCATGTTATCGGCAAATACAATGATAAATTAGAATATATGGTGCATCGATTTTATATTTGTTCAAATCTGAAACTTCCTACTATTGTTCCACAAAATGATCATTTAGAGGATTACAGTAGCACTATTAATGTCATATCAAATTCTTCTAGTTCTATTTTCAATCAACAGAATAGTTCTCAAGACAGGAACTGTTGTTGGATGCTACCATACACCACCACTATTGCTTGACCTTTCTTTGTATAGAAGATACAAATTGATAATAGGTTTCCATGCCATATCACTTCTTTTAAAGACGGGGAGCAAAAAGTGCCATGTGCATACATTATACCAATATTGTCTGCTACAACTAATTATGTCAGGTACAATCGTTTCAAAGAGAATTACAATTGTTTGATAAAGAACTTATGATATTACATAATAAGAGTTCCTTGCGTATTTTACTTTGTGTAGAAATTTATGGACAAGATAATACTATACACAAACCAAGGACGGTATGTTGTAAAGAAGGGGAGGATGATGCGCCCATGGCTTCCTCGGATACACACATGTTGAATTTGTTCCTTATTGTTCATATTTTCTTCATAGAGAATAAAATACTACTAAGTTTTGTGTTGTTTTGTTGCTTAGGAATATAGGAGAAGCACCACAACCTTATCCGGATGTCACCACTCGAAGGCCAAATCTACTCGGACTCAAGGCTGAGCTCCAGTCGTGGTCGTGGTCGAGGTCATGGTTGTGGTCGAGTCTTAGGATAGCACATCAGTAAAACATGCATAACTTTCTCATACGAAGTCCGTTTTAGGCAATGTTGGACATTCTAAAAAGCTTACGATGAGCCCTTTCGAATGGATATGAGCTCGACCAAATATTCCTTATAGTTTAATCAGAGTTAAAGAAATAAGGTGTTGCACCACCATTTTGGACCCTGTTGGGTTTTGTAATTGTGTCGGGGTCGGAGTCCTGGTTGTGCATGCCTCTTTCCATGGCTGCACAACCCTAGTTCGACCTCATCACATACTCCCTATATATACACAGTAGCCGTCATAGTTTAGGTTTGGGTTTAGCTTAGATTATTCTGTTTTTAGACAATTTTGCCGTTTATCAGTTTGTTGAATCCCAACTCGAGTACTTCATTGGTAATTAGCAATATTTGGATTGCATCTACCTATTTTTGCTTGTGTTCTCAATTCGCTTGCAGGAAAAGCCTTCTCTTGCTTGTGTTCTCAATTCGCTTGCAGGAAAAGCCTTCTTGGCGAGGTCAACCATGTCTTGGAACAGTTGATAACCATGGAGTAGTGGTGTTGTGGTTGTGAGGGTTCTCGGTCTATTTTGTTCAGAGCATTTGGATCATCAATGTCGAAACTCCACCAATCGACTTATCATATTACCTTTCGGAAGATCGGGCAAACGCGTATCATTTCTTGAGGCGGAGAGACTTAGCTCTGGGGTGGAGGTGCCTGAGGCGGAGTGGCTTGGCTCTAGGCAGACGTGCCTGAGGCAGAGATGTTGGGCGCGGAGGTGGCTGTGACGCTAGTGATTGTGACTTCTGACGACTAAAGATGATGAGTCTAGGCCACAAAATGAAGTTGCTAATAGCCTCATCGAGAATCTCAATACCCTCAGGTGTGATAATGTCTAGCTTGTACTTCATGAAAAGTGGTTGTACCTAGTCCACTTGTACCTTGGCGTAACCGGCTAGAATGTCTTGATTGTGAAACACACAGCCTGGAATGGCTTCGCCCGTGGCAGTCTCGACAATGAAGTCTCCCTTACTAACCGGAACATGTAGCATGCAAGGGGTAGCCTCTGTGATATCATCCACAGGATATCTCTGATTATTGATCTGCGTGGATTCGATGCTACTCCGAAAGCCTAGGCTAGTTGGTTGCTCTATCATCATTAATGCTGCCCTTTACTTCTCCTTTTCATTCTACATTTTTCTGAACTGGACTTTAACATGTTCTTATATCTCTTCTGCTAGGGTCTTTTTATATCTATTACGAATCTTATACTAGCCCGCGGTGTCTGGGAATCCATGCTTCCAGCGCACTTTTGATCCGATGCCTCGAGTGCAACCCGGGTGTTCCTTATTTCCCAGGGCCTTGGTAAGCAGATCATTCTCTCTGTCAGGCTCTAGAGACCCTTCCTTAGCAATCCCTTGAACGCTCTGGGTCACTTCCATGGTCTCGGGGCTTTTGAAGGCTAAGTCGCCAGACTCGGTTCATTCTGACCGAATGTAGACCCAGTTCCTGTTTCGCTCATCATAATTTTTCAAAGGGTTTGGTTTCCTAGCCTGGGCAGCCTCTACTTCTTGCCTCCTCCATTCAGAAATTTTGGGTGCGTACCTAGACGAGCCCAGGTAATGGTGGTACTTGTTCTCTTCGTAAGGTGTTTGGACGATTCACCCAGTTTGATGGCCCCAAATGTGGTATTCTGCCTAACAAACTTTATCCATTGGTCTTGCGTAATCTTCCTGTATTTATTGAAGGGTACCAAGTTCTTCTTCACGAAGTCATTATTGAGCTCACTCTTCTATCTCCAGAAGCTCTTTTCCATAGTTTTCAATGCATTCTATTTGGTGGCTTCCTCTATTCCAGAGAGGAATCAGATGGTTCTCTACAATGTTACCCACAGGAAATCCTTCGTCTCATCTAGCAGCAACCGCCAATCAGTTATTGTGATTGGGAGATACTCTTTGATAAGAAATTCATAAATGTTGCGGAATTTGGCGTATGCCTCACGAAGTGCAATAGGCTCCCCTTCAACACCGACTTGCGTTATTGTATAAGTGCTAGATGGAAACTTGTTTCTGCTTCGCTCACCCTATCTTTGTTTCAGTGTACCCCCAGATGAACCCGAAGTTTTGGGCACAGAGGGAACGAAAGGTTATGGCGCAGATGATCAACACGAAGATCTTTCCACCCTCACCCTCTAGAGAGAAAAAAGGAAAGTTGATATAAATAAAAAATATTTCTCAATTTAATAAGTATAAAAGGCATTGACTCAGCTAAATACCTTTTCGGTGGGATCGTAGTCGTTGTCACTTTCCCGATGTCGGCTCTCCCAATCGCATAGAACATGGTTCAGGCTGTGGTATGAGCCTGAGCTTTTATTACTGTCGGTGGAGGACGACTGGTGCGGGTTTGGGCTCCTATCCAACCTCCTGCTTGCATCCACCCCATTTTGTGCCAGGGCACCCTCTAATGAGATAAAAGCAATTAATCAGTAGTCTGCCACTGGACCGCATGGCGAAGGCATTTATGTACTTTATTACTTCCGGAAATCATCTTACTTGCAACCTAATGATGCTCGTCTTTGGATTGCCATGGCTCAGTGCTACGAAAGTGATCCACTTCAAATGATCGAAGCCATCAAGTGCTATGAGAGGGCTGCAAATTGCATTGACATTGAAGAAATAGCACTTCACCAACTAGCAAAGTTACAAAGTTACATGGCATGCTGGGGCAATCCGAGGAAGCTGCATTTTATTATAAGAAGGATTTAGAGAGAATGGAGGTTGAGGAAAGACAAGGCCAGAATTTTGTTGAAGCTTTGCTTTTCCTTGCTAAGCATTACAAGAGCGTAGGCAGGTTCGAGGAAGCAGAACATTATTGTACAAGGCTCTTGGATTACACTGGTCCAGTAAGTTCTTTATGCATATTAATTTTCTTAAAAGAGTGAAATATTACATGAATATGTAAAGCCAAGTCTGGACACTAACGTTAGCTAAGGACGAATTGAGTGAACTGCATACTAATCTGCAGCACAAACCAACTTTTGGACCTAGTTAACTACCAGTAACTTATTCTTATGTTAAACAACACAAGTTTACTCAAACCACATTTAGTACATTCGGTTGTTCAGGGCAGATGAGCTTAATTTGATTTCTTATTAAGTTACAGGTTAATAAGAGCTCTTTTACGTATCCTTAAATGAATATTGACCCTTCATTTATTTTGATCAAATGGTTTAGATTAGTTGGGATTTTCGTCTACTCCACCTTGCAATTCACGGGAGTAGTATCAAACTAGGGAAGGCGGTTGAGTAATTTACGGCACAAACTGTGGTAATTCTCATCTACAGGGTACTATGGTATTTTGCGGCACAAACTAGAAAAGGCTGCTGAGTAATTTACGTTTGGCCCTTCCCTAATCTATACCGGTCCTTAATTTTTGCCAGCCCTTAAGGAAGGAACGAGATACAAACACCTAATCAACAAAAACTTATCTCGTCGATCATGTTTGCATCTATGGTGTACAGGCTCGCGCCATGGAACTAGCTTGCGATCTGGTCAGGTGACATCACATATGAAACCAACTAACACGGGGAAGGGGAGGAGGGCAGAAAGATAGCTTACCAACACAGGGAAGGGGAGGCATGGAGCTCGGACTTTGGGACGGCATCGGTGTCAATGTCATGTCGGTGGTGGCGAATGGCGGTGGAATGGAGGCCAGAGGGAGAGGGCACGTCACTCGGAGGAGGGTACTAGGTTCGGTGTTGGAAGGGGCGCGACGCTCGGACTCTTGGACAACATCGGTGGTGGAGGACGGTGGCGAAACAGTGGCCAGAGGGAGAGGGCTCGGTAGTAGAACGAAGGACGAAGGGGCACAATGGCAGAACGAGGCAGCCTAACGACGTGGGCACGTGGTGATGTGTTCGTCAATGGGACTAGGGTTTCGGGGGCCTCGCGCTGTTATATATATAGAAATACATTTTGACAGGCAGTTTCTTAAGCCAACCGCCTGTGAAAATAATTTCTACGAGCGATTGGCTTAAGAAACTGCCTATAAAAATGATTTCTATATGGGGTTTCTTAAATCAACTGTCTGTAGAAATCATTTTCACATACGGTTGACTCAATGAACCGCATGTGAAAATCATTTTAAATATTTTTTTAATTTTTTCCCGAGTAAGTATTAAGTAAAGCATTTTAGTACTCCACACATGCCCCCGGTATTAAGTTACATAACATGTATGTTACATTGGAAAAGAAATTGCATGACATGAAAATCACATTGTAAACAAAGTTACCTAACATGGCACTATTTTCCTTCAACTATTTTTCCTACACCATCAAGGTGCATGTAGGGCATCACAGATCTATCGAAGGTTACTTCTACAAGTTTGATCATTTCTGGATCTTTGAAAGGCAGCACGTTGTCAAACCGATTGTATTCTTCCTCATCCTCCACATTCTCAACTCTGATAATTCTTTGTTTTCCATCAACAACTATGTGCTTCTTTTCATTTGCGGGGTCATTTATATAGAAAAACCGTGCGATGTGATCAACGAGTACCCAACAGTCATCTTTGTGGCCTACAATGCTGAGGTCGACAGTTATGAACCCGTAGTTGTCCACCACTATGCCATTTGGTTGTTTGACCCATTTGCACCAAAAGATGAGGATTTGCAAATTCACTCCACAGTCGAGTTCCTAGATTTCATCTATGAACCTATAGTAGGTGATCTTTTCTCCTGTTGTATCATATGCTTCTATCTGAACGCGACTACTTTGGGCCGTGCTATTCTTGTCATTTTCTTTGGTATAAAACATATACCCATTAATATCATACGTTTGCCATGAGGTAACTAAACTTGATGGGTCACAAGCCAACATTTTCACATTTTTTTATCTACGGATTCACCATCTGAAAGGTTTTGGTTCTTGAACCATGTGGTGAAGTGATGCTTGTGCTCTTTGAAAATCCAATCATATGAGCGGCCTTAATTTTCTGTGTGAAGTTCATTCAGGTGTTTCTCGACGTACGGCGCCACTATCTAGAGCTGTTGCAAGATGGTGAAATATGCTTCTTCAATTGCTTTGTAATCATGATCAATGAATCTTTTCTTTCCTTTGATCCCTTTCCCAGACAAACCTCCCCTCATGTCGAGATACAGGTATACCAATCGGTTTAGCTTCTTTTGTGTAATAGATGCAACACTCAACGACTTCCTTGGTACTATAGCCCTCGATCATGGAGCCCTCTGAGTGAGCACGATCCCGTACATAGCCCTTGAGAATACCCATGTACCACTCAAACACATACATCTGATGTAAGAATACAGGGCCCAGTGCAATTATCTCATTCACGATGTGAACCAAGAGGAGTACCATGACATTGAAAAGGATGGAGGAAAGCACATCTCAAGTTGGCACAGAGTCTCTACCAAGTAACTATGTAGAGCACCCAGTTTTTCAGCATCGATCACCTTCTAAGCAATGCGTTGAAGAAGTGACACAACCATGTGATGACCACTTTTATGTATCCTGGCTGATACCCCTGACTGCAATAGGAAGCATCTGCGTCATCATCATATGACAATCGTGAGACTTCATGCCGATTAGCTTCAAATCTTTCGTCATGACCACCATTACTCTTCTTCTTCTTTGTGTTGGTGGAAGCATCTTCATCCTCACAATTATCAATCCTTTTGTACTGACTCGCATTGCATATTGGGCATTTATCCATGGCTTCGTATTCTATACGGTAGAGGATACAGTGGTTTGGACACGCGTGTATTTTTTGCACATCCAATGACAACGGACACATAAGCTTCTTCGCCTGATAAGTGGTGGTGGGCAAGGAGTTAGGCTTTAGAAGCATGTTGCCAAGAGATTCAATAGATTCGAGAAACTCCTGTTAGACCATCCATTGCTGGCCTTCAACCTTAGAAGTTCAAGCACTGAATGCAACGCCGTAAGCTCCTTATCAGAGCCATTCAATTCCTCATACAAAAGTTTCTTCGATGTCTTTTATAACGCCTCAAAATTATCTAAACATCTCGTGTCCATTAAAACATGCGATTCTGCATGGCACAACATTTTCTCCAGATCGAAATCAGTATCATCATCCACCATAACATCAGTGTCGCCTTCGACTCCCTCATCATCACCATCCACTTGATCAGCAGTGATGTCGTCATTTGGTTTGCTTATACGTTGTTCGCTGTGATTGGACCAATATGTGTAATCCTTGGCAAAAACTTCTCAAGATCAAGTGTGAGTTGATTATTCTCAATTTGACCTATAATTCCTGGTTCTTGCAGTCAGAACATGGACAATATATTGTCTTTGTCTAATTAGTCAAAGCATCCTTCTCAGTACATCGTACATCCATGATCTGTCCATCTTTAACTTCAACCATAAAATTAGATAAATTAATTAATTAATTAGAAAATTAGAATAAAAAAAATTTTAAAAAGGGGGAGAATGAGCTTGTTACAATTATAATATGTCTAGGCAATTGAATCTACATTATGTAAATTTATGGCTCAAAATAATGTGGATTCATTACTCTCTCTCCCTCTCCCTCTAGATTTAGATCTTGATCTAGATCTATCCAAAAAATCCCCATTCATGATAAAACCTCTTAGAGGCTAAAAAACACCAAATTATAGCTACATTTTCGAAATATAATGCTAGAAATACTTAAATCCAGCTCGGCCTAAAACCCTACCTAAACTGGCCTGGTTCAACCCAAGCCCCTCCCTCTTCACCTGGGCCAGCCAAAACTAGCCATTACCCCACTTTAGACCGCTCTCCCTCTCACCCGGTCTGCTCCTCTTTGCCGCCTGCCTATCTCCCACCTAGGCCTCGACCCATGCCCTGGCCCACTCCCGTACGCTTGCTCACCCGCTGGCCAGACCGCCGCTGTCACAGGGTGAACTCCTCAAGCGGGGATCAGGAGGGACCCCCTTTGAGATTCAGCCAGGGGGATGATTCTGAACCCGTTTCGTAGGTGAAATAAATAGGAGTAAATGAGATACAGGTGGGGTGGAATGATCGAATGCAGGAAGGAGTAAATGCTCAGGGGATTTTTAGACAGGTTCGGGCTGCTCGGAGCGTAACACCCTACTCCTATGTGTGTGCTATAAATGCTCTGATAATGTCTCTCGTAGGATCTGCTGTGTTACAAGAATGTTTGTCTAAGTCTAGAGCTTTGTGCTCCTTGTTCTTCGGTTGATCCAAGCTTCTGTCTTCTGTGTCTTGTGTTCTCCAAGACTCCTTTTCTTCTCCGGGGAGATCGCCCCTCCTTTATACCCGTCGGGGTGGTAGCGTGCCGAGAAAGGATGACGCAAGTTCCAAGGCACCATAAATGGAAAGTAACCATTATGGGCTGCTGCGCGAGGTGACGAGGAGGGTTGAAAACGCGGCCCCGTCCGGTCTTGTTCGTCATCATTCTGCTTTTCGGCGTGTGCTGCGGGGAGGGCCCACCAGGCAGCCACCGAGCAGCCCCGCGTGCCCGTCTGGTCAGAGTAGGCCTGACACAGTAGGGCGGCAGGCGGTGTGCCTCGAGTCTTGCGATGTTATCCCGAGGCGCGCCGGATGACGCGTGATGGGACCCGTGCATTGAATGTCCCCACGCCTCCCTGCCAGGCCATGGCAGGGACTGACAGTAAGCGTGGGGGGAGTTATTGGAAATGACAGGCCACGTGCCCTCTTAAATGCAGCATCGGGCCTCTCACCAGTCGACACCTCACCGCTGAGCCCTTGTGGGGACCACCGGCGAAGGACTTCTCAGGCCCTCGGGGAAATGTGAGTGCTCGGGGATTACTGTTCACAGCCCCAAGAGCTCTCTCCCGGATATGCCCTCTCTTGGTCCTTGGGGAACCGGGTGCTCGGGGACCACTGTTCATGGTCCCGAGCACTCTCTCCCGGAACTTGACTGCTCGGGTCCTCGGGGAACTCGAGTGCTCGGGGCCACTGTTCACGGCCCGAGCACTCTTTCCCGGAACTGACTTTTCTTGTCATCAGGAACTCGGGTGCTCGGGAGCTACTGTTCATAACCCCGAGCACCCTCTCCTGGAACTCGGCCTTGTCGGGTCATCGGGGAACTCGGGTACTCGGGGACCACTGTTCATAGCCCCGAGCACCCTCTCCCGGAACTTGGTCTTCTCGGACCTCGGGGAGATAACCCCCGAGGGAGGGCGCCACGTGGCACTTTGCTATTCTGGCCTCGGGACTCGGGGACCCCCGGTTCCTGTGTCACCGACAGCCGCCCGAACACGCCAGAGCCGGTTCCGTCTTCGCCTTCACCGCGACGTCTCCGTCTCCGATTCGAACGTGTTACCATGTCCAAGTTAGAGTCTACCACCGGCCGAGAGTCCTGCCCTACCCTGAACCTCTCCGCCCTCCTATATATTTGCCGCCACGCCCTTGGCTTTTCCCATCAAGCAAACCCACCAAGATTCAAGCCTAACTCGCTGAAATTCCCCACCCTTGGTTGAGCACGGCACCAAGCCACCCTACCGTAGCTTAGCACCACCCAAGCCACCCAATAGCTCCTCCGTCACCCACAAAAGCTTCATCCACCATCTCTTTGGCTTCCCGGCTGCCGGAACTACCCAGTCGTTGAGCTCCCAATCGCCTTCGCCGCCTCTATCGTTGTTGAACCTCTTTTCGTGCTGCATCACCCAAGGTAAGCCATCAAACGGACTCCTCACGCCCTCTCGTAGCTTTTTCGCTGCTCACCGTCACATCTCGAGGCCGACGTCAAGGTCTGCGTCTTCCTCTGACGAGGTCCCCACTGTCCCGAGCTTACTCCGCCATTTTTCCCCGCTGTCGGCTAGCTAAATCTTTGCCCTCTATCCCAGCCGTCGGATCCAATCTAAATGCCCAAGATTAGATCCAAAACTTGCCCTTTCACTGATCAATTCCGTGTTGCCACGTGTTCACATAAATCCAGTCAGCACTTGTGCACTGTCAGCTTTCCACCTCAGCCGACCACATCAGCAAGCCAGTCCAGTCAGCATTACCAAGTCAAATTCCCTTTTGTTTTAATTCCTTTCTGTTTATGACATCAACATAACGTTATAATTCATGGATTTTGCATTCAAAAATAATTCCAAGAAATTAGGAAAATTTGTAGATAATAAGTCTCATATCTTTTTCGTTTTAACTCTGATTTGAGTCTTGCGCTCAAATTTTCCTAAAATCGTGATCTATCCAACCATGCTAGTTTTAGATAGTCCTCATATATTAACAGTAGTTTTCCCTCATTAACATCTAGATCCCTACGACATGTGGATATTGTTTTGATTAGTAAATTTGTGGTTGTCATAATGACATATAGGTCATGAACTACATGTCATTGTATCGCAAACATAAGTTTATGATATTAAAATAATATATTATTTTGTAGGTCTCACATGTTAATGCTTCAATCAATCTTTTATATCATTTCATGTGAAGCTTTAGTTCCAATCACCTAATCTTTCTTCGAACGAAGTCCGATCAATTATGTTCTCCTTGTCTAGCTCAACCAAGGTCCCAATCTATCGTTCTGTTCATATTGTTTTTGTAATTTGGAGTTTATTCGATGTTGCTTTTGTTTGTTGATAGAATCCAAGATTAGTCAATAACGCTTCTGATCTGTTTGAGGACTTCAAGACCAAGGTTTTGACAACACTGAGCAGTATTGGGTAAAAGGCAAGTGTACTTCTTGATCATATTGCTCCTATGTTTTAAATTATTTTATTTTATAAAATTTCATGCATCGTCAATTTGATGTGTAGTCTCCTATGTTAGGGTGTGCCCAAGTTTTTCCTTTACATCCTTTGAAACCTAAGTGGTAGTTGATGTGAGTCTTTTGGGTAGAATTGCTTAGCCATGCTATCGAGATGTTGGGAAGTGTCATAACATGATTAATTGACATATACAATGTTGATGATGAATTTGATATTGTAATATAAAACCATAGGATTTGGGCAAAGAGTTGGTAGGTTTATGATGGTAAGTGTGGTGGGCTTGTAGATTCGTTTCAAGCAGTTGTCTCTTTGGTTAGGATGGCTGTAACATCTGTTGTCTTTGGTTAGGATGGTCGTAACATCTGTTTCCTCCCTCTTTGTATTAGTTATTACCCTGTTGAGTAGTCACATATAAGGACTAGTTCATGGAGTGACAACCCAAGAAAATATTGTATCAAACAGGAGACTGATATGGGTAAGACTTAGCATATCGATTAGACACTTGGCTTATATTCGTTGGAGTACCAGGACCTAATTGATGGACCATCCTTCATAGTGATTTCCTGGTGGCACAGCATTGGTGTGTGTTAAGTGTCTTGCAGACACTGCAACATGGATATCACAGCTCGTGGCTAAAAGTTAGACAACCTCTGTAGAGTGTAAAAACTATTATAACAGTAGTGCCCACGGTTATGGGAGACTTGGATCCTCACATGATTAGTTGGTTTTGGGTTATGGTTATGGTTTTAGGTGATGGTTATGGTTTTGGTTATGGTGGCGGAATAGTTATGGTTTGGTGAAACTGGTGGTACAATGTGGTATTGGTTTACAGGATAGTCAACCTTGGGGTTGGTTTATGGTTGGATTAATTGGGTTACACTCACTTAATAACTGCTCAATGTTTTAAAGTTCAATTGTTTTCTTTACCCGTATTTATGCAAATAAACCATGAGTTAGCCTATTCTTGTTATAAGCCTACATATCATTATTTTCATGTACACTTGCTGAGTGCATCATGTGCTCACATTTGCTATTTCTCTATCCCATACGTCATGCGTGGTGCTGCTCAGTGAGTGAAGATGTTGAAGGTTATCAAGACAAGATTGTGATATTCTAGGCGCGTGTCTTACGGTCGGTTGCCTATGGTGTTGTTAGGCACTAGTGCTTCTGTTCCGCTGCAAATATTTTCATAGAAGACAATATATGTCAATTGGTGTAAGAGTTTAACATTTATTCTATAAAAGTATTGCTTTTGTTATTTCACATGTGACATCTTTATATGTGTTGAACATCTTAGGTACACATAAGTCATATTTGGTTTTATCCGTTAAGAATGGGTGTGACATTCATCTAGCGAGTTAACATCTATGCACAGCGGAAAAGTAACTAAAACAAAAGATCGGTGACACCATTGCCTTAAGGCACCATCAGGGTTAGCTTGAGTATAACGGCACAACTCTCGCCCATCACCAGGGTAGGCGGACACAAAGTTGCCATACACAAGCATATCTTCACATGCAAAAACTCAATAATACACTATGTGGAAAGCAATTTAAACGACAAATGATGTGAACAACTAATATAAATCAACAACATAAGCTATCCTCATATGAACACATGTACACAAACATAGTCAACAGATAAACATGGTCTTCTCAATATAAGACATACAAGAACCATCTCTCAACATCCCACATCCAACCATGCCACAAACCAAACAAAACCCTATGGTTAATGCGGATGAACATTAAGCATGCTCATGGTCGAGAGCGTGGCTATTTGAATAGTTCTTACAACCTGTAGGGGAGTACATCTTTACCAACACGACTCAAGTCTATCCACTTGGCCCCCGAGACAACCTTTTTCAAACCCAAAGTTACCCACTTGTACTTGCCCTTATGGAACCAAGGGTACCACAAGCATACCCCAGACATCCTTGGATCCTCGCCACCTTGCTTCTCCTCAATTAATTTTCTCTTACGCATCATAGGCCACAATATAAGTGTTAGCATGACATAGGATAGTTGACTCATTCATACATTTATTGAATATGTGGGAGTACAGAAAATACTTAAGCTAATGGCATCAATGGACGGTGCTTAATCGATGCAAGTATCCTATGACACCCGGATCCCTCTCTCAATTGCCCCTAATACCACCCACATCTCTTCTAATCCTCATAACTCATCATCAAACTCATCAAAATTTGTAACCAATAAATAAGCCCTATATCTCGCGAATGATGGATGTTCCACTACTTGATTTCTACCGAAGACCCTAAGAATTGCTAAGAAAACTTTGCACAAATTTTAAGTTGGACATTATCATCATATACCTAGGTTAAAAGGATGGAGATCATCAATATATCAAGGTAGAAACACATACAACAATATATGTTTTACCCGATTCCCGACATCAACTGACTAAATATGCATATACAACAATAGCAATAACTAGCAAAATTGACCACCATTATGAATCTAAAATAAAGGTGAAGTATGTATAGATGCTTGCCTTACTTAGGTTCTTCACAAACAAACTCAAGATCGGGTTCAACCTCGAGAATTTCCCCGTCACACTCCAGTTCGCTGATCTCTAAAAGAAAGATGATGCATCGAGGCGAGTGGGTTGGGCAGGCCGAAGGGGAGAGGATTGGGAGGCCGAGATCAAAGAGATGAGAGGGGAGAGAAGTTGGGCTGAAATGGTTGAACTCGACCCGAAAGGTGAACCATCCAACTGAATTCGGATAGGCTTAATACTAGATTCTAAATAAGAACTCACGCTCATATGTTTTCATATGGCAGCCATCTGATACGCCCGGAATCCCTAGGGAGGTGATCGAGCATATGCTAGAGGTTCGGCATGAGGCCAGACCTGTTAAACAAAAATTACGCCACTTTGTGATAGATCACAAAAAAGCTATTCAGGAAGAGATAAACAACCTCCTGGAAGTAGGCATAATATGACAATTTCCATCCCGAGTGGTTAGCAAATTGTGTGTTGGTAAAAAAAGGGCCAATGAGAAATGGAGAATGTGCGTAGACTTCATAGTCCTAAACAAAGCTTGTCCTAAGGGTCCTTTCATGCTGCCCTGAATTGACTAATTGATTGACTCAACTTTAGGGTGTGAGTTCCTTTGTTTCCTGGATGCATATTCTGGTAACCACCAAATTAGTATGTGTTATGACGATGAAGAGAAAATTTCTTGCATCACTCCATACGGCGTACATTGCTATCTAAAAATGTATTTTGTCTCTAAGAGTGATGATGTTACTTTCCAACAGACTATTCCTGTTATTTTTGACTCACAAATCGGCATAAATCTAGAGGTCTATGTTGATGATGTAGCTGTGAAGATTAAAGATAAATAAAATCTACTTGATGATCTACGAGAAACCTTCGGCAACCTCAGGAGTAATAGCATGATGCTTAACCCTAGGAAGTGTGTATTCGAAGTGGCCTCAGGAAAGCTACTCGTGTTCTCAGTATCCGGTCCTGGTATTGAGACAAACCCCAAGAAAGTAAAAGCCATCAAGGACATGCAATCTCCAAGTTCTGTAAAAAAGATCCAAAAGCTTACCAATGCATGGCAACTCTGAGCCACCTTATTTCCTAGCTAGGCAAAAAAAAAAAGGATTACCCTTCTTTAGTCTCTTAAAGAAGCACGATGGTTTTGAGTGAATGGAGCAAGTAGAACCAGCATTCCAAAGTCTAAAGAGATGCATTCCATGACTCCTATTTTAACCACACTAGAAACCAAAGAAGAGTGGTTGTTCTATGTTGCAGCTATGCCATAGGTATCAACACAGTACTGGTGGTGGAGAGAGGAAGGGAGGACAATCACAAGAAGGAACAAAGTTCAATGCACTACATGAGTGCATTACTACATGGGGCAAAGGTACGCTACCCGTAGGTGCAAAAATTACTCTATACTATCCTTATTACCTCTCATAAACTCTGTCATTACTTTCAATAAAATAATATTAATGTTCCTTCTACTTTCCCATTGGGAGATGTTTTACATAATCATGATGTGGTCGGAAGAATTGCTAAGTGGGTAGTAGAACTCGGGAAGTTTGAAATCCACTTTGTTCCCCAAATGGCCATTAAATCCAAGGCTCTAGTTGACTTCCTAGTCAAATAGGTAGCCCTGGAGCTAGAAAGTTGAAAGTTCATCTAACCCTTATATGTGATTTTGGTAATTAATGACAATACCTATGGACTAATAATTGTATTGAGAATTGTTAGTAGGTTGTTCCATAGGTGATGCACGGAGAAGAGATATGCATCAAGATGAATGAGCTCTAAGTGATGCTCAGGTAAGTCAATGACAATACCTATGGACTAACAATTATGTTTAGAATTGTTATTAAATTATTCCATAGGAGATGCATAAATCATGAAGCATAAATTAGTTGAGAAATGTCATGAGTTCAAAGAATTGCATCAAAGTCATTGAGATATTAGTGATGCTCATAAGAAGAAGAAGCTTGAAGAATGAAGGCTAAGTTACTTATGGAGATCAAGTAACTAAAGATATGCTATTATCAATAGAATTTTATGGACTAACCCATGTGCTTTGTTCTTGAATCCAGAAGTTCCGGTAATCCAAAAGTTCCAAATTGGCTAGAACTTTCGGATGAATTCTGAGTTGGAGTTCTTGGTTGTGGTTTGAAGTTTCAATCCGAAAGTTCTGGATTGAATCGAAAGTTCTGGGTTGGGGTTCTCTGTCATGGTTTGAAGTTTCAATCTGGAAGTTCCGGATTATACTGACTTTTGGGCATAATGACTAGTTTTTGGATGTTGGGTATAAATATCCCCCTCACCCCTTTTAAGGGGGCTGCTGCTTAGGGCACAAAAGAAAAATACTAGAGCCAAAAGAATTCCTTCTCACTCAGATTTAATTTGAGATTTGAGGAGAAAAGTGAGTTGGGTCGAGAGATTGGAAGATTGAGTGTAAGTGAGTTAAACTCTATTCTTTATCACTCGAGTCATCGACAAGAAGTTTATCGTTGCACTTTTTACTCTTGGAGCTTGAAGGTCGTAGGCGGCTAGGCATCGCCGGCAAGCACGCAAGGTTGTGGTGTGCTACAGGAAGTTTGTGAAGGCTTCGATTTTGCCTCTGGAAGGGAAGAAATTAAGAGTGAAAACCCAAGCTCAAGTGTGACTAAGCTCGGCGAGGAAAAGAGTTGAGAGAGACTCAGCTCAAATGTGACCCAGCCCCTCAACGAAAATGTAGGAATCTCTCGAGGAGGTGTCTGAACTTCGGAAAACAAATCTTGTGTCTCCTCTCTTATTTCCTTGTTCTTCAGTTCTTGCTTTCCATTTGTGCATATTTACTTGATCTACTTTTTCGTGTGAAATTATTTGTAGGTTCTCCATGGATCTACTTGAAATCATCATTTGGAACACACGAATTTATTTGGTTTGAGCTAGAACTCATTAGGCGTACTTTAATTTTAGTTTTGAGCTCTTTCTCTGTCTGAACTCTGAATTTTCCAATTGAACCACAGAACTTCCAATGAACAGTGTTTTAGGATTTTCAATTACAGTTTTCTTGCATATCTTTTGCTAGATTTAAATAATCTTTGTCGCCCTAAGATTGTAACCTTCACACCTATTTAGGGTGATTGTGCAATAGTAGAGCTTAGCATATTTAGGCTTTTCAATTGTGAAAAATCCATCAGTTTAATTTCCGCTGTAAGTTTAAGCCAAATAGTAAAATGGGTCAAACGAAGTTTTGCTAAAACGCCTATTCGCCCCCCTCCCCCCAGGCGACATCATTGTTCTTTCAAAAGTAAGTATTCAAAAATAAGTAGGAATTACGATGTAGACATACCATGTATTTCGATGGTTCGCTTACACTTCAAAGCTCATGGGCTAGAATTCTACTAATTTCAACAAAGGAAACTTTGTGGTATGTACTTTAGATAAATTTCACTGCAACAAAAAATGTAGAAGAATACAAAGGATTAATGGCTAGTCTTTGAATAGAGACTTCGTTCGGGATTCAACGACTACTTGTGAAAGGTGATCCATAGCTTGTCACAAATCAAATAAAAAAGAACTACATGTGCTTAGATCTGACAATGGCTGCATACCTTATAGAGTTAAGAAAGTTTGAGCGATTCTTCATCCGACTGGAAGTACAATTTGTTCGGGAGAAAGGACAATACACAAGCTGACACAAGGCAATACCCTCTTTCTTGAGCTTCATCTCCTCCTCCTCTCGCGAAGACTGTCAATTGTGCACAGTGACACAAGACTCCATCATCCATCCAATCTACCCCACACTCCTCACTCTGAGCCCCATCTCTGCAATATTCTTCATCTTCACAAAAGATCTCCTCGATTGCCTCCTCGGTGTTAAGGTCGTTATTGACTTCAGCATCAAACTCCTCTTACAAAGCACCAGTTATGACTTCATTATTGGAGGAATCTTCATTCCCCTCTTTGAAGGATGAGATTTCTATCACTGGGATTTCTATGTCCCAAGGCACTAATGATAAAGGTGGAGAGGTTGAAGGTGGAGGAAGCATGTTAACCATGGACAGGAAGGAGTGCTAAGGAAGAAGAGGCTTGTGGAAGGCTTGAAGGCTCGGTTTGGATGCAAGTTTCCCCTCCATTTATAGGAGTGGGTAGGGAATTCAATGTTTTTTTATCGATGACATTAATTCCCACTGATAGGAGTGGGTAGGGAATTCAATGTTTTTTTATCAATGACATTAATTCCCACTGGTTTGTATCTCATCATCACTTCGAGACCCAACACAGTCTTTTCCTAAGTGTTGCCCGTGTTGTTTTCTGAAACTCCATGATGAAAAAACTTTATTCAGAAATCGCACTTGGTAATATGATGTGACGAGATGATAGAGATTCTACTCGAGGCAGTAACTCAATCATTATTTGTTCCGATAAGGCTCAAAACCATCCTTAGGGTTTTATCCATACAAGGGTGCCTTCAACTAGGGAGTTCTTCTTAATAGAAAGGTTGCCTCTAGTCGAGTTAACTCTTGGCCTACTCCAAGATTTGCTCACAATATGCCTCTTGGCCATACTATTCTTAGGATATTACTAGGATAGAATATCCATCTTGCACATGTTCAGTTACCATGTTGTGGGTTTCTAGAAGCTTCCTTGGTAGGTACGACATGATCTTGTTCTCCAGGTACTAGATCTATGTGTACTTAGAAAGAATCTCTAGATAAGAAAACAAGTACTCCAGATACTGCATGAGGCATGACTTTAGTTGATTACGCTCTGGATTCTGAGTAGGAAATGACCCCTCTCCGCCTGACTATATAAACCAGGGCATGGGGTATGATCAAGACAACTCAACTTAAACCAGTTCAAACATATCTAGATTTCTAAGCCTTCGAGTTCAGGAGAAGAACTTGACAAGCTTGAAGAACTCATCGAATAGCTTATGGGTTTAGATCTAGATACTTCACATTATACTTTGGTTTCTTGAGTTAATACAAAGATCAAAGCAACATATATGATGTAGAGCTATTATCCTCCAAGAGACCCAAACATGTCTATATAGCAGTCGATAGTGCTAGCCAGGTGATCCCTACACCATACAAAAAATGTAGTGCCATTTTACTAATCATCCACAATCTCATACTAGGACTCCCTAACATAACTAGTTCACACACAACTTTGCGATGTGTATTGTGACTTGCACACGATGAATCTGTGCTTAGGACCTAACCCATTGGGAAGTACTCAGAATAGGCTTTCCAACAAGTATTCATACAACCCAAACGGACTATGTATGCAAGGTTTATGGAATGCTTAATTAGAGCATGTCTAACTGGAACCCACCCGACTTCAAACTTTCCTATTTGGACTCAATCCAAATAATAGCCTTGCCTTTAGATTTTCCACCTGATTCTTCCTTCTGGATTGATCCCCTTTGCTTGGAGCAGCTCCTCCTTTGAACTAGCACAACACCCCTTGACTATTTGCAACTTTTTTCAGAATTGCAAGCAGAAACAACTAAGGAATTATAGGCCATATCAACTGCCCTCATATTTGTAGGCATGTCTCCCCAAGTTAAAGACTTATGGCTTTGGACCTACCTGACCAAGTACTACTTTGTCTGATCACTTGACTTAAGTCCATTTTTTAGTTGCCTCATGGCCAACACTAATCACTTGACTATTTTTTGGATGCCTACATGTAACTTGAGGTGAAAAACTGGACACCATAACTAGTGCTGATGTAACTAGGCTAGTGGTGGAAGGTGAACACCATTCAATTTTTGTAAACTTTAACACAAGTGATATTTGCATGCCAGCATACATAAAGGTTGTGTTTGGTTTCCCGCATCTCCCCCATCCTAGCCCAGAGGCTACATAGAATCTCGAAAACAAGCTCATTTGGTTGCATGCATCCACTGTTACAGCCTAGCCCAACGGGTGCACGGCATCATCCTAAACCTGGAATTTGAGCTTCACTCCGCAGCCTGGTCCAGCGGATGCAGAGAGCCTGCATCCGCTCATGTATGCAAGTTCATTTGTCAGTATCGTAAAATCATCTTCATGCGAGTAACCAATCACAATCTCAACTCTTGCATCCGCTCATACGGTCTCAAATTCAGTCAATCAAACAGAAACTCAGCTCAGCTTGTCCAACAGATACTACCAAGGAAGCACTCTTCTTTTTAATAAATATAACTTCACTCAGCCTGCTTCCTCTTAGCCTGCATATACAATGGAGCTCTATGAAACCTCGTCCGGGGAACCAAACACACTCAAACCTTAGGTATGTTGTTTGTGATTGGTGCATACACAAACTTTGGTATGCTGAGATGTGGGACACCTTATCTGTTTAATTTGATGATCAAATACTGGGACAACTTATCTTGTTTAATTTGATGCATGTGATGCCTCTTTTTAATCGATGCATTTGATTAATTGATGGCCATGAGAATCTGTTGCCATCAAGAAATTGTTGCATTTGAGAATCTGTTGCTTTTGGGATGTAGCCTGTGATGTAGTGACATGTCTGGTCTCCTGAAATAAATACTCGTCCGCTTTTGTGGTTACCTTTTTCCCTGAACTTTGATTTTGCTATGTTCCAGCTGGTTGCACACTTGTTCAGTCTTTTTTTATTTGCCTCAATCTACATGCTCTAATTATGCTCACAACAATGATACCAGATGATGTTTAGTAAAAAAAACTTAGGCTAATATATAACATCACTGATTCGGTTTGATCATGATAGACTACACTTGCACATTCTGTTATGTAAAGCTTTTGCTTTGTTCACTACTGAATACTACTCGGCTCCGCTTCAAGCGCACAGTGGGCCATAGATCCATGGCACGGGCTTGTCGACATGGCACAGTGGAACAACGAGAAGTTTCCTTAGTGCTGTTGTGGCAACCAAATCTGGCCGCCCGCCGTCGCCAGATTCTCGAGAGAGGTTAGAGAGGAGACGTTAGAGAGGCGGGCCGCTAACATGTGGTCCCACATGTTAGGTTCTATGGTGCCACACACACAACATACCACATCAGCATTTTGACACACTTAACAAGTTTAGGGGTTTTGATCTACAATTTCAGAATTCTAAGGACCTAGATGACACAGCTGCACAAGCTTAAGAACGGACTGTGCACTTGATTGTTCAAGAAAAAGCTCCAAATTGCACAATGGATTTATAGAGCATTGAGTGAAGTTTCCAAAGTTTTAATTGGAGAACGTATGGTCACATCAGAACATCAAGATGCTAGCATGGCAGATAAAGAATTGACAGCTTAGGGTGTATTTGATTGACCGCATGTCTCGTGGGACGCAGACAGCAAGTGTTTTGTTGCATACATGCGACTCTAAACCGCAAGTGTTCTGGTGCAAAAGAGACCTCTCAACTAAACCTCGCAAAAACGTGTGCACAGGTAATGACGTTATTAGTGCCCAGGTAATGACATTATTAGTGTATATTAAGTGATATTAATGTATTTGAATAGATATTAAAGCTTAATAAGATAAATTACGAACTATAATAATGTAATTATGAAAAATAAATAAAATAATAGTACATGTTTGCCTATTTTTATCTTACGTCTATTCTTAACCAGACTAATTGAATAAATACAGATAACCAAACCAACTGACATTGCATACACTACCTTGCTACCTTGGCTCAGGCCAAGCTAGAGCATCGGGCAACCAAAAAGACCTTTATATTTGTTCTCGGTTCTTACCTCCTAGGTAAGATAGAGCACCTTAAAATAGTACACTTTTTTTTAGGCCAGGATAAAAAAGTATATATATAGTAAGCTACATTTGCCAGAAACTAAAGCCATGTCCCAGTATCAACCAAAATCAGACAGCGAAGTTACAGAAAATACCACAAACAGAAAAAGGTTTCTGTCAGACCATAGTTTTAGGTTCCTCATACATAGCCAGTCATGCCAACGCTGGGGCCTGTCTTGTTGATCTTTTTCGCAGCTTGGCTCGTCGCTTTTGTGTAGTACATGTAGAAGTACACGTCCAGAATCATGGTGAACACCACAAAGACTGCTCCGGCAATAAACACTCCTTTGCGCAGAGACTGGCAAGTCCAGTTACCCGCATATACCATATCTCTATACTTGGTGTGGTAGGCGTTCTTCGTTGCTCCAGCAATCAAGCAGGACTCCGCAATTGCAAATGTGATCCTGCAAATATGCAAAACTAATCTATATGTGGTGGGGCAACAAAACTTGGGAAGTGCCAAATTTTTTCTTTCTTTTTTTCCATGTGTAAGAGAGCTTAGAAATTACCATGAAGATGCAAAGTATATAATAGACCAGGCTCTGCTTCCACCTGGTGCAAGTGGTGTACCAAAGCACATGCATCTTGTAACAGCCATAAGCAGTGACTGGCCTGAGAGAAGAAATAGGAAAGCACCAACACCATAGCCAGTAGCAATATCGGAGTCATAAACACAAAATGTCGTATTGGAGCTGTCCGTAACTATTGAACCCTGTTATGAAAATATAAAAGGAAACAATTCATGATCAGAAGAAGCTCTCATATGGCTCTTATACTTCACATAAAAAAATTACCAGCAAACTATTTTCTTATAATTTGATGTAATCAACAGTAAATGCTTAGTGGTTTTTGATAAATTAACGTAAAGATAAAAAGACAGGTGCTCCGGTAGTCCTAATAAAAAAGTTGGTGAATCTCAAAGCAAAAGCAGTTAGTACAAATTAGGGGCAAATCTGTAGTAGGGATGATTTTGACATAACAGACACATACTTATCCAAAACACATCTTTCTTGCCACAATTTATTTGAAGCCATGAAAGATCCATACAGGAACCTTCAGTCATTCATGGCCTCATGTGAACCAAATTGCCTAGAAGCACATAGGAGACCTTTCACAAATAGTTGAAAAAGCTTTGCAAGAGTCGAAAACTTTGATCACTTCTTAAATGCAAATAAAGGACGATTCCAGATGGGCAAGGGGCAATTAGAATTTGAAAACCAATATGGAGGAGTCTCATGGAAGGTCAACTCAATTGGTGTTGAGAAAGATGGATCGAGAAAGAGCCGTCGTTTGCATGCAGGCTGATGTTCCTTGATTTTAGGATCTGCCAAGAGATATTTCTCTAATTGATTTTGATTAATACAGATTTGCATCTAATTACAAATAACTACTTTTGCTTTGAGATTCACAAACTTTTTATTGAGAGGAGCACTAGCAAATCTCAAGATAAATTGTTTTCTATATTAGATAGATCAGTGATCCTAACCTTTCTAAAAATAGCTCATTTTAGCTAATTAAAACTGGTCAACAATAGTCCAAATAAACAGTAACAAAGCAACAGTGCACTTGGACCAAGATGTCAACCGACAATCTGTGACAAACCTCTCCAATGATGAGTTTGTCAAAAGATCAAAGCATGGGTTGCAACTTGTAATGTAATTTACTCCAGAATACCTAGTAGCATATATTTCATGTCAAGATATAGGTTGATCCAATCCATTCAAAATTTAGGTCCAAATTTAGAATCGTGGAAGACAAACAAATTTAACCATAGTTATTAGGGCATCGCCAGTGGTGGATCTATAGGGGCCGGAGGAGGCTGTGCCTCCCTACTCACTCGGCGCACTTGGGAGCCCCCCAAGCCCTACTCAGAGTCTCTCCCAGTCTCAGATCAGATCTTTCTGTCTCTAATCAGGGGATGCCTATAAACCAAGGAAGAAGAACAAAATGGCATGACTCATGAGGTACCAGATGATTCTAACCATGGCACTTCTTTAAAGCAGAGATCGCCCATGGCCCATGGCTCACCACAGCACAACCACGGCCCACTATTTCGGTCTTCAATCGATTAGGTGATTCCCTAATCAGGCAATCTCCAATTCCAATCCCTAACTCTCACGGCATGAGGGGACAGCAGCCTGCGCAAGTGCAAGGGGGGGGGGGGGTGGCCAGCGTAGGCGACTGACAATGTTACGTGAACACGGATACAGGTGTCGAAACCCGTCTTGGATTTGGGTATCCGATTTGACAAAGAAAATTTGGGCACGCGAAATACAACTCGGAATGCAACTTAGATTCAGAATGTTTGATTCGGCAAAAAAATTTGGACACAAGTGTCTAGGTAACACTGGCGACTGGGCAGCTGCCGGCGCGAGCGAGGGTGTGGCGCCACGATAGCAGGGCAGCACGCAACAGAAGCAATAAAGCAGTGAAGGGCTGAACTCTGAACGAGTGAACAAGGTAGATTGGCGGAACTGAGCTACAGTCTTCTTTTTTCTTCTGTAGAACAACAGAAGAATCAGTGTTACCAGAACACGGGCGCAGGTGTCGAAGTCCGACTCGGGTGCAGGTGTCCGATTCGGCAAACTCTAGAAAATAGGATTCAAGGATTCGTCTAATTTATATTAATAATATATTAAAATACATTATTTATATTTTTATTAGTAAATAATATCAACATTTATGAAATAACACATTAATTTGTGATTAATACACATCAAAACATTCTGTTGTAGCTTTGTAGGTATAAAGGATATGTAAACAAACTACACATTAATTTGTGATTAATACACATCAAAACATTCTATTCCAATATGCTTCGCACAATGTCGGACGCGAGTCGACACGCGGATACACGTCGACACATCGAATATTTTTCTGATATGCGAGTCCTGGTAACACTGAAGAACAGCAGGTCAGCAGCAGCTAGCACGCAGCAGGAGAACTGCAATATGTATAAAATGCCCATTTCTATTGTGTTTTGCTTTTTTTTTTGCTATATTTGTGTAAGACATTGCTTTTAACTAGCCAATTGTTTGTTAAGCACTTAAGCCTTGGCCCCCCTAACAATTTGTGTTGGGTGCACCCTTGGGCGATGCTATATCACCGTGGAGGAAAATCGCTACTTGCCACGCCAATGCCACGGCGCCGTCATGTATGGCGTCCGCCATAGCGTCATGGCATCCCCGTTGCACCGCTTTGGCGTCCTGTGGTGAGCACTCGAATCAAGGCAGGCGTGATAGGCGGCAACCAAATGAGTCATCCTCTAGTGAAGCGCGAGGAGGCCGCAAGCCCGTAAGCCACAACCCTTAACACACTTATGTGCCTTTCCCGAGCCCTATCCCGAGCCGCCTTCGCCATCATTGCCACAACTGCCGCTGGGATGGTCGCCCTTAGCCCGCCTCGGTCCACCTCGTCGTCTCCCATCCGAATCCACATCCGCCTCGACCTCTCTCGTTTGGATCTAGGCCAGCCAAGCTATCTCCCGAGCCAGCTGCCATGGGTCAAGCGTAGATTAGTATTTGCCAGGTCAGTCTAGTGATTGGACTGGAAGTGGTCTAGTGGTGAAGATGTGAAGTAGAAGTGGTGTACTAATTCGTATTTGCCTATTTGGTAGAAGTGATTGGTCAAGAAACTTCTGGGTTTTTTTTTTTTTTTGCACATGGCTAATCAAAGCACGGGATGCTATTAAAGATGGTGCAAAGAACATGGTAGCATCTAACCATCTCGATGAGTTTGCATTGAATGACTTTAAAGAGATGAGAGATTTGAAACTTTGAGAGACGACAGAGTTCTATATCTTTTGTGCTACATTTACATTGCTATTTTGATTTCCTAATATCCTAGAGTAACTTTTGAGCTACATTTACATTGTCATTCGCCAATATAATTTCCTAATATCCTAGACTATGATGTGTATGGCGTCGCCACGCCGCGCGCCATAACTGCTATAAAGGTGTAAAGGTGGTGGGTCGTCACGTCTCGCCGCACCGCCATAATAATGATGAATTTAACCATATTCATCTATGAGTTAATCTCCACATGTAAAATAAATTTGTTCACAAACTTCATCTTTCTTCTTGCCGAGCACTCTACTTCTCTCATTGTTGTCGAGGTAGTAATTATGTGTTATACTAGTAGTGTCTAGTAAGCTAGCTTTTTCACTTAGGGTTTGCCTCAAGTTGCCATTAGAACTACCGTCTACTAGGAAGTAAGAACAGTTTGTGATTGCCACAACTGACTTTAGAAGCCCATTGTCAAGATTGAAGCGCTTCCATCAAATCCTCATAGCCGAGGACAGAAGTCAACATCTTCGAGGGACGTAACCAGCAGTTTCCATTAACCTCGAGCTATTTTCATTTTTCACCTCCAAGCATCCATGGAGCAAAGGATTGCCCTTAATCAAAATTGTAATGCAGTTCCACAAGTCGTAACTAAAGCTAAGCCTTTCTACATTGCATCAGTTGAGGTTTAACTTTTGTGTACCGCATGGTAGCCATTCGACATCACTCTTATCAAAACTATACCCCAATTAGCAAAATCAACAGTACTTATATGTAATTTTCATGTCTGTGCATGACCTTTTTGGAAAATATTGGACATATGCACTAAAAAATCTCATAAAATAATTCCAGACCCAAATGCTTTACAAAAGAATATCTAGGCAGACAATAGAGCACGAAAAGGTAGGTGGGCAAGGAAGCAACATTGGCTAATGTTGAAGAAGATATTCGCTCCAGTCTGAATTGCAGTTCATGAGCTACTTAGCAACTGCTTGTTGTTCAAATGAGCTCGTCCAACACAAACTTAAATCCTCCTTCATAGTTTCATAGGCTACAAGTCACTTAGCTCTGACATGAAACTAGTTTATTTTCATATTAGTTCGTCTTTTTTCCTTCCATATATATTCCATATGTTAGAAAAAGAGAAATTTTGCAAAACGTCATCCCATCCCAAAGCATTTTTGAGTAGAGAAATATCATTACCATCAGGTTTTCTGTTAAATCCCAATGGAACTGTGTTTTAGGGAGATATATTCCATATGTTCGAAAAAGAGAAATTTTGCTAAATGCCATCCCATCCCAAAGCATATTTGAGTTCAGTAATATCATTGCCGTCAGGTTGGAGCTATGTTTTAGGGAGAGAAAAAATTCTGAAATGACTCAATTACACTTGCCCTTTTTGTGCTATCTCAAGGTAGAACACACTCATACCTAATCCGACTACTTGTAAACCTAACCCAACGCATAGATTCCATGCATCGCCTCAACGCCATTTGCCGCCGCATAGATGCCACCCTCCTCCGCCAAGCCCCCCAACACCCACTGCCTCCAAGCCCCCACCTAGTTGCGCCGCCACTCGACACCGAGCCACCTGTAGCCTCTCCCTAGGCACAACTCACAACTATTTATTTGACTGGCTCGGTTGTCCTTGGATTGGTTATTGTGCAAGGAACATGTCTCACAGCACTGATCAAGCTACTAACGGATCTGTAGCTGATTAAGAGATGATTGTATACTTCTTCTAGCGTTTAATCAACCTTTGTTGGTTCGTCTGTTTTGTCTTCTCTTATGAGCAAGCGTGCATCTCTAGATATATGCGACTACATGGTTGGTTGACTCGGTTCAGATCAGAGTCTAAGGACTTGTTAATTAACTCTGATTAAATTTTTTAACTTCACATAAGTGTAGTTTGTTAGTCATGTCTTAATATTGTGCTTGATTCGTCTACAACAGCATAGCTCAGTCGAACTCTTATACTTAATCAAATGGTTCTTGAACTGCATCCTGATCGTTCTGTCATCTTATAACCTCCCTCCGAATCAAGCATTGGGCCAATGAACAGTGTTTTGGTGATTGCTCTAGTTACATTATGTGTCTACTTAATTTTGTTGCACTTGCAAGTTTGGTGTTTAGACCCACGATATATCAACAAAAGAGCTTAGACAGTATAAAATGTTAAAAGATGTAGGCAAGCAAAGGTTGGCCAGCCCAGCCCAGCCCCAGCCAAGCCTACTCTGCCCTAGAACACTGCCCATTTCAACCCTCCCCCCCCCCCTTCCCTTAATGCCTCCAACATACAGCTCGTAGTCGTGTTGTGATGCAAGGCAATGGTGAAAATCAATGCAATAGATATGGGGTGATGGCGACCACTGCAACCACCGTAATAGGGACACATCTTGTGATGGCAGCACCATGGTGAACCTGATCTAGTGGAGAGCGGTGGAGGTGGCGGCGTCCCTCCCTCATTCCATGATCCTTCTATTGGTTTCCTTTCCTCATTTGATTTGAGTTCTCTAGTTGCTACCCCCGACAAACCATAGTGAGCACTAGCACTAGCGCAAATCAAATCTTGGCACCTCCAGATGCTCCTCATTTTTGGTTCGCCAAGGTCCTACATACCGCCTCCCATATCTAAGCGATCTGAGTTGCACGCAAACCGAATCTCGCGTGATTTGAATCGTGGTATGCAGCTTATAGGCTTGATTCTGGTAACCAAAACCTTTGGATCTCTATCTTAAAATCTTACAGCTCATTAAAAGAAACTAAATTTGATCATGCTTGCTTCTAGTAAGTTGCGGAGGATGTGTTTGATAAAAAATTGTTAACTAGCATAGAATGAAGGGGACATAAAACATTTTCCAAGCTACTCCCTCCAGTAATATATACATGACGTTTTTACTTTTCATAGTATTCAACATGCAACTTTGACTACTATTTTCTATTACAATAGGAAAAAATCTACAAACCTCCTGAACTATTGACTAGTGTATATTTAAAACCCCGAACTATAAAACCAGGTATTTAGCACCCTCATCTTTTCAATACCGTTTAATTAACCACCTAAGTTGGTTTTCTAGGGTGGTTTCACCCACACCAGCACCCGGGCCCGCTTGTCAGTGCCTGAACACGCGAGCTGCTTCTCGTTCTTTCTGTTTGGGCGCGCTAAGTTTTTGCTCCACGTCGCTGGCGCCCAGTGCCGAGTCAGAGTTCCAGCCCTCTTGGCCGTGAACCCATCCAAATGCATGGGAGAGATCGGCCTTATCCTCATCCCGACCTCCTTTCACCGCTGTGCACCGAGGTGAGCCCGCGTCGCGCTGCCCCTGCTCTGGCCGCCGCTCACGGTCACCAGCACATTGGGCCGCTCCCTGCACCAGTCTGTGCTCCGATCTAGCGTCTCCCTAGTGCCTAGAAGCTCCAGTCAGAGCCAATCGGCCCAGGGAGCTTCAGCCTTCTCCCTCCTCTCCGGCGGCCGAACATCAATGGCGTCACCGCTCACCGGGTTCCCAAGCCCTAGAAGCCGATCGGAGCCGCTCATCAATGACTCTCTCTCTCTCTATATATATATATATATATATATGTGCAAAATACCCGAGCTCAAGATTCCATGGTTTGCCTGATCGAGATCGAGCATCATCGGCCGTCCATCGCCTTCTTCAACCTCCAGCTACCCCTGCCTGTCGCCCTCTCACCCGCCCGTGCACGCAGTCTACTAGACCTGAGCCTCTGGCTCGCGCGCACTGGCGCATGCGTCGTGCACTCTGTCCACCGCCCCCGGCCTCTTTTTCCACACGCGTTCCGCCACCAAATGAGCTCGGATCCGTGGAAAATCCTCCCTCCATGGTGAACCGCCTGTCGATTCCTTTCGCCCCTAGCTCCATCTCCCTTCTGCACAACTCCTTGACCCATTCTTGGCATGGATCCACAGTTGGACGAGGCTCAATCAGAGTTTCCCTCCCCACTGGTCACCATTGGCGCCGAACACCTCAACGTCGACCGGTGGCTCTGGACCATTTCCGCCCATGCTACAGTTGTGAAGAGATCCGTCGTGGCCCCAGTAAGCTAGAGTGCAGGCCCACTTGGCCTTGTTGCGTCGTCAGCTTGGACTTCCCTGGAGCCGAGCGCCATCGCGCCTTCGAGCCCGCCGCCGACCGAGCCCTAGTCGCGCCCAGCTCCAGCAGAGCCTGTGGAAGAGGTCACCTTCGTGCCCTGCAGCTTGTCGTGCCGCTCACCAGGCACGTCGGTGATCGACGGAGGAGGTCAAGGGAGCTCCGAGGATCGATGGAGCAACTCACCATCGCCTGTCGTCTTGGAGGTCAGCCAACCGTTGGGAAGGTCTCAGGGGCCATCAGCAGGGCCATATCCTGGGTCGTTGTGCGCACTATGGTGCTACTTGCGCCGGCCTTCGCTCCACCGTTCGTGTTTCCCTGCCTCACGCCGCTGAGAGCTAAGACAGAATGAGCGACTAAGAGAGACACGTGCAA
Organism: Phragmites australis; assembly: GCF_958298935.1. Taxonomy (NCBI): domain Eukaryota; kingdom Viridiplantae; phylum Streptophyta; class Magnoliopsida; order Poales; family Poaceae; genus Phragmites; species Phragmites australis. Next base: position 16,492,129 of record NC_084931.1, read on the forward strand.
AACCAACTTAGGGGGTTAAGTAAACGGTTTTGCAAAGTTTAAGATTCACGATACCTGATTTTGTAGTTTGGGATTTTAAGTATACACCAGTCGATAGTTCAAGGGGTTATGTAGACTTTTTCCATTAGAATATAGTTATAATATCTAATGAAAATATAATATTATGAAAATATTTTTCAAGACAAATCTACACGTATGATTTTTATGTTTCCAAACTAAAAATTTTGGAAGCTATTGACAATCAAAGTTTTAAAATTTGACCGTCTCTTGGTCAAAACGTCAAGTATTTATGACCGAATGGAGTACTTTTTAAAGCACAAATACATATAGCAAATTACACAATCTATGTGCCCCGGTTCAAGCTTAAATTCAACCTTTTCAATATACTCGCAAATTAGCGCTCATGTGGACCAAAGAAGAAATCTACTTGGCAGGGCCAGGAGCCCACTGTGGCATAAGCCAGATGCACACACCGAACTTTAGCGCAAGGAAGGCATTAGCTGAGTTTGTTTATTTGTTACCAACAAGATTTATTAGTTAGATCTAAGATTCGGTTGGTTCAAGATTATTAGGCAGCCCAATATACACTGCTTCGTTAAGAATCAATAAAGAATAAGCCATCCCTCAAAGATTTACCGGGTCAGAGCCTCGTTGTTGGGGGAAATAGGTTCTGCCAAGCGCACAAGGGAGAACAAGCTTGCTACCCCATCCGCTTTCACCCTGAAACCCACTCTCTTTTGTACACCACTTACCTTACACAAAGCATGTAACAAGGTTATAGCTTGCTAAGCCTCAGCTTACAAGTATACACTCAGTATCAACACAGGAAGAATTTAGGCTCACACTATACTTGCATCAACCTAACATGAGCACAAGGATTGTTACCGACACAAAGCTTTCAAAATTTATCTAGATAAAAGTAAGGGTTCCAAACGTAGAATCCAGTAAGACATGATAACACAAGGCTGATAGAATAACGGAGTATGAATAGACTGCAGAGTGCCCTTTCTGTGTAAACATTACAGATTAACTAAATATAGTATGTTAGATATTCTATATCAATATCATTCCCACACTCTATGTTCTTCCTAAATTGTGAAGAACAACAAACAAGTGATGCAGACAATAATCCAGAGGTGGCAATGGTAGTTGAGTGATTAGTCGTACTGTTGCGCTTGGATGTGCTGGGACTGGGAATATTAGGATAGTCGCAAAACCCTTGGTTAAACCAAATAGCAGGAAGCCTTCAGTACATGCCTAAAATTCCACCCTCAGATCTCCGCGCATCCTTGCGATCCAGGGTATGCGCAGCTCCGGGACGAAGGGGGGGGATGCTTTCTGGTTTTTGAATGCGGGAAGTAAAAGAAAAGGCGGCATTGCGGGGTGTATCAGTACCGTGCTGCGGCGGCGCTCGGCGGCGATGGCGAAGCCGAAAGCGGTCAGGCAGAGGGCGATCACCAGAATGTGCACGAGTATGGAGCTCCTCCCCGTCTCCGCCATCACCGTCCTTCTCTAGTTTCCCCTCCTCTCCTAGGTCTGGGGTGGCACTTGCTCTCGCTTCGGTTTGCTGTGGTCGCTGAGGACGAGGGGAGCGGCTGGGATGGGGAAAGCATGCGAAGCGAGATTGAGAAGAGGACCCGCCACTGCGCAGTGGGCCCACGCCGGTCACCGGCAGTGAATAAAGAAAATGAAATGCGAGAGAATTCGTGGGGTGGGAATCGAGGAAGCGAATAAAGACAGACACAAGTCGGGCAGAGCCCATCTTCTACGGTTGCCACTTCTTTTCTCTGCCTGTGGCGCGCAGTTGGTCCAAAAGCTCTATGGATTCGTAATGCCTATTCTTTTCTAAGCTAAGCTAAACCGCTACTAAAGCAATCTCTGTTGCAACCTCTTCCTCGTGGATGACTGGAATTAAACCGTCTAAATGTGTCGCAACTTTATCATATTTTTCCAATCGGGGCTCCATCTTTTCCGGCTTATGACATGGAGAAAGAGGCTCCTCGTCATGCTATTAGCACTGACAGCATCCTCACAACTTGCAATCCCTTGTAACATCTAACATCACTTGCCTCATCTTGACGAGGGAGCCTAGTTCTACTCGTGATTGAGAAATAAATTTGCTCGCTCGCTCGCTTTAGCAAAGGAAATTTTGAAAAACACGCCCTGTGGCAGCCTCACTAAGGATTTTTTTCTTGCCTGGCTAGGTGAGGGGAGCGCCACGTAGGAATTCAAACGATGCGTTTCTATCCTATCAGCTAATTACTTAGAGCCTTCTTTCTGTACTATGCATGAGGATTAGGAAGTTTATTGCCTTAATGGAATGATAGGAAAAAACAATTCAAATAACTTCGATGTCAAATATGATAATTTGACAAACAAGAACAAGAATATGGCGATGATGATGTAGTTCAATGTCTCTAGATAGTGTCGTCAGACCTTTAGAGCAAACACCACGGTAGCCAAATCTATATTGTGAGTAGGGTAATTTTGCTAATGCTTCTTCAATTATCTTGATGCATAAGCTATCACATTTCCATCTTGCATGAGTACACACCCCAAACCCACACAAGATGCATCAGAATAAAAAGGCTACGCGCTCCCTGGATCAGCAAGAGTAAGAATAGGAGCCGACACTACCTTTTCTTTCAAAATGCAGCTGTGCTCGAAATCATTAGTCCACTAGAACTTCACTCCTTTATGTGTGAGTTGAGAGAAAGGCTTGATGATAATAGAGAAATCCTTCAGGAAGTGCTTGTAATAACCAGCTAAATCCAGAAAACTTCTCACCTCCTCGACATTCATCGGTTGCATCCACTCCACTACTATAGAGATCTTGCTCGGGTAAATTAAGATTCCATGTTCATCAATCACATAACCCAAGAAGCCCACTTCTGAAATCCAAAATGCACTTCTTCAGTTTAGCGTAGAATTGACTCTCCCTTATCTGTCCAACACAAGCTTCAAATGTCTCTCATATAATTAAACTCATAGCGACTATACTTAGTGGAGAATGATGTCTTTTCAATGTCTTGCTCCCGCACGAGAATTTGATTTTACCCAAAGTAGAGATCAATCTTGGAAAACATTGCGGCTCCTCTCAATTGATCAAATACATCCTCAATGCATGGCAATGGAAATCTATTATTGATGGTCACTTGATTAAGAAACCAATAGGCTACGCACATATGCCAACTCCTATCCTTTTTTGGTGTGAAGAGGTAAGGAGCTCCCAATGGTGACACACTACGTCGAATAAGCCCTTTGGACAACAAATGATCAAGTTGCTTCTTCAATTCTTCATGGAATGGACGAGATAAACTGTATGGCGCCAAAGAGACAGGTCGCGTACTAGGAAGAAGATCAATTCAAAACTCCACAATACGCTTTGGAGGCATACTCGAAAGCTAGGCAAGGAACACATCTGAGTAATATAGCACAGTCAGAATCTTCTCAGTCCTTAGAGTTGTACTTGTCTTTTCTATAAGGGCCAAAAGCAACCCGAACTTTGCTGCATGTCGGCCAGGGAATAAGCAGGCCAACACAAAGAGAGAATGTAGAGGCGCGCTTCCTTGAAAGACCATCTCCCCTCTAAATGGAGCTTGCAATGTAATTATCTTCCAAAAGAAATGACAAGTCGCGTACTAGGAAGAAGATCAATTCAAAACTCCACAATACGCTTTGGAGGCAGACTCGAAAGCTAGGCAAGGAACACATCTGAGTAATATAGCACAGTCAGAATCTTCTCATTCCTTAGAGTTGTACTTGTCTTTTCTATAATGGACAAAAGCAACCCAAACTTTGCTGCATGTCAGCCAGGGAATATGCAGGCCAACACAAAGAGAGAATGTAGAGGCACACTTCCTTGAAAGACCATCTCCCCTCTAAATGGAGCTTGCAATGTAATTATCTTCCAAAAGAAATAAATCACAGCTTCATACCAATGTAACTAGATGATGCCAAGAATAACATCAAAAGGTTCTAGCTTGATGACCAACAGGTTAGCAATGAAGTCATCATCATCTATTTTGATGAGACAACCAAGACATGCTAAAGAGCCTAAGACCCCCCGGTGAATTAATAGTGACAGATTGAGAATTTTTCATCATGCTCAGCTTTGCTCTCCTAGCAGAGTATAAGGATATGAACAAAAAAGTAGCTCTAGAATTGATAAGAACAATCGCATCATGAGAATCCACAAGTACCTGTCACCATATCAGGATGGCCCATAGACTCAACAGTAGACAAGGTATAGACTCCAGGTGGTGTTCATGTAGGAGCCCTAACATCCTGCTATGGGAGAACAGGAGTTGAAGGAGGGGAACCAAACTAGGGTGTAACAGATGGTGCAGGAAGCTCGTAGTAACCAATAGGTGGAACTCCAAGTAGGAGGTAACTATGGGGCAGGAAGTGCCTACGAAGGAAGGTGCGACATGTGAACACGTACCATCATCTGAACAGATTCCATGGAAGAAGTACATGCCGATGAAATAGGTACTTGGCTCCCATTTGATGATGCAATTAGGGTTTTTCCTTTAAACCAGAGCCTTGTGGCCTGCCTGGCAGCGATGGCGATAGTCACCCATTGAAGAGCACCCAGAAGCACGATGGCATTCACCACACTTGTACCCTAGCCTGTAATAAGATGAAGTGGTGGAAGTCAAAGAGACCTGCTGAATTGCTTTGTCTTGGATGACTAAGGGTATTGACATATCTTGAATCGCTTGGAAGTAGATCGCTGAATAGACACACCCACCTCGCTGAAACTCCTTTTCTAACTCTCACAAGTAGCACCAAGAACACCATTAGTACTCCTAGTAACCTGTGGACCCTTTGGGAGTCCTTCTCTAACTCTATACCCTTGGCCTGCTACACCATTGAACTAAAGTCAGGGACCAGGTTAGCTACAATGACCACCCAATATTCATTATTGAGTCCTTGACGAGGCATCTTGGCCTTCTCCATGTCATTTTCAACAACTGATGGTACGAAGCGAATTAGATTGTTGAAACCCACACCATACTCTGCACCAGTCAGGTTTACCTAGGTATAGTTATGACGCCTCTCAGTGATGCACAACCAGTCTATTGCTTCGGTTTGCATGCGTGAATCACCAAACATATCTGGTCTCATCCTTTGCCACTCACGATAGCATTGTGCTACCTATGAGGACCTTGGGATAGCACTGGTAGCTCCACCAGCAGTAGCTCGAAGCCTATGGGTTGACGAATTACCCAAGGTTTTATGGTCCCTCCGCACCACTGTCACGCGGAACACCAAGTTCACACCCTTCCGCCTCCTATACGGAGATGAAGCCATGACCCCCACCGAGGTCAAGGCCTGGTCACTCAGGGTACAACTCCCACAAACTGGCGGAGAAAGGGAGCTCTCCCTCGACCTTACCGAGGGCATGCGGCTCCACGCCATTCAGAACCTAGATCACTACATTCAGAAAAATAACGCTTGGTACGATCAAAGGGTTACGACGTGAAACTTCAAACCCGGCGAACTCGTGCTTCGACGCGCCCTAAACCCGGAAAAGCTACGCAACAAATGGGAAGGCCCGTACCTGGTCCTCGAGTCTAATAGACCCGGCTCCTACCGACTGGCCGATGCAGAGGGCACCCCCTTTGAACACAGTTGGAACGAAGAGACCCTCTGCAAGTATTATGTATAAAGAACCCCAACCTTCCTAAAAAACAAAAAAAAACAGCATCTCAGAGGCATAAGCCTCCGTGCTGGATAGGCATTCCATCTGCTATCTTTAAGGTCTCGCCAACCTACGTGGCGGATAGGCAAAGACCGCTCCAGCATCTTGAAGGCATAAGCCTCCGTGCTGGACAGGCATTCCGTTCGCCTTCTTTAAGGTCTCGCTAACCTACGTGGTGAATAGACAAAGTTCGCTCCAACATCTTGAAGGCATAAGCCTCTATGTTGGACAGGCACTCCATCCGCCATCTTTAAGGTCTAGCTAACCTACATGGCAGATAGGCAAAGACCGCTCCAGCATCTTGAAGGCATAAGCCTCTGTGCTGGACAGGCATTTCGTCCGTCATTTGGCCTAGCAAACCTAAAATGTCAGATAGGCAAAGACCGCTCTGGTATGTTGAAGGTAGTGCCTTCATACCGGACAGGCATAACACCCCCCGTCATTTCTAAAGCCAGGCCGCCCTAGGCATGGCGAGGGGATAAAAACACCAACAAAATTGAGTCTATCACCCGACCCTTCCGATGCCCCTCGAAGTTTCGCACCCCGTGGCCGCCAGACAACCACAGGATGCAAAGGGGCTAGGACAAGGGGCACAGGAGAAACGTCAGCGCAATCAATCATACAAAAATCTTTTTATACAGTTAACCATTGTACATCGAATTTATGCCCAGCAAACTGGCTAGCCTACTACGCCCCCCTATACCACTACGGGAAGACGAGGGTGCCCGACCGCCATGCCTCCCGGACACACCACGGGACCTGGAGAGTCGTCCACGACAACTACGCACGGGAGGCCGACGTGAACCCCCTCTGCCAAAGGGGCTGCTGCCCGAAACAAAGACTCGACCCCAGGAAGATGAAAAATCCGCGGGGAAGGGATACAAGTCGAAGACCGAGAAGTCCAGCTCCTCCCCCTGCCCCACCGACCAGGCCTCCACAGCCTGCGCCTCCTCTACCTTCACCTCACCCAAGGTAGACTCGAGAATTTCCAAAGGCACCCTTCCATCAGAGCCCTGGAGAAGGATGAAGCGTCGTAAGAAGCGTGAGTCGGTAACCTCCTGGGCCGTTCGGGCCGCACACCAGTCATCTCTTGCAATAAAGCATACATCCGGAATGGACACCGGGGGATCCTCCGGCTCGACCTTAACCAAAACGTTGGCAGCCACCTGCGGGTCAACACGCCCATCAGAATCGTGAGGCATAACAAAGTGACTCCGCCGACGAATGAACGGAGTAGCCCCCAACGCACCAGACGCACTCGATCCCTCCCCGGAGGCACTATCTAAGGTATGGACGAGGCCTCCTCCAGCCTCGGGCCACCGTACTTATACACGTAGAGCAGACTCCGGTTAAAACTCAAAGGCTCAAATGTCCTAGAAACAACACAGGTAAAACACAGGAAGACAGGCGTGGTTTCCATCAAATAAAGGAAAGATTATATACATAAAGCAGAAGGAGACGGTCAACATACTAGAACTCTCCCCCACCCCCCCCCCCCCCCCCCCCCCCCCGCCTGGGAAAGAAAAGAAAACAAAGACAGCCGCGATGGAGCTACACCTCTGGGGCATCCACGCTTGGCTCCAGAGGGGCAACAATGCCAGACAAAGCTCCCCCAGAGGGCCGCGAAGCACTTGTAGACTCCGTGTGAAGCACCAGGCCTCCCAACGAAGAACTCGGGTGAAGACCCCTCGAGGCACCCGGAGCCCCCTGATCTGCCATGAAGCGCAATGTCACGTTTTGGCCATGTTTCTCCCATACGCCGCGACGGAAGCTCTCCAAGGCTGCGCCAATCTCCACCGAAGGTGCCTCTGGCTGGAAGGCCTCGACCATGGAGTCCGGCACCTACCGCTCCAGTGCTTCAAAGGGACAAACCCTCACCTGCTGCAGCAGGGTCAACTGAAGTGCAGCAGCCACATGAGCGCTGGACCTCGCATAGGCCTCTGCGGCCCTAACCATAACCTTTGCAGCAGATCAAAGCTACAAGAGCGGCATGACCGATGCCTCCGAGTCAAAGGGTAGTGGCGGACATCGGGCCCCTAGGCCGCTCAAGGCATCAGAGGTAATCCGGGGCACCTCCAACGCTAGCGCATTAACTGCTGGCACTCCGAACGCAGTGCGCCCTCCGATGCCCGAACCTCCTCCAGCTCTCGCCGCATATTTATCACCACCCCCCGAAGGGTATCAGCATCACTCTTGGCAGACACACGAGCCGCGTTGGCTGCATCGGCAACCTCCTTTGCCTCCTGGAGGTCTTCGGCAGCCTTCCGAGCCTCAGCCTCCATACGCTCATGAAGCACCATCTCCTCATGAAGACGGACCTTCGTGGACACCGCTCGTTTTCGGGCCTCTTCCAAAGCCTAGCGTCCGCCGCCTCCCAGCGCCCTCATCAAAATTAGTTTCTGCAAGGCACCACAAAAAAGATGGAAAAAGACAAGATAAGCTATCCAGGACCCAACACCGGACCCGGTGATCATAACTAACACTACCGACCTGAAGGGCCGCTGCCGCCAATCGCGCCTCCAACTCCTCCAGGGGACGCTGGGCCAACACTCTCTCGACCTCCCCACTCCGAAGCAGAGATGAGGCCGTAGCGAAAGCCCTTGACACCTCCGGGCATGGCACGAAGTCATCCGGGGTTAGGATCCCGAGGCCAGGGCCCCCCTCAACTACTCCGAAGGGACTCCCAGCGGAGGGCATAACGCCTCGGGCACTGGCCACCGCGGGCGGGCCACCAGCTAACTCCAAGCCCCGCGGGAACGAAGCCACGTCCCCCAAGACGGCCCTCGGAGAACCCTCCAGAGGAGTCCGCGATCTCCGCTAGGCCTCCGAGGCCCCAAGGGGTGGAGTCAAGGTCGCATCCACCTCGAAGGTCACTACAACAAAAAAGAAATATGAATTAAGATCCCAATGCACGACCAAAAGGGTATAAGTAACAAAGCTAGCCACACCTGGTTCCCCCGAACCTCTTACAAGAGGACCCGTAGCATCCTCAGCATCCGAGTCGACAAGACCGAAGTCGAAGTCCACGGAGTCCACGGAAGTCCACGGAGACCATCTTTTGGGCCGTTGGGCCATGTAATGAGTTGGAGTCCATTAGGGACGCATCCAGGGGTCCTTGGCTGACCCTAGTCTTTTATATACAGTAGCCGTCACCCTAATTAGGGTTGGGTTTTGCTTAGATATTGATCTACACACAGTTATGAGATTTTCGCTCTTGTTCCGGACCGACTAGGCAGCCGCAAGTGTTTGTGGAACCCCAACTTCGAGTGCTTGAATTCTATTCGTAATATTTCAGATTGCATCTTCTACGTTCTTACTTGTGTTCTCGGTACGCTTGCAGGGATTGAGCCTTCTTGGCGAGGTCAACTGCGCGACACGGTTGATAACCATCAGAGCTGTGGTGTAGTGATTGCAAGGGAGATGATCTGTTCGGGTCGAAGCCTTTGGATCATCAACGTCGAGTTCTCCACCCACCGACTTATCGCTACCTATCGGAAGATCAGGCCAACATTACTCATCAACTGGTATCAGATTTTCAGGTTGCCCGTTAGGTAATTTCGTTTTCCCCTTTAGATTAGTCTATTTTTCATTACCTAGAGTCCAGAAAAAGCCAAAAAATTCCGTCAATTTTCGCTGCCCTAGAACCCTTTGTGCATTTGCAATTTTTGTTTTCAGTTGCGCGTTGTTGAGTTTGTGTCCGTGGTCGAGTCTTGTTGCTGGTTTTAGAGTCGTGTTCTTGGTCTTTAGTCAACGTTCCGTGCTATTTTGATCACGCCGCTATCCCATTGCCACCATCCCCACCAACAAGTCGAGCCACCACATTACTCGATTTGCCACCGCGAGCCGCCTTATGTTGCTTTCCGCCACGCCAACCCTAGATAGGTCGCAAGCCTCCTTGTATCAATTGCCCTGCCACCGTTGCCCTCCTTGTTCATCTCGCGATCCTATTGCTTGCAATAGCTTAAAGAGGTCAATTTCTGCAAGAGGTGCTTTGAAAAAACCCTAACTTGACAGGGGTTCAGTAAAACGGCCATAACTTTCTCATACGGACTCGGAATCAGAGAAAAAAATTTTCACGGACATCTACAGAAAAAGTTACATCTGTTGCTCCCCAAATTCATTGGGTTCCGCCGAAATTTTTTTCCCAAATTCGGCTCGGAAAATTGAGTATTCGGGCCGCGAAGTTTCCGCACGCTTTTCAGAGAACATGCTTGATTTTCTATAGGCCACATCTTGCATCCGTTTGAGCTGAAAATTTCTGTGGTTGTTGCTTGTGTGCTCCTAGTTCAGAAAAAAATATCAGAAAAATACAAAAAAAAAATCGTGATTCCTACTAGTGCTAAAAGACAAAAAAGAGGAGCACATAGAGAACACTCAGATCATTGTGCTATTTGCTGTGTTTTTCTCTGTTCATCCTTTTTACCTTTGTTTCAGCTATTGTGCTAGGATTAGGGACACATGATAGACCAGCAACTGTGATTCATACTTTGGACACTTATTTAGCTTTGCTCTTCTGATTACAGTTATTGCTAATCCTTGCTACCATATTGTGCCTTCCAAGCTCCACCTCCTTTGATCTGAATAGATTCTCTCTTGCAATCATCCCACGCTTCCAGACTTGTCACCGGTTGTTCCTCCTTGCTGCGTTGGTAAGAACATTTGTAAGAGCGTGGTAAGACGCTTGAGTGTGTGTTGATAGGGATAATATTGTGTTGTCCTTTGTTTTCTACTAACCATGTCAGGTGATGGCTCTTCGTCGGATTTTAAGGATTGTGTGTCCAAGGAAGAACTCAACAAAGCCTTGCAGGATCATACTAGGCTATTGACAGACATTAGAACAAGCATTGCTAACCTCGTCACGCGAGTCAATGACCTTGAGTTGCGACAGCCACCACATGATGATGACCATTCACATGATGATGATGATGATACTAATAATGGTGACCAAGAAGATGGTGAGGTTTTTGTTGGGCAAGATGCGCGTGCTGAGCAACGTCCTCGTGCTGAACAATTACGTCGTGACCAACAACAACGTCGTCAAGGTAATGGAGGTAATAATGTTACTCGCAACGGTCGCGATGATCCTTATTCTAAGATTAAGTTTTCAATGCCTCCTTTTGATGGTGCATATGATGCTGATGCTTATTTGAATTGGGAAATGACGGTTGATCAAAAGTATAGTTCTCATATGGTTCCTAAAATGCATAGAGTTAGACTAGCCACTTGTGAGTTCACGAATTATACTATTATTTGGTGGAATGGTCTAGTTTCTAGTGGCTTAGAACCTGAATCATGGCCTAGACTAAAACGTGCCATGCGCAATAGATTTATTCCTCCTGATTATACACGTGAATTGAAAAAGAAATTGCAGCGCTTAAATCAAGGTTCTAAATTTGTGCATGATTACTATCAAGAGCTTCAAATTGCTATGCTTCGTTGTAGTATACAAGAGGATGATGAGGATACCATGATTCATTTTTACTCCGGGTTGAGACGTGAAATTCAGGACCTTGTTGATTATAAAGATTACAATACTACCAATAGGTTGTTCCATTTTGCTATCTTGGCAGAAAAAGAACTGCAGGGTCGACAATAGGTGCAGAAATTACGGAACAATTTTGGGAGTACATCTACTTCACGAGTACCACCGGGACAAGCAACAACATTCCCTTCTACATCTACACGATCTGCTGCCCCCTCCTCCAACACTCGGGCGCGTTCAGCAGGAGCACCATAACCATCACGTGAGGTGAGTAAATCTACTGTTTCGCAGGATCCAATGCCACGCTCTTCTTCAGGTGCAGCTACCACGGGTCGTACAACAGGCATTGTGTGCCGTCGCTGCCAAGGTATTGGCCACGTCATGAAGGATTGCCCAAGCCAGCGAGCATACTCCGCAACAGCAGATGGTGGATATGTTAGTCATAGTGATGTCGAGGAAGAATATGCATTTGAAGCTAATCTTGCAGCCGATCATGACATGGATAGTGAGGGGGAGGAGATTAGTGGTACCGCTACCACGGAGAGTTATGCAGCACGCACCTTCATTGTGAAGCGAGTTTTGAGTTCTCAAATGGGGCAAGCGGAGCAGCTACAACGCCATAATCTGTTTCAGACATTCCTCATTGTCAAAGATGCACGTGTTCGTACCATAATTGATGGTGGGAGTTGCAACAACCTCTTGAGCTCCGATCTTGTGAAGAATCTTTCCTTGCCAACACGTGCACATCCTCATCCATACTACATTCAGTGGTTCAATAACAGCGGTAAGGTTAAGGTAACACAATCTGCGAGAGTACATTTTTCTATTGGTTCCTACCATGATTATGTTGATTTTGATGTAGTGCCTATGCAAGCATGTTCACTTTTGTTAGGCCGTCCTTGGGAATTTGATACCGATGCTACACACCATGGTAGAAGTAATAAATACTCTCTCATGCACAAGGGAAAGAAAATCTCTTTGCTTCCTTTGACACCTGCTGAAATTGTGCAATGTGATAAAGCTTTAGCTGAAAAAGAAAAGAAAGAATGTGTTTTGGAATCTGAAAATGAGCAAGTAGATCAATCTATTTTTCCACCTAAGAAAGAGAAGAACACACCTAGGCCCGAAGGCATTAAGTTAAAGGGTGGTGTTATGCTTGCTACTAAATCTGATCTTGCTGAAATTCAAGATAATGATACTTTGTGCTATGCTTTCGTATGCAAAGAGGTTTTATTTTCAATTGATGATATACCTAGCTCTTTGCCTGCTGCTGTCACTAACCTTTTGCAGGAGTATAAGGATGTCTTTCCAGCTGAGATACCCCCGGGGCTGCCACCATTGAGAGGGATAGAGCACCAAATAGATTTGATCCCGGGAGCGACTTTGCCAAACCGCGTGCATATAGGACCAATCCGGAGGAGACTAAGGAAATTCAGCGACAAGTCCAAGACCTTTTGGACCGTGGGTACGTACGAGAGAGCCTTAGTCCTTGTGTTGTTCCTGTTCTTTTGGTTCCTAAGAAATATGGTACATGGCGCATGTGTGTTGATTGTAGAGCCATTAATAATATCACAATAAGGTATCGTCACCCTATTCCTAGGCTAGACGACATGCTTGATGAGTTGAGTGGTTCTATTATTTTCACGAAGATTGACTTGCGTAGTGGTTACCACCAAATAAGAATGAAATTGGGAGATTAATGGAAAACTGCTTTCAAAACTAAGTTCGGTCTATATGAGTGGTTAGTGATGCCTTTTGGTTTAACTAATGCACCTAGCACTTTCATGAGATTGATGAATGAGGTTTTACGTGCTTTCATAGGAAGATTTGTGGTGGTGTACTTTGATGATATTTTGATCTATAGCAAGTCACATGAAGAACACATTGATCATCTACGTGCTGTTTTTACTGCTTTGAGAGAGGCACGTTTGTTTGCTAACCTTGACAAGTGCACCTTTTGCACGAATAGAGTTGCTTTTTTTGGCTATGTTGTTACTCCACAAGGAATTGAAGTGGATGAAGCTAAAATTGAAGCTATCAAGAGCTGGCCGACCCCTGGGACTATCACACAGGTGAGAAGCTTTCATGGCCTTGCAGGGTTCTATCGGCGTTTTGTGAGAGATTTCAGCACCATTGTTGCCCCACTCAATGAGTTGACAAAGAAGGGTGTTCCGTTCCAATGGGGACCAGCACAAGAACAAGCTTTTAATACGCTGAAAGATAAGCTTACGCATGCACCTATACTCCAACTTCCGGACTTTGGTAAGACTTTTGAGTTAGAATGTGATGCTAGCGGCATTGGAATTGGAGGAGTGCTACTACAAGGAGGTAAACCCGTTGCTTATTTTAGTGAGAAATTGAATGGGCCATCTCTTAATTATTCGACTTATGATAAGGAGTTGTATGCTTTAGTGCAAGTTTTAGAAATATGGCAACATTATCTTTGGCCCAAGGAGTTTATTATTCATTCTGATCATGAAGCTTTGAAACATATTAGAAGCCAAGCCAAACTGAACAAACGTCATGCTAAATGGGTTGAATTTATAAAGTCTTTTTCTTATATCATTAAACACAAGAAAGGTAAAGACAATGTCATTGCAGATGCGTTATCTAGACGTTATACCATGTTGTCCCAACTCGATCATAAGATTTTTGGTTTAGAAACAATTAAAGGATTATATGCTACTGATTTGGACTTTAAAGATGCTTTCGAACATTGTAAAGAAGGAAGACCTTGGAATAAATATGTGCTGAATGATGGATTACTATACCGTGCTAACAGGCTATGCATCCCAGCTAGCTCTATTCGCCTATTGTTCTTGCAGGAAGCGTATGGAGGTGGTTTGATGAGACATTTTGGAGTGAAGAAGACCGAGGATGTACTGGCTACTCACTTCTTTTGGCCTAAGATGAGGCGCGACGTCGAGCGCTACGTGGCACGCTGCACTACTTGCAATAAAGCTAAGTCTCGCTTGAACCCACATGGACTTTATATGCCTCTTTCTGTTCCTAGTGTGCCTTGGGAGGATATTTCTATGGATTTTGTTTTAGGATTGCCTAGGACCAAGAGGGGGAGGGATAGTATATTTGTCGTTGTGGATCGTTTTTCAAAAATGGCACATTTTATACCTTGTCACAAGAGCGATGATGCTACAAACATAGCTGATTTATTTTTCAGGGAAATCATTCGCTTGCATGGAGTGCCTAACACCATTTTTTCGGATCGTGATGCAAAATTTTTGAGCCACTTTTGGAGGACACTTTGGAATAAACTTGGGACAAAGCTGCTGTTTTCGACGACATGTCACCCTCAAACCGACGGACAAACGGAGGTTGTGAACCGCACATTATCCACCATGTTGCGGGCTGTTTTGAAGAAAAATTTGAGGATGTGGGAAGAGTGTCTACCCCATATTGAGTTCGCTTACAACAGATCAGTTCACTCCACCACCAAGATAAGTCCGTTTCAGGTAGTGTATGGTTTTAACCCCCGTGCCCCTATTTATTTACTTTCTTTACCAACATCTGAGAAATTAAATTTTGATGCTAAGACACGTGCTGATTTGATTCTGAAAATGCATGAGTTGACTAAGGAAAATATTGAAAAGATGAATGAGAAGTATAGAACTTATAGTAGCCAAGGTCGGAAACATATTACTTTTGAAATTTGTGATCTTGTGTGGTTACATTTGCGCAAAGATAGGTTTCCTGATTTGAGAAAGTCTAAATTGCCGCCTCGAGCTGATGGTCCTTTTAAAATTGTGGAAAAGATCAATAATAATGCATATAAGCTTGAGTTGCCTGCAGATTATGGGGTTAGTCCCACATTTAACATTTCAGATTTAAAGCCTTACTTGGGAGAAGAAGATGATATTGCGTCGAGGACGACTCCAATTTAAGAGGGGGAGGATGATGAGGACATCACTCTTTCAGATACACACACCGAGTATTCCTCCAACAATAGGTCCATTGACACGAGCTCGTGCACGTCAACTAAATCATGAGGTGAGCTCGTTCCTTAGTGTTCCTTTATATTTTGATGAGGATGGGATGCTACCGAATAATTGTGATGTATTGTTACTTAGGAACACGGGAGAAGAACAGCAAGGGCGCTCAAGCCAAGGTGGAGGTCCAATCCAGTTCGAGTCCGTTTCGGAGTCCAGGACCAGTCTGCACTAAAATCGTCGCCCAGGACGCATACGGACTCCGTTTTCGATGTTCTACACATGGTTGGAAAGCTAAGGAGATAAGCTTTCCAACGGAACTGGTCCCATGTCCAAATTCTTTCTGAGTCAACAGGAATCGTTGAAACAAATGGATATCCAGAATCTGTCAGGGTGCTGCGCCACCATCTTTTGGGCCGTTGGGCCATGTAACGAGTTAGAGTCCATTAGGGACGCGTCCAGGGGTCCTTGGCCGACCCTAGTCTTTTATATACAGTAGCCGTCACCCTAATTAGGGTTGGGTTTTGCTTAGATATTGATCTACACACAGTTATGAGATTTTCGCTCTTGTTCCGGACCGACTAGGCAGCCGCAAGTGTTTGTGGAACCCCAACTTCGAGTGTTTGAATTCTATTCGTAATATTTCAGATTGCATCTTCTACGTTCTTACTTGTGTTCTCGGTACGCTTGCAGGGATTGAGCCTTCTTGGCGAGGTCAACTGCGCGACACGGTTGATAACCATCAGAGCTGTGGTGTAGTGATTGCAAGGGAGACGATCTGTTCGGGTCGAAGCCTTTGGATCATCAACGTCGAGTTCTCCACCCATCGACTTATCGCTACCTATCAAAAGATCAGGCCAACATTACTCATCAACCCGCCACTCCCGCTCCGCGATAGTAGGGGGACCCAAGATCACCTCCGCGATCTCCCTCGCGCGCTCCAGCGGGAGACAGCTCTCTGAAAGAAAAAAGACGGCTCACATCGGCAGATCAAGAACCCAACTACAAAGGGAACTCACCAGCACTGACAGGCGGACCGGAATACACCTTCGGCCACTCTTCCGCACCTTGCTCAAAAACGTAGTTACAACCTGTTTGGAGGGGCCGGACACGCAACATGGTGAACTCCTCCACGAGGTCCCACATGCTCATCTTCTCGGCCACCCTCCGGAGAAGGGCCAGCCGCGAGGCGAACTGGTTGTCCATAATCCCCATCTCCGGCTCCGGAACATACGCGATATCCCGGTTCATGGAGCGAAGGGGCAATGCAGGGCCGACGTTGTAGTAGAACCACCGCTGCAACCAGCCGGTATACCACCGACCGTTGATGGCCTTCGGCGGGAAGGCATCGCGATACTACGGCCATATCTGGAAGTTGATACTCCCAAAACTGATGGGCCTCTTCATCCCCTTGACCTTGATCAACTTTGGCTGGCAGCTTGCAAAGTGGAGGGCCACGAAGAAATCCGCCCTCCCTTCACACCCCTCCACCCGCATGGCCCACTCAATTGTGGCTAGGCGGGCAATGGCGTTAGCGTGGAGCTGTGGGAGCTCCACGTAGAAGTGGCGGAGCACCTCTTCAAGCAACAGTACTGAAGGAAAACCCAGGCCCGCCTCGAAGAAGGTCTCAAACACCATGACCTCATGGGCCAGAGGCTTCGGGACCTCCTCACCCAGCGAAGGCCGAGCGACAGCTCGGGAGGGGATCTTCCCCTCCCTAACCATCCGGTCGAGCTCCTCGTCACCGATGATAGACAATCCCAGCGCGATGGTTTGCCAGGAGTGGATTTTGCTGGCGCGCCGGAGCTCCACTCCTGGCGGCGGCCCCATCAGTAATGTGGAAGTCGATGACACCTGAGGGTCCCCCACCGCGGCTACTCCAGCCATCTCCCCCGTCGCCCGAGTTTTGGCTTCACTCGGGGTACTCAGGTCGGCTATATGAACCGCAAGAGGATGGCGAAAGGCACTAAACTATGAGAGAGAGGGGAGTAGAGATCAAGAAACAACTCACGCAAGGCAAGAGGCGCTGGAGACAGGCAGATGAGAACGAGGAGTTGGCAAAAGGGTTGCTCTGGGCAATTCCCCTCCTGGTACAAATAGAGGGCAACCTGCCCCCTCCAGACGGTGGGCGCATGAGCCGTCCTTTTGCCTGCGAGGCCGAAATCATGGGGGAGCAAAACTGACTCCCCTGCCCCCCCCCCCCCCAAATGACAAGACAACACGCACTCATGCTCCCCACCAGATAAGGCAGGACTACACCTCTCCTCAGGGCGCATTCAATGCCCCCTGTCGCCAACATAATCCAACACGTTGTTCCGTCACCCAGGTCAAATTGTCCCAGGCAAGCCAAGCGATTCTCGAACCACGAGCCATCAACCACAAGCTAGGGACCGCTGGGGGCCCTGCTCCAAAGGAACCGTAGGCCCGACCGCTCCGCTGGCCACCCCCGCAAGGGGCTACTGTTGGGGGTCGTTATTAAGGACCCTCGACAGGCCCTTGGCTTAATTAGCTCAGCCTCCCAAAGGTTGAGCCTGTTCCCGTCTCCCGAAGCCCTGGCCTTCTGGAGCTCAGCCTCCCGAAGGTTCAGTCTCTGAGGCTTCGGCCTCCCGAAGCCTCCCTCTTCCGAAGCCTCGGTCCTCCGGAGCTCCGCCTTCCGAAGGCCCGATCCCTGAGGCTTCGGCCTCGGGCTGCCTAGGCTGGCTTCCTGGAGGTTACTGAGTGACGTATCAGTCCTCAGGAAAGATCTGCCAAAAGCAAGAACCAGTCGTACTTTGCCTGCGAGGAAGTGACCGTCATTTAATGCCTAGGCTAGTGGACGTCGCTCTGACACCCTAGTATGATGGTACCTATCTTGACACCCCTAGCGGTGCGACGCCAGGCCGCAATTGGCAACCGGCTCACCCCCTTCAGGGAGCAGGCACCACGATAATTACCACGGTGGATATTTATCTCCAACAGGATAGATGGTAGTCTTCCGGGATAAGGCTCAGTAATTTGGCCGGATCCCGGATTTTTTACATTATGATAACTTGTACGTCAAGCTACGCATAGCTCTATAAATAGGAGGCCATGATCCTCTGGACAGGGGGATGGACACAGAGCACGGGTCACAGCAAACCTGAGATTCTCACCCCAGATCGATCCATTTTCCTACCATCAATATACTCATGGTGTTTCTTCCTCTCAAACTTTGTCTCCAAACTTGAGTCTCCTCCTTAAAAGAAATTCTTCCCGTATTTACTAGAGCAAGACGAACTCTTGCTCCAACATATACTTAAGCATTTGTTTTTCAAATATCATGCAGCCACTTTTGGCTAAAAAATGGTAACAAGATCCTTCCCAAATGGTTATCGCATCTTTCGCTGCACCTTACTCGATCATATTTGTGCTTGACCTTGAGTAAGATATTTGGAGATTCACGTGCAGTATGCTCACTCCTAAGCCGAATACCTGCGATGTTTTGAAGCCTTCGAAAGGTGGATGCATTTCGCGGTCTAGACTCCAGACTGTACCAGCTGTGGCTTCGATGCATATACAGGAGTCAGGAATACGGTGATGTGGCGGCGGTGGCAGACGCGTGTTTGCTAACTTTGATCTTGCTGCGCGCCATTTGAAGTGTACTGAAGTGCAGATCATGCAACACGCGTTCTTTGCCCGATGTTACCGTAGTCAATGTATGTACTATTATAGCAGTCATGTGTCATCTTGCACTATAATTCAAGCTAAATTTTGGGTGCGTCAATTCTTCCTTCACTGTTTATATAGTTCCTATCAGCTGACATTATCCACGTCTAACTTCACTGCAAGGCTAATAATTTTGTGAGTTGAATAATTTTGGTCATGCCAACAGCTACCCTTGTTCAACAATAGTGAAGATGTAAAGAAGAAATTCTTGATCATTTGTAAATATGTTTGTATAAGTACATGCTTTCATTCTTTAGCATCATAGTTTAATCTCTTCGAGTGTGAAGTCAATATCGTGTGTCAAATTTAGGAACCGTCGCAATTCACAGGCATTGTAATAGTCCTTGTGTGTGTGTGTGTTTCAGGTGCATTGGTGCCGCTAACACTCTCGCTCTCTCTCGTTTCTCTCCCTCCCAGCCGAGAACAAGCGGCAGAAGAAGCTCCACCGCAGATCCATCCCTGAAGCCTACCACCGCCCTAGAGCTGCGAGAAGTTGCGTCGAGATCTCCTCTGCCAGTTCCCCCAAGCCTCTTCATCGTTTCTCCGACAAGAGCTTGTGCATGCCGCCTTCTTCCTCCACTCCAGCCACCATCACCACACCATCCACCTCTCTTCTGTGAGCCCTCCCCAACCTATACAGCACCACAGTGAGCTTGCCATGGTCCACTGGACCTCATGCGCCCCTCCTCTTCCTCCTTCCTACGGTAGCGTGCAACTGTCATAGCTCTACATGCCACCGTGGCCATGGCTGCTGCTGATCATGCTCTATAACTCCAATTCAGATGCATGCATGTTCACCATCGTTCGTGAGGTATATGGCTTTAATTTGAATCATGAGTATGTTAAGAGGAAACCCAGATGCCATAGACTCGTTTGAGTCGGTTAAGCACCGATCATTGATGTTGTTGACTTAAGTATTTTTTCGTACTTTCATGTATCTAAATATGGTAAGGATGAACCAAATATCTTATGTCACTATGATTATTTTGCTTGCATATCTATGGTGCAAGTGGTACGACTTGTAGAGGCTTCTAGGGATGTCCGAGAGTGGACCTAGGTAGCCTCCACACAGATAGTCGCCTGTTCAAACAATTGTGGCGTGTTTGAGAAATATTGTCACAGGTACCCTCTTGTGTAGCTTGACCGGTTGCATAAGCCATATAGTCTCATATCGTGTGGGTAAAGAAGTATTCCGTTGCAGGGTATAAAACTATTCGAATAGTCATGCTCTCGATCATAAGCATGCTTAATGTCTATTGGACATCATCGTAGAGTTTAAGTGGGTTTGTGGAATTGGATATGTGTGGGTTGTCATGAGGTGGTTATGATGTTGCTTATGTTGAGATGAATATGTGGTTATGTCAATTTACATTCATGTACTTACTGTCCATTGAGGTTGTGTCTTTTCTTTGATCAATGCTAATTATTTATGTCACTTTATCAATTAAAATGCTTTTTGTTTAGTCATTTAACCTTATGGCCTCCCTATGTTTAGCCATCCATTCTCTTTGGAGTCGGTACTAGTATATACCTTGATATGTAAATCTTACGAGTACCTTACATGTTGTTATCTTTAAGTTTTCGCAGATGAAGATGAGGCCGTGTTGGATTATTTTTACCTCATCGATGCTGGCGACAAACAAGAGTAGTGGTTGTTCACTTGTGCTAACCCTGGCAATGTCTTGTGGGCAATGACATCACTAGCCTTTTGCTCATTTTGTGAGTACTTCCGCTACGATATTGATATTAAAATGTTAGGATTAAACTTGTTGTATAACTTAAATGCCTAGCTCTATGTTAAGTCAAATTGAGAGCATGTTGCACTTATTGTAGTTCTCTTGTTTATATTTTAGAACCTAACACTTAAATATTTTGTGTTTGTAATATATTTGAAGACGTGTAATCTAAATTAAAGTTTGTACTATTTTATGCTTATAACGAGGACATGTATGTGAAACTACATGTGTGTGTTGATCTTAGGCATGTCTTGAGACACATACTAGGAACTACCAGAGTTGATCTTGTTTTAATCTAGAGGTGGCTACAAAGGGTGTCATATAGATATGTGTTAGCATGTGGCACATTCAATGTCGAGCATGTGCTAGTTCTCTATCTCTATGGACAGCCAACAAGAACTAGTGAGGAATACCAACTTTCTGATACCTCAGGAAAAAGAACCTTCCTAGTCACTCTTTACTTTTGAGCATTTACTTTCTAGCATTTGAGTTCTAAAATTTAAGCTTTCGCAACTTATTTTGTAAAATTCTCATGCTAAACTAGGAATGGAACTAGATTACAAAACTGTGTACGATAGATAAACACACTAGATAACTAAGCACATTTAGGATAAGATTATTTTAAGGACACGACTACAGCACGGCCGTGCATACTATAGTCAATTTATCTGCACATCCAGATTAGGAAAGGTTCCCCCGTGCTTTTCCCTTTTTGGCCAACCTGTTCCACTCGCTCACTCAGTCTACATTTGTTCCTCGCCTGTTACCCTCGACAGCACACACGTGTGTGCCCCCTACCACCCTCACGTTTTGAAAGCCCATAGGATCACCATGTCTGGCACCCATACGCAGCAAATTTGACTAGCATCAGTAGTATGTACTTACCATACCAGTAGACAAAAGCATAGTATCTGCTGTGCAGAAAAGTACCAGTAGAAAGCATAAGCAAAAACTAGAGTAGAATCCGCTTTTTTTTGTTCAGACTGGCAAATCAGCCCTTATAGAACAACATCTTGGTTATGCAGCACAAAAACACATGTAGAGCAAAATAAGATTGGTCTCTTCTGACTTCCTACTTGCAACATTGCACCAAAATGCTTTTGTCTGCCAAGAAAGATTGATTTTCATTTTGAAGATCTGAACATAACATAATAAAAGGATCAGGAAAGTTGTATAAAAAACTCTATGTGAAGATAAAAATAAAACTTAATGAAATCTATGTGAAGACATAATTGTGCTATTAGTTTAGTTTGTGGCCTCTACTGAGAAATTTTATGAAAACTTGCTGCAAAAAATGAATGCATCCTAATTAAACAGCTATAGGAACAGTAGTGCAGAAGGAAAAAATTACCTACTTAAAACCGCCATTAGCGCTCTTTATGTCTCCTACATCACTATAGGTGCTAAAATTTGCCTACATAACAATAAGAAATTGCCTACACGGTTAAATCGATTTGCTTATATGGTACAATAATTTGCTTGCACGTTAGTATAAACTTTTGGTACATCAATGGCACTTCTGTGGTTAGCAGTCTCTATATCTCGTACATCACTATCTTTGGCAAAGTATAAACTTATGTATATAATATTATTTTTTTGCCTACATGGTATGATCAATATGCCTACACAGTACCATAAAATTGCCTACAATATAATCACATAGGTGCCGACCTCTACATAGGACAGTTGCAAACAAAATGGAAAAGCAGTTTGATGCATTTTGCTAGGAAAATTTGAAGCTGTGTATAGATAAATTGGTACAGCTGTTTGAGAAAAACAATTTGATTTATTTTCTTAGGCAATGTTGACACAATATATAGGCAACTTAGTGCAAAATGTAAAAGCAACTCGATAGAGCCAAGAAGGGACCAAGAGACTTGGGGCTAGTGGCACCACACCCAGCAATGTGCATGCTGCCAATGTGTAGCCACTAGGTAAACTACAAACTCCTATCAATTGGATATTGGCTTGTGAAATTTGAAGTCCACAAACTAAAACCATTTGAAGAAGAGTTTTGAAAACCATGTTTTCTAATCATGTCACACCGATTCTGTGTTATCGTTGTGTTCATCACGCGATTCCACCTTCTCAATTTCACGCCGAAAAATCCTAGTTACAATCGATGAGTGCTGCCTGAAATCTTCAGTATCATTCGCTACATCACTTCTGATTCCCTGAATTTCCAAATGCAGCACATTGTACTACTTTACTACTTCAGCCATGTATATCCAAGTTATGATGCAATGCAACAATCGCCAACTCTTAGGACTGGTAGCGATATGCAATTTAGAGATCACGGATATATACTTCGAACAGGGACTTGCTGAAGTAGTCCCTAGACTCTGTAATTACCATCCAACCAATCAAGCATGTTCCACTAGGAGATGGTCGGTAGAAACTTCAAAGAACATGTGCAACCTTAAGCGTTGGCCTCAGACTGACCTTGCTTCGATTTGCAAAGCGACGACTTCATCTTCTGGAGCCAGCCGATCTGGATATTGATGGAGCCGGTGTTCTAGATGCGATGGTCGATGTCGTGCGCCTTGAAGGAGTACTCCGGCGACACACTCAACAGATCAAGCATCCTCCCTCCCTATCGATGTCCTCAGCATGAACCTCCCCCTCGCTTTTGCTATGCTGAATCAGAAACACCATAGCAAAAAAAAAAGAAAAAACTCAAAATCAAAACCAACTTGGGAAAAGGAGTGGACGGTACCAAATCCAAAACGTAGGACGACGAACTCACCTTCCTCTACAACCCTTCCCAACCTAACTCGAATCCAATTTCTCCTCCCCACTTAATCAAACACCAAATTTGAAACCCTAAATCCCCCGCCCCCAATCAGTTGTGACTCCCAATCTGCCACCGCGAGTCGCGCCTACTCAACGGGTGGGCGGATCTAGAGGCTCTCCAATTTACCCTCTTTTAAAACCTTTTTTTCTACACCTAGTTATCTAGATTGTGATGTTTGGAATACCTA
Source organism: Phragmites australis (assembly GCF_958298935.1). Taxonomy (NCBI): domain Eukaryota; kingdom Viridiplantae; phylum Streptophyta; class Magnoliopsida; order Poales; family Poaceae; genus Phragmites; species Phragmites australis. Next base: position 16,515,663 of record NC_084931.1, read on the forward strand.
AACACCATGGATTACTTTTTTTAACCTAAGTCATATCTCCGGCCCTATCTTAGTCTTTATCCAATCTCATATTTTTCTCTTCTATTTTTACAAGATATTTTTCTCTTCTATTTTTGCAAGACAATAGTAGTTCCCTACTCTTACACTCATATCTTGTTATTCTTATACACAAGTTAATTGCTAACTGTCATAGATGAAAAAGGTAGTCTAGTTCTCGATGAGATCTGATACTTCAATCTCTAACCATAGGTTCCTATCCATTCAACAATTCTGCCACTTCGTTATTATTAGACCTTGCTTCTGAATATTTTGATTCTTCCATTTGCTTTTGACATGTCAAAACTGTATGACATCATGCATCGCAGAAATAATGTATCATATCCTAACAAATCGAGTTTCCAGCACTAAATCTGCAAAAAAAAAAAAAAAAAAAAAAAAAAAAACATCTAATCGGCAACAAATGAACTGGTCGGGTAACGAGGAAAATAAGAAGCTGCAACAAAAGTGACAGTCCGACAAAATGACACATACTATAACAAATGAATTGAGTACAATAAATGAGTTTTTATGCAAATTGCAACAAATGGAAAAACTTTCCGCAATATATCTAACGAATTGTTGTAACAATGAGCTTAGTTAATGACCAATTGCCACGAATTGGTTCAAGTCCTACAACAATTAATAAATGCCCGCAACAAAGTCAGCAACATAATTTTTGCGTAGGAATTAATGGAACAAATTGGTTCAGCTCCTGCAACAAATAAATCTAATACTCACAACAAAGTCAACCGAACTCTTGCAGCAAATAATCGTGCGAAAGAATCAATGCAACAAATAAGAGCACTACAGGAAACATTTCGAACAAAGGCGCAACAGTTCAAAGAAGGAAATAGCTGCAACTAGTGCCTGCCAAGTACGGAGGGCAGAAGAAAAGACGAGACAATCAACCGCCGCTGCACTAGATCGGAGAGGCTAGGTACCGTGTGGAGAGCCTGAGGAATGAGGTTGTGTGAGCTTGTGGATGTGAACCAGCTGTTCTCTGATATAGAGAAACTTGGAGTCCGTTTGTCTGGCGGAAATGCTGGCAAGCAGACGTCCGGAGCATCGAAGTTTGATTGGATCGGCTCATGTATTTAGATTAAAAATATTATTTATTTGAGTTAATTTCTGTGCTATCATATCTCTAATGTTTTAGAGGTTTAAGTTTAATATTTCAAATTGCAATAGTTATTTTTATATATTACATCTCGAAATCTCTTGCGTACAGATTTGAACCTGAAAAAATTATCTATTCAAATTAATTTCTATATTTTCGCATTTCTCATGTTTCAGATGTTTAAATTTAATATTTCAGATGTTATAAAAATATATTATAATAATTATTTTTTATGATACATCGTAGAATCTCTAAATCCGGATAAATTTTTTATCTATTTAAATTAATTCCTATATTTTCATGTCTCTAATGTTTTAAATGTTCTAATTTAATATTTCAAACGTTATAAAAATTTATTATCATAATTATTTTTTATTTTTTATGTTATATCTATTCTACATGACATGTATTTCACTGAAATGTTACGTGCAAAAAAAATCTCTCATAATCGGATGCATACAACAAACTATTTTAGTACATTTTTTATGTTACAAATGTTGCAAATATTATTTTTAAATATTGTAACGGACTAACGTCCGGACGCTAGCGTCTCTCTGTCTGGGTAACCATGTAATGAAGTGCAGCACTCTCTTTGTAATATGGAAAATAGTTAGTAACACACGTGTGCGAGGGAACATTTTCGATAAAATATAATTATTCTGAGGTGATAACATGCTCAAAATTTAGCCCTACCGGCACAGGCGGCGAACAAAGAAAAATAATAATTATATTGTGCAACACAATCCATGACAATGTGATGCAGAAATCATCAAGCTTCATGCTGCATATCCATCTTGCATCCGCCAAGCATAAATCTTGGTAGGAGGCTAGGAACTGCATCACGTAGGGTTCATTCCCATATTGATGGGACAATAATATGAGCTGCATCAAGCAAGTGTCACCAAACCTGCTGCTAGCGAGATACAATCAAACGTCCAAGTATGTTTGCAACCTTATATCTGGTACAGCTGTTCAGGCCATTTTGGGTAGGCACGTTTGTACAAGCTCATGCACACGGTATCATGCTGCTGAATGCTGCTATTGAATATGCATTTCATAGCACCTGGTGGGAGAAAACAGAGTGAAGGCACAGAAATTTGTATCCAACTGAATACAACATGTCAAAAGGATTAGTCAACATACCATGAGTGCCGACAGTCTCTTTAATTCGGCCGCGCCTACCATGTTTTGTCCACAACTCAACAGGCTGCAAAATAACGGTGTTATTGGCATTAAATATGAATAAATAGGATTCCATTGAACAAAAATACTTGCCTTGAACCATCTGACATCGTCAGGATTGTGGAACATATACCGCACGATTGCTTTCAGTTTTGAGACTCTCTGAGGATACCTGCATAAATGCCAAATATGCCAATATGGTAGCTGACACCTAAACAAAAGCCTTTAAGGTGAAATAACGTGTCTTCATAAACTGGAAAAATCAGCAAAACATGAATGCGGGATCAAGTGCCTTCAAACCTTGTCCACAGAGAGTACTGATGGTCTTTCTCAAAATATTATAATGAATTTTAATTGTGTGCTGGTAAAGAAATATCAAACAAATTCAGAATCCGTTTTGGAAATGCTCAGTTAAGATCAGCACAAGAAATACGATCCTGAAAACGTGAGCAGTTACAATTGTGGCTCTATGATTGGATATCATAACACAGGATCCACGTCTTAACAAGATTACAACAAATTAGGCTTTCAGTTGCAGGGTCGTTTCCCTTGAAAATATAGTACTAATAGTGTTCATGAGTGGAAAACGAAATCTTTCCATAGAAAAAACAAAGGTATTTTGAAGAATTAATTGCCTAGTAAAATGCCACCAAGCTTACCCTGTCAAAACAATTTTCTTCAGAATGATCCGATCTGTATCCACGCTTTTTAGTGAACCTACAGCAGCAATGGCAGGTTGCTCCCCATCTCTATTCTTCAAAACAATAAGAGGAAGTGGAGGAAAGCAAATTGGAGCATATACAGAGGCAACAGAAAACCGTCCATGGTGTAGAAATCTCTCCATCTTATGTTTATTGCAATTGATGTTGTCCGATGAAAACAATGGCCTAAGACAGAAAAAAAGAACAGTGAGATACTTCCCAATACCTTGCAATAGCAAAGGTAAACAAAGGAAACACACACATATATATATATCCCAATAGCAGAACTGAACTTCCATTACCTTGCTGTAAATTGCCGGAACCCAACATTGAAAATCAAAGGCTCCTTAGATTTGATAGGAGTTTCATAGGAGTCTTGCTTCTTTATGCTGCAACAGAAACAAAAAAAAGAAGGGAACGGTAAGCCTAATAGTAGTACAGTATTATAGCAATACTACTTTCAGCAGACAAGGACACAATTCTTGGAAACTATGATAACTGCATATGGTATGCAAGACATCAAGCGACACAGCTAGTTTCGAGGCGTAAAGATTAAAGAACACCATGAGTTGAAAACATTCGATCGTCATTTGCTTGTACTTAAAAAACATTTAAACCTGTTTACATCTCTGATGTGTTGACATTCATTCCAAGCATACTGATATAGGATAGGATCCAACGAAAACAGAGAAAGAAAAATAGGATCCTCTGGTTGCCCCACAAGCAACAAATCTAAATAAAAACATAAAAAAATGCTGTTGCTACTTGAAATCTAAACAATATTAGTTGCAGCTAACAGCCAATGAATTAAAAATGAATGTATCATAGCTATTCAGACATAAAAATCGAACTACACCACACCATTGGAGATATGCCACACTCCCAGAAAAACAAAGCAGATTAAATTTGTTGTGTGGTACAGGATATGTACCTGAAGTGAAGAACTGACATTTTTGACTCATGTTGAAGAAGACCAGAAACAACCACAGGTATTCCTCTTGATGGAGGACAAAGTTTTGCAGCGACATCAGTAGGAACATTTTTCACATGAAGCCTCACATATGATCCCACTCGAGCACAATCCATTGTGCCTCGGTCTAGCTCGGCAATTTTAGCAAGGGCATGCTTTTGAGTTCGTGTAAAGTTATCGAATGCAAATATTCTTGAGTATTCAGGTGGTAACGATTCCTACAGTCAAGAAGATAAAGAGAAAAGACCATATCACATGAAATGTGTAAGGTTATCGATTAGAATGGCATCAATTAGTCATAAATAAATAATACACACCTTAGGATCCCAAGCTGATGTCCTAAATGATTTTAGCCCTCGGTATTTTGCAAACCGTTTTTTTGCTGGGACATCTAATGGTGTCTCCACCTCATCAGGAAATTCTGAAACATTATATGAAATATGCATGTAATCTTCTGTCAATCACTTAAGATAAAGGTAAACACTGCTAAAAATTAACTGGAGCTAAAAGTCCATGAAACCGATATTGACTTGGAAAGGTCATACTGGAAACTTAGCTTAGCTTCCATGCTTTGACCAACAAAGCTGTATATCATTTCTCAGATAACACCACCATGTAGACACTACCTAAGCAAAGTTGATGTGAAAAGAACACTTGTCTTCAATGTTCCAGATTCAGGCATTCCCTTAATATTCCGGACTGATTTTTGTAATTGTTTTACAACATAAATATCAAAAGCTACTACGAATTTGGAAACTGATGAATAACACCAATGAGTGATATAAGGAAAACTTAATTAACTTTTGATTTTTCATTTCCCATCTGAACCGAGATAAATTTTGTACATACAAAACTTTCAATATGAAACAGTCCAACAAAAGGATCAATGCTGTGGAACTCTCCATATTACAAGTTGGTATAGGATATGCCGTTTAAAAGTTGTAACAACAATAAAAAATAGCGTATCAACATAAAAAAAAAAGTGCATCAGGGATTTCAAACTCTAATTTCCCGAAATTACAGAATTTTGCTAGGTTATTACGAGTTATGGTGTTCTCAATGAGTCTGACCCGGCCCCTAATAGGTGAATTCACTGTTGGGGATTGGTGATCGTGGGGCGATTGCCATCCATACTCATGGGAGTGACCACATCAGTCAAGGGATGTAATACAGGTTTTTATCCTTTTAGTAATTTATATAACATAACACTTGATAATTCACTTAAAAACTTGGCAATAACTTTAGAAGGTTCCACCCAATCCTGGGCATTTGATGACAAGGAAATTATCAGGAACTGAGTACTAAACCCCTTCACATATCGTGCTTGAATAATGGCATTTTAACATTACAAGATAATAGGAAACCCATACCTTCATCTTCAGCATTAGCTTCTTTGATTTTCCTAATCTCTGCCTCTATCTGCTCTCTAGACAAAATTTCTTCATCCTGCAAATGCACAATGGGTATAACATAAATTTTTTGAGACGGCTTAGTATAGCCATGTACCCAAAAATGAATTCTGTGACCAGTTTAATTCAACAGAGAGAGAGAGAGAGAGAGAGAGAGAGAGAGAGAGAGAGAGAAGGTAAATCTCAGAATTTACAGAAGAAAAAAGAACACCAGTGGTAATAAGCCTAAAAGATAAGGAATTTACAGAAGAAAAAAGAACAACAATGGTAATAAGTTGAAAAGATAAGGAATAAAGACACTGAACAAGGAAACTTACTGCCATCTCAGTACCCCCAACAGTTTCTTCATCAAACTTCTCCGTAAAGTGAGACACTGCATCTATATCTGAACCATCACTTACTTGGTCTGAGTGATCTTGCTCATCAATAACCATTCCAGAACCAGCCTGGTTATCATTATCAGAGACACCATCTTCATCATCTGTATCATCAAAAATCCAAGCTGCCTGGCAATAGCATTTGAGGATTATTTGTAAATGTAGTAACTATGACCAATCTAAGCAGGAGGCACTTCAATCGTCTTGCACTGCAAACCTGGTATTCTGAAGTTCCTCGAGGAAGCTTCCTCTTTACCAATTTTCTCTGTTTGTTGTTTATATCGGCCGCCTCCATCTCTGCTTCCGTTGGCCAAGTCTAATCATATATAAATATTATTACAAACTAGAACTAAGAAAAGCAAATGCTTCCCTTCAAAGACAAATATATCAATAGCGAATATGAAACATTTAAGCGAATGGTATTTATACAGATATGGCAAATGTTTCCGAAAAACAAGGCAATAGATATTAAATCTTCTTCACTCTAAAGTAGACTTCTAATGCAGCATACAGAGTTCGAATGGATCTTAAATACTAAAGAGATATGTCGATTAGACACTGTTTGGTTGAAATGGTGGAAGTTTGTGAAACCCTATAAACTTTTTCATAGAAAGGCAACCATTCATGAAAAGACACATTTATAGGCACCCTTCAGCTCTTATAAATAGTCTAGATCTAGAAATGTAGATAGGTGAGTACACATCATTCAATCAAACCCGCATGGAAGCACGAGCAATATACTAGTATAGCACTTAAGTTACCTAAACAAGACTCTAAACTATACCTACTAGAATGTGTACTGTATCATCAGAAGACCATGTTTAAGAACTAGTTTAACAGCAAACAAGTCACATCAGCTAGTTTTCAAGGTCACCTAAGACAAGAAACAAGATCAAGCAACAGCACATTCAACACAAAACAGTACTTCACAGAGCAACCATCCAAAGTGAAGACACAAATTAATGAAGCCAAAAAAAAATTGCAGCACTGCACAATTAAGAAGGCACTAACTAAAAGTCTTAGAACCTTTCTGTTTCCTTTTCAACATCAAAATATAACCAATCAAGTATAAACCAACGGCTTGTCAAAATTACAACTCATGAATCACAATTGGGAAATAGTCACCTGCTCCCCTGCAAGAGGATTTGGGACATTTTCAACAAGTAAGGGTTCCTGATTTGAAGGGTCTGGAACAAAGGTGTTAACAATCTGAAACAACCCAAAGAATCAGAGGTTAAAAAAGTGTGATCAAAATATATAACAATGAAAAAAGATACCTTAAAATGTGAAAAGTGCCTAGCATAGCATTATTTGCAATGGTATCATAAACTATAGAGCTGCATTATTCAATTTCTAAAGCTGTGAGTTTATCCTACATAACAAACCTGATTTCCATTATCTTCTGTTTCCATTACATCAGAGCTTTTCCGCTTGCTGACAGGACATGGATCCTTGAGAACATCAATTTGGCCTAACTGAAAATCACCAGCACCTGACACATGGACCTTTGAGTGGAAACGGTATTAGAAAAGTAAATGGAAAAAGAGCTAAGAATTTTTTTTAGCATAGATCACCTACAAGCTGATTCACTGAAAGATTGTGAGCCCGCAAATACCCAGACACAAGCAGTGTGCACAATCCCATATTGTCGTCAGATTTTATGCAGACCTGACACAAAATTCATATGTTGGTACCATCCATTGTCAAATGAAAAGTGCACAGAGGTAGGAAACTTTACAAGAGCTGTAGTTGCTTTATTGCACAGGTAGTAAACTTGCACAATATTACAGTTTGATCATACAACATTATTTGATAATAAGACATGAGAAAACTTTACTACCAATAGTAAGCAAGGCCAAGCCCAGTCATGAGCTATAATTCTAAAATTGTAAGGCTGAAACTGAACAACCTGAAAGCATGCTTTACCAAAGTCTTGCACCATACAGTGGAACCAATTAGAACCATAAAACAGTGCACACATTATTTCTATTTGCTGCAGTACCACTCTTTACTATTAAAACAATAGTATTGTACAGAACTTTCAACAGAGGAATATCAATTTAGTTCAAATTTTCATATTTGGACAACATAAAATTAGCAAGTGTTCTAGAAAAGCATCGGTGTAGAATAAGAAGTCATTAAAACCTTCTCAGACATAACATAAGGTCTCTGGTTTCTCCAATTTGGTGATGAAAGGTGCTGCTCCTTGAAAAGCCACATGAACTATACAGTTTTAAGAATAAATAATCAAAACAGAGTTTTGGAAGACCAAAAGGTAAAAGGGAGGTTCTTATGCTCAAAAAAATATTCAAAAGAAAATTTACCTTATGCAAATCATCCTTTGTATCTGCTAAGTAAAACTTGCAGTCCTCAGGCAGCTCTGTAGAAAGGAAAGAAGTTGCTGCTTTCTTCAATTCCTGCCTACTTTTATTGTCTGGTGGAAGATCCTGATTATGTTAAGAGAATCTAACAGGTAAATCAACAGATAACCATAAGACAATATATTAAATGAGAAATACTCATGACTGGAACTTACTCGAATGAAAACAGCTGTACTAGGTAAGCCCATGGCCCGAAATACAGATAGACATTGAGATCCAAACTCATCAATTGGACTGCTTGAATCACTACTGTACAATGAATTCGCTGATAGAACGAACGCTAGCAAATCAGCAACCTATGTAGGATAAGTACATTTGCAAGTTCCAGATTAGAGCTAAGAAATTACAATAGATCATAATTGCAACAAACTGAGCTTGGTTGAAAGGGCACACCTTTGCAAGTTCCATGCATGAGGTAAGATCACCATACGGTGCTTGCAGTACCTTCACAAACATTGTGAATATAAAACAATGCTATACATGAAACTGATTATCTAGACTCAATAAATGGGAACAAATAAATTAACAAAACATTATGGTTATAAGCCAAGAATGAATAACTAGAATCTGAGATAGAGAACAATGTGTAACCCAGCTATGGTTCAAAATATGTAGAGCAAAGGGGTACAACTGTGCAATAACAGTCATAAAGTATAGTGCTGGATATGTATTCTACGAACCATTATGGAACCAAAAGCCTAAAATTACACTCATTTTGAACTAACTGTGGTGGTACAAAAAATCTCAGAACTATATTCACTTTGAACTTACCGTGGTTCGAGTTTTATAAGTAGGAGAAGCAACAGTAGAGGATATCAGTTTCCCATCACCTTCTTCTGCAAATGTCAAAAGATCTTTGGCAAGTGGTCTAACATTTGCTGATGAAGAAAGGCCAACAAGAACCTGCAATAATCACCAATTAACTTTAGGAAATACATGTTGTCTGACCGCAAGAAACAACAAAAGTGACCATGAAAATAGAATATAGGAGAAAAGCCCAAGAAAACTAACAATGACACGTGGTGCGCTTGAAGATTCAAAAGATGACCGTTTCTCGTTTAGCAAAGCAGCACGTTTCTGATCACGGTTCTGCAGCGATGATAAAATGTTTCAGATAGCAGGATAGAAGTCATAAACAAGAATAAGAAAATTGCACTATCGCTAAACTTGCATGGTTGTCTCACAGAGCTCCCCAAACTTAAAGAATTAATTATCAAGTCAATGAACTATCTTCCATTAGTTTGCAATGCCATTTGTGCTGTAAACTGACCATGATGATTGCATGGCACACAATCAGTAAGACATTATATCAGATTGTTGATTGAGAAAAAGAGAAGCTGAGACATTTCTGCATCAGTACATCCAAATGTGAGGATGAATGTGGAAGGTGAAGAGAACCTTGAATGCCATGTAGCAACAGTTGTGGCCACAATAGTACGGCTTAGGTCCTTGATTGCCAGGTTGATGTGCTAAAGGAAGTCGGTAACATCAACGTCAAGCGCACGGAACTGCAATTATGGGGTTTCCACCATAAGAGAATGATGTCACAATTGTGCAGTTTGGAGTGAATTGAGGACGGCAACCCCAGCATTGAGGGGAGCTTGTCCACCGTCCAAACTCCTGTTGTTTTGTGGCAATAGTGAACATCTCTAGGAGAGATTCAGAAACCCGATGTGGACAAAATGGCAGCAGCAACACGGATCCTGATTCATGATATGGTTGTATAGCTGGAGTAATGGACGGCAGAGAGGTTCAATAGTGTCACACAACAGTGGACGTGTCGATGATGATGATGGGCGATGTACAACAGTGTCGAGACCAAGAGGGACATCACCAACCTCTTTGATGGGTGGTGGTGTAGGCAAGGCCTTACAAGGAATGGTGATTTAATCTTGGATACCGGACGACAACGGTGGCAGCAAAAATTCACATTTGGATGCCAGATGACAACATTAACAAATATTAATGCAGGGAAACAGGCTGTGGTGCTTCGATTCCTGATGTCCCTATATGGTACTCGAAAGTGGAGAGTATAGATGACAATGGAAGAGGCCAATCCTAGATGGGCAGCAGTGATGCCCAGCAAGGAACTACAGCGCTGGTGAAGCAGCATGACGCGTGAGGCCATGAGATAGTGGCATTAGTAAGGCGATGTGATGGCAGACCCAGTGAGGCCACAACACGAGCCATACATAGAGAAGGGGTCAAGGGGAGCACTAGAATGGTGGGGTGGGGTGGGGGGGGGTGAGAGGGATAAAGACATGTGTGACATGGTTCAACGCAAGATCTTGTTGTCATCTCAGGTCTAATGGATGCCACATCAACAAATATCTTAAAGAAACACCTAAAATGACCTAACATGCAGATGGAGGAAAGTTTAGTGGCCTGAGAATTTAATATACAAGTTTGAGGAGCTCTGTAAGTTGTGAGACAATTACCTAAGTTTAGGATAATGCAGTACTTTTTACTCAATAACGATAACAACAACTAAACTCATTTAACATCGAATTGACAAACAAAAATGCCAGAACACAATGAGCACCATCCATACCTCTCCGTTCACAATTCAATGGAAACAAGGGCACCAATAACAAAAGAAAAATGAGGTCGATAATAGACAGCTATGCTTCAAAATCATATTAACTGAATCAGAAGAACATATTGTTCCAACTGTTTTTTCAAGATTTCCATTTTAATCTAGCAAGAAATCAAAAGAACGAGAAAAGAAGAATCTTCATGTGAGTTCAAAAAACAACATAAAAATAAATTCCGAGGCATGGTCATGTATACCAAACTGAACAGAAGGACACCAAATCATACTAGAACATTTTAACATCTATCACCTCCTAAACGACATGTTACCAGAGGTTCCACCTTTTAACACTAAAAAACAAAGAGGCATGGTGTTGAAATCTGACCGCCTTGCTCCGCTGGACGCGCGCGGCGCGGGCACCCTTGACGGCGGCACGGTGGCTGCTCTCCGGTTTCCCGCTCCTGACCTTGTCTACCGAACAAGAACCAAGCTCCCGTCAATGAGCTGTAGTGTCGCAGGAAGGGAAAAAGGGATGGACGCGAAAGGAGGACAGAGGAAAGGGGGAGGTTAGACTATACCGATCTTGTGCGTGTGGCGGGAGGCCTTGGACGCGAAGCGGCTCTTGTGCGGCTTGTTCACCTGCGCGCGCGCTCCGCCCATCTCGGCAGCGGTGGCGGCGGCGGCGGCGGCGTCGAGAGAGAGAGAGAGAGAGGGAATGTTAGGGTTTAGAGCTTAAGTAGGCACGAGAGAAGACGGGCAGAGCCCCGTGGCCGGAGAGCTCGAGCGAGCCTGACACATATCCGAGCCGAGCTTGAGCGAGCTGGGTTTTACCTTCGAGCTTCTAGGCAAGCTCAAAGTTCGGCTCAAACGAAGGTTGAGCTCGACTCGTCTCGATGTTGTTTCTGGCTCGCCCCGTGGAAGAGGGAGGTGTTCTTGGGAGCTCAAAGTTGCGATTATTGCAATGAAAATATAATATGGTATGTAATATTAAGTATAAATTTAAGGTACGAAGATATTAATGTGTTATAGAAGCATCACCGAATGAATACGTCAGGAGTGATACTATAGTTTGATTTTATATAGGATAAAAATGAAGGCGGAGATTATCCACTATTTTTCCTCCTAATTTTTTATTAGTTTTCATTAGTAAAACAGGTTCAATATATGTAGCCAATAACAAGGTGGGGAGGCTAGAGAATATGGGAGGATAACAAAAGTGTATAAATTATTCAAATTTTAAGGGTTTTTATTAGATAGGAAGAGATTAGAAAAGTGGTGACGTGGAATCTAACTCGTGTTTTATATAGTAGAGACAAGAATTTTTATGCTTTGTCGATGCCTCGGGCCTTGACTATTAGATGGCTGACGGGGACCACAAGATCAATGGAGAGGTGGCTGTCGATAGGGGTGGGAGGCAAGGAGGCGAGCGGCTAGTGGGTGGAGGCCATGGCGATGTTGGAGGTTCGCTTTTGGGATTTGGAGTGAATAGTGATGAGCAAAAAAGGGATCTGTGTGACTTCTCCGTTGGAGTGCGCTGCAGTGCTGTTCATGTGAAGCCATTGGACGTGGCAATAAGAAATATATAGGTGTGGAGTAGAAGAAAAGAAATATGTCATTTGGGTGGTGGTATCTTCTCTGTCCACTCATCCTTCCCCTTTCTCGAGATGTACACGTGTGGAGCAGAAGAAAAGAAATATGCATATGAACATGTATCATAGGTTGGGTCCCATGTACATGTACAAGCTTTGTACCTAATATATAGCTAGGTCCCTCCCCCTCCCCCCTCCCTTATTTCTCCTTAACCATCTTCTCTCCTTCCACTCTATCTCCTCTGCCCTAAGGCTATGGTACCGCCAAAGCTTTATCGACGCCGGTCTCAACACACCAAGTTGGCATCCCTCGTTGGAACCCTAATGCTATCAACATGCACAGTGTCTCTACACAAATCCAGCATCCTAGGTTTTAGTCGGTGGTGCATAGGGTTTCAGGAGGCGTCGGATGTGGTCACCTTGGCCATCCTCGATAGTGGAGGTCAAGAGGCACCAAGTAATCTAGCGGTCCCCTTGTTGGATTCGTGTAAGGAAGGTCGTGGCAATGGTAGTGATGATGAGGGGCATCAGGGAAGGGAACGGCAGGGTATGTGACGGTGGTAGTGGGAGAGGGTATCGTGATGGTGACAAGGTGAGGTGACACAAGATCTGATCATTCTCACTTTTGCTATGATCAGATCTAGCCTCTCCTCGGCAGCGATGCACATAAGGAGGAGGAGGAGGCTAGCATAGAGGAGTGGGAAGGAGTGGTCGGGGCTGGACTGATGTGGTCCTCCCCGTGCATCGCCTATCCTCTTGATCAAGAAGAATGATGGGAGCTGGAGGGTTTGTGTCTACTATAGAGCTCTCAATACACAAACTATGAAGAACATGTATCCCATTCCACTGATAGATGATCTCCTTGACCAATTGCGTTGTGCCACCATTGTCTCAAAAATGGACCTCAGGATACCACCAGATCAGGGTGGAAAAGAAGGATATGTATAAGACTGCACTCAAGACTCACCAAGGCCATTTTGGATATAAGGTCATGCCATTTGGTCTAACCAATGCACCAGCCACGTTCAATAATTTGATGAACATGGTATTCAAACCATTGCTGAGAAGGTTTGTACTCATATTCTTCAATGATATCCTTGTGTAAAGTGAAGGATTGATGACTAGAGGGAGGTGAAATTGCGCCTTAACAAATTTCTTACGAAATCGATAGCCTTTTCCTATTTAGATCACCCAACACACCTCAAAACTCAAGCAGAAGCAAAAATCAAGAGAAGTTTTAACAAGAGAAAATCGAGACAACATGACTCTATGGATGGTTATGAACCATATATTCCATTTAAGATCAATCCATATGTCTTAGGACTCGAAATATCATAACTAGCAAAGAAACAAGAAAAGATGAACACTGAGCAACGAAACTATCTAAGTTGATTGTCTAGAGGTAAGGGAATTCAAGATCCCATCATATAAGTGTGTGTATGCGAATTTTATATCTCTAACAACAAGAAAAATGATCTCACAAGGTGCTGAAATTTTAGTCCAAAAACCAAAATAAAAATCAAAACCGGAAAGGAAAAACTTGCACACAAGGAAAGAGAACTAAGAGATAGAAACTAGAAGGAGGGGAATTCAAACATATGAAACAAAATAAACTTTATTACTCAAAGAGGTCAGCATTATTTTAGACGGATTACAAAAATTTTCCTCTCAATATTCTCATCTATTACATAGGTGAAGCACTCATCCTCATCTCCACTAAAACCCTAGAACAATGCTCTCATATGGGTAGCTCAAGGGGCTCAAATAGTTGGTTCAACCTCTTTAATAGCTCTACATTTCTATTTATAGGCCTAAGAAATTTGGTCCCCAAGTTTCCTAGCTTTTTTTCCTAAAATACCCCTCTATGTAGTATACTTCTACCTACCACCGAAGGCATTTTAGTATATTTTCTTCTCCATTCATCGGACAGCCGCAACGTCTTTACGACTTAGCTTCGCCTTGCTGCAAGCTTTGCGATGGTGCAATGTACTCCTCCAGTCCTTCCACGATTTTAAGGTCAAACCGTGAAACCCTAGCACACTTCTCAAATTGTGACTAGCCGCAACTTGCTTTCACGTGAAGCTAGTGCTCCGATGATAACACATGTCCTTCGTCTTACGATCTTTACCGCTGGCAAGTCTCTCCCGCCCCTGATCCCTCGAGCCACCTTGTCACTTACACCGGCATTCCCTTCGCTTGACTTTGTCAACCCACCATCTTCATCGTTTGTTCCATGTTTTGCTTGACCTTCATATGTACAGCTAGGACCACCCTTGACTTTGTCTGGCCCTCCTTGATCGTCCGTCACTAAGCACCCCTTTAGCCTCGATCACCCACTATCAACCGCCAAGTTGCATCTGTCACCTGCACACCTTGAAACAAGTAAACATATTTTTCCACACTCCAAAACATCTCCAGGTTAGCATTAAATCAAAAACTTCAACTCAGAGCACATCCTGCAGAAAACTTGACCTCCGAATGTTCCGGTGTATTCTGCTCCTAAACACCAGACCATCTGGTGAGTAAAACACTATCTGTTCCAGAAAAATTTTGCTCTCTGCAAAAAAGGTCTAGTGATAGCTTCTAGTGATCTCATGTCCATCATCGGATAATCCGATATGTGTCAATCCATAAAACCACCTTTCTGCAACCTCTCTACAATAAAAGGTCCGGTGTATTCTCCGGTGTTCACAATCTCAACACCGAACTATCTGGCGTACATAATCAAACTTAGCGCCAAAAATTTCCTCTCTGCAGAAAATACTTCGTGCTCTCAAAGTCCATCACCAGACCATCCGGTCCACACTCACTGGACCTTTTGGTGCATTGATCTCCAATTTTACCCAAAAAATTACTCTTGCAAGAAATAGTCTTTCGAGTATACACTGTCCACATTGGAACTTCCAGTTAATACCGAAACATTTGATGTTCACACCAGAACTTCCGATATATGTAATTTTTCTATGTACATAGAAGAATTCGTCAATTTCAAACACCGCCAACTCGAGTTAGACATGAACAAGAACAAGCATCCACAAACACATGCTAATCAAGTTCAAGACTCATCAACTATTATCAATACCTCATCACATGCAAACCAAGGTACTTCTCCACTTGGTTTCTTAGATTGACATGTCCATTGTAACCTTGGTAGTAGAACAAAAAGGTAGTCCATGATGGGTACGAATACCTAATTGGTCTGTTGAAAATTGGAGATACATCCTAATTGGTTCTTGCAGAGAATAGCCTTTTCCTTAAAAAGACATAACTTCACGAAGCCTTAGAATAGTTTTAGGTAGTCTTTGCCTTATTGGTAAAAGAGACTGCCCCTCAAAATGGAGATCTCGAAATTCTCACAAAGCTAAAACCTCTCGTTGAAGAGTTCCGAGACATCGTTCTAGTTGATTCAAATACCTAACTAAGTGACTTGAATGGAAGGCTAACCAATGAATGAACTATTTTCCCCAACTGTTATGAACTATCAGTTGGTCAAGAATTGATAGAAATGGAGGGAATTGATTTTAAGGTTCAGATAAAGGGGAAATTTTGAAATAAGAGTTACAGAATGACTAGTTGGACAGAAGCATGAGTTAAGTTGTGTTGCTAACTTCCTTACTCATTGTAGCTGCTTTGATGGGTCGATTGGACATGAAAGGATTGAAATAACAAGAGGTAATGCGAATCAGCTAAGGTTGCCTTTTTCAAGCAAGTAAACAAGTGGCTTCGCCTACCTTATTGTGTTGTAGACATATTGAACCGTAAGTAAGAATCAACTTAGGCTTAAGCTAGAGCTGCTCCTTCTATCACATGGGATTCTAGTAAAGAGATGGGCCTTCTCATTTGATCTATGTATCAATAGGAATGCAGGAATCCTATATCATATCCCACATTTTTTCTCGAAGCTGGCATCGGACACGGATATTGCCGGATATAGATACGGATGCGGATAGTCTCGGCCATGAATATGGATTGATGCGAATTGGATATGTGATGAGTTGGATGCATACAATGTTAGACACGAATACTTCTTTGGATATTGAGTATAAGCAACAACCATATATAGCGCATATGTTATGATCATTTGACCATTTCACATGTCCAAAACTCAACTACATTAGCGGTTCAACATGTAAATTAGCAATATTGGGGTCACGCTAGAGTGAAGCCGAAGAAGTTACTAGTGCCCATATGATGGTTGAAGCTTCTTTTAATTATTCAGACACATTAATGACTGCAAATGAAAAAAAAGTCTTAACTTCAAAGTTATAGATATCATCAAGAGATACACTTTTCATATAAGAATCGTCTCCATCCATGTTGAGACTGGTCCAACATAGCATTCTCATAGAGTTGGTCCAGGGCAATGGTGAGTTGAACTTGCAGCTGAAATGTGTCACTTGCTTCATCACAGTAGCATTGAACTTGATTCTGTAGCGTGATCGGTGGGGATGTAGCGGTATAGCGAGTCCGTGATGCGTGGTCATAGTCTAGGCATACTTGTCTCCATGGAGTAGGTGTGAGCGATTCAGAATTCTCCTTTGCGAGTGCGGCTTCCATAGACGAAGATGGTGATACTCCACTCCATTCCATTTTCTTGTCTTGTTCCCTTGTACAACGGTTTTTTTGGTGTCTCATATCCGCAAGCACGGACCAAAGCATCCTTGGAAAAATTCCATGCACGGCGCAATCCATTGGAGTGGCACACTTCATTGATATATGAGGTCATCTATAGGTTTAAGCATAGGGAAAATAAACCATTAAAAGAATAGAGAAAGATAAGAGGTCTTTGAGTCTATCTTGTTGCCTAAATTTGCCCTCATAGTCTCTTCTTCTCGCCATTTCCTGGCATAAGCATAGCCACCAAAGGCAGATGAGGAGGAAGCCAGGATGGAACGCTCGTCGTTGAGCCCTCTTTCATGAGCTTCATGGTCTTCTCCTACCACGAAGGCCGAAGGTAGTGTGCAGCAGCACATTACTCCATCATCCATCCACTCTACAGGCCTCATCCCCACCATCTTCTTCATCTTCACAAAAGATCTCCTCGATAGCCTGGTCGATGTTGAGGTCGCTGCCGGCCTCGGTATTGAACTCTTCTTGCAAGGCACCAGCTATGGCTTCACCGTTTGAGGTATCTTCATTCCCCTTTTTCAGAGGATGATATCTCTATCACTAAGAGTTCTATGTCTAAAGGCACTAGTGATAGAGGTGGAGAAGTTGGAGATGGAGGAGACATGTTTGCCATGAATGGAGGCTTGCTAAGAAGAAGAGGTTTGTGGAAGTTTAGAGGACATGACTTGGAGGTGAGTTTTCCCCTCTATTTATAGAGGGAAGTTGGGTCACTTATTGCTCTGTTACCAACGATGTTACTCCTGCTGGTTCACCTCCCTCCTTCGCTTCATGGCCCGAAATGGTCTTTTCTCAAACGTCGTCTACGTAAATTTTTTAAACGTCATGATGACAGAACTCTCCTAAAAAATCACACCGTGTTAATACGATGTGACTAGATGATGAGATTCAAAGTTGTCTTCTAAGGTTTCCCTGTACAAGGAAGCGCTCGACTAAGAGACATTTCTTAACATAAAGGTTACCTCTAATCGAGTAATCCTCTTGGCTACCATAAGATTTTGCTCAAGATGGTCTTTTCACTAGCTCTTCAATTCTAAGTAGAGTTAGGGGCTAACGAGGAATATATAATTAATAATTCAGAAATTACTAGGAATATGATATATTATAAGGATGAAATCTTCATAGTACACATGCCCAGTTTCCATGCAAGGGGTTTCTAGAAGTCACCATGGTACAGGTGACACAACATTGTGCTTCAAGAGCAAAATCTACTTGGATTTAGAAAGGATCTCCAGATAAGGAATCAAGTGCCTCAGGTACCTAGGGAGAAACAAATCAATTCGATTACACTCAGGACTTCGAGTAGGAAACAACCCCTCTTCGCCCGACTATATAACAAGGTAGGGGTACAACCAAGACAACCCATTTCAAGCCAACTCAACTTGAGGAGATTCAAGCCATCAACCAGGATAAATAGCTTAGGATTTAGATCTAGACACTTTACATTGTAATCCCCTTCTTGAGTCAATACAAAGCTCAATGCAAAATATAGGATGTAGGACTATTATCCTTCGGGAGGTCTAAATCTGTCTATATTGTGTATCTCTTGTTTCAATCTACATTTGACAGCTACTAGCTTGGTGATCCTACCCTATATAAATATCATATTATCATTTTACTAATCCTTAATAGATATTTATTGCATTGCATCCCAATGCTATAATTAAAAGCACATAGCACCAACCTCGAAATACTTCCAAGTGAAATTACATTATACAACAATATATCCACTTCACTACCATATAAATAGTAAAAATAGACAAAGTATCACAAATAGTTTTCTATAACCGTCACTGACAAAGTATCTATATATGTTTGCTAAAATAGATGTATGTAACATGACCGACCGTCTTAATGTGCCAGAAGTCACATACGGTTTTCGATAGAAACTGTCTGCGATAAGTCTGTAGGATAAATATTTAATGAATTTTTAAATAGCATGAAATGAATAATTTTTTATACAAAAATTGTAACTCTCGATGAGATCTACAACTTTACAGTTTATAATCTTTTCGTTTGAAGTCATTTATATACCCAAATAATTATTCAAAATTTCATAAAACAAGGGCCAAAAGCATAAAATATGCTATTGCTATTAGCAATGATGTAAGGTGAGATGATAAGGAATTTACATGCGAGGTTGGAGGTCACAGGTTAGATGCTCACAAACCACACGCATGCATATTTCGTATGAAAAATCACTTGACTTGTGATGACGTAGCCCAGGCGTGAAAAGATTTTTTATTTTTTCTACATCCAAAATCCTATTTTTTTA
The DNA here is from genome assembly GCF_958298935.1 of Phragmites australis. Taxonomy (NCBI): domain Eukaryota; kingdom Viridiplantae; phylum Streptophyta; class Magnoliopsida; order Poales; family Poaceae; genus Phragmites; species Phragmites australis. The sequence continues at coordinate 16,534,862 of NC_084931.1, forward strand.
AAAAAATAGTATCATAGACAGTTTCTCAACAAAAAACCGTCTATGAAACTTTATACATACAGATGTTTTTTTTAGCAAAATCCATATCTGTAGAGCTATATTGGAAACAGAATTTTACCTGTATGTGACAAGCTTATATAACTGACACTTTTGCAGAGACAGAATGCAACCTATTTGTAATAGTGTTTAATATCCATATGTGAGAACCCATTCTAAGGTAGTGGTTACGGGTCATCACTTAGTCTTCACATATTAATTATTCTTAGTAATGAGTGCAATATTATTACTCTTGGCATAATAATTTTCACACTTTTCTGCAGCCCTTACCTGTCTGAGCTTTCCAATGCTCTTCCCGATCCTAATTTGATTAAGAACCGCGTTTCCGTGTGAGATTTACAAACATAACTTAAGCTCAAATTTGACCCTTATGGCTTCTCTATGAAATATCTACTCATATATGGACAAAGCGGAAACATTAGGAACACATGGTCATATTTATATATGAAATATTGGAACGTTGATAGTGTAAAACTAGATAAAGGAGTTGGAACTAGGCATACTTTTAGATACATGCATGCCTTTTCTTCTCAGCTTGGTCTTTCCATATAATAGAAAACGTTGATCAGTTGTTCCACTTATCCAAGACCATGGGAAAACTTTGTGTATCTTTGCACTAAGTAACACAGATATTTGAAAAAGATATTCAATAATTATGGCGCCCGGCCAAAGGAATCTTTTTATATATTTTTTCAATATTTGCAAAACTAGGCACCCATTTCAAAAAATTGCACTTGTAACCTATTGTCGCCTGTTGGAAGAAAGCATGGGCAACACTTAGTGGGGCCCATGGTCAAACGGGATGGAATTAAATATGAGAACTAACCTGGCTGCCACAACAACGTGTCACCCGTCGCAAAACCAACTGGTGACAAGCACGTTTGTGCGCGCGCCCGGGCCCACTGGAAAATGTTATGAGTAGGGCGCCGGTGACAATCTAGCTGTCGGAGAGTGAACTCCTGTCGCAGGGATCCCGAGAGACCCCTTTTTAGAGATTCGGCCGGGGGGATGATCCTGGAAAAACTTGTTTGGGAAATAAGCGGGAACGGAAATAAATGCGATGGCTGGCGGGAGACGATCACCCTAATGCAAGAAAAAGTGGGTACGCCGGGTTTTAGACAGGTTCGGGCCGCACGGAGGCGTAACACCCTACTCCTGTATGAACACTATATTTATCCTTGAAGGGAATTCTTCAAGGAGGTATCTGGTTCTAAGGGGAGAGCTGTTTACAAAGAGCTTGAGGCTCTTATGTTCTAGCTTAACTTGAGCTGGTTCGAGTGTCTGTCGATCTATCTTTGGCCTGGTTCGTCGGAGATTGTTGGTCGTCTGGTGGTCGGGGGCCTTTTTTTCCTTGCTTTTAGTGTTCTCCATCCTTTCCTTTTATAGGCGCGCCGACCCCAACATATCCTGAATGGGAAAGAGGGGACGCGAATGCCAAGGTGCCACGGAGAAAGGCGTAATCATTTCATTTTGGCGAAGTGACAGGGGCGGTGGAGAAATGCGGCGCGCATTCGACCACCAGCCGCTGCGGAAGCCTCGGGGCGCCCTAAAAGGGGCCCACCGGTCAGCCTCAGAGGTGCCCAGTGCGCCCACCCTGTCTTGTTCTTCTGCCAGGGCAGGGTGGCAGGCGGAGTGCTTCGATTCTGGCAACGTTATCCCGAGGCACCTGGATGAAACGGGACGGGACCCGTGCATTTAATGGACCCACGGCCCCCTGCTAGTGCATGGCAGGGTCTGACACTGGGGCGTGGGCAGCTGAGAATGTCAGGATGTCAGGATGTCAGACCGCGCGTGCCTATTAAATGCGGCATTGGGCCTTTGACTGGGTGACACCCTGACGACGGGACCCTTCGGGTCGTTGAATGATCTTGCGCGAACCTTCGGGGCACCGAGTCCTCGGGGGCTGCCACGTGCAGCCCCGAACACTCTCTCCCGAGTACTGCGGTGGGACCTTCGGGGCACCGAGTCCTCGGGGGCTGCCACGTGCAGCCCCGAGCACTTTCTCCCGAGCACTTCGGTGGGACCTTCGGGGCACCGAGTCCTCGGGGGCTGCCACGTGCAGCCCCGAGCACTATCTCCCGAGCACTTCGGTGGGACCTTCGGGGCACCGAGTCCTCGGGGGCTGCCACGTGCAGCCCCGAGCACTCTCTCCCGAGCACTTCGGTGGGACCTTCGGGGCACCGAGTCCTCGGGGGATGCCACGTGCAGCCCCGAGCACTCTCTCCCGAGCACTTTGGTGGGGCCTTCGGGGCACCGGGTCCTCGGGGGCTGCCACGTGCAGCCCCGAGCACTCTCTCCCGAGCACTTTGGTGGGGCCTTCGGGGCACCGGGTCCTCGGGGGCTGCCACGTGCAGCCCCGAGCACTATCTCCCGAGCACTTTGGTCTTAGTATTTGGACCCTGCAGATCATCGGGGAACTAGGGTGCTCGGGAACCAGAGGCGGCGGCCCCGAGCACCTTCTCCCGGGAGTTAGCTTTTTCTTACCTCGCAGGGTGGTGACATGTGGTGGATAGCCGGCCTGGCCTCGGGACTTAGGGACCCCTGGTTCTGAATATACCGACACTAGCAGAGAACAAAGGGGAGAGTACGAGTCAGGATGGTTGCGAAGGGGGTAATGTAAGTACTCTTGCACGCCCTCTACCTCACGAACGGGATTCTGCCTGGCCAACAGTAGAGGCTCTGAGCAAGCCTTAGCTAATAATTTGACTCTTTATTGATTGCCTTCGCTTACACGGCAGAACATATTTATATCCTGGACACACCTCATCTCCTAATTAAACTCTTAATAGTAATCCTAATTGGACTCCTAATTTCAGGACTCATATCCTAATACAGACGGACTCATATCCTAATACAGACTGACATATTCCTAACTCAAGGACTCCTAACACAAATAGATAACTAAACCGACATAATCCTAACAAACTCTCTTTCCTAATCTTTCTTCTTCTGTCTTGGTAAGTACGGCCAACAAATGAGTCTATAACATTTTCTCTTGCCTCAAAAGACAGCTCGTCCTCAAGCTGATAATGGGGATAATGTTGCTTGAACTCAGACAGAGAAACCCAAGTAGCGTCAGTGGTCGGTAAATCCTTCCAACGAACCAACACCTCCTAAACACCACGATTGAGAAGGTGGCCCAGAATAGCAGCAGAAGATGGAACCACCTTGCCATGAACAACATCTGGTAGCACAGGAGGCTCAACCGGCGGTTCACCATGGTACTTCTTCAAAAAGACAACATGAAAGACATTGTGAAGACGAGCACGAGCAGGCAAACGAAGCCGATAAGCCATGGAACCAATCCGGTCCATCACCTGATAGGGACCATAAAAATGAGGCGCAAGCTTAGCGAATGATGAAATGCCCAAAGATTTAGCCGATCTATGTTGAAGACGAAGCCACACCCAATCACCCACATGAAATTCCACATCACAGTGAAGCAAGATACAAGATGTCTAGGAATGCCAAAGTTGACAAAGGAGAGAAGAAGAAGATACAAGAAGCAACATGAGGCACCTAGGTTGACAAAGGGATCAAGGGAGATAGTAGCAATAGAGAAAGGAGGAACCACAACAAAATGGGACTAAATGATCAGAACATGCATACAAGCAATGTGGTAAGACTTTATGCTCTTTACAATTGGTATCATTTATTATTTGCCACTTGCTTTGGTTGTATTGTTATTTATCACCAAAAAGGGGAAGATTGTAACGAAAATGACCCTATTAGATCATGATTGTGATTTTGATGATTAATGACAACATAGTCATTGAGACTAACATGTTTGTAAAGAATATATGTTACTAGGTCATGGATGCAATATATAAAGAAGCCACCATAGCCGGAACAAAGATTGACTGAATTGGAGAAGTCCTAAGAGAATCGACTTCACCGGATGGTCCGGTATTTAGGGATTGAACTCATCGGAGTATTTTGTCCATAAGCAAAGTGAAGGCTGTTGAGTTCACCGGATAATCCAGTGCTCTATATGTTGAACTCATCGGAGTATTTCTGACAAAGGGAAAGAAGACTGAGGACCTCACCGGATAGTTCGACGAACTGCACAGGGCAACATCGGAGCATTTCTTGCAGAGAAGAATGCAAGTGTAGAAAACTAAAGATCAAATCACTAGATGGTTTGGTGCTTGGTTTGTGCACACCGGAGTATAGCACTGGAGCATTTTTTTGCAGAGGCGACTGCAAGTACTGAAGAATGAAGATCAACTCACTTGATAGTTTGGTGATCTTAAAGATAGTTGCACCAGAGTATTTCTAGGGAAAATAAGAGAATGTTTAACTCACCAGGATGGTCTGGTGTGAATGAAATGAACATCAGATGAATGCACCGGAGCATTTTACATAGAGAGGCTGCAAAGGCTCCAATGGTTCAAGATAACTCTAGTTTCTGAGGTTGTACTCACCGAATGATGCTTTGTTAGTATAACTGTTCTCACTGTATCATCTGCTGTTAACAAAGCCATTGAGAAGCTATTTGGCGGGTTTGAGGCTATAAATACCCCTCCACTTAGTCATTTGAAGGTGTGGTATGCTGCTGGAATCTAGAGGAAGCTCATATATACTTTAGAAGACATCCAAACACCGAAGTGCTTAAAATGATCATCCAAGGTGATGAAGCACAAGATTAGAGTGTTTAGTGCTTATAGGTCTAGAGTGAGTTGTAGCTAGGTACTGCAGCTTGAAAAAGGGATCAATGAGTGATCTTAGCTTGTACTGAGTGGTACAACAGTATCTTAGTGTCTTGGTGACTCGTTGGCATCTTGGACCTTGGTGGCTCAAGCTTGTTGACTCTCCGACTTGGTGGGGAGTAGTGACAAGATAGTGTATGGGGACATAGAGACCCTTGCCTTGGTAGCTCAAACTTTGAAGTAATCACGACGGCAAGTGACTGGAAGAGAGTCTAGTGGTGAGACCTTGCCTTAGTAGCTTGATGGCTAATCGTGTTTGAGATCTTGTCTTGGTGACTTGGTAGCTCAAGAGCCATAACCGAAAGAGACTTAGCGACTGGGTGCATATCCTTTGTAGAGCTCCAACGTGTATTAGGGTGGTATTTATGTCATCGATACCACGAGATAAAAATATCTTGTGTCGAGTTTATCTCTCTACCTTATTTACATTTTCATATTTACATACTTATAATTCACCTTGCTAGAGTAAATTACAATGTTCTTGAGCGGTAGAGTAAACACATTAGATAAATTTAAAACACATTTAGATAGAAATTGAAATAGATTTATTTTGTAAAATTTTTGAACTAATTTAATTTAGATTTCTAAGTATCCTAATTCACTTCCTTTTAGGACGTCACCATTCCTCACAAGTTTGTAATTGTAAACTGCGAAAACTGATTGATCGGGACCAATTAGGAAACTTGGGAAAGAGTATTAGGATTCAAAGCCCAAATCTATGCGAAAAACAAGCAGAAATGATTCATAACATGAAAAGGTGGATATTGGCCGACATTATAACTCAATTCAAATCATGCCACAAAATAAACAACGATTGGAGCATTCGAATTCTTGAATTTAGAAAGGGAAAAAAAAATCATACTTTAGGTCGATACTTTTGCGTTGCGTCATGAAAAAGTCAAGGTGCACTTGGCATCAGATATAACTCTGGCCCATACATCACAGTTTAGTTATTATACATACATGAAGCAATATGATCTCTTACAAATAATGATATACAGTTCAAATATACACCCAGCTCATGATCCATAAGCAATCATGTAGCAACTACTATCTCGCAGAGGTTTGTACAGTAACTACGTATCTTTACATGGTGGATTTTTTTCTACATGTAAACAACCAATTTTGTACAGTCTATGTTGCCAAGGAGTTAAACAGTGCCGGAACTTGTTTTTACATGTACACCACCGATATCTGCTGTGCGGACTATACCGTTCTGGAAAGTTCAGGCTGTAGAAAGGCTTCTGAGGACTTGCGCTCCAGCATGAGCAGTTTTACCTCCACAGACATGGATAGAATTGCAGAAATCCCTCTTCTTGAGGAACTTCTTGATATGTTCCAGTATGATTGGTGCATTTTGGATTATCATCCTCTTGCACTGAATTGGAAAAGTGGCACAGTTCAGAAACAAACATATTGAATTAATCAAAGAAACTTTAGCTAAACTTTGTAGGCCTTAGTTTCTTACCTTTTGTACAAAACTCTCTGCATTATTGCATCCTTTCAGAAGTATCTCTACTATCTTAAGCTGTCAACAGTAAACAGAAACATGGCATAAGGCTTTGTTTTTTGTTTCGGCTAAAAAATATTTTCAGTAAAAGCAAGAAACTATGTAGACAGGCATCTACCAGCCAAAATTAACAAAAAATAAATATGAATTTGTTGTTGAAATATCAATATTCTTAATCTAGAACGCAGCACAAAATGCCACTGTTAGAGGAAACCCCAGCATCATTTAATCAGAAACCGCAGTGCAAAATGATCAGGTATGTCAGAGTCAGAATATGACAGTTTTCACCATTTTTTAGCAAAAGATTACGTGACAAGATCTGGTAAAGAAAACGTCTCTATTCTGTAAAACATCATAACTTGACAATAATGCACCCAGGTTAACCTCCCAAGACTGGAGCTAGTGAAGATTACATGGAAAAGGCACTGTGTATGCTTTGTACAAACAAGTTCTATATGATTGGCTGAATGGTAGTTTAGTACACAGACCTCCGCTCCACCTCCAATTACAAATAGATACTATCACTATCAGTCTCCACCATGGCATGTGTGCACACAAAATTGAATAGAATTAGGAAGATATATCAGATGCTAAGTAGCTAACTTCTTTCTAGAATTAATTGGCTCCATACCATTGCAAAGATGCATAATTTTAAAACACCATCCAATATGAGGCTGACATTTTCAAGAATTATTTCCAAGATTACGTGCTTTACGATAGAAGGATCTTATGCATCTTGCTAAATGTAATGAATGTGCAAACCCTAATAATCTTCTAACATAACACAAACATTGTACTACAATCATGGGTTGGGTGCCTCCCCTAAAGTCTGTGTGCTAAGGTCTTGGATCTGTACACCAACAGTAGATTGCACAGCTTTTCGCTTTTCCCTGAGTTGGAAAGTAAAAAACACACACCCAAGATTTCTCAGGAGGTTAAATGGCCCCATTAGAGACAAATATTCTGGTTACTTTATTACGCAAATATCAGATACATTCCCACCACATATAGGGAAAATGAAGGGATGTTACTTATAAGTTCAATATATGGTTATAGCAACGGATGTGGAACAGCTTGCAAAACCATGTGAAATCCACACAGCAGTGCCGTTGACGAAATACACCAAAGAGCACTTTGCTGATGCAAACATAATAAGCAAGTTATGCAACTTCAACAGTCAGATACAAACTGTTGAACTTCAGGCACCAACTAGTTCTCCCACTAGCTTAAGTTTTTGAGGAAAGGTAGGCAACATACTACAACACTCCCCCTCACATCTAAGCTCCATCAGGTCTACTATGTGGACTCAAAGTAACCACAATTATTTTATGTTAAAATTGCTTTAGCCAGATGTCGAATTGGATTGTCAGCCCTGATAACACAATGAGTTTAATGCACCAACCAGTTCGACCTAAAACTGAAGTTGTTGAGTTGATACTAGCCTCCAACCAAACATGAACAAGCCAATCCCATTGACCAGCATGCAAAGCAATTAAACTGAGCGAATGGTCCATGGCATCAACATGGACGACTCAGATGGATGAGAGAAAAATGAGCAGATCAGAACGATTAGTGAGCCCCACACAATCTTTCCCTACAAAGCATACACCCAAATTGTACAAATGTTCGCTATTAGTCATGAGCCATAACTAAATTGAGCTGCTTAGTAGTTGGGCCACCTAATGAGTTATATCCTGATAGAAGCAACATCATAACTAGTTTGCCGGCAGCTAATCCTGAGGCACTGCTGGAAAATTAATAGAAAATGGAATGCTGATTTTGGTACCCATGGAAAAAAACAGGACTGGAAGAGCACCTAATGCAATTCAAGCCCCTTGCCCACCAATTGGCTAATGAAAACTGTATGAAGAAATGGGCCAACCAATTCCAGCCATGGAAATATGTGAGGGCACAGCTGCCCTACCCATGAACATATTATTATCAAACTGGTAGTGTCCCCTAAATACGGTATTTTAGGAATTTGGGGGATGCACACATGTAAAATTGTACTAATTCCTGTAGCGTGTGTCTTTCATTTCTTTCTTTTTTTGGTGATACAGCTATTTGCTACGTCCATTTCTAAAAATTCTGTGTTTCGGTCATATGCGAACAGGTTAGTTGGTTCGTAAAATTAAGTGTATCATAGTACCATTTCTAAGCAAATTTTGACTTCACATGATACTGCATGAAGATATTACTAGATTATCATGGTGCACCACATCTGAACAAGTTAGAAGTGCAAATTCATAGAGAGCACTGAGAAGGAGCTTCAACAGTCTTACAGAAGTGTCCCACTGTCTCAGTCAGTAAACCGAAAAAGGTGATGCAGTCCCAACAATGAGTCAAAATGCTGCCCCGTCATCATTTCCAACCTCGCGAAAGCAATTCTGGGCAATGCTGACCATGTCTAGCACTCAAAATTCTACGCACCTGACACCTTCCTACATGTTCTGACAAGCCGATAAGAATTACTCACGAAAGTTCAATGATTGGCAATCTAGAATCTTTGAATGGCTCGATGGTATGGCCATTCTGATGCACCAAAGCTTATTGGCTCATTACTGCATCAAGTCAAACGATAATCCGACACTGTTTTGTAAATGAAACTGTGATGCAAAAGCTTTGTATCTGCCTGAATTTGTGGATAAAGGCCTCCATCACGAACATGCTCACTCAAGTTCGGTGTTAGAAACATGAACAAGGATCTAACTTCTAAAATATTATTAGCACTTTTACAACATCCTAATAGTGCCTAACCCCTAATGAATGAAAATCATCGTACACAGTTGTTGGTGATATGCCCTAGAGGCGATTGAGTTTGCGGATTGGATCTGCTAATGGGCTTTAATATTGATTAAAGGACCATTAGGGTTTAGAGTCATAATGGGCTTTAATGTTGATTAAAGGCCCATTAGCGTGCTCTATATAAGAATAGGCAGGGGCCAAGGCGCATTGAGTTTTTCAGAAACCCTAGCCGCCTCCTATTCCCGAACTCCCTTCGAAACCCTAGCCGGGCGCGCGGTGCTAGCACACCGGCGCACGGCGATTCCATCCTTGTACGTGTGGATACCGTGGAGGCGCTGCTACTATTGCGGTGCTGATCTGCTCGGGAGTACTCGGGACGTACCCGCGAGTACTCGGAAGGTGCTCGGGACGTGCTCGGGACGAGGTTGACGATCGACTACTTGACGCGCACGACGTTGGATTGGTCTGCTCCAACTCTTCTTCCGCTGCACTGCTCGTCAAGTGGTAACGATTCATGATCCCCTACTCGCATGGCTTCCTGGTTGAATGCGGTAGAGAAAATTTATTTTGTGCTAGCGTAGCCTACCCGCAACCCTTCAACAGTACCTCTATCCCCCCCCCCAAAAGGAGGAAATTCTTTATTTGCCATCGGAAGAAAAGGTAATCCCCTCTGTCCATCCCACGAAATGAACTTCCTTATTAGCCACAGCTTCTAATTTTCATTTCTTCCTCGCCACTACCGTCCATTTGACCCATAGAAAACAAACATTTGCCCTTAGGAAGGAGGGCGGCGGCCTCGTGCGCTGCCGCCAGCGGCAAACGGTGGCGGGGCTCGAGCCATAAACCCCTCCCCGAAGCAAGAGAAGGCGGAAGGGGAAGGCGCCGAGGGCGAGGAGGACGGCTGCATGAGGGCCTGCATCAACATCACAGGCATCCAAACCGGCATTACGACCTTGCCGTCGTTTGCCGCCGGCAGTTGCGCCTGAGGCCACCGTCCTCCTCCCTAAGGGCAAATATGTTTTTTCTATAGGTCAAATGGATGGCAGTGGCGAGGAAGGAATGAAAATTAGAAGCAGTAGCAAATAAGGAAGTTCATTTCGTGGGATGTCGCAGAGGGAATTACCTTATCTTCCGATGGCAAATAAGGAAGTTTCTCAAAAAATAGAGCACCTGTTAACACGATCAGGTTACTGTCTAAAAACCTCAAAGCAGTAGTCCCGCTTAAGTGCCTTGAGCCCTTACTAGACGTGGATATGTCACTGCAATATGTTTTGGAATTACACATTCACCTAGATAAAGAAGCTCTTCATAACTTCCATTGTAGCGAGACTATCGTAGATGTCAAATGCTCCCAGGAATTGAACAAAGAGATTCAGAGTAAAGGTAACTTAACTCCTTAGGATTAAAGAACACACCAATATAAAAAAGGCAAAAAAACATACAAAAATAGAATAAAAAATAAAATGAAGAAGTGTAAGAAACAAATACCTCCATGTCTGGATCTTCAAGATTAGTAATGATATCATCAACAACCTCATGGCAAAGGGTGCAAGTATCTTCATGTCTTGGGAGACGAATGAAAGTTACCTCCCCACAGAAACTTACTGTTCCGCAAAATTCTTCAGGGCTTAAAGAAGCAATTTTTGTGAAGAAAAGAGGGGCATAATAATCCACCAACCTGGTGCACTGCCAGAATCAATGAACAAGCATACATTACATAAGAAATGACAGCTTTTAGAATATAGGCACAACCACTAAAGTATGAGAAAATATTTAGGGTAAAAACAACAATACCTCTAGCTTAAAAGAATAAAACTTTGAACAAGCTTGGTGCAGCGTATTAATGATTTCAGTCTGGGTCTCGTTTTCTTTAAGATAGAAGAGGGCTTCTGAGGCAAACTCTTCACAAAGTTGGCATAATTGCGGATTTTCCTTCAGAGATACTGTGCCCACATTTGGAGTCCTTATACCAGCTAGAATAGCAGAAAATAAGTGAAAAATGACAAGTTACTTTAACAAGGATGAATATCAGAGATATGACATTTAGCATAATGAGTTTAACGACTGAATAAGAACAGAGTGAAAGTATGGTAGGTCATGTCCTGTTGCTCACTAAATACTGAGAAAAAAGAGCAGTTGCATTATGATTTGGTGATTAAGTTTTCAGTATTTGTAACTAATATGCAAATTGCCAATTAGCCTTTTACTGATTATCATATGAAAATTGTCATCTTCTGATTCCCTTTCAGATAAGCATAAAGAATTTACATAAAAAAGCATAGTAATATAGTAGCGAGACTGGTTTGTTGAACATCAGAAGACAGAGCAGACAAGAGAGACAAGCCACTATGGGGCATTCCATCAGGGTCTTCTGTGGCTACAGATGAGACCAGGGGGAATGAGAGAACAGTGCCAGAAGAGCAAAAATTCTAACCTGTCCGTATTAAATGATTTTCCTCATCGTTTGCCTCTGAACTAGGGGCCTAAGTTAATTTTTGGTAGTGATGTTCCATGGTTTTCTTACTGATCCTAAACTAGACTCCCATTCATTGCCATGTAATGCTTGCACCTGGCACATGATTGCACATAAAAAATCATTACGCACCAGCATCATCCAAGGCAAAGCTTGTACCGCACCAAAGCATAAGGTTGATGAGGAACATAATTCGAACTCTTCTGCCCATTTTGTCTGTACCACCCACAAATTATGAGTAACAATTCGATAAAGCATACATACACAATGTCACTATCAATTCTTTGCTAACTACACTAACAGATAATGCTCATAAGACATGATAGCCATAAAAACAGGGATTTTCTTTTCAGACACAAATTTCCAGTAAGTTTCATTTCATTGCTTTTTCGTCATGTGCAAATTTCAACTAAACCTAATAATTAGTTCAAAAGAACTAGATAATACAATGCCATATATGTAACATGTTCAACGGATGAGATCTAGGGCCTGTTCGGCAGAGCTCCTAGAGCAGCTCCCCGAGTGGAATCAGGGGAGCTCTACCAAACAACAGTTTTCAATTTTTAGCTTCCCGAATAGAATCTGTAGGAGTGATTTTCTAAAATGAACTAAATGCTAAGAGCAGAAAAAAGTAACTTTCCTTGATTTACTTCCCACACAGAATCACTTCCTCCATAAAGTTTACCCTAGATAATCATTTTCAATCACAAAATCACTTTACTTAGAGAATCACTCATTCCAGAGAATTTAGATCTGGGGAAGCTCTGCCAAACATGCCCCTATATGCTCAGCACTGATTCCCAACTCTCTGGTTTCATTATGACGATATTCAGGATGCAAAGGAAACAGCCAGTATAGTTGACAATCATGCTTCAGTAAAGAGTGATGTATTCTCGCTTCAGATGAAAACTGAGCATGTTTTAAGCATTAATGGTTGACAGTGGCACAGGTAACCAAATGCTGATCTGCTCCATACCAGTGTTTTCATTTCTTTCTAGAGCAACAGAGGCAGTTCCCCTAGACCAAGATTAACATTTTTAGCATAGGACTGACAGTTCAACTTAACGTGTAGCTCCTATCAAAACCTATCAGCGGAAATGTACCCAAAAGCATAAATCTTTTCTTAAAAAAACTTCTCCTGAAACTATCGGAGCACTAATTAAAGAGGAGGAATCAGACTAGCGCCTGGGAACGGCATCAAGAACGCCTAATTGATTCCAAGTACGACAGGAGTAGGAAAGAAAACAATCTAACAAGTTTCCCGGGAATCACCTCGTGCGTTAAGAATAGGGCCTTGGGATGGCGGCGGAGGACGGGGAGGAGCGTGAGGTAGCCGACGACGAGCGGCGGCCGCGGGAGGAAGAGAAGTGAAGAACAGAGGAGATGTGGATTTGAGACGAGACACGAGACAGGGAGGGAGCGGCGTTGACTAGCTGTATGTGTTGCTGCTTGCCCTCCGCAGGCTCTCCGAGCAGTCGCTTCACTCGGGAGTGGGCCTGGGCCGCCACCAGCTGCGGAGGAGACCCGGCGCAGACACGGTCGGACGAACGAATGTGTCAGGGAATTGGATTGGGGTGCACTGGGAGTTGGAGTTTGGGCTTTCGAGGTGTGTGTAATGCTTTGGATCGATTTTTTATTTTTATATTTCAAAAATAAAAAATTACAAAAATAAGTATCTTTTTAAAAAAATTTAAAAATAGGCTACTATCGCCGGTTACAAGACAACAGCAAGTTTCGTCCTTCCAACGGAAGATATGTTTTAAAAATAGATTTAAAAATAAAAAATACTATGTTCTATTGCTTTAAAAATTCAAAACACAATGAAATAGTTATGAAAAATTCTTAAAAAAATATATGTTGTAGAGGATACTACGATCTCACTCTTAAAAAAATTAGATAAAAATATGATCTGTATAATAAGAAACAAAAAAATAAATTTCATTGTACATATTTTTTTTCAAAATTTTAAAAATTCAAAACACTGTGTACAATGAAATATATCTTTTTGTTTCTCATTGTAAAGTAATTGTTTGAGTTGAATTTTTTGCAGACATAGATTATAGCATCTTCTACAACATACTTTTTTTAAAGTTTCTTTATGACTATTTTGATCATGTTTTGAATTTTGAGAGCAATAGAATATATTATTTTTTGAGTTTTTAACCTACCGCTCATGGAAAGGTGATATCTTTATTTTTTAAACCTATTGTCTATTGAAAGAGTGATAATAATCTATTTTTTATTTTTTTTCAAATAGACGTCTAGTTTTACCATTTTTTATTTTCAAAATATAAAAATAGAAAACTCCTTTCGATCTACGTGTCGGGCCTTACTGGACTAACTAGAAACATTGCACAGCGTTGCTGCACCCCCTGTGTTTGTTACGCATGTGCCAACTCAGGGTGGTGGCTCGATAGTTTTTTACTCTAAATAATAATTTTGAGTCTTGTGTAAAACAATATGAACCTTATTTTGTGCTAAATAAAATTCAAGGAGGAAAATAAATTGATTCCGGTCAACAAAAATTGTACTTATAATAAGTTGTTGTAGAAAACATCATAAAGCAAGTTTGACTGATAAAGAATGGACATAGAACATATGAAGTTCTTGAGTTGATTTATGTCAATGTTGCAGGCTTGCACCTAAAAAGGAGGGCATGTGATCTACTTTTGAGATAGTGAGATATAAAACCATGCTTTTTTTAAAAAAAAAGCCAAAACATGCCAGTGTTGCACAACATATTTCCATGGAGATGGAATTTAAACTTTTACTTTAGACAGTTTCAGTGACAAGGCAATAAAGGCATAATTGGCCAGTTCCTGAAGAGTAGACTTAACAATGGAGGTACATTTATCAGGCCATAACACTAGGCAAGCATATATTTCATATAAAAAGCATAATTGATCTCCTTGGTACTGTTTCAAGCCATAATATCTATAGTATGCATGTTGTAATAGAACATTTTAATTCGATATAGCACTTAAGCACTTACCCTATTGTAGAAGGAAATGAAATAGGAAAAAAAATAATTTTACCATTAAGTCACACAAGGTCGACGTTGTATGATATAAAATTACCATGATGGCATAGCTATATATCAAGTTTTTGGATTATTTGACCTATTTATAACATTTATATGTAACCCTAGATGACCTGAAATTATACATATATTAGAATCTGGTGAAGAACCATATGATCGACCTAATATAATAGTACGAGTATTTCATACAATCTGGTATAGTATTTGGTCGTACAAATGTGATTTTATTTCCATAAAAATCATTCCTATGTATATATACATTACTATTACGTTATCTGTATATCGTAAAACCATTGTTATCAATCCTTGTTTTATCATTGAATTCTTTAGGATAAAATGTTGAGAACATATGAAATTCATGAGTTGATTTAGAGATAAAAACTCAAATAAGAAAAAAAAAAAGAGTGTATCCTAGTCAGGGAGCCTGCATGTCAATGTTGGAGGCTTGCATCTAAAAAGGAGGGCGTGTGATCTACTTATGAGATAGTGAAATATAAAAGCATGCTTTTAAAAAACCATTATATGCTAATAACTTTCAATATTATACTAAAGGCTAGCCATAAATCATGGTATAACTTGTAAAATCAGATGGCTATGACATCGGTAGCCTAGATTGCAATTCGTTGGCATGGTATTAGTACTGGCCATGGTAGAGGCAACATGTAACATGACAATTCTTTAAATCTACTTCCTATACATGGTATTACCTAAAAACATATGAGTCTTATAAATCAATTATGGCTTGCCACAACATTTGCTAAGTTACTTTTTAAACAATAATAGAAGGGTTCCCTGGAGCAATTTCCTTATGTTCTACTCTTAATTATCATTCTTTTATTTGTTTTTTTTTCCGTTATCCTTTTCTTCTCTAACATTATCTTCTTCACTGCTCCAAACTTGCCCCTTTGTTTCATGGTAGCTCCAAAAACCTGAAAGGAGACCCTGCTACTTGCTATGTCCTAAAATACTTTATTTGAGTAACAAAATCTTCCAACATTACATACGAAAACAATTAGAGAGTCTACAATATATAATTTCAAAACAGCTCAACCTAATGGATTTTACATCACTCAACTGATGACCTTAAGTCTTATTGGACAGTAAATCACTTGTGAAAAACAAACCGCAAGCAAGGAAAATGGGCCTTCCTAGTGGGATGTACTAAATATCTAATATGTGGATATTAATTATAAAAAATACACCAGACTAAACATCAAATTGTGAAGTGAACAAGGCTTTAAGTTGAGGAATGGATATGAATAGTATTGACATATCAATCATTTATGTTCCTTTCTGAAATTCTTTAGGATACAATTAAGGGTTGCGCGCTCTGCTCTGGTTGATTTCATACCACTCATGTCAAAATGCTAGAGATTGAACAACCATGAATAGTAAATGAAGATTAAGCTACAGATGAATAGCAAATAGATAACTCGAATATCATATTAAGCTAATATTGAACATTGTACCTCTCGATTAACTCTATGCCGTGGTTGCCATAGAGACAGGTAGCAGATTAAGCTCCTAGAGCATGTAAATTGCGTCACCCAAGCAGCTGCATAGCACATTAATGGTGACGGTGTGTCGCCGTCTCTTCTTCTCTTGTTGCCATGCCTGTAGCCCGGCTCACTATGCTTTACCCTGCAACCTGTTGACCATAATTATTATCAACTTTGTGGCGTCTCCATGCGCAAATCAACTTTGTGGCATCTCCATACGGGAACCATTTGTATTCTCCCCTGCAGTTAAATCACTTCTCCCAAATCCCCAAGAGATAAAGCTTATGTATTAAAGGAAAACAAAAGATAAACCTTATAAATGAGATTTCTTATAAATAAAATTCAAACCGAGATATACTCATTGTTCATATCAAATAAAGATATCAAGAGAAGTCCACATAACCACCATCCTCCATATATGCGAAGGCCCTATCTACGAAGGGCTTATTAGCTTCTACCAAAAGCTTTTGTCTTGATTAGTAGATCTTAAGATTCATACAAAAGAAGAGATGGTTGGTGGGGAATCTGTCGTCGGCACAGCCACCATGCTAATCAGGTTGGTTGGTTAAAACAATAAGAAAGGGCAAGATGTTAATGCAAATTGACGATCATTTGAACTCAAAATATCCTGACATGTCTACTATTTGATGAAAATTGATCACAAAAGATATAAAATGAAAAATTAATTGGACTAAGGGTAAGACCTGGCTTAATGTTTGTCGTTGGAATTTCATAAGTAAAAGGAATATTTTCAGTATCATTTAACAAAAGGAGTAACTATTACACTGTCTTTAATGTTTATTATATCAACAATATTGAAAAATTGTTTAAAAGGAAAATATGATGTTAAAGTTGCTTCAAAGTTCCATGTGGTTATCTGTCAGCCAGTAGAAATCATATAAATATATTTCATTGAAGCTCACAGCATGTGAAGTTGCAAGCAAAACTCCTTTTCATTAAAGCTATACTACTGATGTAAATTGGATCCATCGATCTGAATCTTTTTTGTTTACCTCCAAAATTCAGATATAGAGGAGTCTATTAGAACTGCAACAGCATGAGACGAGCGCGCTCGTGACACGTGTGTGTGTGTGCAGCGGGGCAGGGAGGTGGCGGCCAATGGGGTCGCCAAGCGTAGGAGCTCAACGACGGCCAGCAAGGCCGAAGAATGGGGAGTGGCGGTGGTGTATCCATGCTAAACAGTGAACACAAAAGTTGGCAATGTATCCATGTTGGTGTATATTTACCTAAAAACTTCCAAAAGGAAATTAACACCCAAAAGCCTACATTTGATCTGCAAGTTCATCCACCAGTTTAGAGATTGTGGAGCCTCCATGGTGGGGTCATTCGAGTGCACCGCTTGCACCATTGCCGGCCTAACCTCCAGATGCACACGCACAAACACACTGGCAGATAAAACAGATCCAAATCCATCAGATCAAGACTCACCCCTACCCAAAACCTAACCAAAATGATTTGATCAAGGGCCTAGAGAGCAAGAAGTGTTGAACCTTCTACTAGAGAGCTTATGAGCGAACCACCTACGCGGATGAATGGAAAACGTGGGGCTACGATAGGAGGTGGAGGAGGCACTTTTGATCAAAGGTGGCGTCGAGCATGGGGACGCGGAACAGTCCAAAGAAGAAATTGGGAGGAGAAGAATAACGAAGCTTGATCTCATCACACTACTACAGAACTGGCCTTATATGCTGGCCCATTACTGCTGGTTCCTAATGGGCTGGTAGTAATAGGGCATCACTGCTGGTTCATAAGTCGCGCGGGAAGAATCAGCCATCGTGGCTTATGAATTGGCAGTGATAAGGGTTATTACTGCCGATCAATGGATTGAACCAGTAGTGATACCCTGCTCCATCATCACTGCCGGTTTAATTCACCGACTGACAGTGATAGTATAACATCACTACTGGTTCCTAATAGGCCAGTAATGATGGGGCATCACTGTCGGTTTATAAGCTATGCGGGAAGAATTAGCCATCATGACTTATGAACTGGCAATGATAAGGGTCATCACTGCCCGTCGATGGATTGAGCTAGCAGTGATGTTCTGCTCCCTCATCACTGTCGACTTAATTCACCGACTGATAGTGATAGCATAACATCACTGTCGGCTAGTTAAATGAGCCGACAGTGATGTCCCAGCTATATAAAAGTCGCCATCTCCTCCCGCAAGCTTGAGCACAACAGAGAGGAGCTCTGTCCTTGCTCGATGGCGGTCATTTTTGCTCACCAGGATCTTGGTGGCTTCAAAATTTTGAGGAATCCTCATGCCCTAGTGTTGGGATCAAAGTC
The DNA here is from genome assembly GCF_958298935.1 of Phragmites australis. Taxonomy (NCBI): domain Eukaryota; kingdom Viridiplantae; phylum Streptophyta; class Magnoliopsida; order Poales; family Poaceae; genus Phragmites; species Phragmites australis. The sequence continues at coordinate 16,553,205 of NC_084931.1, forward strand.
CCAGACAAGGCGGGCCTTCAGAGGTGGAAGTGGCGAAGGTCCCTTAGAGTGACACGTACTGGAAGTGGAACAACTTTCAATTACCTTTCACGATTACACTGTGGCTCTATTTATAGCCCGTACCCGGCAATCACAGGTCCTGTTTACATATCTTACCCCCTAACCTGCTACATTCCTGGAATATCCGGAGGTAATATGGTACAAATGAGCGTGATCCTATAATTACAATAGTACCCGGGACAACCGTAGTTGGGCCCACTGTCGAGCTGGCCGTCCACCCGAAGGGTGTCGAAGCCCTCTTCGCTTGACCACATGACGAGCTGCCTTCGCCGCCTCCCGGCGAAGACCTGGTTTTGTCTTCGCTCGCTCCAAAGGACGCGGGACGCGAACCGAGGCTTCACCCAACAATCGAAGTCGGTTAGCCTTCGCATGCGCCGATTCGGTGACCAGAAGATGCTTGGACGCCCGCACCCTTTGACCGATTTTGCTCCGTGATCTCCACGACTGACGGGCGAACTCCTGCAATCAGCACGACAGCTATCACGTAGCACCTCAGCTAACTTCGTAGTTGCCTTCGAGTGAGGGGGTGGCGGGAGATGATCCCCAACAGTAGCCCCCTACTGGCAAGGTTTATCTTCGATAGGCCGAGCCTATAGTCTTCGAGGTATCTAAACGCCGTCCCCCTTCGGCCTGTCGAAGTTAGCTGGATCCAATGCACGCTGTTAATTTTTTTTGATGCTCTTTAGCGCCGTCGCAACGATCTCTATAACTGCCTACATTTAATGTTCATGGTAGTTATCTGAGCACGGTTTCCGGTGTCGGTACAATTTTCGATGCTGGAAGTTGTAACCGCGTCCGTCTCCCCTTATAAATACTGGGCTGCTGTTAAATAATTTCACCGTGCCCTTGGTAAAAGTTGTCGCTCTCGTACGAAGTAAGTTACAGTTTTTCGGACGCCCTAGACGAAGCCCCCGATCGCCCTCGCGCTGTTGAAGGATTTTCTTGGACTAGATGGCTTCAAAGCTCAGGTCCTCCCGACCGAAGACTTACTGGATTGGGTAGTCCAAAGTAGATGGTGAAGTTCTAGCTGGCCTTGTCAGGGAAGGATTGATTAGTGATGTCTCGAAGGTCCGGCTTCCCGGCAAACAAGAGATACCGAAGCCCGCTGACGATGAGGCTATCGTGTTTGTGCATTATTTTCGGGCTGGCCTTCGGCTTCCTTGTGACGAGATGGTGATCAAAGTATTAAAACTCTTCGAGGTCTATTTGCATCAATTGACACCTAACGCCATAGTTAGAATGAGTTCTTTCGCCTGGGCCGCTCGATCGGAGGGGGTTAAGGCTTCCGTCAGGTCCTTCTCCGCCGCGCACCGACTGCATCACCAACCTAAGCCGGTCTTCGCTCGCGGAGTGCAGAGCAAGGCCCACTATGGGTGTCTGAACTTTGCCTATCGCGCTGGCTTGTCCACTCCCGCGGTTGTATACAAGAATAAGTGGCCTAGTGATTGGACTCAGTGGTGGTTTTACCACAAGGTGGAGGCCAAAGAGTACCTTGTATCTAAATGCGAAGAAGTGAAGGGAAACCGTGCACCAGATGTGCGGTTGAAATCATCACAGCAAACCGCGCTTGAAGCCTTCGCCAGGTGTGCGAAGCATCTTTCTACTCGTGATTTGGTGGAGGAGTTCTTGGCTGCCGGGGTCTGGCCTCTTAGCCATGGCTGGGCTATTCCGGCCTTCGGGGAGAAGGGGCCCAAGGGGCTTTGCCGGCCTCATCCTACTGTGGATGGCTTCGCAGGTGCCCTCTTGTCCGCGCGTTCTTACATAATTATAATTTTCTTGTCTAACAGTTGTGATTTTTTTTCTTCAGATTTGTCAGTCGCTGAAGTGGAGGCGAAGGCTGTAATGTTACTTGGCAAGATTACTCCCGGCGAAGCGCAACTCTGCGCGGACCAGGGACTTACCCACAGGCTGAACAAAATCTTCGAGTATCGTGGTATTTCGTATGCTGAACGACCGAAGATTGCTGCTGTGCTGCAAGGTAACGCGGGGGGCTCCCCAGCAGCAGAAGCGGGCGAAGAGCCCGCTGCTGGCCCTTCGACGAAGAGGAAGCTCCCAGAACGATCGCCAAAAATGGGCCATACCAAAAAAGCTGTTGCCCTCCGTAAAAAACCACATGAAGCCGCGCCTGATATTTTTCACGCAGAAACGTTTCCGGAGGGCTCTGCTGCTTCGCACGACATGGCCCGTCGGGAGAGTCCTGAAGGCGCGCAGGAGGTTCAGGCGTCGAAGTCCTTGTTTTGCTCGCGCGTTGATCTTCCGACGTTAATTCTGAGCGACGACGAGGAATTGACAGAGACGGGCGCAATAACCGAGCCCGCCATTCAAGAGGAGCCCGCAGCCAAAGGTGGCGATGACGTGGAGGTGGCGGCGTACTCATCGCCCTCCTCACCTTCGAGCTCATCTTCCGAGACCGAAGATTCAACGCCGAGTGCGCCCCGCTGCAGAGGGAAGGGTTTGATGGGTCTTGGCGGGCTGCTCAACGCGAAGGCCATTGCGCCTGAGGCTTTGCGGCCTGCCGCTTTTGAACCGAGTATCGGGGAGGTCAGTGATGCGAAAAAGATGTTTGGAACCTTCGTTCTTCCTGAGCTCGAATTTTCGCTTGCCCAGAAGTCTTCAAGCGAGCTGATTGATGCATCCGATGTGGCTATAGTGAAGGTATATCGTATAGTTTCTTACATTGAAAGAAAAAAACTTGGTATTTTACTGACTTGCATTTGATATTTCAAGTTTTGCTCCTCTCACGAGCTCAACGTAAGCAAGCAGAAAAGTCTGAAGCCCGTGCCCGAAGCACTCAGGCCCAGATTGACTTGCTGCAAAAATGGGCAGAAAAAGCTGAGGGCCAGAAACGAGAGATATCACGGCGTGCGAAGGATGCAGAGTTACGATTGGAGCATCTTGAAATGGAGGTTAACACCCTTCACTCGGAGAAAGGGATTGCGGACAGCGAAGTGAGCTGTCTTCGGCAGAATCTGCAGTCCTCCGAGGCGCAAGTTTGCGAACTGCAAGCACTTTGCGCGTCAGAGAAAGAGAAAGCTGAGCGGCTGCAGATTGAACTAAGTGAAGTGAAGGCTTACAAAGACGATGCTCTTAATGTCATTGGGGAGCTTGAGCCGAAGGCGGTCGCCGCGTGCGAGGCAATCAACTGTACCTTCGAAGGTATATGCGCCTCGGTGACTCCCCCATCACTCGAACTCGTAGGGCTGGGTGGACTTATTAGTTGGATCAATGAGACCAGTAGTAGCCTCCTTCCAGCTGCACAACTTTACGGCGACTTCTGCGCCATGGTTGCTGCCCGAAGTCTCGTGCAATCTGTTGAGATGACGGGTTGCGACCATCATACTGCTCTCCAAAGACCTTCCTTCCAGTACCCTTTGGATCTGTCAACTTCGGCCGTTACGAAGGCATCGAAGAGCACTGCTCGATCATTCATCACCAATTACTGGTGCAAGCACAGCCGCGAGCTCGCTCTTCGAGAGGCCGAATTGAACCGACAAAGGGTATGGTAACTTAACTTTTGTTTTATCTGGTCGAAGATTATGAAAGGAGTTATGTGTGATAGTAATGTATTTATTATTATTAAATTTTTGTTAGGCCAAGGCAAGGGATGACACCTCGTTGAAACCGACGACTACGGTAGCCGAAGATACTGGGAAGGTGGGCTGAATTGGCGTGAAGGGTCGTATTGTTTATGCTTTTGTTTTTGTAATTGACGATGCGACACATTGGCTGTGTAATATATTATATGTTTATATCGAAGTGTTATTGACCTTTTTGCGCTCCCTGCACAGGTCCTTCCTTCGGACACTGCGTAGGTAGCCGAAGAAGCTGTGCCTTTGACTATGATGAGGGACAATTTTTATGTGTCCTGGTCCTGCTGGGAATCATTTCACCGACGTCATGCTAATATCAATTTGGAGCGGTATTGGCATGCGAAGTGTAGATCGTATGACGATATGAATGCTAGGACAAAAGCGTTTTGGAAATCTGTTAGTCCTTCGACGCTAGCTAGTCGATGAGCTGAACGAAATCTGTGCCGTGTAGCGAAAGGAGACGTTGAAGGCACATCGGTGCTCATTGAGCCGAAGATTGAACCTCAGGACGTGGAGCCGGTTTTGCACAGACCGCAAGTTTGCTATCGGCGTGGTCCCTCTTCACAGGTAGTCAGGCGAAGTGGTAGTGACGACGATACCCCTATGTCGCCGTCTTATTGTAATCAAGTTGGGGCCCATTCGGCCCCATCGTCACGTTTTCATGCCAACGAAGGCATTGCTTATCAATTTTCTTTCAGTCATTTGTATAAGGATTTTGTTGATCCAGATGTTGATTCTGATGCGGAATAAATCGGGTTTGTGTTATAATTTGTTCTTTTGTTACATTTTTAGCGGCATGGCACCCGAAGCGTTTTCTACGATTCGATGCGTTGTGAACCTTTGTTGGATCTTCGGGTTAGACTTTTTTGACTAAGTCCATCCCCCGATTTTCGCCGTAGTTTCCTGCGATTGTATTGGGCTAATATTTTTATTATTATCATTGTTATTTTTGTAAAACACCGTCCCCCCCCCCCCCCCCCGACTTTTACTCGCAGGTAACTTTGGCTTGGGTGGGGGGCAAGCAATCTTGCCCTCCGACTTTTAGCCTTGAAGGCTTGATTTTACTTCAACTCGGGGGGCGGTTGATATTTGGGCAGGCACTCTTAGCCCCCGACCCCTGACGAAGTGCGCTGCCTTTTAGTTGGCTTAGGGACACTTCGTTTTTTTTTGTCCCGAAGGTTTGTTTTTTCCTTCGGTGCGAGGGCAGACACTTTTAGCCCCCGACTTTTCGCGAAGTGCATTGCCTTTTCTTTGGCCCAGCGGCACTTCATTTTTTTTTATCCCGAAGGTTTGTTTTTCCCTTCGGTGCGGGGGCAGGCACTCTTAGCCCCCGACTTTTAGTGAAGTGCGTTGCCTTTTCTTTGGCTCAGCGACACTTCATTTTTTATCTCGAAGGTTTGTTTTTCCCTTTGGTGCGGGGGCAGGCACTCTTAGCCCCCAACTTTTAGCGAAGTGTGTTGCCTTTTCCTTGGCTCAGTGACACTTCGTTTTTTTTAATCGCGAAGGTTTGTTTTTCCCTTCGGTGCGGGAGCAGGCACTCTTAGCCCCCTAGCGGTTTTTTCAATCCCGCGAAGGTCGCAAGTGTACGCTTGCTTGCCTACACTTCACACCGCGTTCTAGTCGTCGATTGGTGCGCCAATCTGTTTAGGCTGGCGCACTTCGACGAAAAGTACTATTACTCAAGACAACCAACATTTTTGCGGGGGTGGCACTATCATTGTTTACATGGGTTCCTGCCTCGTTAAAAACCTCACCCCCTGGTGAAGGGGTCCCCCTATGAGGAAAAGAGTGCAGTACCCTTACAATATGATTACAAGGACTAGTAAGAAATTAAAAATTAAGAATTACATTGGAGTCTCGGACTTTAGTTGCCGATCTTCAGGCGTAGAACTTGCGAAGGTTGTCTGTGTTCCAGGTGTGTGGAAGCTCTTCACCTTCCATATTGGCTAGATGATAAGAACCAGGTCTCAGAGATCTTTTAACTATGAAGGGGCCATCCCATTTACTCTGAAGTTTGCCAACCGATGCTGCTGTACCAAATCTTCGCAACACCAAGTCTCCGGGTGCGAAGGTCTTTTCGGATACATTCCTATCTCTCCATTTTCTTGTCTCTTTTTGGTAAGCGGCCAGGTTTTTTGCGGCTTGCAATCTTACTTCTTCAAGGGCATCTTTTGATGATAGTTCTTCGCATTGGTCTAGTTCATTCCCGACCCTGAATGATTTCGTTTTGCATTCCTCTGGAGTCATGGCCTCTTCACCGAATAGGAGGCGAAATGGCGTGTATCCTGTTGGTCTTGCAACCGTTGTTCTTAATGACCATAGTACCTTGGGCAATTCTTCGACCCACTTTCCTTTTGGCAATCCTTGAAGACGCTTCGCGACCCCTGCGAAGATGATGCCATTTGCTCTCTCAACTGTGCCATTAGATTGTGGGTGGTATACTGATGCAAACATTACTTTTATGCCCAGACCAAATCTCTAAATCCCGCGCTATCGAACTGAGTACCATTGTCAACGGTTACTTCGCTTGGAACCCCAAAGCGGCACACAATATTCTGCCATAGGAATTTTTGTATGTTTCTTGACGTTATGCTCACAAGTGGCATTACTTCTACCCATTTTGAAAAGTACTCTACTGCCACCACCGCATACCGCAAATTTCCTGGGGCTGGCGGCAGCTGCTCAACAATATCGATTCCCCATCGCCACAATGGCCAGATCGGCGGAATGAGTTGTGTCTTTGTTGTCGGTCTGTTTGATCCCTTCGCCCAGAATTGGCACTGTTGGCAACTTCGTACTAGTTGGTCCGCATCACTTACAGCCGTTGGCCAATAGAAGCCCTACCTGTATGCTTTTCCTACCAAAGCCCTTGTTCCGATATGTGAGCCGCATAACCCGCTGTGAATTTCTCTTAACAGTTGTTGGCCTTCTTTCTGAGATATGCATCGCAAGAATGGTGTGCAGACTCCTGCTTTGTTCAGATTTTCGTCTATAACTTTATAATTTCTAACCCTCTGAGCCATGCGCTTTTCTTCGACCCGATCTTCGATATCTCTTTGACCCCGCAGATATGCCATTATCGGAAAACGCCAGTCTTCGCTCTCGATTGTTGAGACCAGGCGCGTTTGGTTGGAACTGTCATCGAGGGCCGGTTCAGTTAGCTTCTGATAGAAAACGTCTGGAGGCATGGGCAGGTTCTGCGAAGCCACTTTCGCTAGCTCATCTGCTTCGTTGTTATCATTCCTTGATACACTTTTGACTGTGAATCCGACGAAGTATTTTTCCATTCTTCGCACTGCTGCTCTGTACTTGATCAGCTTTGGTTCCTTTGCTTGGAATGTTTTTTCAATTTGACTTGCTACGACCTTCGAGTCTGTTTTGACAAGTATTCTTCGGGCTCCCAAAGCCTTCGCCTTGCGAAGTGCCAGGAGTACAGCTTCGTATTCCGCCGTATTGTTTGTGGAGCGAAACTCTAACCTGGCGGCGTATTGCAGCTTCGTCCCCTAAGGTGAAAACATTACTACCGAGACTCCTGCTCTTGTAGCTCCCCAAGCTCCGTCGCAATACGCGGTCCAGATAGGTTCTGCTGCTTCGTCATCCAAGGCTTCAGATGAAGGTGTCCATTCCGCCACGAAATCTGCCAGCGCCTGCGATTTTAATGATGTTCGTGCCACGAAGACAATCATGAATGGAGCGATCTCCGTTTCCCACTTCGCTATTCTTCCGATGGCTTCTTTGTTTTCGAACATGTCGCGAAGGGGTAGGGAAGTTGGCACTGTAATCTTGTGAGAAGTGAAATAGTGGCGGAGCTTGCGGGATGCCATTACTAGTGCATACGCTACCTTTTCCAACTCTGTGTATGACTTTTTTGGGCCTGCTAGTGCTTCGGATACATAATACACCGGTGCTTGGTGCAGCCTGTTATCTTCGGGTTTTTCCTGTACAAGAACAGCGCTGACTGCTGAGGGGGATGCCGCTATATATAACAGCAAATCTGCGCCTGGATCCGGGCTGGTCAGTGCTGTAAGCTTCATCAAGTAAATTTTTAACTCATCGAAGGAAACCTGCTGCTCGGCACCCCATTTGAAAGGGTCAGGACTTTTTAACACCTTGAAGAGTGGTAGACTTCGCTCGGCGGACTTTGCAATGAACCTGTTCAATGCTGCTAGCCTTCCTGTCAAGCGTTGGGCTTGTTTTATGTTATGTGGCGGTTTCATATCTAAAATTGCTTGTATCTTCTGAGGATCCACTTTGATGCCTCTTTTCGACACCAGAAACCCCAGGAGTCCTCCGGATTGCACTCCGAAGACGCATTTTTCCGGGTTTAATTTTAAACCTGCTCTTCGCATATTATCGAAGGTTTCCTGGAGGTCTTTGATGTGTTGGCTTCTCCTGGTACTTTTTACTACTATGTCATCAACATAGGCCAATACATTTTGTCCCAGCTGCGGCTTTAATACAGCCTGTACCAACCTTGTAAAGGTTGCTCCAGCATTTCGGAGTCCGAAAGGCATTCTTATGAAACAGTATGTTCCGAAAGAGGTTCTGAAACTCGTTTTGTCTTCGTCTTCCTTTGCCATCCATATTTGATGGTACCCTGCATAAGCATCTACGAAGCTTAGCATCTCGCAGCTGGCTGCGGAGTCTACGAGCTGGTCAATTCTAGGCAGTGGAAAGTCATCTTTGGGGCAAGCTTTGTTTAAATATTGAAGTCGATGCACATTCTCCGCTTTCCATTGCTTTTACTTACTAATACGGGGTTGGCCAGCCACTCCGAGTGCATAACTTCGCGTATTACTGCGGCATCGAGCAGTTTTTCTACTTCGGCCTTTGCTGCTTCTTCTCTTTCCCCCGAAGCTTTTCTAAGCTTCTGCTTCCTTGGCTTCGCTTTGGGGTCTACATTTAGCTTGTGCTGAATGATGTTTCGACTTACTCCTTGCAGGTCTCTGGGGGACCACGCGAAGACATCGTCGTTTTTGCGAAGGAACATTACAAGTTGTTGCTGATCCTCTGCTGGGGCCTCTGCCCCTATTGTGAGCTTTTTATCTTCTTTTTCATGATTTAGTAGTACTATTCTGGTAGGTCCTTCTAGTGCAGCCTTCGCACATTTCTCTATGGTTGGCTGGTTGTGGCCTGCTTCGGCACCCGTCGAAGGGTCTGCGATGTTGTGGATATTTCTTCTTCCTGGAGCTATTCCTACTTCGATTTGCCTAGCAACTAGCTGATCTCCCAACACCTTTATGACTCCTTCTGGGCCAGGCATCTTCATGCACAAATATGCGTGGTGCGGTATTGCTTCGAATTTATTGAGGAACCCCCTCCCAAATATCGCATTGTATGGGTAGCTAATGTCCACCACATCGAAGGTAATTTCCTCTGTGCGAAAATTCGTCTGTTCGCCAAACGACACTGGGATTGTTAATTTTCCCAGAGCGTTGATTGTGTTTCCGCCGAAGCCTAGCAACGGCGACCCAGCTTGTTTCAAGTCACTTCTTCGCATCCCCATCTTGTCGAAGGCATCAGCGAAGATAATGTCCGCAGAACTTCCTCCATCGATCAATATCCTATGTACTTCATTTCCCGAGATGTTTGCGGTAATGACGAAGGCATCTGTGTACGGATAATCTAATACCCTCATATCCTCTTGCGAGAATGTAATGGGAATGCTGGACCATCTTGAATTGACGTACGTTGGTCCCACTCCGACGTGGTTAACCCTTCGCACGTATTCTTTTCGTTGTCTCTTGGATTATGTTTGCTGGCTGGAGCCCCCTGAAATGGCCAGCACCACATTGTACCCATGGTTTATAGTATTAGCTGATTTGCTACTTTCTGGTGGTGCCTCGATTACAGGTCTTGGCGGTGGCGGGGGTAGGTCGCCCCGAATGTTCATTTGGCTAGTTTGATCAAATTGGGCTAAAGGTACGGGTGCATATTGTGGTGCTGGAATTTGCTACCATTGGTTCGGAAACACCACGTTCTGATTGTGGTTTTGCCACCCTTCGCTTCTTGCGAAGCTTGTTGCGTGGTGAACTGTCCTTCCGTTATCTACCGACTGCTTCGCTAAACTTTCTTTCATAGCCACGACCTGTGGGCAATGTTTAGTCTGGTGGCCTGCTCCTTCGCCGTGCAGCTCGCAGTAAAAGGTTGCCGGGTCGTGCGAAGGTCGTCCTCCTCTACCTCCGTTGCCTCTTCCCCTTCCCGCCCGGCCTCCTCTATTGGACGAGTTGTAGGCTTCGCACAAGCCTTGGACTGCTTCGGGCGGGCCGGGGTTGATCTGGTTGATTTCTTTTTGGCTTGGATAATCAGGACCTTCGGGTTTTCTTGGACGCTGAGGTCTGTCTCTCTGATTGCCACCAACTACCTCTTTAGGTGGTGCATGCTTTACTCTTGAGGCCGTAAACTCATTTTTCCTTCGGAGATGATCGAGCTCAGACCTTGAGTATTCTTCCATCTTGTTTAGCAGCTCCTGGACGCTTGTGGGTCTTTTTCTGGTGAGATTTCCTGCCAACATGCCCCCTCTGATGCCCTGTATTGCGGCATCAATGATCGTATCTTCGGTCAATCCCTTCGCCTGACAACGTATGTGTACGAATTGGTGCATATAGCTCTGTAAAGTTTCTGTTGGTTGCTGCTTCAGCACGAAGAGGTCGGTTGCGGTGATGTTGTCTGCCCGGTTCCCCTGGAAGTTGCTGTACAGGGCAGTGCGCAGCTGTTCCCATGAATATATGGACCCCGGGGGTAGGGCGGAGTACCACGACCTTGCTATTCCCTTTATCGCCAATACGAAAGCCTTCGCCAAGGTTACACCGTCCCCACCAGGTGACTCTACGGCTGCCTCGAAACTCATGATAAATTCTCTCGGATCTGATTCTCTATCAAATATTACCACTCTGGGCATCTTGAATCCTAGCGGCCATGGCTGATTTTGTAGGTCCATTGCTAGGGGTGACTCAGGATCTCCCGTGGAAGATCTTCGCCGAACTTCTTGCGAAGCTCGTATCAAATCTCCCGGTGGCGTCGGCCGGCGAAACATGCCTTCCGCTTGGAGTATATCGATTTCCTCTTGGATCTTTTCCAACGTTTTTCTTGCTTCGTCTGCCCGCCGGCGGTACTCCGCATCTTTCCGGGTCGCTGTTAGGCCATCCAACATGCGCTTCTTGTGCGCAATCTGCCTTTCCAATTCCTCAGCTTCTAGCCTAGCATTTCGTTCTTCGTTTGTTTCTTCATCACGTTCAAACTCCGCGAAGTCGCCTAGTTCCTCCCATTCTTCTTTCCGCCCTCTTTCGCCTTCTTTTTCTGGAAGATCGAAGCGAATGCGATCCATTGGCTCCATGATCGGCATTTGCTCCGTGTCCATCTGAAGTGCGTCGTCATGTCGGCCATCGGCAGTTTGTTGTGGCGCTGTATCAACTTCGCAATGCTGCTCTTGTCCAGCCGAAGCCCCCCCGGTTGAGGCATTACTTGATCCTGGTACGGCCGGAGTGGTTCTGTCGGCCGAAGGTCCGAGCGCAGCTGGGGGTTCTAGTAACGCCTCCGCTCCTCCAGGTGGCTTCGCTTTCTTCTTGGGTGGCATGCCTTCGTGGGTTCGATCCCACGGACGGCGCCAACTGTTGGGATCGAAGTCCCAAACAAGGCGGGCCTTCGGAGGTGGAAGTGGCGAAGGTCCCTTAGAGTGACACGTACTGGAAGTGGAATAGCTTTCAATTACCTTTCACGGTTACACTATGGCTCTATTTATAGCCCGTACCCGGCGATCACGGGTCCTGTTTACATATCTTACTCCCTAACCTGCTACATTCCCGGAATATCCGGGGGTAATATGGTACAAATGAGCGTGATCCCATAATTACAACAGTACCCGGGACAACCGTAGTTGGGCCCACTGTCGAGCTGGCCCTTCACCCGAAGGGTGTCGAAGCCCTCTTCGCCCGACCACATGACGAGCTGCCTTCGCCGCCTCCCGGCGAAGACCTGGTCTTGTCTTCGCTCACTCCAAAGGATGCGGGACACGAACCGAGGCTTCGCCAGACAATCGAAGTCGGTTAACCTTTGCATGCGCCGATTCGGTGACCAGAAGATGCTTGGACGCCCGCACCCTTCGACCGACTTCGCTCCGTGATCTCCACGACTGACGGGCGAACTCCTGCAATCAGCACGACAACTATCACGTAGCACCTCCAGCTAACTTCACAATTGCCTTCGAGTGAGGGGGTGGCGGGAGATGACCCCCAACACCTAGGTGTTCCAAGGTGTGTAACTTCCTCTCCAATCCATTTCTATTTGAATTTATTTGCTAAATTGCTCTAGATTTTGAAATGATGGATATGAACTTGTGGCCATGATGTTTTGAGACAATGTAGATGCAATTATACCTCATTTATAATATGAAAGCTTCAATTATGGTAGAAAGTGTCTTTATTATGGATTTACATTAGCGATATGTATGAGCATATTTATTACTGGTTTTTAATGAATTAGAAAATTTAGCCATGATATTAAGGTATATAGCAAACTCCAATTATATTTTTAATATTTTAATAATCAGCAAGTTCCAATGTAGAAACTTTAGATATGAGCATATTTATGGTTGAATTTTAGTGAATTAGAAAAATTAGTCATGATATTTAGGTATGTAGAAAGCTCCAATTATATTTTTTCTATTTTAATTAATTAGCATGTTCCCTATATGGAAACTTTAGGTATGAGCATATTTATTTTGATTTTTAATGAATTAGAAAATTTTGCCATGATATTTAGGTATGTAGCAAGATACAATTATATTTATGTATGAGCGTATTTATTTTTCATGTTTCCTTAATGAGTCATAGATAAGGTGTTGAATAATAAAGAAAATTTTGAGGGATGACACCAACAAATACTCATCGGAAGCAGATGCAAAAGCATGCAAAAGACGGCTCCTCCAACTCGGGCCAATTGCCGGTAGGAGATGACGAGGTAATTCATTTATTGGTGATCGCAAAATATTCTAGATGTTATGAATTTGGATTTACAATAATGATATAATTGTAGGTGGACAGAAAATAGATGTATGATACGAGTCGTGTGAGCGCAGAGTACAAGAACGACATGGATTGTTTCCTGGTACAAGCCGTGACACACAAGTCAAATACACACTCTTAATACATGTGATGTCCATACGTCGATTGCGAGAACAAGAAGCAGTTCTCCACCACCCAGCAAATACATTTCAAAATGCACAACTAATTTATTGAATTATCTCGCATCTTGATTGCTCCATGTTAGATGGCCCATCACCTTCTGGCACTTGGTCCAGGTCGGAGGACTCACCTTCTAAATATTACCATGTTCGCTTGCGACTAGCGGGTGAATATGCCATCCATACAGCACAATATTCATATTCAATATGTTGATCTATTTAGAGATTATTTCAATCTTTTTACTAATTCACTACTAGAAAATTGGAGCTAAGTTTTAATTTATTTAGAGGTGATTTTCACATTTTTTTTCTTAAATCACTACTAGAAAATTGGAGTTCTAGGCCACTATGGCATAATCACGTACTTTCAAATTTAGTGCAATCAAGCAAAAAAACACTATTATAAAAACTATTTTTTGAGACACTCAAGTTGTCTTTACATAGGTGGGTCATTTGACAAACCACCTGAGTGATATCCAGAGGTGGGCAACAAAAGAAGCCGCATGTGTAAAGGTCATTTCCACAGACGGTTCCTTATATGAACTGCATCTGGAAATAGGATGATTAAGATATGCGGTTCACATAAAGAACCACCTGTAGTAATGGTCATTTTTAGGGACGGTTTTTTATGTGAACCACCTATAAAAATAGAGGTTTATTTTCAGAAGTAGTTCACATAAGGAACCGTATCTGAAAATGGATGACAAGTTATCTTAAAAACATCATAACTTTTTCATATGAATTCGGATGGAGACAAACTTATATGAAAATTTTATCCCTTGAAGAGATCTACAATTTTGTAGTTGAAAACTTTTTATTTGAAGTCATTTAGGTATCCAAATAATCAGTTGAAATTTCACACATAAGTTTCACATGCTATTGTTACCACAAGTCCTATTACTATAAGTAAACTCAAGAATAAGAAGGAAAAAGAATACTACTTACTCCAATATCTGCAATAAGAACAACAAGAAGATTATAGACCCTATAGCGAAAATGGCCCTATTAAGCCATGACTATAATTTTGGTGATTAATAACAACATAGTTAATGAGACTAATATGTTTGTCAAGAATATATATTAGCAGGTCTCATGGATGTAATACATGAAGAAGTCACCGCAACGGAATAAAGTTGGACTGAATTGGAGAAGTTCAAGAAAGATTTACCTCACCGGATGGTCCAGTGTTGTAGATGTTTTGCTCACTGGAGCATATTTGACGAAGGAGGAGAGAGGCTTGAAGACCTCACCGGAAGATTCGGTGATTAGCAAGTGTGCTCATTGAAGCAATTCTTCCAGAGAAGAGTGTTGTGCTGAAGAATGAAGGCTAAACCTCACCGAATAGTCTAGTGATCAAAGCGTGATAACACCAGAGTGTTTCTGTCCAGAAGGCAGAATAAAACAACCCACCAGATAGTCCAGTGATCATAGGAAGATACACAAAAGAGCATTTTCATCAGAAAAGGTTGCAGCCATGGAAGATGGAAGATCGATATGTCGGGAGGTAAGTGCTTTGATCGGTGGAGTAGACATACTAGGTAAATCTAGAGCACATCTAGATAGAAATTAATATAGGTTTGTCTTATATAGTTTTTGGTGCCAGATAGATCCTAAGTGTCCTAATTCATCCTCTCCTCTTAGGACATCACCGATCCCTTCAGACTCCACTATCAACAGCAAGATTTGGCTTACAGAAGTACTAGTGATAATAATAGCATATATACTCCTTTTGATTGATATCTTATGTCTAAAATTTTAAACAAATATTTTGATATCTAAATGACTTCAAATGAAAAAAAAAGTCAACTACAAAGTTGTGGATCTCATCGAGGGCTATAATTTTCATATAAAGTTTGTTCCCATCTAAATTAGTATAAAAAAGTTATGAATTTTTAAGATAAGCTATCATCTATTTTCAAAGACGATTCTTTATGTGAATCGTCTCTGAAAATGATCTTCCATTTTTACAGGCGGTTCTTTACGTGAACTACCTCTAGTATCGGATGGCAGGTTATCTTAAAAATTTATAACTTTTTCATACGAAGTCGGATAGGGATAAATTTTATATGAAAACTATAGCTCTCAACCATATCTACAACTCTATAGTTTAAAACCTTTTCATTTGAATTCATTTAGATACTCAAGTAATCATTTGAAGTTTCATATAAAAGATATCAAAAGGAATAATATGCTATTATGATCCGTAATAGTTATGTGGTGGGATGGTGAGGAGGATTCATACGAGTTGAGAGGTTTCAAGGTCGAGTACCAAGAACCGTACGCATGCGTATTTTGTGTGAAAAAACTTGTGACTTGCGACTTGTGATGTCACGGTCGCGGAGGGTGGTGGGGTGCCTGGTTGGTCCAATTTTTTTTTTTTTGCTTTTTGGGGTAAAAATTGTCGATTCGGGATTGATTATCACATGCGACCCGCTTAAGCGAACAATCTATGGAAACTTATTTTTATAGACGGTTTTTTAAGTGAACCGTTTATGGTAATAGGTTTGTACAGGCGGTCTCTTTTGCGTTTATGAAAATCATTCATTTTCATATGCCTTCGATCACAGGCGGTGCGCTAATCGCCTATGAAAACAGTTACCACCCGTATCTGAAAATAGTTTTTGTAGTAGTAAAAATCTAGTCACAAATGAAAAATCATAGATCATCTCTATGTGCCTTACAATGAGAAAATTGTAATTCTTACTCAATTAAAGCTCTAGGTCCCCCAAAATTCATCATATAGAGGAATCACATACTTCCAAACCTAGAGCAATCTAGCAAGTAAATCTAAATAGAAATAAAATGTATATCATCTTACTAACCTTGGAGCACCTTAGCCACGTAGATTCCTCCAAATTTTGAAGTCTCTAAGCGCAAGGTTGGACACACATAGTGGGAGGCGAGCAAAATAAAGCTCCTCTTTGTTCTATTCGCGCTTAGGAAGAAAAACATATTTTATAGATTATACATTTATCAGTGCCGGCTCGTATACGAACCAGCATTGATACTCAGTATCAGTACCGGCTCATAGTTATCAGTTGGCAGTTCAACCGGCTCAATCGATGATCAAGCATGAGAATGTATGAACCTGTACTGATACTTCATCAGTGCCAGTTTTATTCTAGCCGGCACTGATGATTCGGTTCATATGACTATTTCTGTTGTAATAGTGGTACATAAACAACTCTTCCCTTTTTTCAGTAAATTACATGCCCTTCGATAACGTTGCAAAGGGCAGTAGGAACTTACTCTATGATAATGGAACATAGATGTCTGCAAAGTCAACTGCTGATTTCATAGATCCTTGTCATGTGCAGGGCTTTGCTTAATTAGTGACTGATAAGTTTGTCACTGGAAGTATGATTAAAATACACACGGACAATTTATAGTGTTTCCCATTGATCTGCTACGATATATAGCATCTTTCCTGGGAACAGTAAATAAATTAACTGTTTGGGTCTTTAGACGGACATAATGCATTGATTTTTTTTCATACTTTCGAATATGGGTGCGAATACAAACGTGAACCAATGCAAATAAGATCATGGACATGTCTCAAATCATGAAAACAACTTCAAATTCACACATAACAACAATAAAAACAAAGAATTAGTACATTTAACCAAATTTTCAAGTGCAAGCGTGACCGCACATGTTGATTCTTTTGGGCTATATATAGGACAATTGCAGAGGCCTGAATATTTTCTTTGGAGTTATAAGTTGAAACAAGGAGGCAATGTCGTCTAATCTGAACATATATAATCATTTTCCATTCATTGAAGTGGAATGAATTGATCCGCACACCATTTAGTTGAAAATATTAGATTCGGAGTCTGTTTCTAGGAAGATGAAGAAGTCATGCACACATTCATCAGCTCATGACTTCATCACAGCAGGAATCCTATCTCTTGTCTTGTCAGTGTTTGAAACAAGCGCACATGTACCTGCAGGCTGCAGACAACCCATAGGGTACTTAAAATCAGGATAAAATTTATGGGTTGCATGGTATGCAGTAAATTAAGTAGTGTTTGGTTGGTAAAATGGAATGGCTTGTTTTTGAGCTGTTTGGTTGGAGTTTAGTAGGATGGGATAGTTCTGAATCAGAAAATATTCTTTAAAGATTCGGAACAGATCCGTTTAAAAAAAAAAGGTTGAACGTAGCCATCCCACTTGGGACGGGTCACTGACGGTGGGCCCGAAATTTAAAATGGATTCGTTCCATCCCACCCACCAAACAAACATCTGATTCCGGACCATCCCGTCCCATTCCTAAATATATGAATGGAATCATCCTATCTCACCTCGCTCTCCAACCAAACACTACCTAAATAGCTCTATAGGTTGAGAAGGTGATATTTTTATTTATTTATTTGGTATGGTGAGAAGTCCAGCTTTCAGTCATAGTGCAGGAGCACTGTTGTGATTAAGTAGAGGTTCTCACACTCAGAATACAGGAACTCACATGCCTTGCTGGGCACCTCTAGGCCCTTCTCTGACTTTGCTTTGCCTGTCAATGTACTAACGTAAACTACACCTAGCTCCCTTTTCTTGTTTAATTATGTTATCTCTAGCTACTAATCCCATTAACTCATAATTTTTAGAACCACATTTATGTCATTAACACATGTGTCGACCTTTTGATTTACCAGTGGTGTCAGGTACAAAACACATACATATATTAATATCACATCTCTCCAAACAACCTGTGCACGAAAAGTGTCCATTACTTGAAACTGTGGATGAACTGCTATATATATCCTGCATATCATGTTACTGTAGGGTTTCCGCAACATACAAGCTAGTATTACCTCAAAATTGAGTGCGAAGTAAGGAAGAGATCAGAGAAAGCATCGTGCACCTACTACCACCTCTCCCCAAATTAATAATCCTCTTCTCTGCTTCAAGTGTCATCTATGTGTATGCATTAAAGGCTTTGATACTGCACACATCGTCATCTAGCCTTTCATGGCCCTACGTTTGTAATTTAATTTGGTGCTTTGTTTCCCTTTCTTGTTTTGTCACTCTGATGTTAATTGCACCAATAAAATCAATTGGTCGATGAACAAATCACATCAACTAATTGACTGTCTTGCTCCTTATGTGAAACCTAGCTCTATTTAGTCGTTAGTTCACACTACTGCAATCTCCTTTTCTTTTTCTTTTCGACATGTACAGTGATCTATATTGGTAATGAGTTATCTGCGACACATACAGTACAGAGTTGTATTAATCATTCTATCTTAGAGATTGAGTAAACTTACGACGCATTGCAACGTAAAGAGCCGTTTATAGTTTTATTATTTTTGTACTGTATGTATATATTAGTAAAAATGGGCCCAACTGGAGAGTAGTATACTGGTTGAAACATAAAGTCGACCAAAACCACAAAATTAAGTACTTATAGTACAACACTCTAGTTGAACTTGAGACTATTTATTAAGTCAACCCCTCTATTCACAGAATGCTCCTCTCAAGAAAAGTTCTCGACAGTCAGATACATTCTTATAAAGGATGTACACATGTCTAGCTAGTGAAAACCATCTGCATTTTACATCTTGCAATTTTCCGGTCTAAGCTGCAAATATATGAGTATAGTGTTTCGAGTGAATAAGCTTTGATTTACAATAAGATAAAAGGAAGCACATAATTGAAAGCAAATCGAGGTTCTTTGCGAACTCTGATCGACTACACCTTTTCAGACATTTTTTTCACTTATTCCTGATTTTCTTTTTTTGCCATCATGTGTCTATATATTCCTTCAGGACTCGGCACAATTAAGTTATTTGTGTGAGTACAGAAGAATCACTCAAACTGCTTTTCTTTTATATAAAAGACGAATTCTTTTACATAAAAGTACATCATTTAAACCTTTACAAATTTTGATTCAGACCTCCGACGATATGATCTTTTGATTTAGACAGTTACGTGAGACCCCTAATTTAGCTGGAGTCACTAAATCACTTATCCAAGAGGGCATGGTTGTTGCAGATTCAAGGACTTAGCCATAATAGCAAATATTAACTATTACAAAATCTCTTATCATTGTCGATTCAAAAACTATTTTACTGCCGGTTTTTAAACCGACAATGATTAAACGACAGTGATAATCATAGATAGCGGGTATCACTACCGGTTCATGATACAAACCTGCAGCAATAACTCAACTATCACTACCATTTTTATGCTTTGAACCAACAGTGATAAATGAGCACGGATGGTGCAAAACTACTCTACCAGGAGCTTATTAGCATGAGGATCTAGTCTCAAGTCCCCATATGCTGAAAAGCTTCTGGTAGAGTAGTTTTTCACAACAATTTTACACCTCTTTCTATCTGAAGTTGTCAAACTCAAACGACAATAGTAAATCTAAATGAATGGCGAAAACACAATTAAATGTGTTTTTTTGCCACTCATTTAGATATCTTATTGCCACAATCTTGAACGGGGACGATGGTGAGGTCAACGGCGGGTCAAAGGGGAGTAAGATGGGGAGATAGGGACGGTGGCGAGGTCAGAGTGGCGTGGCCTCAGTGGATGACGGCGAGGTCGGCGACGGGCCCAAGGGGTAGCGATGGCCGAAGTGGCAACAGTGACCATCGCACCACTTCGGCCACCACTACCTGTTGGGATCGATATTCTGGAGTAAGATGAGAGCGGAGTGAGCTAAGGAGTGGAGTGGCCGAGATATTTATAAAATAACACCTTATCACCATCGGATCTAACTAGAATCGGTAGTGATAATACTTATCACTACCTTATCACTGTCGTTTCATAACATCTAGCAACGAACCGACATTGATAAGGATTATCACTACTGGTTTATAACAGCTCAATCATTGATATGTCGGTTGAGCTTATGGACCGACAATGATACTTTTTATCACCGTCTGTTTGTAACATGAGCCAGAAGCGATGTATCACTGCTGGTTCGTAGCTAGAATTGACAACGATAGTGGCTATTACTATCGGTTTTTAAGGGCTAAAGGTTAGATTTGCCAGTTCAGCTTATGAACTAGTAGTGATACCTTATTACTGTCGGTTATCACTGAATCGGCAGTAAAAGGGGGGGCAGGGATAACCCTTCTCGCAAAAAGGGGTAAAGAAAGAAACATCACTTGCTTTTATATGCTGATCATGATCTGAAATTAATTCCTTTATAAAAAAAAGTACCAGTGCTATAATTCGTTTTCTTTTCTAACAAGTGATAGAAGGGCCTTTGCAGTTAAAATATGAAGCAACGTTGCTATAGATTACAGAACATGCTAGAATGCAGGTATATAGTGTAAGAAAATTATTTTAGTGTGAAGACATTTAGAAAAGATCGTTTAAGCACAAACATGATTCAACCCATTAACACTTGATTTACATAACTTGATCACACTAAGTAAGAAACCAGTAAAGAAGACACCACATTAGTGACATATGCTTAACACGTATCATATTAGTGATGGGTCTAATAAAGACGCATCACTAATATCCCATCTGATCGGGACTAGATATAGACCCGTCACTAATGAGTGGTTATTAGTGACGGGTCGTAACATGACTCGTCACAGATGATAATAGTGATGGGTCAAGTTGTGATCCGTCACTTATGACTTATGACTAGGTCATCAGTGACGAGTCATCTTAGGCCAATTATTAGTGACTGGTTGTTTTAGACCAGTCATTAGTGATGGGTCAAGTTGTGACCTGTCACTGATGATAAGGTCATAAGTGACGGGACGTCTTAGGTCAGTCATTAGTGATGGATCACAACTTAACCTGTCACTAATAATCCACTCATTAGTGAAGGGTCGTTCTATACCAATCATTAGTGATGGATCAACTTGTAATCCGTCACTAATGACCAACTCCAGTCACTAGTGACGGTATTTGCAAATATTTTTATTTTTATTTTATTTTTTTCTTATTTTTTCTCACCTCAACAGTACTAGAATAGAAACTATTGTACATTCATGCTCAAGTTTGATGTAAGGGTGGCAGTTATGGACATAAACGTACGTTCTGAAAACGGTGCATAAACTTTAGAGGGCAAGAACTTAATCTTCTAAGCCATTTTTGGCCTAAAAAAATTCTCCAAAATCGACAAAGTCGGGGAGAAATGGATGTAACTTTTTTTTAAAGATGTCCGTAGAGTCAAAAAACGTCAAAATTGAAGTCCATATGCAAAAGTTATGCCAGTTTTACCGAATGCACTTCAAGTCACCTATCAAATTATATCCCTCGATGAAATTTGGCAAAGAAAGTTAAAATGATAAAATATCCGATTTCTATCACAACTACGTGATAGCAGAGGTGATAAGGTGGCTACACACGCTAGGAGAAGGTCGCGGGTTTGATTCCCATGTAACACAAATTTGAAAACAATGTGAAAAAAGTGTGGCTTGTGAGACATATTTGATCGACCTGTATTGGGATGGCTCGGGTGAAAAAAATATTTTTTTAACTTTTTGTGTCAAAAAAATATGAAAAATGTTCATCGATTATTAGTGACGGGTCAAGATTACAACCCGTCACTAATGTTCAGTCAATAGTGATGGATCATAGTTACGACCCATCGCTAATGACTGAATATTAGTGACAGGTCACGATTATAACCAGTCACTAAAGACCTCATTAGTAATGGATCATCACCCGTCACTAATGAACTATCATTAGTGACACGATAAGAGTGATGGGTACAGGACTCATCACTAATACCAGTTATCACCCATCACTAATGACTTTTTTTTCACGTAGTGTCATATCTTGATCCATATAAATCTTTATTGTAGATTACCTATTGTAGAGTATTTTCTCTCCTCTCTTCCTTCTACCTTTCTAGTTCTCTCCATGATTAGAGAATTACTATAATGTATGTGTGTTCCTTTTGATCATACTATAAGTAGTGTGTTGATCAGAATAAGTACTTTGCATTGTACTCTTGCATGAGACCTTCATGTGTGTTCAAATGATGCTAATACCATATCTATTTATACTTGATGAAGGATTGCAGTGAAACATCACATCCATTCAACCTATCCTTTTGTGAAACAACACATCCTTTTGTGAAACAGTGCATCCTTAAGTGAATCAACACATCATTTAATGAATGGCTACAACCGTTCACTTTTTAGTTATCTTGTCTATTCGTGTATTATATAAGGGTTGAACTTTTACAACTTGTCACCCTTATGGAAAACAATTAATGTAGTAGCCTCAAAACATGCCACATATAACTTGCTCCCAGTCTTTTATTAACTTCTTTAATTAAGGTGATATTTTCTTCTGTATTGAGCATATGTCTTTGGTGCCTTGTCAGTACCAAAGATTTATTTTAGTTATATTTATCAGAATTATCTTAATATGTCAATAGCCAAATGCGTGCATACATTAAGCTCCCATTGTCAAAGCATATATGAAACCGAATCCACATATTCTAAATTATGAAGGAAATTTATTTATCTATGCTCAGCTTTTAATGTTTTGGGTACTCAATAATTGTTTAAAATTTAAAAAGAAATATTAATATGTATTTAAGGTCATCTTTGGATGGCATAAAAATACATATAGCTTTAACCAACAAAATTGATTCTAAATAAATATGCTTTAATAAACAAATCGGTCATACTCAAATAAGTATGCGTAATATATATCTTTCCATGTATGTGCACAATCAGTAATTTGTCAACTGGCAACTTTTCTATCACGAGTTAAAGTAAAATGGTCCACCTTTGAGTGACCTTATAGCATCATAACTAATAATTTCAACTACCCAGTGTGTGATTCCCTTTAGTAGCATCACATACATACGAATAATTAAAAAACAAATATATTTATATGTCTAAGGAACTTCTCAAGTCATGGCACTTTGGTGACTAATATACTTATATTAGTATAGATATTTGAAGGGATCGGTGATGTTATAAGGGGGTGAATTAGGATACTTAAAACTAATTGGCTTCAAAAACTTTACAAGATAAATCTATATCAATTTTTATCTAAATGTGCTCTAGTCTATCTAATGTGTGTACTCTACCATTCAAAAGAGATTTCAACCTATCTAGAAAGGTAAATTGCAAGTATGTAATACGAAAACGTAAATAAGGTAGAGAGAGCAAACTCAGCGTAAGAGATTTTTATCCTGTGGTATCGATGGCATAAACGCAACCCTTAATCTATGTTGGAGCAGCCACCTAGGCTATAGCTCCCAGACAACACTCGATCATATCCCTTGAGCCACCTAGGCCTCAAGTAGGTTGAGCCACCAATCCACCAAGGCAAGGTCTTACCACAAGCCTCTCTTCTGGTCACTTGTCACCGTCTTCACTTCGGAACTTCGCAAAGGGTCTCTGCGTCCCCGTACAAGAGTCTTACCGCTGATCCACACAAAGTCAGAGGGTCAATAAGCTTGAGCCACCAAAGCCCAAGGTGCTAGCGAGTCACCAAGACTCTAAAGTACCAGTGTACCACTTGGTATAAGTTAGGATCACTCCTTGATCCATTCTCTAGGCGGTAACACCTAGACACAACTCTCTCTAGGTGTATTAGCACTAATAACTCTCTAATCATGTGTTTAATTAACTTGGATGATCACTTTAAGCACTTTGATGTCTTTGATATCTTTTCAAGTGTATGTGAGCTTCTCTGAACTCCAACACCTTCAATTGACCGAGTGGAGGGGTATTTATAGCCTCAACCCCGTAGACTAGCCGTTGCTCCAACAGTCATATTTCGTTGTACTCACCGGAAGGTCTAACGTGTAAACATTACAAGCATCAGAACATCCAGTGTGTACTCTCTACAAACTAACCGTTGGAACTCCACTTTCTTTCTTGTGACCACTGGAAGGTCTAGCGTAATCTCCTCTTTGAACGCTAGAATATCCGGTGTGCATATGATGCCAACCGAACCATTTGCAACCTCTCCAGAAAAAATAGTTCGGTGTGTTCATTTTGTGAACGCCGGAATATCCGACATGTATTAGACTTCGCTGCAGACTTTTTGTGAACGCTGGAGTATCTTTCGTTGTGAATGCCGAAGTATTTTTGTGAATGTTAGAGCTTTTTCTTTGTGAGTGCCGGAATATCCTACGTGTACAATTTCAGTAGAAACAATAATATGTATTTTGAGTATAACTTTTCATTCCAGACTCCAATTTTGTTGAACTTGGACTCTATGAAAAGCTTGTGAAGAGCTATACACGATTGTACGAAAATCCATCCCATTTAATCACATAAAAATTCATGGGACAAGTTCAATTCATTCCTCTCATTGTCCCAGCTTCGCTAACTTCTCTTTTGTTGCATCCGTGAGACCTACTAAAATATATACTTAACAAACATGTTAGTCACATTGACTATGTTGTCATTAGTCATCAAAATCATATATATGCCCTAAGAGGATCATGTTCGCTGTAACATTGATAGAAGAACTTTAATCAAGAGGAAACCTTTTAATATCACTTTATTTACAATGTATAATAAAATATTTAATACTCCTTCAAAGCTATGCCGCTCTGGTAACTAACAAGCTTTCTATTCTATAAATATTTAATCATTACCGTGAACACGTATAAATTGTACGATGAACATGACCATCTATTACTATTAAGTTCTATCATTGATAATGCTTTCCATCACACTTTAATCAATTAAACGGCTAGAAGATCTACAGTGCACATCATTCTCCAAAATCATTCAGACAAGAAACATTTAAACAAACATAATAAAAAAATTCAATCAGTATTTCGCAAGCACATGTGATCCTCTGCCAAGAATGCTATCAATGGAGTAATGGATATACATATAATGGGTGCTACAACCCTTCTATCATCAAGTAGATATGTACATATATACATGTTATGGGTACTTCAAACCTACCGCTGTCCATCAACAATGTATAAACTTGCACTGTAGTTATCCAATAATGAGATAGTATTATCTCTTTGAGCTTTCCGCCAGAAATACATTGATCAATGAGCACACGCTCGTCTATCTCTTGCATGGCAACCAGTAATGTGTAGTTAATATCTTACTTAACATGTTCAGAGTCAATTCCCAACTCCAACGTGATCATGCATGCGCTTATCGGGGCATCTTTCCATGCACTATTTATGTCCTCAAATCTTTAATGCAACAAATTTTAATTTGCTCAGAGTTAAAGCTTAATGCCGCGATTTGCAAATAGATAGGCGCACTTGATCAAAAAAACAATACAAGATCCATTTACATGTGCGGAGAAAAGAACTACTAGAGAAAAAATTTATATAGACGGTTCGGAAACCCTATATAAAACATTTTTTTAATTTTTAATTGAAAAGAGTCTGTAAAAATTAGATTTATACAGATGGTACGTTTTCTACCTATGGTCTCCTTCCCATCCAGTCTCTCCTCATGGTGAGACAAGGGCACACCTATTGGTCTAAGTTGTTCCATGTAATCGATGCAGAACTCGGTTACCTCTTCAGTTTGTAACCTTGGATTTATACAGATGGTACGTTTTCTACCTATGGTCTCCTTCCCATCCAGTCTCTCCTCATGGTGAGACAAGGGCACACCTATTGGTCTAAGTTGTTCCATGTAATCGATGCAGAACTCGGTTACCTCTTCAGTTGTGTAACCTTGGACGATGCTGTCCTCCGGACGAGATATATTCATACACAGCCAAGGAGGTAGGTTATAAATACCGAGAATAACTGGCCAAGTGCTGTGCCTGCTGCTCATGTTTCTAAAAGGATTCATCCCGTCCATGCTCAAAGCAAACATTATATTCCTTATTTCTACACCAAAGTCATCGAGGATCGTGTCGATGTTTCTCCACTGAGGAGAATCGGCAGGGTGTCTTAGCTTTCCATCTTACTTGTGGACCTTCGAGTGCCAGCATAGCAATTCAGCCTCTTTTCGATTCGCAAACAAACGTTTAATACGCAGAATTATATGTAGATACCACACCACCTTAGCAGAAATTCCTTTTGCACCTCGCTGTTGTCTGATTGACTCTTACGCTTGTATCGAGATGTTTTACATATTGGACATGAATTTAAGTCAGATAAATCTTTACAGTAGAGGATATAGTCGTTCAGACATGCATGTATCTTTTCTACATCCAACCCTAATGGACAAAGAACCTACTTTGCTTCGTATATGCTTTTGGGCAGCTCGTTTCCATCTGGAAGCATGTCCGATAAGAGTTCTAATAACGTTGTGAAACCCTTGTCTGACCAACCATCACTTGCTTTCAATTTCAGCAGATTAAGCACGGATGACAACTTTGTATATTCAAGTTTGCATCCAAGTAACAACGGTTCCTCCGAGTTCTCAATCAAGTATATGAATTTGTTAAAATCTCTCTGAGTACTCAAGTTCACGTCTGCATCATACAACATTTGATCCAACCTATCATCATCGTCTGCACAACCACAATCATCATCATTTGCACCAAATTCCTCGTCATCTTCTATTCTTACATCGACTTCGGGTTTTTCAACAACACCAACATCTTCATATAACACATTCTGCTCTTCACTATGTTTGGTCCAACACCTGTAGTCCAGTTTGAAGCCCTTAGTAATTAAGTGCGCTTAGATTTTTTTTGTTGCGTTTTGTCTAAGAAATGATCTTTCGTTTCTATAATCACAACGAGGACAATATATAAATTCAACACTCTTCTCCAAAAGATCCTCCTTGGCAGCTTCCAGAAAAGCCATCACACCATCAAGGTATCTTTGGTTCGGATGAGAACCATACATCTAGCACGATACATCTAAAATGTACGAAGTAAATAATGTCAAATTAACCTAATAAAAGAGAGCAACCAAGATTTTCATCGAAAAAATGGAGCTAACATGCATGCATGAATAAACCATACAAATAACAATTAATTCAAAAATAATTAATGACTACTGTTGGGGGAATATAGACTAGCCTGAGAATAATGGTTGACGATCACTATCAAAGGTCCCTCCAGAGCCTTCGGCCTCCAGATTCAACAGGAGGCCTTATCCTCAGAGGCTGCGAACCCTTTCGGGCCACCTCTCCGGCGCGTACGTGGCATTTCGAAGACTTGAAGCTACAACAAGTATCCCTAGAGCCTTCGGCCTCCGAACTCAATAGGAGGCCTTATCCCTGGAGGCTGTAGATCCCTTCGGGCCGCCCCTCCGGTGCCCATGCGGCCTTTCGAAGCCTAAAGACGCGACCAGCCTCTGGAGATAATATCATGGAAGACAGGGCACCCCCTCTGCAGCTGACCTGACGCGAGGTGACGGGCGATTAATGCCAGTGCAAGTGGTGCTTATCTTGACACCCCAACACAATGCAAGTCATCCTAACACCCCCGGTAGACGGCGTCAGGCTGTAAATGGCAACTGGCTCACCCCTCAGGAGGCAGGCACCAAAATAGTTACCACAGTAGATATTTATCTTCTATGTAGGATAGGTAGTTATCCAGGATAAGGCCTAGTAATTCAGTCAGGTCCTAGATATTTGTTCATTGTGATAACTTGTACACTAAGCTACGTGCTACCTTATTAATAGGGGGCCGTGGTCACCTGGAAGGGGGAGGTCAGAAAGAGCCCCTCAACACAGCAAGGAGGAGCACAATCACAAGTCTTCCTGTGATACTGCTCCTAGTCCAGTCCATATTTTTACTATCAATACATTTGTGGTATTCCTTCCTCTCAGACTTCGTCTCCAAGCTTGAGTCTCCTCCTTAGAAGAAACTCTCATCGTACTTATTGGGGCAAGATGAACTCTTGCTCTAACAGCGCACCATCCGTGGGGACCAAACACATAAGTGCCAAAGAGAGATAGGAATCCACTAGAAAAAAAGCACCAACGCGCTAGCCGCCATATCCACCGTTGCAACCATACAACCATATGTGTGGCTATCTCAGCTGTGCACATCATGTATACCCTCCAGCCTCGCTGCCGTATGGGACGGAGTTCCTTCGGTCTTGACCAACCCAGAACCTTGGGTCGGTACGGGAACTCCAGATGACCCAGAGCCCTGCCAGCCTCTACATGACGAAGACCTCGCTGCACCAAAAGAGGCCACGACCGAGGTCGCAGCCAAGCAGGCCGCCTTCCAGTGGTTCTGGGCGGTCAAACCCCGGAATGTTCCCGCCTGGACTTGGTCCCAAGGTATCTCCTTCGACAGCACCTGGGACGCCCCGGGCGAGCCAACACCTTCGGAGAATCTGTACACCTAGCGTCCTCCTCGGGCCCCCTAGCAAAGGAAGGTTCTGAAGAGGCGCAATGCTTTGGGGTGCGCAGACTCCGCCAGCACCTTCGACTCAGCCCTTGAGACACCAACCGCATGCGGGGAATCCCAAGTCCACCTCGTCCGGGGAGGCGCAGTCAGAGCCACTCCGGCTCCAAAAACCGGTTCGCTAGACAACCTCGACGGTCTCCCCAAAGGAAAGGAGGCCATGGGGAAACCATAGGCTCCAGGGCACATGGCCCGACAATGACCTCAACGTCGACGACAAGCTCCGGGACTCCCGGAGGCATACAGGTGTATCCTGCATGGACCAGGGCGCGGCCACAAAACCAACGACTGCCGAATCCTCACGACCTTCTGGGAGGAGTACCTCAAAAGATAAGCAGGATACCTGGCCACAGAGGGAACATGCGAAGGACAGCACAGGGGTCAGAAGCCTGGGGCAAACTCCCGGGTAGATCCCTATCCCTTCGACCCTGCTTTGTTGCCACCCACTCCGCTACCGATGGTGCAATATCCCAGCGATGAGGACTGAGTCAAGAACGCCGTCGCTAGGCTATGTGTAAATTATTTCCAGAGCCGAGCAATGGCTATGGGCCGAGGGGGTCGAGGACCGCCACTCCCAATTGCCCTTGAGCTCCACCTCCAACATACATCGTTGCCAGGCTTCGAGGGGATTACCTCCGGAGCCGAGCAATGACTAAGGGTCGAGGGGGTCAAGGACCACCTTTCCCGACTAGCCTTCGGCTTCGCTTCTGACACAAGCCATCTCCAGGCTCTGGGCGGGTTATCTCCGGAGCCTGGCAACGGCTAAGGACCGAGGGGGTCGAGGACCATCTCTCCTAACCTAGCCGTAGGCTTCGAGGCCTTCAAGCCTCATAATAGAGGCTTTATTTTGGCAAAGGTACGCCTACTATTACCTATAGATAGTTTACCCAGTTGATCTATCTTTCATACAGTACGATAAAAATATGTTGGAGGCCTCCAACTTTACTGCTAGAAGTTTTTATAGCAGATAGCCATTAAGTAGAAATGGTAAATCTAGATTATGTCCATGTTTAGCAGTAAGCAGTAGAACTTAAGTTACATCTTCATTTGACATGAGTTATGAATAGTCGTCTGACCTAGCTATGTCTTATACTGCAATTAGCTTTTATTGCCAACAGTAGACTGCCAAACTTAACTAGTACATAACCATGCAAAACCCACGCCTGCTATTGTGCCGCATGCCTAGGTCACACAAAGGGCAGATTTTGCCAAGGTGTTGCGGAAGGCATTGCATAGCCTCGGCTGTGTCGAAGCCACACCCCAGGGGATGTCCTCGGGTGTGGTGATTTGGTGCTCTGAGAAATGCTGTCGTAAGGAATCCTTGTTGCACAACATGCCTGCACACCGTGGACACAGCAGGCCTAGGTCACTATGGAGGCATCAAACCTAGGTTTCTTGGAAGGCGTTGCATAGCCTCGATAGTGTGTAGATGCCAGTTATCAAGGGACTTCTTTGATAATATAGTTGCGGCGCACCCGACGGATTTCTTCGAGAGGCGTGACATGCCCACACACCTGTAAGTATTGCTTGCTTAAACCTAAAGTCACCTAAAAAGTTTTTCCGGAGGGTAGGCTTTGCCCTGGTAGGTAGTGTAGCACACACACCTACAGCAGCACAGCATGCCTAGGTCACCCAAAGGGTAGATTATGCCAGGGTGTCCTGAAAGGCATTGCATAGCCTCGGTAGTGTGGACGCCGCATATAAATGGATGACCTTGATGTGAGGATACGGTGCTCTAAGGAATGCTGTCGCAAGGAATCCTCGTTGCACAACATGCTTATATATCGCGAGCTCAGCATGCCTAGGTCACCGCGAGGGCATCAAGCCTAGGTTTCCTGGAAGATATTGCATAGCTTCAGTCGTATAAATGCCACACACCAGGGCACACCCTTGGTGGACAGTGTTGCGGTGCACCCGGGGCATTTCCTCGAGAGCACGACAAGCCTACACACCACCGACGTAGCATGCCTAAGTCACCTGGAAGGCAAGACTACCTAGGTTTCCTGGATGGTATTGCGTAGGCCCGATAGTGTGTAGAGCTTTCGACGTTAATACATGCCGAAAGGGATACAAAACCACCAGTAAAAATAGAGAGTCCTACAAAACCTCCAGTAAAAAACGGAGAGTTTTACAAAAGGATACCAAACCTCCAGCAAATACAGAGAGTCCTACAAAACCTCTGGCAAAAACGGAGAGTCCTACCAAACCTTCGGCAAAAACAAAGAGTCCTCCACAAAACCTCCGGCAAAAACAGAGAGTCCTACAAAACCTCTGGTGAAAACAGAGAGTCCTACCAAACCTCTGATAAAAACGGAGAGCCCTGCGAAAGCTTTGGCAAAAACGGAGAGACATCCGAAAACCTCCAGCAAAAACGAAGAGTCCTACCAAACCTCCAACAAAAACGGAGAGTCTTACAAAAGCTCCGGGAAAAACGTAGAGACATCCAAAAATCTCTGCGAGACGGAGCATCTTACAAAAACCTCCGCCAAATAGTCTTACAAAACCTCCACCAGAACAGAGAGACTCCCAAAACCTCCGCAAGATGGAGAGTCTTAGCGAACCTCCACAAGATAGAGAGAGTTCCAAAAACCCCCACAAGCAGGAATGTCTTCTAAAAACCTCTGCTAGATGGAGAGGTTCCAAAAAACCTATCGGAAAAAATCCCCCTGCATCTTGAAGGCAAGCACCTCCGTACCAGAGGGGTGCGAAGCCCACTACCCCCCGATAGGCATGGCCAACAGACAAAAGGGGTATAAATCTCCCTCCCCGCATGAAGAGGTATGGCCCGCAAGACTCAAACACGTATGGTAACAGGTAAAGTCATTACCCTACAGTCTCATCTAAAGATACGATTCATACGTTGTTTATAAAGATCATGGTAACATTAAGTAAAAGCCCACTCTGCGTGGCATGGGAAATAGCATGGTATCCCCAACTAGTCATTGCAGGAGCCGGGAAGCGGCTAAAGGGCTGAAGGGGTTGAGGACCACCTTTCTCATCTGGCCTTTGGCTTCGCCTCCGACATGCCGTCGCCAGGTTTTGGGCAGATTACCTCTAGAGCCAAGCAGCGGCTAAGGGCCTATGGGGTCGAGGACCACCTCTCCTGTCTAGCCTTCAGCTTCTCCTCCAACACGCTATCGCCAAGCTCTAGGCGGATTACATCCGGAGCTGGGCAGCGGCTAAGGGCCGAGGGGGTCGAGGACCACCTCTCCCGTCTGGCCTTGGGCTTCGCCTCCAACGCTGTCGCCAGGTTCTAGGTGGATTACCCCCAAAGCTGGGCAGTGGCTAAGGACCGAGGGGTCGAGGACCACCTCTCCCATCTAGCAGCTTCGCCTTCGACACGTCGTCACCAGGCTCTGGGCGGATTACCTCTAGAGTTGGGCAGTAGCTAAGGGCCGAGGGGGTCGAGGACCACCTCTTCCGTCTAGCCTTCGGCTTCGCCTCCGACACACCATCGCCAGATTCTAGGTGGATTATCCCCGGAGCCAGGCAACAGCTAAGGGTCGAGGGGGTCGAGGACCACCTCTCCTGTTTGGCCTTCGGCTTCGCCTCAGACACGCCGTCACCAGGCTCAGGGCGGATTACCTCCGGAGCCAGGCAGCGGCTAAGGGCTGAGGGGGTCGAGGACCACCTCTCTCGTCTAGCCTTTAGCTTCGCCTCTGACATGCCATCGCCAGGCTCCAGCCGGATTACCTCCAGAGCCGGGCAACGACTAAGGGCTGAGGGGGTCGAGGACCACCTCTCCAGTCTGGCTTTCGGTTTCGCCTCAGACACACCATCGCCAGGCTCCGGGGGGATTACCTTCGGAGCCGGGTAACGAATAAGGGTTGAGGGGGTCGAGGACCACCTCTCTCGTCTGGCCTTCGGCTTCACCTCTGATACACCGTCTCTAGGCTCCCTGCGGATTACCTCCAGAGCCGGGCAGCAGCTAAGGGCCGGGGATCGAGGACCACCTCTCCTACCTAGCCTTCGGCTTCGCCTCCGACACACCATTGCCAGGCTCCGAGTGGATTACCTCTAGAGCCGTGCAGTGGCTAAGGGCCGAGGGGATCGAGGACCACCTCTCCCATCTAGCCTTCGGCTTCACCTCCGATACACCGTCGCTAGGCTCATGGCGGATTACCTCTGGAGCTGGGTAGTGGCTAGGGGCCGAGGGGGTCGAGGACCACCTCTTCCGCCTAGCCTTCGGCTTTGCCTCCGACATGCTATCGCCAGGCTTTAAACATATCACCTTCAAAGTCGTGCAGTGGCTGAGGACCCGAAGGGTTGAGGAGCACCTCCGAAGCTTGTCTCCAAAGGTTCTAGATGCACTTCGCTGGGTCAAAAATTTGGAACAAATTTGGAAGAAGGCCCTACTAGCACCGAGACCGAGGAGTATGCGATAACTAGAAATGACGAGGTAGCCACTGCTTCACCTAGCCCTCCTTAGTTACCCTACATATCTACCACCGCCAGATTCCTGAGGCCACCTCTCCCCCAGAAGGAACAAAACCAACGATGATCTATGGGAAGGCTCGGTACATCAGTCATCCGAGAAACTAGCCATCGCCTACGAAGGGTACGAAGAAGCGCGGCTCCAAGGCACGAAGGCACACAGACATGCGGTCCCCCGCTCGAAGGATCCCCTTAAACTTCAGCCCAAAAAGTGATGCAATCGCCCCCAAAGGTCCAAATTATATTATTAAACAAATCGTGCATCCGGAGGACGCGTATAAAGAAGCAAACAGTATAAATGCCACTGCAGAGGAGACAAACCCCAAGAGAACAAACCAGGGGGAGAAAGAGTACAAGGTGGCAAAAGACAACTATGACCCACAGCAGGGCCATAGTCGAGCGACAAAACAGGGATGTCCACGAAACACCCCGAAGGCCACCTTCACCTCCTACGGATCCTGGCAGGTGCTGCACATGGAGAGATGTATGCACCTCATCTGCGGCCTGCCGCCACGAAAGTTGATGCAGTAGCCAACCCCCGAGCTGTTAGAAGATGAGGAGGAAACTAAAGGGGCCACCGTTGGGTCCTCCACCTGCTTCTTCCGCCCTCGCCACCGAAGTTTGCTCCTCCTCGTCACTCTCCCTCCATAGGAGATCCCAGTCAATCTCCACATCATCGTCAAAAATATTGATGATCTCGACAGGCATGGTCTTCTGAACTAGGGGTTAGGCAGGGGCAACAAGCAGTTGTCCACCCAGTAGGGACGGAAGCTGGACCCTAGTAGAAGCAGTCAAGATCATCGATGTTTCCGAAGAGGATGGGGAGGAAGACGATGCCATATTCAAAGTCAAATCCTCGCTCGTGGGGCGGTGATAGATCCAATCGGATGACCCCCGCTTTATACCTGAGCTGAGCAGCCACGTACGCCCAGGAAAAGAAGGGGAACCAACGCGGCGTCGCTCCATGGCATCCCTCATTAATCTCTGGGGGCCCGTGGCCATATCTTGGTTGTTCCATCGACACATGGCAACATCCCACGGTAATGCCTCATTTTCTTGCACGAACGTTCCGTCATATTAATGACCTAGATTCCTTTCGGCGCCTGCCAGGGGTGTGGGCACAAGACCCTAGATGAACCCATGCATTATCCAGTCAGAAAAGCACCAGTAACACATCCCATCCTACCGTCCTCAAATTGGCAAACGTTAGGATTCCCGGATCCCACACGTAATCCCCCACTCTGACAAACTCAAATGGTGAAAAGATCCATCACCAAAAAAGTCCAAAGAATCTAAATCGGCTTTGGCACAGACCCCGAGCACATCACCTCCACCGATGCCCCTCTGGCCTCAAGTCCTGATACCGCATACTCCAATTCCAACCGGCTCTGGAATGAACCTCCTCTGCTGATACGTCTTCGATCTTCGACTCCGACTTCGACACCGGCTGCACCTCCAACCTCAGCATAACCCCATGGTGTGCCACCATCACCAATGCACTGTCAGCATTGAGCCTCACTGTCAACACCCGTAGTTCCCGCCAAAATACTCCCAGGGACAGGGAATGGCCTTCGGGCATTCTTGTTACAAACCCAGGCCGGAGTTGGTTTTCCTCTACACCCTCTCACCCCTCCAAACATCGAGGCTAGAGAATAAGGGGGTACTGTTGGGGGGAAAATAGACCAACCTGAGGATAATGGTTGATGATCGCCATCAAAGGTCCCTCCAGAGCCTTCGGCCTCCGGACTCAGCAGGAGGGCCTTATCCCCAGAGGTTGCGAACCCCTTTGGGCCACCTCTTCGGCACGTATGTGGCCTTCTGAAGACTCAAAGTTGCAGCAAGTATCCCCAGAGCCTTCAGCCTCTGAACTCAACAGGAGGCCTTATCCCTGGAGGCTGCGAACCCCTTTGGGCCGCCCTTCTGGTGCCCATGCGGCATTCCAAAGCCTAAAGGCACGACCGTCCTCTGGAGATAATATCGAGGAAGAAAGGATAACCCCCTCTGCAGTCGACCTGATGCGAGGTGATTGACAATTAATGCTGGTGCAAGTGGTGCTTATCCTGACACCCTAACACAATATAAGTTGTCCTGACACCCCCGGCAGAGCGGTGCTAGGCCGTAATTGGCAACCGGTTCACCCCTTAGGGGGTAGGCATCAAAATAGTTACTATGGTAGATATTTATCTTCTATGTAGGGTAAAAGGTAATTATCCAGGATAAGGCCCAGTAATTTAGCCAGTTTTTAGATATTTGTACATCGTGATAACTTGTATACTAAGCTACATACTACCTTATAAATAAGGGGTCGTGGTCACCTAGAAGAGGGAGGTCAGAAGGAGACCGCTCAACACAGCAAGGAGGAGCACAATCACAAGTCTTTCTGTGATACTACCCCTTGTCCAGTCCATATTTTTACTATCAATACATTTATAGTGTTCCTTCCTCTCAAACTTTGTCTCCAACCTTGAGTCTCCTCCTTAGAAGAAACTCTCGCTGTACTTGCTGGGGCAAGATGAACTCTTGCTCCAACTATTACCATTATATTATATACATGAATACCTTAAAAAAAAGAACAAACATTAATTCAACTTATCATTAAATACTATATATTTATTGATAATTTTATGTTTATATACCAAAAATTCAAAAATTATCTAGAACACTAGATGAAAGCCCAGTAATTCAAAATAGTTACCATGGTAGATATTTATCTTCTATGTAAGGTAAAAGGTAGTTATCCAGGATAAGGCCCAGTAATTTAGCCAGTTTTTAGATATTTGTACATCGTGATAACTTGTATACTAAGCTACATACTACCTTATAAATAAGGGGTCGTGGTCACCTGGAAGAGGGAGGTCAGAAGGAGACCGCTCAACACAGCAAGGAGGAGCACAATCACAAGTCTTTCTGTGATACTACCCCTTGTTCAGTCTATATTTTTACTATCAATACATTTATAGTGTTCCTTCCTCTCAAACTTTGTCTCCAACCTTGAGTCTCCTCCTTAGAAGAAACTCTCGCTGTACTTGCTGGGGCAATATGAACTCTTGCTCCAACTATTACCATTATATTATATACATGAATACCTTAAAAAAAAGAACAAACATTAATTCAACTTATCATTAAATACTATATATTTATTGATAATTTTATGTTTATATACCAAAAATTCAAAAATTATCTAGAACACTAGATGAAAGCCCAGTAATTCAAAATAGTTACCATGGTAGATATTTATCTTCTATGTAGGGTAAAAGGTAGTTATCCAGGATAAGGCCCAGTAATTTAGCCAGTTTATAGATATTTGTACATCGTGATAACTTGTATACTAAGCTACATACTACCTTATAAATAAGGAGTCGTGGTCACCTGGAAGAGGGAGGTCAGAAGGAGACCGCTCAACACAGCAAGGAGGAGCACAATCACAAGTCTTTCTGTGATACTACCCCTTGTTCAGTCCATATTTTTACTATCAATACATTTATAGTGTTCCTTCCTCTCAAACTTTGTCTCCAACCTTGAGTCTACTCCTTAGAAGAAACTCTCGCTGTACTTGCTGGGGCAAGATGAACTCTTGCTCCAACTATTACCATTATATTATATACATGAATACCTTAAAAAAAAGAACAAACATTAATTCAACTTATCATTAAATACTATATATTTATTGATAATTTTATGTTTATATACCAAAAATTCAAAAATTATCTAGAACACTAGATGAAAGCTAGCCATTTATAGTAACACATAATTAAACCTTTGAGCTTCATATATACCTAGAATAATTAATATATTCTAGATCATCATAAAAAAAATCTAAATCTAGATGTAGATATAGTTGATCTCTCAAGATAAAATTAGAATATAAATCTACATCATCTATATCATCTAATGAATAGAACAATACTATGTCAGACCATCTAAACTAAATTAGAACATAATACTTACCTTGTAGTAACAAACACCAATAAATCTTTAAGTTTTCACCAAAATCTAACAATTTTTTAGTCAAAATCATCACTCTCTTTCGCCAAAACTTGCGCATTGTTCTTCACTGTTCCACACATGTTCTGCTTCGATCTGGAGGTAAGGGACAATTTACTGTTTTAACATTACTGACAGCTAGCTTCATATTTGGAGCCATCTGTACTAAAGTGTCCCACCTCTCGCTGGCCATTTTCTTAGACAGCTCATATTTAGAGTCATCTATATTAATTTTACGGATGATTCCAAATGGGAACCGTCTGTTATAAAAACGTCGTACACTTCCGAATGTGTCTTGTTGTCATTACAGACTATTTCTTAAGCTGTCTGTAATAATCTTTGCACAGATGACTCCATAAAATTGTTTGGACAGTAGCATCCCACTAAATCATTTTTATAGTAGTGCGTTAATCCATGATCAATAGCATACCATTAACGAAGGGAGTCTTAAAGTGTACTGGTTCAGAGATTCCTAATGCCGATATATAATCATGTGCAAAATCAATTTCCAAAGCCGACCACCAGTTCATATCCATGATTTCTCAATACTAAACTCACGACATTAGTCCTGAGGCCATAGCTTGGCAAAGAAATCACTACCGCAAGAAATTACTTGCATAAACACACAAATTCATAAAGTAGAAACCATCATGGTGAATCAAGAGTGCTATTTAACTACTCTAATATCAATTGTAAGAATTGTTTTCATGCGAAAACATTTAGACATAATTGTTTAAGCACAAACTTGATTCAACCCATTAACACTCCGATTTACAAACCTTGATCATGTCTGGATCCACATAAACCTTTATTGTAGAGTATTTTCTCTCCTCTCTTCCTTTGATATTTTTTGGATTAGAGAATGACTATAACGTATGTGTGTTTCTTTCGATCAAGTACTTTGCATTGTACTCTTGCACGAGACCTTCATGTATGTTCAAATGATGTTAATGTCATATCTATTTATGCTTGATAAAGGATTGCACTGAAACATTACGTCCATTCAACTGTCATGAAACAACAGCTCCTTTAGTGAAACAACATATCCTTTGAATCAACATATCCTTTAGTGAATGACCATAAT
Source organism: Phragmites australis (assembly GCF_958298935.1). Lineage (NCBI taxonomy): Eukaryota > Viridiplantae > Streptophyta > Magnoliopsida > Poales > Poaceae > Phragmites > Phragmites australis. The sequence continues at coordinate 16,590,787 of NC_084931.1, forward strand.
TGTTCACTTATTAATTATCGTGCCTATTCGTGTATTATATAAGGGAGAGGAGAGGGTATTTCAACCCAATAATTCTAATTCTTTTAGTCTAGCAACCATCACACTAGAACATTAATTATTGGAATAATCCCATAAAATACATGGGCCACACTAATTGAATAAAATATTCTTACATATAGCCGTCGGTGTTCATATTTTGAAAAGGAAAGAAATATCAACCCTTTCTGAATTTGATTTAGACCCCTGTCGGTGTATCAAGAACCGGGGGTCCCCGAGTCCCGAGGCCAGGCCAGCCGTCCGCCACGTGTCACCATCCCGCGAGGTCCCTCCGGCGGGATGAGGAAAATCTAAGTTCCGGGAAAAGATGCTCGGGGCCACAACCTATGGTCCCCGAGCACCCCAGTTCCCCGATGACCCGCAGAGTCCAAGTACAGGGAAGAAAGTGCTCGGGGAGGTGCCTGGTCGCCCCCGAGCACCCTAGTCCCCCGATGATCAGAAGAGCTAAGTTCCGGGAGAGAGCGCTCGGGGGGCTGCGTGCGGCAGCCCCGAGCGCTCGGTTCCCCGAGGGTCAGTACAAAAGTGCTCGGGAGAGAGTGCTCGGGGTTGCTCGTGGCAGCCCCTGAGCACTTGGTTCCCCGAAGGTTCGAGCAAGAGTGCCCGGGAGAGAGTGCTCGGGGAGGTGAACAGTACCCAGGAGCACTCGGTGCCCCGACGACCCAGAAAGGCCCCCGAGGGGCCCGCCGATGAGGTGTCAACCAGTCAGAGGTCCGAGACCGCATTTAATGGGCGTGCGCGGCCTGACATCCTAACATCTCCAACTGCTCCCGCCGCAATGTCAGTCCCTGCCGTGCTTTGGCAGAGAGGCGTGGGGCCATTAATTGCACGGGTCCCGTCCCGTATCATCCGGTGTATCTCGGGATACGTTGCCAGGATCAAGGCGTTCCGCCTGCCACCCTGCCGTGGCAGAGGAACAAGACAGGGTGGGCACGCCGGGTGCCTCTGTGGCTGCCCAGTGGGCCCTCTCAACGGCGCCCGTCGCCAGGGCGTCCACAGTGACGGGTGATCGGACGCGCGCCGCGTTTTTTCCACCGCCCCTGTCACTTCGCCCAGAGGGAATGATGACGCCTTTCTCAGTCGTGCTGTCTTGGAACTTGTGCCCCTTCTTTCCCGTTCGGGGTATGTCGTGGCCGGCGAGTGCATAAAAGGATGGGCATACAGAGAGATCGGAAAAAAGATAGATTGAATCAGAGACACGACCAAGACATCAAAACATCGGAGGAGAGAACAAGCCCAAGCAATCGACCGTACCACACTTAGACGAAGAACACTGCAAGCAAGCCTGAGCAGAGCTAGAACAAGGAGCCTCAAGCTCTCAGTTAGACAATATATTCTTGTAACCAGATATATTCCTGAGGAATCCCCCTCAGGGTGAGATATCGCATCCATACAGGAGTAGGGTATTACGCCCCCGTGCTGCCCGAACCTGTCTAAACCCCGGTGCATTTACTTCCCTTTGCACTAGGTCGATCGTCCCCTACCACCGGCCGTTGCATTTATTTCCACTTCCATTTATTTCTCCGACGAACTTATTCAGGATCATCCCCCCGGCCGAATCTCTAAAAAGGGGTCTCTCGGGATCCCTGCGACAGGAGTTAATCCTCCGACAGCTGGCGCGCCAGGTAGGGGGGAACATCCCTGAATCTGTTCGTTTGTTTTCTTCCATAGGAAAAGATGGCCGGTGGACACCGTCTCCAGCGTTCCGGCTCCACTTCCAGTGACGGAGTGCTGCCCGACATCGAGGAGGCCCCAGTCGCTGCTGCGTTCCAGCAGCAGCCACTGTCTGCGCACACGGCTTCCCCCTCCCAAGGGGACCAGGGTGCTGGGCCCAGCAGGGCCGCCGCCGCCGCCGCCGGTGCACCATCCGACCCCCAGCAGGTGGTCGAAACTCCGGCCGCCAGGTTCGCCTCTGGACAGCGCCGGGTGCCACTTCGGCGTAGACTCGCCTTTAGCGAGGCCAGCCCGGGGAGCACGCTGCTTGCGGCGCATGCTCTCCTGAGGCATCCGCCCGTCCAGGCAACGCCGAACACTCCGGAAGGCCGGTGGATCCATGACGTTGTCGCCCAGGTCGACACTGCTCGCCGCCAGGTGCTGGCCGGGAGTTCTCGCGCCACCACCCAGCGTGGCGCTGCCAAAACCGGCTCATCGACGGGCAACGTTCGCATGGGCCAGGGGGCCTCCAGGCGGAGCGCCACCCCCCTGGCCGTGTCCGAAGCCCGAGACCTCCGCTTGCGTCTCAACGAGCGGAGGGGCCACGAGGATGCGCACGTCACTCTCGAGCGCCAGCGGGAAAACCGGCAGGAGGCCGAGGTAGAGGATCAGGCTTCCTCTTTCCCGGCCCACGATCACCTGGAATCCCCGGCTCGCCGGCATTCACCACCAAGGACTCCCGCCCGCGCCACGGGGTACGACACCGGTTGCCGTGCCTTTACCACTGAGCTCCGTCGGGTCAAGTGGCCCTCCAAGTTTCGCCCCGAGCTGCTGGAGAAGTACGATGGATCCATCGACCCCATCGAGTTCCTCCAGATCTACACTACGGCCGTCCAAGCGGCCGAAGGCAGCGAAAAGGTGATGGCGAATTATTTCCATGTTGCCTTGAGGGGCTCTGCCCGTTCTTGGCTCAAGAACTTACCCCCAGGGTCTGTTAGCTCCTGGGATGACCTCTGCCACCAGTTCGTGGCTAATTTTCAGGGCACATTCACGCGCCCCGGTTTGGAGTGCGACCTCCACGCCGTCAAGCAACAGGAGGGGGAGACGCTGCGGTGCTTTATTCAGCGCTTCAGCTAGGTCCGCAACACCATCCCGCGGGTAGCTCCCCACGCTGTCATCGTCGCCTTCCGGCAGGGCGTCCGCGACGAGCGGATGCTCGAAAAGCTAGGTATGCACGAAATCGAAACCACTGCAGAGCTCTTCGCACTTGCCGATAAGTGCGCCAAGGCGGCGGAGGCCCGGGCGTGGCATGCTCCACGCCCCACCGCCGACCAGCCAAGTTCTTCCCGTTTCGATAGGCTGGAAAAGAAGAAGAGAAGAAAGCGCGAAGCCGCTCTTGTCGAGCCGGCCCAGGGCCCCGCCCATAGGCCGGCCCAAGAGCCCGACAGCCGGCAAGAGCGCCGGGCGGCCGCCGATAGACGGCCCGCGCCCGCAAGGGCCCCTGCCAGGGCCCCTCCACGGGCCCCGGCTCCCGCGAGGGCCCCGACACCAGCTAGGGCACCTGCTCCCGCAAGAGCCCCGGCACCCGGTCGGGCTCCTGCTCCAGCGAGGGTCCCCGCTCCCGCGGGGCCCGAGCCAGGCAAATGGTGCCCCATACACCAGACCAGATGGCACGATCTCACGGAGTGTCGTACGGTCAAAGGTCTCATCGAGCAACGCCAGAGGGAGCGCGACGAGTCCCGCGGGGGAGGCGATGCTAAGGCCGCCCCCGACAACGCCGAGCTCGGCTTCCAGGAGCCCGAGCATGCCGTCGCCTTCATCGACGGAGGCGCCTACACGCCTTCCTCGCACTGTGGCATCAAGGTCATGCAGCGCGAGGTGTGCTCGGCAACCCCGAGCGAGGAGGCCGCCAGGCCCCTGAGGTGGTCGGACGCCCTGATCACGTTCAGCATGGCCGACCACCCCGCGAGTACTGCGGCCGTGGGGCGACTACCCCTGGTAGTGTCCCCCACCGTCTATAATGTCAAGGTTGGCAGAGTGCTGATCGATGGGGGTGCGAGCCTCAACCTCCTATCCAAGGAGGCCTTCGAAAAGCTGCAGGTGTCCTCCAGGCGCCTAAGGCCGTCACTCCCATTCTGCGGAGTGACACCCGGGCACTCTCTGCCCCTTGGGCAGGTCGAGCTACCCGTGACCTTTGGGAATCGGGACAACTTCCGCACGGAGAACGTCCTCTTCGACGTTGCGGAGCTCCCCCTCCCCTACAACGCCATCCTCGAGCGTCCGGCGCTTGCCAAGTTCATGATGGCCGCGCATTATGCGTATCTCACGGTTAAGATACCGGGCCCAGTGGGCCCCATCTCCGTGATTGCCGACTCCGGCGGCGCCGTCTCCTGCGCCGAGCAATCGTACATGGCTCTGGTTTCAACACGGGCCGAAGTCGAAGGCTGCATAGGGGGCCTGGGACCTTCTTCATCCAAACCCCGACTCGCCGCCGACGCCTCTGTTCCTACGAAGGAGGTCGTGGTGGGCGAAGGCGCTATCCAGGTCGTCCGGATCGGCGGTGACCTGGGCAGCAAATAGGAAAGCGCGCTCGTCACCTTCCTCCGGGCCAACGCAGACGTGTTTGCATGGCAACCATCCGACATGCCCGGGATCCCTAGGGAGGTGATCGAGCATCACTTGGCGGTGCGCCCGGACGCCCGCCCAGTGAAGCAGAAGGTCCGGCAGCAGGCGCCTGAGCGCCAGGAGTTCATCCGGGAGTAGGTCAGCAAGTTCCTTAATGCCGGATTTATCTGAGAGGTCCTCCACCCCAACTGGCTGGCAAATCCAGTCATCGTCCCGAAGGCCAACGGCAAGCTCCGCATGTGTGTGGACTACACCGACCTAAATAAGGCTTGCCCTAAAGATCCTTTTCCCTTACCCCGCATTGATCAAATTGTAGATGCAACCGCGGGATGCGATCTTTTATGTTTTTTAGATGCAAACTCTGGGTATCACCAGATCCGCCTGGCCGTAGAGGACGAAGAAAAAACTGCTTTTACCACTCCGGTGGGGACTTACTGTTATATGTCAATGCCTTTTGGTTTGCGCAATGCTGGATCTTCTTTCCAGCGTGCCATTCGCATTACCCTTGATTCACAGGTTGGCCGCAACGTCGAGGCCTACATCGACGATCTCGTGGTCAAGTCCCGAGACTGCGCCACCCTGCTCGAGGACCTTGCCGAGACTTTCAACAGTCTCCGCACCACCCGCCTCAAGCTCAACCCCGAGAAGTGTGTCTTCGGGGTGCCGGCAGGCAAGCTCCTCGGTTTCTTGGTTTCTGACCGAGGAATCGAGGCCAATCCAGAGAAGATCCGGGCCATCGAGCAGATGCGACCCCCGGCTCGACTCAAAGAAGTCCAGCGTCTCGCCGGCTGCATGGCGGCCCTCGGGCGCTTCATCTCCAAGCTCGGGGAGCGAGGGCTCCCCCTCTTCAAGCTTCTGAAGAAGACCAGTCGTTTCGACTGGACGCCGGAGGCCGAGCAGGCCTTCCGCGATCTGAAGAAATACCTCACCTCGCCACCCGTGCTGGTGGCTCCCTCCGAAGGCGAGCCCCTGCTGCTCTACGTCTCGGCCACTCCTCAGGTCGTGAGCATGGTGCTAGTGGTGGAGCGTGATGAGTGTGCGGGGCCACGTGCTGGGTCCCAGCTCCCAGTGGCCCCCGAGCACTCACCCGTCCTCGCGGCTCCCCCCGAGCAGGGTGTCGAGCCCGAGCTCTTGGTTCCCCCCGAGCAAGGGGTCGAGCCCGAGCACTTAGCTCCCCCTGAGCGCGGGGTCGAGTCCGAGCACTTTGCTCCTCCCGACCAGGGAGTCGAGCCCGAGCACCCAGCCAGCCCCGACCACGCCGCCAAGCCTGGGGGCTGCAGCAGCCTCTCGGGTAAAGCTGCCGTCCGGGCCCGCCGGGTACAGAGACCGGTGTACTTCGTCAGTGAAGTCCTCCGGAAGGCCAAAACAAGGTATCCCTAGGCTCAGAAGCTGCTCTACACCGTGCTCATCGCTTCCCGGAAGCTGCGCCACTACTTTCAAGCGCACAAGGTCTCGGTGGTTACCACGTATCCATTGGGACCCATTCTCCGGAACCGAGAAGGCACCGGGCGTGTCGTCAAGTGGGCGGTGGAGCTGGCGGAATTTGACCTGCACTTTGTCAATCGCCAGGCGATCAAAAGCCAGGTGCTCTCCAATTTTGTGGCAGAGTATTTCTGCGTATCCCGGGCACGACGTGCCTGGGTACTGGGTCATGCACTTCGACGGTTCCCTCTCGCTAAAAGGCCCGGGGGCCGGAGTGGTTCTCACCTCCCCACCGGGTGAAGAGCTCCGGTACGTCGTGCAGTTGCAGTTCCGCGCATCCAACAACATGGCGAAATATGAAGGTCTCATCGCCGGCCTCCGAGCTGCGGTGGGGCTCGGGATTCGTCACCTCCTGGTCAAAGGGGACTCCCAACTTGTGGTCAACCAGGTATCCAAGGAGTACCAGTGCACGGATCCTCAAATGGCGACGTACGTGGCAGCTGTCAAGTAGCTGGAGAGGCGCTTCGATGGTCTGGAGTTGCGGTACATCCCTCACCATGACAACACTCTGGCTGACGAGCTCTCCCGCCTGGCCTCCTCTCGTGCGTGCGTCCCTACCGGAGTCTTTGAAGAAAGACTCGCACGGCCTTCCGTCCTGCCTGCCGAACAGGACGAAGGGGAAACCTCGAACTCACTTCAGGGGACCCCGGCAGTGCCCTCAGTGGGAAGCCCCGTCAGGGTGCCGCCGTCCAGCGAGTGTGCTGCACTCGCTGAATGTTCTCAAGATGCCTCGTGGATGTCCGACATCCGAGGGTACTTGAAGGAAAAGTCCCTTCCCGGGGATGAGGCGTCTGCCGAAAGAGTTGCTCGGCAGTCCAGACGCTATACCATAGTAGATGGGGATCTCTACCGACGTAGCGCAGGAGGTGTCCTCCTGAAATGCATCTCCCGGGCAGAAGGCGGCGAACTTCTCGCTGAGATCCACGAGGGCGAGTGCGGTGGCCATTCATCGTTCCGCACGCTGGTCGGGAAGGCCTTCCGGCAAGGTTTCTACTGGCCTACAACTCTTCAGGATGCTTCCGAGCTGGTTCGGCACTGCAGGGCATGCCAGTTCCACGCAAAGCAGATTCACCAGCCAGCTCAGGCTCTTCACACCATCCCCTTGTCATGGGGGTTGGACATTCTGGGTCCATTCCCCCGAGCAATTGGGGGCTATGAGTACCTCTACGTCGCCATCGACAAGTTCACCAAGTGGCCGGAGGCGGTCCCAGTCATCAAGGTGACCAAGAACACGGCGCTCCAGTTTATCCGCGGTGTCACCAGTCGCTTTGGCGTCCCGAACCGGATCATCACCGACAATGGCACCCAGTTCACGAGTGCCCTGTTCGAGGACTACTGCGAAGACCTCGGCATCAAGCTCTGCTTCGCCTCCGTCACTCATCCCCGGAGTAACGGGCAAGTCGAGCGCGCCAACGCGGAGATACTGAAGGGCCTCAAAACCCGAACCTATGACATGCTCGCCAAGCACGAGAAGGGATGGGTGGACGAGCTGCCCGCCGTGCTATGGGCTAATCGGACCACGCCAAGCCGCGCCACCGGGGAGACTCCATTCTTCCTCGTCTACGGCGCTGAGGTGGTCCTCCCCTCCGAGCTCACTCTAGGCTCCCCTCGGGTGCATGCATATTCTGAGGGTGAGCAGGAGCAGCAAAAGCACGACAACGTTGACTACCTGGAAGAGCGCCGGTGGTGTGCCGCCGTCCGGGCGGCTCGGTACCAGCAGAATCTGCGGCGATACCATCTGCGCCATGTCCGGGCCCGGTCTCTCGAGGTGGGGGACCTAGTTCTCCGACGCGTCCAGTCGCGCGAAGGAAAGAATAAGCTGTCCCCTATGTGGGAAGGTCCCTTCACCGTGATCGGGGTCCCGCGGGAAGGTTCTTTCAGGTTGGCAGCAGAAGATGGGCAACCGCTCCCGAACCCGTGGAACATCGAGCACCTGCGCAAGTTCTATCCGTAGACGGCCATGCTCGCGGCTCAGGTCAACCAGGCCGGGGGGCTTCCCCCTGCCCAAGTTGACCGGGGGCTACCACTCATTGGGTAAGTCACCCAACCTTGTAAAATTTGTCAATTCAATGTAAATCTCAATATTCAGTCGTATGTCAATTTCTTTTTCCTGGATTCCGTATGTTTAATCTGTCTGGTGAGATGCTCGATTGTGCAAGAAAAAGTTCGCTCTCATTTTCCCCGCTGATAAAAGAATCCCAATCGGTATGCACGCGGGCAGTTGCCGCTGACTTACGTCCGATGTGGTAGGCTGTGGTGTTTGGTGTCGTGACAGGCTCCCGGGCACTACCGAGTTCCTGGGCGCTCTAGGTAATCCTATCGCTCGAGCTGCTCGAGTAGTCCGGAGCCCAGGCCCCAGGGGCGGGCTGTCGGTGCTCGGTCTGGTCTGTCATACCCGAGTGCCACCGGACCATAGGACCTCTGGGTTATGCCTCTGTCTGCTCTTGTCCGCCGGTCTGGGTATTCGAGAGGTCTCGGGTCGAAAACGAGAGCAGTCTATAACAAGTACCACACTGACAGAGCGCACCAAGCAAAGAAATTCCCTTTTCTCTCTTAAGTCACAGGCCGACAATCAAGAGCCGCTCGACCACGAGGGCCTCGATGCCCAAGTCACTGATCGGCCCCAAGGGTCCTCGGGTGGTCCTACCGCTTAGGCATGAGTGGTCGAAATCACCCGACCCCAGGATCCTCGCGTGCCCCTTGACGCTCGGGCGCTCCGGCTGAAGGAACCAAGTCCTTGGGCACCCCGAGCTGGGAAGCACACGCCCCTCCTGGATCGGTTGCCTGGAAGGCCGACAGCTGTCCGGTGAGTGGTTAAATTCAGACAAATTTACGCTCAATAGTCATCCTCGGGGGCTCTCGTATTCTAATCTGCCCGGTGAGATGATCTCCTCGCACACAAAACCCTACCGTGTGTCTACTTTTTCCTGGAACGATAGAACGATTCGTAGAAAGGTGTACCGCACGTGTGGTAATGTCCAACCGAAGCCCTTCGTGGTGGTCGTGGTGTTCGGTCCGCTTTTAAAGACCCCGAGCACTACCGAGTCCGTGGGTGCCCTGGGTAATCCTATCACTCGAGCCACTCGAGTAGTCCAGAGCCTAGGCCTCAGGGGCGGGCTGTTAGTGCTCGGTTCGGTCCGTCTTAAGCCCGGGCACCACCGAACCATGGGGACTCTTGGTCACATTTCCGCCCGTGCGCGTCTCTAGTCTACTGACCGAGTGGTCGCAAGGTGAAAAAGTATTCACCGGTCATGGCGTGTTCCGTGCTGGATCAATCCATCTCCCGCGCAAGGAAGTTCGTGTCTTTGTCTTTTGACTTAGATGATGCGGACTCACGAGGGCTCGGGGGCTGAACGCGCCAAGAACGACGATCGGGACGACTTCGTTCTCGAGGACGGAAAGGTCGGGAACGGTCCGACTGAGTACTCCCCGGGGCTTCGAGGCAAAACATCAGAAGAAGCACTAAGTACTCAAAAGCAATGGAGTTGCAAGCCCAAAGAAAAGCTGCCATTATATTCACAAGGAAAATGCAAGCATTTCTGAGAGATCGCTCCCATATTTACATCCATCCAAGATAAAAACAAAAGAAAAGGAAACTACTACAAAAGCCTAATTGGCGGCGGAGCCGTCATCGGAGTCGTCTGGGCCATCCCCGGGGGCTGGCGGCGGCGGCACTTCCCGCCTGAAGCCGGCCGCCACCTCGGCAGCGGTACTCCGAACCGCTTCCCGGGCGGCCTCTCCCTCGGCTTCGACCACTCCTTCTCGCGTCGGCTCCAGCGGGAAGTTCGGGTCTCTGCTCCGGTAGCAGGCCAGAACGTGCTCGGCCACCGCGTGGGCCAAGCCGCGTCCTTCCCGGGCGGCAAGTTCCTGGACGGCCCAGGGCAGCGCCTCGAGGCGCTCGCAGACTTGTTGAAGCCCTAGGACTTGTCGTGCGGGGCTATCACTCTTCTCATCCGCAACGAGTCGCCCAAGACCGGCCCTCTCCACGGCCCGCCGCATCCGCTGGAGTATGTCTTCCAACATATGCTGCAGGTTGACCCGCGAGACGAAGGCAGTCTCGAGCTTCTCCTTCGCGGCCTGAAGCTGCTCCTCGAGTCCCTGGCCCCTGGCCGCGCCAGAAGAACCGCCGTCGGTTGCGGAGCCGGCGGCTTGCTTTGCCTACGCCACCAGTTCGGACAAGGCACGCTCACGGGCGGTCAGCTCCGCCTCGTGTTTAGCGTTCTCCTCCTCCCTGGTGGTGACGACCGCTACCACCGTGGCAGCCTCCCCCTCTCGACGACTCAGCTCCCCCTCCCGGCGGGTCAGCACGTCCTCCTGGTGGGCCAGTGAGTCCTCCCGGGTGCCCAGATCCGCCGCCGTGATCTCATTGTCGACCTCCCGGAGGGAGAGGTCCTCCTCCCACCGGCGGATATCTTCTTCAACTTTTCGGAGGACTTCTTTCCAACGCTGGAGGCCGGCGCGCGTTTGATCGGCCTCGCCCTCTCGGCGGGTCAGCTCAGCCCGGAGCTCCTCCGCCGCCTTCTCGCGGACCGCGACCGCTTCCTCCCTCTCCTGTGCTTGCCCCGCCCTGGCAAGGGCCTCGGCAGCTTGCTACCGCAAAGCCTCAACCAGGCGGGCGGCGTCTTCTCGCTCCTGCGCGGCTTCGGCGTGGGCGGCCTTCAAAATCTCCCATTCCCGCGCGGCCTCCGCGCGGGTATCTTCCAGGAGTTTCTGCTCCCGGGCGGCTGCCGCGCGAGCCTCATCCTGGGCGCTCGCAAGCTGCGCCCTCTCCAAGACCAGCCGGGCGCGCTCTGCTTCGAGCTGCACCTCCTTCGCGTCCACCGCCGCGCCCAGCCGCCCGACCGCCATCTGGACGCCCTCGATCGCAGCCAAGAAGGGGTCGGCAGGCCAGCCGGGCGCCGGTGAGGTGCTGTTTTCCCCGTGATCCGCCTCTGGGGGTTCGGGGTCCCCAAGGGACGCCACACAATCATCCGCCCCGGGCTCGGCACGCCCGGGGTAGGTTGGACCGCCGCCGGGCGCTCGGGTGACGGCCGCATTCCCGCCTCGGCCGCCGCATCCGCCGGCCCCGGCAAGGTCGCTGCTTCCGCCACCATCCGCCCCGGGCTCTGCATGCCCGGGGTAGGTTCCACCGGCGCCGTAGGTTCGGGCGACGGCTCCGTCCTCCCCTCGGCCACCGCTTTCGCCGTCCTCCCCTAGGCCGCCGCGTCTGCTGGCGCCCTCGCCATCGCTGCGTCCGCCTGCCTCGGCACGGCCAGCGGACTTGGCTCTGGCACCGGCGCTGGTGCTCCTTCGATCGCAGCGGCACCCGTGGGCGGCCTGCGGGAGACAGACGAAGGTTAAAAAATCGAAGCCTAGTTCGGGCAAAGAGCGCCCAAGAAGGAGCGAAGAATGAAACTTACTCGGTCGTCGTCCCCCGGTACTGCCATTTGGCCGTCGAGAGCCTGAAGTCCGGGTCCGGCGGTGCCGGCCCGGAATCCTCGCGTCTCCTCTTCCGCCGGGGGCTCGGCGGGGCCGCCGCATGGTTCCCAGGCGCCGGGTCTGGCCCCATCCTCACAAGACGTGGTTCCAGGACCGGGAACGCCGCCGCTGCCGATGGCGATGGCGGGGAGTCCGGCACTGGGATGTAGACTCGGGGGTGCTCCCCCCGATCCCCCAGCGCCGCCGCTACTACGCTGTCAGCGGTGCCCTCTTCTCTGGTGCGGCGGTTGCTGTCCGTAGCGGCCCCGCCACCAGCCTGCGCTGGGCTGTTCATGGCCTCCTCGCTGGCCAACTCCTCCAACCCAGGGAGCTCGGGGGCCTCGGGGCTCCGGCTCCTCGGCCGGTCCACGAGCCCCTGGGCATCGAACTCCAGCAGCTTCGCCATGATCGCCGCGCGCTCAGGGTTTGCGCAGAGCTCCATCTCCGGCCACGGGAGCTCCGCCCGACTCATGTCTTCCACTTCGGTCACCACTCGGGTCATGCCCCTCAGCTCCGCTGGGCCCAGGCCCCTGCTTGCGCCGATTTGGGTCCGGGTGATATCCTCGGGCCTGGTGTAGAGCTAGCACGGCCGGGCCTGCTCCCGCAGGGGCGCCAGGCGACAGTGCAAGAAGTCCGCCACCACCATTACTGAGGTCAGCCCGGAGTCACGCAGGAGCCTGATGCGCTCGAACACCGGCTCCAACCTCGCGTCCTCCGGCGGCGGTACCTCCCACGTCGACTTGCGGGGCTCCGCCGCCGCTTCCGGTAGAGCGAGACGATCATGGGGGTCGACGTTGACGAAAAACCAGTCCCGTCGCCACTCCTCCCATTTGCTGTGCAGCACCTAGGGGATGTACTGCTCCCCCAAGCCGTCTCGCAGCCGAAGATTGCAGCACCCCGCGACATCCAACGTATTGTACCCCCTCTTCTTTCCGGCCGACCGCAGGACGAAGAAGTGTCGGAGCAGCGTCACCGAAGGCGCCACTCCCACGAACATCTCGCAAAAGTGCGCGAAGACTGCCAGCACCACGACGGAGTTGGGGCTCAAGTGCACCAGTTGGATGCCGTAGGTGTCGAGAACTTGGAGGAAGAAGATTGAAAACGGCGGCACCAACCCCGCCACCACGAAAGAAGTGAACAAAACAATCCGCCCGGGAACGGTCGTCGCTGGCGGGAAGTTCACCGGCATCACCACCATGGCTCCCTCCTGCCCCTCGGGGACCAGCAGCTTCCTAATTTTGGCCGCCGCCTCTTCATTCTTCAGACGAGACTCCGGCAGTACGCCGTCTGGAGTCCTGTCATGACGGCCTCCTCCGGCTCTCGGCATCTCGACGGGAGCGGAGGTTGTCTGGTGGTGGAGAGAAAGGAGGAGAAGCGCTCCGATCGCCTGAAAGGTTTCTAAGGGCTCCAGAGCACGAAGGAGACAAGAGCAAGATTGCAAGAAGGCATAAAGGGGGGGGCATATCGATCCCCTCCCCCTTTTATATTTCAGAGTTCAAATGTTGCCGGCCAACGGTTCGCTCGGCGGGACGGCTTCCTCGGTCGACGCGACTACCAGGCGAATCTCCCGCCGATCATGCGGCGTCAGCGGTTGCCAGGCGTATTTTCCTCGATCTGCGCGGCAGCCGCGCGTGCCGCCCGTACCATCGTCATGTCGTTCGGGAGTTGTGTGACCACGCATCCGCTTGTCTCCTCGCTGGGCCGTACCAGAAGCCCGGGTCTAAAGGGCCACCTCTTGAAAGCCTGCTATGTGGCGTCCACGCTAGCCTCGGCCTCGTCCGCGACGAAGGGCCCATCCGCAGTCTCCGTGCCATCATCTGCCAATGGGCCCGGGGGTTACTGTCGGTGTATCAGGATTCGGGGGTCCCCGAGTCCCGAGGCCAGGCCAGCCGTCCGCCACGTGTCACCATCCCGCGAGGTCCCTCCGGCGGGATGAGGAAAATCTAAGTTCCGGGAGAAGGTGCTCGGGGCCACAACCTCTGGTCCCCGAGCACCCCAGTTCCCCGATGACCCGCAGAGTCCAAGTACTGGGAAGAAAGTGCTCGGGGAGGTGCCCGGTCGCCCGATGATCAGAAGAGCTAAGTTCCGGGAGAGAGCGCTCCGTTCCCCGAGGGTCAGTACAAAAGTGCTCGGGAGAGAGTGCTCGGGGTTGCTCGTGGCAGCCCCCGAGCACTCGGTTCCCCCAAGGTTCGAGCAAGAGTGCCCGGGAGAGAGTGCTCGGGGAGGTGAACAGTACCCCAGAGCACTCGGTGCCCCGACGACCCAGAAAGGCCCCCGAGGGGCCCGCCGATGAGGTGTCAACCAGTCAGAGGTCCGAGGCCGCATTTAATGGGCGTGCGCGGCCTGACATCCTGACATCTCCAACTACTCCCGCCGCAGTGTCAGTCCCTGCCGTGCTTTGGTAGAGAGGCGTGGGGCCATTAATTGCACGGGTCCCGTCCCGTATCATCCGGTGTATCTCGGGATAACGTTGCCAGGATCAAGGCGTTCCGCCTGCCACCCTGTCGTGGCAGAGGAACAAGACAGGGTGGGCGCGCCGGGTGCCTCTGTGGCTGCCCGGTGGGCCCTCTCAACGGTGCCCGTCGCCAGGGCGTCCACAGTGACGGGTGATCGGACGCGCGCCACGTTTTTTCCACCGCCCTTGTCACTTTGCCCAGAGGGAATGATGATGCCTTTCTCAGTCGTGGCGTCTTGGAACTTCTGCCCCTTCTTTCCCGTTCGGGGTATGTCGTGGCCGGCGAGTGCATAAAAGGATGGGCATACAGAGAGATCGGAAAAAAGATAGATTGAATCAGAGACACGACAAAGACATCGAAACATCGGAGGAGAGAACAAGCCCAAGCAATCGACCGTGCCACACTTAGACGAAGAACACTGCAAGCAAGCCTGAGCAGAGCTAGAACAAGGAGCCTCAAGCTCTCAGTTAGACAATATATTCTTGTAACCAGATATATTCCTGAGGAATCCCCCTCAGGGTGAGATATCGCATCCATACAGGAGTAGGGTATTACGCCCCCGTGCGGCCCGAACCTGTCTAAACCCCGGTGCATTTACTTCCCTTTGCACTAGGTCGATCGTCCCCCACCACCGGCCGTTGCATTTATTTCCACTTCCATTTATTTCTCGGACGAACTTATTCAGGATCACCCCCCCCCCCCCGGCTGAATCTCTAAAAAGGGGTCTCTCGGGATCCCCGCGACAGGAGTTAATCCTCCGACAACCCCCACGGTAGATGTTAGCTGGAGTAGCAGGAAAAATTAAAACAAAGCATATCGAGGCTACAATATATGGTTATAAGGGCTACCACTACTTAAAAAATGATTAAGTGAGATGCCCCTTACAGACAGTTCTGTAGAGCTATTTGTGCAAAGATTATCACAGAAGACTTTAAAGAAGAACCATATGTGATAATGATGAGACCCCTTCAGAAATGGTGGGACTCTTTTAATATATACGGTTCCTGTTGGGAACCGTCTATATTAATATTACAAACGGCTCTAATTACGAGTCTTCTGTAATAAAACCAGTACCACAGATAGCTCTAATTTTGAGCCATCTGTAATATTAATATAGACGGCTCGTATTTAGAGTTATATGTAATAAAAAGAATATCATAGATGACTCAAAACAGGGACTGTCCATATAATAAATACAGATGTCTCCAAATACGAGCCATCTGAGAAAATGCCGGGGGAGGTGGGACACTTTATTACAGACGGCTCAAAACATGAAGCTATATGTACTATTAGAATAGTACATCATCCTCTACCTCCAGATCGAAGCAGAGCAGTGGCGGCCAAACAGAAAACAATAGCATGCAGCTTTTGGAGGGAAAGGACAATTTTGACAAAAAAAAATTGTTAGATTTAGGTGAAAGCTTGAAGATTCATTGACATTTGTTTCTTCAAGGTAAGCATTATGTACTATTTTGGTTTAGATGGTTTATATTTTGGTTTGGAGAGCTAGTTAGATCTAGATCTAAATTTTTTTTCCATAATGACATAGTTTTGTTCTATTCATTAGATGATGTAGATTTATGTACTAATTTAGTCTTGAGACATCAACTATATCTACATCTAGACTTAGATTTTTTTTTTTATGATGATCCAGAATATATTAGTTATTCTAGGTATATATGAAGATCATAGATAAAAGTAATTATGTGATACTATAAATGACTAGCTTTAATCTAGTGTTATAGATAATTTTTGGATTTTTGGTATATAAACATAAAATTATCGATAACTATAGTATTTAATGACAAATTTTGAATTAATGTTTGCCCTTATTTTTAAGTATTCATGTATATAATATAACGATAATCATTAATTATTTTTGAATTAATTGTCATTTGAATGGTTCATTCATGCATGCTTGCAAGGTAGCTCTATTTTTTCCGATGAAAAGCTTGGTCGCTCTCTTTTATTAGGTTGATTTGACATTAATTTACTTCATACATTGTAGATGGATCCTGGCTGGATGTACGGTTCTCGTACGAACAAGGGCACCTTGATGGTGTGATGACTTTTCTGGTAGCTGCCGAGGAGGATCGATTGGAGAAGGGTGTTGAATTTATATATTGTCCTTGTTGCGATTGTAGAAACGAAAGATCCTTTCTTAGACAGAATGCAACCCTACAGATCCAAGCGCACTTGATTATTAGGGGCTTCAAACCGGACTACAAGTGTTGGACCAAACATGGTGAAGAGCAGAATGTGTTACATGACGACGTTGGTATCGTCGAAGAACCCGAAGTCGACATAAGAATAGAAGATGATGAGGAATTTGGTGAAGATGCTGATGATGATTGCGGTGGTGCAGACGATGATGATAGGTTGGATCAGATGTTGTGCAATGCAGACGTGAACTTGAGTACTCAGAGAGACTTTAGCAAATTCATGTGCTTGATCGAGGACAAGAGTTTCACGGCGCTATTAGAACTCTTATCGAACATGCTTTCAGATGGATTAGCACATACGAAGCAAATCAGGTTCTTTGTCCATTGGGGATGGATGTAGAAAGGATACATGCATGTCCGAATGATTGTATCCTCTATCGTAAAGATCTATCAGACTTGCATTCATGTCCAGTGTGCAAAGCATCTCGATACAAGTGTAAGAGTCAATCAGATGATGGCAAGGTGAAGAAAGGATTTCCTGCCAAGGTGGTGTGGTATCTGCCTATAATTCCGTATCTTAAGCATTTGTTTGCGAATCGAAAAGAGGCCAAATTGTTTTGCTGGCACTCGGAGGGCCGTAAGCAAGATTGAAAGCTAAGACACCCTGCTGATTCTCCCCAATGGAGAAATATTGATACGATCTTCGATGACTTTGGTGCAGAACAGAGGAATATAAGGTTTGCTTTGAGCACAAACGGAATGAATCCTTTTGGGAACATGACCAGCAAGCACAACACTTGGCTAGTTGTTCTCAGTATTTACAACCTACCTCCTTGGTTGTGTATGAAGCGTAAGTACTTGATGATGTTGCTGCTTATCCAAGGCCCGAAACAACCTAGGAATGATATTGATGTATACCTAAGACCGTTGGTGGAAGATCTAAAAACAATGTGGAACGAAGGGGCGCAAGTATGGGATGCGTACAAAAGAGAGAATTTCACGCTATGCAGCATGCTGTTCTGCATGATCAATGATTTTCCTACACTACATAACCTTTTGGGGCAGAGTAAACAAGTAGACACGGCGTGCCCTCATTGCTTAGATGGTACCGTGAGTATGTGGCTACCCCACTCGCACAAAACGGTGTTCATGTGCCACCATAGGTTCCTTAACAGGTATCACCCGTACCGCAACATGAAGGAACAATTCAACAGAACGAGGGAGAGAGATTTATGTTCAAGGCACTACAGTGGTCAAGAGATGCACAATATGGTTAAAGATCTCGATGTTGTGTTTGAAAAGGGGAGTAAAAATCTAAGGATACTGGGTGGTATGTGGAAGAAGAGATCAATATTATGGGAGCTACCGTATTGGAAGCACCTTGAAGTTCGCCACTGCATCGACGTCATGCATGTAGAGAAGAACGTGTGCGAAAGCTTGGTTGGTCTTTTACTTAATATTCCAGGGAAGACGAAGGACAGCCTCAACGCAAGGCTTGACCTGGTTGATTTGAAGATTAGGCCCGAGTTGGCACCTGAGCCCTCCGGAAAAGTTAGAACGAGGCTCCCTCCTGCCTACTATAATCTGAAAAAGGCTGAGAGAATCGAACTGTGCCGGTGCTTGCATGGTGTGAAAGTTCCGTCCGGTTACTCCGCCAACATCTCAAAATTTGTTTCGATGCAAGATTTAAAATTAGTTGGCGTGAAGTCCTATGATTGTCATGCGTTGATGACACAGATGCTTCCTGTTGCAACCTGAAATATCCAGCCAACCTATCTCCGAGATACAATCACCAAGCTGTCTTACTTCTTTAACACAATTTCTCAGAAGGTCATTGATCCTAAAGTACTTGATGTTTTACAGGCCGTTGTGGTGAAGACACTATGTCATCTTGAGATGTACTTTCCTCCGTTCATGGTACATGTTATCGTTCAGTATTCATACGTCAAATGTACCCATTTGAGAGGTACATGGGAATTCTCAAGAAGTATGTTCGGAATTGATCGCGTCCGGAGGGTAGCATCTTCCAAGGTTACACAACCGAAGAGGTAGTTTAGTTCCGTGTCGATTACATGGAGCAGCTCAAACCAATAGGTGTGCCCATGTCTCGTTATGATGGGAGGTTGGATGGGAAGGGGACCATAGGTAGAAAATCAATCATTACCTACTTTGCCATGTTATCTAAAGCCCACTTCATGGTCTTGCAACATATGACTGAATTATCCCCGTATATCAACATGCATAAGGACGTGCTACACAAAGAGAATCTAGGCTGTACGGAGGCTTGGATTACAAAACAACACAACCGCAGCTTCAACAACTGGTTGGCAACGCAAGTCAGTAATAATAGTTCAACAGAGAACAATATTGGCTAGTTGGCAAGATAGCCAGGTCACACAATCATGATATTTGAAGCATATGACATAAATGGGTACACCTTTTGTACTAGAGCATGGGATAGTAAGAGCATGATACAGAATAACAGTGTGCACATAGATGCTTGTCAGGACAAACATGGGGTCTGTGCGTACTATGGGTACATAGAGGAGATTTGGGAACTTGACTTTGTACGTTTCAAGATTCCCCTCTTTCGGTGACGTTGGGTCACACTCTCAAGTGTTAAGGTAAGCAAGTATGGAATGACTACTGTCAACCTCGAATGTGCCACATACAAAGATGAACCATTTATACTCGCCAAGCAAGTTGTCCAGATCTTTTATGTGCAAGACCCAAAAAAATCCAAAGCTTCACATAGTCCTTCGGAGAAAAAGAAGGATTGTCGGAGTTAAGAATGTCGTGGATGAAGAAGAGTACAGTCAATTTGATGAGTACCCTCTTGGAGATGGCATTGCCCTTAACGAAGAACAACTTCTGACAGGGGCCGCTTGCTATCTGCGTGTCAATCATCAAGAAGGGCTGATTGTTAAAGATGTATGATGTTACTCGATTGTTATGTACCTATGTATTGCAATATAATATGTTAAAATTAATTAGTTATGAGTTTACTTAAAAAAATTGATATCATTAATTTGGAGTTTGTATGAATTAGTTATGAATTTTTCTAGTTTTAGTTCAATTTGATATTTAGGTTTAGTGATACCCACACCATGTGATAGTACAGATTTAATCATAAATTTACATACAAATTTCTTCTCCTTTGGAGTTTGTATGGATTATTTATGAATTTTGCAAGTTTTAATGTTTTGCTAGAAAATCAATAGTACATACGGTTATTTACTAAAAACCGTATGCACTATTTGTACATACGGATTTTACTAAAAAGCTGTCTATACTACTAATATTAGTACAGGCGGCTAGTTGTTATTACCCGTCTGTACTATTGCTCTATAAATACCGTTTCGGCTAACCCACGCCGCACCAAGTGCTAACCCTAGCCATCTTGTCTCCCTCACGACCCTAGCAACCTCCATTCACGGCGGCTCCTCCATCAGTGACCTCACTAACTCCAACCCGACGACTCCACCCCGGCGGCCCCACCCCCGGCGACCTTCATTCACGATGGCTCCTCCATCCCCGGCGCAGGCGACCTCCACGATAATCCTCATCCATCCTCAGTGACCTCGCTCCTCGGTGGCTCCTCTATGACAGGCGGCCCTCGTCCCTCCCCGGCGACCTCCCTCCCCGGCGACATCCCTCCCAGGAGGCTCCTCCATTCCCAGCGGCCCTCGTCCCTCCCCGGTGGCTCCTCCATGCCCACTGACCTCCCTCCCTGGCCAGCTACCGGTATGACCTCCTCCCCGACTGCTGTGTGATGAGATGCTCTGTGATGAGATGTCGCGCGCCGAATTGCTGCCATGTGCCTCTTGATTTTACTATTGCCGCTCTAATGATGTGCGCCGCCTTCTTGGCCGTTGCTGCGTGAAGCCCTCGCTGTCAGCCGATGATGAGTGCTGAGGCCGACCATCATTCGATGTGCACCCTTGTTGCCGATTATGAGCTACCTGGTTCCCCTACCTTGGTGTTGTTACCATTCTCATGTCCATCGTGTCCTGTTGTGTGGCCCTGCACTGGTTTGCCATTTGCTACAAG
This sequence comes from Phragmites australis, assembly GCF_958298935.1. Lineage (NCBI taxonomy): Eukaryota > Viridiplantae > Streptophyta > Magnoliopsida > Poales > Poaceae > Phragmites > Phragmites australis. The sequence continues at coordinate 16,610,726 of NC_084931.1, forward strand.
TAGGTGCTAGTGATCCTCATGATGCTTGATGGTGAAGCTAGTCCATGTGTTACTGTTTAGGGTCGATGATGGCGTTTGAGGTTAAGCAGCTATTGATTTGGCTATCGAGTACCGACTGAGCAGTTTGACCTCTCTTTTGTTTTGAACAGTATGGTTTTTTGTGCCTTAATGCTCGATGATAATGAAATGCACTGAAATTGGTCATGTTATTTGAGTACAATGGATGTGAACCTGTATTGTTCTCTAATTCTTGATTGATATAGGAAGTGATTGAGGTTTTATTTTGGGACTCTCTGGTCAGTCCTTGTCTTTCGAGTTTTGGAACTCTATTGTTGTCAGTTCACTGCCTATAAGTATTGATCCCTGGATGTGGTGTTGCTGTAATATTTGATTTAGGTTAATCCTGTTTTAATTTACATGTGAAGGGGCAGTAGATTTTTGATGGTTTAGTCAACACTTGTCCTATTGGTCTGCTGCTTTGTTGATTTCGATTTCTGTTTTGAATTGGTGTTCTTCAGTGATTGAAAATCTGTGCAACAACCCTGTCCGGGAAGAATTATTAAATTCAGAGAACTTTTGTCAGATTCTCATCTAGTTGTGATCTTAGTTTCATGTCCAGTTTTTGATGTGCCCAAAGATCAGTTAGGCAGCAGAACATTTGTAGTTCTAGGGCCAATTGTTTTGTATTATCTGAGAGAAAATTTTGTTTCAATTTTCCTACCACTCAACAAATTTTGTTTCAATTCCTCTGTCCTTGCTACTGGTCTGATGCTGACATGGCTGCTAAGCTACTTTGCTTGTTTCTCTGCTACGAATTGTCGCAGAGGGGCTGCCTAATGCCACATGTTTGGCTCTGTTTCTGCTTTTTCAAAAAGAAAGGGAACATGCTTCCCTTCCTGTGACTGCATATATGCTCTCTTTGTGACTATTTCCCTTCCTATGATCTAGACAGCAGGTATTCATACATGTTGCTCGATGATGTGTGCTAAATCTGAAATTGGGCGTGTTCGCTGAGTACAATAGCATATACCTGTAGATTCTTATGTTGTTTGGTTGAATCTTGATGATTCTGGAGGCTAGTCAGTGTATTTTGGTTGAATCAGATTGTGACCTTAGGAACAATAGCATATATCAAGTACATGTTATTGTGCTAGTTGAGATCTTAGGAACATTGCCCAATTGATGATATTCTTACTAGGACAATTAGGGAGCAGGACCATGAAATTCCTGGGGCCAATTGTTATACTAATTCTGAGAGCATATTTATTCATTTTATATATCTGTTGTCCTGCATTTGGAATATATATGATGTTGAATGCTATTGGTCCTATATTGTTGTTGTTTTCTTCAAAGATCATGTATATTTGGATTTGGGTATTATGTTCTTGTTTTTATATATATGGAATAATATCAATGATCATATATATTTCTATCACCAGATGGATTGACACAGAATCTCTGCTAAGATGATTATTTTATCTTCTTTGAATGGCAAAAAATAAGATGACTTTACATCAAAGTTAGCTTTAACTAGTGCAAAATCTAATACACATGTTAAATTTAATTGAAGTTTCAAACACATACTTTGATTCTTGTGAATAATCTTCTACCATTTTCTCTATTTCTGTGAATAATCTTCTACCATTTTCCTATTTTGAAGATGGCGACTGGAGATGAACTTGAACTGCCTCTGTCCTCTTCCCCTCAGCAACAAGAGGGGGATCACTGCTCAACAAGATGCGGAGACCACTTCTCAGGAGCAAACAGAAGAAACTCAGTCACTGGAGCGAAAGTGAGGTGGCCGAGGCAAAAACCAAATGCCCACGGGTCACTACACCATAACTCACTTCAATGAGGCAGGCGTACCAACACAACCTCAGCAAGCTTAGGCGGCATTTCGTACAGCATGCGCCTCACTTGGAAGGACAAGGGTCAGGATAACCTACCCAAACTGAAAGGTCATGCCGCAGAGCGAGAAAAGCTTCTTGTGGGAAACAATTAAAGCCCAATTTGACTTCCCTGAAGGATGCTCCTTGGAAGACGTGGAAAGACAAGCAATAGCCAAGATGGGTAAGGCATGGAATACTTTTAAGAGCGAGCTGTATAATAAATATGTGAAGCAGGATCTCATCCTCAATAATATTGCTTATGGGTACTTGGCAGATCAATGGGCAGAGTTTGTGGCGAGTTGCTAATCTGAGGAATTTCAGCAGCAGAGTCAGGCTAACAAGGCATGCCAGTCAGGCAACACACACACCCAAAGGCTAGGCACCTGTGGGTATGCTAGCAAGGAGTTAGACTGGGACAAGGAGGATGAGCAGATAGCTCAGGAGAACCACTCCACACTATTTTCTCAGATCCCAGAGAGGCGGGCCCGGAACTGGTTCTGAGAAAGGGCCGTACGCTCGGCCGATGGTTCCGTCACCTTTAGGAAGCCAGAAACCGAGGAAGTGGCTCAAAGGATCCTACAACTTTTGGAAGAATCCACTCAGGGATCATTCCAGCCATCTTAGGAAAAAGATATACTAACCTCGGCTCTGGGGAATAGAAAGCACTCGGATTGCACGTGTGGCATAGGAGATTCTGTTCCATGGAAGTTGGGATTCCCTGATGACGCCGATTCATATAGGAGCCGAAGGAGAAACAAAGCTGAGCGCAAAGCAGCTGAGCGTGAACATATGAGAATGGAGATTGTCATTGAGGTCGAAGCAAGGATGAAAGAACAGATAGACATTCTTGCATAAAGGATGGAACAACGGGTCTAAGAGCGAGTACGGGCTATAAGGCAGCAGGATGCAGCCACGACACTTGAATCTCCACCGGCTCAGCACCGGAGCAGCTACGCATCTACATCAGATAATATGTTCGATCAACATGACTTCCCTATCGGTGGATTTGAAGGTGACCCCCCCCCCCATCGACGACATTCAGAAAGAGGTCCCTAGCGAGAGATACCCCATCAATGACATAGATGCGGTAACCAAGTGTAAGCTCCTACTGCCCACCACTGTTTGCTCCGATAACATCATTGAGGTTGGCACGGGCTTGGCGTTCCCATGTGGTGGGGAACAAATGATTCACGCACTCCCGCTATAGCCTAATTACGCTATGTGAGTGGAATTGGTGTACACGAATTGCATGTCCCTCCCACTTCATATTCCCCTAGAGGACAACGTCAGGACACTTGGGGAGGCCGTCCACTCCTTCATCCAATGGCAGAAGAAGTTCATAACATTGGTTGCCCCTCCACCGCCTCAACAGCCTCTATATCCAGTACGTGACGGTAGCGACTTCTCTTTTCGTCGTGCTACACCAAAGGTCAAATCTCCTTATGCACCACATGAGCAACAAAAATTGTCCAGCAAATCTAGCCAACAGTCCGCCAAAACGGTACCTCTCTGAAAGCGCAGAGCTAACAAATAGAAGGACAAGAAGGAGGTAGAAGAAGAACCTCTGTCAAACACCTACGTGGTAGGCCAGCCGTTATTTAGCAAGAAAGCGTTAGAGCAATTGGGCTGGACAAGTATGATTCTGTACGACCTATACATGAAGAGGTTCCATGAGGAGAAACATCTTTGTCCTTGTTTCAGTGCCAAGTACCAGCAGCAACATTTCCTGCAACCAGCTGTAACCTTCCTTGTGACCTTCGAGGATTTATTCCTCCTCTACCGTCTTGACAAGCGGGACGTTGGTCTACTGAGATGCTGGACACTGTAAGTGTTATTAATTGTGGTCTATGATTAATGAACCGCCTAACTCATTGATATGCTCATTCATCTACATTACTCTTATGTGTAGACTTATGATTCAAGAAGCTAGGAGAGAGAATCCGAGAATCAGATTCCTTGGCCCACAAGTCGTATGTGGGTCAACGATCACTTGGCCTTCGGGGGAGGTTGATAAATACGTCGCGAAGGCCATGGTTGCTCTATGTGGATCGAATGACCTTATTCTTCTACCGTACAACTACCGAGACCATTGGATGCTAGTTTGTATCTATGCACACAATCAACACTGCATATACCTCGACTTGATGTATTATGACCCAGAGAGATATTCAGATCTGACAGACTTGTTGATAAGGGCATTCGTGAAGTATGTTTCAATGGACGAGATTGTACAGAGAGAAAAACCCTCAATGACCCACCAACATTAGTTCATGGTAATAATTCCTCTATCACACATCAATTTACTGTTATAATATGCATTACATAGAACTAAATGTACCATTCACAAATTTTTGCAGTGTCACAGGTAGCCGCAAGGCACCAACCTCTGTGGGTTCCATGTTGCCCAGTATATCCTGCAAATCGTTGGCTCTAGTCCACCAGTATATCCACCGGTTAGTATAATTATAGTATATTAAAATGTATTTTTCATTGTTGTGCCTAACTATTTTCCTCTACAGACGTATAAATTTCCTACAAGTAATCTCGTGAAGGACAGTCTAATGTATACTCAAAACGGCTCATTCATTTCATATTTGCGGAGATCATAAAGGAGAACGGTGAATTTTATGATCCCGAAAACTTTGTAACTTTATGACTTTGTGACTTTGTAATGTTGTGAGGCTTTGTAATATTGACTTTGTGATATTGAATGAAGATGTTTGATTTACAAAGTGTATAGAGTTTGAATGCAAATGATCTACTGTGTGTATGACATACAGCTGTGCGTATTTTGTTGTTGATATGTCAGTTACATTCAGTAATATATGGATTATGTACTATATATATGACAGTATAGACGGTTTAAGGAATACAACCGTCTGTATAAATGCTTTTTATAACGGCCTCTGTTATATAGTACAGATAGCTTGAAATTAGAATCGTCTGTACTGTCCTATAGTACAAATGGCTTGAATAACGAGCCATCTATATTGTTACTATATTACAAACGGCTAAAAATTTTGAGCCATCTGTGATATTACATAGTACAAACGGCTCTTGTTTGGAGCCATCTGTACTATTACTATATTGCAAACAACTCATGACTCCAAGCCGTTTGTGATATTCCATAGTACAGATGGCTAGTGATTGGAGCCATCTGATGAGGACATCACTCCTTCGGTTACACGCACCACAAATATTCCTCCTCCCGCTGCTGTAATTCAAGGTCCTTTGACAAGAGCTCGTGCACGAGAACTTAATTATCAGGTGAACTCGTTCCTCGCTGTCCATACAAATGTTTCTAAGGATTGGATGCTACTAACTTATTGCGATGATTTTATTATCCTTAGGAACCTGAGAGAAGATCCATATAAGCACAAGTGTAACCGGAGGGCTACCGCGCATAAATCCAGTTCTGTCCCCAAGATCAATTTGGAATCGGAATTACAGACAGCACCAAATTCAAATGACCATAACTCTTGATTCCGAAAGGTGGTCGAGGCCCATGAGTACTTGTTGGAAAGGTCACGACATGCCCATCGTTGGCCACCGATTTCCCCTCCAGTTCTCCCGCTCTCTCCTTTCTCTCTCGCTCTCTCTTCACCCATGCTTGCACGCCCATATCCTGTCACACCGTGCGACTTGTGTGCCCGCGCTTGCGTGGTCGACGCAGGCACCCATGCCATGGGAAACGCGATGAGCTTATCCTACCACATCACAGCCAACGACCGCACGACGTTACGCGCTGCACTTCCTCACTGCTCTGCCTCCCTCTATAAATAGAGCCGCCCAGCCTCTCTCGCCCTTGTTTACCCGATTCTCCACCACCACAGTGCCGCCTCCACCGCAATTCCCACCACTGCAACCTCACCGTCGCCAATCCACCGTCGATGTGCCACCGAGAAGCACCAGGGAGCCCTCGCTGTCTCTGTGCCATCGTCCATTCACCGGAAGCCCAACGGAAGACCGTCCGAGCCAGAGCTAAGCCGCTCCACCGCCAACGCGTCGACTCTCCGTCGGCCAGCATCCCGCTTCTCTCCATCTCTGAGCACGGTGAGCACCTTGAGCCCCTAGCACCCCCTCTTAGATAGCATGTAGTCACCCCCCAACTCTCTCTTGGTTGGTTGCCGCACGCTGCCGTGTGTTGGCCTTCCGCCACTGTGCTTTTGCCATCACCGGCATGCTGGTGCTCCGTGCGTGTGGCCAGCCATCGTGCCATGATACCTAGGGGCCTCAGGCCCCTTTTCTTTGCAGGATGGTGCCTCCCAGTGTAGGGGAGGTGCTGCCCGATTTTCTGCACCGCTGCCCCCCTCTTCGGCCATTGTCTGGTATCGCTTCCGCCGCCGGCCGCAGACGTTGAACCACCACTAGGTCAGCCGTGTTGTGTAGATCCTCGCCATGGAATTCCCGTCGCAAAACCCTGGCTGGAACGTGTCACCGGCGAGCCTTCCAGCAACCTCCGCTGCAATTCCTCGCCGCTGCTGTTCTCTCCCCCTTCTCTGTCGTGTGTCCGTGCACGCGCATGGCGGGGCTCGCCTGCGCTCCTCTCGGCCTGGCCTGCAGGCCGGCTCAGCCCAGTAGCGACTGACCTGCCAAGCTGGCCCAGCCGCCCATGGGCCGGCCCAGCTTCTCAGCCCATAAAGCCAGCCGGGCCAACCCGAGTGGGCTAGTACATTGTAGCCCAGTACTGTGCAACCCAAGCCAGTCCCAACCCATCTAGGCCCGGATCCGGCCCAATCCAAGCCCATTTCGGCCAACCAGTTACTGTTCATATGGGTCCCACCAAATCACTATTCATGTAGGCCCATGTTACTATTAAGTGGGCCCACCTATGGGTCCCACCTATGAACAGTACCATTCGTAATTTACTGATTTAATTTCTGATTAAATCTTCTGGGAGCGATAACTTCTCCGTTCTGGCTTCGATTTCGGAGATTCTTTCGCTAAAATTCATCTAAAATCAAGATATACTCATCTATCACATTTTGATATCTATTAGGGATCATTTGTCTTTCCATTTGGTGTTATTTGATTCTTCTATAGTATAGTCGTTTTTTATTGTAGTCGCAATTGCAGAATAACCAGAGTTTTGCGAGTGCTGTGCAGGAAGTGTCAGAAGCAAGGAGGATCCAGACTACAACCAAGAACTCAAAGAGAACTTCAGAGAAGGTAGGCCCTATCCCCTTGATCATATTGAACCTATGTTTTCAAATAATCTACATGATCAACTTAAAACTGAACTTATATCGCATGTGCTATGTATTGCGCTTTTACAAATTGCTTGCAATAGTTAATTCTATTCAACACTTGCCATGCTATAAATGCTATCATCCGGAACACATATCACCCTAGTATTACCTGTTGTTATCTATATTAATAACAGACGACGCCTTGATATCTAGCATTCTTAGGATTGAATACTTCTCCTCAGAGACGTCGCTTTTAAAACACTTCTTCTTGGAGATAAGACTTATTGTTATCAATGATAACTCATATACCATGAATCTTTGATGGTTGTGAATTCTGTGATGGTTGTGAAATCCTTGATGTCGTGTGGGATATGGTGGGAGCTGTATAAAAATGGGTGAAAACTGCTTTGGCAGGGGTAAGGTAGAATAGTACTCTGGACGAGGATGCTCTTGGGGGCTTGAGGTACCTTTGTGGTATTCATTGATGGAAGATACCTGCCCTAGCCGTTTAAGGACCGAGTCATTTCGCAGCCATGCCTTAGCAACTCCCGTGCAACCATGCGTCTTGAATGGGCAGGACTTGACTTCTCCTTCACGGAACTGAGTTGGGCATCATACTAGGAGGCTGGGAGCAACGAGCAGTCACGTGCCCATCTGTCCCTCTGTTTGGAAGTTGCTAGTACCGGACTAGGATTAAAATGGGGACTGGCCTTCAGTACATGGACTCTGGCACTTGGGGTAAATCTCGTAGAAAAGCCCGGCAGGAAAAGTGATTGGAGTGTCTCGGTATGATTCGCTCCTCTACTTACAACAGTTGAAGGCTGAGCATACCGTGTGGGTAAAGTTGTACAACCTTTACAGAGTGTAAATCTATTCGAATAGTCGTATCCACGGTCATGGACATGCAAAGGTAGAACCTTTTTGACTAGACTCTGGTGTGTGTGTCTTGATGAGTGAGTGTGGACTAGATGTCTGCGTGATGAGATTGCTGGCTGAATTCGCCAGGATCTATGTGGTACTAGAGGTACACCAGATGCGATGAAAGGTACTAAGGAGGACAGCCCCTCCTAAGACCGAGAAAACCCCAGATATAGCTTGTTAATTGGTTTTGAACTTAAACTATTTTAAAGACAATCATAGATGATACAGTTGTACATCTTCATAAATTACTTTACACCTAAAACTAAACCGTAAAGCTTTATCCTTGAATTGCCGCTTTATGCATCTATCAACACCTTGAAGTAGTATAGGGCTTGCTGAATACCTTCCGTACTCATTATTGCTGTTATTTAGATGAGGAAGCCGATGCTGACTTTGTCAGAGGTGAAGGCATGGATGAAGAATAGTCTTAGAAGTCGTGCCCGCACCCTAAGCTGCTTGTGGCTTAGGCTTTTGTTTGCTGCTGTGTTTTTTTGGCCTCTCAGCCATGTTTGTATTATTCGGTATGGTTTGTAAACCTTTATACTCTGTAACTTTAATAATTTTATTCAAAGTTTGACTGTGATACTACAACTGTTATACTGTGCGTATCAGCTACTTAATCCAGGGACTGATACTTGAGGCACAGGAGATATCGGGAATGGGGTCTTACAGTTGAGATGGACCATGTCCACCTAGACCACTACATAGCTCTGTCACACCTCAACACATTGGAGCATCTTTTGCAGTGGCTGCACCTGACCCCTTGCGACCTCAATGGTGAAACTGCCTAGCCTAAAAATGAGGGTGCATGGCGTGGGCTGTTGAGGTCATCTATGGGATCATGGAAGCTCTGGTCCACCTTAATGGACACATAACTACTCTTTTCTAGGACAGCAGGCCTCATACTAACTGGTACAATCTGAAGTCCCTAGGCACGAAGCAAGCTACTCACCTATTCCATGACATCCTAATTGACTTCAACCCAAATCCTCTGGGAAAGCTGCTCAATATCTATGGGCACATTCCTCTTCCTCTTCCAATACATGCCATTGTGTTTTGATGCTTATACCAAGGGGTTCCACAAACAGGGCACTCATGCAAGTCTGCATACTCTCCATGGTAAATAATACAGTCTTGCTTGCAAGTATGAATTCTTTGCACTTGCATTCCTAAAGGATAAATTATTTTCTTTGCTTCATACACTACTACAGAACCCCACATAATAGCCGCCACCTTCAGTGCCGGTTCAAAGGAACCGATACTAAAAGTGGTATCAGTGCCAGTTCTAAAACTCCTGCCCGCGATCGAGGGCTTGGAGTTAAGAACCAGCACTGATAGTGGTGTTTCAGTACCGGTTCATCTTTAAACTGGCACTGATAGCATCCTACAGTATATATAGCCCATCTTCTTCCCCATCTCGACCCAGAACAAAGCCGCCGCCACCGCAACCCAGTGTTACAGCGCCTCCTTGCCATTTTTTTTGGCAATTCAAGGTTTTTTTTTTTGCGTGGGAGCCTTCAAAATTTGGAGGAGTCAACTGTTTTAAGGTTAGTGAGATGATTTATATTTTATTTTTGGATAGATTACTTGGTAGATTGCTCTAGGGTTGATGATGGATGGTGCTTGTTCCATGGTTATGGATTTAGAGATGTAGTTGAGATCTAATTTAGGTAAAGTTTGCAACTTTGTCATTGTTAGATGTATAGAGATGATCTACATTTGATTCTTAGTTGGATTTTAGTTGCTAGATTGCTCTAGGTTTGAATTTAGGTGGTTGTTAGTTGGTGTTGAAATTTGGAATGAGCAAGAGCTCAAATATCCATATAAATTAGAGAAAGATCGCAATTTTATCATTGTAGATGATTTAACGAGTAGATTAAAAGTAACATGTAAATAGAGTTGGGTGTCTACATTAAAATCTAGGGACAGTTGCAAATTTGCCACTTGTTGAACCGTTATTGCCATTCAAAAATTGCAAAAATACCGCTAAAACTGTCATTCGAGTGGCATCCAAAGAATAAAAAGTCAGGAGGTATTTGCAAAATGTCTCTAAAATCTAGCTCTAATTTTCTAGTATGTGGATTGCGTATATTTTTAAAGTCATGAATTTTAGTAATAATCTAATGGATTTCCTTTGTTAATTAATCAACGTAGTGAATTTAACATGTACAGTTGATAAAATTCTGTGTTGTAGGGATGGCACGTCCACACAAGGATCGCAATTGGACTCGGTAGCCTTTGGAAGGCGGGTCCCCAACCCGACCCAAGTACCGGAAGGAGATGTGCCCTCAAATAGGGACCAATCAGGATGCGAGGTAATTCAATGAATATGTTCTAGATTTTGAAATATTTAATGATTATAAATCCAATATGTTTAATTATAATGATTTGCAGATGGACCGGTCATGGATGTACAAGGAACGAGGGCCAGAGTTCATTATTGGCATCGAGGCTTTTTTTAGGGCTGCCGCAGCGTACAAGAAGCCAAAAAGGAAGCGTGATGAGCACTATATATGCTGTCCATGTGTTGACTGCACGAATGAGAAGCATTTTTCAAACATAGAGCAAATCCGTGCACACTTGATTCACAGGGGTTTCAAGGCTAGCTACACCCGTTGGACTGAGCACTGTGAACTTGCAGATGTTGGACGTGAAGGGCAACCAACAGTCGAAGTAGACAAAGGCAACGATCCGACGGCTAACGAAGACTTCGATATGTCGGTATTTGAAGATACTTTTGTGGAGAACGATGATTGAGACACTTTTGTTGGCAACAATGAAGAAGGCATAGAACAAATGTTGCGCGATAGGGAGGGGGACTTCACCGGTGAAAGATAACATCAAAAGTACCAGCGCATGATAGAGGACTCTAAAATACCAGTTTACCTGAACAGTAAAGATGAGCACAGCAAGTTGCATGTGGTGCTAACACTGATGTAAATGAAGGCTAGCAATGGTTGGGCCGATAAGGGCTTCAATGAATTGTTAGAATTCTTGAGGGAATTGCTTCTAGAGGGAATGTGTTGCCCGAAAACACGTACCATGCCAAGCAAGTTATCTGTCCGTTGGGATTGGAAGTAGAGAAAATACATGCATGTGGAAACGACTGCATGTTGTTCTGCAGCGAGGATGCAGACTTGGAAGCGTGTCGCGTTTGCAATGCACCACGGTACAAGAGCAATGTTGATGGTATCGAGAGCGATGGCGTGGGGGTGAAAAGAAAGAAGAAAAGACCCCCCGTTAAGGTGGCTTGGTATTTTCCTATAATCCCCTGTTTGAAGCGATTGTTTGTTAACAGAGCAAATACCAAGCTGATGCGATGGCACGCCGAACAGCGCAAGAAAGATGGAATGCTTAGACACCCTGCTGATGGCATGCAATGGATATCAGTGCCGGTTGGTAATACTAACCGGCACTGATAGTGATTTTCAGTACCGGTTCCATACCCGACACTGATAGTCACTGACTATCAGTGCTAATTAATCAGTGCCGGTTCATAAACCGACACTGATCACATTTTTGAACAGGCACTGATCACCTCTTCTGCGGTAGTGATAGGTGGATGTGAGCAGCAGATTCGTCTTGGGAAGCAATGCTGTTAACAGACATAACAATGCAGTGAAACTCTTATCAACCATCCATTGCTTGCCTTTAATTTCAAAAATAAGATTACAACATACAATGTGTATTTCTCCTTACAACCTGGATATAATGGTACCTTTGAGTGTCGGACAAATTCTTTAAATTTAGCAAAGTCTCTATCATTGTATTCATCATTCTACTTAGAATCATGGATCATCTGCTCCAAATTATCAAGAATAACATCAACTCAATCTATGAAGTCATAAACAATATCTTTGACATCCCTGTCAGGAATAACTTGGTACACATTACACTCAGGAACACCTTCTGCATCCATATCGTCATCATGGTCATTCACGTCTTCTTTGCCGTGCTTGGTTCAACATGTATAGTTCTCTTTGAATCCACACATAATCAAGTGTGCATATATATTCTGTGCCTTTGAAATTTTCTCTAAATTTTGAAATCAATGCATCAACATGTATAGTTCTCTTTGAATCCACACATAATCAATTTCTCATTCTTGTTCAACATATCCGCCTCAGCAGCCCACATCAATCCAGATATACCATTAAGAAACTCATCACAAGTAGGATTCTATAGATACATCTAACTTCGGTCAGCCATCTGCAATTTCCAAACTATATCAGTTAGTGAATAATCAATCTATTATAGCTCACATAGCAACATTCAGTAGATTTTTGGATAATTTAGTTTTTTCTACCCTACTCAAACCCAATCTACCAATTTGCAACTAAAGAAGGTATAAAGAGATAAATACTAACATCTTAGAATCCCAAGAACCAAGTCAAACTTAAAATCTATCACACGTTTCTTGGACTCCAAAGAAATCACACCGCAAGGTAGAGGGTACTCGTGTATATTCTATCTGAAAACCCATGTAGATCGCCCTGTATTAGAGCAATAATTGAGATCCACAGATGGTTATTAGAATAGACTATCTATATGTTCTCCTTTCTAAAGATGATCTTTAACTATAGACGATTTCTCATAGTAATCTATCTGTGTCTATCATACATGCACATAGTTTTTAAAAAAAAAATATTTGTAAGTTCTGGCACACTGAGATGGCTAGTTTACAGACATGTATGTCTTAATAATTGTTTCTGGGTACTTTATCAGTGATGGATCTTAGAAAACTGTTCGTGATATTTTATCTACTTTCACTATTTATATAATAATGTTATTTTGTAGTAATATATTTAACCTAGCTATTTTGTAAGTGCTGAAGCACCTTCTAGAGAGCATTCATTTTGGTCACGTCGCTCCGTTATACTGAGTATCTACCCTGGAACAAAGATTAAAAAAGGTTTGTCCATGTGTAGTACGAACCTAGACCGAAAATTAAACATGCAAATTAGTTAGGTGCGTACGCGTGGTTCTGCATGTGAACTACACCTATACAATCAATATGCTATATTGCAGTTCTAAAAAAAAATGCTATATTGCACCCGGCCCAGCAGTTCGGTTGGGCAACCAACCTCACAAGTCACAAGTATTAATTATTTGTACTCGAATCTAATAGATAAATCTGCTGCGAGCCTACGTTCTTTTGATTTTTAAAATGAGAAATCAATTTCTACCTCAACCAAACCCACTATCGATGAGAATAGACTACATGTCTTGTATTAATATCTAGTTAAATAATCACTAATGTACAATTCCCGGCTCCTAAACAATTTTGTGGTCTAGTTGCGCTGTGTACCTTTTCATTTTTTTACACATATCGAATTCTAAGATTTTTTCTTTTAAATATATCTTTTATCTAACTGTCTAGTTATAATTCGATGTTATATATTTCTCCCGACAGCTAACGAGGGAACATACTAACGTGACCAAGTTTTATTTGACGCTTGATTCCATTGTCAATGCTAGCATGTGTAGCCAATTATTTTTGTCATAGGTGAATGGAAATTTGTGCTTAATGACCATATATAATTGTATTGTCTCTCCATAAATTTCTCTTAAATTCTTAAGAATTACACTCAGTTCATAACTCAAAGGTATAGCATTTTAGAAAGTATAAAGCACCATATAAATTGATCATGTTTGTGAAAAATATTTTTCATATTACAATAGTTTAAGTCTTTTCCACTAACATATTAATTTAAAATGGTAGTGAAAGTTAACTGCCCGAAACCATGGTGATATCCAGTACATGATATATCATCGACTACCGTTTTCTTGAAACCAGGGCGATATCAAGTCTTTTCTACTATACAACCTCCTCTTGAAAAAAAGGAAGGATATTAACCACTCCATTGGGTGTTCCAACGGGCAAGGCACCTGGTTGTCTTGCTAAAGACCACGGTTGCATGACAAACTATATATTTGCTATGCTATTGGGGAAATTTACGAATTTACAGAACCTATGACCGCACTACCACAAAATAAGTGAAAGCAGACGGTATGTCATATACGATTTTTTAGACCTGACACTGAAAAATACCCATATATGGTTGCTAAGATAGGTATGTTTGTAACACGAGCATCGTCCGGGTGTGCTAGAACTCACATACGATTTTTACAAATCTATCTGTTTCTATCATGCAGATACAGATAGATTATACAAGAAATCGTCTGACACAGATCACAGACACATGGTACTATTTTAAATTCGACACCTCGCTCTTCCGCTTCCCACTACCCCTATAGACACGAACTGCTCATCTCCCTCACTAAAGCAACAATAAGTTCATCTCCCTTGCTCTTTCCGTTGCCATCTAAGTCCCTTCCCAGAGGTTTTTTAGGGTTTATTTTCGCGAGGGAGGTTCAAGATCTGGGCCCCGAATCCCCTTCCCTACACTGAGATGAGTAGGGTTTGCATCGCAATTTTTTTAGGTAATGTGTTGTTTGTGTGTGCCAGAACTGCAATAGAACGTCTTTGTTTATTGCTATCGATCACTAAGAGTATGGGGTTGTTCTTATGACTGCTTCAACGGTTTAGATGCTTGGCATCGATTTCAGTCCTATGGAATATGTGTTCTTCACTGATGTGAAGGGCAGCACCACGGACCCAATTTATGTTGTGAATTGTGTTTTGTTGGCTTTTATTTCTGATGAAAATTTCTCAATTGTTGTTCGTCACAATGGTGACATTTTTGTGAATTGTAAGATTGGTTTGAACCATCATCTCTTACTTAACAAGGGCTGGAGGTTTGGATGCAACGTAGTTTGGTTCTGGCACATGACTGAGTTAGGATGGAGCCAGATTCGGATGACATTAAGATGATGATTGAAGAAAATACTTTGGTTGAGATTGTGGTGAAACGCAAGCGGCTAAGATGATGTCAACATCCTTCTAGAAGACGATGTCAATGATGTAAATCATCTCATCCTTCTGGAAGATAGCGCCAATGATATCAATCATCTCATCCTTCTAGAAGACCACATATATAATTATGAATTGTGTATAGGTTTATGTTCTTAACAATGTGTGCTGCTACGATTGTGTATAGAGAGCAATGCGTTCTTATGTGTTATATATCAATGTAATGTTCTTATGTATATACATGTGATATTTTTATTTAGGTGATGTATGCCATATTATGAAGGTAGGCAGGAAGCAAAATGGTTTCTCAAGAGGGAAAGGGTCACAGACGTTTTTTAAAAAAAAAACATGTCTATGACATTTTGTATAGGCAGGTTTCAACAAAAACCATCTATGATATTTAATAGGCACATAGCATTTTTTAGAAAAACCTGTCTATGTGTATTGCGAAACTGACATGTGTATAGCTATATTAGAGATGCGGGTGTTATTTAGACCCATTTATGTGTAGCTTTATTATAGACAAAGTTATAACAGTATGTAACAAGAAAGATATCATAGACACTTTCACAAAGATGAAAACCTATAACCATTTGTAATAGGGTTTAAAACTATCCGTGATAACCCGTTTTGAGGTAGTATCGGCAGGTTATTATGTCTCTTTTTGACCGGGCACTACAATAGAACTGGTCATCCAAGCTGGGTCATCAGTGTTGGTTAGGCCAGAACCGGCACTGATGAAGTATTAGTGCCGGTTTGTAACTTCCTGCGCTCGTTCAATGATTGTGTCGGGGTCAAACCGATACTGATACTCAGTATCAGTGTTGGTTCTTAGAAAAAACCGGCATTGATACTTCAGTGCAGCTGGTAATCATGAACCGACACTGATACTTCTTATCAGTGTCGCCTGTGGATATCAGTCGACACTGATACTACTTCCTACATGTCACTACCCCTTAGCCGTCTCGACGCCTCCACTCTCTTTCTCTCCCCATCGGCCCCTGCCTGCTGCCTCCTCCTAGTCGCACGTCGGACCGCCGCCTCCTCCTCATCGCCTCTTCCTCATCGCACCCCAGCCCGCCGTATCTTCCACTTAACACATCGGCCCACTGCCTCCTCCTCATTGCGCGTCGTCCCGCAGCCGCCTTCTCGTCCTCTTCGCACGTTGGCCCGTCACCTCTTCTTCATCGCACGCTGGGTCGTCGCCTCCTCCTCCTCATCGCCTCCTCGGCATCCCCATTGCGAGTAACAGCGGTAGTGGAGGTGGAGGGCGTAGATCCTGTCAGCATGGAGGTAGCCGTTGCATCCTATCCCGCCGTTCGGGTTCGGGTGACCTCCCTCACACTCTCGGTCTCCAGATCCTCGATGGCTTCAATCTTATGTCTTCTTGCATAGTGTTGGGGGTACACAATGTTTGACCCGTAATGCAGGAAGATTCGTGAAGAAAAGTACCAGTCACACCTTGAGTTTCGGTATGATAGCAATGATTTCGTTATCTATGGAAGTCAAATGGAACTTCCGTTTGAAGCAACGGCTAGTGCGCTCATTTATACACTAAACCAATTTGATGTAATATTTAGAGTTGAAATTTTACATATGAACTATGCACACAATGGTCTTTGATGTCATTTTAGAAATACTTATAGTTTGAATTAATGTATTAGTGTTTATCGTGTCTGGAATATCTGTTTATGAGTGAAATATCTGTATATGAGCTTGTTATCTGTGATTGAATTATGAGTGAAATATAAGTATATGTGCTTGTTATCTATGTTTGTTCATGGATGAATAGGAACTAAAACAAGCACTGATAATCAGTATCAGTGCCGGTTCATAATAAAGAACCGGCACTGATACTGATTATCAATATCGTTTTATAACAAATAGTCATCACTGATACTCATTATCAGTACCGGTTCAAAAATCGGCACTGATAATCACTGACTATCAGTGCTAATTCAAAAACCATCACTGATGGTATTTTTTAGCCGGCACTGATGACTATTTCTATAGTAGCGGGGGAAAAGGATCCAAAATTCAAAAATTGATTCAAATTTTGAATAAGATTATAAAAACTCCTAGATCAATCGTCAATATATATATCCAAACAGTACCATCCTGCTTTGTTTGAATGCTTGGACCCTCTAACTTTGGTGATAAAAAAATTCAGAAAGTCATGATCCATCCTCTCCATGCATTATATGTTTAAGATTTGGATTTTGATTAATTAAATCCTCATGTCAGAAACAAGAATGGCCTCATGTGCTCTTTGCTCAGGACCACATTTCCTGCCTCCCCCAGGTCCTCATCACTAGCCCTCACTCTCTCTCTCTTTCTCTCTCTCATTGATCATAGCCCATAGGTCATAGCCCACCCCTGTATCTGGTACATGTCTCCTAGCTAGCCATGAGCCGCTGACATCCCTCTTTCTCTAGAACTCCAAACTCCCTTTTGTGCATCCCTCCTAGCTAGCTAGGATCCCCTGCACCTCTCTCGCTCTCTCTCTCTCTTTAAACTCCAAACTCACTTTAGTCGAACGTTATCACTCAAGAAGAGCCAAAAACCAATGCTGAACAGGGAAGACAAGACGAGGATGCTCCCCAAGAGCTCGAGCCAGAAGACGCTTCGGGCCGCCATGCAGGAGGAGCGGGAGCAAGCGACCACCAGGGTAACCGGTCGCCTCATCTCAACGGACGCCTCCCTCTCCAACCCCTCCTTCCGCGTCTACTACGGCGTCGCCTCCGCCGGCTCCGTGCCCTTCATGTGGGAGTCGGCGCCGGGCACCCCCAAGAATGCCATCTCCGACACCACCCTCCCGCCGCTCACGCCGCCACCGTCCTACTACAATAACAAGGCCGCCAAGACCAAGTTCACCAAGTCCCAGTCCTCCAAGAAGCTTATCTCGTCATCGAAGCCGGCCACCTTCGTCCACAGCATCCTCCCCAAGCTATGGAGGAGCCACACCATGCCCTCCCGTTCGTCGTCGGTGGCGCCGCCGTCCAAGGAGGGGGTGCAGTGCAACCGGAGGAACAGGCTGCCGGTGAGCCCGCGGTCGTCGTTCTCGTCGACATCGAGGGGAGATGACGAGGAAGACGGTGCAGCATCGTCGCCCACGTCGACGCTGTGCTTCCGGTCCCGGCACTCTGGCGGGGGCACCGGGAGGCTGCATGGGCTTCTGGCGTCCGTGATCGGAGGACAAGGTACCGCCGCATCTTAATCAGGGTTTGCATTTTGTCCTTGGGTAGTGTACTACTGTGTCGTCGTCTACGTTTACCTTGAGGACAGTGCAAGAGATGTGAGCTCTGTACGGTTACACATGATATGGATATGCAATGTGGAAGTGTGTCTAGTGTTTGTAGTAGGATGTATTCAAAACAGGTGGTGATTTGTTTATGCAGAATCCAAAATAATGTATTTGATACAGATTAATGCGTGTCATCGACATGTTAGCATATAGCTGGTTTGTCTATGATTTCGCTATCGCCTTTAAGATGTATGCTTCGTATTCAAGATTGGACCAAGTCCATTTGGCCCCTCAACTCAACTATTGCTTTACATAGAAATATCACTCAATTCTACTGTTCACACTTGTCGCTTCGAAATCTCGAAACTTGAGTGTATTTCTAGACTAATACTAGTTTATTTTTCTCAAAAACAAACACATGTTACAATTGAGGGGGTATAATGGACTTGCACCAATTTGGAGGTGCGCGAGAAGAATGATCTGTGGAGGTTGCTTATGGTCAAATATACACTCTACAAACAGTTATGTTCATGTAAACTTTTTTTTCTTGTATGTCTTTTGGACTCATCAAAAATATAGGGGACAAATTTTATTCAATGAGATACCTCTGTTATATACATACTCCTATTCCATGTTGGTTTTTTCACCAGGATCGAACAACCACGAAGAACACAAACACACAAAAGAATGACGAGATTTTTTTCAACACACGCTGCTACTTTATTTCTCACACACGCACACTTTATAATTCACGGACATGACTCTTTTTTCACGGCACCTCTCTTCTCCGAGGCACATTATAGTGTTTGTAGTAGGATGTATTCAAAACAGGTGGTGATTTGTTTATGCAGAATCCAAAATAATGTATTAAATAATGTATTTGATACAGATTAATGCGTGTCATCGACATGTTAGCATATAGATGGTTTGTCTATGATTTCGCTATCGCCTTTAAGATGTATGCTTCGTATTCAAGATTGGAACAAGTCCATTTTGGCCCCTCAACTCAACTATTGCTTTACATAGAAATATTACTCAATTCTACTGTTCACACTTGTCGCTTCAAAATCTCGAAACTTGAGTGTATTTCCAGACTAATACTAGTTTATTTTTCTCAAGAACAAACTCGTGTTACAATTGAGGGGGGTATAATGGACTTGCACCAATTTGGAGGTGCGCGAGAAGAATGATCTATGGAGGTTGCTTATGGTCAAATATACACTCTACAAACAGTTATGTTCATGTAAACTTTTTTTCTTGTATGCCTTTTGGACTCACCAAAAATATAGCGGACAAATTTTATTCAATGAGATGCCTCTGTTATATACATACTGATACTCCTATTCCAATGAAATATCCTCTATTTATTTCACACGGAGAGGTTACTGCCAAAGCTAACTTTCTGAGCATGCTTTAGAGGATAGCTGCCGGTTGCAGGAACAACGAACTGAAGCACAAGGCAACTTTGTGGTAAGTATTTTCCTGCAGCTAGACCTGCGTGAAAAACAAATCTCTTCTCGGAGGAAAAGAAAGATTGCTTGGAATAAATCTCATCGCATTACAACCATGAATATCTCTTAATTTAAACTGGTTTGAAATGGTACAATCTCCAAGGAATTTTTTCGATTCCAAGGATTTTTGCCGATTCCAACAGGAATAGAATTGTTTCTGGCCGTAAAGAAGGGTTATATATATCTCAATATGTTCCAAGGTTTTTTACTGGGACTCACATGACCGGAAAAGAAAAACGATGTTTGCCCTCCTCTTATGTATGGTGCCTTTGTGCGACCACCGGAAAATTAATAGAGAGTTGCAAATTTACAAATTTCAGGAAACATGTAAGAATTTTATATACAATAGTTCGATTCTGGCAGAAATTAAAAATGCTTTTGCATTCGATTGGCACTTTATAGGAAATCTAAGTTCTTTGGTGGAATCTCCCTCTTCATGCGCCGGCAAGGTACATGTGAGATGTGATGATATGAGAGAGAAAGGATAGACGGACGGTGGTACTACTGCATGCAGAGATGCAGTGCAGAGCGAGTTACTGAATGAATGAACATGGATCAAGAGTGAGACGGCCACACAGCCATGATCGATTCAATAAATAATGGTGGCCACCACCTCTGCTTGCTCGTTACTGTGCTTGTTATTGGATGGGCAGCCTGGTCCGATGGATCCCTGAAAACTTGTCCCCCATTGACTAAACCGATCGAAACACTGATTGTCAGCCGCCCCTAGATGTTTTCACATTGACATTGAGCACCGTACTGTTGTTTGCTTTTTAATATGCTAAGATATATGTGGCTGAGTGCTCTCTGATTAGCCCTGCAAAACTTTGGCATAGTCAAGTACAGATCATAGCTCAAGCTCACCATCTGTTTGGGTTTAAGCTGCTTAGCTTGCTCCTAGGTGACTCTGAAGATTAGAATAGAGCAAAGTCATGGAATGTAAATGTAGCCTGTAAACTCGCTCAGTTACGGTATAGGTGATGTGCGACCAATATGTGAGTACATGGTTGTGCAGCATCGAACTGGCATTCTTTGTTGCAACGTGAAAAGGTTCAGTGTATCTGCCTGCTGCAATGATGCTGCCGTAGGTACTAAGTACCGTGCATACCAGAAAGATATCTAATCTATTCCAGCTACTTGAGTAGGGTTCTCTTTTCTGCTTAGCTAGGAATGATCAGGATCGGATGGAAGCAATATCATACATTGTACCATAGCTAGCTAGCTAAAAAGCACAACGCCATGATTTTCTTTTCCTTTAAGATAATGTTTTTGCTAGGAGATCGAACAGACATGCTGAAGCTTTCAATAGCTGCGGATGGATGTAACCGGTACTCACAGATATGAGAAAACTCTGTCTGGGTGGGGTTTTATATTATTAGCACATATATATTAATATTGATGATGTGCATGTGTTATGTACATATGTTGCTTAATATGTTTGGACTAATATGAGTCAAGTTTGGAAAACCTGTGCTCAGAATTGGTTGTTGGTTGGTTTTATGTGCAAGCGTTGTTCTAAGGGTGAACGAGGTTGCTGACAGGATTGAGACTATGTTTAGGGAGAAACTGATGCCAAGGCGGTCAATAGGCTCATATGACGTTCGTGTTAGAGACGGTGCATGTGAAGATGGATTGCACTATGAAGTGTGGTCTATGGTATAGCGCGTCATATGATGATACGGAAGAATTGCTCTATAAGTATGCATGCGTGTGTGCTATGGGACATAGGAATTGGATGCTTCAGTATTGCTGATATTGTGCGGCATCAGGATTTTGTCGGCACAATGTGCAAGTGTGCTGCTGGGCCACAGGTCGGCACTATGCGAGACTCTTGGCACTGTGCAAGGCTCCGGTGCATGAGCTATTGCGTCATAGTGGTGTCACTGTGTTGGCTCAGCACAGTATGGCAGAGGCCTGTTGGAATGCGTTGGACAACCCGTGAGGACGTCTAGATGCTTGTGGGCTGGGGCCTGGAGACGACCCAAGCAGCATAGCTCAGTGGCTGGCGCGAGCAAAGCGGAGCGTCGGCCCAGACAAGCTTGGCGTGTGGGCGCGGCTAGGCCCAAGGTTGGTGCTCGTCAGCTAGGGTGCAGCCCACGGTGAGCCGAACGCGGTTTCGCCGGCTTGGCGAAGTGGGTTGAGTCAGCCGGAGCAGCCGAGGCGAGTGGTTGGCTCGGGTGCGCGGAGGCACTAGGCCTGGTGATGGGCTGGCGCGTGGAGAAGGCCCATGTGGGCGCTGGCTGGCTTGGGAGTCCGTGGCCCAACCGGTCTATTTGTTGTATTGGAGAGGTCAACGACAATAAATAGATAGGAACAGTGTTGAAACAAGCGACTGAATACAGTTAGGCCTGAAAATGGGTCGTGACGACCCGAGGGCCATACAGGCCAGCAGATAATGGGCTGACATGAAAGGGCAATTTATGGGCTCTCCAAAGGAAAAGGCTGGGTTGGATCGGGCCATGCCTCAAAAGGGTTGGCATGGGCTGACCTCTGGATGTGGCCCATGTCAACCTGTAGGCCGTGAGGGAAGGGCTCAGCCTGTGGGTCGTGAGCGGCCACTTTCTTGAGCACGAACCCTTCGTTGCTTCTGTCGTTCTGCGTCGGCTCGAGCAGGAAAGGAGTGATGGCGGCGCAGTGCTATGAGGGTTGACGGGTGAGGGTGGCGCAACACTACGAGGGCTGAGGGGCAAGGGCGACACGGCGCTGCGAGGGCCTCCCCCCTCTGTCGCCTTCATTTCCCGGTCCTCCGGTTCTCTTTTGCCGCTGCTACAGCCCTGTCCTGCTAGTTTGCCACCGCCAGGTGCTTGTGCGTGGTATGATCTCCGCAATTAGCTAATGATTAGTATGGAATTGAGAATACATGATTAGTAGTTACTTGATTAGTGTTTCTTCGATTCTGTTGTGCTACCTATGCTTCTTGTGTGCTGCAATTTTAACATCTTGTTGTTGAAGCCTGATGGATTTTTTTTCTACACTCAAGTGAATAAAAACAGCAGCATTGTTGGTTTATTTGGCACTCAGGGACATAGTTTGCATGAGGTTGTCAAATGCAGTTCTAACGATTGTAGCTGGTGAACAAAACAATAGTATTGTTGGTTTCTTTGGGCACTTAATGTGTAGCTGGTGTGTGTTTTCATCATTTTTTAATATTAGTTGCTGCTTCATATCCTGCATATTTTTCTTTTGTGTATATATCCTGAAACGACATCAATATTAAGCTTACAATTACACATGCTCCTGCATATTAGGTAATTTTATATCATGAATAGGATTCCATTGATGTCAGAAATTTTTGTGGATAAATGATAATCATGACATTCTCTTGGCTGACCAGTCAAGTCGTACATCCAAAAAAAGGGCTAAGGTCGGGAATATGTTGAATCCGAACTTGTAGATGGCAAAGAAAAGGCAGTATGCAAATATTGAAAGGAACAAATCACCTGAATAGGCATATTGGCTTCCACTGTCATAGCATTCCACTTGAGGATAGGGAGAAATTCTTCCTAACCTTGAAGCCAAAATCCGTGATGGGGACCAAATTTTCTTTGACCCCCAAATGTGTCGTAGTTTAATAGCCCAGTTCTTTATTAGCTCAGAGATTGCATTTTGAAAATCTAATGATCCATGTTGGAAAATTGATGAACTACTGTCATCCATCAATGAGAGTAGTTGGTTGACAAAGTGTTCGTTCAGATTGTCTTTCTCTGTATGAAGAAGAGAAGATCCGATTGATGAACAAGGTTGAAAAATTGGTCTCACATGTTAATTTGACCGCTGATCTATGGACTTCTAATCAAAACTTGGGGTATCTCAGTGTCACAATGCACTACATCGATGAAGATTTTGAGCTACATAAGAAGCTCATAGCATTCGAGCAAATTTCTTTCCCACATATATCTTATGCTGTATAGGACAGCATTGGCTCTTGTTTATTAGAGTGGAACATAGTTGGCAAGCTATTCGCACTGACTCTAGATAATGCAAGTGTCGATGACAAAGCTACAAGAAATATGCGTGAGGCTTTAGGTGCTAGAATGTTTTTCAGAGCTGAACACCTCCATGTTAGATGTGCTACCCATATACCCATATATTGAATATCATAGTTCAAGAGGGTTTGAAGGTGGTTCCTAACGCAGTTAGGAGAGTTCGTGACATTGTCAAAATTGTCACATCCACACAATCACATATGCAGATCTTTAATTTAACTGTGGAAAGATTGGCCAGAAAACTAAGTCAGGACTGGTACTTGATGTCCCTCAGCGATGGAACTCAACCAATGACATGATACACGAAGCTCTAAAGTGTAAAGCTGCTATCAATAAGTATGCCACTGAGCAACACCATTTTGCTCCAACTGAGGTGGAATGGGCAAATGCTGAAGCTCTTCATGGGTTTTTGCAGGCCATCAGCGATACCATGAAGGCCTTTTTGGCAGATAGGCATCCCACAGCACATAGATTTTTAAAATTGGTGTTGGCCATTAGGGAAGTTCTACTTGATGAAAGGTGGAATTCAGATGAACTTTTCAATGAGTTGGCTAATGCTATGTATGCCAAATTTCAGAAGTATTGGGATAAACCAAATGTTGTTCTTCTTATAGCTGCTGTGTTGGACCCCTCTCTGAAATTTGACTTCCTTAGATTCTATTTTCATACAATTGGAGCAAATATTCAAGAAAATATGAGGTTGCTGCGTGAATCTTGGGACAAGTACTATTTATAGTATGAGAAAATTGTGAGGAGTCATTCGCTTCCAACATTTATCCAATCTGATGAGCATGCAGTAACAAGTGAGCTCAATTCTAGTTCTTCTGTAGCAGAACTTTTTGGTAAAAGGCGAGTAGAGTTTGCATTCGCTGAATTCACCTCACAAGATACAGACACACACACAACGGTCTGACTTGGATTCTTACTTAAAAGATCCTAGGGTCCCTTCAAAGCCTGATGAGAACTTTGATGTTTTAGGGTATCAGAAAGAAATACAGACATCTACCTTGTCTTTTTTGTAATGGCTAAAGATTTTCTAGCAATTCCTGTGAGCACGGTGTCTTCAGAATCAGCATTTATTGCTCCTGGAAGAATACTTGGTAAAGATAGGACATCTCTATCTCTTGGAACTCTTGAGGCTCTAATTTGCACCAAAGATTGGTTGTTGGATTTAGTGAAGAAGATGAAGGTAAATTGATGATGACTACAGTATTTACCATCAGTTTAAGCATTATTTTATTAATATTTTTATTATTCAATATGCAGCTCAACCAATGAGAGGACATCACTTCATTGAGCCGGAAGAGGAAGAAGATGCTACTACATGCATTACCAATAGGATTTAAAGAGGAGTTAAGGAGGAGAAGTAATTTGCTTACTACATGACGATGTTCAGAACACACTATTTTATCCTTAGTTTAGACTCTCTTTATTATTACTATTTGCAATATCATATGCAATATCTTTGATTATGATCCTACTTACGAATGTATACATGATTATTCTGTTGGATATTTTTGGGGATTTTTTAAAATGGCAATCTGGACACTAACTTTTTGCCTTAAAGATAACTTTATGTGTTGAGAGATATCTATGTGACTATATAGTTGTAGCACATTCAACATTATAATTGTTTACCTATCTGCTGTCTATCCAGATGATGCACGAAATAATTTTTGAAGTGTCATTGCAGCGCAATCTCCTGATTTTTATGTGTCAGGCGTTTGCTTGCTTGTGCACCTGTGCTTGCTAATACTGTAGCTGTCCACAAAAGAGAAATGACCCAAAGGGATGAAGTAGTTCAATCTCAAAGGGTCAGCCTGAGAGCCTAAATAGGGCTAGGATTGGAGCAGGGCCTTGTTCCTTAAAGGTTGGGGTTGGATTAGGGCAGGAAATAAAGCTCGAGGCTTACGGGCTAGCTCGAGCTCAAAAAGGCTCGGCTCGGTCCAACTCGACTTAGAGGCCAAATGAAACAAGCCCGAGCCGTCTCCCTAGCTCGGCGTCAAAACAAGTTGAGCCCAAGCTGACTTGCGAGCGGCTCGTTGGCTAGTTCATCGTGACTGCCCGCCCATGCTTACCTGGTAGTCTGCTCATGCCCGCCTGGCCATTCGCCCTGGACGCCGCGTCTCCACCCATGGTTGACCACCCGTGCCCGCCTGGCTGTCCGCTTCTCCTCCACATCACCATCTCCCATGCCCTCTTCTCCATCGATTCCGACGACACCACCCTCAACTCCACCTCCCTGGGCACCGTGCAGTGGGACCACCTCCTCTCCTGCCTCGCTTTCGATTGGGCCGTGTTCCTCCTCTTCAAGATTGGGAGAGAGACACTGCTCTGCGTCATGGAGGCCATCTCCTCCGACTGTCACTAGCGCTTGGTCGTTGGCACCGACCCGTGCATCTCGCCGTGGCTGGGGCTTGAGTGCAAATAGTCCCAGAGATATAAGACAAGAATCGTTGCTTTGTTAAGCAGCAACCAACTAAAACCAACATTTCTTGGTGCGCCACCCTCGTAGCTGTAGCTGCCGCTTGTTGTCGCCGAGGAAGCTGGCGGCACGGGTGGGAGCCAAGCCAAGCAGAGAGGTGGATGCTGCTTCCACCACCTCCCTCGATCTGGTTAGTGTCAGGCAGTGCACCCGGCGAGGATGAGGAGACGAGGCGGCAGCGCAGGAGCAGCGCAGTAGCGTAGTCACGGTGGCGCCTAAGGCACTACAATAGCACATGGCCGAGGCCTATGCCATAGGAGGGGGAGAAGTCTCCTTTGTCAACATCGACAACTCTCGTGCGACATGGGATCAGTGGAGCAATAGACCACGTTAGAGGAGGCAGCGAGGGAGGAGGCAACAGAGGCGACTCTTGGTTGGTTTTACATGTGCTGGGTTGTTGGACTCCGTGTTGGCTCGCGAGCTAACCGAGCCAGCTCGAGCCATCAATGAGCCCGAGCCAAGCCCATTTTTTAGCTCGGA
Organism: Phragmites australis; assembly: GCF_958298935.1. NCBI lineage: Eukaryota > Viridiplantae > Streptophyta > Magnoliopsida > Poales > Poaceae > Phragmites > Phragmites australis. The sequence continues at coordinate 16,637,305 of NC_084931.1, forward strand.
CATCTAACTCCTAGACTGGATGGGGTCTAATCATTGAGTAGTGGGTTGAATTAGGATTAGAGCCACTTCTCAGAAAATAGGGCTGGGGTGGGGGTTGGGGTGGGCCTTGACCCATTTTTAGGCCTAAACACAGTAGTGTTGCAAGAAAATAGAGAATATATACTAGAAAAAGTAGGGTTTCACGAGAAAACTTTTAGGATGATTTAAGTTGCATCTTGTGAACCCATTAATACAATAAATAATATATAATTAGTTTTCCCTTCGTGTTCGTCGTTTTGGTGTTGATTTTAGATGGATCTTTTGAGCATCACGATTTGTGTTAGTTTGATCCATCCAAAATCATCACAGGGCACCAAGATAATGTTTTGTAGAATTTGATTGATTGAATCTTACTAATTTTTGCATAATCACAATATTTGTGTTCGATATGCTTTCGTCACATTTTGTCATAGTTTGCTTACGAGTTTTATATCTTTAGATCCAGAGATTCAAGACTTGATTTTTATTGGAATAATTTTGCATGGTTTTGTCTAGTTTCTTTGATAAAAATTTAAGGGCAATTCAACAGATGGATCTTTTTGACCTCGCTTTTATTGACGTGATATCAGTTTATTATCCTATAATTTGAATTTAACTTTCGCAATAATTCACCCTCTCTGAATGGATATTTTGGATGTAATTGATCCTACAATTTATTATCCACTGGGTTGTCGATGATATTCCTGGCCAAAAATATCTTTGTTTCGAGTTGCATGCTGCTTGTGTCCTTGTTTAGTCAAGCGGTTTTTGTTCCAATGGGCTGATTTGCCTCTTCCTTTCACTATTTATTGTGATTGTTTTGGTAGTAGTGATGCTTGATTTGACATACGTGTTGAATTTTCTAGCGACAAAGCATTGCTGCTCACGCGAAGAAGATGATCAGCTTTGGGGCAATGATAGAGCTTAGGAAGTGGCTCTCTATAGGTACTAATGTTGTCATTTCAGTTATTTTAATTTCTTAGATTGTCACATGCTTCCCTATATTTGACATGGTGAGCAGACACTGAATAAGCTTATCTTTTAACAATCTAAACATCGTCGCGTTCTAAGCCAGAGAGCTATGCCACGTCAGTTTTTTTACAGCCTTCGTCCCATAGCATTAAGACGGTAAAAAAACGATGGGCAAATTTACAACACAATAGAAAAAAAAAAACAAAACTGCTGCCTAGAATCTTCGAGGCAGGGAGAAGCCGGATCTCCTCATGGTCGCCGTTGGTTGGATCTCATCGGATTCGTCTCTCTTCCCTTCTGCCTCCTCCCGCTAGTTGGATCTACTCTGCCGCCAGCTGCATCGAACGCGAATGTCACATGCCACCAACGGAGAGGTGCACCACGTGGTGGTCGTCACCCCAGCTGGCGAGTAATCGTCGTGACCTCGCCCTTCATCTCTACTCAGGAGTCGCCGCCAACTTCCCTAACCTCGCCACAGCCGCTGCCACCACTAGAGTCCACAGGGGCCATGATCCCATCAGCCACCCCACTGGTCCCCACAAGCCCGCTGATGAGGAGCTCACAAACCGTGGTGGATCTAGCCTTGAGGATTTAGGGCCGTCGCATGCCGACGAGGCGGACAATCATGGCCGAGAAGGAGATCCTCGCAACGGTCGCCTACGAGATGTCAGCGGGGTGGCGTCGGCAGTCTACTTCAGTGGCAGCGCATGGAAACAGAGGCAGCGATGACTTCTACTAGGAGTGCGGCAGCTAGGGTTTGGAAAACCCTAACCGCCCACTCCCTCTCTCTTATATGCGTGGGGGAGGGGCCCTGTTTGGGCTGAATGGGCCAAAAGGCTGTTGTTGGAACCGATGTCGCGAACAAGGAGAACCTTCACTTATAGGGAAAGCCGAAGGCTTCTAGGTGTGACACGTGTTTGGGGTAAATTGTCTCAATTGATTCTGCCCGTCTCGAACACAGTATGGCCCTATTTATAGCCCATACTCAACCACTCCACACGGGGTTTACAGTTTTTACCCCCTTACCTGCTATATTCCCGGAATATTCGGGGGCATTATGGTACAATCAAGTGTACTTACATAATTACAGCTCTGCCTGGGCAGTTAAGTGGGCCTCGACACCCAATCGTGGTCTTCGGTTGACCCCATGACTTTGCTGAAGGCTTCTCAGCTATCAGCTGGAGGTTCACCACGGGCTTCGCTCCTCCTCTTCGGTACCATGAGTCGATCTTCGGTCTCCGTTTGAAGACGCGCTGCTACCTTTGCCCACTTCGATTAGCAAAACTGTCGTTGTAGCCTTCGGCTTCCGACCGAAGACCCGTTGTCGCCTTCACTGACGCAGGTAGCTGGGACCGCGGACGCGCCTCTAGTCTTCGACCAAAGGATCGTCCGGATCTTCGCCCGCACGGATGAAGGATTTGGGCCAACCTCTGGGTTGCGACCGATGGTACCTCGTGATCTTCGCCTGCACTCCCTGAAACATCCCTGTAATCACTCGAATGCGTAGCCACCGGTAGACTTCGAGTTACCTTACAAAGGGGGAGAGCGAGAGATCATCCCCAATAGTAGCCCCCTACGGGTAAGGTTCATCTTCGATGGGCTGAGCCTGTAGACTTCAAGATGTGTCTCAACGCCGTCCCCTTCGGCCCGTCGAAGGCTTGCGGGGGCAGATGAACTTCGGGAAATTGTCGGATGTAGGTTGTTTTTGTTTTTGTTTTTTTTTTGTTTTTTTGGTATGACCATGCTGCCCCTGAATAACTGTTTCGTTTATAGGCATTAAATGTCTTTGATGGATACTGAGACATCATTTCCCACTTCGATTCGAATCCCGAAACGCCTCGTTTTAACCGCTATCCTCGCTGCTATAAATACAGGTCCGCGGCTGTTTCTTTTTACTGCACGCCACTGCTCGAGCTTTAGCTCTCGTACGAATTTTCTCACTCTCCTCCGAGTCTTTCACCGTCCAAGACTTTTCAGGTCAGCCCGATGGTGCTGAAGGCTAGGTCTAATCGCCCAAAGACATATTGGATTAGGCAATCGAAGGTGGATGACGAAGTGCTGGTTGGTCTCATGACAGAGGGATTGATCAGCGACGTCTCAAAGGATAGGCTCCCCGGGAACCATCAGACACCGGAGCCTTCTGAAGATGAAGTTGTTGTTTTCATTGACTATTTTCGAGCAGGCCTTCACTTGCCCTGCGATGACTTGGTTGCCAAGGTACTAAATTTTTTTGAAGTGTACCTACACCAGCTCACGCCCAATGCCATTGTGAGGCTCGGGCTATTTGCTTGGGCTGCTCGGTCTGAGGGAGCAAAAGCATCGACCAAGGCCTTCGCTGCTGCTCACCGGCTTCATCATTAGCCGAAGCCCGTATTCGCCCAAAGCGTGCAGAGCGAAGCACATTATGGGTTCTTAAACTTTGCTTACCGCGCCGGGTTGTCCACGCCTGCCATCGTGTACAAAAATAAATGGTCGAAGGACTGGACACAGTGGTGGTTCTACCACAAGGTAGATCAACAGGAATTTCTCGTTTGGAAATGCGAGGAGGTGAAGGGGAATCGCGCTCTGGACGTGCAATTGAAAGCGTCCCAACGGATTGCTCTCGAGGCCTTCGCCAGGTGTGTGAAGTATTTATCCACCCAGGACCTCGTAGAGGAGTTTATAGCCACCGGAGTGTGGCCTCTCAGCCGAGACTGGAGCATCCCGGAGTTTGGGGAGAAGGGGCCTGAGGGGCTCTGCTGTCCCCATCCTTCCGTGCACGGCTTCACGGGTACACATTCATTTATTATTATTAATGTTTCTGGATTTAACTTCGCTGTCATTTGCTTACATTTCTTGATCCTCGTTAGACTTGTCGGTGTCCGAAGTTGAAACAAAAGCTACGATGCTTGTCAGGAAGTTCATGCCGGGCGAAGCCCAGTTGTGCGCTGAACAAGGTCTTGGCCGAAGGCTCAATCGAATCTTGGAATACAGGGGCCTTTCCTACAGAGACAGGCCGAAGATTAGCGTGCTCCTGTAGGGTCCTGGAGAGGGCTCCCCGGCGGAGGATGTCAGTGAAGAAGTTCCCACTGGCGCCTCAAAAAAGCGAAGACACCCAGAACACTCACCTCAAAAAAGCAAGGAGACCGGAAGAAAAAGGCATTGGCCCTTCGAAAAAAGCCGCGCGAGGTTGCCACCGAGGACACTCGCGAAGAGGCATCTCTTGAGGGTGCAGTGGCACCACGCGCCGTGCCTTTAAGGCAAGAGGTCCCCGAGAGCACCCAGGATCCCCGTCCCTCTCCGAAATCGGGGTTCTGCTCTCGCGTGGACCTTCCCACGCTAATCCTAAGCGATGATAAGGAAGACCTGGTGGAGACATGAACTATCGTCAAGACTACTGCCAGGGATGCTGAGGTTGAAGGGGGTGAAAATATTGAAGCTGTAGCCTACTCTTTGCCCTCATCATCCTCGAGCTCATCCTCTGGTACTGAGGAATCGACTCCCACTGCGCCCCACCGTGGCAGGAAAGGGCTGATGAGCCACGGCGGGCTGATTGACGTGAAGGCCATCGAGCCTGAGGCGTTCAAGGTTTCTTCGTTTGAACCAAGCTCTGGGGAGGTCAGTGATGCGAAGAAGATTTTTAGCACCTTCGTCCTGCCCGAGCTTGAGATTTCACTCGCCTAGAAGCCCGCCGCCGAACTTCTCGACACCTCCGATGTGGCGATTGCGAATGTATATCAGTGTGTTCTATTATGTTTGTATTTTCTTGTCATTTTATTACTCGCTCTCATATCTGCGCGACGTCCTAGGCTGTGCTTATCTCACGGGCTCAACACAAACAGTGGAAAATTACGAAGCCCGCGCCCGAAACGCGGAGGCGCAAATAGATATGTTACAAAAGCGTGCTGAAAGAGCCGAAGGACACAAACGCGAATTTGTGCGCCGAGCGAGGGAAGCCGAGGCATGTCTGGAGCAACTTGAGAAGGAACTTAGCGCCCTCCGCTCGGAGAAACAGGACGCCGAAGAGGAGGTCAAGTGCTTGCATCAAAATTTGCAATCATCCGAAGCGCAAGTCTCTGACCTGCAGGCGCTTTGCACCGCAGAGACCGGTAAAGCACAATGGTTGCAAGAAGAGCTAAATGAGATGAAGGCTTTGTCCGAAAATGCCTTAAATGCGCTTGGGGAGCTGGAGCCGAAGGCCGTCGCCGCATGCGAAGCCATCAGTAGCACCTTTGATGGGATTGGTGCTTCGGCCACGTCCCCAACACTTGATATTGTTAGGCTGGGTGGTCTTATAGGTTAGATTAATGAAACTAGCGGGAGCCTTCTCCCCGCAGCTCAATTATATGGCGATTTCTGCGTGATGGTCTCAGCCGGAAGCCTTGTCCAATCAATTGACATGTCTACTTCGGCCATCACACTGTGCTCCAGAAGCACACCTTCCAATACCCAACGAACATGTCTACTTCGGCCATGTCGAGGGCGTCGAAGGCCACTGCCCAATCATTCACTACCAATTATTGGTGCAGACACGGCCGCGATTGATGAATAATGTTGGCCTGATCTTTCGATAGGTAGCGATAAGTCGGTAGGTGGAGAACTCGATGTCGAAGATCCAAAGGCTTCGACCCGAACAGATCGTCTCCCTTGCAATCACTACACCACAGCTCCGTTGGTTATCAACCGTGTCACGCGGTTGACCTCGCCAAGAAGGCTCAATCCTTGCAAGCGTACCAAGAACACAAGCAAGAACGTAGAAGATGCAATCTGAAATATTGCGAATCGAAATCAAGCACTCGAAGTCGGGGTTCCACAAACACTTGCGGCGGCCTAGTCGGTCTGGAACAAGAGCGAAAATCTCACAATCTGTGTGTAGATCAATATCTAAGCAAAACCCAACCCTAATTAGGGCGGTGGCTACTGTATATAAAAGACTAGGGTCGGCCAAGGACCCCTGGACGCGTCCCTAATAGACTCCAACACGTTACACGGCCCAACGGCCCAAAAGATGGTGGCGCAGCACCCTGATAGATTCTAGATATCTACTTGTTTCGACAATTTCTGTTGACTCAGAAAGCATTTGGACATGGGACCAGTCCCGTTGGAAATCTTATCTCATTAGCTTTCCAACCATGTGTAGAACGTCAAAAACGGAGTCCGTATGCGTCCTGGGCGACGATTTTAGTGCATGCTGGTCCTGGACTCCGAAACGGACTCGAACTTGATTGGACCTCGACCTTGGCTTGGGCACCCTTGCTGTTCTTCTCCCATGTTCCTAAGTAACAATACATCACAATTATTCAGTAGCATCCCATCCTTATCAAAATATAAAGGAGCACTAAGGAACGAGCTCACCTCATGATTTAGTTGACGTGCATGAGCCCGTGTCAATGGACCTATTGTTGGAGGAATACTCGGTGTGTGTATCCGAAATAGTGATGTCCTTATCATCCTCCCCCTCTTGAATTGGAGTCGTCCTCGACGCAATGTCATCTTCTTCTCCCAAGTAAGGCTTTAAATCTGAAATGTTAAATGTGGGACTAACCCCATAATCTGCAGGCAACTCAAGCTTATATACATTATCATTGATCTTTTTTACAATTTTAAAAGGACCATCAGCTCGAGGCAACAATTTAGACTTTCTCAAATCAGGAAACCTATCTTTGCGCAAATGTGACACAAGGTCACCAATTTCAAAAGTAATATGTTTTCGACCTTGGCTACCATAAGTTCTATACTTCTCATTCATCTTTTCAATATTTTCCTTAGTCAACTCATGCATTTTCAGAATCAAATCAGCATGTGTCTTAGCATCAAAATTCAATTTCTCGGATGTTGGTAAAGGAAGTAAATCAATAGGGGCACGGGGGTTAAAACCATACACTACCTGAAACGGACTTACCTTGGTGGTGGAGTGAACTGATCTGTTGTAAGCGAACTCAATATGGGGTAGACACTCTTCCCACATCCTCAAATTTTTCTTCAAAACAGCCCGCAACATGGTGGATAATGTGCGGTTCACAACCTCCGTTTGTCCGTCGGTTTGAGGGTGACATGTCGTCGAAAACAGCAGCTTTGTCCCAAGTTTATTCCAAAGTGTCCTCCAAAAGTGACTCAAAAATTTTGCATCACGATCCGAAAAAATGGTGTTAGGCACTCTATGCAAACGAATGATTTCCCTGAAAAACAAATCAGCTATATTTGTAGCATCATCGCTCTTGTGACAAGGTATAAAATGTGCCATTTTTGAAAACCGATCCACAACGACAAATATACTATCCCTCCCCCTCTTGGTCCTAGGCAATCCTAAAACAAAATCGATAGAAATATCCTCCCAAGGCACACTAGGAACAGGAAGAGGCATATAAAGTCCATGTGGGTTCAAGCGAGACTTAGCTTTATTGCAAGTAGTGCAGCGTGCCACGTAGAGCTCGATGTCGCGCCTCATCTTAGGCCAAAAGAAGTGAGCAGCCAGTACATCCTCGGTCTTCTTCACTCCAAAATGTCCCATCAAACCACCTCCATGCACTTCCTGCAAGAACAATTGGCGAATAGAGCTAGCTGGGATGCATAGCCTGTTAGCACGGTATAGTAATCCATCATTCAGCACATATTTATTCCAAGTTCTTCCTTCTTTACAATGTTCAAAAGCATCTTTAAAGTCCAAATCAGTAGCATATAATCCTTTAATTGTTTCTAAACCAAAAATCTTATGATCGAGTTGGGACAGCATGGTATAACGTCTAGATAACGCATCTGCAATGACATTGTCTTTACCTTTCTTGTGTTTAATGATATAAGGAAATGACTCTATAAATTCAACCCATTTAGCATGACGTTTGTTCAGTTTGGCTTGGCTTCTAATATGTTTCAAAGCTTCATGATCAGAATGAATAATAAACTCCTTGGGCCAAAGATAATGTTGCCATGTTTCTAAAACTCGCACTAAAGCATACAACTCCTTATCATAAGTCGAATAATTCAGAGATGGCCCATTCAATTTCTCACTAAAATAAGCAACGGGTTTACCTCCTTGTAGTAGCACTCCTCCAATTCCAATGCCGCTAGCATCACATTCTAACTCAAAAGTCTTACCAAAGTCTGGAAGTTGGAGTAGAGGTGCATGCGTAAGCTTATCTTTCAGCGTATTAAAAGCTTGTTCTTGTGCTGGCCCCCATTGGAACGGAACGCCCTTCTTTGTCAACTCATTGAGTGGGGCAGCAATGGTGCTGAAATCTCTCACAAAACGCCGATAGAACCCTGCAAGGCCATGAAAGCTTCTCACCTCTGTGATAGTCCCAGGGGTCGGCCAGCTCTTGATGGCTTCAATTTTAGCTTCATCCACTTCAATTCCCTGTGGAGTAACAACATAGCCAAGAAAAGCAACTCTATTCGTGCAAAAGGTTAGGAACACTTCGCAATAACTTCAGCAAAGTCTCCCTCGGCGAACACCGTTCACCTGACTTTAGCTGCAGGAACCGAGTACCTTCTGCGAAATGTTTTCTCGAGTGTCACTCCCGATAGTTTATTTGGTGTGATGTTTCGGCCGCGATGAATTGTTTAAGATCTGAGAATGCCGTCGCCCCCGACTTTTTGCCCTAGGTACCTTCGGCAGTGAAAGAAGTGCTGTTCCGAGAACACTGTCCCCCCCCCCCCCCCAACTTTTTGTCGTAGGTACCTTCGGCTGATGAAACTTTATTATTTGGTGTGAGGGCAGGCACTCTTAGCCCCCGACTTTTTAGCAAAAAGTGCGCCGCCTTCGTTCAGGTCTAGCGGCACTTTGGCTTTTCTTCCAAAGGTTTGTTTTTCCTTCGGTGCGGGGGCAGGCACTCTTAGCCCCCAACTTTTTAGCGAGAAGTACGCCGCCTTCTTTTAGGTCGAGCGACATTTCAGCTTTTCTTCCGAAGGATTGCTTTTCCTTCAGTGCGGGGGGCAGACACTCTTAGCCCCCGACTATTTAGCGAGAAGTGCGCCGCCTTCTTTTAGGTCGAGCGACACTTCAGCTTTTCTTCTGAAGGTTTGTTTTCCTTTGGTGCGGGGGTAGGCACTATTAGCCTTCGATTTTTTAGCGAGAAGTGTGCCGCCTTATTTTAGGTCCAGCGATATGCCGGCTTTTTCTTCCGAAGGTTTGTTTTCCTTCGGTGCGGGGGCAGGCACTCTTAGCCCCTGACTTTTTAGCGAGAAGTGCACCGCCTTCTTTTAGGTCGAGTGACACTTTGGCTTTTTTGATTTTTTTAGGTCGAAAGGGTACATTGTCTTTTCTTGACACTTTGCACCTCAAGTTCTGCCGTCAACTTCCGACGCGTCCCTCGTCGATTGGTGTGCTACCTTGTTCTGAAAGGCTGGCATACTTCGACGACGAGTTATTCATATTCAAACCAAGTGCGTTCTTTTTTGGGGGTATTTTTATTATATCGATGTTTACAAGGGTGCCTGCCTCATTAAAAACCGCACGCCCTAACGAAGGGGTCCCCTGTGAGGAAACGAGTGCAGTTCTCGTACATTTTGAGTACATGAAAAGAAAATTACATGAAAAGAAAATTACAAAAACTTTGCCTTGGCACGGATTCTTCGCCCAGGGGTGCAAAGACCTTCACCGCTATTACACATAGAATTTGTGAAGGTTATCCGCATTCCAAGTATGCGGGAGCTCCTCACCCTCCAGAGTAGCCAAGTGATATGAGTCTGGCCTTAATGACCTTTTGACAAAGAAAGGCCCATCCCATTTGCTCTGTAGTTTTCCCACTGATGAGGCATTGTCGAGTCTTCGCAGCAACAAATCTTTAGGGACGAAGTTCTTTAAGGATATTTTCTTATCTCTCCACTTTCTTGTCTCCTCCTGGTACTTGTTCAAATTTTCGTCGGCCTGCAATCTCACTTCCTCGAGGGCATCTTTTGATGTTAATTCTTTGCTTTGCTCTGATTCATTTATGACCCTAAATGATTTGTTCTTGCATTCTTCCGGAGTCATAGCCTCCTCTCCGAAGAGCAGGCGAAATGGTGTGAAACCGGTTGGTCTTGTTACCATTGTTCTTATAGACCATAAGACCTTTGGCAGCTCTTCGACCCATTTTCCTTTTGTCAGGCCTTGCAGTCACTTCGCGATACTAGCGAAGACGATACCGTTTGCTCTTTCGATGGCACCATTTGACTGTGGGTGACATACAAACGCGAAATGGACTTTGATCCCCAAGCCTTCGCAGAAGTGCCTGAATCCTGCACTGTCAAATTGGGTGTTGTTGTCTACCGTCACTTCGCGCGGGACTTCAAAACGGCATATGACGTGCTGCCACAAGAATTTTTGGATATTTTTCGATGTTATGTTTACGAGCGGCATTGCCTCCACCCACTTGGAGAAGTACTCGACCGCAACGACGGCATACCGCAAGTTCCCTGGAGCAGCTGGCAGCTGGCCGACAATGTCAATTCCCCACCGTGTTAACGACCAAATTGGTGGGATTAGTTGTGTCTTCGCGGAAGGCCTGCTTGACCTCTTCGCCTAGAATTGGCACTGTATACAATGTCAGACTATGTAATCTGCATCACTGAGCGCCTTCGGCCAAAAGAATCCCTGTCTGTATACCTTTCCAACTAAGGCTCGTATACCCACATGCGAGCCACATAGTCGACCGTGTATATCTTTTAGCAAATTCTGCCCTTCTTCCTGAGATATGCACCACAACCAAGGTGCACAGACTCCGACCTTGTATAAATTGTTTCCCACAATTTTGTAATTTCTAACTCTTTGGGCCATGCGCTTCGCTTCAACATTATCTTCGGGCTCGTAATAACCACGAAGGTAAGCAATTATTGGAGAGCGCCAATCTTCGCTTTCAATCATAGCAACAGAACGCGCTGTCCGTGAAGAGTCGTCGACGGCTGGCATGGTCAACTTTTGGTAGAATACATCTGGTGGTATAAACAGATCTTGTGCGGCGGCTTTGGCGAGGTCATCTGCTTCAAAGTTGTCATTTCTCGATATACTCTTGACCGTGAACCCCAGGAAGTACTTTTTCATGCTTTGGACTGCTGCCTTGTACTTAACAAGCTCTGGTTCTTTTGTCTGAAACGCCTTGTTGATCTGGCTTGCTAATACTTTGGAGTCCATCTTAACCAGCACCCTTCGGGCACCCAAAGCTTACGCCTTCCAAAGGCCAAGGAGGATGGCTTTATACTTCGCGATATTGTTTGTAGATCGAAATTCTAGTCTGGTAGCACATCTTAATTTTACGCCTGAAGGCGCAGATAGTACCGCCGCCGCACCTGCTTCTGTAGCCCCTCACGCCCCATCGTAATATGCGATCCAGACCGGTTCTGACAGTTCTTCTTCCAGGGCTTCAGCCAGCGGTGTCCATTCTGCTACGAAGTCTGCTAACGCATGGGATTTCATCGCCGTTCTTGCCACAAAAACTATCATGAGTGGGGCGACTTCTGCTGCCCATTTCGCCATCCTTCCCGTAGCTTCTCTATTTTCAAACATGTCGCAAAGGGGTAGGGAGGTTGGTACTATGATCTTGTGAGCTCTGAAGTAATGACAAAGCTTGCGAGATGCCATGACCAGTGCGTATGCTACTTTTTCCATTTTGGTGTAGAATCTCTTTGGCCCTGCAAGAGCTTCTGACACGTAGTATATTGGGAGCAGCAGTAGTTTGTTGTTTTCATGCCTCTCCTACACAAGTACCGCACTTACTGCTGTAACACCCAGTTTTAAACGAACAAAATCGGGCACAACACATGTACGCCAGGATCAAGTTTCATACATGTGCTTACATCATTAGTAATATCATCACAGTGCCTTTATTACAACATCGTATTTAACTTCATACAAAAGGACCCGAGGGTCTAAAGAAAACACAGCGGGGAAACTAAAGGGTCTTCAGTGCCAGTGGCTCCATCTTCCACAGGCGTCTACCGGGGGCAACACAGCCTAGAACAGCAGCTCTGGGTCGAAGTAGTCGTCAAAAGCTCCAGCTTCATTGCCAGCTTCTGAACAACGGTAGAATGCAGGGTAGGGGACAACAAGTGTGAGTACAAATATTGTACTCCGCAAGCGTAGGGAAAACATGATATGTGGCTTATGTCAAGGAAAGGACTTTGACACTGGCTAACAACACTAAGCAACTATGATCTGCCTATGACTCCAACATCAGGCATCCTATTTACTAAGTGAAAAGACACGACTATATCCAAAGGTTTGACTCATCGGATTCCATCCGACTACCAAGACCCATATAGGCTTCGTGGTTGTGCGGATAAAACTTGGTTACATGCCCAAGAACCGGTCCTTAGGACCCCACACAGATACAAACACAAACATGCCATAGGCTCCACCTCAAACCATCCATTCTGTTGAGGAAAACCTATACCATGTTGCTACAAAAAGAATTACCATCTCCCAACATTGTTGCATAGTTCATTAATCAATATTAAGATTTCCCAACCAAGACTGAGCTAGCATAAACTACCCATTTTCATAACATGATGAACAACGGCGACAAAGAAATATTGATTCAAAACTAATAAACCCTAACATAGGATTCATGTTTAGACAAACATGCATTTTGAAGGTTAAAAACTACACCAGCAAATTCTAAAACAGGATAAATATGCTCAAGGACACTTGCCTTCGACAGGGTGCTACTCAACGTCCTCAAAAGCTTGGTCTTCGAGATTGCCGAACTGCTCAGCTCCTAATCGACATACCGGAAAAGACATACAACACGAAAACCTAAGAATAGTACACCAAACAGTATTGAAACTAGACAAAAACCCTACAAAAAGATTCTGCACGTCGCTACAAACATTTGGGCGCAAAAATCGCCCAAATCGGAGCTACGAGCAAAAAGTATTGAGCTTTTGAAGTTATAGGGGCTATTCTGCAAATTTTACTTGAATTTCAGAGAATTACCGAATTGTTTTTATACTAAAAATCTTATTTATAAAAAAATCTAGGGGTTTCTATAAAAGTTCAGGGCTTTTATGTGGTTACAGAGAAGTCTAGGGGCTAAAGTGAAAAATTGCCATTTTCCTGAATTATTATGATTTGGAAATGACTGGATAAAGGCTTCGATGACATGGTATTGACACATAGGCAGATTGGATGACATGGCAGACTGATACGGACGATGACGTGGCTCTGCAGCTGATTGGGATTATGGAGACGACACGTGGAATTATGTGATTGGCTGGGCGAAGAGTTATTTTGCTTCTAATTTGGATCGTTCATCTCAGATCCGACGGCCAGGAATCAAAAGGGCTTTGGCCGGCGGTGCAAGCACGGGCGGCGGCCAGCTGATGGCGACGCATGGCGGCGGGGCTCGCCGGAGATGCGCAAAGTGCGCATCCGGGCTCCGTTTGCGATGGGAATAAGTGTAAAATGGAGAGGAGGGGCAGGGGGTCCTCACCGAGGCTTCACGGTGGCTGGATACGGCTTGGTGGTGACCAGCGACGAAGGAGGGCGGCCGGTGGGGTCGTAGCTCGATGGGAGATGGATACGGCGGCGGAGAGGCGCCGAGGGGCGACGGAGAAGCCGTCTCGTTCTCCTGCAAAGCTGAGAAGGTGGTTAGAGACGCCGGAGACGACACGACAACGTGAAAATGGTGGCGGCGGCGCACACTCACCGGTGGTGAATAAGAAGCCGGCGTCGGGGAAGAATCCGAGTGGAAAAGAAGGGGGAAACGGGTGCAAAATGCGCGGAACGTCGCAAGGGAGATGATGGATGGCTTAAATACGCGAGATAGGGAGAGCATCGGCCGGAATTTGAAGAGAAGCTGCCGGCGGCCATGGCATTCAATGGTGTCGATTTTCTTGCTTTGATTGGGCAATAGAGAGAGGTAGAGAAGGGGGAAACAGGCGGAATCACTCGATGAGGAGTTATGGCATTGAATCCAACCGATTTTGGAAGGGGAGGTGGCACAGGGAGGCGCTGATTCGGTGGTGAGCTGGCGGAGGGGATCGGGCGCGCCGGAGGTTGAAGAAGCGGAGCCGGGCGGGTTGACGCGGCTCGGCTCGGGCGGATTGGCTCGGCTTGGGTGGGCCTGCTTGGTAGCGGAACAGAGGGGGGGGGGGGGAGGGGGCGGCTCAGCGCACAAGTGGGCCGGCTCGGGACGCGGCCCAGCACGGGGAGAGAAGGGGCGGCCCACTCGGGTGGGAGAAGAAAGAGAGGGGGAGGAGGAAGAGTGGGCCGAAGGAAAGGGAAAGGGTTGGGCCGGCGAGGAGATAGGATCCAAGAGGGGTTTTCCAATTTTGAAAACATCTTCTTTTTAAGATTTTGAACACAATTTCAAAAGAGTTTTAAATGAGCGATTTCTAGCGAACTTTTGCAAATATTTTTCAAGCACAAAAACCTATATGCATCTATAACGGCATGAGTGCATCAAACATTATCCTAGGACAATTTAAATTTAGAAATTAATTTTTCCTATTGAACAAAATTGCAACCACCTATTTAATTTCTAGCAAAATTTTAAATTATTTTGCCACTTCGATTCTTCGGGCCACTTGCTGGTCTCCAAGCACCGTTATGACACCTCCAGGAGCAGGCATCTTCATGCATAGATACACGTGGTGCGGTATTGCTCCGAATGTGTTCAGGACTCCCCGACCGAATATCGCATTATATGGATAGTTGATGTCGACCACATCGAAGGTAATATCCTCCGTTCAAAAATTTGTCCCTTTGCCAAATGACACTGGGATTGTTATCTTTCCCAGAGCATTGATTGCGTTCCCGCAGAAGCCTAGCAATAGGGATCTAGCCTGGTCTAGGTCGCTTCGACGTAGATCCATTTTATCGAAGGCATCCACAAAGATGATATCCGTGGAGCTTCCACCATCTATCAAGATTCTATGCACTTCGTTTCCCGAAATGTTTGCTATGATCACGAAGGCATCCGTGTGTAGGTAATCTAAAACCCTCATTTCATCTTGTGAGAATGTGAGGGGCACATTGGACCATCTTGAGTGAATGTAAGTTGTCCCTACACCAACATGGTTGACCCTTCGCACGTATTCTTTCCGCTGCCTCTTAGATTTTGTCTCCTGATTAGATCCTCTTGAGATCACCAACACCACATTGTATCCACGATTTACTGTGTTGAAAGACTTACTGCTCTCTGGTGATGCTTCGATCGTAGGTCTTGGTGGAGGCGGAGGTAGCTCCCCTTGGAGGGTCAGTTGCCTCGTTTGATCCAGTTGAGCCGAGGCTGCAGGGGCATATTGTTGTGGAGCAAGCATCGGTCGCCACTGGTTGGCAAATGTCGTGCTTGGGTTGGGGTTTTCCCATGCTTCGCCTCGCCTGAATTGTGCGGCGTTGTGTATGGTTCTTTCTTGATCGAAGGATTGCTTCGCTAAGCTCTCTTTCATGGCCATGACCTGTGGGCACTGTTTGGTCCTGTGGCTGACTCCTTCACCATGTAGCTCATAGTAAAATGTGGCTGGGTCCTGCGGAACTCATCCACCTCGGCCTCCTCGGCCCCTTCCTCTGCCAATTCGGCCTCCTCGAGTAGCCCCACTTTGACCTTCGCTTGTCGCTTGAGCAACTTCAAAGGGGCTGGAGTCTATCTGATTGACCTCGTTTTGCCTTGTTGTATAGTCAGATGCTTCAGCTTTCCTCACATGCCGCAACCTGTCTCTAGGGTGGCCAGTGCCTACCTCCCTGGCTAACATATTTGTTTTTACTGCTTTTGAGGCTACCATTTCTTTTTGCCTCCGAAGATGATCGAGCTCGGATCTCGCATATTTTTCCATCTTGTTGAGCAGCTCTTGTACACTCCCTGGCCTTTTTCTTGTATGCTTTCCTGCTAGGAGTCCCCCTCTGATGCCCTGTTGAGCAGCTCTTGTACACTCCCTAGCCTTTTTCTTGTATGCTTTCCTGCCAGGAGTCCCCCTCTAATTCCCTGTATTGTCGCGTCGATGATTGTGTCTTCACTCAGCCCCTTCGCCTGAGCTCGTATGTGTACGAAGCGACACATGTAGCTCTGTAATGTTTCTGTTGGCTGTTGCTTCAGTGCGAAGAGGTCGCTCGCGGTGATCTTGTCTGCTCGATTTCCCTGAAAGTTGCTGTACAGGGTATTACGCAATTGCTCCCACGAGTAGATGGATCCTGGAGGCAACGCAGAGTATCACGATCTTGCTATCCCTTTTACAGCTAATATGAAGGCCTTCGCCAGTGTTACACCGTCTCCTCTGGTGGATTCGACTGCCGCTTCGAAACTCATTACGAATTCCCTTGGATCTGAATCTCCGTCGAACATTACTACTCTAGGCATCTTGAAGCCCGAAGGCCACGGTTGGTTCTGCAGACCAATGCATAGCGGGGATTCTGGGTCTCCCGCGGATGACCGCCACCGAAGGTCCTGCGGAGGTCGTGCTGTGTCTTCAGACGGTGTCACGTGGCAAGCTGTTTCCTCCACACGATGCAGCATATCGATTTCCTCTTGCATTTTCTCCAATGTCTTCCTAGCTTCCTCTGCCCGCCTAATATTCCGTAGCTTTTCGGCCTACTGCTAGGCTATCCAACATGCGCTTTTTCTACGCAATTTGCCTCTCCAGCCTTTCGGCTTCTAGCCTGGCTGTTCCTTCCTCCTGTGTTTCATCTTCGTCTTCATACTCTGCAAAGTCATCCAGGTCTTCCCACTCTTCGTCTTGCGCCTTCCCTCCTTCTGGTGCCGAAGGCTCATAGCGTGCGCGATCTCTTGTTTCCGCGACCCGCACCGGTGCCGCATTTTCCTGGATAGCTGCTCCGTGCCTGTCCTCATTGCTTCCTAGTGGCGCAACATCAACACCGTAGTGCTTTTCGCGCCCACCCGAAGCTCCTCCAGCTGAAGCATTGCTCGACCCTGGTAGCGCCGAAGGGGGTCTTTCGACAGAAGCCCCGGCTGCAGCCGAAGGCTCCGGCAACGCCTTCGATGCACCAGTTGGCTTTGTCTTCTTCTTGGGTGGCATGGCTTCGGTCCGTTCGGTCCCCACGGGTGGTGCCAACTGTTGGAACCGATGTCCCAAACAAGGAGAACCTTCACTTATAGAGAAAGCCAAAGGCTTCTAGGTGTGACACATGTTTGGGGTAAATTGTCTCAATTGATTCCGCCCGTCTCGAGCACAGTATGACCCTATTTATAGCCCGTACTCAACCACTCCACGCGGAGTTTACAGTTTTTACCCCTTACCTGCTACATTCTTGGAATATTCGAGGGCATTATGGTACAATCAAGTGTATTTACATAATTACAGCTCTGCCTTGGCCAGTTAAGTGGGCCTCGATACCCAATCGTGGTCTTCGGTCGATCCCATGACTCCGCTGAAGGCTTCTCAGCTATCAGCCGACGGTTCACCACAAGCTTCACTCCTCCTCTTCGGCACCATGAGTCGATCTTCAGTATCCGTTCGAAGATGCACTGCTACCTTCGCCCACTCCAGTTAGCAAAACTGCCATTGTAGCCTTCGGCTTCCGATCGAAGACCCGTTGTCGCCTTCACCGACGCGGGTAGCTGGGACCGCGGACGTGCCTCCGGTCTTCGACCAAAGGATCGTCTGGATCTTCGCCCGCACGGATGAAGGATTTGGGCCAACCTCTGGGTTGCGACTGAAGGTACCTCGTGATCTTCGCCTGCATTCCTTGAAACATCCCTGTAATTACCCAAATGCATAGCCACCGTTAGACTTCAAGTTACCTTACGAAGGGGGAGGGCGAGAGATCATCCCCAACAGCTGTCGGGGCCTTAGCCCAGGTTGGCTTAACCCAACCGGTCAAATAAAAAAAGAAAAAAACAAAAGGTAAAGAAAATGCAGTGCAATTTAATAGGAAAAACCCTTACACTCTCTGTAAATTTTAATAAATGTCCTTCCATCTTATTTATGTATTGTATTTTTTTGAGAGGGTACAACAAGAATGCACATAACCCATGCACTCCACACACACCACACGCATACACACGTTAAGATAGGATTCGGAGGCCTTTGAGAACGCGCAATACCACTAAACATGCACACGTGTATACCTTATCCTAACCCGGGCGCTTAGCGGAAAAACCCCATGAGACGCGCACGTGTGTGTATGTGTGGTGTGACTAGCACATGGGCACGTGGCCCTAGGGTAACTATGGAAGCTATTGTATTTATACACCTCCTTTTACTAGCAAATGAGAGTAGCTTCTTTTGGCAACGGAAAAGCTTTTGACTTATAAATAGCTTGTCTCGCCCATGAAAATCCTTTTGCTATGAACTACATTCTACAGAATATGTGCCACTGCATAATATATAGCTCAAGTACTTATCTATACGTATGTTCTTCAAATCATCCCGATGAACTAATGACCCGCATATGGATATTTCAATGTTGCCTCACACTTTTGGCGTATTAGCTACACATGGTTTTATGTGGTTACCTACTCCCATGCTATCCTGCTTTCAAATTGGTCTCATAAAACTATCTAACTAACGGTGAACCTAAAAATGGTAATATAATGTTCATGTCTAAATAGAGTACATCCCTATTACTTCGCCTGTAGCCGCTACTATAAAAAGTTCATATTTACCATCTCATCACTATCAGATCACCAAAAACCGGCAGTAATAATCGTATCACTGTTGGTTCGTAAAAAAATCAGTACCATTATCTATTCTAAAAAACAAGCAGCAGTGATAATAATGTAACACCCCAGAGGCCATAAGACCTTGAACGCCACTTAACTACACGACCTACAACTGAACTTATAGAAAAGCATGTCCTCTGTATTTTAAGTAATGCAGGAGCAACAACATAGATAAACAAGATATAAGCATATCACACTAGCATTTAAAATTACCATACCAAGGACCAAGAGTAAATTATTAAGTTCAACATCACAACAACACTATAAATTTTGAACACACGACTCTAATGACTAAAGATAATTTATTATTACAACTCAACGATATTAAATGCAAACATGAAGTGCAAGATGTTCCCTTCTCTCCATGCTAGCTTCAAGAACAACTTGGGAGAGAAATTGCAAGGGTGAGATTGGAAGATCTCAGCAAGTGAACTACTTCAACACTCTATTTAAATGACAATAGATTAAATAATAATATAATATTATAACAAGTATCCATAGAAGCATTATGATAACAACATTCATTCTACAACAGTTTTAAAGCTCCACTTCTTTGTGTTAAGCATTATGTGATGATTGCAAAACTATGACATCATAAGTTTGTAAAAGAACCACTCCTCAACTTGAATAACATATGATTCATAAGGAACAATAGATAACAACCCACCAAACCACTGACATGTATAACCCTAGAAGAACTGTAAGTGTTGGTGTTGCACACAATTCAATATAAGCACAATAAAATGAAATAATTTCTGTAGTGCACATTCATAATTCCAAAAGCTATACCGCAATGCATATCACCATTGAAAAGCATTGCTTCACATAATCACTTCAAAGCAACTGCACCGTATCCAACAATCACTTCCATAGCAACTTCGATATATAATGCTTCCACATGAATAACCTTCAATGATTGTAAATAAAATACACATGTATGCAGTGCAATGTATATGTCCACTGCCTTCATACCCAATAAGGTATGAAGTTGCGTCGTATTATGATAATATACGATGTTGTACCGGTACGGCCTCAACTATAAGATTACGACATAACTTCAAGAGCACTCCGGAATAGTCATATAACTTTCTCACCAACCTGGCTTATGCACCTCAGAATAGTTATATGACTTTCTCACCGACCTAGGTCAAATGCAAAGGAATGAAATGCGATGCAGATGATATATTGCAATGGTAAGAAAGAGAACCACAGAGTTCAATATCCTCCACATATCCCCATATAAAAGCATACTTAAAGGTAAATGATAGAAGTTATAACCAATAATATGTATCAACATGTATAACATAATTCAAATTGTCGAATATACTGTAAGGTATCATATAAAATTGTTTCTATGCAAAAGATAGACATGATAAGTACTACACATATGCCAACTCTTGATTCACTGCTTTCATCTTTTACATCATGTATAAAACAACAAGACTATATTATCAACTACTTATGACCATATAAAATAGCCCAAGTTATGAACTTCACTTAAACCCTAGCTTCATGCTGTAACAACTTAGGTACAACCTTCATTTAGATATGAGTGAGATAATATATCCATTTTATCTTCTATTTAGTATGGTTTTCCAACCTACTTCACTACCCCTCTCAAAGATCATAGTATGACTGCTTCTTTAAACTTTTATATAACCCGCATCATTATCCTCATGTATTCCAGCCATTGTAAGGTAAAATGTGTGGATGTGCTAAAAGATTCTAAAACCACCAAAATCGACACAACAACTACACTAAGATTCATCACCAATAAACCCCTTAAGGAAATAAATAATCTTTATTATCATAATTAAAGTAAGTAATGTCATGGATGGGCCACATAAGCAAGCATCACGCGTAGCAATATATCAACAACCACATTCTAAATTTCTAAAGCCATCATAAAGGAGTATCATCATACAAGCATGAAGCAATATACTAATAACATAGCCATATTACCACCTTCTTATCCGAACCTTCCAACATAAATAGCATAGTAAGTACAATACCTCAAATTATTGAATATAATCATGTGTGCTGCATTTTAAAGATGTAGGTAGTAAAAATAATAGGTTAAAGTTGTAGCAACATAATAGCTAAGTTCACTTGCCTTTACCGATGACTAGAACGGCAAGCCTCAAGTGTGATCCAGAGCACCACCACCTAATTCACAACCACATTTTAGCACAAGCACTCCAAATAACAAACACATATAGAATATAAGGCGCTCCTATGCTCAAAACAACTATATGAAAATTCATGCAACATGACTCACATTTTTATATCTACTAAAATGTACGTACAAAAGTTCTCAACACTCAATATTACATATAAATTTTCATCCTAAACAACTTTTTTATAGATTTTATCTTCAGAAAATGTCATTATCAAGCCCTAACTAAGCTCTGAACATTCATCAGCGTAATCTATCAACAAATGTCAACAACAAATTCAGTTGTGCAAAAGTTGCACACTTTACAAATCTGAAGAACTTATGAAAAGTACTACAACTTTGATATTCATAGGAAAACCCAATTTGGCACCTAAGGTGATCCAAAACTGAATAGATCTATTACTGAAGGGGGCTTGTGAGTGTACCTCGTATTTGGTGTTAGGCGTCCACCTCACATTGTAGGAGGTGAGCTCGTCGAACTGGGCTATGAAGTTTAGGTATGCATGGTGTGTCTGGACACTAGACCAAGTATGTTGTGTATAAAATATTTGTTAGACATACAAGTTAATAAAATGATGTAAGGAATATGTGACAAGTTAATAGATCTTACCCACTGCTAGCACCACAAAGACCCCATGGTGGATCCGTTGATGCCATCTGGTGGAAAGGGGTACGGGGTGTGGTCCACTACCGGCCGACTAATGGTGAACCACCCGTATGACAACAGTTGGAGAAGTAGCATATAGCTGATGAAGATAGCATTGGAATCAACCTTCACGTTGTCCAACACCCCTGTAGCTGGCTGCAAGAATAGCTGAAGCCTAACTGTACTAGGAGACCTCCCCCGATCTGGCGTTTGCAATCTCTATGGAGTATGGGATCATGCTCCTCGACACTAAGTTTTTACGCGTCTTGGTGAATATGATCCACCCAAACAACAACAATAAGTATGCCTCCAATTGCCTAGAGACGTTGTTGTCACCCACCTTTGGGTGGATGTTCTCTGAATTACGAAGTGACAAACAATAAGCTCATCGGTGAGGAACATTAAGCACATGAAGCAACATTAGACGAATGATGTCCCACAAACTAAAGGATAAACATCTTCCTAGGATAGTGCTTCTCCAACCTGGGTAACATCCTCAAACAGGTCGTCCCTCTAAAAAACAACTCTGAACCATCCCAGGAACGCCTCGTGCCACATCATGCCTACGTCCCTCATGCCAACTACAGTGCCCATGCATGGCAGGCCTAGCAGGTGAGAGACATCTCACTACACGGGAGGTGAAAGGTGTGCGTCTCAAGCCACCACATGTCGACAAGGGCTTCTAGTAGGGCCCTGTTAAAGCTGAAGTGCCTCACGGACTCTGTGCCCCTAACACCTCATCCACCTTCACCAACCTGCACAACGTGAGAAGCCTAGCACCACACAACCTGCAAATGAAATATAATGAGGAAAGTTTTTTCCAAGGAAAAACTACATGATGATAGAGGAAAGTGATGCAAACCTAGGGATCCAATGCTTGTCAAGCCTCATGAGCTCATTCAGAACACATGGTCATAGTACAGGGAGCTCATGAGCCTGCGTGGCAGTCAAGTATGAGCAGCGCTTGACATCCAGCTGAGCGTCAAGCAGCTCCAGGTGTGTTGGATCCATACCTACAAACAGAAAACTTAATTAGACTTTGTTACTTAAAAAAAATATAGAGTAACAAATTATAGTGCAACATATGACTTTACATAGAAGTGTTTCAAAAAATACAAACATATGTTACAATATATAGTCCATACAAACATACCACATTACATAACATATTCAAAAAATACAAACACAACTTAACATAATCCCATACAACACATCACAATATACATAAGTGATAACAATAGTCCCATGACAAGAAATACAACAATCCTCACACCATTAATTACATTATAAAGCAAACTCAATGAGTGGACAAAGCAGACGATCAACGAGCACGAGGATGTCTCCCATCTACAACTGAGCCCAAAGGACCTGCTTCAGTGGTGTTGGTACCTGACACACCAACGGTGCATTTCTTGTACGTGTGGCATGTTTTGTTGCACTTACTGCACCATTTCAAATGATGCTCAGCTTCTGCTTCATCCATGTCATCATGAATCATCATCGTCCTATGTCATTCCATCTTTTGCTTCATATTGTTGGGATTAGAGGAGAACAATTTGTCCAGCCCAGGCTCCTTTGTGAATGAACCTGCTATCCTGAAACCATAGAGCTGATGGTTGCATGTGGTGAAGAGAGCTTCCTTCTTGAAGTAGTAGGAGACATACCTTTGAGTCCTCATGTTCGTTATAGCACAAGCAGCAATAACATGGGAGTATGGCTTGTGCAGCAGCAACTGCAAATGCACATGTCCTTCAATAGGGTGCACTCCTGAATAACTCTCTCGTGCTTTCCACCCTCATGCCTTTGTCCCTACACAGAATTTCATATATATGCTATGCAATACCAATGGGCTTCACCCAGTGCATCTTTGCCTTCTCTGTCTTGTGTTCCATATAATGAGTGATTTTTGTCCCATATATCAGACAAATATCATTGATTATCGGCAAATTAAGCTAATGCATAATGGTCCATGAAGTATTTGTAGGTTCCTTGAAGAATGAACTATACACTCCCAACTAGAGGCAGGCCTCTAACACCTTTCATAACTAAGTTGTACCTCTCCTACATTTGTAGTCATAAAATACTTAGCCCCGTTGGTGTCGTAGAGAAGAGCCCAACTTCTCCTTGGGCTCATTCTCAATCCACTCGATGAATGACTTGATAGATGACCTGGTCCTCCTCGTCGTTTCTTCATTGTTCGATCGCAGGGCTTCAAGAGCAATGTGTAAGTCTTGTCCCCTCACTAGCTTCTGTTCACACTCTTGTGTTTGCTTCTTCTCGTTAACTCATCTAGTGTCTTCCATAGGGCACCAAACTTTCACTGCTAGTTCTAATTCAACCACTTAACCATGTTCATGAGATTCTTGTTCTTGAATTGCCAGAAGAAGTTAGCATCTAGATGCCTCATGCACCATCTACTCTTATAACTCAGCCACTTAGGACCCTTTGAGTGATCCTCCATACCATTCTATAGTTCTTGAATTGCCTTGAGCATCCATGCATGCCGGTCATGTATAATGTACACATCCACCCGAGCACCTATAATTCTCATCGTCACACTATGCAAGAACCAATATCAACTGCTGGTGTTCGCACTCTCCACAAATGCGAAGGCCAACAGTAACACTTGGTTGTTTCCATGTGTCACGTCCCAAAGTCGTAATTACGTAAGTAAGTGTAATCATGCTTAATAAGCATTAAGTTTAATTTTGAGTAATTTTATTTCGGAGTATTAGAGCACTTGATTTTAAGTCAATTGGATGAGAGAAAGAAATTAAGGAGAGAAAGAAATGAATTCACAGCTGAAATAGGCTTCTTTCTCTAGCATGTGAAAGAAATGAATTCACAGCTGAAATAGGCTAATGGGTGACCAACCACACCATCTCCTCTTGGGGCAGCAGCCCCCACCAACTCCCTCTCTCTCCCTCACTCTCCCAGCTCTCCCTCCCTCCCATCATGCAGCCTGAGCTCCCCCTTTCTCTCAAGCTCTCTCTCTCTCTTTCTTCCTCGTTTCCTCCCTCTAGAAGCTGAATTGAGATATGCATGTGGTATTCACGTGATCACTAGCTCATAAGTTTCTGTCGGTGTATCAAGTAAAGGGGTACCCCTGCTAAACAGGCCCCATGTAGGGTGCAAACAGCCAGGGGAATATCTCCTAAAAATTCTAAGGTCGATAAGCTACCCCGATCAGTGCAAAGCCTCCAGCGACCAATCTCGCTGCATCTTCACAAAAACCCACGACCAGCCCCCTGGTCGTGGGACCAGATTGGACACTTGCTCGAGCAATTCTCTTCACCAGGCACTGGCCCCGACGGATAAGGTCGTGGGCGATATAAGGGGGCGTGTCCCATCCCGTAGCATTAAAGGCTACGGTGTGAGACTCTATAAGCCGGCGCAGCGCCGCACGACAGATGAGATGTTGTCAGCCATTCGGCAGGGCAAGTGGACGGAGATGGCGTAGAGAGGCAAGTGAATGGAGACGGCACAGAGGCAAGTGGATGGGAACGGTGCGCAGAGGCAAGTAGACGAGGACGGCGCGCAGAGGCAAGTGGACAAGGACGGCACGCAAAGGCAAGCAGATGGGGACGGTGCAGAAGTGCACCGTTCCGTCCCGTCGCATTAAATGTAGTAGGATAAGGTTCTACGGGCTAGACAAAGATGGCGAGCGACAGCACGATATAGAGTGCTGTCAGAGCAAGTTGCGTGCGCGGTACTCTATAATGATAATCTGAGTTAGATATTAGAATGAGTAGAGCCAATCTGTGTAGAGTCCGCATGTTAGTTCTCCCTCTCCCTACTATATAAAGGGATGAGGACCCCGTTGTAACCTAGATAGATCAATTCTGGCAATCTGCTAAAACATTACTGTAACCAAGTGAGATCTAATATAACACAAAAAATAGGACGCAGGGTTGTTATCCTCTGGGAGATCCGAACCTGTATAACCCCCGGTGTCCCCGAATCCTTCGTCTACGCGCATAGACACATTCACTCCCTGAAATGCTGTTCATGCACCCACCGTACAACATACCCCGGAATCACTATCAGGGAATACCTTCGACAGTTTCCCACCCATCCAGTTCATTTGCATTTTCCTAGAAGATTCGAGCCATTCTTGACGTTCTTGGTGTTTTTGCTTGAAGGATGAGGAATCACGGTTGGACTCCTCTTTTGACAATTTCTTCATTTCCTTCATCACCCGATGGTCACCAACCTCCACAAGCATCGTGGGTAAGTCCCTTAGGGTTCACTCGGCAAGAATGCGTGAATTGGTGGGTTGATTTCGAGTTTCGAGCTAAGTTTGCAGAGTTCTCGAGTTCTTGAGCTTTAGAACAAAAGGAGAGGATTCAGATGAGGTTTGTGCTAGGAATCCTATTGCTAGGTTGGTGAGTGAGCTCTAGACTCTACAAACTATCTCAAACATGTTTCCCTTTGGTTTAGACAGGCTCGCAAATCAAATCGGCCGATTTTTTCCCCTCAAAGCAACCTCTCTGGGCTACCCAGATAGTTGGGGTCGCCTAGTGAAAACTCCAATGATTTGTGCTAAAAAATTATTATGGCTTAGAGTGTAAGTTGAGTCTAGAACCCTTTGTATAGTGTATATGTATGTTCATGTTGGATAGATTTAACATGCAAGTCGAATCGGCCAAAGAAGATCATCAAGAAGTGCATGTCTACCTAACCCAGATAGTCCGCGTTAAACCCGGAGGGTCCGGGTAATTCGCGGTGCTTTTAAATGAGGCACCCTCGCTCGGAGCCTCACCCGGATAATTCATCGAACTTGGATAGTCTGGGTTAATTCGATTTAGATTTAGCAGATAACTCTCGCTCAGAACCTCACCTGGACATTATGCCCTAACCCGGAGGTTACAGACTCAGCCCGGACCTTTTGAGTTAATTCAAAAATGGCTAACCAAGAACCCCCGTTCGGAGTACAACCCAGAGGTTCCGAGTTCGACCCAGAGTCTCTGTCCTCCTGTTAGCTTTCTGAAGTGGTTTAGATTGCAAAGTTTGCTATTATTTCGTATGTCTTCCACTTTTAGCTTGTTGTTATGCACATTGTAGTATATGTTGTTGCACCTCATTCATACTCATCATCCATGCATTCTTCTTCAGTGAACGAGGACCCGAAGCGTGATGCGGTTGTGGTTAAAGGTGACACCGAGCCACACAAGTTCTATGATTTCTGTGTGGGTAGCATCATGTAGCCGCTTGAGTAGTAAGGGAAGTATCTAAGCATGTTTCTCCTATTAATTTAGATCATATGTATCTAATGTGATAAAATATGCTTTATGTACGTTATGTGTGTTGTTGAGTCGAGTCGGGTCTTGTATGGGTAGAACTTATGTTGATGCATTACACCCTATCTTGAGTTATTGGTGATCTATCTCCTTGTAATCAGGGTTTAACTTGATGATGGTCTAGTTTAAAAGTTAACCCAAATGTTTAGCCATGCATAGATTCTTCAGTAGAAGTCAAGCAATGGTTTAACTCTAGTTCACGAGCTATAGGCTTTAATTACTGTCACTTTGAGGATAATGTTGGGTTGATGGTGTTGGTTGGTTAAGTAGTGAGGATGAGACGAGATGTGGGTGGTGTTAGGGGTATTTCTCCTGCCCCGATGTGGAGTTCCCCAGGGTAGGTCAGGATAGGAACTCGAATACTGTAGACCGCTTGTGTCGCTTAAGCACCGATCGTTGATGCAATTGATTTTAGCACTTATCGTACTTACCATATGCTGATCTAATGGTAAGATAAGCCGAATACCTTTGTAGCTGTAATCATTTGAGCTTGTACATCACCGGTGTGAGTCGGCGGGCTTGTAAGAGACACTTGAGGTTACTCCTGGAGTTAACCTAAGTGGGCTCCGCACCGAGCGATGCCTGGTTCAAATGGTTGGGGCTTATTAGGAAAGGTTGACACAAGTACTCTTTGGGTGAACCTGTGTGGTCACTCAAGCTGTATGGTCCTCGAGTCTTGTGCCTAAAGTTGTACCCCCTGCAGGG
Organism: Phragmites australis; assembly: GCF_958298935.1. Classification (NCBI taxonomy): domain Eukaryota; kingdom Viridiplantae; phylum Streptophyta; class Magnoliopsida; order Poales; family Poaceae; genus Phragmites; species Phragmites australis. The sequence continues at coordinate 16,664,692 of NC_084931.1, forward strand.
TGTCAAAATATTTCTAAATGCCATGCTCTCGGTCATGAGCATGCTTTTGTCCATTTGCAGCAGTCGTAGAGTTTCAAGTTTGGTTTGAGGTGGTTGATGTGTTGAGATAGTTATTTGCAGATGTTATTACTATGGTTCCTTTTACATATATGTTCAGTTGATGGTTATGGGTTAGATAGTTGTGTTGGTTAAGTCTAGATGCTCACATATGTTTTTGTCAAATTTTGCTTTTGTATATAAATTTACTTAACTATGTGGCCATATTCTTGCTAATATCTCAATTCATAATCCTTGGAGTCGGGTTATCTATAAGTACCCAATATGAATTAAGTCTCGCGAGTACCTTCATACTCACACTGTTCTTTTAGGTGCTACCGGCCAGGAGGAGCTAGTCTTTGGCTACTTCACGACCGCTGAGGGTGGTGGCAGGCACGAGTAGGCAACTACTCGGAAGTCGTAGTTTTGTGATGGAGCCTAAGGGCATATGACTCCATCCTCCTTTTGTTGTTTATAGTTTTAGCTTCCGCTGCATAGTTCTCATTTGTCCAGGAGTTGATTAGTTCCAGTCTCCTCCTAACTCTCTTTTGCTGTAAATTGTAAGAAATTGTGGATGCTTAAGAACTTGTAATATAATTAAATTACTCACTCTTTGTTAAGCTTTATTGTGATGTGATATGTTAGAAAGGCATATGTTCCGACCTTGGGCACAAAACATGTACCGAGACTATCGGGATGGTATTCTGATTAATCATTGAAGTCATGATTAAGTAAATAATCGATTTAATGATTAATTAGAATACTGTTTGGACGGTTTCTTACACCATCAACCCCAATAATAGTTAGTATCTGACCCTTATGCATGCCAATAAGGAAGCCCGTCGAAGCAAAGGATGGGGCGGCATTGCTAGAAATTTTTAATACATGACCTAAAGGAAAAGAAAGTGCACTTTAGGGCCTTCTTGCCAAGTTCATCCACCGATGGGTAGTGAACAATGTCAAAATAAGTTCCAGGGTTCCTCTGAGCAATGGTCTAAAGTAACCGTAGAAGATTATCATATGATGCTTTGTAGGTCCCGAACTTGCCCACGAACGACAAAAAATTGTACTATTATTTTGACTACCAATAACTATATTCGCTATATTGACAACAACATAATGTAAAAAACAAATATATAATGCTACTCTGCAAACTTGCATCTAACAGTATAATAATCCTTAAAAAAATAGGTCTAACATTTACTCTACATTGCTAAAAAAAAGTAAATCTAACAATACTACTTCTAATGTCACTAAATACTACATCTATTTGCTAAGTTATATCCAAACCTATATCTGATTACTAAACTCTGTCTAAACCCTAGATCTAATTCCGAACCTATGTCTAAATACTAGATCTAATTGCTAACCTATGTCTAAATCTAGACCTATCTTCTAAACTATATCTAACCTAGATCTGAGTTCTAAACTATGTCTAAACCTAAATCTGGTGGCTATGCTAAATGGTTTGTAAAGAAAACAAAGGACAAAAATTACCTTCACTGGAGATGAATTTTGGCAAGCCTTCACCGCTTCCTTCTCCCTCCCTTCTCCTCTCCTCTCCTCTCCTCTTCTCCTTTGTGCTCTCTCTCTCCTGGTTGCGGTGTGAAGCAAATGACCGGTGTGAGGGAACCCAGGGGTAGCATGGCCATTATATAGGAAAAGGTATCACCCTTCCAACGAATGATACCTTTTTAGTGGGTTCAAGCGCATGCTCGTGTCGTCCATTGTAAGGTGACATCGCTCTACGATTCACCAAGAATGTGATTATAGAAAAAGTAGGAGTCCATTTAAAAAATTAGCATTTATGTCGCTCATCTAATGGGCGACAGTGGTGGGGCTCACAAATCAATGGACAAATATTAAATGGGGGCGTTGACATGGCTGCCACAGCGACCTAACGCCCATTGGAATGACGACAACCACCTGTCGCTCGTTAGATGAGCGATATAAGGATATTAATGCTAATTTTTAAATGGACCCCTACTTTTACTATAAGCACAATATCCTAGGTGCGTAGAGCGATGGAGGTAGTAGCAGTCACTACAGAGGGGGCAGCAGCTTTCTGGTGCAGGCAGCAAGGTAGCTGAAGCGAGAGGATCCTTTTTGCTGTAGTGCAATGCTGGCTGTCCCCCCCAGCCACTTGCCGCCTGGGTCTGCTATAAACCAAATGCACACAATAGGGGCAGACTTGCGATGCAATGGCAGCATGAGGGACCGATGCTGGCAGTTGGTTGCGTCTTGCCTATAACCAATTGCCAGAAGCCATTGTATTTCAATCATTTTATTTTCTGATTCATGTTTTCTTTCAGCTTTGTTTCTTTTATTTTTCTCATCCAATCTTTATTTTTATGAGAACTATAATAAGTAAACTACGAGGCATAAAATGTTTCAAGCCGCCACATTCTCTTTTTTTTTCATGAGATTCCAATCTGATGAACATAAATGCTGAAATTAAACACAGTCAATACATCATATATACAATCTAGATCATTCGAGGAAGGACCTCACAAATCATACAATCCAGAACCTACCATACATTCCTGATAAATTAAAAACAATAGAAAAAAGATTTATTCTAGCGTCTTATTATATTGGCTAAACTAACTACATTTATCCTAGCTCATGATCCCCTTGCTATATTCTCCCTTATCTCGATACTGAGCTAGCTAAGGAAAACTGAGGCAGCACTCGCCTGTGGTATATGATAGTTGCGGCACCAACATATTGCTTATTGGGTACAGGGTCTGGGTATCTTTTGTGATATATTGGATGATGCATTTCAGTACTGGCCTAGGTAAAACCTTTTGTAATTTATGTACTAATGCGCACCATACGATACAGTTTGTGGACATCAACTACTATATACTAAAGTCCCTGGATTCTCTGAATTCTCAGGGCCCTGCTACTGTAGCTACTGTAGCAGTAGGTCCTGTGTGTATGTATATATATGTATATACGTTTAGGTATATGTGTACACATATATATGTATATACGTATAGATATATATATATATATATATATATATGTATATACATATGTATGTATGTATACGTATATATATATATGTATATACATATGTATGTATGTATACGTATATATATATATATATATATGTATATACATGTAGGTATATGTGTATATATATATGTATATACGTATAGATATACATATATATATGTATATACATACATATGTATGTATACATATACATATATATGTAATTTTCTTTTTCAGAAAATTCTAAAAAAATGTTGAAATGAATATTAGTTACATTAATAAATTGGTTGATAAAAACTAAAATGCAAAGAAAAATATATAAAACTCAAAAAATATGAAACAAAATTTTTTAGATTAGTATTACTTCCACCTGCATGTTAAAACTATGTGCATGCATAAAAGTATTATTGTTTTCTCTATAATTAATTGAATGTGTTTAACATTAATAATTTTATAAATAAATTTTGAAATGTACAAAATTTGTGAAACTATTTTTTTAGTCTTCTTTTCTTATGCTCTACACAGCAAAATAAAAACGAGCGCGCATAGGCACGCCAATCAGACTAGTATATATGGTTATTATATGAATGGGAGATTAGAACATATTTCCTAAAGGAGGCAAATCGGTCACATCCCAAGTTACGTAACTAACAAAATTTTAAGGGAATGTTGTGCATTTACTATAAAGCTCTCACTCATATGTACCAAGTCAACCTGGTATCACCTAAAATAATTTATTTCTTTTTTTTTTCAGTGCTTAGAGCATATCATAAGCAATGGAGTGATCGAACTGTAATTGATGGGATTATTGGTCACTGTTAAGTTCCAATATAAGTTCGTTAACATAACAGTAGTAGTCTCCCATTTCTACGAATATGTTTTTGACCATGACAATGTTTCGTATGCTACCACCGATACATCTTACCTCCACAAATGACTAAGGTAGGATGAGAATTAGAGCATCGGATGATTGAGGCCATGACATGTCCGTCAAGTTACGTGAGTGATTTTCAGACTATAAAACTTAATTAGCTATTCAAATTGAATTTGATCGATGTAGTAACAATATATATTGACATTACAATAAGAGATGCCCCAAACTAGCATTACATGCAAGACTCAGACTTCTTGCAGGAAGAGATAATATAATTTGCTCTCTTCAAAAAAGATGAGGAAAATAAATAGGTATAGCTTAGAGTTTGAATGGAGATCTTGTGCTCTTAGCACTAACTCTTTCTGCATCAATCTCGACCAAACAGCTCTATCTTGATTAGTTTGAAGGACAGTTCTTGATTGCTTGCACCACTGCTTGCTCCACCGCATGTGCGTCGATGACACCCACAACTTCATCCTGCAGTGTTAATGGGAATTTAAATAGAAATGAGTTCTGAACGGTTAAGCATGCCTATGCATATGTGTTCTTTAGATCATTTTTACTGATAGGCAGGGAGATATATAATAAAGGCTTAATCATATTATATATGTGTTATTTTTTAAATCCCACCTCTCCTACTGCTTCAAGACGAAATGAACCGGCACAGGAAGCCCTAGCCTCAAGCACGGTAAGGCCTAACTCGTCAAATGCCTCAAGAATGGTAGAAAGTAGTCCTGGGCTGCTCTTGTCCATGAACACATTGATGAGGAAACCCTTCTCAAGGACTTCAACACTCACCAATGGCGAGGGTTCTTGGCAAATTTTGCCATGTTGTGCAGATGCAATCTCTTGGTTCAGCTTCGCGATTTTCTGCGTCAGCTCTTTGATGTAGGTTGCTGCATCAGCTATTATTGACATTTTATTTCCCTACATGACACATTTGTTAGATAAGTTACTTTCTAGGTCAATATTGAAACATATGTGAAAGATGAGTGAATAATGAAAAACATCACGACTACGTATAGTACTTAGGTTATCATTAGCTACGGTACAAAAATCACTTTGTGTTTTCGCCATCTTTCATTGGAGAGATATTTTCAGGGGTGTTAATTTCGTGATTTGGACATAAGGGAAGTTTGGACCCGATTAACGAATGGAAGATGATTTTCAAAAGGTTGCCTTTACAATTGATCTAATTAAATCTATGTATTACATGTTGCAACAAAGTAACAAGTGAAAATATAATAAGCCTCTGAAGTAAATTCTAAATAGTGATCGTTTCATATAACTAAAGTAACAAGTGAAAATATAATAAGCCTCTGAAGTAAATTCTAAATAGTGATCTTTTTTGAGGGAAAACGCTCCTATCCAATATATAGAAAACTAATCAAAAGTACATAACTATAGTAGCTTGATCGTTTCATATAACAAGAGGGGATGCATGCTCGTTAGAAGGAAGAAGAGCATACGCAAGAGCACAGAATAATTTGAGCAGATAAGAAGACAAAACTAACCGCATGAGAATGGGTAACGCTGCGGAGGACCTGCAGCTTCTCATGGAAACTTGCTCTCTTCTGCTCCCTTGACACCATCTCCCTCTCCTTTTCTCCCTTTTCTGTTCCCTAGCTCTCTCTTTCTCTTTTCTCTCTTCCTCTCTCCTGCTCTCAGTTGAACGAATCTTCTATGGCGAGGAGAGCTATTTAAAGGCGTTTCTCAACACATGACTACATGAGCCCCCTGGCATGAGTCGAGACACACAGTTACACATGGCAGTCTTTTACAATCTGATAAGGCTAATGAATGACTGCACTAAAGTATTAGGATAGAGAACTTGACCATACATTGCCACATAATTAATATTTGTTACCATGAGAAAATCCAAATTTGCATGCATGAACATTGATGAAATGTATATTCAGATAATCAAATTAAACGAGTTGGTGCATGATGTTAATCTACAGGCTTGCTATAGATACTAGCATGCTAATTCCCAACGGTTTAGTGTATACAGCTCATCCATTAATTCTTTGTGTATCTGCTAAGGTCAGCGTAATCAAGGAATCACATATTGTAAACACACATAAATTTTCGCCGTATTGCTGTGAGTGAAATCGTCATTGTTGCCCATCAACATCAGGCCAACTCTCAGTGTGCCGCGCTCTTATTTCGAAATCAAATGGGGTTCACACTTCACACGCAAACTAGCAAAAGTACAAAGGAATGTACTTTTTCATCACATGACCCCTGACCGATTCGGGGTTGATACAAAACACCAAATTCCCATCCTTATTCTTTCCCCTAAACAAATGGCTCTTACATTCTCTATCGATTAGTATATGACAATGGCGCATCAGTGTATATGCCATGGCCAAAGCATATGACAAGAGGGGTTGGGAACCACCACATCACCTGTGTTGATCATCACCGCACCTCTCCCACTTTCCAGCTCTGTGCAAGTTCACTCCTTTAATCTAGGCACGTCAGCATATTTACAGATCATTTTTTAGATGAAGAAAGTCCTACTTCTAGCCTATATACTAAAAGGACATCAAGATGCCAATGATATATAAATATATATGTATATATATATATATCTATTTTATAAATATAAGCATCCGTGCTAAGTCTAAGACTTAAACCCAGGTGAACAGGATCTACCACAAGGGCTTTAACTAATTAAGCTATCCTCACTTCACTATTTACAGGTCATGAAGTTAGGAGCAAACAGAGAGATATATTGCTCATGTCAATGTCAAGGCTTACACATCAGGCCCAACTTTATATATACGCATTAGATACCTATGGTTCCAACTCATGGAAAAAGGCCAACAAACAGGTCATCGATCTATATCTGCTGTGCTTTAATCACTTGTGTCATCCCATTAACATACATACACTGCTCATGGGACATGACATACGTCGAGCAAGCAAACAAAATATTGCAGAATCGTATCTGCGAAGCACTGCCACGGACACACACAGAAACAAAAATACTGTATATATGTTTTCCAGCTGGACAGAGCCACTACGCATGCACGCAAGGCCCGATCGAATGCGTACATGGGGGATCGGAGAGCATATATCAGCATGCACATATATACAAGGGAGGGTTCACAAGCGTAAGCGCACCGGGAATAAGGCTCGCGGTAGAGGGCAAGACGGGAGGGCGTCTCGTGAATGCGCGGCTTTGGCGCCTTCCCTGGCCATGCACATACTACAGGGCTCTCGTGATCATTCCCAAGCGCCACGGCCTCACACTCGGCTCAACCACCCTCGTCGCTGGCTCACCTCGCAAGCATCTGCATGCATGCATGCGAGCACGCGCTCGCATCTGATCTCGTGCCGGCCGGCGAGCTCGTGTGTCCCCGGCGAGACCACGGCCAATGGTCATCATCAGCCAGGTGGGCTAGCTCCAAGCCTCCAAGGCTCCGAGAGCCATTGCATGCCCGTGCGTGCAGAGCTAGCTGCAGCATGCATGCCTGCCTCTACCTCTACCTGCCACGCCCGCGCTCCCTGTGTATATGTACGTGCGTACACCGATCTGTTCACGTGTGTGTATGTATATGCTCCATCGCACTGCGCGCGCGTGATGCTTCGTCGTCCATCGCTCACGCACGTATACGCCGCGCGTGAAGCTGGTGGTGGCCACTGGCTGCTGGCTGCTGCTGCTGCTGCATCGATCGCTGCTCTCGTCGGCTTTATCGTGCATGCACAGGCACACAGCTAGGGTACAACAACGGGCCTTGTCATGAGCAGCGTGCGTATACTATACCCTGCTCGCTGATCGTTGTCTTTTGCGTGAGATCGCTGCTGCTGCATGCTATCATGTATGGATCTGCTTAGTTAAAGACTAAAGAGTAACATATGTTTTCGCAAGTCGGCTTGCTAGCTGTTACACTTATAGTAGTGAGTTGACTACATACACGATCATATATATGCATACGCAACAAACACTCCTTGTCTTATACGTACATTTGTTCGCTTTTTTGGTGTACAAAGAAGATATACACGCACTGATGCAGCGCGGGTATGCGTTCTATACATCTAAAACCATTCAACCTTTGTTCCAGGCTTCCAGCTATCTGATATGTGTCTCCGTATGTTGAGGAGCGAGTAGGTCCAGTCGTTATGTAAAGTACCTTTAATTTGCCTCTGTGAAATGTAGTATATATGTATTTATGCATAGACGTGAAGAATATTTTATGGCGTAAATTATCAGCTCTCAGCTCCCATTCTGGACTTTATGAAAACACATACCCATATCTTGACAAAAAGGATATATTATTTTCTAATTTCTTAAGTATGTCTTTCTCTTATATTTCGATGTTTCACCTATAAATTAGAAAATGTAGTAGAATTATAGAAAGCAGATGGTAATGATAACTAACTAAGAAATTAACAATGTCATAGGTTACTCTCTTCACTTTCCCCTTCTTTTAGTTTCTACAGACTTTTCATAAGACTTCGATGCGAGTGTAGGCAACAAGTTGGCCTTATAAAGCTTTAGGCTCCACATACTTTTTGCACTGATATTGGCATAGCATGCAGCTGGAACGAATGGACAGCGAGATAATGATCGATCATAGCCTCGACAAATTAATGAATGTACAAGAGGTCATCATCACTGAATTGTGCGATTGATAAGTGATTAATTGTCGAATAGCCTCGAGCACTTTGTGGCATGGAATTAGTTTACTGTTGCTCCAATTAAATATACAGGAGATCGCCCTCCACACTGAGGGATCTTTCAGGTGCATCGAAGGCCTATAAAAGCCGAAGAGGATCGGAGGTGGCAGGAAGGATAGGCCAAAAGCTGACTCACGAGGAGAACATAACATACCGAGCGAGACGAGGTCACCTTCCAAAAATTCTCTCACGTGCTCACGTACGCAACTTGCTTAAGATCACCCCAACCATTTTCATGTCCTAAAGCTACTTCACTAAAACTCTGATACATACTTTTTTTATAAATTAGAAAGGGAAATCTGAATATGAACTCCAGCTGATGAACTCTGATACATACTTGCTTAAGCTGTTTTCAATCTGCATATTCAACATATTTTCGGTTTTCAGTTCATGAGTGTGTAATATGACTGTAGGAGTTTTTACGAGTCATTGTTTCCTTTATGGTCTTAATTAGTGCCTTTACGTGTATATTGAAAATTCGGAAAAAAAATAGTGCATCATCTGAGGACGTGCTCTTGGTAGCTCTGTGTTATCTACGTCCTCTAGAAGAAACATGAAACTGATTGATACAGCTATCTTAAGCAGACTTAGTAACTAGGAGCTCAAAGATCAAATACTAAATGTAACCAACACATTGTTAGTGCATGAAAAAAATGGGGCCATCTTACGTTTTCTCTTATATATATCATCCATGCATGTAAGCTAATTAGAGACAACTTATTAAGGTCTGTTTGTTTGGCCGTACCAGGATTATCCAGGATGAGAACGTGCAAGATGAGAGCTTGTCCACGCATTTGGAAGCCTGGATTGTCTATTGTCCATGATGAATTCTCGTACATATTCTCGTCATATGCTGAGCCAACATGTCGTCCAGACGATTTGTCGCTCTAAAAATCCTAGAAGCTTTTTGCTAGTGTTCCATAATTCTTGTTCAATCCATTTTTATTAAATTCACTCAAAAAACTGTGTAAAATTTAAACTTAAATTCTTAAAAAAGACTACTTTTATAACTTCTAATAATTGTTAGCATGTCAAATAAATTCTCAAAAATCTGGAAAAAATCACTATATATGATGGATTAACTTCTAAATTATTTTCAACCCTGAATTATATGATGAAAAAGTAAATTTCTTTGTAATACTTTATTTATATGCATTTTTATCATTTGTGGTTAGTGATTATTATTGACTATTAGTGGTTATTAAAGATTTCTAGTTAAACATTAGTTACAATTAGATGTAATTAACCATAACTAATTATTTTTTGGGTATTTAGTGATGATTATTGACAAACTTAAGTTATGATTAATTAGAATTAGTAATTATTAGTACTAATTAGCATATTTAGTTGATAATAATAAATATAAAAATTATTATTTCTGTAAAATAATTAAGTTATAAATAGATATAATACATGACTTTTAAGCAACTAAACACGTTCTCCTACAATCCTATACGTCCAACTAAACACATTGCCGTACCATCAAATATATCTAAACAAATAGCCTACTTGTACCACCTTATTTAGGACCATCCCATCTAGGATCATCCCATCTAGAACGATTCTATCCCATTCAACTTCGTTCAACTAACCAAACATTACCTAAGAGATAATCATATCCCTACAACGGGTTGTGCTTTAAGTTATCTTTAAGTTATCTATGGAGATGGTCTCTTAGCTGTTCCTGTTCTCTCTCGAATAATCTCTTCAGGCGAAACCAAGCCATCAACTGGCACCGCCATTGTGGATATATTTGTTGGCACGTAGACGAGTTTATGTATAATATAACACCACTGCTGACAACGACTTAATTTTAGGGAGCAAATCGTGATGACTATCTTTCAAATTGTCCTCTCAGCTAGCTCGAAACATTTTACAAACATAGGCATGCACAAAAAGAAAAATAATCCAGTGATAAACCAAACTAAGAGGAAAGAAAAAGGAGCCCTGCCTGACAAAGAGACAATACCTGAAAGCATCCTGCACAAAGAGACGAATAGCATATCACCCCATCAAGATTTCATAGAAAAAAGGAAGAGAAGCTGAAAATGATCAAGACACACTTTTTCTAATCCAAATATGTCACAATCCCGAGGCAGGTGAACACTGAAAAAGAAATGCAGGCGACAAGAGGCACTAGTACATAACGATACTGTACAGGCGGGTGGAAACGCCTTTTCACAGGCGTTTGGCGCACCCGCCTGCGACAGAAGGCCTGTGAAAATCAACGGCGCAAAAGTGACCGCCTGTGGAAATCGATTTCCACAGGCGGTTCCTAATGTCAACCGCCTGTGGAAATCGATTTCCACAGGCGGTCCACATTAGTTGCCGCTTGTGATATAAAGATTTCCACAGGCGGTTCCGTATGAGAACCGCCTGTGGTATGTATTTATTTAAAAAAAATAATTAGAATATATTTTATTCCATCCAGATTTCACACAGTTTCAATAACAATACGAATAACATCACATATTTCAATATTTAACACAAGTACAGAAATATTTATAAAACAATATTTACAACATCACAAGCCTATATAGCTAAGAGTCGCGATCAAAGAATCTACCGTTCTTGTGGATGACTTCGTGCATAATAAACCGGCATATGTCACGTTGGACGTTTTGGATTTCTTTATCGGTGAGAGCTTGGTTGGCACATTAGATCATCCTTGCCTGGTTTGAAAACACACTAAAAGAGTTAAAACACTACTGACAATGGAAACATAACCAAATAAGAATGTGCAGGCGTAATGATGACTTACGTCCTCAGGGTTCATTGTGTACCTCCCGTTTATCCTAAGAAATTCGCAAACATAGTATCTACAAAGAATGGTATTGAAACATTGCTTGTGGCACTTAAAAAAAATGCAACGTATTCGTTAGTTCAATAAGACTCTTCTCATTAATAGTGGGATACAAGAATTAGAAGTTGAGTTAGTACCGAAAAATGTGTACGGACCGTCATCGCATCCGGCTTGTCCGTATTGTGTATCCCACCTTTCGTTACGTAACACTTGTAGGTCCTATTCGAGTGCCAACAAGTAATTATCAATTCATAAATAATGTATAAGAATTTTAAGTATGGGGGATTTCCTTTACCTCTGTATAACGTCAATGAAATCTTGGTAGGATTTTTGTTGGAAATCGACAGAGTCAAGGACCACGAGTCTGCTCGACTTCGGCATCAATATTATACAAATATAGTGATCACTACATGAATACTTCTATTAGATTCTTGATCGATCAACTAAGTTGAACACTTATGTTAGATTCATAACGTATAACACTTACTTAAAGTTGTAGGGAGCGAAGATGCAGTCCTTGTCCTGCATTTCTAGCATAGCCCTTCCTATGTAGGTTGACATTTCGAGCCTTTTTGTTTTGGTTTCTTCTTTTATGACCCGTGCTTTATCCTTTTTTACTCTTCCCCTTAATCCTAGGGTCATCAGTCCTTATGTTCACGATCATGTTTGGCTGAGAAATTCGTTGCAGATCAATGAATCCGACAGGCCTCTTTAACTTATCTGCATCGTTAAATTGCATCCTACAGAACAAATCAATAGTCATTAGCTTCTATAACATATATTGGTACATATATGAACGTAGGGGTAGATTGTTGGCACTTATAGGCACCACACGCTTAAGAGATTGACGTCAAGTTTGTCGAGGCGGAACAAAGCGTGCATGTCCTTGAAATCCAACATGAGGTAGTTGTCTCCGCTTAGATAAACGATAGCGGGGACAGAAGCAGTGATTATGGAGAGGCCCACGCGACATGCCCTCATGTACCATTCGTGGAATTTTCTTATCTCCCACGGACCTTCCTGGAGTTGAAATGATGGCAGAAATGGCTTGCCATGCTCATATTTTTCGGGAACATCCAGTGTAGGCACGAAATCTATCTGTGAGGTACTTAATGCTTTGACGATCTCTTTCGTGAGATTGCCCTTCGCTGGAGATTCTTGAGCGGATGATGCCTTTGGTTTTGACGAGGACAGAAGCCACCTCTTCATCGGATCAGGTAGATCAATCTTCTCATATGGGGTAATCATTGTAGGAACTCTCCGATGCTCAGGTGATGGATGTGCCAGAGGCGGAGATGCCGGAGTCAGAGACGTTGGAGGCAGAGGTGCCTGAGTTGTAGACGGTGAAGCACGATGCGAAGTTGCCTGCGGTGGAGATACCGGGCGCGGGGGCGACGGTGCCTGAGGCAGAGAGGATTGGCGCGGGGGCTAAGGTGCCTGAGGCGGAGTGGGTTGGCTCTGGGGCTGAGGTGCCTGAGGCGGAGTGGGTTGGCTCTGGGGTAGCGGTGCCTGAGGCAGAGATGCTGGGCCCTGGGATAGGCGTGACGCTGGCGATTGTGACTTCTGACAGCTCAATATGATATCCCGTCTGGGCCACAAAATGAAGTTTCCAACAGCCTCATCTAGAATCTCAATACCCTTAGGTGCGCTGATTTCAAGCTTGTACTTCCTGAAAATCGGCTGCACCGAGCTCACTTGTACCTTGGCGTAACCGGCCAGAATATCTTGACTGTGAAACACACGGCCTGGAATGGCCTGGCTAGTGGCAGCCTCGACAGTGAAGTCTCCCTTGCCGACCGGAACATGAAGAATGCAAGGGGTAGCCTCTTTGATTTCATCCACAGGATATCTCTGGCTATCAAAATGTGTGGACCCGACGCTGCTCCGAAATCCTGGGCTGGTTGGTTGCTCTATCAGCATTAATGCCGCCCTTTCCTTCTCCTTTTCATTCCACATCTTCATGAATTCGACCTTAACCTATTCTTGTATCTGTTCCTCTAGGGTCTTCTTATATCTATTACGTGTCTTGTACTGGCCCGCATCGTTTGGGAACCCATGCTTCCAGCCCACTTTTGATCCGATGCCTCGAGTGCGACCCGGGTGTTCTTTGTTCCCCAGGGCCTTGGTAAGCAGGTCATTCTCCCTGTCGGGCTCTAGAGACCCTTCCTTAGCAAGCCCTTGGATGGTCTCGGTCACCTCCATGATCTCGGGGCTATTGAAGGCTAAGTTCCCAGACTCGGTTCGTTGTGACCGAGCGTAGACCCAGTTCCTGCTTCGCTCGTCACAATTTTCTAAAGGGTTAGGTTTCCCAACCCGGGCAGCCTCTTCTTCTTGCCTCCTCCACTCAGAAATTTTGGGGGCGTACCCAGATGTGCCCAGGTGATGGTGGTGCTTAGTCTTCTTCGCAAGTTTCTTGAACGATTCACCCAGTTTGATGGCATCAGGTGTGGTCTTCTGCCTAACAAACTCTGCCCATTGCTCTGGTGTAATCTTTCCGTATTTATTAAAGGGTACCAAATTCTTCTTCACGAATTCCTTGTTGAGCTCACTCTTCCAACCCCGGAAGCTTTTTCCCATAGTTTTCAATGCATTCTGTTTGGCTGCTTCCTCTGTTCCCGAGGGGAATCGGATGGTTCTCTGCAATGTTGCCCATAGGAACTCCTTCGTCTCATCCGACACCAACCGCCAATCAGTTACAGTGATTGGGACGTACTCCTTGACAAGGAATTCGCAACCGTTGCGGAATTTAGCGCAGGCCTCACGAGGTGCAATAGGCTCCCCTTCAACACCGACCTGTGTTATTGTATAAATACCGGACGATAACTTGTTTCTGCTACGCTCGCCCCTTCTTCATTTCAGCGTCGGCCCAGAGGGACCCGAAGTTTCGAGCACAGATGTAGCGGTGGGTTGTGGCGCAGAATGTTGTGGCGCAGATGATCGACGTGAAGATCTTTGCACCCTCACCCTCTAGAGAGAAAAAAAAGGAGAGTTGACATCAACAGAAGATATTCCTCCATTTAAGAAGTATAAAATGCATTGACTCAACTAAATACCTCTTCGGCGGGATCGTACTCATTGTCACTTTCCCGACGGTGGATCTCCCGATCGCACGGAACAGGGCTCGGGCTGTGATACGAGCCCGAGCTTTTGCTGCTGTCGGAGGAGGACGGCCGGTGAGGGCTTGGGTCCCTATCCGACCTCTGTGTCGGGGAGGCCTCTATTGCGAGCGTCCTCTGTGCCGGGGAGGCCTCTATTGCAACATCCGACATCCTGCTTGCTTCTAGTTTCTTAGGGGTTACTGTCCTCTTCTGCCCCATAGTACTTAATCGACCGCTGGATTATTGTTGCCTAGAAAAAACTAACAAGTATGCTAGTATGAAACTAGCTTGTTGATTTATTCTCTTTGAGTAAGATGCTAAGATTTTCATTTCGCACTTAATTTAGTCTTTAGGTCGTCAAGCAATTATTTTAGTCTCTCTGGGTCATCTTGATTGGCTCAGAAGTCATATAGCTATATGTTAACCAAGTGCAAAATCTTATATTAGAGACTAGAAAATAGAAATTGATAAGCTTATGGAAACATGGGATGGGAATATTTTTTCCGGCGAAGAAACATATCATAACAACATATACATAAGATAAAAAATATATGCCCTACAAAGTTTGAAACATAATACTCAAACCAGGTCTTAGGCCAACTCAAATCCACCTCGAGCACTTGGTCTAAAAAAAAAACCACCATGAGTAGTGCACAAAGAAAATTTCTTTTCAAGAACATAACTTCAAATTGATTGTACATTGGAATTGTGTTTGTCTAGATGACTTGAAAGAGCATCATGACAATGAAGGCCTTAGAAGGGTTAGCACTTCATCTAAGAACAACTATTGTTCTAGATATTGTCCTATTCTCCCCCAACCCCAAAAAGAAAAAATGTCATCTGAGTGCAAAGGACATGTTGATGCAACTTATTGAATTTAAAAAACTTGCAAATAAAATATTTCTATTATTTTCGGCAGTTCAAACTTTAAAGATAGAGAAAAATGATTGATGCTGGTTTTTGCCACTGCTTTCTTAAGATGAACTTGGTAACTGGTATGACGCAGGGCTACTCAAATTTACCAAAAGACATCATGCAGGTAGTTAAAACATTAAGTGCATGAAACTTCATAGGTTTAAAGGTGGTTTCTAAATTGAAGAGCGTATAAAACAAAATAAAAAAACTCCCCACCTTTTTCAATTATGACCTGCTTCTACTTCCACCCCACTCCTAACTGGTGCATCTTCCACAGGAAGTGAAAATGCAAAAACCAAAAAACCACAATAATATATTGGTCTAATTTGGTCAACTCCAATAGAAATAAACTTGAATGCCAGATGCAAGCACTAAAGCAATCCATTATGAAACTAGAGTGTTCTTGGCAAAAGCTGATATTAATGTGTGGTTCCAAATTTTGAGGTACAAGTCTGATCAGAATTTATAAATATTTTGGCAAAAGTTGACAATGTAGCCCAAAAAGACTCTACTACTTACCCACATCGTATTGTGCCTAGTTAACTAGCAAATATTTAGTAAACAACTCTACAAAAAAATCTCAGTAGAAACTGAATTGAAATCTAAGTATTTATAGTGGTACTGGTGCCCAAAGTTCAAAACACTGAATGCACATCACGAGTATTTGTGTAAAAGAACAGATCTCAAAGATGAAATTTCCTACTTTCTTTGTATCCTATTTCCCTAATCTAAAATTTGCTTTGCATTGTGTGTGGAGTCCATCTTTTTTCCTCCAACATACACAAACTTGCATACATCATATGTATATATCCTCAATTGGAGAAAGCCGGTTGTATACATAACATACATATGTGGCAAAAATTTTGGTGCAAACCGACTGCTCTGTGCAAACAATCCAAGTGTGCTCCACAGTTCATTGCTGTCACTTATAGTATGTACCCATCCCTCACAAAGGTAGCGCAAATCATGTAGGGGCGGAGCTAGGGTTCCTTACCCCCACATGCTCACTCAGAATCAGCATTCTACAAATGCAATTCAAAACCAAGGTAGTACAACGAATCAAATGGATGCAAGATCAAGTCACTTAACCTCAAAACTATAGACGAGGGCGCTGTCGACCACATCACGATGGCCGGCATCACAGAGAAGAGGGGGGGGGGCATCACACGGCCGGCCGGAGAATCGACTGCGATGGCTCGGCCGGGAGGGGGATATGGAACTACTCATCGGCGGCGGCGGTTCCTCCTCGGCGCTGTCGACCTCGGCGGCGGTGGCTCCTCCTCGGCGCTATTGACCTCAATGGCGGCAGCTCCTCCTCGGCGCTGTCGAACTCGGCGGCGGCGGCTCCTCCTCGGCGCTGTCGAAATCGGCGGCGGCGGCGGTGACGGCGGCTCCTCGGCGCGGTCACACTCGGCGGAAATGGAGAGCGCGGGAGGCAGACGAATGGATAGCCTAACGGCGCGGTCGATGTTTTTGTGAAAGCACTAGGGTTTTCAGGGCCACGCTCGGTTATATAAATAGAAACGATTTCCACATGCGGTTGACCTAAGGAACCGCCTGTAGACGGTTCACCTAAGGAACCGCCTGTGGAAATGGATTTTCACAGGCGGTTCCTTCGGTGAACCGCTTGTGAAAATACATTTCCACAGGCGGTTTCTTAAGTCAACCGCCTGTGGAAACCTGTGGAATGTTTTTTTGCTTGTTTGGGAAATACTATTCTAATACATATTAAAGCATCTTAAATATTCTATTACATATTAAAGCATCTTAAATATTCTATTACATATTAAAGCATCTTAAATATTCTATTACATACTAAAGCATCTTAAATGCATACAAGTCCTTAATACAAATTAAAGCTTATCCTAATTGTATACAAATTTCAGGGTTCTATCACATTGGAAAATAATTCGCATAACATTGCACTATTTGCCTTGAACTTTTTTCCCTACACCATCCAGACGCATGTACGGCATCACAGATCTATCGAGGGTTGCTTCTACAAGTTTCATCTTTTCTGGATCTCCAAAAGGCGGCACGTCATCAAATTGATTGTATTCTTCCGCATCCTCCACATTCTCGACTCTGACAATTCTTTGTTTTCCGGCAACAACTACATGCTTCTTTTCATTCGCGGGGTCGATTATATAGAAAACTTGTGCGACGTGATCAGCGAGTACCCACGGGTCATCTTTGTGGCCTACAATGCTGAGGTCGATAATTGTGAAGCTGTAGTTGTCCACCGCCACGCCATTTGGGTGTTTGACCCATTTGCACCGAAAGACGGAGATCTGCAGATTCACTCCATAGTCGAGTTCCCAGATTTCTTCTACGAACCCATAGTAGGTGACCTTTTCCCCTGTTGTGTCATAGGCTTCTGTTCGAACGCCGCTGTTTTGGGTCGTGCTCTTCTTGTCTTTTGTTTTGGTATAAAATGTGTACTCATTAATGTCATACACTTGCCATGACGTAACTAAACTTGATGGGCCACAAGCCAATATTTTCACATTTTTTTTATCTAGAGATTCACCGTCCGGAAGGTTTTGGTTCTTGAACCATGTGGTGAAGCGACGCTTGTGCTCTTTCAAGATCCAATCATATGAGCGGCCTTGATTTTTTGTGTAGAGCTCATTTAGGTGTTGCTCGACATACGGCGCCACTAATTGGATCTGCTGCAATATGGTGAAATGTGCTTCTTCCACTGCTTTATAATCATGATCGATGAACCTTTTCTTTCCTTTGGTCCCTCTCCCAGACAACCTCCCCTCATGTCGAGATACAGGTACACCAATGGGATTAGAATCTTTTATGTAATCGATGCAACACTCAACGACTTCCTCAGTACTGTAGCCCTCAATCATGGAACCCTCTGGGTGAGCACGATTCCGTACATAGCCCTTCAGAATGCCCATGTACCGTTCAAACGCATACATCTGATGTAAGAATACAGGGCCCAGCGCAATTATCTCATTCACGATGTGAACCAAGAGGTGTACCATGATATCGAAAAAGGATGGAGGGAAGCACATCTCAAGTTGGCACAAAGTTTCTACCAACGAACTATGTAGAGCACCCAGTTTTTCAGCATCGATCACCTTCTGAGCAATTGCGTTGAAGAAGTGACACAACCGTGTGATGACCACCTTTATGTATCTTGGCTTGATACCCCATATTGCAATAGGGAGCATCTGCGTCATCATCACATGACAATCAAAGTCATGTGATTCTGCGTGGCGCAGCATTTCCTCCAGATCAAAGTCAGCATCATCATCCAGATCAAAATTGGCATCATCATCCATCATAATATCAGTGTCGCCTTCGACTGCTCCCTCATCATCACCATCTACTTGATCAGCAGCGATGTCCTGGTTTGGTTTGCTTGTACGTTGTTCACCGTGATTGGATCAACATTTGTAATCCTCAACAAAACCTCTCAAGATCAAGTGCGATTTTATTATACTTGATTTGTCCCACAATTTCTGGTTCTTGCAGTCAGAACATGGACAATATATTTCCTTTGTCTTCTTAGTTAAAGCGTCCTTCTCTACGGCTTCAATAAAAACAGAGAGTCCTTTGATGTATATTTCTCCATATCTTGGCGCATCATACATCCATGCTCTGTCCATCTTTAACTTCAACCACAAAATTAGATACATTAATTAATTAATTAATTAATTTGAAAATCAGAATTAAAAAGATTATTTTTAAAAGGAAAATACGGGCTTATTATGATTATAATATGTCTACGCAATTGAATCTACATTAACGTAAATTTATGACTCAAAATAATATGAATTCATTACTCTCTCTCCCTCTCCCTCTCCCTCTCCCCTAGATCTAGAGAAAATATCCCCATTCATGATGAAACCTCCTAAGGCTAAACATCACATTCTAGCTACATTTTTAAAATATAATACTAGAATCATGTGAATCTACACAATTAAATCAATATTGCAACAAATTTGAGCTAATTTGATGATCTAAATGGCAAGAACCATGAGCATCTCTAGATCACATTGAAACTCTAATTTAGCCTTAAATCTAAATCTAAACTTCAAAAAAATGCAAGCTAGGGATGAGATATACATACCTTATTTGGCTCCTCCAAGGAAATCAAAAACAAAACCTTCCCCACCTATTTTCCAAATCGGCCGCCACAGTAAATGCTTACTATTTCGAATAGTAAGTCTGTCTGAATGGAGCTGGCTCAGAAGGAGTATTTATGGAGTATTTGCATAGGCGGTCGACTTAAGAAACCGCCTGTGGAAACTAATTTTCACAGGCGGTCCATGTAAGGAACCGCCTGTGGAAATGCTCCATTTACACAGGCGGTTCCTTACGTGGACCGCCTGTGGAAATGGATCCATTTCCACAGGCGGTCTACGTAAGGAACCGCCTGTGGAAATTACTTTTCACAGGCGGTCCTCGGCCGCACGGGGCCGCAGCCACTTTCTCAAGCGGTTCTTCCTACGAACCGCCTGTAGAAATCAATCCTAGGTGTCTCGAAAAATAGGTTTTGTAGTAGTGAAGCTGCTTATGCATATAGGAACTTACAATTTACCATGAAAAACCTAACCTAAGAGAAAAGTGAATGATATTCGAAGACCGGGGAAGAGTGTAGCTGCACACGCCTATATAGACATGCTAATGTATTTGTCGTCACTATTATAGATTCAGTGAAAGCAGATAGAGTGTTATAGATGGATTCTTAGGATCTGGTACTGATAAAATATCCATAGATGGTTGCTAAGATAGATATGTCTGTAACAGGATTGCTGCTTGGGTGTGCTAGAACTTACAGATGTTTTTTATAAATCCATCTATTTTTATTATACAGACACAGACAGAGTTTAGAAAATCCCGTATGTGATATTGTCATAGACGATTTCTTTTAAGATCCATCTGTGTCCGTATGGTAGACACAGACGGATTTTTTAAAAAACCTTTTGTAATTAAAGACCTAGGTACTATTTTAAATTTTACCCCTCGCTCTTCGGCTTCCCACTACCCCCCATAAAAACAAACCACTCGTCTCCCTCACTGAAATGATGAACAATTCATCTCCTTCGCTCTCCTCATTGCCATCCAAGCCCTAAGCCCCTTCCGCAAAAGTTTTTTACGATTTGTTTCTGCGAGGGAGGTTCGAGATATGCCGAGTCCCCATCCCTACACTAAGGTTAGTAGGGTATAAATCGCGGTTCCATTAAGATTTGATTCGATCTGTATACTGAGGGTCA
The DNA here is from genome assembly GCF_958298935.1 of Phragmites australis. Classification (NCBI taxonomy): domain Eukaryota; kingdom Viridiplantae; phylum Streptophyta; class Magnoliopsida; order Poales; family Poaceae; genus Phragmites; species Phragmites australis. The sequence goes on from NC_084931.1 coordinate 16,685,341, forward strand.
TGCAATATCTTTGTTCACTACTATCAAGTGCTGGGAGGATGGTGTTTGTTCCTATGTCTGCTTCCACGGTCTGGCTACTTGGCATCCGTTTCAGCCGTATGGAATATATGTTCTTCGTTGTTGTGAAGGGCACCACCACTACTATAGAACCGTCCTTTCATGCTAGCCCATCACTCACTACTACAGAAAGTGGCTTCACTGCTGGATCTAAGTGGCATTCATTGCTGGTTGAAGGCTTCAACTGGCAGTGATAGTCCTGGCTCGAATCGATATTTTTTGGCAAAAAACATGATCTTTTTTGGCCCGACCTGGCACCCCGCAGTTGCACCATCACAAGTGATCTTTTTTGGCCCGACCTGGCACCCTGCAGTTGCACCGTCACAACTCACGTGATTTTTTTGCACAAAATAAGTGTGTGATTGTTGAGAATTGAACCCGAGACCTGGCCCCCTTGCGTGAGCCTATCTTACCATTCTACCATAGAGTGTTTGCTGATGGTAATAAGATATGTTTTCATTTAGTTCCTCAATTACTGAAACTTCAAATGATTATTTGGACATCTAAATGACTTTGTATGAAAAAGTTTTTAACTACAAAGTTGTAGATCTTGTCAAGGCCTATTATTGTTATATAAAGTTTGTCCCCATACGACTTCGTATGAAAACGTTATGAATTTTTGAAAATAAGCTGTCATCAATTATCATTGCTCTACCGACCACATTCTACCAACCACGTTCAAATACCAGGCACTTGACCATGTTTATCGCCTTTTGTTTAAAACATCAAATGATTATTTCGATATCTAAATTATTTGAAATAAAAAAATCGACTACAAAGTTATAGATCTCATCGAGAGCTACAATTTTTATATAAAGTTTGTCCGTATCTGACTTCATATGAAAATGTTATGTATTTTTGAGGATAAGCTGTCGTGCATTATCACTACTGGTTCGTAACTCGAACCTGCAGTGATACTTGAAGAACTATCACTGCCGATTCATGGTTAGAACTGGCAGGGATAATCAATTATAACTGTCGGTTCTTTTCGAATGGACTTTAGTACTGGTCCTTGATACGAACCAGTAGTGATACTCCATCGTTGCCAGCTCATAAGGAACCAGTAGTGATGGGTCGGTATATAAGGCCTATTCTGTAGTAGTGAATGCTAGTTCATAAGCTGCGTGTAAAGAATCGGTGATCGTAGCTTATGAACCCACATTGATAAGAGTTATCGCTGCTAGCCGATGGCTTGAACAGATAGTGATGCCTAACTCCCTCATCACTGCTGATTTAAGCCACCAACCGGCATTGATAGCAGGCCATCACTGTCGGCTTGTTATATGAGTTGACAATGATGTCTCAGCTATATAAAAGTCACCATTTCCTTCCCCAAGCCAAAGCACAACAAATAGGAGCTTTGTTCTTACTCGGTGGAGGCCATTTTTGGTCACCAAGTTCTTGGTGGCTTTAAAATTTTGAGGAATCCTCATGCCCTAGGTGTTCCAAGGTATGTAGCTTCATCACCAATCCATTTCTAGTTAATTTTTATTTGCTAAATTAATCTAGATTTTGAAATGATGGAGATAAACCTATGTCCATGATGTTTTAAGACAGTGTAGATACAATTATACCTCATTAATGATACTGAAGCTTCAATTATTAGCTTTATGGTGGAAAGTGTCTTTATTATTAATTTACATTAGCTATAAGTATGAGCATATTTATTTTTTATTTTCAATAAATTAGAAAAATTAGCCATAAAATTAAGTATATAGCAAGCTCTAATTATATTTTTATTCTAATTAATTAGCAAGCTCCAATATAGAAACTTTAGGTACGAGCATATTTATTTTTGATTTTTAATGAATTAGAAAAATTAGTTAAGATATTTATTTTTGATTTTTTATATTTCAATTATTTAGCATGCTTCGATTTGGAAACTTTATTTATGAGTGTATTTATTTTGATTTTTAATGAATAAGAAAATTTTGCCATGATATTTAGGTATGTAGCAGAATCCAATTATATTTTTATATATTATTTAATTAACAAGCTCCAACATAGAAACTTTTTTATACTACGAACAGGCAAGGAGCAAGCAGACGCTCTAGCAAAAGCCACTGTTGGGAATGGAGACATAACATTAGGCACTTTCTTCGAGGTCCTTTACCAGCCAGCAGTCGACATCTCGAATGACACAACGGTCGCTGTTCTTCTCATTAGAGCCCCAGGCTGGAGGGTCCTCCTCCTTTCCTTCTTAAATAGAGTAGAGGAGCCAGACGACCCTGTTGCACTCCATCACATGGAACACCACGCCATGGGCTACCTCCTAGTTGATGGCATCCTTTAAAAAGCAGGGGTCTACGCCCCCCTCCTCCGCTATGTCACAAAGCAAGAAGGGGCCGGCCTCCTCTGAGAAATTCACAAAGGGCTATGCAGGAACCACTTAGCACCCCGCGCCCTGGCTGGCAAGGCACTACGCCAGGGGCTCTACTAGCCCATGGTTATGTCCGATGCAGAGGAACTCATGCAGACTTGCCAAGGATCCCAGTGGATGGGGCGCTGGAGCCACCATCCCCCGGCTCCCCTACAACCAATCACCCTTGTCTGGCCTCTAGTGTGCAAGGGAATGGATCTCATCAGACCATTTCCTCGGGCTAATGGCAACCTTTGGTACGCGATAGTGGCATTGGAGTACTTATCAAAATGGGTCGAGGTCGAGCCCCTCATGGCAATCACATCAAGGAACATCTAGGGTTTCTTCTGGAAGAGCATAGTCTGCCACTTTGGCATTTCGTGACAACTCACAATCGACAACGAAATGCAATTCGATCCTGGACCCTTTAGAGAGTTCTGTGCCGAACTCAACATCCAGCTGTGCTTCGCCGCCGTCCGTCATCCTCGCCGCCATCTATCTTCCTCAGCCCAACAGGGCCATCGAGCACACCAATTAATCCCTCTTTATTTATCATTCGAATCACATGGCAACATTCTCTCAAGCTTAAATCACCGCCTCATAGGCCTGGCTAAAGGCCTATGGGTTGAGGAGTTCAAAAAGACTTATAGTCCCTCCGAACCATGGTCACACGACCCATAGGCTTCACCCCCTTTTGACTCCTATACGACGACGAAGCTATGACCCACAATGAGATCAAAGGACGATCACTCCGGGTACAACTACCATAGATTGCCAGATAAAGAGAGCTCTCCCTTGAACTCTCTAAGGCACATGGCTCCACACTAGCCAAAATCTCAACCACTACATCGCTGGAACCAAGACCTGGTACAATCCCAAGGTTGTGCACGATGCTTCGAATCTGGAGACCTGGTGCTATGACGTGCCCTGGCTCCAGGAAAACTATGCAGCAAATGGTAAGGCCCCTACCTGGTCCTTGAGTCCAACAGGCTTGGCTCCTACCGTCTGGCAGACATAGAAAGAACCCCTCTAGAGCACAGATGGAATGTGGAGACCCTCTGCAAGTATTATGTATATAAGTCCTTCAAACTCCTCACCTTTTTCCGGCAAAACCAACCGCAAGAACATCTGGGGACCACAAGCCCATGACTCCCCGAGGGGACCCTATGTCACACCCTGATTTTCAGATTTCTCAAATTTCTAAAATTTTCCAAGATTATTGAATACCTTCACCAATAGAATAGGTTTAAAACCTATTTTCATAAACAATCAATCAATATAGGTTATTATTTTGTATTAGGTGTTTTGAGTGAAAAGATTATGAAAAGGTTTTTACAAAACTTTGTAGTAAATTAGTTAAGGATCTTAATGGTTGGAATTTAAAATCTTTGAATTCATGATCTATTCAATCCTTGATCATAATTGATCCTTCTCTAGTTCAATTCAAATCTTACCCAAATCCTTGTTTAAAGCCAATCTCTCCTCCTTCTCAAATTCTACCTGTTGGAGCAAGAGTTCATCTTGCCCTTTGCAAGTACAGCGAGAGTTTCTTCTAAGGAGAAGACTCAAGTTTGGAGATGAAGTTTGAGAGAAAGGAACACCATGAATATATTGATGATAGAAAAATGTATCATTCTGGGAGTAGTATCATAGCGTTCGCTGTGATGCGTGTTCTTTTCCGTTGTGTCCTGCCCAGAGGACCATGGCCTCCTATTTATAGGGCCATGCGTAGCTTGGCGTACAAGTTATAATAATATACAAATATCCAGGATCTAACCAAATTACTGGGCCTTATCTCAGATAACTGCCTTCTATCCTATCGGGGAGATAAATATCCACCGCGATAATTATTGTGGTGCCTGCCCCCTGATGGGGGCGGGTCGGTTGTCAATTGCGGCACGATGCCACACTGTCAGGGGCGTTAGAGCAGGTACCATCATGCCGGGGTGTCAGAGCGGCGTCCACTAGCCTAGGCATTTAATGCCAGTCACCTCCTCGTAGTCAAAGTACGACCGATTCTTCCCTTTTGGTAGATTTTTCTTGAGGCCTGATGACTCACCCAGTAACCTCCGGGAAGCTGACCCGGGCAGCGGGAGGTCGAGGCCTTGGGAGGTCGAGCCTTTGGGAGGTTGAGCTCCGGAAGGCCGGGGCTTCGGAAGGGGAGGCTTCGGAAGGCCGAGGCCTCGGAGACTGAGCCTTCGGGAGGCTGAGCTTCAGGAAGGCCGGGGCTTCGGAAGATGGAGGGTTTGAGATGCTGAGCCTTCAGGAGGCTGAGCTCCTGAAGGCTGGGGCTTCGGAAGGTGGAGGCTTTGAGTGACCAAGCCTTTATGAGCCAGAGATGATTAAGCCAAGGAGCTATCGGGGGTCCTTGATAACGACCCCCAACACTACCTCAATCTAAATTCAAATTCCTTATCTACTCTTATTATTGTTCAACCTCATTTTTCATTTCTCTTAACTTCACCTCTAAGCTCAATTCAAATTCAAACCCTATTCAAATTTCTCTGTAATTTTTTTTTCTAAAACTCTAGATATGCCTAAGGTGCCATTAGACTCAATCCTACCCAAGTCCAGGCCCTTGGCGGCACACAAGTCATCTAGAAGGCCCAACACAAAGGATACACGAAAGCTGCAAATTCATGTGGAGTCCTAGACAACCTCATCTTCCCATGAAGTTTCGGAGTTTGAAACGACATCAAATGCAAATCTTGAAAATACCAAAGTTGTAGGTCTGGTCGAGAGCTTCGATTTGAACCTATGGAAGTCTTCTTTTGGATAATGGAGCTAGGATTTATGTCCCCCAAAATCAATGCTGCGCAGATAAGTCTGAGTTCAAACAATTTATCTTGTGGTGCATTTTTGAAAATCAAGATAATGTTATCAGAAGTTCTAGGGAATACCAAAGTTGTAGATATTTTCAATTACTACAATTTAGACTCCAGAAACATCCAATGTGAAGTCTGGACGATGAAGATATCATCTTCGGAATAGAGAGCTGCAAAAAAGAAAATCCTAACCGACTCAAACTCGAACCCGATTCGTGTTTGGCTTGGACTCCACCTCAACTAGTTGTCCCTAGCCCTATAAGTTGGATTTGCACGCCCTCTCCTATCCCTATTCCATGCCCCAAACACTGGACGCTGCTGCTGCCCTGTCCGTGCACCGCCGTTCGCCAGAGCTGCTGCCGCCGCTGCCCATGATGCGCTACCTCGTCGTCTCCGCGAATCCTCCTTCCTTGACCATCAAAGTAAGGAGAGGACCCTTTCATCTCCTCCCTTAGTACTATTTTACCATAATACTAAGTCCCTAGCCAAACCCTAGCCCCGGCCAAAGCCCGATCTACACCGCCATGGTCGTTGCCATCGTGGATAGCCGCGCCATCACCGATTGACATCGACGTTCCTGGCTGACCAGACATCAAATCGCCAAGCCCTTTCACCAGTGCATGACCCATGATGTTCCCCATGCCCTTACCAACCTAATCAGCCAGTAGAGCAACCAAACCACTGGAATCAAGGTCGACATGCCCGCTGTCCAGTTTCTGGACGCGTTCTACGCACGCACCGGATTTGTATTCGCGTTCCCCATCAATCCGAAAGCTGTATTTATGCACCAACCACGTCACAGCATGTCCCATCGAGTTTTTTTATGTGACCCTAGAAGCCTATCCCCATTTGTGCAGCGACACGACTGAAACACGATTGCCAACCATAGCATGTTGCAACGTCACCCATCTCATCTCCACTAATCGTTCTTCCTCTCAAAAGATGATCTACCAAAACCCATGCCATAGAATTGTGTTGCTAGGAAATATGAATGTCTCTATTCAAACAGTTTCTCAAATTTCATAGCCAATTTCTTGGAACACGAGCATCTTCATTGTTGTATCTGTTTGCAGTCACCACCAAACCTAGTAGCAGTCATCGCTATTTTGCTGCTACCTCAGATGACCCCTTCCGAAATCAACCATACCGTTGAGTTAGTCTTTCCGCATTCTACACTATGCTTCCCTCGTTTTACTGAAACACCACTGAAGTCCAATATCAATGTCAGTGGCCATGTGCCCAATCGTCATCTCTGATGAAACACAAACCACCGCCACTACACAGAGTCGCCGGTAGTATCCTTAACGTAGAAGTGCAACCTCTGGCCATTTGATCCATCATGGGTGGTCGAGACTAGATCTCAGTGTATCCCTTCTTTAATCCAAGTTGATGCTTGCATAACATGTTAAGTTAGCACCACATCATTCTCCTTAGCCTAGTCAATGAAGTCTGATCTACCCTACACTTCTTGAATCCTGTGCAATGATGTTGTCAAGCCTGACGCAATGATTGCGTGATAATGCTTATTCCTATAGGAAGATAACTCAAGTAAACCAGCATTTCCTTTTCAACCCAATCTATCTTACAAATGTTCGTTCTCTTTCATTGTAACTCTAATTTTGGCGATTCTTGCATCTAAATTCTTCTAAAATCATGCTTATCCAACCATAGTATTTTTTAAGTGTTTTAATGATGTTTTGTGTACTGTTCTTAGTTAGTTTTATTGTGTGCTTTTTCGGTGTGTATCATGAGCAGACGAGGAGCAGTTTGAGAATCTCCAGGACCAAGTCTTTGAAGAGTCTGAGCAGTAAGTTGGAAGATCCAAGTGTCCTTGAACATTATGATCCCAGTTTTTCAAATGCGTTCTTTATTTCAAACATGCATGTTGTTAATCCTGAATCCTGTTTACTTATATTACCCTATTCCATATATTCGTTGTCGCCTAGTTATCAGTAGTAGTTTTGTTGGGTAGCTTATGCTTGGCTTTGCACAAGGGTATGGTGGAGTAGACATGTAAACATGACTAATGAACTATGCAATTATGAGTTAGGAATACTAGTACTGGTATAGAAATATGGAACCTTAGGCCTTGAGCAAAGAGGTGTTGGTGATGGTGGCCATAGTTATGTTGTTAGTTTAGTGTTTGTTCAAGTGACCTAAGTAAGAACCGGTTCGTGGAGCGACAACCCAAGAAGTATCGTACCAACCACAAGACCTGGTATGGGACAGACTTGGCCTATTAATTAGTGGATTCCAGTTTTTGTGCATGCCAAAGGGAAGAGTGGATGTGTGGGGACAACTAAGGCCAGAACTATTTAGTTAGTGGTATGAGATGTGTAGTGGAAGGGAAGGGTGAAAATTTGCTGGAACTACAAGGCGCAAAAGGGGGATTCTGGGTGGCGTGAAAACCACTTTCATAGCAGTGAAACCTAGCGGGTGTGCACATACTGGATGAAACTTTGTAACTGCTTTGTAGTGACTTTCTGGGTGACACACCACTGGCGTGTGTAAGTGTTTCGTTGACACAACAACAAGGAAAAACATGATTCATGGGGAAAGGTGGGCAACCTCTAAAGAGTGTAAAAGACATCTAGCTCATGAGTTTTTAATTTAGAATAAAGAACATCTAATGCAAGTGTACTAATAATAGTAGATTCTCTAATAGATGTAACTTTCATCTCTCACATTGACATATCTAAAGCTCCTAGTAATTGACGTATATTCTCAGCATCAGTATATGTAACATTAACATCACGCAAATTACTAAGAATTTTATTAAAGCGAGCAAAGAAATCATCAAGAGACTCACCAGGTTTCATCTTAAATTTTATGTATTCTTTCTTATATAAATTTTGACTTACCTCTTTAATGGTAGATGAACCTTCATGGGAATCACAAAGTGTTTTCCATACCTCATACGCCAATTTGAGATGTATCACACGGTCGAAGTCACTTCTTCTCAAGCCTTGGTTGATCGAATTCCTTGCCTCATTGTTCGCCTCGACGACCGGCATGTTCTGCACCGTGACCTCATTGTTCTCTAGAACCACATATGATTTGTAGACCTTTTCCCAAATTACAAAGCCCTGTGCTTGAATGTAGACCTCCATCTTCGCTTTTCAAAACTGAAAATAAAATCCATCGAAAACATAAAGTTTGGTGGAATATTTATCTATAGTCATGTTTCTAATTACCGATTAAGATAAATTAGAAAGAATTAAGACTCTGATACCAATTGTAGAATCGATTATACTCTAATAGGTTATTCAGAATGTGGTGAATGATTGCCAAAACCAAATTCAAGAATTAATTCACCCAAATCAAAAATCGATTTAAACATGGTATTCCACTCGAAACAGATTTTACATACTCTAGTAAAAATAACGTAGAGAAAGATCTGCAGGTCCGATTGCCCTGAAATTTGGGCAGCTGAAACTAGATTCAAATATGAAACTAACCCAATAAGAATCGATTCAATCAAATATGTGGTTCAACAATTATGTCTAGTCAAAGTAGATTGTGTCAACAAGAATCGAGTAGATCTAAACCTAGTCGAGTTGACCAAAAAGCTACTCGAGATTAGACCAAAATCATTCGAAATTTTCTCAGATTGAACACTAAATATTCTAGCAAGGTTTTAGATGGATTAAACCAAGAGGAAACTTGATAGAAATATGAAATTAAACGAAAACCAAAACCAAGTACGCAGAATATAGAACAAAGAGAAAATTCCAAATCAACAACTCATCAACTTATAAAACTTAATTTTCATTGCATAGATGAATTTACAAGATGGCTCTCCAAAGCATCCAACAAGGATTTCCACAAAATCCTAAAACCCTAGGTAGATCTACTCTCTAGATTAAAAGTCTAATCTGTTCTCATTCTTGGTGCTGGTACACATCGCCCTAACCAAGACCCTCTTAATATATAGCCCCCCAAACCAACCTTGGTTTGGAAACAACCTAGTCGTATCCTACCTAGACACAAATCATACTAAAACACATCCACCCATAACTGAATCTAATTCATGCTTGAGTCGAACTCCGATTAGCACTCAATTCCATATGGGATTGGACTCTTCGACCAATCAGACCGCAGCCTGACCTTGCCATGTACTTGAATGACTCCATCATCCAAATACACAATCTGGTTGCTCACGACCTCGCGTACAATTGCCCTTCTTTGCAACGCAACTAGTCACACACATGTAACCTTGTCTTCACGTACACTGTTCTCTAGCCTGAACATCCCGCATGACATCCTCAATCACTACGACCTTAGTTCCTCCTAAACCTAGTCGCCGAACCTCAGTTCCTCCCTAAACTTAGTTTGCCGATCTATCATCGTCCACATTCGCCTTCCTGATTTGACTCAATATCAGTTCATGCAACACTACACAGACTTCAAGCAAAACCAACACGCTAACATAAGCAATACCAACTACTGATAGCACATCAAACTATATATGCTATCAAATCATATATAAGCAATATCTTAGGAACTCATGAACATCATCCTAATGTCATTATGCTAAATCACTTTTCTCTGCCAATTTCATCATTCGAACCAATTTTTCATCACATGATCTCACAAAGAGAGATAAGTAAACTTACCAAGACCTCATCTACATGCTAAATAGGTAAACACGATCATTTAATCTTCACAAGTGCAGGGTGTACACAAGATACTGCAAAAAGAGTGTTGTCTACCGTCCATACAGGAAGCAATATGATGTAAAAATCGATTTTCTGGTAAGCAAGAAATATTCATGTCTTGTATTTCCTACTAAATAAAAATGTTTAATTCATTCTACTGATGAATCCTTTCCTCTTGAAGTATATGAGAAAGCCAACTAGCAACAATCTCTGTGGGTTCTATGTTATTACTTTCATGCACACATTCAGCAGGAACAGAAATGCTATCATGGTTAATGATGTTAAGATATGAAATTAAATATTGATACCTTATTTTCAATTTCTATACGTGTTTAAGGACTAATTCTTTCGATTGTTCAAACACAGTGCTTCAAACAATGCACAAGTGTGATACTCCCTATGAAAATACATGCCATTCAAGAACAAATCATTGAGTTCTTTATCAAACATGTTATCAGCCCAAACGGCAAGTTTCATGAACCGATTGTGCCATCGACACGTAAGAGACCTTCAGATGACAGCATACCTTCTAGTAGAGAGTATGCGACAAGGTGGCAGTCTACCAAGGGGCTTGACAGCGTATATATCGTTAAGCCAGATTAAGTAACTTTATTTGAATATTAATGAAGGACATTAATTACTATGTATTAATGAAGCACATGAATTACTATGTATTTATGAATCTGTCTTTATTATTGATTTATATTAAATATGTCTCATTGTATGCATATATTGAGAGGGAAAGAGAGAGAGATGAAGAGAGGAGAGGACAGAGGCGAGAGAGAGAGGTGAGGACCAAGAGGAGAGAGAGATGTGGGAGAGAGAGGAGTGGCAAAACACTGTCAGCTCAAGGATTCAGCCGGCAATGATTCCACAGCTATAACTACCGGCTGAAACCACTAGTCGGTAGTGATACCAGGGCATCACTGTCGGCTCAAGCCTTGAGCCAGCAGTGATAACCCCCTCCACTGCCTTTTTTCTAGGTCAGGAATGATAGTTAGGGACTATCACTGTCCTTTACCCACTACCGACTTCAAAACCGACTCTACACTATGCTCCTTTTTTGGATAGCTTTTTTACCATCCATAAGTGGTACCAAGAATTATAACTAATGAAGTACTAAATTTTGATACCTAGTACCAAATTTCTGTACCTCCATGGGTATAATTTGATGGTACCTCCAAGGAGCACATAAACACTCTTCTTGGAACATAGGAATATCACTACTATAGAATCTATTTAGTGGGATGTTTCTGTACAGATGGTTCTATAGAGCCGTCTGTATAAAAGGAACCACAGAAGAAAACAAACTAGAACTGTCTAAGAAAATGGGAACAAGCAGTTCCAACAAAGCGGGACGCTACAATATAGATAGTTACAAACTATAACCTTTTGTACTAAAAGTATAGACGGTTCTAGTTTAGAACCATCTGTACTATTCCTTTTTGTACATACGGTTCTAATTTGGAACCGACTGTACTATTGTATCTATAGTACAAACGGTTCTATATTAGAACCGTCTGTACTAATAGTGTGCAACTTGTTTTGAGCGTATAAGTACATACAGTTCTAAACTAAAATGGTTTGTACTTTTAGTACAAATGATTTTATGTTTGGAACCATCTGTACTAATAGTATCCTACTTGTTTTGAGCGCATTAGTATATACGGTTCTAAACTAGACCGGTCTGTACTATTAGTACAGATAGTTTCAAGTTTGAAATCGTCTGTACTAATAGTGTCCCACTTGTTTTGAGCATATCTCTTATATAGATTATTTTCATATAACGATCAGCAAAGAGTGACAGGTGAGACGGTAATGAAGGTTTGTGCGAGGTCAGAGGTTGTGAGTTTGACTCCTAGAAAATGCATAGTGGTATTTTGTGTAAAACATCGTGTGACTTGCGACCGTGCCTACATAATAATAAAGGGTGCTGGTGTGGGTAAGAAAAATATTTTTTATAGATTTTTTTAGTTTCAGAAAATTTAGTACAAACTTAGTACAAATGGTTTCAAGTTTGGAATTGTCTCTACTAATCATTTATATAGACGATCATCTGTATAATTCATTTGTACAGACAGTTCAAAAAGCGTCTTTACAAATCTGATTTGTATGTACTCTTTTTCATAGACGGTTCGAAAAAACGTCTCGCATGAGATTTCCGAACCGTCTGTATAAATGATTTCTCTTGTAGCGTATAATAGAAGTCTCCATGAAAACTATAGGATTAAAGAAACATGAAAAGGTTAAAGGGCGTAAGGTTTTTGGATGTGTCACTGGGATAATTATCTCAATCATACGCGAGCAAGAGAGAAATTGGGGCTTGAGTGAACGTTTAGGTAATTGTGCACTTCCTCCATAGATAAAGGGCAAAGGAATTGTACCATTTGAAATTCTTTGGCCATTTCTATGTTTGAACGAAAAAATCATTCTCTTGCATGTGGAATTGAGAATCCTACATTTCTTGTGAAAATTCATTGTTTTGAATCCCAACTTCATATGTTGTGGCACGTTACCATGCGCTGCTTTCGTCTTGTTCCCCTTTGATTTTGTCTTTTTTGAACTTTCATCTACGAATTTGAGCTTCCTTTTGGCCATTCTAATTTTTTAATTTATTTCCAACTTGCAGTTTTGCATCTGTAGTACCTAAAGAAATCTAGAGCCTGGGCCATCAAAGCCTAACTGCCTTCACAAACACATGAAAAGAGAATTTTTTAATATATTTTTCAATATTTGCAAAACTACACGTCTGTTTCAAAAATAGCAAGTCTAACCTACTGTTGCCCATTGGAAAGGTGACATCTTGACGTGGTTGGCCAGCATGGAAGCCCTCTATGTAGCGCAAAAGATGTGGCCCATCCAACGGGAGACACCTTGTTGTCGCCCAATGAAAGGGAAACATCTTCATGTGCATTGGATGGGGAATATCTTGGTGTCGCCCAACCAAGGGGCGATATCTTCGTAGGGTTTGCTGAATCCTTATTTTAGGGTTTCACCATGACTGTTTTGGTTTACTGTAGAGTTAGCGGCATCCATGTATCTCCATTCAGTATTTTTGAAGTATTTAAAAGTCTATCGCCATTCTATGTTTTTGAGATATTTTTGACACGTGGAATTGGTTGAAAAGATAGGTTGAAAACAGTGATTTTAATCGAAGCTGCAACATACACAGTGGCATGTATGGTACACAATCATTCTAAATTATTCATGTACAGCCTCTAAACCTAACATGTCTTAGGGAATATAAAAAACATGATTACACCATCAAGTCCATTGAGTGCAATGTCGGTAATTTCCCTTCCTTGTAGCTTCCGGTCCTGCCTCACGCATCCGACGTGCCTTCTCGGACTTCATCTTCCTCTGTCTCTCTCACAGGCCTCCTACTTCATGCAGTTCTGTTCCTCCCTCATCTTCTTCTACTCCTAAATGTGTTTGTATGTAGCCTCCCTCCTCTCATCAACTTCCATTTAATGGAATCTTCTCCAAGCGGCCCGATGCTAATTGTGTACGAGTAACACATTTACTGATGACTGCTCAATATCCAGCTATTGCACGAAGTCACGTAGTGGTGGCGGAGCCTGCAATGAAAACAAAAATGTTTAGTGATAAAATCATAGTTTTTTTAAGTAGTGTTGCAAGAAGTGTTTTCCTGGCAGCAATAGCCACCATGGATGCTACCCTGGGGTGGGTCTTACTTGTAATTCGGGCACATGAAGAGCCTCCAATTGTAGGTGTCGGAGAATTTGGATGACTTCATCACCCTACAAAGGTTTTCACACCAGCACATGGGCACTTCAACCCCATCAATTGTAGTATCTAACAAGTATTTTTTGGGAAGAGGATCAGACACCATTGTAGTACGAGTTGTGGAGGTTGAGGCTATTGGTTTGGTTGTAGCTGCGGCAAGGGAATCTTTTATTTATATTGATGATTAAATCCATGGAAATGGAATCGAGCAAAGCAATTGATTCCTCTATATGTAGTGGTCATGTTAACTGAAAATGCTACTTCTAAAAATCCTAATTCTGAAAAGGCTAGTTCAGAAAGGCTACGTCTGAAAAGGCTACTTTTGTAAAGGCTAAGTCTGAAAAAACTACTTCTCAAAAGGCTATGTTTGAAACAAGTACAAATATATTAATCGGATGAGTATAGTACGAGGCGGCAATTCACTATCTTAGAACGGGTCATCACAGATGGTTGTTAAACCCTTTCATAGACAAGTTTTATTTCTATCTGTGCAAAAGTGTCTGTTTTTCGTGCTTCTCACAGATGGGTATCACTCCATCTATAATATAGGTACACACAGACGTGTCTGATTAACAACTGTGTCTATAATATGGCTACATAACTATAAATTTCACAAGTATCACAGATGGATTTACTGTTGTAACTGTCTGTGTGTATATACTATGACAGATGGTATGTTTGCATAATCATCTATGTCTCTGAGATGGTTTCGGACGGGAATTGTAGAAACTGTCTATGTCTGGATTATGGTTTGAGATGGAGTTCTTAAGTAATCGTTTATGTCATGTGACAGAAAATGCATTTGAGAGCAAATTTCGCATATGTGTTACTTTAAGAGCCACCTGTGTATAAATATTTCAGACGTATTGGTATAAAAAACCATCTATGTGTCCCTAGACCCCCTAGCTCCAATTTTGCTTCCATGCGGCCTTCTAGATTATTAAAATCACAAAATATTATGAACCATATATATAGGCAATTAATGTAACACACACATCACACATTATCAAAGTTATACAATATATAACACTCTTCCACACATGTACAAAACTCATTAACAAATTAGTTCCACAATGTAGCATATACATCACATAGATCACCAATCTGAATGAAACTACTCTTATGGGTTTATTACTTGAGAAATTAAGAAAAGGGCGAGTCAACCTCGGATTTCGCCAAGTGTTGCAGTTGCCAGTATAGTTGTTGGCAGTCTGAAAGTCTTTCAGTAGGGAAAATATGCAATTAATTAGCATGTGTAGATATGAAGACTGACCTAAAAGTGATGATGTACGACCTTTGGATCTTGATGGTTGCTCATTTCAGTGATACGTTGCATGTTGTGGGTAACGTAGAAGCCATGTGCATTGTCCAGTGGTTGCTGGTAGCACTAGAAAGCATAGAAATATATTTGTGTAAAATCAGTATGACCTATAGTTACAATAAGAACGTATTTAAAACATTTTACTATACTGAGTATTTGAAATAATGATTCAGTTTGGTTGGTCATTTTGGCTGTGGACCTTGTTTGAGGTGGATGTATGCATCGAAAAATCTACATGCATGCAAGAACAATATTAATTTAAGTGCTACAAGAGGAAAAGATCCTCAAATGAATTAAGTAAATTCTAAGAGAACTAAAATGTCGATAAGATTTTGTAGTGCAATGTAGTTACGTGGTTGCGACATTATGGAATCCATATACCACACCTTGTAGACATTAGGAATTATGACCACTAAAACTCAATGACTACCCAAGTTATAGGGAAACATAAAGTATTTCATACCCCTGAAATTCGACATTTGATGTATAAGGTTTTTAGCGACCCCAATCTCATCAGCCCTAATGCTTTGTAGGGAGAGAATACTAGGGTCAAGAGATGTAATAGGTTGTTTCTTCACCCTGTTATTGTGTATCATGTGCCTATATATACATAACAAACAAGTTATATGTCATATATATAGTGGTATGAGTTATCAAAATGTGCATTTGGAAGTCCTTACAGTGTGAAGGCCCTCAAGAGTGACATGTCCAGTGCATCAAGGGTAATGAAGTCGTATAAATCATGGAAGCTGACAGGGAAGTAGTCTTCATTGCCATGAAAGAAATGGTTTTGGAAAATTTGACAACAACTTCTACCCTTCTGCTCTAGCATTGGTCCATGTAATATCTATTGAGGGTCGTACATGCAGGACCTACCTCTATGAGTTCAGTAGTGGAAAGGATTGGTTCTCCATACTAGAATTTTGAGTTCGTAACATGGTCCATGACTGGCATATGAGCCTCTTCCTTAGCCACCTCTTTCTCCTTGGCATCATGTGGTTGTTCCTAGGCCACCTCTTTTTGTTCGACATGATGTGTCTGTTGTTTAGCCACCTCATGCTGCAAAATAGGTTGCATGGCATCTTGTTTGCTGCAATTGCTGTTCCTCAGTCTCCTTCTGAATGCTCTTAGCTTCAGGTTCCTTAGCAGGTTCATAAAAGGTTGCCGGTGCTAAAAATGCTGTAGGGGCTGCAGGTGGATGTGTGGGAGCAGTCGGCGGCACGGAAAGACTACCGATGCTAAACATGTTGTAGCTAAGTGCTGGAAGGTTCAACTATATGTCACTCTTCTTCCATTCGATCCTCTGCCGGAGAACCTCCCCAGAGTTGAGGTCTCATCATTAAGTGGGATCTCCAACTTATGTGCCATGAAGTTGGGATGGATCGTTTCCATCTCAACCACTACATTGCCCTACTACACCTCAAGACAATATAACATCTTCCGTAGTTGCTGGACCTGACCTCTTGCGACCTCAATGGTGAAATCATCAGGCCTAATGACGAAGGCGCATGGCATGGGCCTGTCAAAGTCACTTATGGGTGAGTGGAAGCTCTGCTCCACCTCAATGGACTGGTACAATTTGAAGTCCCTATGCCTGTAGCATGGTGGTCACACAGGAGAGAACTTACTCAGTGACTTCTACCTAAATCCTCTGAGATAACTACTCAATGTCCATGGGCTCAATCCTCTTCCTATTCCTATACAACCCATGATGTTTGGGCCATCTATACTTCCAATCCTCATAACTGGAAAGTCCTTAGACACGAGCTGGATACTCAGGGTTTCTAAGGGTAACAGAGAGGACGTTCTTCTCCCTAACACCGATGAAGGACCCTTGGCTAGCTTCTAGCTATTTCTTTTTGATTTTTTCATAGACCTCTTGGGTCTCACTGCTCTTGAAGCTAATCTCGCCACTATGTGCCATGGTTGCCCTGCCTCACAACCAATTCCTGGCATGACCGTCAGGAATGTCAGCAAATGGCACCGATCGAACTTTTTTCTCAGCTTTCTCTTCTTCCTTCTGCCATGGAAGGATTTCCCCTCGTACCCACATGTGCCCAACCTGTGGCTATGCCTGTTGCAAGCCCAAAAATCTTTGTGTTTGCTGCTTTTAGATTTGAAATAATCTGAACTCTTCATCTCCACAAAGGCAGCCCAATCTTCTTGTGTTACGAACTTATAGTCCTCAAACAGTTCTCGATTTTGATCAATGTACTACCTAACAAATTGGCTTTTAAATGTCCTCCAAGCCATGTTGATCACTCCTAAAGCTTTCCTCATCACAAGGCCCCTCAAATTATGCGGAATCTCCAAATAATTTTCAAGGCACACAAACAGTACCTCTGCCTTTGATTGACCGAGGAGCTTCCACTTCCTAAGAACCAAGGGCACCCTCTCCCTAGCAATCAGGCCACATACGCATCGAAAATGGTTCTTCATCGTAAGTAGTGTCATAGGTAGCCTTGTGATGTTGATGTCTGTGATGGAAATTTTGTTTGTAGGCCACTTGGTGTTCGTCCTAGCATGATAAGCTCAACCCCCTGTGGTGGTTGTGTCTCCGTGATGTCCATCATTGGAGTGGGGATGTTCTTGAGAGGATGACAACAAAGATTGAGCACATGATGCCATCTAGTTGAACTACGTTAGCAAAAGGACATAAATAATGTGAATGCAAGCACATTATAGATTTATTTTTCTCATAGCCTTGCATTCTAGCATTATGACTAAATAATGCAGACTATAAAAAAATAAACATTTAGTAGTTAGGCATACATAACTAATCCTGCTTTAGTCTAAACTATAGGTCATGTTAGAGTTATGGATACATAACTAATCCTACAAAAACAAATGCAAAAAAAACCTACATTCCAAGCTCTAAGATTATACAAAAACCTGAGTAGCCAACATTCAGTACCAAGTAACAAGCAATAATCAACGAAGGAATATTTTTAACTAGCAAACCCTAGGGCCATAGCGGGGAGGAGGAGGAAGGCCTGACCAATACCTAATGAGTGTCGAAGGAGGAACGGAGCACCGCCAGAGTGTAGGAGGAGGAGCGCTGTGGTAGTGGAGAGGACGATGACAAGGTCAAGTACCCGAGCATCGGCGAAGTGGAGAGGAGGAGGGTCCGATCACCACCATAGTGGAGAGGACGAGGAAGGAGTGCTCGAGCATTGCCACAGTGGAGAGGAGGAGGAGGAGGGTCCGATCACCACCGCAGTGGAGAGGATGAGGAAGGAGGGTCCGAGCGCCAATATAGTGGAGAGGATGAGGATAGAGTGCCCGAGTGGCACCCCATGGAGAGGAGAAGAATGTGAAGAGTGCGCAAGATCTGTTTGAGTGAATGAACAATAGAATAAACACGTCGCTAGGTTAAAATACATAGCATAGATGGTTTTTCTTAATGTCCATCTGTGTCTTACCATATCATAGATGGTGTTAATTAATTTCCTTTTGTGGCCTATTTCATGCCCTATGGGCCTGCACTACTAGTCATAGACGGTTTCCTCTTAATGCCCAATGACATAGACTGCCAGGGAGAGCCAATACTCATAGATGGTTTTTTCTTGATTTCAAGAAATCCATAACTGCCATATGTTATCAAACATCATATAAATTTGAACACAAGCATTTGAACAATGAAATTTCAACACAAACATGATAGAACTTAATTTCAACATAGACAATACTTTAGCATTAACACATATTCACATCACTTCATCAGTGTATGTTTTGCAATTTACAAAAATGGTGTAATATCAGCAAAAAGGGGAGCTTCATGAAATTGATTGTACTCATCCTCGTCAATGACATTTTCAACTCCAACAATACACCTTTTCTTGTTGAGAACTACATGTTGGTTCTTTTGTTATGTATCATGCACATAAAACACTTGAGTCACATGCTTAGCATGAATGAATGGTTCTTCCTTATTCTGAGAAATCACATGTCAACAGTAGTGATCCCGTACTTGTTCACCAAAAAGCTCTTTAGGCCCTGAATCCAACATCATCAAAATAGGGGTATCTTGAAACGTATATAGTCGAACTCCCATATTTCCTCTATCTGGCCATAGTAAGCGCTCTTGTGCATATTGTTGTCATCAGCATTTATGTGCACACCAATATTCTATTTTGTACATTTCTCATCTTGTTTGACCGTGTAAAATATGTACCCCTTAATGTTGTATCCTTGCCATATCATAATTGTAAAGATCGGCCATTTTGCCAATTTCTTAAGTACCTGACTTGTGCAAGAACTCGATTGGATTCTATCTCGGAATAAAGTGTTGAACATTTTTTATGCTCTCTAATTATCCATACATCGGTCATTTCTAGATTTTCTTGAATGAGCAATGCCTTGTACTCCTAAATATATTTTGACACTTCATCCATTCGTTGCAACATGAGTAAGTGAGTTTGAGCATAAGACTTCTGGTCAAAAGTTATTGCCTTTTTTCAATGGTCCTTTTACCTGCCAGCCGGCCCTTGTGCCGAGATATGGGCACACCGATAGCACCCGATGAATCAATGAAGTTGACATACCACTCGACAACCTTCTTAGATGTATAGCCTCCAATTATGCAGCCCTCTGGTTGAGAACGTTTACTTACATATGATTTTAGAATACCCATGTATCTCTCATATGGATACATCTGATGTAGAAATACTGGACCAAGGTACTTTACCTCCATTACAAGGTGCACAATGACATGGACCATAATATCAAAGAAAGAAGGCAGGAAATACATATCAAAGCCAACATAATGTCTTCACCACGTTTCTTTCTAGGGCATCTAGTGTTGTTGGATTGGATGACCATTTGGGCAATTGCATTAAAGAAAAAACACAGGCTCATGATTGATTCTCTGACTGTGACTGGCAACATATTCTTAATTACAATAGGAAGTATTTGTGTCAACATCATGTGGCAATCATGGGACTTTATGCCAATAATTCTAAAATAATTCATAGAAAATAGTTTTTTATGTTGGTGGAGTATACAAAAGGAACTTCTACACTGTACAAGAAATAAAAAATTCTTGTTTCTCCTCCTTTGAAAGGTGCCAATATCCCACATCTGCAGGGACATGCACTCTGCCTTAATCATCTTTTTTGGGGATGAAGTGCCATATGTTCAAATCAACCAGGATATTGCACAAGGTACCAATGAGACTCTCCCATACATTGTTTTCGATATGCATGACATCATGACAATGCCACACTTCTAAGTGTTGCTAGTAAGGTAGCTCCCAAAATATCAATTTCTTTTTCCACATGACATTTTCATCGTACTAGCTCACTTTTTCTTTCCAAGCACAACATTGATATTCTTCACCTGATCATGGATCTCTTGCCTGTTGAAATGCCCAGGTGCTATCGCATTCTCTCTCATGCCATCAAATTCTTTCTTCATATTCCTATATGGATGTGACTTGAGCAAAAACCATTGATGGCACATATACATTATTTTTCTTGAGTTGTTTAGCCACATACTCTCGGTAGCATTTAAGCAATGGGAGCAGGCTTTGCTTCCTTTTATAGTTTGCCCGACAAATTACTAAGGATTGGAAAATCATGGATTGTGGAAAACTACATGGCATCTAGACTGAAGTACTCTCGCTTGTACTCATCACATACCTCGACACCTTCTACCTAGAGTATTTTTAGGTCATCCACCAACGGTTTCAGGTAGGCTTGCTCATGGGCAGCACAACACAATAAACCTAACTTGATCCGGCCCATCCAGTGCATAGGGTCAGGCTTGGGCTTAACTTCTTAGCCTGTAGATTTTTTTGGGCTAGGCTCGGGCTTCAAAAATAGGTCTGAAACCTGAAAGAGCCCGAAAAAGATTGAGAAAACCCAGAAAAGCCCAAACTTAGCCCGAAAAAACTATTGTTGGGTCAGGCTTGGGTCTCGAAGCTCATCCCAGTGTCAGGATCAGGCTTGTGGTTTTCCCATCAGGCTTTTCAGAGCCCAGCCCCAAGCCCGACCTTTGAACAGGTATAGTTGCAGGTACACATCAATGTCACCTCAACCCTTGGATTAAAATTGGCATCATCACAAGGTACTTTCTCTTCTTATATAGCCGAGGAGGAAGATTGTATATGCGTAGAACTACTGGCCATGTACTATGTCTATTGCTCATGTTAGCAAAAAAGATTCATTTCATTTGTGCTCAAAGAAGACCTAATGTTCCTCGTTTCTACGGCAATCTCGCCGAATTTCATAATGATGTTTTACCACTGCACATAATCAGCATGGTGAGACCGGTTTGAATTATTTTTAAAACCCTCTTGGTGCCAATGAAGCAATTTGGCCACCTTTCTGATGGCAAACAAACACTTCAATCGAGGTGTTATGGAAAGATACCACATAACCTTTGCAGGAGGTTCTTTGTTCCTACGGGCATTGTGAGGAACCATCCAAATAATATTCTAATTAATCACCAGGAGGATCATTATTCATAATCACAACCTTGATGATTAATCAAAATATCATCCCGATAATCCCGGCACGTGTTTTGTGCCCAAGATCGAAACACATGCCTTTCCAACAGGTACATTGCAACAAAGATTAATAAAGAGCGAGTAATTAACATTATATTACAAGTTCTTAAGCATGCAACAAGTTATCACAATTTATATCAAAAGAGAGCTAGGAGGAGACCAAAACCTGCTCAACTCCTAACCAGCAAAAGAACTAAGCAGCGGAAGACTAAAAGCTATACAACAAAAGAATATGGAGCCACATGCCCTTAGGCTCCATACCAGAACACTGAGTTCGGAGTAGAGTGTGATACTCCTGCTCGCCACCCTGATCGGCAGGCACAAAGTAGCCAAACACCACCTCTTCCTCAACAACAGGAGTAAGGATAAACCACAGGTTAAGTAAAACATAAGCACTAATCATCTTAGACATATGTGTGAGCGACTGAAACTTAACCAAAACATATGAAAACTACCCTGCAACTAACAACTAAACAAGTGTAACTGTAAACAACATGTATATCAACAAGTAACAAGTGCCCACAATCACCATCTCCCACATACCGAACCACAAACCATATATCCGAACCATATAACCGAACCAACCACGAGAACTCTACGACCGGGTGCAAATGAAATAATAGCATGTCATGATCGAGAGCGCGGCAGTTCGAACTGTTTATACACACTGCAGGGGGATATTCTTGGACCCACACGATACGAGGACCATACAGCTTGTGCCACATGCTAAAATGCACACAAGGGGGTACTCGTGAAAACCTTTCCCAACCAGCCCCAACCGTGTGGGGCATGCATCGCTCGGTGCGGTGATACTAGAACTACTCCCGGAGCAAACTAGTACCACTTACAAGCCCGCCCACTAACACTGTCTATGTCCACGCCCACAAAGCCACAACTGTGAAGGTATTCAGCTCGCCTTACCATTAGATCGGCATGTGGTGAGTAAGGCAAGTGCTAAAGCCAACTACCCCGACGATCGGCCTTAAACGATGCAAGCTGCCTACGGTGTCCAGTTTTCCTCTACTGACCTACCCAGGGGAACTCCACATCCAGGCAGGACAAAACACCATCTTAGCACCGCCCACACCTCGTCTCATACTCACCACTCATACAACCATGTCAACCTCAACAAGTGTATGTAGAAGGTCCTATGTTCGCAAATAACGGGATGGCCGTCATTCGACTTCTACCAAATAACCTAAGCATGGCTAAGCATATAAGTCAAACCCATACCTAGACATTGACAACACCTTAAGGCTACAAGGAATGTAAATACACAAGTATTCAGAGTAGAAGAATGCAATCGGCATAGGTTCTACCCATTGGCACCCGACACTGACTCACTAAACATGCATACATACATAAGCATAATTTATCAATATTTAGACTTCTCCAATTACACAAGAGGGATCAATATGCTTAGTTGCTTGCCTTGCTGTTCAGGTGGCCATCCGAAATTCCTCTCGCTCTCCGGGATCACCGGCTCGACGTTCTCTAAAAGAATAACGCGTGCAATGACATGAGTATGAATAAAGTGCAACAATGCATTCCAAAATATGTGCAAAACATGTTAAAAGTGCAAACATGCAAGCTAGAACAAAATTGGGACTCAAACCAATTTGAAAAGTTGCCGAAAGTGCGGAACCTCCGCAGAATTCTCCGGAACCTCTAGACATATGCGGACTATCCGCAGAATTATGTGGAACATCTGGACATTGTGCAACTCAGGGATTCACTGGACTATCCAGAGATTTCTCCGGACCTTCTGCATTTATGCGGACCTTCCGGACATTTTTCCGGACACTTCGGACATTGACAGGAAATGTGTTTTCGCTGATTCGTTGATCGATTCAACTTCAACACTAGATACACTCTAGCTAAACATGGTCATACACTATATAAGGGGTTCAGATTCAATTAATTACAAAATGTTAAAGATTGAAACCATTTCAATGACTCATTAAACCTCAGCGTGTATTTCATTAACCAACGGAATTCAAACACTCATCTCATGGCTCATAGTATTTTTAATGTGTAGAGCATGTTAATACAAGGCTAACAAAAGTAGTTTCATAATTTTTGGACATGGCAATAACTAACCGTGACCTAAACAAGCCGACACACATTTAATTAACTCACTAATTCTCAAACATGTTTCTGGAGTTCCAACATTTTTAACACGTAGTTCACACTCATACGAAGCTAATGCAACTAGTCTCACATCGTTTGTAGTTTGGATGGATTATTATGAATTTTACAAGCCTCAACTTGCCTGATGAATAGTAACTACTTCCACATTTTTGTGGACTATCCGCACTTTTTTGCGGAGGTTCCGGACTGCGGATCCTTTGAACAATTTTTTGGAGGTTCCAAACTTTCCAGAACTGCTCCTATTTGAGGGGAAATTTTGCCAAACCAATTTGCGATCTTTTCCACTCCAAAGGGGGACATGTTTGGGAGAGTTTAGAAATTCTAGAACTTAACCAACCACCTAGCAACTCGATTCCTAACTCAAATCTCATCTAAATCCTCATTTTGGTCCAAAATATCAAAAACTCATGAACTTTGCTAAAACTCAAAATCGATCGACCAAATCACGAATTCTTGCCATGGGGAGCCTAAGAGACTTACTCAAGATGCTTGTGGAGCCGGGTTATCGTCGGGAAGTGGAGAAAATGGAAGGAAATCGAAGAACTCTGATGTTCCTTGTGCTTCCACCAAGAACACCAAAAGACATCAAATCCGGTTCGAATCTTTCGAGAAAATGAAAATGAATTGGATGGATGAGTAGGTTATGAGATCTAGAATGCAATGGTACCACATGCATACCTCCAATCCTTCACTTGAGCTCGGATTTTGGAAGAAAATGTTGAGAGGGAGTGAGAGCTTGAGTGGGAGTGGGAGCTACAGCTGCTGCTGCACGTGTGGGAGTGAGGGAGGAGAGAGAGGGAGCAGGTGAGCTACTGCCCACTTGAGAGAGGGAGTGGGTGAGGAGTGGGGCCACATATGGGGCCCACATGTTAGAGAGAATAGGTATTTCTAATGTATTTTCCATTATTTTCTCCCCTAACTTTCTCTCTTATTCAAATGATTACTTATGAGGTGCATTAGCGCTTCGGATTACCATTACGCAAAATATTTAAGCATAATGCTTAAAAAGCATAATTTTGCTTAAATGCATGATTAAGAAATTGAGACGTGGCAGGCATCCCCCATCATTATACCACTTGTATCGAGAGGTGCCACATACTTGGGACTCATGCAAGTCTACATACTCTCCATAGTAAATTATGCAAGCATGGATTTCTTCCACTTCCAATCCCAAGGGACAAATTATGTTCTTTGCTTCATACGTGGAAGTGGGTAGCAAATTCCCATTGGGATGCAATGCTGCTAATAAACGTAACAAGGAAGTGAAACTCTTATTAGACCACCCATTGCTTGACTTCAATTTCAAAGGTAGGAGTACCATAAGCAGCAACGTGTATTGCTCCTTATAGCCCGATATAAAGGTTCCTTCGACTAGGGCATAAATTCTTGAAATCTAGCAAACTCTCTATCATTGTATTCATTATTGCCCTCGGCATTACTAACCATCTACTCCAAATTTTCAAGAATGTAATCACCTCGGTCCATGAAGTCATCAACAATCTCTTCGATGTTCCTGTCTAGAATAACTTCATACACATCACACTCAGGCTCTCTTAGTTCATGCATATCGCCATTAGGGCCATTCACGCATTCTTCTCCATGCTTGGTCCAACATATATAGTTCGGTGTGAATCCACGCATAATAAAATATGCATATATATTCTATGCCTTTGAAAACTTTCTATCATTTCTGCAATCAATGCATGGACAAGACATAAATTTCTCATTCTTGTTCAAGATATCTGCCTCGACAACACACATGAACCCAGATATGCCATTAAGGAACTCATCACAAGTATGATTCTCTAGGTACATCAAACTTCGCTTGGCCATCTACAATTTCCAAAATTTAACAATTATTGAATTTTCAACCTAAAATGTTTTATGTGCAAATTTTAGAGGCAATATAATGGTCCTAAACTAGAAAAAGACAACATATGTATTTTTAAGAGGAGCTTCAACACAAGCTCAAATATTTTTAAGCTATGATTATGTAAACCTACCAATTCGGAGCTACAGAAAGTAAATTATAACCTCTGCGAATTCCTACAGAGGAAGCTCAAAACAAATTACTCCACAGAGAAAGTTCACGCTGTAGAGTTGAACAGAAGCTTAAATATTTGGACACAATGTTTTTGTGAATCTAGCTACCAATTTGGAGCTAAAGAAGGGAAATACTAACCTCTAGTTATTCCATAAAGGAAGCTTGCATGCTGTTGAGGCAGCTCCAAAGAAATCACCCCGCAGAAAACCTCAGTACGCTGTCTAAAGACTCGCACTCGCCTCTCTCTAAAAAACTTACACCAAAGGGTTAAGACCAATAATGCAGGGACACAGGCGGTTATTACAATGAACCATCTATATGTTCACCGTTGAGATGACAGCCGTTAATCCCAAATGTTTTGTCTTTTTCAACTGTTTGTGACTACCACAAAGACATAGGCAGGTTTTAAAAGAAACCATTTGTGTCAATATGTAGTTGGGAGGTGCAAACAAAGTGCAAAAGAGGGATACACCATGAAA
This sequence comes from Phragmites australis, assembly GCF_958298935.1. Classification (NCBI taxonomy): domain Eukaryota; kingdom Viridiplantae; phylum Streptophyta; class Magnoliopsida; order Poales; family Poaceae; genus Phragmites; species Phragmites australis. The sequence goes on from NC_084931.1 coordinate 16,711,490, forward strand.
TTGTCATTGAGATCGACATTCAATCTTAGTTGCCACACCTGCACAATAGACGCTCATGCCATTGTGGCACTCCCATGGGGTGATTTCTCCAGGAATCCATGATGACCTATTTTGAGATGACAGAAGTAAACAATTAGTAAGCAAAATGATGTAATATATGATACTAATATAGTTATAGATGTATGCATATTTGCTTTTTCCTTTTATATGCTACTTTGTATACTACCATTCATTCTGAGTATACTCTCACGCCACCTGATTCCCTTTGTTGACCAATAGGTTGTTAAAATTCAGATTGTTTTGGTCCATAGGGACTAGAGCATCGTCCTCATCATCTGACATATCATACTCAGGAGCTTCGTCGGCTTCAAAATTATCCTACTCCATCTGTTTAATTAAACCAGGGATGAGTTGCCCCTCTTCTGCCTTACTGGTGGGTTCAATCGGAACAGCCGATGACTGCCCAACATCTTGTTCACCAATATCTTCTTCTTGTACCTCATCACCCTCCTCCTCCACATACCTTTCACCTTGAAAATCTCCCCAAATCCCTCCTTGTTCTTCCATTGCACAAGCAACATAGGTGACCAACATCTTTGCACTACATCCTACAGGTAACTCCTCCAAACTAGGTTTTTCCTGAGCGGGTATACCTCCTAGTACACACCATCAGTCCTACGGTTGCTCACAATGCTAATGGACGTCTCTTGAACCTCAGGGTCTATTTTGAAACCCCGCATCAACCAGTCATACAAAGCCTAATACTCTTACGCATAGGTCTGGATATACCCTTGTATATTGACTCAAACACCGACAACACTACTATGGAGACCCGACCAAACTGCACTCGATTCAATTGAAGGATCTTCTATTTACTTAGGTTGAGAGCTCAAATATGCCCACCAAAAGGCATGTCATATGTTAAACCTCAACTAATGTGACAACTCAAGGCACCATCCAATTGAAACGAAGGCAATTTCGACAGTCCCAATATGTGTGTTTTGATAATTGTCAGGAGAGCTATTATCCAACACATATCACTACCAACATGTACATCACAAGATCATGATTATGCAAGGGTTCAAGTGTGTCACACCCTGATTTTCATATTTCTCAAATTTCTAAAAAATTCCAAGAATAGATTATAGATTAAATAATTAGAGTAGGAGACATGCTTAATTTTAAATTTCAAATTCAAAATTTGATAAGGTTATTAATTGTTTGTATGCATTCATTCTGATAATAGGCATATAGGGTTTATTTGAGTTGTTGTTTTCTCTGATTTTCCTGGATTTTGTTTGAGCTCTTTTGGATTTTATTTGAGCTATATTTTACTACCAAAATATCAAAAAAATTTCATAAGCTCAAAATATTTTTATTTGGCTTCTGAATGATTTCAAAAGCTTGTCGGAACTTTTTTCTAGAATGGTTAGGCTTTATTCGGTTTTATTTGGATTTTATTTGCTATTTATTTGAATTGTATTTGCTTCTTCCTTTTTCTAAAGTTCCTAAAACAAAATCCTAATGGCGCCTCGCACCAACCCACCTTGTCTGCGTATCACCCATCCCTGTCACTGATGCTCGGGCCCACCCATCATCCCCTTCCTCTAGCCGAGTCCAGTGTGTCGTCCGCCACAGATTCACAGTTGGTCATGCCAATCTGACCCGATCCAAGATCGAAGATCTTCCAAAAGCTCAACTACAAGATAAACGTGGACTCCTCATCCTAAAAGAACCTATCTCTAAGCCCGCATGTTCAAACATGGAGACCAAGTTGGATTTTATCCGTCTACCAAGACTCACAAGGTAATCCCATTACCCAGCTACCCAACCAACCAGACCAAACCCTGATTCCAACTAATCCTGAAGAAGTTCAAGTTCGCTCTTGACCGTGAGCACGGCTGATCAATCAGTTTATACTCTGTAGAGTTTGCATAGCTTTCCCCACAAGTTGTGATTCCCGTGTTGCTTCACAGTTCCAGGGTGTGGAGTCGCGGTTTCACTCAAGACCTTTACAAAGCTCCCACTAACGTGCAAGCACCCACTAAGGTTTCACCGCTAACAGATGATTCCATCACTGCAGAAGGCCCCTCTTGTGCCACATAACCGTCCAACGGTGCCCACAGAACCAGAGGGGTGGCTAATTATTTTTCCAGGCCGTACCCATTTTGGCCTCGTGGTTGTGCGAATCTAATTTGGTTACATGCTCAAGAACCGATCCTTAGGACCCCACACAGGAACAAACACAAGCCTGCCATAGGCGCCACCTCAAACCATCCATCCTGTTAGAATCCTTATACCATGTTGCTATAAAATTACCCTTTCCGATTCTTGTTCCATGATTCATTAGTCAAGATTAACATTTTTCCCAACCCTGACTGCACTAGAATATCTACCCATTCTATATTATGGATAAACAACAACGACAAGGAATGTTGATGGAAAACTAGTAAACCCTATCATGGAATTTCATATTTAGACAAGCATGCATAATGAAGGATAAAACTAGACTGGCAATTCCTAAAATAGGGTCAAAATGCTCAAGGGCACTTTCCTTCGACGGGGTGCTGCTCAAAATCTTCGAACGCTTGGTCTTAGAGATTACCGAATCGCTCAGCTCCTAATTGCCAAACCGGAAAGAGCACACACAAAGAAAAACCTAAGAACAGTATACCAAACAGAACTGAAACTAGAAAAAAAAAACCCTACAAAAAGATTCTACACGTCGCTACAAACATTTGGACGTGAAAATAGCCCAAATCGGAGCTACGAGCAAAAAGTAATAAGTATTTGAAGTTGTAGGGGCTAAACTGCAATTTTTACTTGAATTTCAGAGAAATACCAAATTTATTTTATATTGAAAATTGGAATTATGATGCAATAAAGATTTACTGAATTATTTATAAAAGGGAAATTTTAGGGAATAGGAGCATGGACCCCGTGGACCACGGCCTTATGGCCGGTCCATGGGTCCACGGTGGATCATGGCCGAAAACGTATGGCCGGTCTAATCCGGGCTGTCGGACTAGATCAAACGGCTGAGATTGAAACAAGGCGGTGACAGGTGGTGCGGGACGGGTGGGCAGCGGCAAAGCACGCCGGCACACGCAAAAAGGTGCCTCCGGCCACCAAACAGGATGGGGTTTAGCGCATAAGAGAGAGGAGGGGACGGGGATTCTTGCGGTGGGCTCGATGGCGGTGGAGGGGCTTCGGAGATGGCCGGCGATGAGGAAGAATGGGCGACGGCGCTTGGAACACGGTGCGGTGGCCGACCGCGACGGGAGAAGCTCCAAAAAGCGCTAGGGTGCGCTCCTTGAGGTCCTGCGACACCGTAGAAGCAAGGAATGAAGTTAATTACGGTTCGGTCGAAACAAATTTGAGCGGCGGAAAGCTTCACACCGGCGGCAATGGTGGCGACGGCGGCGAACTCCAATTCCGTGCACAAACGAAAGGAGAAAAGGGTGCTTTCGGTGTGGAATAGAGGAAGGAAGGAGGAGGTGAGCTTATATAGCCAAGAGAGGAAGGGGGACAGCCAGATTCGAGAAGAAACAACCAGTGGCATGCAAGGAAGAATGCGTCGGTTTGTGCAAGATAGAGCGCCAATCAAGGGGGAAAATGGTTGGGCGACCGATTGGGAAGGAGAGGATCGTGGAGGTGCGCATTGATTCGCGAATTATAGCGGGAGGGGTAGGATTGGAAACTGCCACTGGGATTTTGGGGGCGATTGGCGCCATGCGGCGGGAGGAAGAAGGTGAGCCGGTGCTCGGGCTGCTCGGTTTTGCCTTCAAGATGCCGAAGGGTTACAAACATAATGTGTTCTTACAAGGAATAGAAAAATTCTGTAACTTCTGCAAGATCAACCAAGCCTTTTGTCTCCCTGACTCCTTGGCCCACTCGCGTTTTTCAGCCATGAGCGGGTGGAGGGCGCGTTGTATTAGAGCTAATGCCATGGCTTTAGCCGAGGTAGGGAAGCTTCTAAGGCCATTGTACCACACGTATGCCTATGTACGCATGTATGTATGTATGATGTATGAATGAAATTGTACTGTGTTGACTTTCACCTTTTAACATTGGTCGTACCAATGCTTCGTTTGTCTTCCCTTTCCAAGACCCCTTGCACTCTGCGGCCGCTTGCAGCTAGAGGGTACGATTTTTAGGGGCACCTAGTTGCGTTGGTTGAGGGCAAAACTGACTTCTACGTTGGCTAGCGTTTTATCATGACCTGCGTATTTTTTGGAGCGTAAATGTGTTAGACCTCTCCGGCATGGAGGCTAGACCTTCGAGATGTCATAGGATCCTCACGGGCTCGACACGGAGGCTAGGCCTTCAAGATGCCGTAGGGGGCATACCATAGCTGTCACTGAGGCTAGCTAGGCCTTCAAGATGATGGAGGGGCCAATGCTGATACGGCATGGAGGCTAGGCCTTCAAGATACCAGAGGGTGCATGCCACAGCCGTCATGGAGCATAGCTAGGCCTTCAAGATGACGGAGGGTCCAATGCTGATCCGGCACGGAGGCTTTGACTTCAAGATGTCGGAGGATGCATGCCGCAGTAGTCACGGAGGCTAACTCGGCCTTCAAGATGGCGAAGGGTCCAATGCTGATCCAGTATGGAGGCTTTGCCTTCAAGATGCCGGAGGGTGCATGGCGTAGCTGTCATGGAGGCTAGCTAGGCCTTCAAGATGACAGAGGGTCCAATGCTGCTCTCGCACGGAGGCTTCGCCTTCAAGATGCGGAGGGTTTTGCACTTCTCCGACATTGATGCTTTTCCTTCATGATGCTGGAGGATTTTACACCTCCCCGACACAGAGGATTTGCATTCAAGATGTCAAAGGGTTTTGCACCTCCTCGGCACAGAGCCTTTGCCTTCAAGATGCCAGAGGGTTTTGCACCCCTCTAGCACGGAGGCTTTGCCTTCAAGATGCTGGAGGGTTTATACGATAGGTCTTTAAGACCTCTCTTCCATCGAGGCTATGCTATTGGTGAGGAGATTTTTAATACATCTCCTCGTGCGGAGGTTTTTAATGCATCTTTATCACCGAGGTTATGCTATCGGTGAGGAGGGTTTTGATATCTATACATTGTTTGAGCAAAGGCATAACTTAATCTAAGTTTGGTACCTTACTATTATATGTGAATAGCTAGTTGTAGTATAAGTTATGACTATGTCAGATAGCTATTTTTAGCACATGGTAAACTAAGATATAAGTTTTGCTATCTACTATGAACAGAGATATGACTTACAATTTCTATCTACTTTTGTCAATGAATAGCTAGTTGTAGCATAAGTTATGACTAGGTTAGATGACTATTCTTAGCGCATACCAGACTAAGGTATAACTTTAAGTTTTGATGATCTATTGTTGCTAGTGAATAGCTAATTTTAGTAGAATGCCATGTAAAGGTCAAAAGTAAACAGTGATGTTAAACTTGAGGTGGCAGTGGTGGGGTGTACCTGGTAATCAATAGCAGTTCACGCGCGTTACCTCAGGCGCGTGCGGCCAGAGTCCTGCCGTGCCGGAGGTGGATCCGGTAAGGCTGGATGGGCTCACGTGCGTGCCTGGAGGCGGTCCACCGGTTTGCTCATTGCAAATCCGGGTCTCAACGACTCCTTGCTCCCAAGCCCACTCAAGGTCCTGCTTCCGGCTCTTGAGACAAAGATAAAGTTGTGCGCGCATGCATGCATATATCACAAAATGCAAGAGCTACACACAGGCGTGGCATTCGTGGCCTAATGCCCTGCTCCTTTTATGTGTGAGGATAAGAGTGCATGCCTGTTAAGCATTAAATACACATGATATGCTCAGACGCCTAGCACATGTTGGCTGGTTGCTGGGTTTTTTAGCCTGCGAAAGGTATGACCATGCACCAGTACTACCTTGTAAAGGATATGCATGCAAAGGACATGCACTAGGAGGATAACACGTACCTTGCAAAGGAATGCATGCAAAGACTATGCGCTGGTGGTCTAGCACATACCTTATTATATTTATTATGCATGTAGCCAACCTGCCCCATGCGGCCCGGGATGCTAATTCGCATTGTCGGAGGGTAGCCCGGCCTCCAGCGCGGCTGTAGTGCATCCTGGCCTTTGGTGAGTACGTGTGGCCTTAGGCGAGGTGGTCGAAGCTTCGACTTTGGCATGGAGGTAGCCGAAGCCGAAGGAAGCCTCTGGCACGGTAGGAGCTTGGAGAAGGTCTCTAGCATGGCAGTGAGCCGAAGGAGGCCCAGCCACAGCTGGAGTGTTCAGAGCTAGTGTAGGTGACACTGGAGTGGAGCGGCCAAGGGCTTCAGAGGCCGGTTTGGGTGATGCCAGAGTGCCATGATCAGAGGCATCAGAGTCGGTGTAAGCGACACTAGAGTGGAGTGGCCGGAGGCCTTGGAGTTGATGAAGGAGAAGCCAGAGTGGCATGGCCAAAGGCATCATAATCGGTGTAGGTGACACCTGAGTGACGCTGCCAGGGCTGCGGTGCAGTCGTGGTCAGAGACTCTAGAAGCCGGGGTAGGAGTGGCTTGGAGGCTCTAGTATAGTCATGGCCGGAGACTCTAGAGGCCGGAGTAGGCACGGCTTAGAGGCTCTGGTGTAGTCGTGGCCGAAGACTCCGAAGGCCGAAGTATGCATAGCTTGGAGGATCCAGTGTAATCATTGGCGGAGACTCCAGATGCCAGAGTAGGCACAGCATGGAGGCTTCGGTGGTCGAAGATGGGTTCTGCCTGTAGTGAGGCAGACGGACTCTGGCCGTAGAGCACAATGGTTCCAGAAGCTGGATGGAGCTCCGACTGTGAGGTGTTCCTTCTCGTATGTATTTAGTTTGTGAGCTTCTATGGTGTGAGCAGTGTTAGCTTTCTTCTTTGTGTGCATGTGCTCGTGTGTGTTCGCATTGAGTCTGAGTGTTAGCTTCTCTTCAGTGCTTGCGTGTGCGACTTATTTGGTTCCTGACCCAACAGTGAGTGCAGAGGGCTCCGGTCGTGAGTGTGGAGGGCTCTAGGAGTGAGCGCAGAGGTAGTCTGGCAAGCGGAAGGGCTCCGACGAGGCTCTAAAGTATGACGAGGCATTGAGGTGCTGGAGGTCGGTGAGGTTGGAGCCCATCGAGGTCGAAGTAAGGCGAGGATCCAAAGTATGGGAGAGTCTCTAGTCTGGCCAGGCTCTGGTGTGGTGGATCAAGGAGGCCCCTGCTCGGCGGCTTCACACGTGGAGGTGCGGAGAAGTGGAAGCCGTGGAGGCATCACGAAGCATGGAGGTATCTCAGAGTGCCCGTCCTCTGACATGGTCTATGGAGATGGTGCAGAGCACTCGGCCTCCAGAGCAACCTAATGGACAGCATGCAGACGCGACTCAAGGACAAGTTAGTGCTAAGCACACACTCGAGATCGCCCTCGACCAGTTGCATGCATTTGTTAGAATATGCATATGGTAGTACCACAACCCATAGAAGCTAGTGGCTACAGTAAAGGTGCATTAAATGTTCTAACACGCTGACACAAGATAAGCTTGCTAGCGGCAAGAAAATGTGAGTACTACAAATGTTAAGAGCTATCCTCCCACTACTTTCCACATGCATGCTACTATCTCTTTTGCGTATGGTAAATAAAATATACTACTATTTCTTACACCATGAGAGTAAATATCCTTGGGTCATGGTGTGGACACAAAAGCTTTTGTCAAGTGTTGCAGCACCATGCTCTGTTGCAGTTAGTGTGTGCGTCAAGTTGGATAGTCTATTTTTTACTGGCTACCTGCTCTATCTCTACCACTACATGCATAGTGAAGCATTTATAACCTTATCTCATGGTATTTAAATGGGTCTACTCCATTTTTCACCATTATCTTTCATGCTTGGGCGCAGATCTTTTGTGTTAATAAATGAAGGTTTCTAACGGCCCAAAGCTAATAGCGACTAGGTGCAGTGGACGCTTGCCTAGGGAATAGCATGGAACAATGAAAATACTAGCAGGAGTACTAGCTAGTCAACTTGCAGGTCCAACTGACCACTAGCTGACACTAGTAATGAACAAGGTATATCTAACTGCTGCACAATAAATGGGTGCATGAACTTATCTTGTGCATGGAGGTTCGCATGGGTTTTACCTTTGCTTTTGCTCTCACATGGGTTAGCCTTCGCTCGAGGCCGGAGGGGCATAGGGAGCCACACTTGTACATGCTTTGCCTCCAAATGATCTCAGGAGCGGCTCGTAGCATGCCACGATTGTTGTTCACGCTCGCTCAGTCCGATGCAAGCACGGGCTCTTCACTTGCAAGATGCCAATGGGGTCGTGCTCACGGAGTAGCGCTCGCAGCTGCATCCCCTTTATCCCTAACGTGTTTGGAGGGGCCCAAGAGGCCCTTGCATTCTCTTTGAAGGGTGGGCGAGGGCATACTCTAGCTCACACTTGCAGGTGCAGTCAAGTATGGACTGGCGTGCACGTACGAATGTAGTTTTGGCCACAACTCATGATAAGAGCACGGCTCCCTCGGATACACACAAGGTGAATTCGCTCCTTATTTTTAACATTTTCTTCATAAAAGAATAGAGTACTACTAAGTTTTGTGTTATTGTTAGGAATATAGGAGAAGCATCACAACCCCTCCTGGATGTCGTCACTCGAAGGCCAAGTCTACTCGGACTCAAGGCTGAGCTCTAGTCGTGGTTGTGGTCATGGTCAAAGTCATGGCCGTGGTCGAAGTCGAGTTCCAGGACAGCACATCAGTAAAACAGGCATAACTCTCTCATACAAAGTCCGTTTTAGGCAATCTTGGACATTCTGGAAATCTTACGACGATCCCTTTCTAATGGTATGAGCTCGAACAAATATTCCTTATAGTTTAGTCAAAGTCAAAGGAATAAGGTGTTGCGTCACTGTTTTGAACCCTACCGGGTTTTGTAATTGTGTCAGAGTCGGAGTCCAAGTTGTGCACGCCTCTCTCCATGGTTGCACAACCCTAGGTCGACCTCCTCATGCCCCCCTATATATAAATAGTAGCTATCGTAGTTTAGGCTTAGGTTTAGCTTAGATTATTCTGTTTAATACAGTTTCACCGTTTATCGGTTTGTTAAACCCCAAACTCGAGTGCTTCATTGGTAATTAGCAATATTCAGATTGCATCTACCTGTTCTTGCTTGTGTTCTCGATTCGCTTGTAGGAAAAGCCTTCTTGGCGAAGTCAACCACGTCTTGGCATGATTGATAACCAGGAAGTAGTGGTGTAGTGGTTGTGAGGGTTCTTGATCTATTCTAATCAGAGCCTTTCAATCATCAACATTGAAACTCCACTAATAAACTTATCATATTACCTTCGGAAGATCAGGCAAATGCGCATCAGCTCATTCACGCAGAGGGCATGGTCCCTGCGTGCGCATCAAACTATGCCTACTCGTGTGGCGACGACACATCCGGGCCCGAGGTAGCCTGCAGGCCGACATCTTGCTCGCGGCGCTTGGTGCTTTCCCTCGCTTCCTCCTTTCAGCAAGGCTCTTTGTTCGTATCCCCATAGACGGTGGCTCGGTGTGCCCCGAATAGATATAGCTAGAGCCCCACTCATAAGAGAAGGCTCAAGCTTGGAGACGAAGCCTGTGAGTGGAAAGGAGAGAGTGAGAGAAATATAGTTTGTGTAATGAGAAAAAACCACTGGGGTCCTCCCTCTCCTACACTTGGAGAGCATATTTATAGGGAGAAGGGGCAAGGGAAATTACCAGCTTGTCCCTAAGATATTATGTTAAAATCATATGCCTAGAGGGGTACTTTTGGTATTTCACCCCTTCACATACTACGTGGTGGCTAAGATACTGTGACACCTATAATAATACCACAGTGCACCATCTAAATATCTCCAGTCTAGGGTGTTCCCCCAACACCTGCTCAGAAACCCCAGATGAAAAGTAGACCTCAGGATCTCAACATAAGTGATTGGGTGATTACCTACAGTGAATTTTCAACCGAATAGGGCCAAAATGTTTCAACAAGTGCAAAAATCAAGTTGGATCAGTGCAACAAGGTAATCCCGCTAGTCAAGAAATGGATCATACGGCAAAAAAAGCTCCCCTCACATGCCCCAACATTCAGATTCCCCATCTTACAAATCTATGCGGAAACAAACCCCGGGGTTCTACTAAAAAAAAGGAGTGTGTTTTCAGTATGGAGACCCTACACATTGGGTCAAAAGATGTCCCAAGAAGTTTCCCAACTTAGAACAGGATCAACCATCAAAGCTAGATGAAGACCTCAGTTCAGCATTCAGGATGTCATAACGTTCAAGCAACAACTCAAGACAGTCAAGCTCAACAGTATAATGTCAAGCCCAAAGAAACTCAGTGGGAACCAAAAAGTTGAGAGTGGAGCCTTGTAATAATGTGGATCCGATGTCATCTCTTCGTATCATCAAACCATGCTACTTTAGTATAATCTGTGTTAAGACTTGAATGGAAGCTTGTTTCCCTTCGTCTTACCCAAGCAATGTTAATGTTTATCCACTCTACCTCTGGTCCATCTACTTCTCAAGAACTGGAAATGCAAGTCAAAGAAGTCCGTTTCTTTTTAAATGGGGTAGACTCTCTAGCCAATCTGTTAGTTCTGGAACCCAAAGACAAATATTGGAAACGGTTAATCAAAAAGTAATGGAGTAATTAAGGTGTGCTAAAGGAAGGGCAGTACTCAGAAGTTACACTTCGATGCCATAAATAGCAATCAAGAACAAGTACCCTCTCCTCGAAATTAAGAAAGGCTTCATGTAAACCTCCAAGGATAAGAAGCTCCGCTAAGGTCAACTGATAGATAAGAAAGCTAGCAAAAGTGATCAAAATATGTAAGCGCAATGAGGTCGCCACCCAGAAGAAAAAGCGATTTGGAAAGCGAGAAGAAAATTTGAAGACCAAGTTCCCTTATCTCTTTTACTGATCTATTAGAATCTCGATGACGAGATTCCTTTAAGGGAGGTACATTTGTCACACCCTAATTTTTAGATTTCTCAAACTTCTATAAAAATCCAAGATTAGATTATAGATTAAATAATTAGAGTAGGAGAAATGCTTAATTTTTAAATTAAAATTCTATATTTGAATAAGGTTACTAATTGTTTGTTTGCATTCATACTGATAATAGGCATACAAGGCTTTATTTTGAGTTGTTGTTTTCTCTGGTTATTCCTGGATTTTGTTTGAGCTCTTTTGGATTTTATCTGAGTCATATTTTATTTCCAAAATACCAAAATGTCTTTGTAAGCTCAGAATATTTTTATTTGGCTTCTAAATTATTTCAAAAGCTTATCGAAACTTTTTCTAGAATTCTTAGGCTTTATTTGGTTTTATTTCGATTTTCTTTGCTATTTATTTGAACTGTATTTGCTTCTTTATTTTTGAAATTCCTAAAACAAAATCCTAACCCATTTCCCTATGCCCAGCCCATCCCCTCTTTTTTTTTTCTTGGCCCAGTCCGATCTCCTTCCCAAGCCCAGCTCACCAGCCGGCCCTTTCTCTCTCTTCCCCTCCACCCCTTTCCCTACCAAGGTCGCACACCAGCTAGCGCTAGCCAACCCAACGTGTCTGCCTGCACCCGATGGCACCCTGTAACAACCCACCTTCTCCATGTGTCACTCCTCTCTACCACTAATCACTCAGGCCAACCCATTATCCCCTTCCTCTAACCGAGTCTAGTGCATCATCCGCCACAGATTCACAGTCGGCCACACCAATCCGATCCGATCTGAGACCGAAGATCTTCCAGAAGCTTGACTACGAGATAAACGCGGACTCCTCACCCAAATCTGACCCTATATCTAAGCCCACATGTTCAAACATGGACACAGAGTTGGATATGAGCATTCCGTCACTTCTCTTTGCCTATTCCGCATGCCAAAACCCCTATAGATAGCGACCAACATCACGCCCTCGGTACGAATCGTCTTAAGCTGCCACCTTCCTGTGTTTAGTTCTGCCGAGACGCCAAAAATTCTAGCGCACTGCTGCCACCATTGATGCTCCTTGGTCGAGCTCGTTGAACTCACTGTCGAAGCCACGCTAACATCCACCTACTTGCCCACAGCTTTATCGTCGCCTCCGGAGTCCATTGGTGCCCTCATGTCCACTCCTCGGTTGCCGGAACCCCATCACTGATGAGAACCGAGCTTTTACGCCACTGTTCATCATCGCCAACTTTCTGAGCCGCCTCCCGGGACCAACCGATACCCTAGGTGAGTTCGTCGACCTTGTCTTGTGGCCCTCTACCGATCGTCGTCGAATTCCGTGGCCAACAACAAGCTCAGCGCTCTACTCCGGCGAGCCTCCGTCGAATCTCGGCCACGCTGGCCCATTGTCACCGCTTCGCCCCCTCCCCAGTGTTGTCATACCCTAGCTTGTTGCCTACCCTGCCCCGGTGCCACCCTGCCTTGCCCGACCACACCGGCTTGCCGCCGCCCCATGCCTCCCAGCCCCACTGTGCCCCTCCCCGTTGCCCCCCGCTCGATGGGAACCTGAAACCCGATGGGGCCTGACAGGTTTGGGTTCGGGTTTTCAATTTAGCCCGTTTGGGCACTCGGGTTTGGGTAGGGTTATGGCTGGTGAGTTCACATACCCACCCCGAACCTTTGTTCCCATGCTAGAGTCTGAGGAGGCCACCTAGGTCTACTCCCGAGCAACCTCAGGTGCCTCTTACAAGCCCTATTTATCATATCACGGACGCATTAGTCAAATGAACATGGTGACTTATGATACTTGGCTCATCTTTTCCCTATTCGGATATGTGGTACGTGCTTAAGTCAATAGTGCCAACGAACGATGCTTAAATGATGCAATTAGTCTATGGCATCCAGGTCCCTCTCCCGACCTGCTCCTAACACCACCCACATCTCGTCTTATTCTCACAACTCAATTTTCCAACATTATTTTCATCGTGAATAGTAATTAAATCCTATAACTCGTGAACGATGGATGATCCACTGCTCGACTTCAACCGCTGACCTATGCATTGCAAAGTATTTTAGATAAATTTTAAGTTACGCAGTAACATAGTTATACCTAGGTTACCAGGATGGAGATTGTCAATAGTCAAGACAGGGATAATTGAACAAGATAGGTGCTACCCGATTCCCGATATCAACTCACTAAACATGTATACATGATACATAGCAATATCTAGCAATATTGACCAACAATTCACTAAAATATAGAAGAAATATGCAAATAGATGCCTGCCTTGGTGCTTAGCTTCAAATCAAGATCAATCACAAAATTCTTCTCAAGAAAACTCATCACCCTCCGGTTTGTCGATTACTAAAAGAGGAAAAATGCATCGCAATAAGCATCATGAAATGCCATAAAATATACTTTATGATGCATGATCATGAACAAGATGCAATGTGACATGTCATGAGAACATTTGTAAAAGAACATTGAAAAGATTGCGCTGGAAGGGATCTAAACATTACATGGGATAAACTAAGCTCACTGAGTTCTGGTTGTCTGGCAGTCAAACCAGGTGAGGTTGCGATCAAACCAGGAGGGTCGGACAGAGTGGAATTCGGTACTGGGCAGCCATGACGGTTAGAGTAGACCCATGGCAGTTAGACTAGCCAACTGGCGATCTAACTCCTGATTATGGCATATGATTGCAAAAATCAGACCGGCAAAGTGGCGGTCTGACTCCTGATTATGGAGTATGATTCCAAAAATCAGACCAGCGAAGTGGTGGCCTGACTCCTGATTATGGAGTATGATTCCAATCCAGGGGTTAAACCGCTGGGCCTAGCCGATACTACCTCAGCAAGGTTGTTGGCAATGGCCTTATTGATTTCTTCGACCAAGGGTAGAACCAAAACACTCTACGAGTTTACGGGAGTTCATATTTGGTTGTTTGGGTGACATGCACGGGGCCAAAAGCTTGGGCCCCATGGATTGACGTCCATGCTAGATGGAGCTTGGTCCTATGGCTATGTGGAGTGGGGTAACTCGGGGAAAAGAGGGGGAAGGGGTTTGGGAGCTTCATTTTGGTGTGGGAAAGCTTTTTAGAGGGTTAGCTGGCTTTGGGGAATGTCCGATGTGGAGATTGACTATGGGGTGCTCCAATTGGCCTATAGGTGGAAGAAAGGCTTAGGGCTTGCTCCGGCAAGAGGGATGGTTGGGGATGAGCTCGGGGACGACATGAGGAACTCGTGGGTGACCTTCTCCTTCAATCTTTGACTTCAGTTGAGCTCGAGGTGGAGGAATGGTGAGGGTGCTCTCCTTGCTCTCTCTCTCTCTCTCTCTCTCTCTCTCTCTCTCTCTCTCTCTCTCTCTCTCTCTCTCGGGTGGGAGATGGAAATGAGTGATTGAGTTTTAAGTGGGCGTCCTGAGCCTTAGCGGTCAGACCGCGGGGGTGGCCCATGTGCAGTGTGGTCTTCTTCTTTTCCTCATTTCTACCAATTCTTTTCCCTTCCTTCCTAAATGATCTTGGGCTACCCAACACTACTACAAAACATATGATCACTGCCGGTTCCAAATCGGCATCACTACCGGATTTTGAACTAGCAATGCATAAGCGACAGTGATAGTCGAACACTATCACTACCAAGTTCCCAACCAACAATGATGCATTTTTCAGAGAACAAAAAAAGGAAAAAAGCCATACGATTCATGGATTCGACAGCCGTCGCTCCTTAATGGATCCAGATGTTGCTGCCCCTCCATGGATCCGGCTGCTTCCACTCTTCAGTCATCATCATGTCTCGTGGCGGAGGTACCCTATCACACCCAATCGAATTTGAAAGCAATTGGGGAAACATTCAGTGTAGATGAAGAACAGGAACACTCACACATACAACCCAGAGCTAAGGTTGGTGAGCGGGCTGTAGGGCAACAGGACCCGCATGTCGCCACCTCAGGCGAGATCGAACCCTCACCCTCCATTTACCATCCTCGAACCAAGATGACATCAGACAACCTAGGGCATAGAATGTAGGCCAGGCGGGCGATGAAGGAACCCGGGGCATGCAGCGAAGGCACTCAAGGAACACACACACACAGACACACAGAGAGAGAGAGAGAGAGAGGATGATGACAAGGAAGGGAACATGAAGAGAGAGAGGGAGAGAAGAAATGAGGATAAGGGAGGGGGGCTGGAGACTTAGATATTTTTTAGGCTGTGAGAATCAGGTGGGGTGCAAGCCAGGTTTCAGTCCCAGTTTTTATGAAGAACCAATAATGATAAGTGTTGGTTTCACTGTGGGTTCTTTATAAAAACCAGTGGTGTAGAAACCGGTAGTGGTAAGTGCTGGGCTTTTTTAAGAACCAGCGAAGAACCGATAGTGATAATTTTATTACTGCTAGTGAACCGACATTGATAGGGGAGCAAGGAAGGGGTATTCTATAGTAGTGCAAACTACTTCAGAAACAATTCCCACTCTTATGGTGGAAGCAAGTAGCTTATCAACGTAGCATTTTCAAAAACATTTTGAACACTTAAAACAAAACCCAAAAACATGAACATGATGTCACGATGCATATGCATGCTCGATGACTAGGTTAGGGTGTTTTGGGTGCGACAACTACCCCTTCTGAACCATAAAAAATTTCACTATCCCTATAAACAATCCTAAATTGCTACTTATCTAACATACCTACCAACGATCGACAAAAAACTCTACCATTATTACATGTAAAAAAACTATATTCGGTACACTTATACCTACAGAACATAAAAATAACTTATGTAAACCTACTCTGCAAACCTACATCTAACAGTGCAAAATTGCTTGAAAGTAAGATCCAACATTTACTCTACACTACTAAAAATAGACCTAACAACATTACATCTAATATCACTAAATCTACATATATTTGTAAGTTATGTCTAAATCTACATCCTATTCCTAAACTATGTCTAAATCTTAGATTTAATT
Source organism: Phragmites australis (assembly GCF_958298935.1). Lineage (NCBI taxonomy): Eukaryota > Viridiplantae > Streptophyta > Magnoliopsida > Poales > Poaceae > Phragmites > Phragmites australis. The sequence goes on from NC_084931.1 coordinate 16,727,355, forward strand.
CCGAACCTATGTCTAAATACTACATCTAATTGCTAACATATGCCTACATACTATATTTAATTGCTAAACTATGACTAAAACTATATCTGTATTCTACACTATTTCTAAACCTAGATCTAAATTCTAACCGATGTCTAAACTAAGATCTACTACCTACCCTAACTTGTTTGTAAAAAAACTAAGGAAATGCATTTACCTTTTTTTTATAGGGCTTCACCTCTTCTTTTTCCTCCTCCCTCGCCTCCCCTCCCCTCTCCTCCCCTCTCTACTCTCTTCTTTGGGCGCCAGCAGCAAGCAAATGAATTAGGAAACCCCTGCGAGCGCGGTGCGGCATTTTATATAGGAAAAGGTGTCGCCCGTTGATCCCAACCATGCAGACCTCGGCGACCTCCTCGCAGACCTCGGCGACCTCCTCGCAGACCTCACCGACCTCTACTCCGACATCGCCGACCTCCACACCGACCATGCCGAGCACAACTACACCAGCCCAAGTCTTTAAAGGACCAATTACACGTAGTCAGGCAAAGGAACTACAACAAGAGGTGAACGCGCTACTTTGTGAAGCTCATTTAAATATTAATGAGAATTATATACTGCCTAAGTCGAGTACATTGCTATTACTCAGGTTTACCAAGGAGGACGATAAGAACACGCAAGGCGATGAATACAAAGAAGAACCACGTTCGAATTCGTCCAGTCCTGCAGAACAGTCTGAAAGAAATAATCATAACTTTTGATTCCCAAAAGTTATGAAGGCCAATGGGTACTTGTTGGAAAGCTCTTGAAGTCTAGTTTCCAATGACACCAACCCCGACCAGTTTGGAGAAACCGTTATGGCGCCCGACCAGTTTTAGTGCATACTGGTCAGAAGCTCAACAGTCTGCATGAAGCTAAAGTTGCCGTGTAAAACTGTATCATTCTACAAAGTTCCGAGATGCATACTATACATGGTGTGAAAGCTTATCAAGTTAGCTTTCCAACGCATCCAGCCGCACGTCATTTGAAGCTTCCAAGGTAGAGTTATTGCCTAAACACTGAAGACTGCGCCGAAGACCAACAGCTACGCGGAAACTCTCCAGAAGCTGATTTCGTAGAGACCCTTTCACATAGTCTATCTTTTCATTTTCATTTCGTGTTTTCACTTATCAAGGACGGTTGTTCCTTGTATAAATACTCCATTGCTTCATAGCAATGATAGACTTTTGATAATCGAAATACAAACCCCTTTGTTCAGCTGTGTACTAACAAATCCAGAGAGAGATCTCTACCCCTTAGCTCTTGTGTTTTCCTTCGCGGAGATTACAGAAGCGGCGCGTCATCGGCACCCAATCCGTGCTCCTGGTCCATCGATTCCATGTTGCGTAGGTTGGTTTCTTTGAGAGTGTGGTTGGGCGAATCCTTGGTTCAGGCTGCCGTATAGAGACGGTGGTTGGCTCCTTGTGCACGTCGTCAGGTTGCACTAGTTATCGCTGCTTGCAGCAAGTTATCGGCCGTTCTTCGGCTAGTTATCAAGACCGGGATCCTACGTCGTGAAGATCGGGACCAAGACTCCATCATCTGGTATCAGAGCCTCAGTTGCCACGGTAGGAATTTTTACCCTTAGCTACATATATTTCGTGTTCATACTATCCACCAAAAAGCCACAAAAATATTTTGTTATAGCCCGTTGTTTCAATCTGTTATCCTAGTGAGTTTTGTTAAGTTTCAGTCCATTAGAGTCCTTGTTTTAGTTGCTGATCATATTATCCTTTGCGTGTCCTTTGTGCCTCTTTTGTCTATCTGAAATCCCTACACAAAAAATCTGAAACCGGTATCATCCTTCACGTTAACTTTGATCCTATCAAGTTATTGTTGACGGTTGTGTCTTTAAAAAAAAAGTGTGTGCAAGTGTTATATCTGATCTTGTTCTTAGTTCTATATATCAAAAAAAAGTGTCCAAAAAAAAAGAAGAAAGAAAAGAGTTGAGAAAAGTTGTGAAAGAAAAAGTAGAAAGATCAGTTTGTTTATGTGCACAAGTTCTGAATTTTTTTTAAGTTGCACAACCAGATTGCTATCCATCTTTTGGTGCAAAATTTTGCTTGGGTTTGATTACAACACTTGCATCCTAAGCATACTCCTTGTTTGTATCAAATCTGAAATTATCTTTGCGCGTGTGTTTGATCCATTTACATCATTCATATCTTGTGGTCAGCACTAGACTTTGATCTTCTAGTTTGGACTGTGATTTAGCTTTACAATATCTAGAATTCAGATTGCATTCCTTGTGAATCATTCCCCACCAAGCTCCACTTAAAAGCCACCGTCATAGGAACGCTGATCTTGTATTCGCTTAACCATCACTTTCGTGTTACCACCGCGCTTTGGCCCTTCTGTAATCCGCAGGAATTCATAAGAGCTTCGGTTGGTAAGAGAGGTGAGGTTGTGAGTTTCCACATATAATTTCCTATTCCACATATATTTGTTGCTTTGCTGTCACTAATTTCACAGGAAGATGAGTGACGAAGTTCAGATTGATGATTGTGTCACCATGGCACAATTCAACGAGTTGAAGCAAAGCATGGAAGAGCTAACGAACAATTTTCAAGCACTTATGGCCCGTTTGCAGGATCCACCTCGTGATAACGCAAATGGAAGTCATCATGAAGATGAAGTTGATGAAACGGAAGAAGAAGCTGCTGCTCGACGTGCAAGAGAACAGCGAAGACGTAGAGAGCGAGCTGCTGCAAATGCAAGAAGACCTCCACTTCCAGGACGTGGAAATGGTGGTAGAGGTGTTGGTCGTGACCATGAGAGAGGTCTTGGACTAGAGGAAAGTGGGAGTGAAGAGGAAGAAGACAATGAGGTTGATCAGCCCCATCATGATGACCGTCGACGTCACCGCGGGAATCGTGGGCGTAATCAGCCCAACGAGGAGAGGTTTGGCAAGTTAAAATTCACCATGCCCAAGTTTGATGGAGGGTCTGATCCTGAAGCATATCTTACATGGGAGTTGAAGGTGGATAAAATTTTTCGCTTGCACAACTATTCTGAGCAGAAGAAGATGGCCATGGCTGCTCTTGAGTTCTATAGCTATGCTCTAATCTGGTGGGAGCAAATGCTAAATGATAGAGAAGAAGCTGGCCAAGGTGATGTCCGTTCATGGGCTGAAATGAAGAGAGAAATGAGGGCAAGATTTGTCCCCAAACATTATCGTCGTGATCTTTTTGACAAGCTACAGAATCTGAAGCAAGGAAGCCTTAGTGTTGATGAGTATTATAAAGAAATGGAGAAGGCAATGATTAGAGCCAATGTATATGAAGATGAAGAGCAATCAATTGCACATTTTATGTCAGGGCTGCATCGTAATATTCAGCGTATTGTTGAATTTCAGCAGTACCGCAATCTTATTGAGTTGGTCCATCAAGCAAGCAAAGCTGAACGACAGTTGCAGCAGGACATGAAGTCCAATAGAGAAGTATCTTTCAGCTCGAGAAGTGCCCCAAGTGGAAGCAAATTCACACCACGAGGTAGTGCAAGTAGAGGTTCAATTTCCAACTTAAGTGGTGGTGCACGCTCAAGCAATTTTGGTGCTTCTAGTGGTAAAGAGTTGGCTGCTCCAAATGACAGGAACAAATCAGCAAACTCATCATCTACTTCAGTGGGTTCTTCCACCAAGAGTAGTGGGATTCAATGCTTCAAGTGTGGTGGTCGTGGTCATGTTATAAAGGAGTGTCCAAATAATCGGACCATTATTGTAAATGACCAAGGAGAGTATGAATCTGCTAGTGATGAAGAACATGAAGAGATTGAAGAGGAAGGTAATCTGGAGCAGGACATCTGTGAATTTGAAACTGGAGCTGCTCTTGTTGTAACTCAAATTTTGAGTGTGCAAATGAGTGAAGCTGAAAATGGACAGCGGCACAATCTTTTCCAAACCAGAGCCAAGGTAGAAGACAAGGTGTGTAAAGTAATCATTGATGGTGGAAGCTGCCACAATCTTGCTAGCAAGGAAATGGTTGAAAAGCTTGGTTTAAAGCTGCTGAAACATCCTCATCCTTATCATGTGCAATGGCTAAATAATTCAGGTTCAATTAAGATTGCACATAGAGTGAAAATTCCTTTCAAGATTGGTGAATATATTGACACCGTGGAGTGTGATGTGGCACCCATGACAGTGTGTCATATGATGCTAGGAAGACCATGGCAATATGATCGGTCCTCTCTACATTGTGGTCGGACCAATCAATACACCATCAAGTGGAAGGGCAAGGAGTTGATTCTTAAACCCATGACACCGCAGCAAATCCTCGCTGAGCACTTACAAAAGAGCTCCAATGTGAGGAATGAGAGTGGAAAAGAAGGAGAGAAAAAGAATTCGAGTGCCCTCCACAAATCGGTGAGTGAGAGCCACAAGCTAAACATGAGAGAAAACAAGAAACGAGAGGGAGAGAATTTAGTGATGATGGCCACCAAATCTGAAATGAGAGATGTGAGGAAAAACCCAGACCAAGTATTGATCATACTTGTGTGCAAGGACACATTGCTTTCAGCTAACGACTTAACATCTGTCCCTAGTGTTGTTGCACGTGTGTTACAGGAATATGAAGACGTTTTTCCAGAGGAGACACCTGCTGGACTTCCTCCCTTGCGTGGCATTGAACATCAAATTGATCTCATCCCTGGAGCTGCACTTCCGAACCGTCCAGCATACCGCACCAACCCTGAAGAAACAAAGGAAATTCAAAGGCAAGTACAAGCACTTTTAGATAAAGGTTATATGCGTGAAAGTTTAAGTCCTTGTGCTGTACCTGTGATTTTGGTGCCAAAGAAAGATGGTTCCTGGAGGATGTGTGTGGACTGTAGAGCCATAAATAACATCACTGTTCGATATCGTCATCCTATTCCTAGGCTAGATGATATGTTAGATGAATTGAGTGGATCTATGATATTTTCTAAAATTGATTTAAGAAGTGGTTACCATCAAATTAGAATGAAACTTGGAGATGAATGGAAAACTGCTTTCAAAACAAAGTTTGGGTTGTATGAGTGGTTAGTTATGCCTTTCGGATTGACTAATGCACCTAGTACATTCATAAGATTAATGAACCATGTCTTGCGAGCATTCATTGGAAAATTTGTTGTTGTTTACTTTGATGATATCCTAATTTACAGCAAGACATTGGAGGAACATGTTGCTCATATTCAGCAAGTTTTGGATGTGCTAAGAAAGGAAAAATTATTTGCTAACCTTGAGAAGTGCACATTTTGTACAGATCAGGTTGTGTTTCTTGGTTTTGTAGTTTTAGGTTCAGGAATTCAAGTTGATGAATCAAAGGTGAAAGCAATCAAGGATTGGGCGACTCCTGAAAATGTAAGTCAGGTGAGAAGTTTCCATGGACTTGCTGGTTTTTACAGTAGATTTGTGAGAGATTTCAGCACCATAGCTGCTCCATTAAATGAGTTGACAAAGAAAGGTGTTGCCTTCCAATGGGGTGAACCACAAGAGAAAGCTTTCCAAGAATTGAAGAAAAGATTATCCGAAGCCCCCTTGCTTGTGTTGCCGGATTTCACTAAAACCTTTGAGGTTGAATGTGATGCAAGTGGGATTGAGATTGGAGGCGTTCTCATGCAAAACGGACAGCCCGTTGCATACTTCAGTGAGAAGTTGGGAGGAGCACAACTGAACTATTCGGTATATGACAAGGAGTTGTATGCTTTGGTAAGAGCACTTGAGACTTGGCAACATTACTTATGGCCAAAAGAATTTGTTATTCATTCAGATCATGAGGCTTTGAAGTATTTAAAGGGCCAAGCAAAACTGAACCGTAGACATGCCAAATGGGTTGAATTCATAGAAACTTTTTCATATGTTGTGAAATACAAGAAAGGTAAAGAAAACATTGTTGCTGATGCTTTGTCCCGTAAAAATGTTTTGTTAAATCAACTTGAAGTAAAGGTGCCGGGACTTGAAAACATAAAAGAATTATACCCCACTGACCATGAATTTTCAGAACCTTATGCCAAATGTACAACTGGAAAAGGATGGGAAAAATATCATATTCATGATGGATTTTTGTTTAGAGCTAACAAATTGTGTGTTCCAAGTTGCTCTATTAGACTCTTGTTGTTACAGGAAACACATTCAGGTGGTCTGATGGGTCACTTTGGATGGAAAAAGACATATGAGATGCTTGCTGACCATTTCTATTGGCCGAAGATGAGAAGAGATGTTCAACGGCTTGTGCAAAGATGCGTCACCTGTCACAAAGCTAAGTCAAAACTAAAGCCCCATGGATTATATACTCCCTTGCCTGTTCCTAATGCTCCTTGGGAAGATATTAGCATGGATTTTGTTTTAGGATTACCTAGGACAAAGAGGGGGAGGGATTCAATATTTGTTGTTGTTGATCGATTCTCTAAAATGGCACATTTTATACCTTGTCATAAAAGCGATGATGCTTCCCACATAGCCTCTCTATTTTTCAGGGATATTGTGAGATTACATGGCATGCCCAAAACGATTGTTTCCGACCGCGACACCAAGTTTTTGAGCTACTTCTGGAAGACATTGTGGACCAAGCTAGGGACAATGCTGCTGTTTTTCACCACATGCCACCCTCAAATGGATGGGCAAACTGAAGTAGTGAATAGAACACTTTCTATGCTGCTGCGAGCCTTGATCAAGAAGAACTTGAAAGAATGGGAAGAGTGCTTGCCACATGTGGAATTCGCGTACAACAGGGCAGTACACTCTACAACTAATATGTGTCCCTTTGAAGTTGTATATGGTTTCAAACCACTCGCTCCTGTCGATTTGTTGCCTCTACCATTGCAGGAAAGGAGTAACATGGAAGCATCCAAGCGCGCGTCTTATGTCAAGAAGATTCATGAGAAGACCAAAGAAGCAATAGCGAAAAGGTCCAAGTACTATGCTGCATGGGCAAACAAGCATCGTAAGAAGGTGACATTTGAGCCTGGAGATTTAGTGTGGGTACACCTTCGCAAAGACCGCTTTCCAGAGAAGCGCAAATCCAAATTGATGCCACGAGGAGATAGTCCATTCAGAGTGCTGTCCAAGATCAATGATAATGCTTATAAGATTGAGCTCCCTGAAGATTATGGTGTTAGCAGATCCTTCAATGTTGCTGACTTAACACCATTCTTCGGACTAGAAGGATCAGAGTCGAGGACGACTCCTATTCAAGAGGGGGAGGATGATGAGGACATCCCAACCATGCAGACCTCGGCGACCTCCTCGCAGACCTCAGCGACCTCCTCGCAGACCTCAGCGACCTCTACTCCGACATCGCTGACCTCCACACCGACCATGCCGAGCACAACTACACCAGCCCAAGTCTTTAAAGGACCAATTACATGTAGTCAGGCAAAGGAACTACAACAAGAGGTGAACGCGCTACTTTGTGAATCTCATTTAAATATTAATGAGAATTATATACTGCCTAAGTCGAGTACATTGCTATTACTCAGGTTTACCAAGGAGGATGACAAGAACACACAAGGCGATGAATACAAAGAAGAACCACGTTCGAATTCGTCCAGTCCTGCAGAACAGTCTGAAAGAAATAATCATAACTTTTGATTCCCAAAAGCTATGAAGGCCAATTGGTACTTGTTGGAAAGCTCTTGAAGTCTAGTTTCCAATGACACCAACCCCGACCAGTTTGGAGAAATTGTTATGGCGCCCGACCAGTTTTAGTGCATACTGGTCAGAAGCTCAACAGTCTGCATGAAGCTAAAGTTGCCGTGTAAAACTGTATCATTCTACAAAGTTCCGAGATGCATACTATACATGGTGTGAAAGCTTATCAAGTTAGCTTTCCAACGCATCCAGCCGCACGTCATTTGAAGCTTCCAAGGTGGAGTTATTGCCTAAACACTGAAGATTGCGCCGAAGACCAACAGCTACGCGGAAACTCTCCAGAAGCTGATTTCGTAGAGACCCTTTCACATAGTCTATCTTTTCATTTCCATTTCGTGTTTTCACTTATCAAGGAGGGTTGTTCCTTGTATAAATACTCCATTGCTTCATAGCAATGATAGATTTTTGATAATCGAAATACAAACCCCTTTGTTCAGCTGTGTGCTAACAAATCCAGAGAGAGATCTCTACCCCTTAGCTCTTGTGTTTTCCTTCGCGGAGATTACAGAAGCGGCCGCGTCATCGGCACCCAATCCGTGCTCCTGGTCCATCGATTCCAGGTTGCGTAGGTTGGTTTCTTTGAGAGTGTGGTTGGGCGAATCCTTGGTTCAGGCTGCCGTATAGAGACGGTGGTTGGCTCCTTGTGCACGTCGTCAGGTTACACTAGTTATCGCTGCTTGCAGCAAGTTATCGGCCGTTCTTCGGCTAGTTATCAAGACCGGGATCCTACGTCGTGAAGATCGGGACCAAGACTCCATCACGTATGGTTAATTAGTTTAATTTGGTTAGTTTGTTTAGGAGCAATATTAAATAAACCTATTATTAGGTGATCATCGGTGTCAGTAATTCTGTTAGAGTTTCGATAATCAGAAATATAGTTTTCTTGTATTAACATTGGGTATATTTTCGGATGTTTTTAGGGATGTCAAATAAATTATATTTTCAGATATATTATGGAGAAGGTCAAATTAGTTATGGTCCTAGCGGTGTAGATCTCTCTGGATTTCAGCATATCGTTAAGGTACTTAGTAGAGCTAATGAGAGGACCATAATGAGCATGTGCAAGTGGCTGATGTACCATTTTCAACTAGATTCCCGACAACATGAGCTTATGCTGAGAACTGTGCTAAGCCATGCTAATCAGGGGTACTTTAGGGAGCTCGCCTCGATTAATGTGACATCTACTTGGAGACAGTATATAGATATATCATGTAAACGTGGTCTCCCTTTTATGCTACTGGTTGAAGCGTACCAAAAGGATCCAACAGAGATAAACTCTACAAAAGTAGTAGCAGGAACAAGTCAGGTAGTGGTGGATGAAGCAGACCTGGCAAATGTCGGGGACGAGCAAGATGTTGGGGATGTGCATGAGATGCAACCGAGGAGTGTAGCTAATAAGGGGGAGCACATCCCTAGCATAATTGAAGAGATGGAGATGGAGGATCAAGAGCTAGAGGAAGCCATTGCCGATGAGGATTCTTCTAACGAGGAGGGAAATGCTCCTATTCCTACAGAGTGGAGGACTCAGGAATTTTTGAAGCTGAGGCTCATCGGACACCGTGGGAATATCATGAGAACGAGGTGTTCCAGAGTGCTATGTACCATAGTAAGGAGGCTATTATTGATGCAGTTAAATTCTGGTCGTTGTCTCTTCAGAGGCAGTTCAAAGTTGTGAAGTTGAGTAAAAGGGAGTATGATGTCAAGTGTTTGGTGCCTGATTGTTCTTGGCGGGTGCACGCATTCAGGAGGAAGTGGGTTGACTGCTTAGAGTACTCAATTATCAGGGAGCACAATTGTCACATTGAGGAAATAGAGTTCTCCCACCGGAACCTGTCATTTACTTTTGTTGCCAATGTTATGTATGGGGAGATTGTGGATAACCTGAAGTATAAGCCACGATCAATAATCAGTGCTATTGAGGAAAGGTTTCAGTACACAATAAACTACGCCAGGGCATGGAGGGTGAAACAGAAGGCTATTGAGATGAGGTTTGGGACATACGAAGATTCATATGACAATCTACCGCGTCAATTAGCCACAATATGTGCAAGAAACCCTGGAAGTTACTATAACATCAAGCATTACCCCTCGACTGATGTGAAGTATAGCGGGAAGCGAGTACTGCAAACTTTTACAGAAAATTCAAAAACAAGGGCTTGATGAATCTTTTCAAGAAATTATGCAGCCAAAACCAACAGAGAATGTTCAATACCCTATGGGCAAGACTAGACAAACTAACCATGAAGCATACAGCTGAGCTAGAAGCCACAAGAGATGAACCAATTTCTCTTGGACCACTCCAACAGATACTCCCCAGATAGTAAGGAGGTCAAGGTTAGCTGTTTGGAACTTTTCGCAGTGGATACAAAATGAGCCAAGAGAGAAATGGACTTCGATGTATGACATTAGATGGGCAAGGTATGGGATAATGACAACTAATCTTGGTGACATCTATAATTGGGTCATACGGGGTATGAGGTCCCTCCTACTTGTTGGAATTATAGAAGGTATTATGCATGTGACTTGCAGATATTTTATTGATCGCTATGCAGCTGCTTTGAAGGTAATGAAAGATAACCGTATGCTGTATGGATCGATGCTATGTAAGTACATGGAGAAGGCCACAAAGAAGGCACATATGCACCGCACCAATCATGAGGAAACTGCGGAGCACAGGTACAGTATCTTGTGCTGTGATAAGGGTTGTAGGGGTGGCAGACGTGAGCGTCATGTGCAAGAGTGCGTGCTTAGGATTGGAACATGCATCTGTATGTGCCAGAAGTCACAATTGCTACACAGGCCATGAACACACATCATAGCTGCATGTGGGGAGCATAATATGCTACCCATGCAATATGTTTCTAAGTACTTTATGATGGATCATATACTGAACATATGGAACCATGAGCTGTATGGCTATGGTATTGTTGATACGTTTACATGTAATCCAGGTCCCTCACGAATCTATGTGCTAGACTTTGAGAGGATGAAGAATACACCGGGACGTCGACAAACTCTGCGGATTCGAAATGATATGGATGAATCCGAGGCGAGTCCAAGGGTGAAACGATGTAGCAAGTGCAATGAAACAGGTCACACATATAAGTATTGTCCGAAAAATATACCTGTTATGTAGGTGGGGTCATGACGGCGGTTAAGTGTGAATGTATTTAGCGTATCTCGATGTTATATTTGTAAGGTATTCTTCTTAGTTATCTACGTTGCATTTTGACCTTACATTTGTATCTAATTATGTACCTACATGTTGTAATATATTCATGTAACTTTGTGTACGTATATATCATATGCTGTTCACGTAATTGTGTGTATATTTTAATGTAACAGACTGTTTATATTATTCATATATATTTGGTTTCAATGTATATTATTCTTATCTACATGTCATAATATATTCATGTATATTTGGTTTCAATGCTGATATGGCGCACCCACCGATCCCTGAGCTTCTTGACCCTGCAGTGGGCAAGAAGCACTGCAACTTCTTGTCTGCCGTTCACCAGACGGAGTTAAAGGTTTTCCGACCACATGGCCCTAGGGAGCTACTTACGACCGACGATCGTTGAAAGCACCAGTATGTTTCTAATTAGCTACGTATGTGTTAGTTTATTTATTTATTGCATGCCCTACATTCACTTTATATTACAAATGGTGTAGGTTGGTAGCATCTGGACTCCTACCGCTGTGCCGTTTGGTGGAGGCCCGAGCGACAGAGAACCCTGAGGCAACGGCTAGGCGATTCTATTCTAACCACTCGCTGATCACTGCACTGGTTGACTGGTGGAGGCCTAAGACCCATACTTTCCACCTCCCCTGCAGCGAGATGGCTTCGACGTTGCAGGACGTAGCCTACATGTTTGGCTCACCTTGTGCCGGAGCTGCCGTTGGAGTCGTCGACGTGTATGCAGACTAGATGAACATCATGCATCAGCGATTCGCCCCTGTTCAACGAACGGATGACACACCCGCCTATGTGCCCGAGTTCCTGTTGAATCCACGAGGACCCACGAAGAAGTGGATCCTCCAGTTCCAGGTACCTTACAATTTATCTTCCCATTTGCTTTATGATTTCAAAGATATTTTACTCATCATCATTTGCATTACTTGTAGCTTGGATACATCCACCGGAAGGCTGGCTTGTACTCGGTCTTGAGGCATTTCGAGGCCTACCTGCTTTGGTTGTTCGACTGGGTTATGTTCAACAGCGGCCATGGCTACCTGGTGTCGAGGACACTTGTTCCGTACACGAGGTGGATCGCAGATGCGGAGCCCAATGATGTCCCCCAGTTGAGCTGGGCCTCTGTTGTCCATGTTGCGACATATCGAGCCTTGTGGGACGTGTGCACGAAGAAGGAGCTACTAGCCACATTTGCTGGGTGCCCACTACTGCTACAACTGTGGTCTTTTGAGCAGGTCGTGATAGGTCGGCCCATTGTGGACTTGTCCTCATACCCTGAGGAATGGTACGTCGAAACTGAGGAGGACGGGCCCACCATGGGCTTACTGTGGTGTCGACGCCGGGTACATATGAAATATAGTTATGCTTCACTTGTCACATATTTTAGTTCTGGTTTCTTACTATTTTTCTCCATAGCTGCACTGGGTGCATGAGCAGGCCCACAGCGCATACAAGCTTTTTAGGTTACAGTTCGACCGTCTGCGTCTCGACGACATGGTCTGGACCCCCCTACAACCACTTGTTCATCCAAGCCCGTGCGCTTGTCGGTCCTGTCTCCGTTGGGTAGCCGTGACAAGGAGTACTGGCTTATGAAGAAGCCGCTCGTCTTCGACTTCTACATCGAGGAGTATTCACCCCACCGCGTGATCAGACAGTTCGGACGCCCTAACCTACTCTAGGGGCCACGTGAGGGCGAACCAACGGTAGCAGCTCCGGGACCATTATGGTGGGAACGGCCCTAACCTACTCTAAGGGCCACGTGAGGGTGAACCAGCGGCAGCGGCCCTAGGACCTTGATGGTGGGAATGGCTGACGGTAGTGGGGAAGATAGCAGTAGGATTGTACCTTTGCTTTTGTAACTTATATGTCTATTTCATGATGCATCTTCGATTCGCGAACTAGTCTTACATATTTGGATGTGTCTACTTTCTATGGTCTACTTACCATGTTATAACTGCATTTGTTAATCCAACGTGACCGCACGCTAGTTGCATTTCTTAATCCAACGTGACCACACACTACTTTCTATCGTCCTCGGCTTTGTATGAACCGTTCACGATAGAGCTAGAAAATCATTTCTTACAAAGCTACTTATACACGAAGTGACCACACGACACCTCTGTCAGCAGTCTAGTTTTAGACACGAAGTGACCACACGACTCAGCTTTAACCATGAAATGGCAACACCTCTGTCTTGGTGTAATCTGTAGACAGAAAGTGACCACACGACTCAACTTTAACTATGAAATGACAACACCTTTGTCCTGACGCAGGCTGTAGACAAGAAGTGACCACACGGAAGAGCTTTAACCATAAACTAAATGACAACACATCTATCTTGACATATGGAATCTCTGTTCAGCATCAATACCACAACTTTTCCATTCTTTAACAAAGAATCCGATGCTTCAGCCCCCCACTAAGCCCATGCACTTAGTCTATCATAAATAACCCCTAGCCATCATAAATAACCCCACCTTCCTCCATGGATAGACCACTTTCCTCAGCTCTCTCAACTACAATGTCTTCCTCAGCTCCACCAAGACCACCCAAGAAACACTGGAGGATATTCATCCCCTAAGGGGCGAACCACTGATGTGCCTTTGTGGCGATCTTTGTAAGCTTCACGAGTCTCAAGACATCTCCTACACCTATGACCTACGCTTCTTCATGTGTGCCAACTACCAATACGACAAGCCTCAACATGGATCGTATGAGTACCCACCGGTATAGCGACATAGATTAGTCATGTGGCACTTTCCACATCTTATTCCCGATTTCAAGTACTATTTTACTAACCTCACATCTTGTTTTATTTGTCTAGTCTCCTCCACCTATCTGTGACTTCATTGAATGGCTCGACATGGAGCAAAATGAAGACCAGAAGCGGTGGGTCGACATGAGCATGCGGTGGAGGAGGGAAGCGTATGCACACCGGGAGTACGAGAAACAACAGGAGGAACTAAGGCTACTTTTTGACCACTTTTTGGCCGAATGAATATGCACTATTTTTCAAATTAACGTATATAAAAGTTAAATTAAAAAAATAAACTTCCTCACCGCCCGTTGGTAGGTCGGCTAGAGCTACCCGTGCTCTCATAGGGCAGTAAGAGGAGCTGCCGAGGGGGCGAGCCCTATGCGCCCTCTTAGAGGGTGGTAAGGGGTGACGGTGCCACCGTGGCATCCTTACCGTCTTCTGAAAGTGCTGCAACCCTTTCAGATGGCGATAGACGTCTATTTCTGTAAATCTTATTGTCAGCGGTCTATTTATTTAAATATTCAATAGAAAAATATAAAAATTAAAAAAACTCAGTTACTGTTTGGGCCTAAACCCGCAAGGATAGGAAAGCAGAATAAGGGCCCGCAAATGGACAACAGGAGAGGGACTGCAATTTTTATCAAGCAGATAACACAGGCTAGGCTACCTGAGCTAATTCCACCTGAGAGATTAACCTTCCACAGATAAAACTTACACAACACCCCTGTGAATCAAAATATATAAAAGTAAAAAAAACATTCCTTTCTTGACCATTTCCCAGAAATTAAGAAGTCATGCTCGAAAAAATTACAAGGCAAAGGGGTACAGTAACTAAACAAAAAAGTTGAAATAAGGAACCATCAGCAATGAGAGCAAATTATATGCATTTAGCACAGCGCATGTCAGCACAAACTAGCTCACTCGCTGGATTGGACATCACCTCCTGCTCCTGTTGTTGCCTCGTCGAAATCGTCGAAGCTTAGGCTAAGAGTTTGCAGCTTGAACCCAGCTCCCTGGATGGCTTCCACTAGGTTAGAGGCCACTCCGGTAGCTTGCACCGTTGTCTCCTTGGTTAACTGAAGACGCAATACCAATAATGTAGATAAAGAATATCAGTATATAACACCATATTAATAAAGGAATAAGACAGAAGTGTATTAGTCAAAACTGAATTTGATACGATCATCATCATGACACTTAGGACTGGAAATCTAACATAGAATTCACTGCAGATTTTGCAGAGGATAGCACTCCCTAAAGATTTTAGAGAATATTTATTTCACTGTGACAATGGAGTAGTTAGTGGTAGATCAATTTACTGCAGTTACCCGTTGCCTTCGTGGTGCCTGGAACTGTATTATCTACAAACTGGGGGTTTCATGCCGTTTTCAATGGAGAACTAATGGATATGCTTAACATATGAAAGAAACATAACTAATCACGAAAACAAAAGAGCCAGGAACAGGAACTGGACAGTTTACGGCTATTTTTATAGGATTTTTTTTTTTAACTGCAGTTTTTCTTAATCGGTGATTGCAATCAGACCATATCTTCAATTATAACAGGTTTTGTTGCTGCAGTTTGTATTGGTTCTCCGCAGCTGGAAGAGCTTTTGTCAGCTAAAGAAAATACTGTTTATTGAGGTGCACTCAAACAATGGTCAAATGTCTTACATGGTCTACGAAATTATTGGTCTGGTTGTGTAACTTTGTGTCCGGATCCAAAACCAACATTCTTTGTCATGTTTGTCTTACTCAACAAAGCAATACAGTTTATGGTTACCCAACCAAAGAAATGCAGTTTTCCAGTGACATAAAAAGAAAATGAATGCCTGAGAAACAGAAATACATCGACATGTCTGTGTCTTGCAAAATGCCTAAGTTGAACAATCAGTAACCCGTTCGGTACAATGAATTCTTGTTCAATTACTTCATTTGCAAGAAGAAAGAATGATTTAATTTTGCTGTAACTGAACAGGACTCCATTTGTGAGCAACATCGTTTGGATCCTGGATCAAAGGCTTGGGATATGCCTGAAAATAAGTTTTGAACAGCCTGCGATGTTAAAACTTCCAGATTCTAGAGTCTCAGTAGAACAGAAGTTGTAGTGTTGCATAGATTTAACCTTGAGAATAAAGTTCATTCAGGGCTCCAAGACAAGCATCTGGTTTCCACTTGATTAGTTTGTCAAATTGCAACTGCCAAATTTTCCAGGTTCCATCTCTCTAACTATGGATCACACTATGCAATTTTCTTTTTAGAGAAGAAAGATCAATCTGTGCCTCCACATGATTGCAATGACAGTTTGAGCTTGTCACTGCATACATATGTGCAGTACAAAACCAATGCACACAGACCAGCGCACTAGCTTGTGCCTAGTGGGAGCAGTAATTGAACGAGCGGTAGCAAGAAACACTGACGTACCACAACACTTCCGATGCCTTCTTCAATGAGCACCTCCAGGTCCCTGACCCCCTCCAGCTGCTAAAATACCAAAAAAAAATGTCTTGACCATCAGTTGATTATTTTGTATTATTTTTCTGCTAATAAATTTGCAAGAAAAATAGTAGTTTGCCGTAAAATGGTACGAAACGAATGCGAAGCGGACCTCAAGAGATTCATTGATCTTGGAAATGGCCCTCTCCTCCATGCTGCCCTCCGCCTTGAAGTAGAGGATGAGGGAGTCAGAGGTGTAGGCCGGCGCCGCCGCCTCCGAGCTGGCCGCGCGCGCCACCGCCAGGCGGCTGGCTCTTCTCCAAGTTAGAGCTCCATCGCCGGCGCAGCAGAGCTGCGGGGAGACGCGGCGAGGGAGGAGGGATACCGCGGTGGCGGAGGGGAGCAGGTGGGTGGAGGCCATCGACGACATCCTCGTCTTCTTCTTCTTCTTTAGCGGCTACCCCTCCTGCTCTTATCCTAATTCTGCTGCTTCAGCGGTCGTAGCTTCGCGGGAGATGAGGATTTCTTAGCCGGTTTCGTTTCGGATAGGGTGCGGGAGTTTTTCCCCCTATTTCCTCCAACGGCTAAAACCCCTTTTATGGCTATAAAGAAAAAAACGTGAAAGAATTTTATAGAAAATAGTTCAAATTGTGTTGGAATAGGAAAATTATTCCAAAACCTAAACAAGGTATTGAAGATTTGAATCGGCCTAAATCTAAAAGATCTCATAACTATCAATAACTTCTAAAATATATTTACTTTAGAAACATGAAAATCATATTTGTAAATTTGTTTTAAAAAATTCATGATATTATAAAATTATTGAATTTTATAATATATTTTAATATAAAATAATGATATACACGTTGGATATCGTGTTATGTCCAAAACCTATAATATTTGTGACAAGTAGGAGTAATTCTAATATACAACTTCACAATTCTATATTCACAACTCGACTTAAAAAAAGAATGCTGACATTGAGAACATCAAAATTGTTTTAAACTAAAAATAATATAAGCTATTTTAGTATTTGAAATTCATGATTTAAAATCTACAAATTCAATTACTTAAATTAATGAATATTTTATTTATAAAAATAAATGTTGCTTCTTTGAATTTAAATTATAGTTCATTTTTTTGAATTACAAATTTAAAATTTAAAACTAAAAAAACAAAGTTCACATTTTGATTTTAACATTCCATATATGATTAGCTGAATTTCAGAAATAGATTATTCGAATGTGAACTACTAACCATTCTAGGTTAAACCTAAAATTGTAGTTTCAAAATTCAAATATTAGAATTTTAAAATTCAAAATATAATTAGAAAATATATGGACTAGGTTTCTAGTATTTAGAAATCCAATTTCTATTTAAAAGTTCAGATTTTTTTACACTTAGACCCTAAAATTTGAATTTGAAAAATTAATTATATTGAATTTCAAACTTTGACTTGAAAATTCAAATTTTGATATTCGAAACTTGAATTTTGGATTATTGAATTTAATAGTTTCTGAATCAAATGTTCATACTTTAGGCAAGAAATCCCAATTGTTTGAATTTAGTTGTCAAGTTTCAAAATAAATCAATTATAGTGCAACCTCGTTGTGAACAATCCCTTGGTGAGATGGTGGAAGCGTGTGGTTACTATTCCACCCATAAGAATTCAAATCCTGGTACCTATAATTTACAAATGTGCGAATTTTTTAATAATTTTATTTATATTTGTATGATAAGATGACACACTCAAAGGTGTGTAAGTGTGGTCTGTGTTATGGTGTTTGTGCGCGTGTATTATTCTTGGTGTCAGAAAATGATATCACTACGTAACAATTATAGCCAATTTTTTTAAGTCAAACATATTTCTTGAATGTGACTCCCTAAAACATATTTTTGTTTAGTTATTCAGATATATAATTGTGATAATGCTGGAACCCTTAAAATTAGGAGAATTCCGGGTTAATTATAAATCAAATACATCTTTGCATTAGAAGTTTTTAAGAAATGCAAAATTCCCTCTCTCCTCCCCAAAAGACCTATAAGAAAAAAATTGTAGTATGTCCGTCACATACGTGCGATGAGACGAAATTAATTTATAGACTTGACATGCTTACAAAAGTGAGACTACTGGATGGCTTTAATATGGTAGTTGAAGAGTAGCTTACGTGGAAATCGTTTTAGGTGAAGTCGTGAAGAGCGAGGGCAATGATGCCACTAAGTACGGTGACCAGGGAATCCATTGAAGATGCTCGGATGGGAGGTTTCACCCGTGTGGATTGACCACTGGGCAACCATCCCCACAACGTGCTGGAGCCATTATTGCTAGCGAAGACTCTTAAGCCGGCAAAATAATCCTATACCAATGGCATGAGGAGTAGCATCCACTACTACAGATAAGCCCAGTGCAAACGGCTAAATTTTTCCACGCGGTTAAGCAACCGTCTGCCGTGATGCTACGGGATTAAACAAACTATTACAGAAATCGTCAACTCCGACGAAAATTCGCAGTCGACTAAATACAAAACCGTATGACAAATGGAAGATATTTCAGATGGTTCAACCCTGGATCTGACAATATTTAGTCCCATATTACATACATTTCACCTAGGGACCAACAGTAATTGATCAAATATTACAGACAGTCCAACCCTGATTCCATCAGCTAACGCATTGCAAACGGCTATTTTTTAAAGTTCGGAATACATGACTGTTGTAGACAGCGTTTTCTTGGAATTGCTCCGAATTTCCTTTATCCTGCCAAGGCTAGCATCACTTGCCTTAGGGATGCTGCTAGCAATGCTAGCCCCTGCCCTTTGCATACATATAAATATCACCACACATATACATGGATCAACCACAATATTGCACATTCATATCTCATTCACATCATAATGATACCACAAGTTAGAGAAGTATTTCTTCATTTGGTGTTCAATCCCTATTTTAAATCAACTTGTACAAAATCATTACAACTTTTTTAAAAAAAGAACAATGATATTACTTTTACAATCAATCTTTGTGATTCACCTTTCTCTACTACTAGAACTGTTGTCAGTAGAGACCAATTGAGTTTATATAGGTTGAGTTGAACGCTTCCAAAGCATCCGCATGATTTGGATACCTACTGAAGCAAACACATGTGTAACCATGAACTTGTTCATGGCACTCAAGCCAAGTTGAGTAAATCCTGAACTTTCCATAGTAAAATACGACATACCAAACCATGGATTGGTACATAGAAAATGATAAGTTCCAATTGCGATCTAAAAAGCCAAACATATAGCATACTATGGACGATTTGTTAACCACTGATCTAACGAACTTGTTAAAGAATTGGAAGATGTTTTGAGTAGGCGAATCACAAGAAAACACACACGGGTTTTATACAGGTTCGGGTCTCCCTGATAATAAAAACCCTACGTTATTTTTATCTTGTATTGATCTGAGTCTGTTACAAGGGGGTTTGTGGCTCACCTAGATGGATCTAAACCTAGTTAGCAACTTCCTTACTTAGCTTCTGTTAATTGGCTTGTCTTTGTTTATGTAGCTCGTAATTGTTTCTATAGCTCGTAATCTCTTCCCCCCCTAGGGTCCCTTGGCTCCGTATATATATGGGGGTGTGGTACGTCATCTGGATTCCTCCTTCTTGGTTTCTGGAGGTACATGTTCCCGGTTACGGGACACCTTGAGTATCTACGGTTAGTTTTTTTTTCATCTAGGGATCCCCTTCCCAGAGATAAAGATATGCACCGAGAATTATGAGAAACTCTAGGGGTGTCCAGATTTAGTAACTATCAATTATTCATCGTCAAGCCCCCATCAATACATGAAATGAGGCTCTGACGGTTCAAGTATACGGCCAGCAAAGATCAGTTTTTTATCCGACCATGTCATCAAGTAGGACTCGGGTCCCCAATTAGGGTGAAGCATCTAACCGAGATTTTTTTATGTTCTGCACGTGATTCCGAACACCTCTGAGTCTCCAAGAGAGTTCTCAAGAAAGTGTTCCATCCGGGTAGGTTTTCTATTAGCTTTGCCCTTTGGGAAGAAAAAAGTTTGTTACTAGTTGATTTGAAAGTTGAAACCGCAATAGAGATTTTGTGTAGTGGTGAGAATCTTTTCCTACCAGAGCATCATGATTACGGTAGCAACGTGAGGAGTTAGACTCCTTGGGGTATAGCGCCAATTTCCCCGCATGCCCCGGGCATTAAATGCGACGTGATGATAAAGTGGGAGATCGTGGCCATGAGTTGTGTCACGTCGTCAGTTGAAATGCCTTTTCTGGTAGCCTCCGCTCTACATAAAGGCAAATGGAGAGACCACCTCAATGTCGATTCTTCCATCATCGATTGCCTTCCATCACACTTGTCATTCTGCTCACATCCTTGCCCCTGAAAACACCCAAGAACCCTCTTCCTCAATCTCTCCGCGCCATGGGTAAGAAGAAGATCGAGAAAGAAAGCTCCTCAACCGATGAGATGGCTAGTGCGACCCCATAGTGGCAAGAATCTGATATCATGGAGGAGGCTTTGGAAAAGGTCGAGAGTGAGAAGGTGATTACTCCTCGGGTTCTAATCCCCTACATGCCAGTGGTGAGGTAGATGATTCCGAGCCAGGACACCCACAGCTCAGTTGTCTTCTTTGACTTCTTATGTTGTGACTTCAGCTTGCCTCCTTCCAATTTCTTGCTCGAGGTGCTTGCTTTCTTTGGACTGCAACTCTTCCACCACAATCCCAACTCCATCATCATGCTGAGCGCCTTCGTATATCGATGCGAGGCCTTTCTTGGCTTCCGCCCATCCCTTGACCTTTTCTGATATTTTTATGTCCTGAAGACAAATCGGTGGAGTATATTGACTTCGCTACCAAGTCCTCCTAGTTGGGTTGGCACAAGAAGTAATTTTACTGCTAACCTGGCCCAAAGGGGCTTCCTCGCTAGCGCTTGCTGCCGTTGTCCAGACCCTCCTAGACAGAAGAGCCGGTGAGGACCACCCTTCATGGCGTATGACATTGCCAAGGACTTCATCAAGCGCCACCTTAGTCCTCTGAAGTTTAGGATAATGGGTGCTTGGCAATTTCCAGCCTAATTGGATCTAGCTTGAAATGGTAAGATAGGTACTTTATGATCCTAAGTAGTCATATTTAAAGGATCTGGAAGATTTATTCTCATTGCCTGTTGCTTCTTCTCGTAGTGTTTTCATCGGAGGCTACCAACAAGAGGGTCAAGGTTCTTTTTGAGGCCATCCCCTCTTCTAGCCACAAGAATGTCCTTGTTTCCATTGTGGAAATGGACTCTGCAGCTCAGGAAAGAATCATGTTGGTAAGTGCCCCAGCCCTTCTTGATCCTTGTTTTCTTTCCTAGTAGTCATACCTGTAATGACGGCTATCGTGGGCTCGAACAACTTCCCAAACGTGAAGGGCCCGATCTAGATGTTGAGAACATGGGGGCCCCAACTACAGACCCCAATGATGTTCTTATCATGGGGACCAGGGATCCAAGAGAGAGTGGCAGCGACATACTGCAAATCACATCCTTCAACAGTGGCATGGTGTTGGAGGCTAAAGACTTCATTGGAGTAGATTCAGCGGCGGGTGGCGTTAGGCTACCAACACTAACTGTCGCTGCTCCTTCTACTTTCGTCAACCATGTGCTGACTTTGAGAATGGCATCAACCTTGGTAAGTTGGTCCTTTGTGGTCGTGTTTGATCTTAATTTCTTGGGCATGCTTTAGCTTTCAACCCAGGAACATGGAAAGGCAGTAGTTCCAAATAGTTCATTGGGCAATGCTCCTTTAGCCCTACTAGCATCAGGGAGCAAGAGATTAGCACCTCTCCTAGTTCTAGTGAAGCCTCTGCTTACCAAGAAATGACTCAGGTACACTGAGAATTATTTCTTATGCTTGGTGGAATGTGTGGTTTGAATTCATCTTTCCTGCAGGCTAACTGGAATACCGCCAATAGTACCCAAGCCCCAACCTCCCAAAACTCCAATACCTCCCTCCTCTAAGGAGATGGAAGCAAACCTGGTGAGCCCCTAGTATCAATGGCTACTAGTCAGGAATTGGAGGTAGCCAGCACTAAGGTCGTTACTGCACTTCTAGAGAAGGGGTATGGGATCTCGTTGGATGCAAGCTAGTGGGAAATGCTCGAGGGGCGGGTAGACCATCAGCCGGACTTAGTGTTTAATGCCTTCTTTGTGGTAAGATTCTACTTGGAGGTTAGTAATCTAATTAATGAAATGACTGGTATTGACCTTAACATTCTTTGAAGTTTGCCATGCATCGCTTGAACAAGACTCGTTGCGATGCTGAGAAAGCCACTGTCTGAGTAGCTGAGCTCGAGAAGGAGGCTACTGAGCCATGCCACCACCTCTCTCAGGTGACAGCCAAGAAGGAGAAGGTGAATGCCATGCTAGAGGACCGGATGAAAGGTGAGCTTCTAGTATCCCGACAGGCTACTCATCCACTTTGTCTTCCTAACATGTCACCTTGTAGGACTCTTCACGGCCCGAGAAGCTATCACCCAGGAAGGGGCCTAGATCTCAGCTGTTCGTCGACAACATGTCACGGCGCTCAATGTTTTCTAGGAGGTGCTAGCTGGGATTGAGCTCCGAGTAGAGGCCCCGGCGATAAGGATGCTTTAGCACTCACCACCCGGATCACCAAGCTTGCCAAGGCATTCAGTGGGTTCCGAGGGATGGTCACCGAACACCTGTCAAGTTAGTCCCAGTGGAGCGCAGAGCTGGTAGTTGCCTACGCGCTAGCCGTCTTGAAGACCTGTCAACTGGAGCTCAACAGAAGCGTCCTCCTGGAAGGTTTTGGGAATGAGTTGGAGGAGTCATCGACCAACAAGGTTGAGGAGGTGACTGAGATAGTCAAGGCCTTCGTGAACACAATGGACTTCTTGCCCTCGTCATAGTTCTTCATTTTTACCCTGTAGTTTGTAAAAACACTTGGTAGATTTTTTTTTTAGTTTTAGTTGGGAACTCAAACGTTTTTCACGCTTGATGGGAGTACTTCGTGTTGAACTCTTTTCAAAGCATACGTGGTTTTCTTATTGGCTCTTCCCTTCAATTAGTTCAGTCGAAGCACTTATTATGACCGGCCCTCGGTCCACTTGAGTGTGAGGCATCGTAGCTCCTAGTCACCCGTAGAATGTGATATGCAACCTTTTTGCAACACGGAGTTCGCAACCTAATGGTTCTTCTCTTCTGGTTGGAATATGCTTTTAGAAGATACACAATATGTTGTTTTCGGTTTCTAATGCCTAGTACTTATTAAGCCCCTGACTATCCACTTAGAAATAAGGATTTCAGGTAAGCAGTCCAAATAGTAAAAAACATATTTATACCAAAAGGAACTCATATTCCCCTTTGTTCGAGATACCCTTTTTGCACCCCAAGTGATCATTTGAGATGAAGGACTTGAGAAGTGACTTACCCCATTTGTCAGGCATGAAGATGCGCGGACAGACAAGTAAGGTAGAAAAAAAAAACCCGATCGACTTCCTAGGCAATATGGTCTTTATTTTTATAAGAAAGTACTCTTAGGACTTACACTTAGAACATACAGAAATCTCCTGACGACCCATGAGCTATATAAACTTATTATCTTAAACCTAAACGACATAGACTGCAGCTCTCTTGCGTGTTTGAGAAAAAAAATGACATAGACTAGATTAAGCCAATAAATAGTGAGCCTTATTACTTCGGGGGTAGGGTATGCGCTATTTTATGGGCTCTAGACTTAGTCGTGAAGCCAATCCCCGGGTTTCTGGCTTCGCATCTCCAGGTGCTATGATGGCGGCCACGACTAAGGCTTCTTATCCACATTGATCCTTGAGATCTTGGGTTCCTCGCTTGGTTGGTGTGGAACTGCCATGTCAAGACTCTGCTTGTCGCATCATAGACCTATCTTGGGACAACCTTCTACGGTAATGACTCCCTCGGGTCCCAGGATCTTCATGCACTAATAAGGCTAATGTGTGGCTGCCATGACATTGTATGCCGTCTCGAAGTCGACCATATCGAACATAATTTTTTCTGTCCGAATGTTGTCATGCTTTCCAAAGGTAACAGGAAGTGATATCTGGCCGATGGAAGTGGTCGAAGATCCGGGTACTATATCTGAGTACAAAATCAAGTGCGGCTTATGTGTGCCCAGAAAATTTAACACACATAAGGATGTCACAGGTGAAGATAACAGTACCAATACTTTAACTTACAACCATTCAATTCTTACATTAAAGACTTAAGCTAAACAACTTAATCTAAATGGCAACAAACTAAATGACTGCAGTGGAATGAAAGCATCGACGACCAAGCAACTCCATAGGCACCAACCGAAAGATACGCTCCTAGAACACCAAATCTTCAAAGTCTTCCACTAAGCAACATATGGATTGTGGGAGATAGCAAAGGGGAGTACATGGAGTACTCAACAAGTGTGGGAAAAATAATGATATGTATACTTTCAACAGTAATAGGCTAACATAAGGTATATTTGCATAAGTACAAGTAAAGAAAACAATAATGTAATTCAAAAGCATTAAGTATTTATTAAGTTAATGTAACCTAAACTACCCAACAACTAGACATCTTCCAAGGATAACCACCATATAAACCATAACCATCTCGCACCACCCGTACCACAATACCATAACCATAACCACAACATAGCCAACTAATCATGTGAGGATTCAAATCTCCCATAACCACGGGCACGACTGTTATAACAGTTTTACACTCTGTAGAGGTTGTCAAACTTTATCTACGAGTCATGATTTCCATGTTGCCATGTTTGTAAGACACTTAACAAACGTCTGTGGTGTGCCGCCAGGGGATCACAAAGAAGCATGGTCCATCAATTAGATCCTGATACCCCAACGAATACGAGCCAAATGTCTAATGAATATGCTAAGCCCTGCCCATATCAGCCTTATGGTTGGTACGGTACTTCTTAGGTTGTCGCTTGACAAACTGGTCCTTATATGTTATATTTGGGCAAATACTACTCAACAGGGTAATAACCAACAGAAAAGCAAGGGGGAGGCAGATGTTATGCACAATTACCATCGTTAAACACTTTCCATTATCATCCTACCATTCTTTGCCCAAGTCTTAGGGTTCCATGTTACTATATCAAGATCACCATCATTGTGGCATATGTCCACTAATCATGTATATGATACTTCCCAACATCCTGATAGCATGGCTAAGCAAATATACCCAAATGACTCATATCAACTACCACTTAGGCTTCAAGGAATGTAAAGGAAGAACTAGGGAAAACCCTAACATAGGTGACTACCCATTCAAGTTGACATTGCATGCAAGTTTGTAAAACAAAAAATTTAAAAACATAGGGTCAAGATGATTAAGGACACTTGCCATATTTTTTGCTGTTGCTCAGTGTACTCTAGCTCCTGGACTTAATGTTTCTCGAACTGATCCTGGGCGTTGTTGACTAATCACACAATTACCGACAAAACACACTAAGAACAGTACACAAAATAGAAGAACATCAAGATAAAATCTATCTAGAAAGATAGAGATCTAAAAAATGAATCCAACGGCACAAGAACCACCAAAAGGAGTTAAAACGAAAAAATTATGAGCTATTTATAAAATAGGGCCTTTTCTTTATAATTACATTAATTAT
This sequence comes from Phragmites australis, assembly GCF_958298935.1. Taxonomy (NCBI): domain Eukaryota; kingdom Viridiplantae; phylum Streptophyta; class Magnoliopsida; order Poales; family Poaceae; genus Phragmites; species Phragmites australis. Next base: position 16,753,045 of record NC_084931.1, read on the forward strand.
ACGAATTATCGGATTTATTTTTATACTGTAAAACCTATTTATTATGCAGGCACTGACTGGGCTGCTAATTGGGCTTACGTGGCACTGAGGTGGATTGCTGACGTGGCCGTGAGTGCTGATTGAGTTAAAGAAGACACATGTCGGCATGGGGTTGGTGGATGAAGGTGTATATACTAGATCTAATCTGGGCCCTTGGTTTTAAATTGGATGGCTGAAGAAGAAGGGGCGGCTGAAGGGGATCAGACATGACGACAAAGGGAGGCGGTGGGCATGGCATGGCGGCGAACTCGTCGGAGACACGTCAGAACGGCGCTTTGGTGCATGACAAGTGACAGTGAGTGGCGGAACAAAGAGAGGAGAATGAAGGGAACTTAGTTAGGGGCTTACCACAGGCGGCATGACTCAAGAAGAGGCTCGGTAACGATGGAGGTGGCGGAAGTGTGCAGGAGCTCAACGATGAGGTAGCTGCGACAGTCGGGGAACTAAAACAATAGCTGAAAAAGCTTCGGTAGGTGGAGGCGGAGTGATTGGGTGGCTCGATTGAAACAAAGCGGCGCTGGGGTGGCTCGGCGAAGAGATCAACTGAGGCGGCAGCAATGGCAACAATGGTGGCTAGGTCTTAGCAAGATTTGGCTCAGGACTCGGTGAGTTTGGGAGGACATGAGAACAGGGAGGGGCTGACGGAAAGGCTATCGAGGCGGGGTAGGACTCCAGGCAGCAGCGGACTCCATCTCAAACACGGCGATGCAGACGAGTCCGCCTTGGGGACAGAGATGGCGCAGGCATGGTGCTAAGGTGGAAAGCGGCGTGGGTGCCTTTGGTTGAGCTGGCGAGCGCGGCAATAGGCTAGGTTGCGGAGCAGGCTGGCTTGGGCTAAAGCGAGGTGAGCAGGTGGGGGAAAGGAGACAGGTCAGCTGGCGGGCTGGGCTGAGGAAAGGAGTGGGCCGGGGGAAGGGAAAAGGTGGGCTAGGTTAGATTTAGGTTTTCTATTTCTTTGATTATCAAACTAAAGCAAAGCCAAATCAAACAAAGCCAAATAAAATCCAAACAAATACCAAAGAAACCATACATGCCTATCCTGAGTATGAATGAAATTAAGAAAATAAAACCTATGTCAAATTGGATTTATTTTTAGAAAATAGGTTTTTTCCTATTCTATTTTATTCAATCCCTAATTAATTTCTTGGAAATTTTTTGGAAATTACAAAAATTGAAAACCAGGGTGTTACATAATCGAAGGGATCGGTGACGTCCTAAGAGGGGGTGGTGAATTAGGACACTTGAAACTAATTGACCCCAAAAACTTCACAAGATAAACCTATATCAATTTCTATCTAAATATGCTCTAGGTTTATCTAGTGTCTCTACTCTATCGTTCAAAAGAGATTCAACCTATCTAGAAAGGTAAATTGTATGTTTTTAAATATGCAAACGTAAATAAGGTACGAAGAGCAAACTCGGTGCAAGGGATTTTTATCCTGTGGTATCGATGGCATAAACACCACCCTAGTCCATGTTAGAGCTCCACCAAAGATATGCTCCCGGTCGCCAAGACTCTTCCGGTCACGGCTTTTGAGCCACCAAGCCACCAAAGCAAGGCCTCAAGCCAGTTGATCCACCAAGCCACCAAGATAAGGCCTCACCACTAACCTCTCTTCCGTTCACTTATTGCCATCTTCACTTCGGATCTTGATCGACCAAGCCATGGTCTCCGTGTCCCCGTACAAGTTTCTTCCCACCACTCCAGACTAAGTCGGAGGGTCAACAAGCTTGAGCCACCAAGGCCCAAGGTGCTGATGAGTAACCAAGACTCTAAGGTGTCAGCGTACCACTTGGTATAGTCTAGGATCACTCCTTGATCCACTATCTAAGCAGCAACACCTAGCAATAACTCTCTCTAGGCCTATTAACACTAATCACTCTCTAATCTTTTGCTTAATTACCTTGGATGATCTTTTTAAGCACTTTGGTGGCTTGGATGTCTTCTTAAGTGTATGTGAGCTTCTTTGGACTCTAGCACCTTCAAATGACCGAGTGGAGAGGTATTTATAGCTTTAACCCCATGGACTAGCTGTTGCCCCAATGGTCATATTTTGTTGTACTCACCGGATGGTCTGGCATGTGCAACATTACAAGCGCCGGACCATCCGGCGTGTACTCTCTATGAAGTAGCCATTAGAGCTCCACTTTCTTTCTTGTGAATGCCAGACAGTCCGACATGATGTCGTCTTCGAACATCGGACATCCTACGTGCATACGATGCCAATCGAGTCAGTTGCAACCCCTTGGAAAAAATGGTTCGGCGTGTTCATTTTGTGGATGCTGGAACATTCGACGTGTATTAGATTTTTCTTCAAACTTTTTATGAATGCCGGAGTATTTTTCTTTGTGAACATCAGAGCTTTTTCCTTGTGAGCACCGGAATATCCGGCGTGTACAATGTCAGCAGAAACAATAATATGTATTTTGGGCATAACTCTTCGCTCCGAACTCCGATTTTGATGATCTTAGACTCTATGAAAAGCTTCTGAAGAGATATACAAGATTGCATAGAAATCTATACCATTTGATCACATCAAAATTCATGGAACAAGTCTAATTTATTTCTCTTTGTCCTAGCTTTGGTGACTTCTCTTTTGTTGCATCCATGAGACCTACTAAAGCATATACTTGACAAACATGTTAGTACCATTGATTATGTTGTCATTAATCACTAAAATCGCATACATGCCCTAAGAGGGCCTTGTTCGCCATAGTGAGTACTGGTGAGAGGAAAAAATATCAGTAGTTTGGAGGAACATAAGAGGATATGAGAATATAAAGACCAAGAAGATGAAGATGAAGTGATGTTTCCCGCACAAACAATGAAAAATGTCATTAGTTCGTATTGCAGATGTTGTTACATCATCTCTTCACCTCCTCCTTCTCTTCTTCAAATGTCCTCTCACTACAACAAAATAGGTAATCCGCGTCAGGTCATCAGTGTTGGCTAGGCCAGAGCCAGCATTGATGAAGTATCAGTGCCGGTTCATAACATCCCATGCTCGATCAATGATTAAGCCGGGTTGACCCGGCACTGACACTTTAGTACTAGCTGGTAACCACGAACTGGCACTAATAAATGTACAGTATATAAGAGGTGCCTTTTGCACCCCAAGGTCAAACATAATAGAGAGGAGCTCTGTTCTGGTCGGCTCCCACCATTTGTGCCCAACCTTGCACTTGGAGACTTCAAATTTTAGAGGAATCTAGGTGCCTAAGGTGATCCAAGGTTAGTAAGATGCCAGGTAGGTGGGCATTAAAAGACCCCACTCCCATTTGTGCTCATTTTCACCGCAACATTGATTTGACACGTCGTAATGGCCGCCCATCCCTCTTTGCAGAGACGAGACAAGCCATGACGTCTCGACTTCCACCAAACATGCTATGCGCCCGAGGTGGTGCCATCATTTCGGATCTTGACGGCTATGTTTACACAGTACGACCCATTTCCCCCGCTATAAATAGAGGGGACTCGAAGCCGTTTGTCCGTCGTCTCCTTTGTTTCCTTTACCCATTGCCTCCTAGGACTTGTAGATCTTGAAGCCATGGCCTCCACTCCATCTCCACCTCTTGAGCCAATTCTAGAAGACCTCTCCCCTAGGCCTCTTGCCATGGTACTTCCTGAGGTCATCATCATCACTTCCTCCAATGATGAGGACTCGAGTGGTGGGCCTAAGAAGGAGAGGGAAGAAGCGTCCACCATAGATCATCACCATCCCCTTATTCAGCACATTTGCTATTACATCAAGACCTATGCTTCAGGCCAGATGGCACAACGCTCCGCACCGAGGAGGAATGAGGATGGTGGTGATCTCGGCCAGATCATCGACCAAGCCACCATCAAGGTCTTCGGCAGTGGAGCCCCTGAGTAATTGCTCGCTAAAGAGGAGCGGTCGTGTTCTCCGTCGACAACTGCCAGATCACCTTTACGCCACGCAGAAGACCACTTGGCATCACCGGTAATGGTCAGCAGCTCTAGCAGGGCCTTCTCCTCGGCCACTTTTCCTGGCCCTTATGTTGGTCGGCGACTGTCGGTGACATGGGAACCAGGGGTCCCCGAGTCCTAAGGCCAGGACAGCAGAATGCCACATGGCGCTTTCCCTCGGGGACCATCTCCCCGAGGCCTGAGAAGAACCAGTTCCGGGAGGGGTGCTCGGGGCTATGAACAGTGGTCCCCAAGTACCCGGAGTTCCCCGAGGACTGAGAAGAGACAGATCCGGGAGAGGGTGCTCGGGGCTATGAACAGTAGTCCCTGAGCACCCAGAGTTCCCCGAGGATCTAAGAAGCCCCTTGCCGGTGGATCCCACAAGGGCTCAGCGGTGAGGTGTCAATTGGTGAGAGGCCTAATGCTTCATTTAAAGAGGGAGCGTGGCTTGTCACTTCCAACCACTCCCCCCATGCCTATTGTACTGAGTACGTCAGTCCCTGCCACCGCCTGGCAGGAAGGCGTGGGGACATTTAATGCGATGGGTCCCATCGCACATCACCCTACGGGGCCCATATGGGAAACGGCTTGGAGATATCGTCACTGGGCTCGAGGCATATCGCCTGTTGCCCTACTGTGTCAGACCTGCTCTGATCGAGCGGGCATGCGTGGTTGCACCTGCTAAAGTTGGCGTGATGAGCGGCAGAACCGGCCGAGGGTGCATTTTCAACCCCCTGTAACATCAAGCTGCAACCCCATGATGGTTGCTTTCCATTTATGGCTCATGGGAACTAGTGCCTTTCTTTCTGGGCACGCTAAGCCTCCCCCAATAGGATAAAAGGGGGAGGGGTGCACCTCGGAGAAGAACAAGTTCGGACAAATTGGAGTACAAGTTTTAGAAGGTCGAACAAGCTTTAGAAGCTCGAGAACAAGTAAATGTCACAGCACACAAGTCTGAGAAGCGGAGCAGAGGTTCACCAAGCTCGAAGCAAGATCGAAGCTCTAGACTTTGACAAAAAAACCTTGTAATACAGAGACCCAGAGAGAGGCATTCCCAGAGCATTAATAGCATACACACACGAGTAGGGTACTACACTCTGTGCGGTCCGAACCTGTCTAAAATCCCTCGAGCATTTACTCCCACTAGCAACCAATCATCCGTCCCACCTACATCTCACATACTCACATTAAATCCACGTACGAGGCAGATTCAGAATCATCCCCCCTGGTCGAATCTCAAAGGGGGTCCCTCAGGATCCCCGCTTGAGGAGTTCATCCTCCGACAGCTGGCGCGCCAGGTAGGGGGGTTGCATCCCTGAATCCGCCTTGTTTTCTGTAGGAAAAATGGTGGGCGGACATCGTCTTCAATGCACTGGCTCAAACTCGAGTGAAGAAGTGGAGCATGTGGCCCAAGAGGCCCCAGCTCCTGCTGTTCCTCAGTAGCAGCAGTCGGCCCGTACGACGCCTCCCTGCTTCGGGGACAACGGCGCTTCGCCCAGCAGGGCTGCCGCCCCCACGGGCGGGCCACTCAACCCTCAGCAGGCGGCACATGTCCAGGCAACGTTACGGTGTAGGCTCACCTTCGGTGACGCCGGCCTTGGGAGTGCTTTGCTAGCAGCGCAAGCACTCCTGAGGCACCCGCCTGTCCATGCAGCAGGGGAAACCCCGGAAAGCCGTTGGCTGCAGGAGGTGGCCGCCTTGGTAGGCACGGCTCACCGGCAGGTGCTGGTCGAAAGTTCCCGTGTCACCTCCCACCGCGGTGCAACAAAAGCCATTCCATCTTCGGGTGGCGGCAGGGCTGGCTAGAGGGCTCCAGGCGGAGTGCCGCCCCCTGGTCACAATAGGAGCTCAGGACCTCCGCTTGCACCTCAATGAGGGGAGGGCTGTTGAGGATGCGCGCATCACCCTCGAGCACAATTGGGAGTCCCAGCGCGAGGCTGAGGCAGAGGACCAGGCTTCCTCTATGCCGGCCCGCGACCACCAGGGTTCCCCGGCTTGCTGACGTTCGCCCCCCAAGGGCACTACTGGCGCTGTGGGATATGGCACAAGTTGCCGCGTATTCACCAGTGAGCTCCGCCAGGTCAACTGGCCCACGAAGTTCTAGCCAGAACTACCGGAGAAGTACGACGGGTCCATCGACCCCGTCGAGTTCCTCCAGATCTACACCACCACCGTCCAAGCGGCAGGCGGGAATGAAAAGGTTATGGCCAATTACTTTCACATAGCCTTGAGGGGCTCTGCCTGCTCTTGGCTTATGAACTTACCCCCAGGATCTATTAGCGGCTTGGAGTGCGACCTCCATGCCGTCAAGCAGCAAGAGAGGGAGACGCTGAGGCGCTTCATACAACGCTTCAGCCAGGTCTGCAACACCATCTTGTGGATCTCTTCCTATTCCATCATAGTCGCATTCCGGTAGGGTGTCCGCGATGAGCGGATGCTTGAAAAGCTAGGTATGCATGAGGTCGAGACCACCGTGGAGCTCTTCGCGTTGGCCGACAAGTGCGCCAATGCGGCGGAGGCTCGGGCGTGGCATGTCCCGTGCCCTGAGCAACCCACTGCCGACAAGGCAGGTCCTTCCTGCTCTGACAAGTGGGAAAAGAAAAGGAGAAAGAAGCGCGACACTGCTCCTATCGTGCCAGCGGAGGGCCCTGCCCGCAGGCCGACACGTCGGTCGGAAGTCGACAAGAAGCCCGCTCCCGTGAGGCCCGAACCGGGAAAGTGGTGTCAGATCCACCAAACTGACTGGCACGATCTCACTAAATGCCGGTCGGTCAAGGGCCTCGTCGAGCGGTACCAGCAGGAGCGCGAGGAGCGCTGCAGGGGTGGCGACGACAAGGTCACCCCCGAAAATCAAGAGCTCGGATTTCAAGAGCCCTAGCACACCGTCACTTTCATAGACGGAGGCGCGTACATGCCCTCCTCTTGTCGCTGCGTCAAGACAATGTGACATGAGGTGTGCTCGGCAACCCTGGGCGCCGCGGCTGCAAGGCCTCTGAAGTGGTAGGAGACCCCGATCACCTTCAGTCTGGCGGACCACCCCGCGAGTACTGCAGGGGTGGGGCGACTGCCTTTGGTAGTGTCCCCCACCATCTGCAATGTGAAGGTCAGTCGGGTGCTGATCGACGGGGGTGCAGACCTAAACCTCCTGTTCCAGGAGGCATTCAAGAAGCTACATGTGCCTTAGAGGTGCCTAAAGCCGTCCCTTGCCTTCTACGGGGTGACACAAGGGCACACACTACCCCTCGGGCTGGTCGAGCTGCCCCTTACTTTCAAGAGTCGGGACAATTTCCGGACGGAGAACGTCATCTTCAATTTCTCAAAAGTCCCTCTCCCCTACAACGCAATCCTCGGGCGCCCGGCGCTCACCCGGTTTATGGTGGTGACGCAGTACACCTACCTCACGGTCAAGATGCTGGGCCCTGCTGGCCCCATCTCCGTGCCCGCGGAGACCGGTAGCACCGTTTCCTGCGTCAAGCAGCTATACTCGGCCTTGGTCTCTGCTCGGGCCGAGGTCGAGGGACACCCAGGGGGCCCGGGACCCTCTTAATCCAAACCCCAACTCGCCGTCGATGCCTCCATCCCCACAAAGGAGGTTGTGGTGGGCAAAGACTCGTCCCAGGTCATCCGAATCAGTGGTGACCTAGGCGACAAATAGGAAAGCGCGCTCGTCACCTTCCTCTGGGCTAACGCTGACGTGTTTGCATGGCAGCCATCAGATATGCCCAGGATCCCTAGGGAGGTGATCGAGCACCACCTTGCTATGTGCCCTGACTCACGGCCAGTGAGGCAAAAGATCTGGCGACAGGCGCCCGAGCGCCAGAAGTTCATCCTGGAGCAAGTCAGCAAGCTCCTCAACACTGGCTTCATCCGAGAGATCCTTCACCCAGAGTGACTGGCCAACCCAGTCGTCGTCCCCAAGGCCAACAGCAAGCTGCGGATGCGTGTCAACTACACCGACCTTAACAAGGCTTGTCCAAAAGATCCTTTTCCTTTACCCCGCATAGATCAGATAGTAGATTCCATTGCGAGATGCGATCTTTTGTGTTTTCTAGATGCAAATTCGGGTTATCACCAAATCCGCAAGGCCAAACAGGATGAAGAAAAAACATCTTTTATTTCCCCGGTAGGGACTTATTGCTATGTGTCAATGCCTTTTGGTTTGCGTAACGCTGGATCTTCATTCCAGCAGGCTGTGCGCATTACCCTTAATACGTAGGTTGGTCGCAATGTCGAAGCTTATGTCGACGACCTCGTGGTCAAGTCCTGAGATCAAGCCACCCTGCTGGAAGACTTGGCTGAGACATTCAATAGTCTCCGCACCACCCGCCTGAAGCTCAACCCTGAGAAGTGCGTTTTCGGGGTACCCGCGGGCAAGCTCCTCGGTTTCTTGGTTTCCAGCCAAGGAATCGAGCCCAATCCGGAGAAGATCCAGGCCATCGATCAGATGCGTCCCCCGGCTCGGTTGAAAGAGGTCCAGCGTCTCGTTGGCTGCATGGTGGCCCTTGGGTGCTTCATCTCCAAGCTCGGGGAGCGAGGGCTCCTGCTCTTCAAATTGCTGAAGAAGACCGGTCATTTTGACTGGATACCGGAGGCCGAGTAGACCTTCCAAGACTTGAAGAAGTATCTCACCTCACCGCCCATACTGGTGGCCTCCTCCGAGGGTGAGCCTTTATGGTTCTACATCTCGGCCACTCCTCAGGTCATGAGCATGGTACTGGTGGTGGAGCGTGACGAGTGCTCAGGGCAAGGTGCTGGGTCCGAGCTCCCAGCCGCCCCCGAGCAGCGTTCGGGTCTCGGGGCTCCTCCTGACCAGAGAGTCAAGCCTGAGACCTCAGCCGGCCCCGACCACTACGCTGAGCTCGGGGACTGTAACAAGCCCTCGGGCGAGGCCGCAGTCCGGGCCCGCCGCATACAGCGGCTGGTGTACTTCATTAGTGAAGTCCTTTGAGAAGCCAAGACAAGATACCCCAAGCCCAGAAGATGCTTTATGCAGTGCTCATCGCTTCCAGAAAGCTGCGCCACTACTTCCAGGAGCACAAGGTCTCGGTGGTAACCACATACCCACTGGGGCCGATCCTACGGAACCAAGAAGGCACTGGGCGCATTGTCAAGTGGGCGGTCGAGCTTGCAGAATTTGATCTGCACTTCGTCGGTCGCCAAGAAATCAAAAGCTAGGTTCTATCCGACTTCGTGGCAAAGTGGACGCTGGTCCCCGAGGTCGACAATGAAGAGTTGTCCGCATACCCCGGGCAAGATGGGCCCAGATACCTGGTTATGCACTTTGACGGCTCCCTCATGCTGAAAGGCACTCCAGTACGTCGTGCAGCTGCATTTTCGGGCGACCAACAATATGGCGGAATACGAGGGCCTCATCGCTGGCCTCCATGCAGCGGTGGGTCTCTGGATCCGGTGGCTGCTTGTGAAGGGAGACTCCCAACTGGTGGTCAACCAAGTATCCAAGAAATACCAATCTGCAGACCCACAGATGGCAACGTACGTGGCAGAAGTCAGGAGGCTGGAGCGGCACTTTGACGGCCTGGAGCTGCGGCACATACCTCATCGCGACAACGCTCTGGCCGATGACCTCTCCCACCTGGCCTCTGCCCGGGCGCTCGTCCCGTCCAGAACCTTTGAAGAAAGGCTCACACGGCCATCTGTCCTGCCTGCTGACCAGGATGAAGGGGAACCCTCGAGCCTAGTTGGGGGAACCCAAGCAGCACCCTCAGTGGGAGGTCCCATCAGGGTGCCGCCGCACGGTGAGTGCGCTGCGCTTACTGGTGGTTCTCAAGATGCCTCGTGGATCGACGAGATCTGAGGATACTTGAAAGAAAACATCCTTCCTGGGGATAATGCTGCTGCGGAGAGGATTGCATGGCAGTCCAAACGCTATGCTATAGTAGATGGGGATCTCTATCGGCGCGGCACGGACGGTGTCCTCCTGAAATGCATCACCTGGGCAGAAGGCAGTGAGCTCCTCACTGAGATCCACGAGGTCGAGTGCAGTGGCCATGCATCATTCTGCACGTTAGTCGGGAAGGCCTTTCGGCAAGGCTTCTACTGGCCTAAAGCTCTCCAGGATGCTTCCGAGTTGGTTCGGCGCTGCAGGGTGTGCCAGTTCCACGCAAAGCAGATTCACCAGCCTGGTCAGGCTCTTCATACCATCCCCCTATCTTGGCCCTTCACGGTCTGGGGGCTGGACATCTTGGGTCCATTCTCCTGAGTAATCGAGGGCTATGAGTACCTCTACGTCACCACCGACAAGTTCACCAAGTGGCCGGAGGCGGTCCCAGTTGTCAAGGTTACCAAGAACACGGCTATTCAATTCATCCGTGGTATCACAAGTCGCTTCGGCATCCCGAACAGAATCATCACCGATAATGGCACCCAGTTCACAAGTGCCCTATTCGGGGAATACTGCGAGGACCTTGGAATCAAGCTTTGCTTCGCCTCTGTCACTCATCCTCGGAGCAATGGGCAAGTTGAGCGTGCAAATGCCAAGATACTGAAGGGGCTCAAAACCCAAACCTATGATGTGCTGGCAAAGCATGGGAAAGGGTGGATCGATGAGCTACCTGCTGTGTTATGGGCCAATCGGACCACGCCAAGCTGGGCCACCGGGGAGACGACGTTCTTCCTCATATACGGCACTGAGGCGGTCCTCCCCTCCGAGATCACGCTCGGCTCCCCTCAGGTGAATGCGTACTCAGAAGGTGAACAGCAACAGCGAAGATGCGACGACGTCGATCACTTGGAGGAGCACCGGCGACGAGCCGCCGTCCGAGCTGCCAGATACCAGCAGAGCCTGCGGCGGTACCATCAGCGCCACATCCGGACCCGGTCACTCGAGGTTGGGGATCTAGTTCTTCGACGCGCCCAGACGTGCGAAGGAAAGAATAAACTCTCCCCCATGTGGGAAGGCCCCTTCATCGTGACCGGTGCCCCGCGACAAGGATCGTTTTGGCTGGCCACAGAGGACGGGCAGCCTCTCCCAAATGCGTGGAACATCGAGCATCTACGCAAATTTTATCCATAAGTCGGCATGTTTGTGCTCGGGCCAACCAGGACAGGGGATTTCCCCCTGCCCGAATTGGCCAGGGGTTACCACCAACCATGTAAGTTAGCACTTGATATTTATTTTTTATCACATCTGTATAAATCATCAATATACTCTTTCCGAGTTTTTCCTCTGGAATCCATATGTTTAATCTATTTGGTGAGATGCTCAATTTGTGCAAGAAAAACACGCTCTCTCATTTTTCCTTCTGATAAAAATGGATCTCGGTCGGTATGCGCGCAGGCAGTAGCTGCTGACTTAAGTCTGTTGTGGTAGGCTATGGTGCCCAGCTGCATGGCAGTACCTCGAGCACTACCGAGCCTCTGGGGTTCTCGGGTAATCCTACCACTCGAACATGAGTGGTCGGGACCGCCTAGACCTCAGGGGTGGGCTGTCGGTGCTCGGCCTGGTCAGTCCCACCCTGGGCACCACTGTACCCTTAGACCTCTTGGTTATGCCTCTGTCTGTACACTTCGTCGGTCTGGGTATTCGAGAGGTCTCGGGTCAAAAACGAGGGCAGCCTATAATGAGTACCACACTAACAGAGCACACCAAGAAAAGAATCTTTGCCTATTTTTCAAGCTTACAGATCAATGCTCGAGAATCAAGTAGCCCGACTACAAGGGCCTCAGTGCCTGGGGCACTACTCGAGCCTCTAGGGTCCTCAGGCAATCCTACCGCTCGGATATGAGTGGTCGGGACCGCCTAGGCCCCAGGTTCTATTACTGGGTTTGCAGTGCTTGGGTGCTAAGAGGATGTCCTGGGGGCTTAGGCACTCTGCATAGGGGAACCCATGTTCCCGGGTGCCCCGAGCTCAGGACATCTACTCTTCCCTGGCCTGGTCGGCCAAAAGGCAGACACCTACACCTAAAGTGATATGAATTTCCTTTCATATATACGCAATAAACTATTGTTCCCGAGTTATCCTCGGGACCCTCGCATGCTAATCTATTCGGCGAGATAGTCTCCTTGCATGCAAAACCCCGCCCACGTGCTCGCTTTTCCAGAACGACAAAAACAGATAGTAGTCGGTGTACCGTATAGGCGGCGATGGTTGACCTAGGTCCTTTATGGTGGTCGTGGTGCCCGGCTGGCTTGGCAGTACCCCAAGCACTACGGAGCCTCTGGGGTTCTCGGGTAATCCTACCGCTTGAACATGAGTGGTCGGGACCGCCTAGACCTCAGTGGCGGGTTGTCTGTGCTCGGCCTGGTTAGTCTGACCCCAGACACCACCAAACCGTGGGGACTCTTGGTTGCGTTTCCACCCACACGCATCTCTGGTCTATTTGTTTAAGAGGTCGTAGGGTGAAAAGCGTTCACTGGACATGGCATGTATCGTGCCAGGTGGATTTGTCTCCCGAGCAAAGAGGTTTGTGTCTGTGTCTCTTGACTCAGCAGTTGCGCACTCATGAGGGCTCGGGGGCTAGACGCTCGGGGTGGTCCCACTACTCGAACGATGAGTGGTCAGGGCAACCTAACTTCTCGGGGGAAGATTGCCGGGCTCGGCCCGGCCAGTGCCTCTTAGGACAACAAGCAAAAGCAGACAACACAAAGAACAAGTACTATGTGGAGTTTCGATCCCAAGAGTGGTTTCTATTATATTAAAAGGAACCGTTCAGGAGGGGATCACTCCCATGTTTACAACATTCCAAAAACAAAAAACACTAACTATCTACAAGCTCAGGAGGAGAGCACGCATCGCTGCTGCTGTCATTGCTCGGGCTCGGCTCCCACACAAAACACTCCGGCACCTCGGTGGCGACGTCACGGACGGCTTCCCGGGCGGCGGCTTCCTCTGCCTCAACCACGCCCTGCTGGGCTGGCTCCAGCGGGAAGGCAGGGTCTCAACTGCGGTAGCAGGCGAGAACGTGGTCGGCCACTCCTTGGGCCAGAGCACGCCCCTCTCGCGTCGCCAGCTCTTGAACAGCGGCAGGAAGGGCCTTGAGGTGCTAGGCGATCTCTATGAACTCAAGGGCGATGTGGCCTATTGCCTCCTTGTCCAGTGACTGGTCACCCACGAACACGCACCCAAGTTCGGCTGCGTCCACGGAGTCCCGTGCCTACTGAAGGATGTCCCGCATCATCAGCTTCACATTCGTCCACTCTGAGAGGACGATCTCGAGCTCGTCCTCGGCATTCTTCAGCCGGGCCTCGAGGCTGGTGCTGTCGCTGGTGCTGATAGGAACGCCCCTCGTGGTCGGGATCTCCCGGTGTTGGGCAGCCGCCTCGGTCTGGGCTCGCTCCAGCTGCTCGGCTCGGGCCTTGACGGCCTGCTCTTGGGCAGCCAGGTCAGCCTCCTGCTTGGCTACCAGCTCCTCCCGGGTGGTGAGTGCTGACGATGCAAGTCGGCATCCACCTCCCACCACGCGATCTTCTGCTCTCGTGCGTCAAGCGCTAGCGACGTTATGTGGACGTCCATCTCGCGCATCGCGACCTGCTCCTCCCGGCGGAGGACGTCGGAGTGACCGCGCTCGAGCTCGTCGTTCTGGTAGGACAAGTCCGCCTGGGCAGACTGCACGGCCTCCTCCCTTTTGCTGGCCGCCTCCTCCCGAGAAACCACCTGCCGCTCGTGAGCGAGCAGCTTTGCAGTGCACCTCCTCGACGCCTGGTCTTGCTCTGTCGCGAGCCGCTCCAGGCGGCTGGCCTTCTCCTGTGCGGTGACGGCCTCATCACGGGCATCCTCCAGTGCCTCCCACTCCTCGGCCACCTCGCGCATGGACTTCTCATAAGTCGCACGGGCCGAGGCAATGCGGGTCTGCAGCAGCTTTCAGGCCTCCTCCAGTTGGCCCCTCTCATCGACTAGGGCAGCACGCTGTTGTTCGAGCTCGGACGGCTCTGCCGCAACGGCCGCTTTGAGCTGCCCGATGAACTCCTAGGCGCTTCCCAGCACATCGAGGAGGGGTTCCGGGGCCTGGCCAGAAGATGGCCGGGGACTGGGTCCCCTGCGAGCCCTCTCTGCAGAGGCGCTCGGGGACCCCGACGGTAGCCACGCTGGCACCACCCTTGTCGCGACCACCTCCCCTGCGGCCGTTTGCTCCTTCATCGGAGTGCTCGGGGCAGGGTCAACAGGGGCTCTCTGCTTGGGATCGACCGGGGCTCTTGGCTCAGAGCTGGCCGGAGCCCTCGGCTCGGGGTCCGCCGGTGCGCTCGGCCCAAGGACAGGGGCTGGCCTCAGCTGCTCTGGGGGCTTCTGGCCTATTTCAGAGTCCTTGGGCAGCCTAAAATGAAAACAGGTTAGTAACTAGCCAAAATCTGGGCAAAATGTGCTCAAGACAGAAAGGGAGCTACGTGGTTTTGGGCCCGCGGTACCACCATCGGGACTGCGGGATCATGAAATCTGGGCTCTGCGGCTTCAGCTCAGGCCCAGGCTCTACCCACCTCTTTTTCGGGGGAGGGCTCTGGCCCTCGGGCCGTCATGGGCCGGCCCCAGCGGTCGCCCCAGAGCCCGCCTCCTAAGGCCGGTCGGTCCGGTCGCCAGCTGTTGCACCGCCAGCTGGGCTCTAGCCTCCGGGTTGCCGTGCCCTAGATCCAACCTCCGCCTGGGAGTCCACTCCCGAAGACTGGCCACCTCGGCTGCCTGCCGTCGCTCCTCCTGCCGTCGGCCGTTATTGCGGAGGTGACGGCGACGAGGATGAGGATGGCTGAGGGACGTACGCCCGGGGACACTTCCCCTTGTCGCCTCGGGTTGCTGGCCTATTGTCTTCGGTGGTGGTGCCCCGCCCTCCATTGTCATCCACCCCAGGGATGTGTATAGTCCCGGGGTCCCAACGCCCCGGTTGGTCCATCAGCCCCTGGGCATCGAAGGCCAGCATTGACACCTGCAGAGCCGCCGGGCCCGGGTCTGCGCAAAGCACCAGCTCCTCGCGTGGCAGGACCACCCGGGCGAGGTCATCGACGCCGGTCACCACCTTCAGCAGGGTCACCAGGGCCCCCTCGTCGAGGTGCCCCTCCTCGCCAATGCAGGTCCTCGTCAAGTCACCCAGACTGGTGTACATCCAGGCGAAGCGGGCACGCTCCCGCAGAGGGGCCAGATGGTGGCGCAGGTAATCGGCGACCACCATGGTTGAGGTAAGCCCCGCCCAGCACAGGTCTTCGATATGGTTTAGCACCGGGTGCAAGCGCTCGTCCTCTGTAGGGACCTCCTCCCAGATCGGCCTGTGGGGCTCCGCCGGCGTTTGGGGGCAGCGAGAGGCGGTCATGGGGACTATCATCGATGTAGACCCAGTCCCGACACTAGTCGTCCCATTTGTCGTGTAGCACCTACAGGATGTAGACATCATCGAGTCCCTCCCGTAGAGGGAAGTTGCAGCAGCCAACAACCTCCACCTCATCAGATCCCTTCTTCTTCCCGGCCGCTCGAAGAATGAAGAAGTGCTGGAAGAGCGCGACCGACGGCGGCACTCCCACGAACATCTTGTAGAAGTGGGCGAAGATCGCCAGGCTCACCACTGAGTTCAGACTCAGGTGGGCCAACTGGACACCGAACGTGTCCAGCACTTGGAAAAGGAATGTCGAGAACGGCGGCACTAGCCTGGTGGCGACGAAAGACACGATGACCATGATCCGCCTGGGCCAGCGCGTGGTGGGCAGAAAGTTGGCCGGCGTCACCACCGACGCCTCCCGTTGACCAGCAGGGACCATCAACTTGCGGACCTTCTCTGCCCCCTCCTCATTCATGAGGCAGGACTTCGGCAGGACGCTGTTGGAGCTTGATGCGTCCCGGCGGCCGCTTCCTGCCCTTGGCATTTTTTGGGGTGGGGAGTGTGCTGGGAGAGGCTAGAAGAAAGGTGTGCTGCGGGCTGAAGAGAGAGCTCCCGGCGCGCAAGGAAGACGAAGGCAGAGGATGGCAACCGCGGGAATGGCATGGGGAGTAACGGTTTGTTGCCCCTCTCCTTTTTATATCATGGGGATTTCAAACAGCACATTCCTTGGCGCAATTTGCGAGGCGCATCTCCCTCGATCCACGTGGTTGCCAGGCGCACCACCCTCGATCCGTGCGGTTGCCGCGCGCGCCTCCCGCCTCGTTATCACTCCCCTCAAAAGTCGGAAGGGCACGCGTCCTTCAGTTTCCCGCCTGGGCCGTACCAAGAGCCTGGGCCAAAAAGACTGCAAAGAGTTTGGCGCCTGATGACAAGCCACGTGGCACCGATGCTGTGATCGGCCTTGAAGAAATAGGGCCCCATCCGCAGTCTCTGGGCCATCGCCTGCCGATGGGCCCGGGGGCTGCTGTCGGTGACATGGGAACCAGGGGTCCCCGAGTCCTGAGGCCAGGACAACAGAATGCCACGTGGCGCCTTCCCTCGGGGACCATCTCCCCGAGGCCCAAGAAGAACCAGTTCCGGGAGGGGTGCTCGGGGCCATGAAGAGTGGTCCCCGAGTGCTTGGAGTTCCTCGAGGACCGAGAAGAGACAGATCCGAAAAAGGGCATTTGGGGCTATGAACAGTAGTCCCCGAGCACCCAGAGTTCCCCGAGGACCTGAGAAGCCCCTTGCCGGAGGATCCCACAAGCGCTCAGCGATGATGTGTCAATTGGTGATAGGCCCGATGCTGCATTTAAAGAGGGAGCGTGGCCTGTCACTTCCAACCACTCCCTCCACATCTATTGTACTAAGTACGTCAGTCCCTGCCACCGCCTGGCTGGAAGGCGTGGGGACATTTAATGCATCGGGTCCCATCACACATCACCCTGTGAGGCCCATAAGGGAAACGGCTTGGAGAAATCGTCGGTGGGCTCGAGGCATATCGCCTGCCGCCTTGCTGTGTCAGACCTGCTCTGACCGAGCGGGCATGCGGGGTTGCTCGGCAACTACCTGGGGGGCCCCCTCTGCTGCACCTGCTAAAGTTGGCGTGATGAGCGACAGGACCGGCTGAGGGCGCATTTTCAACCCCCTGTAATATCAAGCTGCAGCTCCATGATGGTTGCTTTCCATTTATGGCTCATGAGAACTCGTGCCCTCCTTTCTGGGCACGCCAAGCCTCCCCCAATAGGATAAAAGGGGGGTGCACCTCGGAGAAGAACAAGTTCAGACAAGCTAAAGTACAAGTTTTAGAAGGTTGAACAAGCTTTAGAAGCTCGAGAACAAGCAAGGGTCACACCACACAAGTCTGAGAAGCGGAGTAGAGGTTCACCAAGCTTGAAGCAAGACCGAAGCTCTAGACTTAGACAAAAAATCTTGTAATACAGAGACCCAGAGAGAGGCATTCCCAGAGCATTAATAGCATACACACACGAGTAGGGTATTACACTCTGTGCGGCCCGAACCTGTCTAAAATCCCTCGAGCATTTACTCCCACTAGTAGCCAATCATCCGTCCCGCCTACATCCCACATACTCGCATTAAATCCATGTACGAGGCAGATTCAGAATCATCCCCCCGGCCAAATCTCAAAGGGGGTCCCTCAGGATCCTCGCTTGAGGAGTTCATCCTCCGACAACGACCGGTTCCTGGAGTGATCAGCTGCCACTCGATGGAGGAGTATAAAAGGTTCCTCGACTCGTTCAAGGGCGAATCAGGATCCATATGCCTCCAAACTTTTGGAGGTTGTGGATCTTCATTATTTGCAAGAGCTAGGCGGATCCTTTCTACCAATTTTGCACTAGCCACAAGGATTAGAGGAAAAGAGAAAGACTATGTAATCGAGTAGCTAATCGATCGAATGTAATTGAATTACCTGTAACCTACCTTTTCTATGAATAAAACTTTCGGAGTTGGTCGATGTTTTACGATTGCTCGAGTATCTCGCCATTTGGAGTAGATAGACGTACTGATCCAGGTCGAGTGGCTTTGACTACTATGTAAGGTCCTTCCCACTTGTGCGATAACTTGTGGCGCTGGGCCTGTTTCTGCACTTTTCATTGGACGAGGTCCCCAATAGCGAGTTTCTTGGGCTGATTCTCTATCTTTGATATCTGCGCAATGCCTGTTGATACTTAGCTGCTCAAATAGATGCTCAATCTTGATACTCCTTGAGTAAATTTATGGCATCCACTCGTAATTGCTCCTGCCTTTCTTCGGAGTAACCTTCCACTCGAGGTGAACCGAACTGCAACTCAGCCGGGAGCACCGCTTCTGCTACATAAACCAAGAAGAACAGAGTTTCACCATTGCTCTATTGGTCAAAGTACGAACGTCCCATAGTACTGAGGGAAGTTCTTTTACCTAGCATTTTAAGTAGGCTTTTAGCCTGTCGAAGACCTGAGTTTTGATGCCCTGTAAGACTCTACCATTAGCACGCTCAACTTGATTGTTACTTTGTGGGTGAGCTACTGAGGTGAAACAAGTTTTGATCTCAAATTCATCGCAAAACGCAATAAAGGTCCCACTTCTGAACTGGCTACCGTTATCCTTAATTATTCGATGTGGAATACTAAATCGAGTAATTGTGCTCCTCATGAACTTCTTGGCCACTTCTGCTATCGATTTGGCCTCTATCCACTTGGTGAACATATCGATAGGCACAAATAGAAACTTGTAACAACCTTGGACCCTTGGGAACGGTCCTAGGATATTAAGACCTAGATGGAGAAAGGCCAAGAAAGAGGAATTGCTTGCAGAGCTTGGGCTGATCGAGTGGTCTGCCTTCCGAAAAATTGGTAGCTCTCGCACATTTTGACCAGCTCAAAAGCATCCTGGAGGGTAGTTGGCCAATAGAATCCCTAGTAGAAACCTTTTTTGACCAAGGTGCGAGAAGACGCATGATTACGACACATGCCTCCATGGATATTGAACAATATTCTACTGCACTCTTCTTGAGTGATGCACTTCATCAAGATTCTGTTACTCCCCTTCCGCTAGAGTTTGCCGTTTACCAAAATGTAGAGCTTGGATTTATGAGCAATTTTCTCTACAGACGCATCATCATCAGGGATGTCTCGACCCTCGAGATAGGCTTGGTACAGAGTCATCCAAGTCAGGTTGTGTTCGAGTAGTGCAACATCCGTGTCTACGGGTTTTGCCTCGCTAACTTGGCCAGACTGCTGGTCGGGTTGGGCAGCATCTGTTCGCCGATGGTCTAAGGAGTTTCTCAATGAAGACCCCAATGGGTACCGGTGCTCGAGAAGAAGCAAGTCTAGCAAGTCCATCCGCACCAGAATTATTACTCCTTCTGATGTGTGTCACTTCTAACCCTTCAAATGTTTGCTCGAGCTTGCGTACCTCGAGTAAATAAGCTACCATGTTGTCATCTGAGCACTGGTACTCCTTTTGAACTTAGTTCATGACTAACTTTGAGTCCATAAGAAGTCATTTAATTCCAAGCGATGCAGCTATGCAGAGCCCATTTACTAGTTCTTCACATTCTGCAACATTATTAGAAGCTTTAAAGTCTAATTGAACAACATACCTGAGTTCGTCACCTGTTTGAGATTTGAGCTAGCCCCGCGCCCTGGAGCGTGAGCGATCCATCAAAGAAGAGCATCCAGTGGTCTTTGACCATGTTTGGCCTTGTTTCTTCAACACTTGTCCATTCGGCGATGAAATCTGCTAACACTCCAGATTTCATGCTTGTGCGTGGTGCGTAGCTTACGTTGAACTCATTTAGCTCTATCGCCCTTTGCGCGATTCATCCAATAGCTTCCCGATTGCGTATTACATCCTTCAGCTGGTACGATGTAATGACGGTGATCCTGTACACTTCAAAGTAGTGCCATAATTTCTAGGAAGACATCAAGACTGCATATATCAGCTTTTGTACCTTGCTCATGTAGTAAACAGGTTTCTGGACCTTGGCCTTTTCCTCGGGACATTCCTGTTCTACCACCAGTACCGTTCTTACAACTTGTGGGGTAGCTGCAATATACAAAAAGAGCTCCTCTTTTTCGTTAGGCAGTGTAAGGATTAATGGAGATGATAAGTACCTTTTTAGCTCCTAGAAGGCATGTTCCACTTCTTGTGTCCACTCGACCTGGTCTTGTTTCTTCCCAGCTTGAAGAAAAGCATCCCTCACTCGCCCATCCTGGAAATGAATCGACTAAGGGCAACAATGCAACCTGTCAATTTCTGAACATCTTTCAGTGTTCGAGGTGACAGTATCTAGTCGAGAGTCTCAATTTTGCACGGGTTGGCCTCAATGCTACGACTTGACACCAGGAAGCCGAGAAGCTTGCCGGAGGTACACCAACCGTGCATTTTTCGGGTTAAGCATCATGCGATACTTCCTGAGGTTGTCAAACATTCCCTTGAGATCGTCAACTAATGCGTTTCTGGTTTTTTAGTTTACTACAACATCATTGACATATGCTTGTACATTGCACCAGATTTGGGATTGTAGACAGCTTTGAATACACCTTTGATACATAGCACTAGCATTTTTTAAATCGAAAGGCATCTTTACATAGCAAAATACACCGAAGGGAGTAGTAAAAGCCATTTTCTCCTCAGCCTCTAATCCCATGCAAATTTGGTGATACCCTGAATAGGTATCTAGAAAACATAGCAACTCGCAGCCTGCTATAGAGTCGACGATCTGGTCGATGAGCAGGAGAGGAAAAGGATCCTTGGGACAAGCTGTCACACCCGGTTTAAAGACCAAAACCAGATGTAAACTATATGTATGCCAGGATCAGTTATTCATACATATAGCAACTTCATTAGTGTAACAGACACAGTGTTTCTTATTACAACGATAGAATAATACAAAATGACCACCCACGGGTCTAAAGAAAAGAACACCACAGCGGAAAAAGGGAACGGCACAGCTCCAAACCAACAGGCAGCCGACCGAGAGGTTCCACAAGCCTAGAACTCATCCTCCGGGGAAGTCATCCTCCGGAAAATCTTCAAATGCGTCACCTTCTGAAACAGCAAGCGTGAGTATTTCCAATACTCAACAAGTGGGGGAAAACAAATGAATCTACTATGGTGGCTTGAGACAAGGTTTTCCTAATCTAGGGTTTCATTTGCATAAAAGCTGGTTTTTAGCCCTGAACTACGGAAACAAATTTTTATTTTAACCGAGAAAAGATGTACCAAAGGTTTTCTTTAACCTCCGGGAATTCAACCCAATTCCCAGACCAAGAAAAACACCCACCCCGACTAATCATGCGAGGGTCCAGGCTGCTCATAACCGTGAGCACGGCTGAATATTCAGTTTGACACTCTGCAGAGTTTGTGCACTTTACCCACGAGTCGTGATCTTCTCTGTTGCCGGCACCTGATGGTACCTTACACACTTCCGGGGTGTGCGCCAAGAGATCACTACGAGGCTTTTCCAGAGAGTCTCCCAGAATGCACTTGCCCACTGAGGTTTCACCGCTGTACATAAGTGGAGTAACCCTCCACCCCAGAGGCCCCCTCTTGTGCCGGGTAGAATCGGGAAGTAACCCTTCCTTATCTACACATCCGATTGGCTCATACAACCCTGGGAGAACATCTAGTTACTAGGCCAAGCCGTACCATATTGGTCTCGTGGTTGCCTTGTTTGCCATGGGTGTTCGCTCCACGAACCGGTCCTTAAAATGGTCTGGGCAAGACCTCCAATAACCCCATAAGGGTATACTACCCAACAACCAAACAACCAACCATGTCGGGAAAAGTACCCCTTTCTTGCCCAGAACCCCAATTATCTCTGTTGTTAACTCCCTTAACAACATTAATTTTCCATGATATTCTTCCTATATCAATTTTTAGTTCATAACTCAAGATTCATCATCCTACACGCTACATGTTCATCTAAAGCATGGCTAAGCAAAAACATGATGATCTTGTATGGATAAAGCATCTATATCCAACACTAGTATTTGCTATTCTACCCATTTTTGTAAAGCATCATGCATATTTTGAGAAAGACTACTTGATGTAAAAGCTGGGTTTGCAACATGGTCAAGACACTTGCCTTCGTCGAAGTGTTGCATAGGTCCTTCAAAATCTTCTTCTTGAAAATTGCCAAACTCCTGGACTGAATCGTCGAGGCTTCACAGAGGCGGAGATAGTCCGGGTGATGGCCGGCGACGGGGAAGATCGGGCGGCGGCCTTGGAGCTCGGTGCGAAGGCGTTCGGCGGCGGGAGAGACACCGAGGAGCGTCGGGAAGCGTCGCCCGGTGTCCGGTGGCAATGGAGGAGACGGCGCCGGGTTCGAATCCGAGCAGAAGAAGAGGGGGAAATGGTTGCAAAAGCACGGAAAGTCACCAGGAAGACGATGGTCGGCTTAAATACGAGAGAGGGGGAGGGGATCGGCCGGAATTTGAAGAAAATGGCCGGCGGCCATGGCTTTGAATAGCGTCGGTTCCCTCGCATTCAATCGAGCTATGGAGAGGGGAAACCGTCGTGAAAGAGGGAATAGGGGGCGTGGAACCCGGCAGCGGTGATTAATTGGCGAGGTAGTGCGCGGGGGCTCGAATTTGAATCGGTCGGAGGTGGATTTTTGGAAAAACGGCCGACGGCCGGAGGTGGGAGAAGCAGAGCCGCGGCTCGGGCGGAGCGGCTCGGCGCGGGTGGCTCAGCGCGGGTGGCTCAGTGCGGGGGAAGGGAAGACAGCCCACGAGAGGAGGAGAAGGGGAGGAAAAATGGGCCGAGGGAGAAAGAATCGGCCCGAGGGCATTTTTCCTTTTTAGAATTTCTTTTTCCAAATGAATTTCATCAAATTTTCCAATGGGGTTTTAAAGCGGCGAAACCTAGCGAAATTTTGCAAACTTTTTCAACCCAATAAAACCTTATTGCATCTACAACGGCATGAATGCAAACAAACAATTATCCTAGGCCATGTTAATTTTAGAAATTAATTTCCTATTGAGCTAAGTTGCAACACCTGAGTTAAATCTAAGAAAGTTTTAAATTATTGCAAAAATTTGAATTTTGGGTGTTACACAAGCCTTGTTGAGGTCGGTGAAGTCGACACAAATTCTCCATCTACCATTGGCTTTCTTGACAAGGATGGGATTTGCGAGCCATGTAGGATGACACACTTCTTGAATGAAGCTCACCTTTAGGAGCTTATCGACCTCCTCCTGGTTGGTCCACTTCCTATCTTTCGCAAATCTTTGCTGCTTCTGCACCACAAGTTTGGCGTCAGGTTTAATAGCTAGTCGATGCTCAATCACCTCCCTGGGGACCCCAGGCATATCGGATGGTTGCCATGCGAACACGTCTTGGTTTACCTGGAGGAAGGTGATGAGTTCGAGTTCCTATTTGGGGTCAAGATTAGCCCCAACGTTAATCATCTTGGATGTTTCAGACAAGTCGAGGGGCACTGCCTTGACGCAACCATCGGTCTTTTTGTTGCTAGCACCATCGTTGGTCTTGCCTTTGGCGTCATCAGATTTAAAAGTGCTAGCAAGTCTTACGTTCCTGGAATCTTTGGCCTTGACAATACCTTGGTGCCTTTGATGTTTAGAATTTGGTGGTCGCTCGACTGAAGTGTTTGACCATATCCAGGCTTTGCTTGTCACTTTTGACTGCTACGCGCTAATCTCCTTTAACTATATGGCCCCATTGGGTCCTGGGATCTTGAGTGTTTGGTAGGCATAGTGAACCACTGCCATGAACTTGCCCAGCATTGGGCGGCCTAGGATCACATTGTACACCGTCTCGAAGTCCATGACATCGAAGGTCAGCTTTTTTGTACGGAAGTTATCAGGCATGCCAAATGTGAACGTCAGCTTGATCTGGCCGAGTGGCGTGGTCGATGAGTTGGGAGTTATACTGTGGAAAGGCTCCACTCCTGTCCTAATCTCTGATCTCTGAATTCCCATCTTGTCCAAGGTTTTGGAGAAAATGAGGTTGAACGAACTACCGCCATCGACCAGAGTTCTAAATTTTTTGATGTTGAGTATGGTCGGCTGAACCACAACTGGATATCAACCAGGATGTGGTACCTCAGGCGTATGGTTAGTTTGATCAAAGGTGATCGGCTATTCCGACAACTTGAGATACCGAGTGGGCCAAATTAGGGCTATGCTGACTTCTCATTCAAGCACCTTGTACTCCTTTTGGACTCATACATGGCGGATCCTTCGAAGATGTGCACCAAGTTGTGGTCAGCCTCGTGGAACAAGGGCACGTCACCCTCAATGTTTGGCTTAGCCTGCTTATTACCACGCTTAGCATTTTCCTTGATCTTTTCATCAAGTTTCTTCTTGAACACATAGCACTGGTCGAAGTCATGCTGGTTGCTCCGATGGATAGGACACCACTTTCCACCACCTCGACTGAGGCCTTTGTTGTCCTCAGTGTTGCACAATTTGCTCCTACTGACCGCAGCTATAGTCGTATTGGGACCCTTGCGCTTGTCACCGGGTTTATTCTTTTTTCCTCCTCTCTTCGAGGACTCGGGTTTGTCCTTACCAGATTGAAGGTTTTTAGAGCGCACTTGCGCTTCCACTTATTTTGCACACTTGTCGGCCAACTCAAAAATCTCTTTAACCATACGGATCTTCTGAGTAGCCATCTTTCCACGCAGATCCGTGTCCCGAACACCTCGTTTGAAGGCGATGATTACCAACTCATCAAAGATGTCCGGGATCGCGTTATGCTTGTCATTGAACCGACGGATGAAATACCGAAGGGATTCGTTGTCGCCTTGGTGCAGTTGGTGGAGGTCGTTCTCCATTCCTAGGCACTCGAATGTGCCTTGAAAATTGGCTATGAACTGAGCCTTAAGTTCTGCCCATGAACGAATCGAGTTGGGTGGCAAGTTTAGCAACCAAGACCTTGCAGGTCCATCAAGGGAGGTTAACAGGTAATTGGCCATTACTCGATTCTCACCACTAGCTGCTCGAATGACATTAGTGTAGACCTGCAACCACTCATTGGGATTGATCTTCCTGTCGTACTTCTGTATCGGGCCTGCCTTGAACTTCTCGGGCCACTGAATTGACCGAAGTTCATGTACGAAAGACTCGCAGCCCCCGTCAAACTTTTCAGAAGGAAGTGGTGGAGGACTATCACACCTGTCTCTCTGAGTAGGTGAGTCATGTCAACCATCTCGTCTTGTAGATCTGTGATCATAGTAGCGGAGATTGTCTTCACAGCGTTCCTCACGACAGTTTTCTATCGCCATACGTAGATCATGCCGGTTGTGAGGAATACTGTCGGTGAATCAGGTACCGGGGGTCCCCGAACCCCGAGGCCAGGCCAGCAATCCGCCGTGTGGCGCCATCCCACGGAGTCTCCTCCGCAAGATAAAAAAGATTAAGTCCCGGGAGAGGGCGCTCGGGGCCACAGTCAGTGGTCCCCGAGTACCCAAGTTCCCTGATGATCTGCGAAGTCTAAGTGCCGGGAAGAAAGTGCTCGGGGAGGTCTACGGTGACCCCCGAGCACCCGAGTCCCCCGACAACCAGGAAAGCTAAGTACCGGGAGAAGTGTGCCCGGGGCCGCGAGCAATGGCCCCGTGGGCACCCAAGTATCCCGAGAACCCACTGAAGGAAGTTCCGGGAGAGAGTGCTCGGGGCCATGTGCAGCGGCCCTCGAGTACTCGGTCCCCCGAGGATCCGTACAATCGTGCCCAGGAGAGAGCGCTCGGGGAGGTGAACAGTAACCCCCCGAGCACTCAGTTCCCCGAGGACCAAGAAAGAGCATTCTCGAGTGCTCGGGGAGGTGAACGGTGACCCCCGAGCACTCGGTTCCCCGACGACTCAGAAAGCCCCCTGACAGTGGCCCCCGCAGGGGCCCACTGATGAGGTGTCAGCCAGTCAAAGGCCTGAAGCCGCATTTAAGAGCGCGCGTGGCCTGTCACGTCCAACTGCTCCCGCCACGCTCGGTGTCAGTTCCTGCCACTTTCTGGCAGAAGGGCGTGGGGTCATTAAAAGCACGGGTCCCATCCCATGTCATCCGACCCGTCTCAGGATAACGTCATGAGGGTCGAGGCTCTCCGTCTACCGCACTGCTGTGGCAGGAGAACAAGACAGGGCGGGCACGCCGGGCCACTCTTCGGCTGCCTGGTGGGCCCTCTCCACGGCGCCCGTTGCTAGTGCATTTATGGTGACGGATGACCGGGCGCGGGGCTCATTTTCCACCCTCGGTCACTTCGCACAGAGGCTATGATGACGCCCTTTCCATTTATGGTGCCTTGGAACTCGTGCCCTCCCGTTCGGGGCACGCTACTGCTGGCGGGTATTTAAAGCAGCCGGCAGCACGGATAAAGACAAGTTTTGAAAGGCGCTAAAAATCCCAGAGGAAGTAAGTAGAGAAGGGAAGAGAAGATCGTGAGCACCCAAAGCCAACAGATACACGCAGACCGAAGAACAAGGAGCCCTAGGCTCTAGGATAGACAAACATTCTTGAGGGACATTCTCAGGGCATTTATAGTATCCATACAGCAGTAGGGTGTTACACCTCCGTGCGGCCCGAACCTGTCTAAGCACCAGTGCATTTACTTCGTTCCGCACTAGATCATTCCACCCCGCCAGCCATCGCATTTATACCCATTTATTTCTCCGGTGAACATATTCAGGATCATCCCCCCGGCTGAATCTCTAAAAAGGGGTCCCTCAGGATCCCTGCGACAGGAGTTAACCCTCCGACAGCTGGCGCGCCACGTAGGGGGAAAGCATCCCTGAATTTGTTTGTTTGTTTTCTTCTGCAGAAAAAATGGCCGGTGGTCATCGTCTCCAGCGCTTCGGCTCCAGCTCCAGTGAGGAAATGGTGCCTCTCGCTCAGGAGGCCCTAGTCGCTGCTGCGTCCCAGCAGTAGCCACGATCTGCACGCACGGCGTTCCCCTCTCAAGGGGACCAGGGCGCTGGGCCCAGCAGGGCCACCGCCGCTGTCGCCGGTGCATCATCTAACCCCCAGCAGGTGGCCAAAACTTCGGCGAGGCCAGCCTCGGGAGCGCGCTGCTTGCGACACGCGCTCTCCTCAGGCACCCGCTAGTCCAGGCGGCGAGGGAAACCCCGGAGGGCCGCTGGCTCCAGGAAGTAGCCGCCCTAGTCGGCACGGCCCACTGCCAGGTGCTGGCCGAAAGTTCCCACGCTGCCTCACAGCGCGACGCCGCTAAGACCGGCCCATCATCAGGTGCCGGTCGCACTGGCCGGGGGGCCTCCAAGCGGAGCGCTGCCCCCCTGGCCACTACCAGAGCCCAGGACCTCCGCTTGCATCTCAACGAGCGGAGGGGCATCGAAGACGCATGCGTCACCCTCGAGCGCCAGCGGGAGAACCGGCAGGAGGCTGAAGCCGAGGACCAGGCCTCCTCTTTGCCGGCCCGTGATCGCCGGGGCTCCCCAGCTCACCGGCGTTCACCGCCCAAGGGCGCTACTCACACCGCAGAGTACGGCACCGGTTACCGTGCCTTCACCAGTGAGCTCCGTCGGGTCAAATGGCCCACCAAGTTCCGCCCCGAGGTCCTGGAGAAGTACGACAGGTCCATCGATCCTGTCGAGTTCCTCCAGATATACACCACCGCTGTCTAGACGGCTGGTGGCAGCGAAAAGGTGATGGCTAACTACTGTCATGTCGCCTTGAGGTGCTCTGCCCGCACTTGGCTTATGAACTTACCCCCAGGATCCATCAGCTCCTGGGATGATCTTTGCCACCAGTTCGTGGCTAATTTTCAAGGCACATTCACGCGCCCTGGCCTGGAGTGCGACCTCCACGCTGTCAAGCAGCAGGAGGGGGAGACGCTGCGGTGCTTTATTCAGCGCTTCAGCCAGGTCCGCAACACCATCCCGCGGATAACCCCCCACGCTATCATTGTCGCGTTCCGGCAGGGCGTCCGTGACGAGTGGATGCTCGAGAAGCTAGGCACGCACGAGGTCGAAACCACCGCGGAACTTTTTGCGCTGGCCGACAAGTGCGCCAAAGCGGCGGAAGCTCGGGCGTGGCATGTTCCACGCCCTGAGCACCCCGCCGCCGATCAACCAGGTCCTTCCCGCTCCTACAGGCGGGAAAAGAAAAAGAGAAGGAGGCGCGAGGCTGTCCCCGTCGAGCCAGCCCAGGGCCCTGCCCGTGGGCCGGCCCAGGAACCCAACCGCCGGCAAGCACGCCAGACGGCCACCGACAGACGACCTGCGCCCACGAGGGCTCCAGCCCGAGCCCCTCCTAGGGGTCCAGCTCTCGCAAGAGCTCCCACTCCGGCAAGGGCCCCCGTTCCTGCGGGGCCCGAGCCAGGGAAGTGGTGCCCGATTCACCAAACCAGGTGGCATGACCTCACGGAGTGCCGCACGGTCAAGGGCCTCATCGAGCAGCGCCAAAGGGACCGTGAGGAGCCCCGCAGGGGTGGTGATGATGGAGCCACCCCCAACAACCCAGAGCTCGGCTTCCAGGAGCCTGAGCACACCGTCGCCTTCATCGACGGAGGAGCGTACACGCCCCCCTCCTACCGCGAAGTGTGCTCGGCGACCCCGAGCGAAGAGGCCGTAAGGCCCCTGAAGTGGTCGGACGCCCCGATCATGTTCAGTTTGGCTGACCACCCCGCCAGTACTGTAGGCTTGGGGCGACTACCCCTGATAGTGTCCCCCACCATCTGCAATGTGAAGGTCAGCAGACTGCTGATCGATGGGGGCGCAGGCCTTAACCTCCTCTCCAAGGAGGCTTTCGAGAAGCTATAGGTGCCCTCCAGGCGTCTAAAGCCGTCGCTCCCATTTTACGGGGTGACACCCGGGCACTCCCTGCCCCTTGGGCAGGTCGAGTTGCCCGTGACATTTGGGAGCCGGGACAACTTCTGGAGGGAGAATGTCATCTTCGACGTCGTGGAGCTCCCCCTCCCCTACAACGCCATCCTTGGGCGCCCGGCGCTCGCTCGGTTCATGGTGGTCACGCACTATGCGTACCTCACGGTTAAGATGCCCGGCCCAGCGGGCCCGATCTCCGTGTCCGCCGGGACCAGCAGTGCCGTCTCCTGCACCGAGCAGTTATACTCGGCCTTGGTCTCAGCTCGAGCTGAGGTAGAACGTCATCCAAGGGGCCCGGGACCCTCTTCATCCAAACCCCGACTCGCTGCCGAAGCCGCTGTTCCTATGAAGGAGGTCGTGGTGGGCAAAGACGCCTCCCAGGTCGTCTGAATCGACGGTGACCTGGGCGGCAAATAGGAAAGCACGCTCGTCGGCTTCCTCTAGGCTAACATCGACGTGTTTGCATGGCAGCCGTCCGATATGCCCGGGATCCCTAGGGAGGTGATCAAGCACCACCTGGATGTGCGCCCGGACGCACGACCGGTGAAGCAGAAGGTCCGACGGTAGGCGCCCGAGCGCCAGGAGTTCATCCGGGAGTAAGTCAGCAAGCTCCTTGACGCCGGATTCATCCGAGAAGTCCTCCACCCCGAGTGGCTGGCGAACCCAGTTATCATCCCGAAGGCCAACGGCAAGCTCTGCATGTGCGTGGATTACACCGATCTAAACAAGGCTTGCCCAAAAGATCCTTTTCCTTTACCCCGCATAGATCAGATTGTAGATGCAACCGCGGGATGTGATCTTTTGTGTTTTTCAGATGCAAACTCTGGTTATCACCAGATTCGCATGGCCATAGAGGATGAAGAAAAAACTGCTTTTACCACTCCGGTGGGAACTTATTGCTATGTATCGATGCCTTTTGGTTTGCACAACGCTGGGTCTTCTTTCCAGCGTGCTATCCGCATCACCCTTGATTCGCAGGTTGGCCGCAACATCGAGGCCTACATCGATGATCTCGTGGTTAAGTCCCGAGACCGCGCCACCCTGTTCGAAGATCTTGCCAAGACTTTCAACAGTCTCTGCACTACCCGCCTGAAGCTCAACCCCGAGAAGTGCGTCTTCGGGGCAAGCTCCTCGGTTTCCTGGTCTCCAGCCGAGGGATCGAGGCCAATCCAGAGAAGATCCGGGCCATCGAGCAGATGCGACCCCCGGCTCGACTCAAGGAGGTGCAGCGTCTCGCTGGCTGCATGGCGGCCCTCGGGCGCTTCATCTCCAAACTTGGGGAGCGAGGACTCCCCCTCTTCAAGCTTCTGAAGAAGACCGGTCATTTCGATTGGACGCTGGAGGCCGAGCAAGCCTTCCGCGATCTGAAGAAGTACCTCACCTCGCCACCCGTACTGGTGGCCCCCTCCGAGGGCGAGCCACTACTGCTCTACGTGTCAGCCACTCCTCAGGTCATGAGCATGGTATTGGTGGTGGAGCGCGATGAGTGCACGGGGCTAGGTGCTGGGTCCCAGCTCCCGGCCGCCCCCGAGCACTACCCCGTCCTTGCGGCTCCCCCCGAGCAGGGGGTCGAGCCCGAGCACTTGGCTCCCCCCGAGCAGGGGGTCGAGCCCGAGCACTTGGCTCCTCCCGACCAGGGAGTCGAACCCGAGCACCCGACCAGCCCAGACCACGTCGCCGAGCTCGGGGGCTGTAGCAGGCCCTCGGGTGAAGCCGCAGTCTGGGCCCGTCGGGTACAGCACCCGGTGTACTTCATCAGTGAAGTCCTCCGGGAGGCCAAGACAAGATACCCCCAAACCCAGAAGCTGCTCTAAGCCGTGCTCATTGCTTCCCGGAAGCTACGCCACTACTTCCAGGCGCACAAGGTCTCGGTGGTTACCACGTACCCACTGGGGCCCATCCTCCGGAACCGAGAAGGCACCGGGCGCGTCGTCAAGTGGGCGGTGGAGCTGGCAGAGTTCGACCTGCACTCTGTCAGCCGCCAGGCGATCAAAAGCCAGGCGCTCTCTGAATTCGTGGCAAAGTGGACACCCGTCCCTGAGGTCGTCCAAGAAGAAATCTCCACATATCCTGGGCATGATGCGCCCGGGTACTGGATTATGCATTTTGACGGTTCCCTCACGCGGAAAGGCGCGGGGGCCGGAGTAGTTCTCACCTCCCCAACGGGTGAAGAACTCCGGCACGTCATGCAGCTGCAGTTCCGCGCATCCAACAACATGGCGGAATATGAGGACCTCATCGCCGGCCTCCGAGCCGCGGTGGGCCTTGGGATTCATCGCCTCCTGGTCAAGGGGGACTCCCAGCTGGTGGTCAACCAGGTATTGAAAGAGTACCAGTGCACGGATCCTCAAATGGCGGCGTACGTGGCGACAGTCAGGAAGCTGGAGAGGCACTTCGACGGCCTGGAGCTGCAGTACATCTTGATGGGTAATGTTGGCCTGATCTTCTGATAGGTAGCGATAAGTCGGTGGGTGGAGAACTCGACGTTGATGATCCAAAGGCTTCGACCCGAACAGATCGTCTCCCTTGCAATCACTACACCACAGCTCCGTAGTTATCAACCGTGTCGCGCGGTTGACCTCGCCAAGAAGGCTCAATCCCTGCAAGCGTACCGAGAACACAAGCAAGAACGTAGAAGATGCAATCTGAAATATTGTGAATTGAATTAAAGCACTCAAAGTCGGGGTTCCACAAACACTTGCGGCGGCCTAGTCGGTCCGGAACAAGAGCGAAAATCTCACAACTGTGTGTAGATCAATATCTAAGCAAAACCCAACCCTAATTAGGGCGGTAGCTACTGTATATAAAAGACTAGGGTCGGTTAAGGACCCCTGGATGTGTCCCTAATGGACTCCAACATGTTACACGGCCCAATGGCCCAAAATATGGTGGCGCAGCACCCTGATAGATTCTGGACATCCACTTGTTTTGAGGATTCCTGTTGACTCAGAAACAATTTAGACATGGGACCAGTCCCGTTGGAAAGCTTATCTCCTTAGCTTTCTAACCATGTGTAGAACGTTGAAAACGGAGTCCGTATGCGTCCTGGGCGATAATTTTAGTGCAGACTGGTCCTGCACTCCGAAACGGACTCGAATTTGATTGGACCTCCACCTTGGCTTGGGCGCCCTTGCTATTCTTCTCCCGTGTTCCTAAGTAACAATACATCACAATTATTCAGTAGCATCCCATCCTTATCAAAATATAAAGGAACACTAAGGAACGAGCTCACCTCATCATTTAGTTGACGTGCACGAGCTCGTGTCAATGGACCTATTGTTGGAGGAATACTCGGTGTGTGTGTATCCGAAAGCGTGATGTCCTCATCACTTCTCTCACCACGACAATGCTCTGGCCGATGACCTTTCTCGCCTGGCCTCCTCCCATGCGCGTGTCCCTGCCGGAGTCTTTGAAGAAAGACTCACATGGCCTTCCGTCCTGCCTGCCGAACAGGACGAAGGGGAAACCTCGAGCTCAATTCAGGGGACCCCGGCACCGCCCTCAGTGGGAAGCCCCAACAGGGTGCCGCCGTCCGGCGAGTGCGCTGCGCTTGCTGACAGTTCTCAAGATGCCTCGTGGATGGACGAGATCCAAGGGTACTTGAAGGAAAAGTTCCTCCCCGGGGATGATGCCTCTGCTGAAAGAGTTGCTCGGCAGTCCAAACGCTATGCCATAGTAGATAGGGATCTCTACTGGCGTGGCGCAGGCAGCATCCTCCTGAACTGCATCACCCGGGCAGAAGGCGGCGAGCTTCTCGCTGAGGTCCATGAGGACGAGTGCGGTGGCCATGCATCGTTCCACACGTTGGTCGGGAAGGCCATCCGGCAAGGTTTCTACTGGCCTACAGCCCTCCAGGATGCTTCCGAGCTGGTTCGACGCTGTAGGGCATGCCAGTTCCACGCAAAGCAGATTCACCAGCCAGCTCAGGCTCTTCAAACCATCCCCCTTTCATGGCCTTTCGCGGTCTGGGGCTGGACATTCTAGGTCCGTTCCCCCGAGCAATCGGGGGGCTATGAGTACCTCTACGTCGCCATCGACAAATTCACCAAGTGGCCGGAGACGGTTCTAGTCATCAAGGTGACCAAGAACATGGCACTGCAGTTTATCCGCGGTATCACCAGTCGCTTCGGTGTCCCGAACCGGATCATCACTGACAATGGCACTCAGTTCACAAGTGCCCTGTTCGGGGACTACTGCGAGGACCTCGGCATCAAACTCTGCTTCGCCTACATCGCTCACCCTCAGAGCAATGGGCAGGTCTAGCGCGCCAACACGGAGATACTGAAGGGGCTCAAAACTCGGACCTACAACGTGCTCGCAAAGCACAGAAAAGGGTGGATCGACGAGCTGCCTGCCATGCTATGAGCCAATCAGACCACGCCGAGTCACGCTACTGGGGAGACTCCTTTCTTCCTTGTGTACGGCGCTGAGGCGGTCCTCCCCTCCGAGCTCACTCTAGGCTCCCCTCGAGTGCATGCCTACTCTGAAGGCGAACAGGAACAGCAAAGGCGCGACGACGTCGACTATTTGGAAGAGCGCTGGCGGTGTGCCGCCGTCCGAGCAGCCCGCTACCAGCAAAGCCTACGGCGCTACCATCAGCGTCACATCCGGGCCCGGTCTCTCGAGGTGGGGGATCTAGTTCTACGACGCGTCCAATCGCGCGAAGGAAGGAATAAACTGTCCCCTATGTGGGAAGGCCTCTTTACCGTGATCGGTGTCCTGCGAGAAAGCTCCTTCCGGTTGGCTGCAGAGGATGGGTAGCCGCTCCCCAATGCGTGGAACATCGAGCACCTGCGCAAGTTCTTCCCGTAGATAGCCATGTATAGGCTCAGGTCAACCAGGCCGGGGCCTTCCACCCCGCCCAAATTGACCGAGGGCTACCACTAACCGGGTAAGTCACCCAACCTTGTAAAAATTGTCAATACAATATGTATATCAATGTGCAGTTCTTATGTCAAATTTCATTTATCCTGGATTCCATATATTTAATCTATCTGGTGAGATGCTCGATTGTGCTTGAAAAGTTCGCTCTCTCATTTTCCCCGTTGATAAAAGAATCTCGATCAGTATGCGCAGGGGGAGTTGCCGCTGACTTACGTCTGTCGTGGTAGGCTATGGTGTTCGGTGTCATGGCAGTCTCCCAGGAATCACCGAGTCCCTGGGGTTCTCGGGTAATCCTATCGCTTCAGCAAAGACTAGTCCGGAGCCTAGGCCCCAGAGGCGGGTTGTCGGTGCTTGGTCTGGTCTATCATACCCGGGCACCACCGAACCATAGGGCCTCTGGGCTATGCCTCTGCCTGTCTAGTCCACCGGTCCGGGTATTCAAGAGGTCTCGGATCGAAAACGAGAGCAGTCTATAATGAGTACCGCACTAACAGAGCGCACCAAGAAAAGAATCTTTCTATTTTTCTCAAGTCACAGATCGACAATCAAAAGGAAAGCAGCTCGACCGTGAGGGCCTCAGTGCCTAGGTCGCTGCTCGGCCCTAGGGGTCCTCGGGTGGTCCTACTGCTCAGGCATGAGTGGTTGGGATCGCCTGGTCCCGGGCTCCCCATGCGCCCCCAGTGCTCGGGCGCCCCAGCCGCGGGAATCAAGTTCCCGGGCACCCCGAGCATGCGCCCCCCAGTGCTCGGGCGCCCCAGCCGCGGGAATCAAGTTCCCGGGCACCCCGAGCTCGGAACGCATGCCTCTCCTGGATCGGTCGGTCGAAAAGCTGACAACTGTTCAGTGAATGGTTAAATTCATATGAATTTTATAGTCATTAATATATTGTCCCCGAGTTGTCCTCGGGGCCCTCGTATTCTAATCTATTCGACGAGATGGTCTCCTCGCGCACAAAACCCTGCCACGTGTCCGCTTTTCCCGGAACGACAGAGCGGACAGTAGAAAGGTGTACCGTACGTACGGCAATGTCTGACTGAAGTCTTTCATGGTGGTCGTGGTGTTCGGTCCGCTTAAAAGGCCCCAGGCACTACCGAGCCTCTGGGGTTCTCGGGTTATCTCACTACTCGAGCTGCTCGAGCGGTCGGGAGCCTAGACCCTAGGGGCGGGCTGTCGGTGCTCGGTCTGGTCCGTCCTAGCCCGGGCACCACCGAACCGTGGGGACTCTTGGTCGCATTTCTATCCACACGTGTCTCCAGTCTACCTGTTTGAGTGGTCGCAGAATGGGAAAGTGTTCACTGGTCATGGCGTGCTCCGTGCTGGATCAATCTATCTCCCGAGCAAGAAAGTTCGTGCCTTTGTCTTTTGACTTAGCCGCTGCGGACTCGCGAGGGCTCAGGGGCTGAACGCGCAGAGAAGGCCTCCCTGCTCGGGCGATGAGTGGTCGGGGCGACTTCGTTCTCGGGGAGGGAAAGGTCGGGCTCGGTCTGACTAAGTACTCCTCGGGGCATCAAGTGGAAAGAACAGAAACTTCACCAAGCACTCAGAAGAACACTAGAGTTGCGACCCCAAAGAAAGGCTTCCATTATATTCACAAGAAAGGACAGCTATTCTGAGGGATCACTCCCATATTTACATCAAGTCGAAGAAAAAGAAAATTACAAAAACCTAATCTAAGTCGGAGCCCTCAGGCTCGAAAGATAGCGGGGCCTCCTCGCAGCTGCTTCCCGGGTCCGGAGTCGGCGGCGCCTCTCGCGTGAAGCAAGCCGCCACCTCCGCGGCAGCGCCCCAGACTACCTCCCGGGCGGCCTCCTCCTCGGCTTCGACCACCCCTTCCCGAGTTGGTTCCAACAGGAAGTTCGGATCCCGGCTTCGGTAGCAGGCCAGGACATGCTCGGCCACTGCTTGGGCCAAGCCTCGCCCTTCCCAGGTGGCTAGCTCCTGCACTGCCTGGGGAAGCGCTTCGAGGCGCTGGCTGATTCTCTAGAAGCCAAGGGCGATGTGGCCGATGCCCGTCCCCTTCGCTCCCACATGGACTCTCCCGAGCCCGGCCACCCTCACGGACCTCCGTGCTTGCCGAAGGACGTCCTCCATCATCAGCTTCACGTTGGCCCGTTCGGTCTTGGCGGCCTCGAGCTCCTCCGTCATGCTCCGCAGCCACTCCTCGAGGCTCTGTCCCCTAGCCGCGCCGGCCGAGGTGGCACCGGGCGCCTGGGCTTCAGCCTGCTTCACCCGCTCTGCAAGGGCAGAGAGGGCCTGCTCTTGGGCGGTCAGCTCTGACTCCCACTTGGCGACCTGCTCCTCCCGAGCAGCTGAGGCCACCACCGCCTCGGCAGCCTCCGTCTCCCGGTGGATCAGCAGTTCTTCCCGGGCTTCCAGATCCGACGCCGTGATGCCAACGTCGGTCTCTCGGATCGCGACGTCCTCCTCCCGGCGCTTGAGCTCCTCCTCCCAACGCTGGAGTTCGGTGCGGATCTGGTCAGCCTCGCCTTTCTGGTGGGCCAAGTCAGCCTGGGAGGCCTCCGCCGTCCTCTCGCGGGCTAGGACCGCCTCCTCCCGCGCCTACACCTGCCTCTCCCTGGCGAGTGCCTCGATAGCCTGCTGCCGCGATGCCTCGGCCAGGCGGGCGGCTTCTTCCTGCTCCCGCACGGCCTCCGGGCGAATGCCCTCCAGGGCCTCCCGCTCCTCCTCTAGAGCGCACCGCTCGTTCTCGTTGATGGCGCACGTCGCAGCGACACGAGCCTCAAAAAGGCGCCTGCCCTCGGCAAGCCGCTCCCTCTCCACGGCAAGGGCGGCACGGCTCGCCTCAAGCTGCATCCTCTCCCCTGCCACGGCCGCCTCCAACCACCCGATCACCTCCCGGGCGCTCCCTAGCACAGTTGGGAGGGGTTCGGCAGGCCGGCTGGGCGACGGCCGGGCGCTGGGTCCCCTGCGAGCCCCCTCCAAGGGGTTCAGGGTCCCCGAAAACTGCCATACAGGAGCTCAGCCGACGCTGGTTGCTCGGGCGCGGACGCTGCCATCGGCTCGGGGCAGGGCGGTGCCTGTGGCTTTGTCTCGGCTAGCGCGCTCAGCGGCTCTGGCTCCACTGGCGTGCTCAGCTCGGGGGCTGGAGCCGACCTCGGCGCCTCCGGCCATCCTTGGTCTCTGACGGTGCCCATAGGCGGCCTGCAAAAGAAAAACGAGGTTAGTCTCCGAACTCACCCCGGGCAAGGCATGCTCAGGAAAAGGGGGGGGGGAAACTTATGCAGATTTGGGTCTTCGGTATTGCCACCTCGATTCCAAGATCCTATACCCCGGGCCCGACGGTGTCAGCTCGGAATCCTCCCTCCTCCTCTTGCGCGGGGGGCTCTGCGGGGCCGTCGCGCAGTCTCCGGGCTCCAGACCAGGCCCAAACAGATCAAGGTCTGGTTCCAGAACCGCAGATGTCGCCCCTGTCGCCGGCCCCGCGTTGGACGACTGACCGCCCCGGCCTCCCTCCTCGCTAGGCGACGGTGACGGCGGGGACACCGGCGTAGGAATGAAAGTCCAGGGGCGCTTCCCTCTGTCCCCCGGCGCTGTTGCCACCCCGCTATCAGCGGCGCCTCCTCCTCTAGTCGAGCCACCGGTCTGCGCCGGACCGCCTGCGGCCTCCTCGCCAACTGCCTCGTCCACCCCGGGAATCTGGATAGTCCCGGGGTTCCGGCGCCCTGGCCGGTCGACCAGCCCCTGGACGTCGAACTCCGGCAGCTTCGCTTGCAGCGCCACCCGGTTCAGGTCGGCGTAGAGCGCTAGCTCCTTCCAGGGGAGCTCCGCCCAGCTCAGGTCGTCCACCCCGATCACCACCCGGAGTAGGCCCCTCAGAGCTGGCCTGTCCAGGTCCCACTCCGCACCAATCTGGGTCCGGGTGATGTCCTTGGGGCCGGTGTACACCCAGCAGGGCCGGGCTCGCTCCCGCAGAGGCCCCAGGCGGCGGCGCAGGTAGTCCGCCACCACCATCACCGAAGTGAGCCCGGCCTGGCGCAGGAAGTCGATGCGCTCCAGGACCGGCTCCATCCGCGCGTCCGCCTGCGGCGGCACCTCCCAAGTTGCCTTCTGGGGCTCCGCCGCCCTCTCCGGCAGGGTCAGACGGTCGTGGGGGCTGACGTCGATGTAGAACCAGTCGCGCCACCAGTCCTCCCACTTGCTCTGCAGCACTTGGGGAATGTACTGCTCCCCCAGGCCATCCCACAGCCGAAAGTTGCAGCAACCGGCGACGTCCGCGGTGGAGAAGCCCCTCTTCTTCCCTGCCGACCGCAGCACGAAGAAGTGCCGGAAGAGCATCACCGACGGCGGCACCCCCATGAACATCTCGTAGAGGTGGGCGAAGACCACCAGGATGACGACGGAGTTGGGGCTGAGGTGCACCAGTTGGATCCCGAACGTGTCGAGGATCTGAAGGAAGAATGTCGAGAACGGTGGCACCAGCCTGGCTGCCACGAAGGAAGTGAAGAGGATGATGCACCCTAGTTGGTCCGTCGCCGGTGGGAAGCTCGCTGGCGTCACCACCGAGGCCCCCTGCTGGCCCTCGGGCACCATCAGCTTCCGCACCTTGTCCGCCACCTCCTCATTCACAAGCCGGGACTTCGGCAGCACGCTGTCAGGTGTCTTGTCACGGCGGCATCCTTCCGCTCTCAACATCTTGTCAGGGTGGGGGATGATCTGGACGGTGGGGGAAGAGGGGTGCTCTGAAAGCCTAAGGAAGGTTTAGGGCTCAGGAGCGCAAGGAAGACGAAGGCTTGTTCGCAAAGATGGCGTAAAGAGGGGGGCGGTTCCCTCCCCCTCCTCCTTTTATACTCCAGGGAAATTCAAACGTCGCTTGCCGCGGCGCGCTCGGCGGGACAGTTTCCTCGGCCAGCGCAACCGCTAGGCGAATCTCCCTCGGGCCATGCGGGTGTCAGCAGTTGCCAGGCGTATTTTCCTCGATTTGCGTGGTTGCCATGCATGCCGCCTGCCTCGTTATCACGCGCCGCCCATCCCGTTACCACGCGCCTCAGGAGTCGGCTGGACGCGCGTCCCCTCGGCTCCCCGTTGGGCCGTACCAGAAGCCCGGACCGGAAGGGCCAATGTCTAAGAGCGCGATGCATGGCATCGATGCTGGTTTCGGCCTCGTTGACGACGAAGGGCCCATCCGCAGTCTCTGGGCCATCGCCTGCCAATGGGCCCGGGGGCTGCTGTTGGTGAATCAGGAACCGGGGGTCCCCGAACCCCGAGGCCAGGCCAGCAAGCCGCCGCGTGGCGCCATCCCACGGAGTCTCCTCCGCAAGATAAAAAAGATTAAGTCCCGGGAGAGGGCGCTCAGGGCCACAGTCAGTGGTCCCTGAATACCCAAGTTCCCCGATGATCTGCGAAGTCTAAGTGCCAGGAAGAAAGTGCTCGGGGAGGTCTACGGTGACCCCCGAGCACTCGAGTCCCCCGACAACCAGGAAAGCTAAGTACCGGGAGAAGTGTGCCCGGGGCCGCGAGCGGTGGCCCTGTGGGCACCCAAGTATCCCGAGAACCCACTCAAGGAAGTTCTGGGAGAGAGTGCTCGGGGCCGCCTGCAGCGACCCCCGAGCACTCGGTCCCCCGAGGATCAGTACAATCGTGCCCAGGAGAGAGTGCTCGGGGAGGTGAACAGTAACCTCCTGAGCACTCAGTTCCCCGAGGACCAAGAAAGGGCATTCTCGAGTGCTCGGGGAGGTGAACGGTGACCCCCGAGCACTCGGTTCCCCGATGACTCAGAAAGCCCCCTGATAGTGGCCCCCATGGGGGCCCACTGATGAGGTGTCAGCCAGTCAAAGGCCCGAAGCCGTATTTAAGAGTGCGCGTGGCCTGTCACCTCCAACTGCTCCCGCCACGCTCGGTGTCAGTTCCTGCCACTTTCTGGCAGAAGGGCGTGGGGTCATTAAAAGCACGGGTCCCATCCCGTGCCATCCGTCCCGTCTCGGGATAATGTCATGAGGGCCGAGGCGTTCTGTCTGCCGCACTGCTGTGGCAAGAGAACAAGACAGGGCGGGCACGCCGGGCCACTCTTCGGCTGCCCGGTGGGCCCTCTCCACGGCGCCCATTGCCAGTGCATTTATGGTGACAGATGACCGGGCGCGGGGCGCATTTTCCACCACCGGTCACTTCGCACAGAGGCTATGATGACGCCCTTTCCATTTATGGTGCCTTGGAACTCGTGCCCTCCCATTCGGGGCACGCTACTACCGCCGGGTATTTAAAGCAGCCGGCAGCACGGACAAAGACAAGCTTTGAAAGGTGCTAAAAATCCCAGAGGAAGTAAGTAGAGAAGGGAAGAGAAGATCGAGAGCACCCAAAGCCAATAGATATACGTAGACCGAAGAACAAGGAGCCCTAGGCTCTAGGATAGACAGACATTCTTGTAACCAACAACATCCTTGAGGGACATTCTTAGGGCATTTATAGTATCCATACAGGAGTAGGGTGTTACGCCTCCGTGCGGCCCGATCCTGTCTAAGCACCAGTGCATTTACTTCGTTCTGCACTAGATCATTCCACCTCACCGGCCATCACATTTATACCTATTTATTTCTCCGGTGAACATATTCAGGATCATCCCTCCGGCCGAATCTCTAAAAAGGGGTCCCTCAGGATCCCTGCGACAGGAGTTAACCCTCCAACAAATACGGTTTCTCAGGTCCTCCTGATTTCTGCACTTATAAATAGGGCAGCTACAGTTTGGCCCACAATGTCGTGTTCAGGCTCGACCACATGAGCTTCCCATCTGAGATTCCTCTAATCGAGAGCATTCTCGCATCGAGCCAGGACAGTACCGACTGGGGGATTTGGAGTTGCGAGGATTTTTTTGCTCGAGCAACTTGGATCTG
This sequence comes from Phragmites australis, assembly GCF_958298935.1. NCBI lineage: Eukaryota > Viridiplantae > Streptophyta > Magnoliopsida > Poales > Poaceae > Phragmites > Phragmites australis. The sequence goes on from NC_084931.1 coordinate 16,793,334, forward strand.
AGCCGCATCGAGTAAGATCTTGACTTGATTGACCATAAGAGTTAGTAGGTTCGTCGGATCCAATTCTAGAAGGGATTTGAGAAATAGATGAGCTCCTTTCACGTTAGCATCCGAAGTACTGAATATGTCACTATCGAGGCTCAGTTGTGGTCGAGCCGATGAAGCCCCATGGTGACTGTTAGAAGGGAACTTGTCCCTTAAGCCGTTGGCTGTCACGGACGGGGGCACACCCACCGGAAGTCATCAGGAAAGGCCAAGAGGCATCTGCCTACCCGTGGTCCGCCAGTGGAAGGTCATGTTAGGTGCACGCAAGGCTTCAGCTGTGGATGTTTTGGGTGGTAACTCGGCGCCAGTATCGTCGGTAGCGACAGCTATCGCTGGATCTTCATGAATTTCCGCACTGTTCTCAACCGCGATGTTTGGATCCACCGCCATTGGGTTAGCCAGTGGGGGTCATCTCCTCTGGCCATAAACATGAATCAATCTATTTGGCTACTCTGGCTAGTGTTGGAGTCACCGTCGCCACTGTCGTCGCTATTGGTGTCCATGCAGTGGAGAACATTAGGCTCTACGGGATCCCACTCGAGATGTCCCACCTCGCAGTATGCATCCAATGGTCTGGACTCGAGGGTACTAGTGTGGATCAGTCCACCTTGATCATCCCTACGGAAAACTATTGTTCCAAAGATGATCTCAGAATCGACGGGATGGGACTCAAAGATGTCTGCTGTCGACTTGAAGTGGTCATAGAAGCCAGTGTGGGAGAATCTGACGCAAAAGTGAGCCTGAGCCATGATTAATCCTACAAAACAGAAGAAGACCCATACCTGGTGCGCCCACTGTCAAAAATTAGTTCCTGACAATATGTCCATAAATTGACTGGGTACCTTTGAGTGCAGGGATTAATCATGAGATGAGACACACGATGTATACAGGTTCGGACCTCCAATTTGAGTAATACCCTACGTCTTGTGGGGGTATTGCTACTGTATATTGATGATCTCGAGTGCAAGCAATGTGGCTAAGACTATTACAAGGAGTAGATCGGATCTAATCTAACTTAGGGCTAAAGTTCTTGAGTAGCTCCTCTGCAAGAGTCTTGATGCTTGACTCTCTCTCTCTCTCTCTCTCTCTCTCTCTCTCTCGTCCTCCCCCCCCCCAAGCCTTTTCGCCTTATATATGGGTGAGGTACTGACTCCTATCCAACCGTAGTCGATAGGGAGCTGTCTTTGACGTCCAAGTAGATAGATCTATTTTGGATACTGATCGTATCAACTTGGGTAACCAATATAAACCTTCCTAGTATGTACTTCCTTGATTTCTGGTGTATCAGGTACTATTGATTCGGTTCCATGATGTCTGGAGCTGCCTAATATGTGTTGTACATACCCTGTCTATGTATGACGTATTTCTTATGTGCATATACCCCATAGTTAGATATTTGATAATTTCTTTAATCCTGGTAATTGCAGGAACTTGAGCTGGAAACAAGTATCCTCGTGCTACAGAGAATCATCGCGCTTTAGGAATAACTCTGCAGGTTCATCAATGACGAACTCATTCTAGAGTCCATCCAATTCCACATTTTCAAATCGTGCTGTTTGGACGCCATCCCTTCACCTAGCCCGTGGAGTTCGTTACATGATTCTTGTCAAGGAAAAAAAGCGTGGTTCAGGGTCTTCGGTTAACAAGAAGAACTGAATGGCATCGCTTCTTACCATTTTATTGTATACTTGTGTTAATTATGAACTTTTGTTGCAAATTTGTTCTAGTAAAGAACTTTAGTGAATGATATGTGAAAGAACATGGTTATGTATGCATGAATGAGATTAGATGTGAATGAATTGTGTATGTATGTGAGATTATATGTGCATGTGAAACTTGAATACATGTTTATCTTGCTATATGTCATATTATTTGAGCTATTGTCGATAATAGCTACATCCTGTACAGGGGGAACGGGCCATCATTGTTGACTCATGACAAAAATCCAGCATTGATAGTATGAGTATCAGTGCAAGTTCCTTGTTAACCTGCACTAACACTTATTAGCAGTGCCGGTTTATAAACTGGCACTAAAAGTCATGAACTATCAGTACTGAATAATCAGTTTCAGTTTAAAAAATGCCACTGATAGCGTTTTTGAGCCGGCACTGATGACACTTTCTGTAGTAGTGTCTTCAAACTCCTCATCCTCTTCCGGCTCCTCATCGGGCTCCTCGTTGTCGTCACTACCATGATCTTCCTCCTCCTCTTTGGGCTTCTCATCGGGCTCACGTTGGGGTCCTCATTGTCATTGTCGGGGTCCTCATGATGTCGTTGTTGTCACCGATGCCCGGATCCTCATCCTCCTCTAGCTGCTCCTCTTCCTCGGGTCCTCATCTGCAAGCTCTGGCGCCTCCTCATCGTCGTGCGTGGGTGCCTCCTTAATGTAGGGCCCTGATGCCTCCTCATGAAAGGTTTTGTACCCCACATCGGTGAGGAGGAGCTTGCGTCCACCAATCATTGGCTTCCTCATAGCAATCGGAGGACCAGATAGGTGATGTCAAGCTCAACGGTGACAAAGGTGGTGAAGACAACAGGTTTGGCGACAAGGAGAAGGATGCTATGGTGCAGTGAGTAAAGTGAGAGTGAAGTGTGAGAAAACCCTAATGGTTCCCTCGTGAATATAACTCCCTCTGTGAAAAAATGCAGACGGTTTTAGGGAAAAGATGTCCGCATTAGCCGGACGTTACAACTTCTAGATGGCTTTGCGAAAACGACAACTGCAATACGTTTCCATAATGCAGACGCTTTCTTGTCTACCCGTCTAGAATATATTTCCAACCGATTTTGCATAAATGTCTGCTCTGTAGAATATGTTTTGCAATCGGTTCTTTATGTGGCCTGTCTATTATGTCTTGATGATTGCAGACGGATTTCCATTACAACTGTTTGTTTTATATATATTGCCAAACGATTATTTTGTTCGTCCAATTTTTTGCTGTGTTTTGATCAGACGGTGTCTCGCAGAGCCGTCTGCAATACTTATTGTAGACCTATTTCTTAAACCGTCTGTTTTATCGTGCCGGTTATGACCCTGGTCCCAACAGGAGAGACAATCGAATGACTACTGCAGAATGAGGGGACGGGCTTAGATAAACGACACGCACAGCCACTATGTTTATACACCCATCACACTTTGGAAAGCCGGCATTGAGTGACCGGATTAAAGTTAAAATAAAGCGACTAAAGGAAATAGTGTGATGTATTTTCAGATGTGCAAGGGTCTTTTTGTAGAGAGAAAAGATGGGATCTCCCATTGCTGAATTCCAGAAGGGCTGAAAGCATCGTATTCATGATCGCTCTTTTTATTTTATTGAATTTCTATCCTGAACCAAATTCAGGTTACGTAGTGGTAGGATCAACTTGCTACAAAGTATTATGTCGTAAACAAAACGATCTACTGTCCAGAAATATCAGGTACCTTGAAGGGATCCTTCACCCCTACTTCGATGAGCAAAATATATGTCAAAATATTCCATAAAAAATATGTCGAAATAACTGTATGCCAATGTCCTAGACCTTGCCAAGTAATGAGCCAACCTCTCAAAAGCATCAGTTATTCATCAAGGCATCATGTATACTGGTTACCCGAACCCAGACTGAGCGAAGCTTTGCGTCAGCCACGGTAGCAGTGTTAGCACAATCTCAAGCTCACTACACGCACAGATCGTCAGAGCTCAGAACACATGCGAAGATTGGACACACGGATTTGTGCTGCAATAATCGGCAGCGTTTTCTCTGTATTCTCTGTTTATGTCTGAAAACAAAACGAAAACGGCCTCACCGGCCGAATCAGGCGCGTCATGTCCAAGCCACGATGTGTGCCATCCCACACACCTTCTGCACATCCACACCCGAAGCTAAAGGACCCACTACTCAACTAAAAGGGCGCTAACCACAGCTCGGTCAGTATCGGACTCAACTGAAGACTCGGCCTGAACTAACTGAGGAAGAACAACCTGGCAAAACTGAAGAAACAAAGGAAGTCTGAAGAAAAACAGAAAACCTGAGCACCATCTACTAGCACTCATTAATTCTTCCCTACAATTCACCCCCTAATCTTTTAGGTGCTTGATGTTGATGACTCTAATCCTTTCATGTAGATCGATGAACTTCACTCTTCCAAGTGGTTTTGTGAGAATATCAGCTAACTTGTTCAGTGCTTGTGTGCTCGACTTCAACCTTTCTCTCTTTGACACATTCACGAATGAAATAGAAGCGAGTATCAATATGCTTACTTCTGTCATGGTAGACTGGTTTCTTGCAAGAGCAACTGTGGATTGGTTATCCACCTTCAACGTCACTGCTTCAGGTTGTGATCTTCGGAGATCACCCAATAATCTGCTCAGCCAAACTGCCTGACAAGCCGCTGCACTGGCTGCGATGTACTCCATCTCACATGACGACAATACCACTACCTTTTGCTTCTGTGAATGACAGGTAATTGGACTATCTCCAAGGAAGAAAATGACACCAGATGTACCATTTCGATCGTCGGAATCTTCAACAAAGTCACTATCTCTGAAACCAACCAAGTTTGCTCCCTCTGAATTTTTCCGGGCAAGCACATAACCAAAATAAGTGGTACCTGCAAGATGGTCTTCTCTGTGACATACCCGAGGAGGTGTTTGACTACAGCAAGATGGTCTTCTCTGGGCTCTGCCATGAATCTGCTCAGATATCCAACCGAGAAGGCTATGTCAGGGCATGTGTGAACCAAGTAGCAAAGACTTCCTATCAAGCTTCTGAATTGAGTTGCATCCAGTAATAGCTGGCCACCACTGTCCTTACTCAACGTCAGCCTTGGTTCCATAAGGACTTGGCAAGCATTGCATCCAAAATTTGTACCTTTTCAATCACCTTCCATGCATATGCTCCCTGGTTAATGGCAATCACACCCCTTTCTTGCCTACCTCAATCCCGAGGTAGTAACTGAGCAGGCCGAGATCACTAATCCGAAATAGGCTGCACATTGCAGCTTTGAAATTCCCAATTTCATTTGAATCTGATCCGTTGATTATGAGATTGTCGATGTAACATCCTAAGTCTTTAACATGTTAATTAATTACAAATTTCACTCCAAATTAAAACTTTTTGTGATTAATTAAGTCAACTAAAATCAAGAAAAATACATACTCAAATATATTAACTTGACTAGGTATTCCAAACTGCACTAGGGTTATTTTCAAAATGATCCGTACATTAAATTGGTTCATATGCATTGTTCTATGGCTCTTTGTGTGGAGATTTGAAATTCAATGTCTCTCAATTTCAAATCTATTCTTAGATTCTGTTCAGCCAAATTCAAAGTGAATTCGAATCTTTTTATTCAAATCATCTCCGAAATCTCAAGATCCAAGTCCAACTAATAGTTTAAATATGCTTACTTGAAATTGATCCTAATCCAAAGTCAAGTCCAAATTCAAGTAGCTCAATTTGAATTTAAACTTAATTTATTTTCCTTTTTCTTTCTCCCCAGGCCGAATCTCCCTCCCATCTCTCTGATCCAGCCCACAGCAGCAGGCCCGGCCTCTTTTCCCTTTCTCCCTCACGTGCAGGCCATCTCGACCCCACGCAGCCTAACTCCCATGTCCTTGGCCTGCTCGCCCGTGCGTCGGCTTGCTCGCCAGAGAGCGCGCCCGCGTGCAAGCTCAGCCGCCTACATCCGCACCCGTGCCTCCGTTGTCTTCCTCCCTCCTCCAGCGTAACACAGCGCTGTGCTATCCCTTGCCACCGCGCCGGCCGCCTTACCCCAATAAACATCACCACAACACCCTCCACGCTCTCGCTCTATCTCTTCTCTCTCTGCCCATGCTCGTGTCACCTATGCTGCTATAGTCGCGCGACTTTCGCTCCCACGCACATGCGTGGACAACGCAGTGCACCCATACTGCGGGGATTAAGGTGAGCGCCACCTCACCACCTCACCGCCGCTCAGCTCGCCGACGACCGTGTGATGCAAGCGCCGCACCGCCTTACTACTCCCTCTCTCTCTATAAATAGAGCCACCAATCGTCTCTCCCCCCTTTCTTCCAATCCACCCTGCCACCGCACCATTACCATTTGCCACCGCAGCTCGTCATCGCTAGTCCATCACCCACATGCTTCCAGGGAGCTCCAAGAGGACGACGATGTCCTAGTGCCACTCTCCATCGACCGGAAGCCTGACGGGAGGCTGTTCGAGCCTTCGACTAAGCCACTTCGCCACCATCTCTTCGACGAATCACTAGCCGCCGCCCTACCCATTGCCATCCTTGCTCTCGGTGAACCTCCCAGTCCCCTCACGAGTCCTGCTAGTTAGCATGTAGTCGTCCCCATGTTTCATTCTCGCGTGTAGCCACATGCCGCCGAGCTTTTGATCCATCGCCATGCTTTAGCAAGCCACCAATGTGCATTATGCCTCTGAGTATATGGTCCGACCATCATGCCGTGTAGCCAAGAGCCCTTGGCTCCTTTTTCTTGCAGGAAGATCGTGCGTAGACTAGGGGAGATTCTGCCCATTTTTCTTGCACTCATATCATCTCCTCTAGTCACCATCTGGTGTTGTTCCCTCCACTGGCTGCCATCAATGTGCCCCTAGCCAAGTTCCCCATCGAGCGTAGATGCCTGGCGTCCACCATGGAACCCCAGCGACAGCACATTCCCAGTGAGTTCGGTGGCGTGGCTCCACTAAATCGCTCGTTGTCGGCCCGATTTTCCCCCCATCGCCACTCACTTCGTCCGCACGCATGTGGCTAGGCCACCATCCGCGCACTACATAGCCCGACTAAGCCTGCTAGCCCACTCGCCCACAGGCCACACCCCAGTGGGCTAGCCCACCTTCAAAGCCCACTAAATCGATCAGCCCAACCTGAGTGGGCCAGTACTGTGTAGCCCAGTACTGTGCTACCCAAGCCTGGCTTAGCCTATCCAGGCTCAGACCCAGCCTAATCTGAGCCCAATTCGGCCCAACTGGGTACTGTTCATGTGGCCCCACCTGTTACTGTTCATTGGGTCCCACATATAAATAGTGCCATTTCGTATTTTCTCAATTTGTATTAGATTAAATCTTTCGGGAGTCATAACTTCTCCGTCCTGACTTCGATTTCAGCGATTCTTTTGCCAAAATTTGTCTAAATTAGAGATCTATCTAATCATCACAATGTGATATCCATTATGTCTCATTTGGCTTTCTATTTTGTGATATTTGATTCTTCTTTAGTATAGCCCATTAATGATCGTAGCCACAATTGCAGAACCGTCAGAATTCTACGAGTGCCGCAAGAAGCATTAGGAGCGAGAAAGATCCTAACTACAACCAAGATCTTAAAGAAAACCTCAAATAAGGCAAGTCCTATGTCCTTGATCATATCGAACCTATATTTTTAACTAATCTACATGATCAACTAAAACTGGACTTATATTGCATGTGCTATGTATTGCACTTTTACAAACTACTTATAGTAGTTAATCCTATCAAACAATTGTCATACCTTAATATGTAATCATCCAGAATACATATCACTCTAAAATTTACTTGTTGTTATCTATATTAATGTCGGATGACACCTTGATATCTAGCATGCTTAGGATTGAAAATGTCTCCTCGGAGACGTCGCTTTTAAAATATCTCTGTGGTGTTCATTGCCAGAAGATACCTGCCCCAGTGACTTAAGGACCGAGTCATTACGCCGTCTGGACTAGTCACCCCATGCAACCATGCATCCTGAATGGGTAGGACTTGACTTCTCTTCACCGGACTGAGTTGGGCATCATACTAAGAGGCTGGGAGCAGCAAGCAATCAAGTGACTATGTGGCCCTCTGTTTGAACATGTAGAGACTAGCAAATTCTTACAAAGGGAACCTGACATTCAGTACAAGACCACTAGTACTTGGGGGTAAATCTCATAGAAAAGACTGGTAGGAAAGGTGATTGAAGTGTCTCAGTATGATTCGCTCCTCTGCATGCAACGGTTGGAGATTGAGCATATCGTGTGGGTATAGTGTACAACCTCTGCAGAATGTAAACCTATTTGAATAGCCATATCTATGGTCATGGACATGCGAAGAGAGCAATCATGTTGACTAGACTCTGGGTGCGTGTGTCTTGATGAGAGAGTATGTGGACTGGATGTCGATGTGATGAGGTTCCTGGCTCAATCCGCTAGAAGTTGTGTGGTACTAGAGGTACACCAAAGGTGGTGATAGGGACTGCAGAATGAGGTGTAGCCGCTCCCAGGTCCAAAAACCCCCCAGATATAACTTGTTACCTGGTTTTGAACTACTTAAACTATTTTGAAGTCAATCGTAGATGATACAATTGGATACCTGCATAAACTACTTCATGCTTAAAACTAAACCATAAAACCTTATCCTTGGAGAATTGCCGCCGGCACATCACTCTTTGCATTGAGGAGTACCAACCACATATATTGAATGTGATCATCAACCAGCAAGAAATGGGTCCGTAGACATCCCCATGGACAAGGTCCACCAGGTTTGTCGCACGATACATGGCCTGCACCGCGAATAGGTTCCAGCACATCTTGGCGGACACGCAATAGTCACACAATTGGTTCACCTTCTTGATCCGTGTGAGCCTCCTGAGTGCATCGAGTGCAAGATGCCCGAAATGAGCATGCCATTGCCATGTGCTTTCAGCGCCGTATACAGACTGGAGTGGTGACCTTGAGATGGATCATGTCTAGCTGGCTTGGAGATCTGGGTACCTTCGTGAGCAAGTGTCATTGCTGGTCTCGAATCCTGAGCACGCCATCATCGATGAGAATCTAGCACCCTTCCTTGTCAAGTTGGTCGAGGCTCACAAGGTTGGAGATAAGCCTCGGTATGTAGTATACGCCTGATAAGGCATGGTGTTCACCATTCTTGTAGGCAAATACAACAGTGCCACAACCGTCATTGCCTACCACAGATCCATCACCAAATTGGACAATCCCACAGACGTCGGTGTCGAGGTCGAAGAACGCTATGTGCGAGCCAGTAATATTGTTTGTCGTGTCGGTGTCGAGGTACCAAAGGCTTTGGCTCACCATGTCCTCCTATCCCAGTTGCACGAAGACCTTGGCCTCCACTAGACGGATCGGAGTGCACTTCACCGACCGAGCTGGCTCCTGGTTCACATCGGTGAGGTTGACACAGGCTCTGTCCATGATCAGAACCTGTTCTTCTTCCTCCTGCACCACATGTGCCTCCTGATGACGCTTTGGACTCTTGCAATCCTTCGCCTAGTGTCCAAGCTTGCCGTAGTTGCGACACTTGTTGCAGGAGACGTCACATCCGCCGCTGGCTTCAGATCCACCATCTCACTTCTTGGGTGGATGACTATTGTGATGCCCCTCACCACTCTTCCTCCTTTGTTCGATGCCCAACTGCCGTCCCTTGTTGCTGCTTCATCCTCGTGGTATACTCCTCTTCAGTAAGGAGCAATTTGCCTCCAGTTTCATGCCTGACCGTGTCGAGCCGGTCCTCCACCACTTTGAGATGGCTGGTCAGTTCTTCAATGGAGAGCTATGATAGGTCGAGCAACGTCTCGATTCACAATGTGATCTGCGAGAACCATGGCAAAATCTCCCTGAGGAACTTCTCTACAACTTTTCCATCGTTGATTGGATCACCGAGGATGCTGAGTTTGGTGACCAGGATCATGAGGCGCACCAGAAAATCATCCATGGACTCGCCGTCGCTAAATGAAATCTCCTCGAACTGCTTTTGAAGCTGTTGAGCCTTGGCTGCGTGCACTCGTTCACCACCGACGTGCATGGTCTTCGCCGCATCCCAGGCTTCCATGGCGGTTTTCTTCACAGCAAGAGTGGAGTTCACCTAGGGAGGCAGTGCTCAGAGGATGGCTTCAAGGGCCATCCTATGTTCTTGCAGCTCCACATCGCCGTACTCGACAGCATCCCAGAGACCACGCGCCCAGAGCATGACTTTCATCATCAATGCCTAGTCGTCGTAATTCGTCCTTGTCAGCATCCGGAACGCCATCGAGCCGCCAACATCCTTGACCACTCGCTGCACAACAACCTCACGTCCACCCTCGTTACGGTGTTGTGGTCGATGCGGTAGAGGTGATGGCGAGTGTAGACGATTCTAGCATGGTGGCGTCCGTGACTACGCACCCACCGGAGTTCATGACGATGACATGAAAACGCTTCGAAGCTTTGATGCCAATGTTAGCACAATCTCAAGCTCACTACACGCACAAGATTGCCAGAGCTCAAAATACACGCGAAGATTGGACACACTGATTTGTGCTGCAATAATCGGCAGTATTTTCTCGGTATTCTCCATTTATTGTCGGGCAACAGAAACAAAAATGGCCTCACCGGCCGAATCGGGCGCCAGGTCCAGGCCATGATGTGTGCCATCCCACACACATTCTGCACGTGCACGCCCAAAGCTAAAGGACCCATTACTCAACTAAAATGGTACTAACCACAGCTCGGTCAGCACTAGACTCAATTGAAGACTCAGCCTGAACTAACTGACGAAGAACAACCCGACGAAACCGAAGAAACAAACAAAGCAAGTCTGAAGAAAAACAGAAAACCTGAGCACTATCTACTAGCACTCATGAATTATTCCCTACAGGCAGTAGTATACCAAGATATAGGCAACCGCTCTGCAGAGAGAAATTCGGAATACTCCGGAGCCTGCTTTGTCTAGCCTTCCACTCCCAAATGATCAAACCCACATAATAACAAAAGCATGTCGGCTTCAGCCTTCGTATTAGAAGTTTTTAAGAAATGCAGAATTCCCTCTTAGTAAAAAGCCTACTGAAAAAAGTTATCATTGTTCCATCACATACACATGTTAAGAGATTAGTTCATAGACTAGACACACTAACACAAAGTGAGACCTCTGGGCAGACCCATCAAAACAATTGAAGCGGTAACTTTTGTGGAAATCATCACTACTGAAGGGGGCAACGATGTCGCAGCGTAAGGCTGTGATCCGTCAAATCCATTGGACATGCTGCTTGGACTGGTAGCTTTACTAGTGGGGATGGGCCACTGATCAATCAAGAGCATGTACTACATGAAAAGCAGATAAAAGAAACACTATATAAGTGATGGGTCATTAGGTTTTATCACTCATTCATATTTAGTGACGGATCCTGTTACAACCCGTTACTTATATAGCCTCGGGTCCAGACCGTACCATAACCTATCACTTATAACAGGTCATCAGTGATGGGTTATAAAGTTACCTGTCATTGATTATATTACTGATGGGTCAAGTTGTGACCGTCACTAATAACTAACTAATCAGTGACGGGTCATCCAAAGCCAGTCATCAGTGACAGGTCATGTTACGACCCGTCACTTATGACTTATGATCAGTGACAGATCTTTCTGGACCAGTTATAAGTGACAGATCATGTTATAACCCATCACTAATGACTCAGCTCTGTTATTAGATATTGTGCAGAAAGCTTATGACTGGCCATTTAAAGATTCAAACCAAAAGAGGCAAAGATCATATTCTCTAATTTTATATAAACCTAAGAGTGGCTCAGAATCTTGATCATCCAAATTTATACAAATATTTTATGAATTTCTAAAAATCTCATGTAAATGATCGCAATTTGATAGGTGATTTATGGTGCCTTTGGTAAAACAGGCATAACTTTTACATATGAACTCTGATTTTAACATTTTTTGACTTCACAGATATCAAAAAAAAGTTACTGACTATGTTGGTAAAACGGACATAACATTTTTTTTACTCAGTTGCTTACTGACTACATCAGTTTCCATGCCAAATTCATCCTGGAAGATTGAGTTCTCGCCCCCCTAAAGTTTCTGCACTGTTTTCAGAACACGTATTTATGTCCACAGCCATCACCCTTACATCAAACTTGAGAGGAAATATACAATAGTTTCTATTCTAGTACTTGTGAGGTGAGAAAAAATAAGAGAAGAATAAAAGAAAAATTAAAAAATATTTGAATCTTTAGGTATGATCTTTTCTTGAAATGATCATACATGAATATGTCTATAGATGTACAAAATATTTTTAATTTCACTATATTTTATAGAAGAATGGAAAAAATATTTATTTTACATGAATAATAAGTTTTAAATGTAAATTTGGCAAAAATAGTTATTAGTGACATATCAAGATTATGACCTGTCACTTATCATAAGTCATAAGCGACAGGTCATGACCCGTCACTAATAACCTTAGGCAACAAAGGTTAAAAGGATAAAAATATCTAGCTTCCTTCAGAATGCATACGAGGGTGAGGTGGTAGGGGGCTACACGCACCTAGGGAGGTAGCGATTTTGATTCCCGCGGAATGCAGACTATAGAAGCAGTGTCAAAAATAGCAAGTGACCCGTGGCGAGTGGTGATAAAAAAACTTTTTTTTGGCTTTTTTTGGTCAAAAGATGCGAAAAACGTTCATCAGTCATTAGTGATGGTCAAAATTATGATCTGTCACTTATGAATTATTATAAGTAACATATCAAGATTGCAACCCGTCACTTATGATAAGTCATAAGTGATGGACCATGTTAGGACCTGCCAATGATGACCTCATCAGTTATGCGTATAATCTTGACCTATCACTGATGATTAGTTTAATGATTAGTCATCAGTGATGCGTTCGGGGTGACTGGTGCGAGACCCATCATCCATTACGATTATCACCCGTCACCTATGGCTTTTTTCAGTAGTGATGCACATCTAATTGTCACCGGGCACTTCCAAAGGCCTCAATTTTGAGGCCTTGAGTGACCCGATCAAGGTTGAAAATAAGTAAGGTGAAATGAGAACTAGTGATGTATTTTTAGATGTTGATGGGATCTTTTGAAAAGATAAAGAGGAGGTCCCCATTCACTACTACATAAGCTATTTTTTGAGACACCTAGGTTTCATTTTTACAGGTGATTCATATAATAAACAGCCTGAGTAGTAGGCTATGGCCCCGTACGGTTATGAACCGTCTGTGAAAATAGCTCTATTTTTACTGGTGGTTTACATAAGGAACCACCGATGGAAATATCACGTTTCCATAAGCAGTTTCTTATGTTAACCGCTTGTGCTAATGGAGTCCATTTTCACAAGCGGTTTACATAAGGAACCGCCTGTAAAAATGCAATATTTTCATATGCGGTTCCTTATATAAACCGCCTATAGAAATAGAGAATTTACACAAGCGGTTCCCATAAGGTAAGGATATCTCATCCCTAGCTAGCATCTTTTTGAAGTCTAGATTTAGATTTAAGGTTTAATTAGGGTTTAAATGTGATCTAGAGATGCTCATGATTCTAGCCTTTTAGATCCTTGGATTAGCTTAAATTTGTCACCAATGTTGATTAAATTGTGTAAATTCACATGATTCTAGCATTATATTTAAAAAATGTAACTTCAATTTGATGTTTTATATCCTCTAGGAGGTTTTTATCATGAACGGGGATTTTTTGGATAGATCTAGATCTAGATCTAGATGTAGAGGGAGAGTAATGAATCCATATTGTTTTGAGCCAATTTTTCCCATTGTAGATTCAATTGCGTAGACATATTATAATCATAACAAGCCCAATTTTCCTATTTTTTAAAAAATCTTTTTCATTATGATTTTCTTATTAATTAATTTATGTATCTAATTTTGTGGTTGATGTTAAAGATGGACACAGCATGGATGTACGATGCGCCCAGACATGGAGAAATATACACCAAAGTACTCTCTGCTTTTATTAAAGCTACAGAGGACAATTTGACTAAGAAGACAAAGGAAATATATTGTCCATGTTCTGACTACAAGAACTAGAAATTGTGGGACAAATCAAGCATAATCAAATCACACTTGATCTTGAGAGGTTTTGTCAAGAATTACACATGTTGGTCCAAACACGGCAAACAACGTACATACGAACCAAACGACGACATTGCTGCCGATAAAGTGGATGGTGATGATGAGGGTGTCGAAGGCAACACTAATGTTATGATGGATGATGATACTGATTTCGATCTGGAGGAAATGTTGCACCATGAAGAATCGCATGTTTTAAGGGAATGAGGGGTTTAGATAATTTTGAGATGTTACAAAAGGCATCGAAGGAACTTTTGTATGAGGAATTGAAGGGCTATGATAAGGAGTTCACAGTGTTGCATTCTGTGCTTGAACTTCTAACGTTGAAAGACAATAATGGATGGTCCGACAAGAGTTTTTCGGATCTGTTGAGTCTCTTGGCGAACATGCTTCCGAAGCTATTGGAGCAAATCTTGTCTTTCCCCCAATAGAGTACAACAAGAGCCTCTTCTAACAAAGAAGCTCAAGGTTAGGGACATCAGTGAGTTGAGAGGAGAGAGCAAGAGAAGGGGTGTGTTTCTGTGTCATGAGTAAAGACCTCTGGGGGTCTCAAGAACACGCGGGGTTATCCTAGTTCAGGCCTCCCTTAGGATAATAGCCCTACATCCTGTGTCTTCTCATATGGTTTTTATGAACTTATTATAAAGAGTACTCGTATCTAATGAGAGGAGAGAAATCCTTTCTGGGGCCTCTGGGGTGTGTTATCTATCTGCCCCTATGCGGCCTATTTATAGGGAGAAGAAGTGGGGTAGAATACCACCCGGCCCCTTAAGATATTATGGTTCCACAGTAATGCTACAGTACATCATCTAAATATCTCAAGGTTGGAGCGTTCCCCCAACAGAAGCCTAATTCCTTGCCCACCACCACTTATCAGGCGAAGAAGCTTATCTGCCCGTTGTCATTGGATGTGCAAAAAACACACGCGTGTCTGAACCACTATATCCTCTACCGTACAGAGTACAAAGCCTTGGATAGATGCCCAGTGTGCAATGCGAGTCGGTACAAGAGGAATGATGATTGTGAAGACGAAGATGCTTCCGCCAACACGAAGAAGAAGAAGAGTAATGCTGGTTGTGACGAAGAAGACACTTCTTCTAATGGAGAGAAGAAGAGAAAAAGCTCTGCCATGGTGATGTGGTACCTGCCAGTGATCTCTCGCTTGCAGCATTTGTACTTGAACTCTAAGGACTCTGAACTGATATGTTGGCATTTTGATAAGCGCAAGAAGGATGGAACGAAGCTTTGACACCCTGCTGATGCTAGCCAATGGAGAACGTTTGATGCCATATATCCAGATTTCGCTGCAGAACCAAGGAATGTAAGGTTTGCAATGAGTACTGATGGAATGAATCCTTTCGGTGACATGAGCACCTCACATAGTAGTTGGCCAGTCGTCCTGGCCATCTACAACCTTCCTTCATGTCTATGCATGAAGCGGAAGTACCTTATGCTGTCCATTTTCTTATCAAAGGACCGAAACAACCTAGCACTAATATAGATGTGTTTCTGGAACCATTGATGGAAGATATGATGAAACTGTAGAACGATGCGGTCCAGGTGTGGGATGAGTTCTGATGATAGTATTTCATGCGGAAAGCCATGATTTTCGTTACCATCAGTGATTATCCCACCCTTTTTTCCCTATCGGGACAGGTTAAAGGGAAAAAAAGATGTGTAGTGTGCTTGGATAAAACTGCGTCTGTGGACCTTCCATAGTCATAGAAGGTATTGCACACGCAACGCCGATGGTTCTTACTCAAAACTCACAAATACCGCAAGATGAAGAAATATTTTGACAACACGATTGAGCAAGGTACAAGCCCAAAACCTTACAGCGGAGCACTAGTGTTTGAAATAGTCAAGAGCATTAAGGTTGTTTTTGGGAAGCAGCCGAAGGGTAAAATGAGGAAGAAAAGTGAGAAGACAACCGGCATGCTATGGAAGAAGATGCCAATTTTCTTTAAGTATTTGCCCTACTGGAAGGACTTGGATGTTCACCACAGCATCGATGCCGGGCACATAGAGAAGAATGTACTGTGTGATAGCATCATTGGTCTCTTACTGGTATACTGGGCAAGACAAAAGATGGGATCAAGTCTTGTAAGGACTTGGTGCATTTTAAAATCAGGTCTGAGATACACTCTGAAGACAGACCAAAAGGGAAACATTATCTTCCCCTGGCTAGCTACTCTCTGACACCTGAGGAAAAAAAGGCATTGTGCAAGTGCTTATGTGGGGTGAGAGTCCCGATTGGTTACTCATCCAACATCAAGAAACTAGTCTCGATGAAAGATTTGAAGCTGATCGGCATGAAGTCTCATGATTGTCATGTGATGACACAAATGCTCCCAATTGCAATAAGGGGTATCAAGCCAGAAGACATAGAGGTGGTCCTCACACGGTTGTATCACTTCTTCAACGTAATTGCTCGGAAGGTGATCGATCCTGAAAAACTGGGTGCTCTATATAATTACTTGGTAGAGACTCTGTGCCAACTTGAGATGTGCTTCCCTCCATCCTTTTTTGATGTCATGGTACACCTCTTAGTTCACATCGTGAATGAGATAATTGCACTAGGCCCTGTATCCTTACATTAGATGTATGTGTTTGAGCGGTACATGGGCATTCTAAAGAGCTATGTATGGAATCGTCCTCACCCAGAGGGTTCCATGATCAAGGGCTATAGTACCAAGGAAGTCGTTGAGTGTTGCATCAATTACATAAAAGATGCTAAACCGAGGTGTACCTGTATCTTGACATGAAGGGAGGTTGTCTGGGAGAGGGACCAAAGGAAAGAAAAGATTCATCGATCATGATTACAAAGCAGTGGAAGAAGCACATTTCACCATCTTACAACAGCTCTAGATTGTGGCGTCATACGTCGAGCAACACCTGAATGAGCTTCACACAGAAAATCAAGGTTGCTCATATGATTGTATCTTGAAAGAGCACAAGCGTCATTTCACCACATGGTTCAAGAACCAAAACCTTCCAGATGGTGAACCTATAGATAAAAAAAAAATGAAAATGTTAGCTTGTGGCCCATCAAGTTTAGTTACGATATGGCAAACGTATGACATTAATGGGTACACATTTTATACCAAAGAAAAGGACAAGAAGAGCACGGCCCAAAACAACAACGCTCGGATAGAAGCCTATGACACAACAGGGGAAAAGGTCACCTATTATCGGTTTATAGATGAAATCTAGGAACTCGACTATGGATTGAATCTGCAAATCTCCGTCATTCGGTGCAATGGGTCAAACACCCAAATGGAGTGGTAGTGGACAATTACGGGTTCACAACTGTCAACCTCAGCATTGTAGGCTACAAAGATGACTCGTGGGTACTCACTGATCATGTCGCAAGGGTTTTCTATATAATAGACCCCGCGAATGAAAATAAGCACATAGTTGTTGCCGAAAAACAAAGAATTTTCAGAGTTGAGAATATGGAGGACGAGGAAGAATATAATCAGTTCGATGATGTGCCACCTTTCGAAGATCCAGTAAAGATCAAACTTGTAGAAGCAACCCTCGATAGATCTGTAATACCCTACATGCGCTTTGATGGTGTAGGAAAAACATTTCAAGGTAAATAGTGCCACGTTATGTAACATAGTTTCCAATGTGACATTCATGTTATGTAAATTAATTTCCAATGTAACATTTCATGTTATGTAATTTAATTTCCAATGTGCTTATTGATTCCCAAAAGTGACAAAAATGATAATGTCCAATACACCTGTCAAAAAAATATTTAAAACGATTGTATACACATTGCCATGTAACAAAAATAACAATTTGTTAAGTGAACTGCCTAGGGAGTTTGTTACGTCAACCACATGTGGCAGTAAACTTTTATATATTAAAAGAATCGAATGGCCCAAGAGGGGTGTGAATTGGGAAATTAAAAACATCTACCAAAAGCTAGAACAAATAAAAACCTTAGCCTAGATGAAAAGAAATGCGACCATCCGAACAAGCTAGGAGAAGGTAACTAAACAAGCAAGCAAAGACTCTAAGAAAATACGGAATTAAAAGCTTGCAAGAATGTAAATGCTCAAAATAAATTGCGAAATAGTAAAGAAATGGATAAGAGAACACCAGATTTTTTCCTGAGGTATCGAGGAGTTGGTAGTCCCCCCTTGTCCTCGTTGGAGCATCCACCAAGGATATTGCTTCCCTTGAGTCACCAAGACTCAAGTGCTCATTCATGATTGCCACTTCTCCATCTCCGGATTGGTGGGCATAAAAACAAGTACATAGCTATTCCTAGGGCTCCCACAAGAACTGCAATAGCTCACTGAGACACCACCAATCACCAAAGACCGGCTAGGTGTTGCCAACTACCAAGAGTAACAAGCCAATAGCTTCACTTGACAAAGATCAAGCCTAGACTACAGCTAGATGCACAATTGCAACTCTCCAAGCACTAATGATGTCCTTAATCTTCAATTAGGTACTTGGAAATCAACTCAAGTGCTCTCCCTTGCTTCTTGATGACACACACATTGTATGAACTCCTCTGGAACACAAGAGAGAGAAATGAAACCAAGTGGATGGGTATTTATAGGCCAGAGATCCAAATTATAGCCGTTGCCTAACTACCCACTTTTTCTATTAACACCGAATGATCTGGTGTGTATCTATTTACTCACACCAGACAATCCGGTGAGTAAGAACTTCCATTTTCACAATGCCAGTTGTCATTATCCGTTACTGCTGAGAAATAGTCCGGTGAACACCAACCTAACACCGGACCATCCTGTGACTACAAACTAGCTAAATTTTTTCGTTACAACCATCTCTGGAAAATATGCTCTGGTGATGATTTCATTGCCATCACCGTACTATCTGGTGGGTTAAACTTCTTTTGCCCTCAAAATCTTCTCTGGTAGAAAAGTTCTGATGTGCATATGTGTCTATCACTAGACTATCCGGTGAGTAGAACTTCAATCCAACCGAAATAACCCTCTCTGAAAATATTACTCCAATGATCCATTCTTGCCTTCACCAGACCATGCATTGAGTCAAGTTTGTTCCGCCATAAGAAACTATTCTCTGCAAGAATTGGTCTGGTGTAAACACCACCTTCACTGGATCATCCGGTGAACTGAGCTTCAGAATTTGCCTTGAAGTCACCTCTGGAATAAATAGTCCAGTACAGTCATCATTGCATCACCACATAATCCGGTGAGTTGAACTTCAATTTTTTTTTGGCAATCCCCCTTTGCTGAAAATAGACCGATGCTCTCACCACACTATCACAGGATTATTCGGTGTAATATTTCTAACAATTTTGCCCATATGTCACCTAAAAATCATCTTTTGATTACATCACTTTGTTCATCAGAGCATCTGGTGCATATAGAGTGTTTTCTATCTTGAGATAACAACATGCTCCGGTGAAATCACTTCACATACCGGATCATTCGGTGAAGTAAATTTTCTCTGAGCTCATCCAATTCAAACTTTCTTAAGCTCTAGCTTCTCGACATGTCAACCATGGGCTTCTATGAGCTACCTTGTACTAGAATTTCACAAGTGTGCATCAAACAAAGTCTAGACTAACTAGGTCAAGCTACTACTCTTTGCCCCTATTTATAGTATGGTCAAAAGATTAAATAAAAACTACCTATGGTACTCTAAGTGTCCTTCATCTCATTTATGACACTTAGAACTAGAAGATTCTTAATCTTGATGCACAAGTCCTTTGATCGCTCACATAATCGCCTTAGGGACCAAGAATACCCAATTATCATTGTGAACTAAATTTTTTATTCCCTTCAAAACAAATTGTTAGTCACAATGATACGGTTGTCATTAATCACCAAAACATTTACCACTTACCTAGGGGCCTAGATACTACAATCTCCCTCTTTTTGGTGATTGATGAAAATACATATGAGAAATAGATATGAATTGAAGCACACCCTGTCATACTAGGCAATTGACAGCATATAACAATAAAGCAAGAGAAGGCTAGCACTAGAATAACATATCATGCTAGAAGAAATAGAATTAAGCACGCATGAAATAAAACACAATGTGATGACAAGCTAAACACATCGATTAAGAATCAAAGGCGTGTAATTACAACAAATTCCATAAGATTCAACAAGTCGAACCTAGCTACCCAAAAGCTAAACTAAACTCCCCCTGAAACTAGCAACCTCTCTAGGCACTCAAGACTAGCTATCTCTCTCCAAAACTCTCCCTAACACTAGACTCTCTCACCCTTTGGCATCTAAGCACCAAAAAGAGAACACATCTACACATATGGACCTGGAGGAGACGAGGGAGCCAATGCTGCCGAAGAAGGCTACACCACAAAATGAGAGGCATCGGTCTCAGAGTTTGATGTAGATGAGATAACCTCAACGACAACGTTGTCAGCTGGAGAGGACTCTCTTGTTAGTTTGACTGTGCACTGTGTCTGAACGAGGGTCGGAGCTAAAGGTGTCGACACCCTGGGTGGCCATCTCCTGGTCATCCTGACTAAGCACCTCCTGAAGAGCAGGATCGACCTCATCTAGCGCAGGCTGCAAGCTAGCTGGAGGCACAATATGAGGCTCCTGAGCTGGAACGGTCGGTTGTGGTGAGTCCTCAAAACAGAGAGGTGCAGTGGCTAGAGGTGACATCAATGAAGTAAGCACTAGCCTCAAAGACGTCTCGGCAGGCTGAAAAGGTACTCCAATGGTGAAGAGAGCTGACAGTGAAAAGTCTGATCCCGGAGCCCGGAGTAGTCAAAAGTGTGCTGATGCTACATGGGAGAGGACTGGCGGCTGGAGCTGGTCAGCGGTATCAGGCGCAGGGACGGCGAGCCAGTGAAAAAGGAGAGAGGAGAGCAGCAGCTGAGAGGTTATATGATAGGTGGGTCACGTGAATTTTGCGAACACCGGAAGGTTTGGTGATGCTGAGAACTGAGCACCGGACCAATATTTCTAGAGAGCATCTCAAAATGCACCCACGACAGCATCAACTAAGCACCAGACCAATATTTCTAGAGAGCATCTCAAAACGCACCCGCTACAACTTTCAAACACCGAATGTTCCGGTGATTTTCCTCCGAACACCGGATCTTCTTTTTGAAGAAAGAAAATTTTGAACACAGGATACTCCGATGAAGCTCTACTGAACACTGGACACTATCATGAGACAAATTTTAGAACTTCTGATTTCACTTCCATTGACTGAACACCGGAAGGTCCAGTCCTAACCTCCTCAGAAACACCTGACTTTTTCTACGTGCCAAACCATTTTTCAAACACTGGACTATCCGCTGTAACTGAGCTACTCACTGTATAAAGCTCCCGGGCCTTTTCAGAGAAGATGAGCTGAGAGAATTGAAGACCGGATGATCCATTGAGGAGAACGAAGGGGCACCGGATCATCTGGTGAGAATGAAAAAAATTCTGCTGAACTAAAATCTCTCGCTGAGTCCAAACTTCAAATCAACACACAACAAAAAGCAAATGTTTGGAGTAGCTTGAGTGAAGCCTCACTCTCTCAAATACTTATTTGCAAATATTTGCCAAAAAGGCTATAGCATACATAATTTTGCAATAGGTAGTAAGAACAAAATATAAAAAAAGAGAAAAAACTCCAAGGAAATGTATGAGTCAGATTGGCTATGAACTTAAAGATTAAGGTGATAAATTTGATAGAATATGACTCAATGAACATTAAGCACTTACATCATTACAATCAAACTCATAGAGGTGTATATTCACATTGAGAGCGAACAACAATCTCATAGAATGATATCCTCCTTTGTGATCTCTCTACCGTCAATGCACATGCAATGCATAACAAGTGCATAAAATTTAAACACGAATGCAAGTTATATGGCATACAAATGCATAGCATAAAATAAATCTATCTTGTCATATTACTTTCCTTCTCAAGCTTCTTCATGATGAACCCAACAATATACCTTGAGAGAAACTAGGAGACCACCATCTTAAGCAAAACCCATGTTCACCACTATTTTGAGAAGGTTAGACAAGCACATATCATGAATGCATCTATATGATAAGGCATCACATGACGTTTGAAGCATCTATCATGTTCAACTCACTTCACAATCTATAAAAGGCTTCATCTAGAGGTTTTGTGAAGATATCCGCCAATTGATCTTCCAACCTTACACCACTAAGAGAGATATCATTATTAGCCACATGATCTCTAAGTAAGTGATGGCAAATATCAATGTGCTTTGCGCGAGAGTGTTGAACGGGATTGTTTGCTATTTTTACGGCACTCTCATTGTCGCAAAGGAGCGGAACCTTCTCTAGATGAACACCAAAGTCTAACAAGGTTTGCTTCATATAAAGGATTTGAGCATAATATGCTCCAGCAGCAATGTATTCATTCCGCTTCTGCGGTGGACAAAGCTACCGACTTTTGCTTCTTAGAAGACCCTAAAACTAGGGATCGCCCTAGTAAGTAGCACCCACCTGAAGTACTCTTGCGATCCACACGACATCCGGCAAAGTCCGAATCTGAGTATCCCAAGAGTAGAAAACTAGCACCTTTCGGGTACCACAAGTCTATGATAGGTGTATGCTTTAGGTTTCTAAGGATTCTTGTAACCGCGCTAAGATGCGAATTCTTAGGATTAGCTTGAAAGCGAGCACACATGCATAATATCGGGCCTAGATGCAGTAAGGTTAACAAGCGACCCAATCATAGAACAATGAAGCTTTTGGTTAACCAGTTTACCCATTTCATCCAAGTTGAGATGTCCATTAGTAGGCATGGGCGTCTAGATTGGCTTGCAATCATCCATCTTGAATTTCTTGAGGATATCTCTTGTGTACTTCTCTTGATAGATGAATATTTCTTCCTTTAATTGCTTTATTTGAAATTCAAGGAAGTAGTTGAGCTCGCTAATCATCGACATCTCGAACTCCCTAGACATCATGTCACTAAATTCCTTGCAAAACTCTTTGTTAGTTGAACCAAATATTATATCGTCAACATAAATTTGACATAAGAAAAGCTCATTATCGATGATCTTTGTGAACAATGTGGTGTCTACCCTCCTGATCTTGAATCCTTGGTTGATGAGAAAGTCACGTAGGCATTCGTACCAAGCTCTTAGGGCATACTTGAGTCCATAAAGTGCCTTGTGTAACTTATAGACATTATTAGGATATCTAGGATCTTCGAAACCGGGGAGTTATTCAACATAAACAAGTTCATTGATGAAGCCATTTAAGAAAACATTCTTCATATCCATTTGATAAAGCTTAATGTTATGATCTGAAGCAAATACAAGAAGGATACGAATGGCCACAAGCCTTGCCATGGGAGCGAATGTTTCACCAAAATCAAACCTTCAACTTTTAAAAATCCTTGCACGACGAGTCTTGCCTTATTGAGTACCACCATACCATGTTCATCTTGCTTATTGCGGAAGACCCACTTGGTTCCGATTACATTCTTGTCTTGAGGCCTTTCTTCAAGAATCTATACTTCATTACGGGTGAAGTTGTTGAATTCTTCTTGCATAGCCATCACCCAATTCGGATCCTTAAGAGCATTATCTACATGTGTGGGTTCCAAATAAGAGACAAATGAGTAATGTTCACAAATGAAGCATATTGACGAGAGCAAGTTCGTACTCCCCTAGATGGACTTCCAATGATCAAGTCAATGGGGTGATCCTTGAAAATATGTGTATGCTTCGCTTTTGGTTTTTTAGGTGTATCTTGCGGTGGTGCAAAATCTTAAGCTTGAGCTTGAGCTTCCTCTTGAGAGATATGGACATCATGTGATGGAAGTGGTTGATCATCCTTGTCCTCATCTTCACTAACTTGGGGTGCCATGGAGGTTTGTGGAATTGAAATAGAAGGTACATCTTCATCATCATCCTTAGGTTTGATATCACCAATTGCCATATTCTTTATTGCATCTCTTAAGGGTTCATCACCTACATCATCACAAGAAAACACCTTCTCTTTGGGAGCCATTAGATTCATCAAACTCCACATCATATATGTTTCTTCAACAAGATCGGTGGCATTGTTGAATACTCTATATGCTTTGGAGTTAGATGCATAAACAACAAGAAAACCAATATCGTAACATTTGTCAAACTTTCCTAGGTGTTCTTTTTTTCTTGAAGATAAAGTACTTACACTTGAACACCCGAAAGTATGAGATATTGGGTTTCCTCCCAATGAGAAGCTCATATGGCATCTTCTTCAATAGTCGGTGGATGTACACTCGATTGGATGCACCACATGTCGTGTTAATTGCTTCCATCCAAACCTTCTCCAGTATACCATACTCATCCAATATTGCTCTTGCAAGAGTGATCAAGGTCTTGTACTTCCTCTCCACCATGCCATTTTGTTGAGGGGTGTAGGTTGATAAGAACTCATGCTTGATGCCTCTATCATCACAAAATTCTTTGATGTATGTGTTCTTGAACTCTGTGTTGTTGTCACTGGTTCTTCATAAGTGTGGCCTCAAATTCATTTTCAGCCCTCTTCGCAAACTTCTTGAAGATCACAACAGTCTTGCTCTTGTCATCTAGAAAGGAAGTCCAAGTGTATCTTGTATAATAATCAACAATGACAAGGCAATATAGATTACCACCAAGACTCTTGTAGGTAGTTGGTCCGAAGAGGTCCATGTGTAGTAGCTCCAAGGACCTTGATGTAGACATCATGAACTTGTATGGACGTGAGCTTGCAACTTGCTTTCCCACTTGGCAAGCCCTACACAATTTGTCCTTCTCGAATACAACATTCTTCAAACCAGCTACCATTCTATTCTTGAATGCCTTCTTGAGTTGGCTCATTCCAATGTGTGCAAGATGACTATGCCAAAGCTAACATATAGATGTCTTGGTGAAGAGGCATGTAGTCAAGCTAGCTTCATTAGAGGAGAAATCCACAATATATGTATGTCCATGTCTAAAATTTTTAAAGATTAGATCATTATGCTTCTTGCTAGTTATGATAACATCAACATCACTAAATAAGCATGTGAAGCCTAAATCACATAGTTGAGCTATGAAAAAAAAATAAAGCTAAGCGACTCTACTAAAAGAACATTGGAAATAGAGAAATTATTGGAGATTGCTATCTTACCCAAACCCGCCACATTTTCCTTAGAGTTATCATCAAAGATGACTTTATCATGATCTCCCACATCATCTTCTAGTGAGGTGAACATCTTTACATTGCCAGCCATATATTATGTGCATCTACTATCAAGAACTCAATGCTTGCCACCAGCTTTGTAGTTCACCTACACACATGGATCAAGCTTTTTGTTTAGGTACCCGACCAAATTTGGTACCTTTGAAGTAACTCGCAAGAGCTTTAGGCACCCAAATTTGCCTAGGAAGTTTTTCCTTAGCTTGATTTCCAATGAATTTAGCCATGACTTTCCCACTTTTAAGTTTATGCAATAGAAAATGGTGATCATTGAAAGTAGACATGTACTTGGAAGGAAAAATAGGAAGTGATTTAGTAGAAATTGGACACTCCCTTTGTGTGGTGACCGGTGACTTCACAATGTTGGCAATATGAACCAACTTTCTTGATGAAGCAATTCTTGATCTCCGATGACTTGATGATCTTATCCACTGGATTGAGGAAGCATCCAAGGCCTCTCTTGTTGTAGTACAATGCATTCTTCATGAGAATTTCTTTGTACTTGTACTCCCCCTAAGTCAACTGGTCCACACATGAATTGAGATTTGTAATCTCCTCTTTGAGCTCTTGCTCCCTTGCATAGTTAGTCTTAGAAGATGATATACTATCACATGAAGAGGAGCATGGTATAGTAAGAAGATGATCACAAGAAGTAGATGCATTAACCTTAACAATATTAATAGTAGGCAATGCATTCATGCTAGGATCAATGGCATCATAAGCTAACTCAAGTTCTTGATATTTGCATTTCAAGTAAATATGATCAAGTTTTAGCTTCTTGTTACTAGCCTCAAGAGACTTGCTAGAGGCAACTACTTCATCATGTTTCTTAAGCACATCATTGTATTTAGCAAGCAACTCATCATAATTAGAACTAAGCATAGCATTAGTATTTTCAAGAAACTTGATTTTAGCTTTTTATTTCTTGATGAAAGTAGCATAGTTATTCATGAGCTTAGATAGATCATTAGGAGAAAGACCATCATCATCACTACTACTACCATCATCCTCACTACTCACCTTGTTGTTACCTTTTGCCATGAGACACATAGGTGGTGGAGGTAGAGGTGGATCATCATTAGTGATGGCGAGGCCCGGGAAGTTGTTTTCTTCATCATCACTTGAGCTTTTGCCGAAGACCCATTCACCAACAATGTAGGCCTCGTGGCTTCCACCCTTCTTGTTGAAGAATTTCTTTTTCCTCTTTTCTTGATGCTTCTTATTGTGCTTGTCCTCATTCTCAATTGCATCAATCTTCTTAGACTTGTTCTAGTTTCTGTTGTCAGGATGAGGACAATCATGTGATATGTGGTCAAGGTTACCACAATTGTAGTACTTCTTCTTATCTCCACCACCGAACTTGTCAAATTTCTTTGGGTGAAATTTGTTCGTTTTGGAATCATAGTTGTAGCCCTTATTTTAAAACATGGAGATCATCCTTGTGGTTCTTCTCATGAGAAGATCAAGCTCAGTGTCGGAGTCATCACCATCATCATCATCATCTTCATCGCTTCCACTTGATGATGGGAGCTTCATCTTCTTCTTATTCTTCTTGTCAACCATATTTGCCTTGAGAGCATGATTCTTCTTGGATGAAGACCCATGATCTCCAAACAAGAACATCTTATGAACATATATCTTCCCAACGGCATCGGTGATGGTCATGTCATTGATGTCCCTTTCATGAGGAAGAGAGATAAAAATGTTGTATTGTATCTTGGGAAGCACTATCAAGATCCTACGAATAACGTCTCCTTGAGACAATTGAGTGAGTTTAAGAGAATTAATTTCTTCCACAAGCATATTCATGCTAGAATACATATCATTGCATAACTCATTAGAAAGCATCTTGAATTGATTAAGAGCATTCATAAGCACATGATATCTTTCCTCATGAATTTTCCAAGAACCCTCATAAATTTCACAAAGAGCAACCCAAATCTCATTACTGAATTCCTTGCTCCTAACTCAAGAAAAAAGGTCTTCACTAATTCCCTCAAATATAGCATTCTTAGCCTTAGCATTCCACCTAACTTGTTGGTCGGTAAAACGTTGATCAAACTCAATGGAAGCAGCTACCCAAACTTTGGGGGAAATAGTTTCAACATAGCTCGCCATGTGAACTTTCCAATAGACAAAGTTCTTTCTGTCGAACTTTGGCACGTTACTTCCACTCCCTAGGGCCATTGCTATAGGATTTTAAGCCTATCAAGAGCACGAGGCTCTGATACCACTTAAAAGGATCGAATGGCCCAAGAGGGGGGTGAATTGGGCAATTAAAAACTTCTACTAAAAACTAGAACAAATAACAACCTTAGCCTAGATAAAAAGAAATGCGACTGCACAAAAAAATGAGGAGAAGGCAACTAAACAAGCAAGCAAAGACACTAACAAAATGCGGAATTAAAAGCTTACAAGAATATAAATTCTCAAAATAAATTACATAATAGTAAAGAAATGAACAAGAGAGCATCGGATTTTTTCCGAGGTATCGAGGAGTTGACATGTCCACTAGTCCTTGTTGGAGCATCCACCAAGTATATTGCTCCCCCTTGAGTCACCAAGACTCAAGTGCTCCCTCAAGATTGCCACTTCTCTATCTCCATATTGGGGGTTTCAAATCAAGTACATAGCTCTTCCTGAGGCTCCCACAAGAACTCCAAAAGCTCACCGAGACACCACCAATCACCAAAGACTGATTAGGTGTTGCCAACCACCAAGAGTAACAAGACCATAACTTCACTTGACCAAGATCAAGCCTAGATTACAGCTAGATGCACACTTGCTACTCTCCAAGCACTAATGATGTCCTTAATCTTCAATTAGGGACTTGAAAATTCACTCAAGTGCTCTCTCTTGCTTCTTGATGAAACACAGTGTATGAACTCCTCTAAGACACAAGAGAGAGAAATGAAACCAAGTGGAGGGGTATTTATAGGCTAGAGATCCAAATTATAGCCGTTGCCTCACTACCCATGTTTTCTGTTAATACCAAATGATTCGGTGAGTATCTCCTTACTCACACTAGACAATCCGGTGAGTACAAACTTTCATTTTCACTCTGCCAGCTATCATTAGCCGTTACTGCTAAGAAATAGTCCGATTACATCATCCGATGAACACCGACCCAATACTAGACCATCCTATGACTACAAACTAGCTAAATTTTCCAGTTGCAACCCACTCTACAAAATATGCTCTGGTGATGATTTCATTGCTATCACCATACTATCCGGTGGATTAAACTTATTTTGCTCTCAAAATCTTCTCTGGTAGAAAAGCTCCAGTGTGCATATGTGTCTATCACCGGACTATCCAGTGAGTAGAACTCCTTCAACCAACAGAAACAACCCTCTCTGGAAATATTACTCTAGTGATCCATTCTTGCCTTCACCGGACCATCCGGTGAGTGAAGTTTGTTCAGCCATAACTATTCTCTGCAAGAATTGGTTCAGTGTAAACACCACCTTCACCGGATCATCCAGTGAACTGAGCTTCAGAATTCTTACCTTGGAGCCGCCTCTAGAATAAATAGTCCAGTGCAGTCATCATTGCATCACTAGATAATCCGGTGAGTTGAACTTCAATTTTTCCTAGTAATATCCCTTCTGCTGAAAATAGACCGGTGCTCTAACCACACTATCACAGGACTATCCGATGTAATATTTCTAACAATTTTGCCCATGTGTCACCCAAAAATCATCCGATGATTACATCACTTTGTTCATCGGAGCATCCGGTGCATATAGAGTGTTTTCTGTCTTGAGATGACAATATGCTCTGGTGAAATCACTTCACTTAGACCGGATCATCCGGCGAAGTAAATTTTCTCTGAGCTCATCCAATTCAAACTTTCTTGAGCTCTAACTTCTCGACATGTCAACCATGGGCTTCTATGAGCTACCTAGTGCTAGAATTTCACAAGTGTGCATCAAAGCAAGTCTAGACTCACTAGGTCAAGATACTACTCTTAGCCCCTCTTTATAGTACGGTCAAAATACTAAAGAAAAACAACCTATATTATTCTAAGTGCCCTTTATATCCTTTGTGACACTTAGAACTAGAAGATCCTTAATCTTGGTGCACAAGTCCTTTGATCTCCCACATAATCGCCTTAGGGACCAAGAATACCCAATTATCATTCTAAACTGAATTTTTGATTCCCTTCAAAATAAATTGTTAGTCACAATGATACAGTTGTCATTAATCACCAAAACACTTACCACTTACCTAGGAGCCTAGATGCTACAATATATAGCATGTGCGAGCCCCATGGAACCCTAGACTCCACTGACTACCTCTCCTTCACACCGTCGAACCCCCAAATCCAATCGCCTAAGCCCCGACTCTGGCCGTGCTCCTCCCCAGCCCGTGCTCCTTCCCGACTCCGGCCGCCTCCTCCCCGGTCGGTGCTCCTCATGACTCCGGCCACCTCATCCTCAGCCCGTGCTCCTCTCAACTTTGGCCACCTCCTCCCCGGCCCATGCTCATCCCCGGCCCAAGCTCCTCCACAACTCCGGCCACATCCTCCACAACTCCGGCCGCCTCCCCCCTCCACGACTGCAGAAGCCCCAACTCTGGTCGCCTCCTCCCCAAAGACGACCACCAAAGCCATGGTGAGTAGCGTCATCCTCTTTCCGACCGAGCCATCATAGTTGGTGCTCCGGCTGAGCCATGTGATGCCCCTTCCTTCTTCTCTGTGTGATGCCGGCCATCGTGCCGTTGTGATGCCTAGCCATCGTGCAGCTGTGATGCTCTATGGAACAATTTAATGGCAAAAATTGTTAGAACATCCAAACCAATTTTATGTGTGCAATGCGAGTCCGGATCTTATATCATTGTCGTGTAATGTGTAATACTAAGCAAGCGAAGTTCTAGGAATTCTCCATGAATATATACATGCATGTGAGTCATTGCCCTACATATGTCTCTTAAGACGTAATGTGTAAGACTGACCAAGCGAAGTCCTAGGACTTCTTCATGAATATATGCATGCATGTGAGTCATTGACCTACATATGTCTCTTAAGATTGGCCTACATGAAAATATTAATGCTTTTTCCTCTGCAAAAATGTCTCTTAAAGATGATTATTTTACATAATGTTGAATTTTGATGCAGTTAATCTGGAATTGCTGTCTTCTTTTTTTCATAGCATAAGAACTGTTGGTGCACACTAATGCCACTTTTGTTTCGGTTGTGGTGTATCCTAGAAGAACCATTTGCTAAGTACATTTGTTATGGAAATAAAATGTTTATGGTTCACTCTAAACTGCATGGCAGAATTTGTTAGTGTGACAGCAAAGCATTTCATGATTATTGCAATCTCAAGAAGCCACTACCTAGATTGCCGATTTAGAATGCCATGTCTCTTTGCCAAATAATCTACACTCAACTTAATTGCCTTTCATGATTATTTCCATGATTGTTGATGAACTATTTCCTACTTGTTAGTTTTTTCTATGCAATAATAATCTAGTGGTTGATTAAGTACCATGGGGTAGAAGAGAATAGTAACACCTAAGAAACCAGAAGCAAGCAGGAGGTCGGATAGGAGCCCAAGACCCCTTAAGAAACCATAAGCACATAGGTTCCTCACAATAGAGGGCTCCCCAGCACAGAAGATCCTCTCAATAGAGGGCTCCCCGGCACAGAGAATCGTCGCAATAGAGGCCCCCCGGCACAAGATGTGATGGATGCAAGCAGGAGGTCGAATAGGAGCTTAAGCCCACACCAGCAACCCTCCTCTGAAAGAAGTGAAAGATCGGGCTCGTATCAGAGCCTAGGCCCACACCAGCAACCCGTCTCTAATGACTAAGTTCCAGTGACAGGTTGGAAAGCTACCCGTCACTGGGACTCGGTCATCAGTGACGGGTGAATTTACCACCGGTCACTAATATTCTCATTCCCCAAAGAGATTTACTTTTTTCCTGGCTACATCTTGAAGCCATGTCAGGATTTGGCAGTTGTCTTCTCTTACAAAGAAGACACATCCAGATACCTTCATGCCATAATCACCATTCAGTTCAAGATATATACCCACATTCTAGGGACCAATTTATGAGATATGCAACCACAAATTACATAATCATAAGTCCTCGAAACATACAACAACACAAGTCAACATGAATTACATAAGTCGAAAGTGCAATCATACATTACATCAAGATAGTTACAAATTACATAAATCGAAAGTGCAACCACAAATTACATAAGTTAGAGCCCTGCCTCCCTACAATAGAACTCACCTTTCAAAGAGATGATTTCGGTCATTAAGAACGAGGTGATCTATGCTCGAATGTTGGAGAGTGCAGACTCCATGATGTTGCCATCCGGTAAGCTAAATTCCTACTGAATGAAAGTAGTTATGGAAAAGTATGCAATTAGCGTGAGCAAAATCATTTTATCATTAGATATTTGTAATGAATAAAAGTAGCTATGAAAACACTATGCAATTATCATACATTTGGAGATTTCATATCATCTGCTGCCATGAATAGCAGCATGTGACACGCATTGTAGAATCCGTAAGAGTTGCCCGGTGGTTGTTGGTGACACTGGAGAGGGAAAAAACCGTCAGTTCAAAAGGAAAAAATGTAGTAGTAGAGTATTTACAAATATGTCTACTGGCACTTACTGTGAAGACGATCTTATGTGTCAGTGTGCGGGGCTCCTTCGGCTCGTACTTTGGATCACATCGCATATACATGTCAAAACCCCTACATGCGAAGAGGGATCCAGAAGTCAACATTTGGTTTAAGTTTGAAAAGTTCAATATGTAACCTAAGTCATAAAAGGCTTACTTGTCAAGGATTTGTATGACGAAAATACAATCATGTTATCCCCGTTCGCCGTTAGGTCCCACCACTAGTCTTGATGAATCGAGATATCAGACCAAGTTCTACTTGGGGGCAATAACTAGTAAAATCCAATAGCCACCCGTGTTATGGGCAGCCATCAGGTAGTCCATCTTCAAAAAGTGGCTCATTTCCCTAGCCACATATTCCACAACGAATTCCCTTTTGTTGTTCTATCAAAGAAATCATCACATTTTGGGGCTTAAGGAATCTGAAGGGTTCCTTCTTTCTTGTTTCTTGTATCAAGTGTCTACATATAAGAAATTAGTTAGATTGGAGAATTTAATGACAATAATTAATGAACGTCTAGTTTGAAAGGGCTTACAATCTAAAGCATCACAATAACCCCATGTCTAGGCGATCGAGGCTGAAGAGATCGTATAAGTCATTGAAGCCCACGAGGAAGTAGCCATCCCCAGTCAAGAAGTGATGATTTGGTAATATAAGACAATTGAAACATTATTCTCTCTACAACCTTGCAGGTAGTAATTATGCAACTCAACACAAGGTTGTCTCACCCGCCAAAGTGGATCTACCGGCAGCAAGGGCTTCCCAAGCTTGACTTTTGAGTTTTTCTTAGTCCAAGCGTCCCCTATCCAATGCTTCTCGACGATTGAGTACTTACCAAAGGACTTGGATTTCTTCGGCAGCTGCTTCTTGGACCCTGGCCTGGGCTTCTTCTTTTTCTCTTGACTGCCCTCAGGTTGCTTACTTGTAGATGGCAGAGTGGGCAAAGGCTTCTTCTTCTTCTCTGGGTTGCCTTCAGGTTGCTTAACTGTAGATGGCAGAGTGGGCAAAGGAGAACAATAGGAAGACGCCATCAAAATTCTATCTAGAACCATACAAGATCACAAAAACTTACTACTTGGGCAACATATCCTCGAACTGTCCAAAGTACGTGGACAATTCAGGAGTATCTTCTTATAAATATGATGAGTTGCTATGTCATATTTATAATCAAACACTCCCAAATGGGTGACGGCGTAATAGGTTAGGTAACCTAAATTCATTTTTGGGATTTTTTTACAAATTTAATTTTAACCATCATGAACTTGTTGTGTAATATGCATACACTAGTGACAAGAATATACAGCATTAGATAAACAAGAATAAGAATTAATGTGTGCTATCAGGACTGAACATAAGCAAGAATAAAAATAGGTAAACATGGAAATTGCATATGCCAAGCATATAAACGTCAAGAACATGTTTATGTTATCAAGTTTTACTCTCAGAAAGCTGGTTATGACTGATGTCGCTATCCAAAAGCTAAATTGGTTATCTAATATCATCGGTATGTGTTACAGTGCACTCTTAATTCTCAGATCATTCCCAAGAACAACATGCACTGCAGCCTCCATATTTATGCATATTGAAAAGCAAAAATGTTACATGGTTGTGCTAAACTACTAACCATTGATTCACATACCCTCTATCTCCTATATTACTGTAAATACTACATAGAAATCGCAACTCAAGGGTCAACATTAGAAACACGTAGAGTTAAAGTATTCAATAGTAAGCATTAAATGGGTAAGATAACAGTGCACCTAATTCATCTGTACTAAACTGCTAAGTTCATATTGTCGCACCTAATTAGACTACGCTGTCACACACAACCTCACTTAGCCACTGTCATCATCAAGTAATATAATCCAACATACCATTTGCATGCACCCCTGGCACATAAAGTATGGTAGAATGCACAGAAGTAACTCACAATGTGCGTGTTGTTATCAGAAGCATCTATGCGGACACCATTATTCTGGTATGTGCTTTTCTAATCTTGGGGAACCGTGTAAAATGTGTAACTATTTATATCATACCCTTGATATGTTATAATTGTGTATATAGGGCCTGCTGCTAGTTTCCTGATCAATTCACTTGTACGAGTACTCGATTGAGTTATTCGATTTTGAAACCAAATGTTGAACCTTTGCATATGTTGCTTCACAAGCTAAGCTTCGGTCCACCCTGGATTCTCCTAAAGAAGCAGCTACTTGTGCTCATCAATATATGGGGACACTTCGCTCATTTGTTGGATAGGGTGATGCAAGATGGGGGTAGGAATTTCCCTTTATCCGTATCCTTGACATGAAGCTCCGGCCTTAAGCCCATTTCTTCAAGGTCAGCTCTTACGTTTTCATGATCTTTTGTTTTCCCCTTCATGTTGAGCATTGTACCGAGGAGACTATCGCATATATTCTTCTCTACGTGCATGAGTTCAATACAGTGGTGAACGTCTAAGTATTTCCAATAATCAAGCTCCCAGAGAATTGATTTCATTTTCCACATTCCATATTTATCACTCGTGGAGGGTCTTTTTTGCTTTCCAAGGACAACATTGGTATCCTTGACCTTATCATAGACATCTTGCCCGCTGAAATGCCTTGGGGGTGATGCTTTCTCCCTTGTGCTGTCAAACTGAGACTTTATTTTCCAATATCAGTGGTTTCTTGGAAGGAAATGTCGATGCCGCATGTACACTTTTTTCTTTGACTCATTCAACCACATACTCTTAGTGTCATCTAAGCATTGGGGGCAAGCTTTACCTTTTCTTTTACTCTGCCCTCACAAGTTACGAAGTGCTGGCAGATCATTGATGGTGATGAACAACATGACATGTAGGGTTAAGTATTCTCACTTGTACTGATCCCAAACCTCAACACCTTCAGACCATAGTGCTTTAAGATCATCCACCAAAGGCCTGAGGTACACATCGATGTCGTTGCCAGATTGCCTTGGACTAGGAATTAAGGTCGACAACATAATGTATTTTCATTTTTTACAAAACCAAGGTGGAAGATTGTAGATAGACACTACAATAGGTCAGGTGCTATGTGACGTACTCATGTGTTACCAAATGTATTCATGCCATCTGTGCTCATAGCAAACCTAATATTTCTTAATTCTTCAGCAAACCACCCAAATGTGAAATCAATTGTTTGCCATTGAGCTGAATCTGCGGAGTGATGTATCATTGCATCGTTCTTATGACCCTCCTTGTGCCACCGCAACAATTGAGACTCCTTTCTTTTTCTAGAACAAATGCCTCAAACAGGGAATTACAGAGAAATACCACATCACCTTTCTAGGAGGCCCTTTTCTCTTGTTGCCTTCCTCCAAGTCGCCACTGTTATTTCTACGCTTGTATCGATGGGTTTCAAAAATAGGACATTGATCTAGGTCTGCATACTCTCCACGAAACAGAACACAATCCTCCTTACATGCATGTATTTTTTCTACCTTCAATCCCAAAGGACAAACTATCTTCTTCGCGTCGTAGACGATCTTGGGCACCTTGTTCCCCTCTGGTAGCATGTCATTTAGCAGATGCAACAATGCTTTGAAACTCCTATCAGACAAACGATGGGTTTCCTTCAATTGCAGAAGCATAAGCACCGGAAATAACAGCGTGTATTTCTGCTTGTGTTTGCTGCTTTCAGCTTTGGACTCATCTGAACTCTACATCTCCATAAAGGTAGCCCAGTCCTCCTATGATATGAACTTGTAGTCCTCAAGCGGCTCTCAATTCCAATCAATGTACTCAATTACAAGTTGGCTCTTGAATGTCCTTCAAGCCTTGTTGATCACTCCCAAAGCTTTCCTCATCACAAGGCACCTCAAATCCTGTGATATCTCCAAATAATTCTCAAGGCATGCAAACATTGCCTCTTCCTCTAATTGATCGACGATCTTCCACTTCTAAAGGACCAAGGGCACCCTCTCCCTAGGAATCAGGCCACATATGTGTCGAAAATGGTTCTTCGCTGTAAGGGGGGTCGTACGTAGCCTTGTGACGTTGATCTTCGTGATGGCAATTTTTTCTGCAGGTCACTTGGTGTTCATCCTGCACACTGAGTTTGACCCTCTAAGATGGTTGTATCTCCGAGGCATCCATCATCAGAGTGGGGATTTTTATGAGAGAATGACGATGAAGATTGAGCACTTGGTTATTGAACTGCATTAGCAAAAGGGCATAAATTAAGTTAAGGCAGGCGTAGTACAGATTTATTTTTCTCATTTGAGCCTTGCATTCTAGCATTGTGACTAAATAATGTGGACTACAAAAAATTAAACATTTAGCAGTTAGGCAAACATAACTAATCCTGCTTCATTCTAAACTATAGGTCATTCTAGAGTTATGCATACAAAACTAATCCTAGAGAAACAAATGCATAACAAAAACCTACATTCTAAACCAAGCTCTAAGGTTATACAAATGACCTGAGTATCCAACATTCAATACCAAGTAACAAGCAATAACCGTCATGAATATTTTCAACTAGCAAACCCTAGTGCCGTAGTGGAGAGGAGGAGAAGGGCCCGAGCAATACCTGACAAGTGTTGAAGGAGGACCAGACCACCGCCAAAGGGGGGAGGAGGAGGAGCACAGCTGCAGTGGACAGGACAATGACGAGGTCGAGTGCCCAAGCGCTGCCGTAGTGGAGAGGAGGAGGAGGAGGGTCGGAGCACCGCCGCAGTAGAAAGGACGAGGAAGGAGTGCCCGAGCGCCACCGCAGTCAAGAGGATGAGGAAGGAGTGCCCAAGCGCCGCCACAGTGGAGAGAACGAGGAGAAAGGTTTGAGCGCCGCTGAAGCGGAGAGGACAAGGAGGGAGTGTCTGAGCACCGCCACGGTGGAGAGGAAGAGGAAGGAGTTCCCGAGCACCGCCGCAGTGGAGAGCTATCACATTCTCTCTCGTGCCATCAAATTCTTTCTTCATATTCCTATATGGATGTGACTTAGGCAGAAACCATCGATGGCACATATATACTATTTTTTATGAGTTGTTTAGCCACATACTCTCGGTAGCATCTAAGCATTGGGGGCATGCTTTGCTTCCTTTTATAGTTTGCCCCTACAAATTACCGAAGGCCGGCAAATCATTGATTGTGCAAACAAACATGGCATGTAGACTAAAGTAGTATCGCTTGTACTCATCTCGTACCTTGACACCTTCTGCCCAGAGTATGTTAAGGTCATCCACCAAAATTTTTAGGTACACATCGATGTCATTGTCAGGGTGTCTTGGCTGTTGAATTAAAATTGATATTATAAGGTACTTTCTCTTCTGACATAGTCAAGTAGGAAGATTGTATATGCACATAACTACTGGTCAGTGCTATGTCTGCTACTCATGTTACTAAAAGAATTCATTTTATTCGTTCTCAAAGCAAACCTAATGTTCCTCAGTTCTATGGTAAACTCGTCAAATTTCGTATTGATGTTTCCCCACTGCAGATAATTAGCAGGTTGTCGTAGGCTTGAATCATTCTTATGGCCCTCTTTGTGACAACGAGCAATTTGTCCTCCTTTTTGTTGGCAAACAAACACTTCAACTGAGGTATTACAGGAAGATACCACATTACCTTTGCTGGAGGTTATTTGTTCTTATAGGCATCCTCCATCATTATGCCGCTTGTATTGCGGGGTTTCACATACTGGACACTCATGCAAGTATGCATACTCTCCATGGTAAATAGTACAATCTTGCTTGCAAGCATGAATTTTTTTCCACTTACAATCCCAAGAGACAAATTATCTTCTTTGCTTCATACGTGGATGTGGGTAGCAGATTCCCATTAGGATGCAATGCTACTAACAACCGTAACAAGGTAGTGAAACTCTTATCAGACCACTCATTGCTTGCCTTCAATTTCAAAAGTAGGAGTACCACATGTAGCAACGTGTATTGATCCTCATAGCTCGGGTATAAAGGTTCCTTCGACTGCTGTACAAATTCTTGAAATATAGCAAACTCTCTATCATTGTATTCATCATTACCCTCAGCATTGCGGACCATCTGCCCCAAAATTTCAAGAATTTCATCACATTGGTCCATAGAGTCATCAACAATCTCTTTGACATTCGTGTCTGAAATAACTTCATACACATCACAGTCAGGCTCTCCTACTTCATGCATATCGCCATCATGGCCATTCACACCTTCTTCTCAATGTTTGGTCCAACATGTATAGTTCGGTGTGAATCGGCGCATAATCAATGTCCATGTATATTTTATGCCTTTGAAAACTTTCTCTCATTTCTGCAATCAATGTATGGACAAGATATAAATTTCTCATTCTTGTTGAATATATCTGCCTCGACAACATGCATGAACCCAGATGTGCCATTAAGGAACTTATCACAAGTATAATTCTCTAGTTGCATCCAACTTCAGTTGGCCATCTACAGTTTTCAAAAGTTAACCGTTATTGAATTTTCAACCTAAAGAATTGTTTTAAGTGCAATTTTTAAAGGCAATATAATAGTCCTGAACTAGAAAAAGACAGCATAGGTATTTTTCAGAGAAGCCTCAACACAAGCTCAAATATTTTTAAGCTATGATTCTGTCAATCTACCAATTCAGTGCTAAAGAAAGTAAATTCTTACACCTACAAAATCCAACAGAGGAAGCTCAAAACAAATCACCCCGTAGCGTTGCAGAGTTGACAGAACCTCAGATATTTGGGAGCAATGGTTATGTGAATATAGCTATGAATTTGAAGCTAAATAAGGTAAATACTAACCTCTAGATATTCAAATAGAGGAAACTTGCGCACTATAGAGGCAGCTCCAAAGAAATGGCCCCATAGGTAATCTCAGCATGCTGTCTAAAGACTCGCACATGCCTCTGTCTGAAAAACTCGTGCCAAAAGGTTAATACCAATAATTCAGGGACACAAACAGTTATTACAATGAACCATCTATATGTTCATCGTCGAGAAGACGGTCGTTAATCTCATGTGGTTTGTCATTTTCAACCCTCAGTGACTACCACGAAGACATAGATGGATTTTAAAAGAAGCCATGCTTGTCAAAGTTATAGACGGGTTTTTTAAAACAAAAACCCATATGTATCTATCCGAGAGACACACAAGGATTTGTGGATGTTGGCATACCCGGACGGTGGGGATATTACATACTCGTTTGTCTTAGAAACTGTATATGGCTATTTTGTTACTAACAGGTCCTAATAAATTATCTGTGATACTCCGTCTACTTTTACTGTTCCTGTGATAGTGAGCAAGCTATTACTTGAGCCCTCGTCCCCACCCTATTCTGTCTCATGCGGTGTCCCACCGCCATATCATTAACCGCTTTGCTAACCCAGCCCTATAGGGTTGTTGCCATGACACCCCACCCCAGTGCCACCCAACCGGTAGTCCTCCACAACCCGTCACCACCAACGGAGATCCTGCTACCGAAAAATCTCCCTTTAAACCCGGCAGACACCCATTCGGAACCCTAACCTGAGGGGCGCTGCAGCGCAGAGCCTCAGGACGAGAGGAGGGAGGTGGACCTGATGTGTTGGTCTTGTTGTCATTGAGTGAAGGGAGGGTGGGCGGGTGGAGGGAGGCTTGGCTATACGAAGGGCAGACCGGAAGATTCGCGCTCCTCTAGCTACTGTCTCTCGAATCTCACCCGTGGATCATCAAGCTTCCGTCGTGCTACACCCTCGTAGTACTTACCTTGCCGCATATCCGTGTGTACATGCATGCACCATTAGAAGCTTGCGTTATATGATTATCTGATCTGACTCAACGGCACCTCCGTTAGCCATCCTTTGTGAGAACAGATAGAGATAGTGTTTGGAGAAGCTTGGCACGTATGTGGTGCCATATATATATATATATATATACAATGTTACATGACAATGTGGGAATACAATGTGAACATGAGATAGTATAAATACGAGATATAAACTACTACAGAATCATTAAAAGCAGATGATATATCACAAATGGTTTCTTACAGCCTGTCATTAAAAGTAGATGTATGTGTCTGTAACCAGTCAAACATCTAAGTGTGAATGAACTCACAGACGGCATTTACAAAAAATCGTTTGAGATATTATCACAGACGGTTTCTTATAAGATCTATCTGTGTCTATTTAATAGACACAGATTAATTTTATAAACACCTATATGTATTTAAAGACACACGGACGTTTTCAAATTTGACCGTCTATCTCCCCTGACTCTTTTGGCTTTCAACACATACAAACCACTCATTTCCCTAGGCTCTTTTGGCTTCCTACACACACAACCCCTCAATATAAAGCGACGAGCAGTA
Source organism: Phragmites australis (assembly GCF_958298935.1). Lineage (NCBI taxonomy): Eukaryota > Viridiplantae > Streptophyta > Magnoliopsida > Poales > Poaceae > Phragmites > Phragmites australis. Next base: position 16,833,312 of record NC_084931.1, read on the forward strand.
TACTTCTTCCTCGCTCACCATATCCAAGTGTCTAACTGCACCGAGAAGCGAGGAGTGTTCTGCGTCCTCACTCGCCATCAGCGTCGGAGAAGCGAGATCTCGACAGGGGCTAAATCTCTTTCACTGCACCGAGGTGAGTATCGTATGGTTCCCTTTACGGTTTAGTTAAAGTTTGTTAGGCTTTTATTGCTTCGAACTGTACAACTGATGGCACAACCTATTTCCATCATAGATCTGCAATGACACAATTCATGGCAATCAGGAGGTGATAGGATAGGGTTGTCCCCTATGGTGGCTTCGACGGCGCGGATGCTTGGCGTCAACTTTGGCCTGGTGGAGTTCATCTTATTCGCTGCTGCAAAGGCCCCCTCCGTCGACCTTGTTTACACCGTCAACCACGTTCTTCATTATGTTCTCCTGGATGTAAATTTCTTCATTGTTGTCCTTCAGAATAGAGATATTTTTATCAACTCCAAGACATGATGAACGCTCATTTCTTACTAAATAATGACTAGCAGTTTAGTAGCAATGTAGTCTTATTTTGGCTAATGCGTGAGATAGTTAAGGTGCAGCCAGATCCAGATGACTACGAGCTGCTAATTAAAGAAGATGCTTGGGTTAACATTGTGCTGAAATACAGGAGGCTGAGATGATGTCTATCATCTCATGTTTTTGAAGACGGCATCGATCGACCCAAGTTTGTCGATCAATTTTTGTCTTTTTAGAAGATGGTGTCATCATGACTTCAATCATTTCATCCATTTGAAATACGGCTTCGATGACCACTGATGTAGCTAGTTAGGTTTATGTGTTGTGAACATTGTGTGATTTGCATTTGTGTGATGTTTGTATAGTAACCTTTGTGATATATTTACATGCATGTGTTTTTTGTTCTGAATAATGTATGATCGATGTTCTAAACAATGTGTTAATGTGTTTAATTTGAGAATCATAAAATGTGTATCTGTGTGACATTTTTCTCCCTATAAACAAATTTACTTCCTAACTTAATGTTCTGAAAAATGTGTCAATGTGTATAATTTGAGAATATAAAGTGTGTATATGTATGACCCTTTCCTCCCTATAAGCAAATTAACACAAATGATTTTTATAAAAAAATGTATCTGTGATAATTAACATAGACGGGTTTAAACAAAACCTATATGTGACTCTTAGTACTCACATACGGGTTTAAATAAACACCGTCTATGACTCATACTACGCACAGACGGGTTTAAACAAACACCGCCTATGACTCTTACTACAGACAAATAATTATCTAGAAAATCTATATGTGTGTAAGTGTTTTGCAGATGGTTCTGAAAACCATCTGTAATAAGCTCAATATCACAGATATTTTTGCAGAGATAGAACATATAATCATCTGCGATATAGTTTAAAATTCGTATGTAAATACCCATTCTGGGGAAGTGATAAACCTAAGAATCAATACTTATCACCTAAGTGACATACACTTTGAGTCGTAATTATACATGTTAACACTTTTTGAGCGCTGGTGCTTTCCTTGTCTTGTTTTTGGTGGTACAACTGCACTTGCGGTTGAGCACTGCTCTTCAGCCTTTCTTTTCCCTTTGATCGGCGTAATTTCCTGACGAGTACATAGGAAAAATATTGAGAGTTGCTCTTCAATCTTTCTCCCCTCTCATCGGCGTGCTTTCCTTCTCTAAGTACATGTGAAAAATAATTAGCACTACTCTTCAGAACTATTCTCTCTTTAATCGGACTGTTTTACTTCTCCGGATACATTTGGAAAATTCGTTCCGGGATGCAATAATGCAACATGTAGCACGCAAATGCGGGAGACGTAAAACATACATACGAAAAGGTAAATAGATGCTTGATGTGAAACAAGACCTTCAAGTACCGCTGTGTCCTGGAGAAGATCACGGCACCGAGGGGACTGTGGGCCTATTTTTGTTTATGCCCTAGAAGAGGCAAGCCTAATTCTAGACACAGCAAAAAACCGAGGCTAGATCGACCAAGATTTAGAAAAAGGAACACGTTAGGACGATCGCGGCAAAGCAAAATTGCCGCCATTGGTGTGATGCTAGATTTTGTCAACCAAACCTCCGTACCAAACCAATAGTGGACAAGTTCCATTGGCGTTGCCGATATTCTGCTTGGTCATATCGGTAGCAAACCAAAGAAATATGGTCGGTGCAAAATGTGAAGCCACTCCACTAGAAGATGGCCAATAATCTGTCATTGGCTGGGGCAGGAAATGCATGCACATGCCCTTCAATCTTGACAGTTGACATCCAACCATATCCGGCTCGATCTGCTGCCCCGGCATCAAAAGCAACGCGCAGAAGGCCCCAAGATCCACCGAATCAATACACAGCGAAATCTAACGCTCCGTGCGTGCCCAGCGATCGCTCGTTGGTTCTAGTTCATACAAAGTTTTTTTAAGAAATACTAATATAACTCGTAGACACACACTACTACATGTACGCACTGGTCACACCCCATCTTCCGTCGGCTTCATTGGCTCACTGGCAGGGAAAGCAGCATGCATACATTGGTTCAGTTCAGCCCAAGGACGCATGCAGTGCAGCGATCTTCTTCTCACAATTGATCAAAGCATATATAAATCAAACCAATACATATATATATATATATATATATAATTCAGATACAAGTTTAAAACATAAATAGTTTTCTCGTCTAATAACATAACTTTTATTTCTTCTTTTAATTTTATATCACTATGTAAAAAATAGATAAAGTAGATACGAAATTAGTGATGTGTCATAACATGACTTGTCACTTATGTTAATAGTGATGGGTCTTAATTGTGACCCATCACTAATGATGACTCATCAATGACGGATCATCATAAGCTAATCATAGGTGACGGATTATGGTTATGATCTTCCACCTATAACGACTCATCAGTGATGGATCATCTTAACTAGTCATTAGTGATGGATCAATTTGTGACCCATTACTAATGACAAACTCATCCGTAACGGATCGTCCTAAGCTAATGATTTCCGTTGGTGTGACGGTATTTTTCTTTTTTTTCCCGTGCAACACTAATGATTTCATTGGTGACGGGTCATAGTTATGATCCGTCACCAATGACTTATGACATGAATTTTTGCTTTTTATTTTTGTCTTATTTATTTTCATATTAGAAGTATTAGAATATGAACCATTGTATATTTTTGCTCATGTTTGATGTAACAGGTGGCGGCTATAGACACAAACGCGCATTCTAAAAGTGGCATAGAAACTTCAGGAGGCAAGGACTCAATCTTCCAAGCCGAGTTTGGCATCGAAAAATTTGTCGAACCTGACAAAGTCATGGAGAAACGGATGTAACTTTTTCTGATATTCGTAGAGTCAAAAAAAATTGTTAGAATCGGAGTCTGTATACAAAAGTTATATCCGTTTTACCGAAGGCACTCTGATTCATCTATCAAATTGCGATGGTTGGTATGAGATATTCAAAAATTCGTAAAATATTTGTACAACTTAGGTAAAGAAAAAATTTATATGTAAATCAACAATTCACTAAATTTAGTACTAAACAATTCAGTACTCAATAATTCAGTAAAAACAGTCATTAGTGACAAATCATAATTATGACCCGTCACAGTTATGACCCATCACCTATGACCTTCAGAAACATATGTTAAAATAATTAAATATTCGGTTTTTATCACAACGAAATGATAGTTGATGTGGTAAGGGGTTCACACTCGAGGGGAGTTCGCGGGTTTGATTTCCACGGAACACAAAGACTCAAAACATTTTGAAAAATAGTGTGGCATATGGGGTATATGTGATGGGCCCCTATGTTGGGATAGCTCGGTTGAATTTTTTTTTGACTTTTTTCATGTTTAAAAATGCGAAAAATGTTCATCAATCATAAGTAGCAGGTCACTGTTAAGACCCGTCACTTATGTTCAGCTATAAGTCACTGGTCAGTCACATGTGATCTCCATTGGTGTCACCTATGACCTCATTAGCAATGGGTTGGGTTTTTATCTATCACCAATAACGACTCATCAGTGACGTTTTCGAGATGATGGGTGTGGGATCCGTCACTATTGACGGTTATCACCCGTTATCTATGACTTTTTTTTATATAGTATGTTTTTTTAACTAAATGACACCAATCTTATAAAAAAACTAATTTTTAATTAAAGGTAATCATGATAAAATATTACAGCAAAATTGACTAGCTATACTATTAACACGTGCCACCTGCTAGTTAATTATATTACACGCGCATGTAGCTATTCGGTCCAGCATTCTTTCATTTCCACATGTCTGTATATATTCACGGCTGATAATGTGTATAAGTATGCCCATGGTCCCTCTGAACTGAATCCAGACACCGGATCGACCGACAAGAGGAGATGGAGATTGAGAGCTTGCCCGGATCTCAGCTCAAGCCTGTCGATCGGGAAGGCCAGGACAAGGCAGGCAGAAAGAAAGGAGGATGGATCACCCTCCCCTTCATTGCAGGTGCACCATCATCTCTCTCTCCCCCTCTCTCTCCCTCTCATGAAACATGTGTGCACATGACAATACGTATGGAAGGGAGCATTCTGGGGCTTGGGTTGGCCATCAACGGGACGACGAGCAACCTTTTGGTGTACCTGATCAAGGAGTACAACGTGGAGGGCATCGACGCGGCGCAGATCACCAACATCGTCCGCGGCTCGCTCAACCTGGTGCCCGTCGCCGGCGCCGTCGTCTCCGACTCCTACTTCGGCTGCTTCCCCGTCATCCTTGCCGGCACCGCCGTCAACGTCCTGGTGGGTGTGTCAGCATGCTTGCTAGTTGCTACTACACACTCCGCTCTTAAGTTACAAACATCTTTAGCTATAGTAATGTTCTGCTTTCTTGATTGGTTAGAGGAGTTAGCTGCGTTTGACCTTTAGCTGTCATGTCATTTTGGTGGTTGCAACGTCCTTTTAAGTTTTTGTTTTTGATCACGTGTGGTATCCTCAAGTTAGATGTGGAAGGCGGGAAAGGATGTAACACAGTACGAGCATATAATTGAAGAAACTCTTATGCTTTTTCAAAAAAGAAGCATATAATTAATTTTAGATACATGATAGGAGTAGAGCTTTGTTGATGATCCACCCAAACCAGTTTCTGTACGTAGGGACATAAAAACACGGAAAAATCAAATTACACGACTCAGAGTAACCAACTACGAAGGGACCTCCTTGTCTTTGAGTTTTGCGTGGGGAATTCTCGGTGAACTTTCTTTTCAATGAAATTTAAATTTTTCATTGAAAAGATGTTGCCATAAACAGGTTATTGCCCTGGCACAAAATTAGAATCGAATCAGAATCTCCGTGCTCCAACTTTGTACACCTTCAGCACTAGGCGCAAGTTAGTTGCGTATGATGTTATTGTATATTTGTTTATTAATCATTTCAATCTAAATTTGAAATTTCCGAAAACAATTGCTGTGTTCACTTCTTGCTGGGGTAGACGGTGACTGGTATTGTCAGTTATCTCTGGTGTATGTCTGACATTTATGTCCCACCCCACCTTGATTTTGCTTAAAATCTTTTGAGGGGTTAAATCTTCTACGCAACAGAATCATTTAAATTGCTTCTTTATATGATGGATAAGCCAATAGTTATCACATCACATTCCCCATTAAATAGCCATAAACGTTATGTATAGGCGACCACGGAACATTAAAGCTATGATACTGACTATTACCAACTATGTTTCCTGCATGTAACATCTTCCGCGTATTACGGATGTGCCATGTCATCTCCAAAATGAAAATAATACTCCTACCGACAATTATGATTTCTTGCAGGATTTATTGTAAATTGTTTCATGCAACTTGGGCTAAGGGAAAATATATAAACTCCCAAGTCATCTATCTGATCAGTTGCCTTCCACACACTCATTTTCAGCTGCTGACCTACAATTAGACATGTTGTCCATATACCCCCAGGCCATCTTGTTTTCCTATATGTTTTCCTGCGGTTTCATATAAGAATCCGATCATTAGACATGGTGCAAGTTCTTTTTTTCTGGGTTTTGCTAATTTTCTATCGCTTGAAACTTTTCTCTCTCCAACACCTGAAACTACAACTAGATGGTTTAAAATTGCAATACTATGTGAAATATTGGATCTATATCTAATTAGTAAAACCTCCTGGCTTACATTGTAAATCAATCACATCTCATACACACTTAATACCCAGTCCTTCGTGCTGTTCACGCTCTCCGCGGCGCTGCCGTCCCTCCGGCCACCACACTGCGCCGCACCGTCTGCGGCGTGCCAGCATGGGACCCCTGGGCAGCTCGCCGTTCTCTACGCTGCGATGTGCCTACTCGCCATCGGCACCGGCGGGACGCGGTTCAACGTGGCGACCATGGGCGCGGATCAGTTCGGCAGCGCGCGCGACCAGGACACCTTCTTCAACTGGTACTTCGTCTTCCTCTACGCGTCCTTCATCGTCGGTGAAACGGCCATCGTCTACCTCCAGGACGGCGTCTCCTGGGTCCTGGGCTTCGGCGTCTGCCTCGCGACGACCGTGGCGAGCCTGGTCATGGTTCTGCTTGGTGCGCGGTATTACCGAATGCCGGCAGCGAAGGGCAGCCCCTACACCGAGCTTGCGCGCGTCGTCGTGGCCGCTGTGCGCAAGGCTCGCGTCAACGTCGACGCGTTTGGACTGGTGCAATATTATGTTGGGGATGGCGCCGTCGCCGACTCAAACAGCGATGGTGCTCCAAGCAAAAGGCTAAGGCAAGTGATATTCGCACATGGGTTATACTGTTTTGTTGCAAAACAGAGCATTAATTTGAGGCAGAAAGAAAGCGTATCATCTCACTTTGCAGATTTCTCAACCGTGCCGCCATGATCACGGCAAGCGACAGCTCGACGGACAGATCAGGTGGCCGTCGCTCTAGCGGCTGGCGGTTGTGCACGGTGCAGCAAGTCGAGGACCTCAAGTCCCTCCTCGTTGTCCTGCCGCTGTGGTCGTCCGGCATACTCGTCAGCGTGTCGATCGGCGTGATGATCGGGATGGTCATCCTGCAAGCTCTCGCCATGGACCGTTCCCTTGGTCCACGGTTCAAGATCCCAGCGGGGTCCATCACTGTCTCCTCGCTAGCCGCATTCATCGCCGTCACACCGGTCCTCGAGCGCGCCGTATTCCCGCTCTGGCAAAGAGTCACGGGCGCGCTCCCAACGCCGCTGCATCGCGTCGGGCTGGGCCACGTCGTGAACGTCGCAGGCATGGTGGCCGCCGCGCTGGTCGAGCGCCGGCGGCTGAGCGTGGTGCGCGCGCACCACGGCGCCGACGAGGCGCTCGCGTGGGTGACGCCCATGTCCGTGTTGTGGCTGCTCATCCCACTGGGGGTCGTGGGCATCGGGGAGGCCCTGCACTTCCCGGGCAACATGGCGTTCTACTACCAGGAGTTCCCCAAGACGCTGCGCAGCACGGCGACGGCCATGGCGCCGCTGCTCATCGCGCTCGGGTTCTACCTCAGCACGGTGTTCGTCGACGTGGTAAGGCTGGTCACAGCGTGGCTGCCAGGGAACATAAACCAGGGGAGGCTGGACAACGTGTACTGGGCCGTGGCCATTGCGGCGACGATCAATTTCGTGTATTTCCTGGTCTGTGTCGGCATGTACAAGAGTCGGAACTGATGGACGACGGCGACGACGAAGGAAAGGAGGTTCGAAGAATTGATACGGAGTTGTACTGTGCAGTGTGCACTAGTTTGATACTATGCTACTGTACAACGAACATTTTGAAGAATAAACTCTAGTTCTTCTGTGCTTGTGACGAACCTGAATCTTCTATTCGATTCACCCCATGGAGCCAGAAATGACCGTGCCCATCCGAAGCATATGCGCTCCTTCTTCAGAATCTGGGTGAAGACGAAGCCCGTGTCTGGTTAGAATCACAGGTTGGCGTCCACATGAAGTCATGATCCTGCCTCTTCCATCCCAATCATGGAGCCTGCAGGTCATCTGTGCGTGCAGTTTCCCCAACAAGTATCTTCCAATGAACACCACCCATCGGTCATCTGCCCTTTGTCTCGAGCGGCACGTGCATGCCTCATCAATAATTGAGAAACATCTTCTAGATTCTAGTAGTGGGATGTGCTATATCGTTCACTTTAATCGATGTCAACGTTAATATTGTGCGTGCCATGTTAGGATTGCAGTCGCAACAAAATGCACTACCATCTGCGTATCTGTCTGTATACACGAACGTTTCTTCAGGATCTGCTTGGGGACAGCACACAGCATATCCATTGCTTTCTGTTTCAGTGCTCTGTTGTCATTAGGTTCTTGCAAATCATTTATGTTTTCTCAATTGAAGGTAAGGTCTTCAGTGGGACGATATTGTAAGTGCATATCACTTTCCTCATTGATGTTGCACACTGATAATTGGTGATTACGTTGATAATATATATTATTTTCATAATAGTTATATTGGTTCCCACCTGGAAGGCTGGAACAAACACATATAATAGCAATATCTATGTTGTTTCCAATCTCAAACCACCACAAAAATATCTGTGTGGGTTCTTGGCTTCCACGTCATCCGTGATGGCTCAAGCGAATGAAGCAACACATATGATGGTATTTATGTTAGTTCTTAATTAATCGACACAAATAGCTGTCACGGATTAGACGTTTTGTACTAATGTGAGGCCATAGTAGCATAATGCAATACAAGTCGAAGAAATTAGGAGCGCTAGAGATAATTAGAGGCTAGCTAAATCTTTAGCACTAGATCCATGTTTATGGGGTAAGAATTTGAGAAGGTCGTGAGAGGGAAAATCCTTATACTCTTGAGGTTGTGTTTGAAGAATTTACGATCAGGTTTCATAAAAGAAAGCTCTCTTGTCATCAACTAGGCCGTTGTTGACAACAAACAACATCCATTGACCGTAGAGAATGAATTTTGGGGAGAAGATGTGGATATCGGATAACGGAGAGGGGGGGGGGGGGGATTGTCAACAAGCATAGAACAATTTGTCCCCTATCGGTTATATTTGAGATTTAATAATTAAAATAATTAACTGAATTACACCTTCGGAAGTATTCAAATTTCGCACCTAGGTGCTAAAATTTAGTATCTCTCGAGTTATAATTCTTGGTAGATATTAAAAGGCTCTTAACCGAAATCAACATCCCGCCAGTACACACCGAGCAAACACGACAGGCGTTCAATGCTTTGCTTTCTTACTTGTTTGCTCCCTTTTGACAAATCAAAATGTTTCATCAGTCCCTTCTTGACGCTCTCCCCTTCCGCACCACCCTTTGTTCACTTTCAGACCCCTTGCTGTGGAAGCTGGTCTAGACTCAAGCAGTTCTTGACTTTATTGCCTGACAAAACGCTCCTCTTCCACTAACACCTCCCTCAATATGATTGGGGTACTGCCATCTAGTGGGCTGTCCTCACCATATGCATTGAGGTGACCGGTGATGTGGTGTTGAAGTAAAGGTGAGTCAGTCTAAAAGTTCAGCGTTGTGCAAGTTTTGATCGGAGAATTTGTTTTATGAAGTTCATGAATTTAAAGTTCTTCCATTCAGCGCGAAAGTTTGTTTAAAAAAAATCTTCAACGACTATTTGAAAGTTAAAAGGATTTGTATGTTTTCAGTTGCAATTTGAAAGTTCTAGGTACAAATTGGAAGTTACTCAATTCAATTTTTGAAAAATCAAGGGACTGATTTGAATGCTCCTCCTATCTAAAACTCGAAGAATGTAGAGGCCGGAATGCTTCTAACGCCATTACTAAAACATCGAAAAGTCAAAGGAATTGGGAGGGATTAGGAAGTGTCAGTTTGTTTCATCGCGGTGGGAATGCAGGGAGCCTTCCATGGGTGGTTGTGATCAGAGCATGGGATGGGGTTCGATTTGGTGGGTTTGCAGAAAGGGAAAGCCTGAATGCGGGCAAGGAATTTAGTCTTTGCTTCAAAATCCTGCGGTTGTTTTCGACATAAAGGGTACTCACGCAATAACACTCCTTGTAATTAACTGCTTATGAACTATGGAGAATTTATACACTTTCGTACATAAATTCATCATCTGACTATGTACTCGGAACAGATAACATAATAAGGGGAATACAATGAGGTTTCTGATAAGAACTTGCTTGTACCCATATATTTATACTAGAAAATAGTGTGCCTTTGGTGCGACGAAAAAGGAGCATATACTTCATATATAAATTGTTTAACAGATTGTATAGGAACTTCTATTAGATACGCAAAGCCAGAGACAAGTGAATACAGAGTTAGATAGGTTACAAGTTATCAACTTATCAGAGGTCTGGTACCTGAGTACGTTGAGGAGGGGGTGGCTATTCTTCAGTATGCAGATGATACTATGATCCTTATGCAAGATATGAAGATATGGCCATCAATATGAAACTGATCCTATGCAACTATGAAGCTATGTCAGGACTTAAAATTAATTTTCAAAAAAGTGAAGTCCTCATGATTGGGCAGGAAGAGGACAAAAAAGATACCTATGCTGAAATGTTTAACTGTGCTATTGGTGAGCGGCCTCTTAGATATTTGGGAGTTTCTGTTACCAGCAACAGGCTCCTTGTGGCCCACTGGATCCCCTTGGATGAGAAATTGATCAAAAGACTTGATGGCTGGCAAGGAAACTCTCTCTCCTTGGGAGGCAGAACTACTTTAATCAATGCCAGCCTTAGCAATGTCCCCATATACCACATGTCTATGTATCTTCTCCCCAAAACTATTCATGCTAAATTAGATAAAACTAGAAAGAAGTTTTTCTGGCAAGGAGGTAGAACAAAGAAAAGATATTATCTTGTCAAATGGGACAAAGTGTGTTGCCCCAAAGCAAAGGGGGATCTGGGTATTCAGAACCTTAGAAAGCTGAATATCAGCTTTCTCTGCAAATGGTGGTGGAAGCTGGAGAATGAGAGTGGCCTGTGGCAGCAAATTGTGAACAAGAAGTACATAAAAAATGCTTTTGTTTCTCAAGCTAAGTCTAATCCCAAGTATTCTCCTGTGTGGAATGATCTTCTAAAGGTTAAGCCTATTTACTTAGCTGGGAGAAAGATGAGAATTGGGAATGGCAAAAATACTGACTTTTGGAGAGATGCATGGTGTGGTGAGGTAGCTTTTATTGACAAGTTTAGAGGGCTTTATGACATTTGCAATGATCAAAATCTGACTGTTGCTAATGCAGCAATTAAACAATAGAACTTTTCTTATAGGAAATGGCTTAATGAAGGGCTTCAAAACCAGTTAAGAAAGTTGAAAGATGTTTTAATGACTACTGCCTTGTCCCCTGAGTAGGACAAACCCATCTGGCAGTGGGGGAGCGCGGAAAAAATTTCGGTGAAGACTGTTTACAACCACCTTTGCTGAAACCAGGTTGGTTTGCATCATGATGTAATCTGGAAAGCTAACATTCCATTGAAAATAAAAATCTTTATATGGTTGATACATCAAAATGCTATTCTTACCAAAGACAACCTCATTAGAAGAAAATGGAAAGGGGATCTAAAATGTATGTTCTATTGTCAGCAAGAAAGTAGTAATCACTTATTTTTTAGGTGCTCCATGGCAAAGTATGTCTGGAGCCTAATCAGCGTGGTCATTGGGGCAAAATGCAGGCCTGAGAGTTTTGATCAGTACTTTGTTTGGGTCAACTACTTCCTTCCTGATTGTAAAAACCTTTATATGATTGGGTTAGCTGCTTTTGTTGGGCCATTTGGAAAATGAGGAACAGAGTGGTCTTTGACAAGAAACATGTTCGATCCCCTACTGAGATTATCTGTTGTGCTTGCTCTTTCATTCGTTATTGGGTAGGTTTACATGTCAGCCAGGACAAGCAAGCGCTGGAGGCTGGAGCGAAAGCTCTTCAGGAAACGGCCCTCTACTTGCACCCCAAGAAGCAAGATGGTGATGCAACCGCAACTACTAAGGATCTGATCCAGACTTATGCCCCTGCCGGTGTTACTGTCAGCAACTAACGTGCTGCCCGTGGTCGGCGATCTTCCGGAGAGCTGTTTGCTCTTGTAGCTATTTTCTGAGTAATCTGCTACTGTGCCGTCTGATAACCGGTCGTGTGCTTTTAGTATTGTGCCCGGCGCAGTTGTAATTTCGCTGGTGGTTGCGATGGCTCCCCGTTTGTAAGAAACGTTTAGCTGGCAGTCCTTGGTACTGCGTTGGGCCCTGTGATGGTTCGATCGTCAGGTTTATATCCTTTTGCTATACATGGAGTGCGCGATGGTTAAACTGCTTGTAATTTCGTTGCTTTGCGGTAATGAAATTCAGGAATACCCCGCTCTGAAAAAAAAAAGATAGGTTACAAGTTTTAGCAACTTATTTGTTGTTAAACTACTTGCAAGTGCACCAATTCAGTTAAGCAACCACATATATATTAGGCCTAAAGGCCAGGGCGTTTGTTCTACAATTAATATGGTTATTTCTGCATCCTTAAAAGTTTCATTTGAGCTAGACTCATCTTTTCGTTTGTGCTACACAGGATTGAGGCCGCCTAGCCATACCAAGAGGCAGAACTACTAGAACTTTACATAAGCTATTAAGTATGTCCACCCTAGTCCAAAATGGGATAACAGCAAAGACATCGACAGCTTGAAGCATACATATTAATAAAGCAGAATTAACATAAAACAACTAAGTGTAATCTGCAGCATCGCATGATTATGCAGCTTGCTCCAAATCAGCAAAAAACTGGAAGTGAAGTTAGAATAATAGTCATTTGTAAGAAACTGCAATTGAAGGTTTGTATGAACTATCAAAGTTAATGTCCTTAATCGTCAATGTAAAGAGATTTGAAAAATGAGTCTAGCTCAAATGAACAGCACCATATTTTCCTATCAAATTTTTTAAAGTTCCAATTTTATCATCTTCACTAAAAGACAAAAGTTGATCCATACTTCATGCTTGTTGAGCATGTTGATAACTGAACACATATTAATAACTACCCGCATCTATTGAGACCGTTGACTACTCGCTGCTGCTACTATAGTGTCAGTAGAATATGTATGAGAAAACCCTAAAATAAGTTGTACATAGGTAAGAAGGAAGCAAAAGAGTTATTTGCACCTAGTTATTTGTGTTGTGCCAAATACTCCCCAAATATGCTCAAGTGAAGATGGCGTTGATGTCATTGTTGGACCTTGCAACACCGAAGAATGCCTCAAGCTTCTAGTATAAACACTTAAGGATTACGTGGCAATATAATACACTTAGATCTGGACCTTCTCTCCTGTAATACTAAAATGCAGCTCTGTGTATATACGTGGTTCGACTTGGTTGGAAATTGATTACATTTCAATCCTCAATTCTCCTTTCGAAATTCGGCGATAGTGAATCATAAGGGTGCTTCTCGGCTGTGTAAATATTTTTGAATGTAGAGGCCGCAATACTTTTATTCCATTATTACAGAAAAGTTAAGCTAGGTGTTTCTCGTAGTGATTTGGGTTACCTGTGCATGTAGTGGTTGTCTACATGGGTTTAGATTGTCTGCCTTTATTATGAAGTGGCTATATATCTTAGAAAATTTTCATAACACTGAGTGTATGATCATACACACACATAGAAGTGTAGAGTTGATGCACATGGAGTAACAAAGAAGCAACTCACACTCACATGGTGGTTGGCTACATTACTATAGTGATAGATTGTATCCTTAAATATATTAGGAATAACAACTTGTATTCAATGATAGCCTCTGAAGGCAAAATATAAAGTACATGAGAGTATAGGATAAAGACTCTAGTAAACTATACGTGATGAATAAGGGCTCTATATTCCTAACACCTCTTCAAATGCAAGACGTATGCAATAACATTACATTTGAAAGAGGTGACACTAAGTAATAAACCTAGATCAATACATTCAAAAACAGTTGCTTCAAAGATCTAGATCAGGACGAGTTGTTGCATTCTAAAAAAAACCCCTAGCTCTAATAACATGTTACGAATAACTTGTATTCAACGGTAGCCCCTGGGAGCAAGATATAGAGTACATGAGGGAGTACATCATAAAGACTCTAATAACCTATACGTAATGAATAAGGACTCTATATTCCTAACAAAATATTCAAACAAACATAACTTTTTTGGAAGAGCATGCTACCTACTCAATAAGCTCAACTACTAGGGCACTTTCCAAGCCATGCTGATACATAATAATTAGTTTTGATCCCTAAAGCATGCATATTAGGGATTGGTTTGAATCTCATGTCCATATAACTACAATGCATATCTCAGTGACTTAGTCTCTTCCAAAATTAATTGTTTTTTTCTTCACTCAAGCTAGATGTTTTTGTAATAACTAGTTAGTTACTTTTGGATTACAATATAGAATTACGACAGACAAAACAATAATTCAGCAAGTAAAGGCCCCATAAGGATACAATGCCCTCTCTTTATGCAAATTCGAAAGCATTGAGAAAAACCAATTTTGTCTATTTAGACAGTTGATATCAGCTTTCCTGGCATTTTTGTTTAAAGCATCAGTTCATTAGAAGATGGAAACTGCTAGATCAAACTTTTTTTTTGGCATGGGCTAGGACATAAGAACAAATACCACATGGTTAAGTAGGATGTGTCCTAGCAGTATTTCACATTTGATATTTGTTTCAAAGATCAAATATGTCTTTATATTTGATATGATATGATTCAGTCGAATATCTAACTATGGGGTATATATGTACAAGGAGTACATTGTATATGGACAGGGTATGTTATGCGCATGTTTAACAACTCCGAATACTATAGAACCGAGTCTGCGGTACCTGATACACCCAGAAATCTAGAAGATGTATACTAGGAAGGTCTTGATCGATTGGTTACCCAACTCGAGAATGACTAGTATCTATGTCGGATTCATTTGTTTTGTCTTGGTAGACAAAATCAAAGACTCCTTAGCGACTGTGGCTAGATAGGAGACAGCATATCAGCCCTATATAAAAGCGGGGACCTAGACCCCGAAAGGGAAGATAGAGGAAACCCACGCATCTGTAACTCGACGTAAGCACCAAGAACATAGGAGATACTCGGCAACATCATTCTTAGTTTAGCTTAGATCTGATCTGCTCCATGTAAAAGGTCTAGACACATTGCTTCTACTCGAGAGAATACATATACATCACCATCCATATAGGACATAGGATATTACTCTAACCAGGGAGCCAAACCTGTCTACATCGCATGTCTCGCATTGTATTCAATCCCTGATCTCAAAGGTACCCTAGTCAATTACAGATATATTGTCAGGAACTAATCTTTGACAATTGGTGCACTAGGTAGGGGCCTTCTTCTGCTTTTCAGGATTGATCATGTCTCAAGTTCACATTTGTAGTGGTTTCTCTAACGATGGTTTCTATGACCACAATGAGTCGACGAAAGACATCTACTCATCACCTCCTACCGGATCTGAGATCCTCTTTGGAGCTATGGTTTTCCACTGGGAAGATCAAGGTTGACTGATCCACACTGGTATTCTCGAGTCCAACCCATTGGATGCATACCGTGAGGTGGGACATCTCGACTGAGATCCCAAGGAGCCTAATGTTCTTCAATGTATAGTCACAGACAGCGAGAGCGAGGATCAAGAAAGTGGCAATGACGACTCGATTGATAGCCAAAGAAGCCGAACAGATCAATTTGTATTCATGGAAGGAATCGAAGCCCCACCTGACAACCCAATTGCGGTAGATCAAAACGCCGTAGGGAACAATGGCACTGGGATTTCCACGAACCCAGCAGCGGTAGCTATGGCTCATGGTACAAGTATTGCTGGAGATACACTGTCAGGAATGTCTGTGGCTGGAGCCCAATTCGCACCTAATACTATTGATCATCGACGGACCGTAGGAGGTCAGGTGCTCTCTGGTCTTCAGCGATGACTTCCAGTGGGTACCCCTCCACCAGCACTGGTCCCAAGATCGAGGAACGGATCCTCTCAGGACAACCGCCATGAGGCTTCATCGACTCAACCGCAGCCAAGCCTTAGTAGTGGTGTCTTTAGGCCTCCAGAGGCTAACATTCAGGGTGCTCATCAGATTCTAAGATCCACCCCTGAGTTGAATCTGGCGATTCATTTAACCCCGATGCTCAATCAAGTGAAGATTTTACTCAACACGGTTTAGATCCAAGTTGCTCGAGTAAACAACCCTAGTAGCTCTAGGCACCCGAGTCGGCAAGGTATCAGTTCAAGGAGCCACAAACGCGGACATTCCTGAATCGAGGAATCACATATGGGAATCTCAAGCAGTCAGGGTCGAGCGCGGTCCTGTGGGTATGGTTGTAACTACCCTATTCATAGGCGTAGGAACCAGGAAGACCTGAGAAACTGCATCCCTCACAATCGGCAAGATCTACGAAGAGTGATAGACAACCATTCTGAGGAACTCTCGAAGGACGTCCGACGTTATAATGAGCGCAGATCTCCAAGATGGGACGATCAACGTGACTCTGCTGTTCGAAGGAACATGCGTGACAGTCCACCTTTGCCTCCTGAAGAATTTTATGGGGGTTGCGAAGCTTTCGCACTTAATCTTCGATCAATACGATAGCCCAAGAAGTTCAAGATGAGTCTGATCCAAAAATACGATAGAAAGCGCAATCCCAATGAGTGGTTGCATATCTATACCACTGTTATTTGAGCATCGGGCGGTGACAACAAGGTGATGGCCTAGTGTGAGGAACGGTGATGTGCTAAGAGGGAGGATGAATTAGGACACTTAGAAACCTAAATTAAATTGGCTTCAAAAACTTCACAAGATAAACCTATCTCAATTTCTATCTAAATATGCTCTAGATTTATCTAGTGTGTCTATTCTACCTCTCAAGAGGATTGCAACTTACTCTAGCAAGGTAAATTAAACAAGTATGTAAATGTGGAAACATAAATAAGATAGAGAGACAAACTCGGCGCAAGGGATTTTTATCCCGCGATATTGATGACATGAATGTCAACCCTAGTCCATATTATAGCTCCACAAAGGATATACTCCTGGTTGCCAAGCCTTTTCCGGTTAAGGTAAATTACAAGTATGTAAATGCAGAAATAAGATAGAGAGACAAACTCGGCACAAGAGATTTTTATCCCGTGGTATCGATTGCATGAATGTCATCCCTAGTCCATGTTAGAGCCCCACAAAGGATATACTCCCGATCGCCAAGTCTCTTCTGGTCACAGCTCTTGAGCTACCAAGTTATCAAGACAAGGTCTCAACCACGATGAGCCACCAAGCCAACAAAGCAAGGTCTCACCACTAGCCTTTCTTCCGGTCACTTGCCGTCGTGATCACTTTGGAGCTTGAGCCACCAAGGCAAGGGTCTTCGTGTCCCCATACATGTGTCTTTTCGTTGGTTCACACCAAGTCTGAGAGTCAACAAGCTTGAGTCACCAAGACCCAAGATGCCGGCGAGTCACCAAGACTCCAAGGCATCAACGCACTACTTGGTATAAGCTAGGATCACTGCTTGATCCCTTCTTGAAGCTACATCACCTAGCTATAACTCACTTGTCGGTGTATCAGGAACCAGGGGTCCCTGAGTCCCGAGGCCAGGCCGGCCATCCGCCACGTGTCGCCATCCCACGAGGTCCCTCCTGCAGGATGAGGAAAGTTCAAGTCCCGGGAGAAGGTGCTCGGGGCCACAGTCCCTGATTCCCGAGCACCCCAGTTCCCCGATGATCCGTAAAGTCTAAGTTCCGGGAAGAAAGTGCTCGGGAAAGTGCCCGGTCACCCCCGAGCACCCTAGTCCCCTGACAATTAGAAGAGCTAAGTTTCGGGAGAGAGTGCTCGGGGACTGCGTGCGGCAGCCCCCGAGCGCTCGGTTTCCCGAGGGTCAGTGTGAAAGTGCTCGGGAGAGAGTGCTCGGGGCTGCACGCGGCAACCGCCGAGCTCTCGGTTCCCCGAAAGATCTGTGCAAAAGTGCTTGGAAAAGAGTGCTCGGGGCTGCACGTGGCAGCCCCCGAGTACTCGGTTCCCTGAAAGATCTGTGCAAAAGTGCTCGGGAGAGAGTGCTCGGGGAGGTGAACAGTACCCCCGAGCACCCGGTACCCCGAGGGCGAGGATAGGCATTCTCGGGAGAGAGTGCTCGGGGAGGTGAACAGTACCCCCGAGCACTCGGTGCCCCGATGACTCAGAAAGACCCCCGAGGCACCCGCCGGTGGGGTGTCAATCAGTCAGAGGTCCGAGGTCACATTCAATGAGCGTGCGTGGCCTGACATCCCCAACTGCTCCCGTCGTAGTGTCAGTTCCTGCCATGTTTTGGCAGAGAGGCGTGAGGCCATTAATTGCACGGGTCCCGTCCCGTATCATCCGGTGTGTCTCGGGATAACATCGCCAGGATCAAGGCGTTCCGTCTGCCGCCCTGCTGTGGCAGAGGAACAAGGCAGGGCGGGCACGCCGAGTTGCTCTGCGGCTGCCCGGTGGGCCCTCTCTACGGTGCCCGTTGCCAAGGTGTTTATGGTGACAGGTGACCGGGCGTGCACCGCGTTTTTCACCCCCCGGTCACTTCACCCAGAAGAAATGATGACGCCTTTTCTAGTCATGGCGTCTTGGAACTTGTGCCCCCTTCTTCCCGTTTGGGGCGTGTCACAGCCGGCGAGTGCTTAAAAGAGCCGGCAACACAGAAGAGAAAAAGGGAACCGAGAACGACCCAACAAGCAATCGAGCAAGAGACCGCAAGCATCGAACATAGAAGCACCAAGAATCGAACCATAGACCAACTCAAGGTATAGTCCCTGCCCAAGAACAAGGAGCCTCAAGCTCTTAGTTAGACAAATATTCTTGTAACCAGCAACATCCTTGAGGGACTTCCTCAGGACAGTTATTACATCCATACAGGAGTAGGGTATTACGCCCCCGTGCGGCCCGAACCTGTCTAATTTCCGGTGCATTTACCTCTCTTTGCACTAGATCATCACCCCCACCACCGGCCGTTGCATTTACTCTCATTCATTTCTCCGACGAACTTATTCAGGATCATCCCCGTAGCCGAATCTCTAAAAAGGGGTCTCTCGGGATCCCTGCGACATGAGTTAATCCTCCGATATCACTCTAAGCCTATAAGCACTAAACACTCTCTAGTCTTGTGCTTAATCACTTTGGATGGTCACTTTAAGAACTTTGGTGACTTGAATGTCTTCTCAAATGTATATGAGCTTCCTCTACACTCCAGCAGCATACCACACCTTCAATTGACTAAGTAGAGGGGTATTTATAGCCTCAAACCCGCCAACTAGATGTTTTTCCAACGGCTCAAAAAAGCTGTTAACATCGAATAATCCGGTGAGAACAGTAGTACTAACACCGGTTCATACTGTGAGTACAACCTCAGAAATTAGCCGTTGGACTTCCACTCAAAGCCTCTGTGAACATCAGACACTCCGATGTGCCTTCAAATCCATCACCGGACCTTCCGGTGTGTTATCTTGAGTCATCCAAGCCATTGCAGCCCTTTTGTGTAAAATGCTCTGGTGCATTCATCCGATGTTCATTTCATTCACACTGGACCATCTAGTGAGTTGAACATTCTCTTCTTTTCCTTCGAAATACTCTGGTCTAACTATCTATGTGATCACCGGGCCATCCGGTTAGTTGATCTTTATTCTTCAGCACTTGCAGTCGTCTCTGCAAGAAATGCTCCGGTGCTATACTCCGGTGTGTACAAACTAAACACTGGACCTTCTGGTGGGTTGATCTTCAGTCTTCTACACTTGCATTTTTCTTTGCAAGAAATGTTACAGTGTCACCCAGTGCAGATCATTAGACAATCCGGTGAGGTCCTCAACCTTCTCTCCCTTTGTCAGAACTACTCTGGTGAGTTCAACACACAGAGTACCAGACTATCTGGTGAAACTATCAACTTCTGTGCACAATGAGCCGGTGAGTGCAAACTCCTCTACACTGGACCATCTGGTGAGGTCAATTCTCTTGGAACTTCTCCAATTCAATCAAACTTTGTCCTAGTTACGATGGTTTCTTGATTATTATATCTGATGAGCACAAGGATCCTTCTGATACGATCAATACTGCCAATAATCCTCAAATCATACAACGTGAGAGAAGCACCACAACATTACCCAGATGTCACCCCTCGAACACCAAGTCTACTCGGACTCGACGCTGAGCTCTAGTCGTGGTTGAAGTCATGGTTGTGATCGAGTATCAGGATAACACGTTAGTAAAACAGGCATAACTCTCTCATACGAAGTCCATTTTAGGAAATCTTGGATATTCTGGAAAGATTACGATGAGCCCTTTCCAATGGATATGAGCTAAACCAAATATCCTTATAGTTTAGTCAAAGTCAAAGAAATGAGGTGCTAGCTACCGTACCGAACCCTGCTGGGTCATGTAATCGTGTCGGGGTCAGAGTCCATGTTGTGTACGTCTCTTTCAACAGCTGCACAACCCTAGGTCGACCTCCTCACGTCCCTCCTATTTATACACAGTAGCAATCATAGTTTAGACTCGGGCTTAGATTATTCTGTTTTAGACAGTTTTGCTGTTTATTGGTTTGTTGAACCCCAACTCGAGAACTTCATTGGCAATTAGCAGTATTCAGATTGCATCTACCTGTTCTTACTTGTGTTCTCGATTTGCTTGCAGGAAAAGCCTCCTTGGTGAGGTCAACCACATCTTGGCATGGTTGATAACCACAGAGTAGTGGTGTAGTGGTTGTGAGGGTTCTCGATTTGTTCTATTCAGAACCTTTGGATCATCATCATCGAAGCTCCACCAATCGACTTACCATATTACCTTTCAGAAGATCGGGAAAATGCGCATCAAGTGGTATCAGAGCCTTGGTTGCCCGTTATGTGATCTCAATTATCCCCTTTGTTTCGTCATTTTTCATTGCCTAGAGTCCAGAAAATTGCCCCACAAAAATATTTAGATCTTAGTTTTTCCGTTGTCCAAACCACTTTGTGCCTTCGCAATTTTGTTTTCATTATCCGCGTTGTTGAGTTTGAGTCCATCATCATTGTCTTTGTTGCTAGTCAAGTCATCGTAATCTAGTTTCTAGTGTCGAGTCTTGCTGTTTAGTCATCGTGTATCTTGGTCTGACCTTGTTTGCTATAGCCGAGATTGTATATCTACTCGAGTTCGACCACTAGTCAAGTCGACCATCAAGTCGTGTTTGATCACTAGTCGCTTTAACCATCTACTCGAGTTCGACCACTAGTCGAGTCGACCAGCAAGTCGTGTTCGACCACTAGTCGCTTTAACCATCTACTCGAGTTCGACCACTAGTCGAGTTGACCATCAAGTCGTGTTCGACCACTAGTTGCTTTAACCATCTACTCGAGTTCAACCACTAGTCGAGTCGACCATCTACTTGAGTTCAACCACAAGTTGAGTCGACCATCTACTCGGATGCGAAAGAGTGTGTTTTGAGGGAAGAACTCACAATTGTTGGGGGGTCATTATTAAGGACCCCCGATAGCCCCTTGGCTTAACCAGCCCGGCCTCTCCAAGCCTCCGCCTTCCAATGCCCCGGCCTTCCGGAGCCCTGCCTCCCGAAGGCTCAGCCTCTCAAAGGCTTGGTCTCCCGAAGCCTCAACCTCCTGAAACCCCAGCCTTCCGAAGTCCTGCCTCCCCAAGGCTCAGCCTCCCAAAGGCTCGGTCTCCTGAGGCCTTGGCCTCCCAAAGCCCCAGCCTTCCGGAGTCCCGCCTCCCAGAGACTCAGCCTTCCAAAGGCTAAGTCTCCCGAGGCCTCAGCCTCCCACTGCCCGGGCTGGCTTCCCGAAGGCTACTGGGTGAGTCATCAGGCCTCAGGAAAGATCTGCCAAAAGAGAAGCACCGATCGTACTTTCCTTGCGAGGAGGTGACCGGCATTAAATACCTAGGCTAGCAGACGCCGCTCTGACACCCCGGCATGATGGAGGCTATCCTGACACCCCTGACAGTGCGGTGCTGGGCCACAATTGATGACCGGCTTGTCGCAGTACAGGGGGTAGGCACCACGATTGTTACCACGGTGGATATTTATCTTCACCGATCGGGTAGAAAGTAGTTATCCGGGATAAGGCCCAGTAATTCGATCAGATCCTAGATATTTATACATTATGATAACTTGTACACCAAGCTACGCATGACCCTATAAATAGGAGGCCATGGTCCTCTAGGCAGGGGATGGGCAGGATAGCAAAAAATATACAAAGGTGAAAACACACCAAGTCACGCTGTGATACTCCTCCCAGAGCGATCCATTTTTCTACCATCAATACATTCGTGGTGTTCCTTCCTCTTAAACTTCGTCTCCAAGCTTGAGTCTCCTCCTTAAAAGAATCTCTCGCCGTACTTGTTGGGGCAAGACGAACTCTTGCTCTAACAGCGCGCCGTCTATGGGGACTCGAACATAGAAGTGCTAAGAGAGGTAGGATGCCACCCAAGAAGAAGACCACCAAGGCCGCATCGACGACGGCGACCCCCCAGTCATGCCTGCACAGCAGTCCAGCTGGCTATACGCAGCCAGTGCCGATAATGGCCCCCCAGCTGGGGGGAACGGGAACCTTATGGCCACCACCGACCCAACCATAACTACAGCTGTGGGCGACACCGAAGGGTTCTCTACCCCGGAGACCCACTAGCAGCAAGGCGAGGGCCCTGCTGTGCCCCTAGGGGCTGCGGCCAGCGCTACCGACGAAAACACCGTTCCGCTCTAGCGGCATTCACACTTGGTGGCAGTCCTAGCCCAAATGGAGGAACTAAGAACGGCCCTGCGGGCCGAATAGCAAGCTACCCACACCCGCGCCACTGTAACCGGGATGGCCGACGCGATTCCAACCCAAGCTCCACGAACAGACAAACCCCTTGGTGCAAGGACCTGTAACACCCTAATTTTCAGATTTCTCAAATTTCTAAAATTTTCCAAGATTATTGAATAGCTTCAACAGTACTATAGGTTTAAAACCTATTTTCTTAATCAATCAATCAATATAGGTTATTATTTTATGTGCATTGTATGCTGAGTTTTGTTAGGAGCCAAGTAAATGCATTAGATTTCTTTTTTTTTCTCTTTGGTGTTTTGAGTGGCCACGTGCCCGATCACCATCTCCGACGAAACCCAAACCACCACCACTACATAGTGTAACGCGTAGGTTCTCAATAGTGGACACACACCTTCTTATCGTCACGTACAAGGATCCTTACGGGACATCCATGGCATAGCGTCTTTCTTCTTCACAGCAAAAACACACCTTCCTTGTAGGGGTACTCTGCAATTTTTTCTCGACCTATGAAACGTTTTGGTTGACAGAACAAAGTGCTTGTTCAGGAGTACAACATAACTGAGAACTGTTGTTTGCTTGATGGTCTTCAAAGGATTTCTTCCTCTTCTTGATGTTGCCTTGCTTTCCACGCTCGTCCTCTACATCCAGAGCTTCAACGGTCTTTAGCAGACTTTCCATATTCTGAGCCATATTTTGAAAGATCTAAGTCCGCGTCTCCAAATATTGTTCCTTGTAGCATCTACTGGATGTTGTTGTTATTGTTGTTGGTACCTTTACCAAGCTAATCTTTCTTTGTGTTCACCATCTGATCAGGATTGAGGCAGGAAGTTGGGGCAAGAAGATAAGGGACTAGAAGGAGAAAACCCAGCTATACTATTAACTATAGAGATATATAAGGAATGTCGCTGTTAGCAGATGCTAAAGCATCACACAACGCATTCTAGCAATCAAACAGAAAATGCAAATCACACAAGACACTCAACACAAACACACACTACCAACAGTGCTCTAACGATTCCAAAGATTAGGGAAAATCCTCCTATAACTCGAAGAACTAAAACCGGGAGCGACGTGGAGGTAGATCTCCATGTCTTCAGTGTTGTGATAGATGAATTTTCCTTGTCGTGATGGATCTTCATCTTTATCATATAAATCTTCACACAAGGCAGGAGCGCCAAGAGAGATCTTCAAGTGCATCCTCCTTGAACAGATTAACTAGAATGGTTCAACAACTAATAGTTTGAAAGGGGGAGTGTTGAAAATTCATTTTTCTCAAAAGAATGAAATAGGTAAGTAGAGAGAGAAACTGAGAGGTCAGAAAAGCACAAGGATGGGTTTTTCAAAATAGGTATTTAAAATATGATCATATGGCACAACTATTCTATCTAGACTTGCATCATACGGTTAGTATGGCTCTGATACCACCTCTGTCACACCCGTTTTTAACAGCCAAAATCAGATGTGGCTTATGTGTGCCCAGGATGTTCAATACACATAAGGACGTCACAGGTGAAGTAACAAAAGCAATACTTTTATTAAATAAACATTAAACTTTTACATCAATTGACATATATTGTCTTCTATGAAGATATCTGTAATGAAACAGAAGCACTGGTACCCAACTACACCGCAGGCAACTGACCAGGAGACACGCTCCTAGAACGTTGCAACCTCATCTTGATAGTCTTCAACATCTTCACTCACTAAGCAGCAGCACACATGTCGCATGGTATAGGAAAAATAGCAAGTGTGAGCACATGACGCGCTCAGCAAGTGTGGGAAAGATAATGATATGCAGGCTTATATCAAGAATAGACTAACACATGGTGTATTTACATAAATGGGAGTAATGACAATATATTTGGACTCAAAAAGCATTAAATAATTATTAAGTGAATGTAACCCATATAGTCCAACACCAAGCATACAAGGCTCCCCACCTTGCATCCCAAAACCGTCTAGTACTCCCTGTACCATAACCAAAACCACAACCAAATCCATAACCACAATCCATAACCACAACCCACTAATCATGTGAGGATCCAAGCCTCTCATAACCGTGAGCACGGCTGTTATAACAGTTTACACTCTGCAGAGGTTGTCCAGCTTTCCCCGCGAGTCAGTGAATTTCATGTTGCCGTATTTGCAAGACACTTAACACATGTCAGTGGTGTGCCGCCGGGAGATCACTACGAAGCATTGTCCATTGATTAGGTCCTGGTACTCCAACGAATACCGGCCAGGTGTCTAACCAATATGCTAAGCCTTACCCATATCGGCCTCATGGTTGGTACGGTAATTCTTGGGTTGTCGCTCCACGAACCGGTCCTTATATGTGATACTTGGGCAAAGACTATCTCCAACTATTCAACAAGGAAATAACTAACAAAACCTAACATCTCTGCTCGGAACGTATCCACAAACCCACCACAAGAACCAACATCCCCTAACCCATTCTTTGCCCAAGTCCTAGGGTTTCATGTTGCTAAAACAAGTTCATCATCACCATTGCGTATGTCCACTAAACATGTATATGACACTTCTCAACATCCCAAAAGCATGGCTAAGCAATTCTACCCAAGAAACTTATATCAACTACCACTAGGGCTTCAAAGAATGTAAAGGAAGAACTAGGTAAACCCTAACATAGGTGACTACCTATCATATTAACAGACACTGCATGCAGTTTTGTAAAATAAAATATTTAAAACATAGGTTCAAGATGATCAAGGACACTTGCCTTTTACCCAATGCTGCTCAGTCTTGTCGAAATCTTGGTCTTGAAGTCCCTTGATCTGCTCCAGAATGTTATCGACTAATCGCAAGAACTACTGACAAATAACACAAAGGAAAACACTAAGAACAACATACAAAACATCATCAAAACACTTTAAAAATACTATGATTGGATAGATATGATTTTAGAAATATTTAGATGCAAGAATCGTCTAAATCGGAGTTAAGATGAAAAAAGAATGAGCTTTTGAGAGATGGATTAGACTGAAAAGGAAATGTTGATTTTCTAGAACTATCGTCCTATGGGAAAGGCTTTATTGCATAATCACTTTGTCAGGCTTGACAACATTATTGCCCAAGATTCAAAAAGTGTAGGGCAGACCAGACTTTGCTGACTAGGCTAAGGAGAATGATGCGGCGCTGACTTGGCATGCTATGTAAGTACCATCTTTGATTAAATAAGGGATATGCTGAGATCTAGTATCGACCACCTATGATGGATCAAAAAGGCCGAAGGTTGCGCTTCTAGGTTAAGGATACTACTGGTGACTCTATGTAGCAGTGGTGGTTCGGGTTTCGTCGGAGATGGCGATCGGGCACGTGGCCACAGACATCGATGTCGGGCTTTAGTAGTGTTTCAGTGAAGAGATGGAAGTATGGCGTAGAATGTGGAAAGACTAACTTAGCGGTATGGTTGGTTTTGGAAGGGGTCATCCGAGATAGCGGCAAAATAGCGATGACTGCTGCTAGATTTGGTGGTGACCGCGAAGAGATGCAAGAATGAAGACGCTCGCATTCCCAGAGATTGGCTATAAATTTTGAGAAACCGTTTGAATAGAGATGTTCATATATCCCAGGAACACAATGCTACGACATAGTTTGGGTAGATCGTCCACTGAGAGGAAGAACGATCAGCATAGATGAGATGGGTGATGGCTGCGACGTGCTGTGGTTGGCAATGGCTTCCTGGTCGTGTCGCTGCATAAATGGGGATGAGCTCCTAGGGTCACGTAGAAGACTCGATGGGACATGCTGTGACATGGTTGGTGCATCCATACAGCTTTCGGATTGATGGGGAACGCGAATGCAACTCTGATGCACGCGCAGAACACGTCCAGAAACCGGACAGCGGGTATGTCGACCTTGATTACGGTGGTTTTGCTGCTCTACTGGCTGACCTGGTTGGTGAGGGTGTGGGGAACATAATGGGACATGCACCGGTGAAAGGGCTTGGTGATTTGACCTCTGGTCGGTCGGGAACTTTTATGCCAATAGGCTACAGTGCGGCTGTCCGCGACGGTGACGACCGTGGTGACCGAGGCTAGAGCTTGGCTAGGGACTTAGTATGATGATAGAATAGTAGTAATAGAGGATAAGAAGGGTCGTCACCTTGCTTTGATGGTCGAGGAAGGAGGATTCGTGGAGAAGATGACGAGGTAGCGCATCACGGGCGGTGGCGACGGTGAACGGCGGCGCACAGATAGGGCAGCAGTGACTTCTAGGGTTTGGTGACGTGGAATAGGGGTAGGAGAGGGTGTGCAACTCATATTTATAGGGCTAGGGGCAGCTGGTTGAGGTGGAGTCCAAACTGAACACGAATTGGATTTTAGTTCGAGTCGGTTACGATTTCCTTTTTGCAGCTCTCTATTCCGAGGATGATATCTCCATCGTCCAGATTCCAAATTAGACGTTTCTTGACTCTAAATTTTATTATTTGAAAAGATCTACAACTTTGGTATTCATTGTATCTTCTGAAAATGCCAACTCAATTTCTAAAAATGCACCACAAGATAAACTGTTTAAACTCGGACTTATCTATGCAGCACTGATTTCGGGGGCCATAACTCCTAGCTCTATTATCAAAAATGGGACTTTAATCGAAGCTCTCAGTGAGACCTACAACTTTGGTATTGTTAGATTTGCATTTGAGGCCATTTTGAACTCCAAAACTTCATGAGAAGATGAGGCTGTCGAGGACTCCGTGAAAATTTGCAGATTTCATGGATCCTTTGTTGGGCCATCTAGAAGACTTTGCTAAGGGTTTGGACTCGAGCAAGATTGAGCCCAAAGACACTTTAGGTATATCTAGGGTTTAGAAAAGAAACTTTTGCAGAGAAATTTGAATAGGGTTTGAATTTGAATTGAGTTTGGAGTGAATTTAAGAGAAATGAAAAATGAGGTTGAAAAAGAATAGGAGTAGATAAGGAATTTGAATTTGGATTTGGGTAGAATTTGAGAAAGATGAGATATTGACTTTAAACAAGGATTTGGATAAGATTTGAATTGAACTAGAGAAAGATCTTGTATAATCAAGGATTGAATAGATGATGTCAAAGAATTTGAATTCCAACCATTAAGATCCTTAACTTATTCACTACTAAGTTTTGTAAAAACTTTTTCACTCAAAACACCAAAGAGAGAAAAAAAAGAACTCTAATACATTTACCTGGCTCCTAACAAAACTCAGCATGCAATGCACATAAAATAATAACATATATTGATTGATTGATTAAGAAAATAGGTTTTAAACCTATACTACTGTTGAAGCTATTCAATAATCTTTGAAAAGTTTAGAAATTGCAGAGTATACCCCTACAAGGAAGGTGTGTTTTTGCTGTGAAGAAGAAAGATGCTATGCCAATGGATGTCCCCTAAGGCTCCTTGTACCTGACGATGAGAAGGTGTGTGTCCACTACGGAGAACCTACGCGTTGGGTCAAAAGATGTCCCACGAAGCACCCCGCATGGAACTGGATCAACCCCAAATCCCATATGAAGATCTCAGTTCAACATTCAGACCGTCACAACTTTCAAGTTGTAACTCAAGATAGCCAAGATCGACGAGATCCCATCAAGCTCACCGAAGCTCAGTAGGAACCAAAAAAAGAGTGATATATTCCATGTCAAAGGCTACATGTCTATCTACTCTCTTGTTTCCATACTACCAATAACAATCCTTGAGATCATGATACATCTTAGTGCTTTCTGATTCCTGGGAATTCTGTAGCTTTAGCACTCCTGATAAGTTTCCTTTATTTTTTTTAATGATCTTCTCATTTGTTGATTAACCTTGGCGGACCATTTTATCCTTGAAGATTTAGTAAGGTATATCCTAATTCTGAGGAAAGAGTACTTATTCTTAGCAATCACTTATGTAGTCGCAGTGCAGCTTCTGGGTATTGTCCTTCCTTCAGCACACTTTATTACCGCATTACCTTTGCTAACTAGCCGTTTCCAATATCTGTCTTTAGGTTTCAGAACCAAGAGATAGCTAGGAAGACTACCCCCTTAAAAAGGAGCGAACTGACTTACATTTCTAGTTCTTGACAAGTAGATAGACATGTAGCCTTTGACATGGAATATATCACTCTTTTTTTTTGGGCACTAGTGCTTTTGTTCCACTGTAGATATCTTCATAGAAGACAATATATGTCAATTGATGTAAGAGTTTAACGTTTATTTAATAAAAGTATTGCTTTTGTTACTTCACCTGTGACGTCCTTATGTGTGTTGAACATCCTGGGCACACATAAGCCGCCTCTGGTTTTGGCCGTTAAAATCAGGTGTGACAGGACCCAGCCCGTTCGGTCCCCGGAGCCTCGGGGCTGGCGTCGTGAGGACACCCTACAAGACCACGACTCTTCCCTGCGGGCCGACCTGCAGGTCATGCCCTTCCCAGAGGGTTTTTAGACCCCGAAGTTGCCTAAGTTTAAAGGCAATTCGGATCCCGATGAGTTCGTCCGATCCTACGCCCTATCCATAAAAGCCAGTGGGGGCGAACTGGCCACCATGGCTAAATGCTTCCCCCTCTCCCTATAAAGGGTGGCCATATGATGGTTCTTGGCGCTGGACCCCGACACCATTCGCACATGGTCCCAACTCCGGGACCTCTTCCCTAGCAACTTCCAGGGTACCTTCATTGAACCAGTAACCTCTGGCAGCCTGTTCACTATGAGGCCGGGGCCAAATGAAACCCTCCAGGACTACTTTCGAAGGTTCTCCCAGACCAAAGCCCAGATTAGGGGCACATCGGACTCTTCGATCATCGCAAGTCAATTTTAGTGAAAATTATAGAATCACTCAACTCATCAAGCATATCATCTAACCTAGGGATATGGTGATGATATCTTATAGTAATATTATTGATGGCTCTACAATCAACACACATACGCCAACTACTATCTTTCTTAGGAACCAAAAGAATCAGAACAACACAAGGGCTAAGACTTTCTCGTACATACCCGCGGTCCAAAAGGTCTTGGACTTGGCGTTGATTTTTCTTAGTCTCTTCCGGGTTGGTCCTATATGTAGCACGGTTTGGTAAAGTTGCTTCCGGAACTAAATCTATTTGATGTTCAATCCCTCAAATAGGTGATAATCTTAGGGTACCTCTGCTAAAAATACATCCACAAACTCCTGCAAAAGGTTGCTAATTTTCAGATTCATTCTCAAACTCTTTTATCTTATTTTCAGCTATCTCTTGTTCACATTTAACAATTTCTGCAGGGGTTAAATGTAGAAACGTTATTCTCTTTCCTTTATGCATATAGGTGTACTTATACTTCTACTATGATGTGTTGCATCAGTATCAAACTCCCATGATCGTCTCAACAAAAGTGAATATGATTGCATGGGTACTATATCGAAATCAGCACAATCATGGTATGAACCAATAGAAAAATGCACCCTAGCTGTTTGCATTACCTTCACCTTACCACTGTTGTTGAACCATTGAATATGATAAGGGTGAGGATGGTTTTTTGTTGGCAAGACAAGCTTCTTGATCATATCTGAACTTACCAAGTTGTTGCAGTTTCCTCCATCAATAATGATTCGAACACGATAATCCTTGACTATGAGGAACATCTGAAAGAAATTGTGACATTGTAACTGTTCCGCTGCTCCATTTGAGTGCTTAACACTCGCTGCACAATGGGGTCCGATAATCCTCCGTGGCAGTGGCATTGAACACTTCCTCATGATCGATATCTGTCTCACGACCATCCTCATCACTTGCATGGTTAGTTGCAAGAGCATATTCATCCTCAACATCACTAGCACTTACATATCCACTGTCTTCTGTTACAATGTACGCTCGCTGACTTGGGCAATCCTTCATGACATGGCCCATTCCCTTGCATCGATGACTTAGGATCTTGGTCGATCAGCCTGTAGAAGCAATCAAAGAAGAGTCTTGGCTAAACCTTGCACACTTACGGATTTGCTTACCTCGGGAGCGTGTGACGGTGTCGAAGGTACTGCTAAACGCGCTCTACTCAAGAAGGAGGCAACAGACCGTGTAGCTGAACGTGGGGCTATTTTGACTTGTCCTAGTGTTGATTTTGAAGTGATCGTGCTTCCAAAATTGCTCCTTGGCCTCTGTTGTCGTCCCTGCAATTCTTTTTCTGCCAGGCCTGCAATTTGGAATAATCTAGGAAGACTATTGTATTTTTTGTAATCAACTATGTCTTGAATTTCACGCCTTAACCCTCCATAAAAGCGTGCCATTGCAGCCTCTTTATCCTCAATAATATCACAATGCAACATACTAATTTGTAGCTCCTGGTAATATTCTTCTACGGATCTATCACCTTGGTTTAAGTGCTGCAATTTCTTACGCAAATCATGTTCAAAAGAGGGTGAAACAAATCTATTACGCATAGTAACCTTTAAAGCATTCTAAGTAGAAGGAGCTAATCCGTCGATGCATACCCTATTCCACCATATGATTGCAAAATTTTTAAATTCACTAGTGGCTTGCCTAACTCTATGCACTTCAGGAACTAAATGAGCTTTAAACTTCTGTTCTACCGTCATCTCCCAATCTAAATAGCTTTTAGCATCATAAGCACTCTCAAAAGATGGTATAGTAAACTTAACCTTAGCAAATGAATCATCATTAATACGTGGGTTATGTTGCTGAAAATTATTACCTCTCATACCTTGACAGTTGAAGTTCAAACGGTTCCTTTGTCGTTCATCAAAGGTGTCACGTTCTTGTCTCAAAATTTTATCATCCACAACAGACTCCTCTTGTTCATAGGCTGCACCATGAGGATCCACTCGACCATTGTTTGGTGGCAGATTAACCAATTGATCAAAGCGTGTATTGAGCATTGCAATGCTTTCATTGAATCGTTGCAATGCGGTATTGGTTTCCACAAGCTTCTTGTCGATGTCATCATTAATAGTTTGTCAATGATCATCCAACAACATTGTTGTTGGAGTAAGAGTCCGTCTTGCCCCAGCAAGTACGACAAGAGTTTCTTCTAAGGAGGAGACTCAAGCTTGGAGACGAAGTTTAAGAGGAAGGAACACATGGACTAACAATTGTGTTGAGAATTAGTTTTAGTATGTTCCATAAGTGATGCGTGATTGATAGAGAATGGAATCATTGAGGAATGCCAGGAAGATCGAGAGATATGTATCAAGATCAATGAGCTCTAAGTGATGCTTGGTGATGCTCATGAGGAGAAGGAGAAGCTCAAGAAGATTGATGATATGCGTGAAGGCTAAGTCACTTATGGAGTCTAAGTGACTAAAGGTATGAGATTGTCAATTACGTTTTATAGACTAACCCATATGCATTGTGCTTGAGGGTTAGTTGGAGTTAGGTTCCATAAGAAGGCATGATTTGAATTGAGATATTCAATGTGCCAAGTTGGAGGAGCAAGATCAAGACAAGTTCAGTGGACAACTTACATGCTTGAATGCTTACGGTTCATGCCACGGTGGTGAACAAAGTGAAGAGCATGAAGATGCCTGATACAAAGTGGGTTTCTATGATAAGACAATGAAAGGAAAGCAATACTTAGTTGTTATGGACCATCTAGTGGTGAAGGGCAAGTAAATGGCTTGGCACCGAAGGACCAATGCGGTGGTGAAGGGTGAGTAAAGGCTTTGCGCCAATGGATCGTGCGATTTCATGGGAAGCTATGGGTTATTCACATTAATCACATGAAGATCAAGAAGTGAAGTGAGGATGAACATCGTCATCATGCTTAAGTGAAGAGTTGATGACAAGCCTTGAAGAGCTACGAGAAGCATCGTGACTTAGATGATGTGTTCGTCAAGTCTGATGGGATTGCTTAAGGCAAAGGTATAACTAGAATATGTTTTCTAATTTTACAGGTCTCAAGGAGTTTAGGGGAGATCGGGTTATTCACATTAATTTTACAGAATCTATCCAATGGCTAGTTTTTTAGAGTGAGGTATAAATACCCCTTGTCCTCCTAGCATGGAGGAGGTTACTTGGCTAGATTTATTCTAGTGGTGTAAGGTGTTTCTGAACTTAGTGTTGCACCTTTGAGTACTCCCTCTTTCTCGCTAACAAGATTTGGTGAGAATCAAGGCTTGGTGGCTTAGTGAGTAGAGAGAGAGGTATGAGAGGGTGTGGTGCTTTGTTAGCCCATGGATTGTAGCATAGGTTGCGTGTATTTCAGCACTTGGCGTTGATCATGTGCGAGTTTGGGAGTTTGTTACTCTTGGAGCTAGAAGCTCCTAGGTGGCTAGGCATCGCCGGTGAGCACCCAAGGTTGCGGTGTACCGCGGGAAGTTTGTGAAGGCTTGAATTTTGCCTTCGCAAGGGAAGAAATCAAGAGTGAAAGCTCAAGCTCAAGTATGACCAAGCTTGGTGAGGAAAACGGTTGAAAGAGACCCGGCTCAAGTGTGATCGAGCTTCTCAACGAAGACGTAGAAACCTCAAGTGGTGGTGTTCAAACTTCATTAAGAAATCAAGTGTCTTCGTGTCTCCTTCACTTTTGTGCTTAGTTGTTAAATGCTTGCTTGCAATTCATTCTATCTCCTTTTATATATCTTGTATAGAACTGAATTGCATGCTTGTATCTATATTTGTGATATCAATTCTTAAACCCTCTTATATATCTTGCTTAGAATTGTTATGCGTGTGTATCACCCTATGATTTCAATCCATCACACTTCGTTTAGGGTGTTAAAGTACTAGTAGAACCCCTCTAGGCGATATCATTGTCCTTTCAAAGAGTGATCACTTGTCGTACTCAGCAAGTTATGGAGAAATAATATCCATGTGAAGGCTTAACATTGATAAGGTAATATGGCTCTTTTGTGTAAAACAAAAGTTACGTAAGAGCAAGTTAAAAGCAGTAAATAATTAAGTGAATAACAGAAAATGAGCAACCATCCAAAGATTTCAACCATCTTGACTTAACCAACTCTCCAACACCTCAACCAAGTTTCCTACCACCAAGGCTGAACACACCTTAATAATAATTCCCACCACCACGATTGACCAACCCAACTGAACCATCAAGTTATAATCATGCGAGGTTTTCCTTGCCACTCTTAACCATGAGTATAGCTAATTAACCAGTTTTACACTCTACAGATATTGTACATTTTACCCATAAGACATGATCAAACTCTTTTGCCACAATACACACTTCTGAGATGTGCACTGAGTTGACCACTTCAAAGCCTTTACAATGACCCTCTCAGTATGTGCATGACCACTAAGGTTTCACCGTTGTATGAATACATGTCGACAATAGAAGCCCCTTCTTGTGCCAATGGAACACCCTGAAAGTACATCATTCCATTCCACATAACAGGATGGCCTACATAGTGCCGAGAGTATTAAAATTAATTGGCTAGACTCGTCCCATTCTAGGTTTGTGGTTGTGCTGATTACACGAAAAGATCACTCCATTAACTGGTCCTTATATTTGAGCAAGCTACCAAATCCCAACCGTACAACTTGTACCAATCTCATCAATTTATTGCTCAAATCCCTATACCATGTTGCAAAATTTTAACCATCATCTTTTTTCATTGTTGCATAGGACAATTATCAAGTTTTGTAGAGCAATTATAATGATCACCACCCAAAGCAAGGCTAAGCATCATGTACACTTCCATAACTAAAACCAAACCATGATAAGAAAAAACTAGGGTAAAACTTAACTCTTGGGATTTCTAACAATTTATTAGCATGCATGTTTGTAAAACAAAACATTTTTAAAAACTGGGATACATATGTTCAAGAACACAATTTGTATTCATTGTACTCAGTTGGGTCTTCAAAGTCTTGATCCTGCAATCCTTGTAGATCCTCATGAACAATGATGTCTACTCGAAAAACATATGCATAGAGGCACATAAATACCAAGATTCAAAAAGAACCAAATATCACCCAACAAACATCATCACACACAAGATCACTTTCTATCAGACAATCCGGCGAAAAAACGGGTCAAAACAGAGCTACGAGTAACAAGCTGTGGCTTCCAAAAGATTAAATATGACCAAAAATATTATCTACAGATGAAATTATGTTGCTATGAATTTTCTAAAAAATTTCCGAAGTCAACTATAATTTTCTACTATTTATTTAGAATTTTTTAGGATTTATTTGAATTATAAAACTATTAAATAGAATTAAATAAACCTATAAAAATAATAATAATCACTTCCCTAATTATCCATATTTTTAGAATTATTCTATTAAGAGAAACATTATTTAAACATTAATAACAGACATAATTCTATTATTATACTTATTTATTATGTCATTGAGCCTGTATATGACATCAGCAAGCTAAAAAATAATTAAACAGAAAAGGATTATTGACTGGGATTGCTACAAAAGCAAGATTGGCTGACGTGGTAGTCACACACAAGCGCATATGCTAACGTGACACGATGACATGGCGGATGACTCAATGGGGTATGGCCTTCTAATCCAGTCGGTCCAAAATAGATCCAACGGTTCGGGGATCTCCTTGGCCAGCTCCGATGCAGGACAGGGCAGCAGCAGCCCAGGAGTGGCGGCGCCTCACTGGAGACACGCCGGATTCGGCTACGATGCTCGGTAGGCGACGGTGAGCGGCAAAAAAGGATCATGGCAACTCTGTGAGCTCACCTATGCGGCCGGATGGGGATGGGGGGCTTGAAGATAGCTGGCGTCGAGCGGCGGCGGCTTAGGGTGAAGAAGCTCGGCGCGGGCAGCTCCGATGGTGAGATCTCCTCGAGAAAGTGGGTAAAAGGCTGCGGTATATGTTCCAAAAGGTCTTGGGGTCTCCCTCATATCCTCGTTGGTCTCCATTTGGATCCATCCAATCCTTGAGATATACTCCCAATCCACTTTGTACACCAAGTCCAAACCCCATACTCTCTACCCACAACTCGATTTGGACCGGGCTTCAAGGTGGCGCGGGTCTTTGACTTCCGATCGCAGAGGGAGAGAAACTAAGAGAGAGTCCAGAGCAAAGGGGCTCAGTTCGGCTGGTGTTAGGGATGACAGGTGAGGCCCTACGCCGATGGGTGAGGAGACGACATAGGTCTCGCGTGGGCCAACTTGGCTACGAGGGTAGAGATGAGTTGGGTAGGGTGAAACACTTACGACCTAGGTGGAAACGGGAGGGAGAGAAAGGAGGAGAGGGCCGTGCTGGCTGGCGTTCGGGTCGAAAGAGAGGAAAAAGGAAGGGTGGAAAACGGGCTGCCGGCTCGGTTTTGGCCCAAAAAGGCTTTTCCATTTTCTATTCGTTTCTATTTTCTCTCCCTATTCCAAATCTTGTATACTCTTATATATACATGTATATATTACTTATACAATATATGCACTATATATATGATTATATTAGCTCACATAATCAAACAATAAATCAATCAAGAAATCAATTTTATACATATACATACATATATATTCTTTTATAAGAAAAATAGCCCTTAATATATATATATATATATATATATATATATATATATATATATATATGTTTATGCATATAGCACACATATACACACATACATGTATATATACATACACTTAGTTTTAGTTAGTTTTAGCAAAACTTTTTATTTTCTTTTGTAAAAGTTTTTATTTCCTTTAATTTTTAGAAATTGTGTTGTTATTTGAGAACTTCGCGTACGGTAGATCCTTGTCCCAACTGTTAGGGTTTTGGAAAGCACACGCTCGTAATATATCCTCGAGTATTTGATTTATTATTTCTATCTGTGGATGGTATGCTAAGCTAAAACTCAACTTTGTAACGAGATACTAATGTAGGTTCTACCAAAACCTCGAGATAAATTAGGTACATCGGTCCAATACTATTATCATTGGAACTCCATGTAGGCACACAATCCTTGACATGTGTAGCTTTGCTAGCTGAGGTCCTTTGTATGTAGTCTTAACCGGGATGAAGTCGGCTACCTTAGTGAGATGATCCACAATGACCTATATAGAATCATAGCCTAACTGGGTACGTGGTAAACTAACTATAAAGTCCATTTTAATTTCTTCCCACTTCCATTTTGGTATCTCAAAGGCTATAGCAAACTGGCTAGTTTATGGTGTTATGCTTTCACACGCTGGCATATGTCACACACTGCTACATACTCGGCAATTTGTCTTGTCATACCTAGCCACCAATAGCGATCCTTCTGATCATGGTACAACTTTGTACTGCCTAGATGAATAGGGTAAGTTGACTCGTAGGATTCTTTTAAGATTATCTCTTTGAGCCCTTTCTGGTCTCGCACACATATATGCTTGCCAAATCATACTATGCATCTCTCGGCTTTCGAGAACTTTGGGACCTTACCTACTTTCACTACATAAGAAACCATCAAAGGAGACACATCATTAGTGATGGCTCATCAGTACACGTCACTAATGCACTATTAGTGACGGGTCCAGTGACGACCTGTCACTAATGTGTGGCCCGGGTTAGGACCCGACCAAGACCTGTCACTAATGACCCTCATTAGTGACAGCGATGGAACGACCCGTCACTAAAGATATTAGTGACATGTCAACTCAAAGCCCGTCACTAATAATGTAGTCATTAGTGACAGGTAGAGAGAGCACATGTTATTAAAATGTAGCCTCCTCATTAGTGACGGGTTGTGAGGAGACCTGTCACTAATGTGCTGAGGACACCGATCACTAATTAATGGCTTACTACTAATTCTCGCGTGCCCTCAACCACTTCACTCTACTCACTCTCGCCCTAGCCATGGACGCTCTCACACTATCACCATCTCCGGCCACTCCATGGTCTCTATCACCACCGCTAACTCCACTTACCCCTCCCACGCCGCCTTCGTTCCACGATGAGGTAGAGGCAGCGCTGAAGTGTCAGATGATGGGGCGTTGTCCACCAGCTAAAGTGAATCAGAGGCCTCCGACCTTGACTTGGAGCACTTCCTCGACGAGCTGGCTCCGAAGAGGTAGCGCTTGGAGGAGGGGGAGGAGGAGGAGGAGGCGGCTGCAGCGAAGGAGGACGAGGAGGAGCTAGAGGAGGATGACTATGATGGGTGGGATGTGTGGGAAGACTTCGTGAAGGATGACGGCAACATGGGCCCCGAAGATGACTTCTAGACGTCGATGATGTAGGCACCACCGGCGACAATGACAACATGACTTTAGTTAGGGTGTACGATGTTCTTTTGCGATGCCGCGGCAAGAAGTATTTTGCGTGTGCGTGGCAAGAAGTTGGAAGTAGATAAGGTTATTTTGTTGTATAGTTAGGGTTAAGTACTCTAGTTTAATTTGATAACTACTCTAGTTTGTTAAATACGATCTATTGAATGGGATCGAAGTTCAGTTTTGTTGAAGTACTCTATGTTTGCATGCCTCATTTCTGAAAGTCAATCTCTTCTGGAAATTCCAATTGGGGAGATTAGTAGTGACGAATCACCTGAAAACCCATCACTAATGATGTAGTCTTTAGTGACTGGTAGTAGTTGTCGCCCGTCACTAATGTGCTAATATTGGACTGGTCGAGATAACCTCCTGACCAGCGTCATTATTGACGGGTTCCATTTCATCCGTCACTAACATGAAACTCATTAGTGACAGGTGTCATTATCACCCATCACTAATGAGTGATATTTACTATTATTTTCTGCGCTGAGCAGCATGACCAGATAGTATCTATCCACTGGCTGCTTGGCAAAGGGGTGATTTTTTTGGCAATTCTGTTGAGGACCAATCAAATCTTAGTGATTTGAAGTTGGGATTGTCACTTGGCCTTTGAAGGTTTGCCTGCCCCATCTCCTCCTCCTCTTGCTCATATATGTATGGTGGATTCTAGGGTTTGAGTTGGAATCAACAATGTTGCTTCTTCTCTCAAATCTTAATATGTATATGGTGCAATTATGTTAATTGTATTCATAAAAGTGAATTAGTGTATGTGCGTAACCTACATCTCTCATTCGGGAGTGTTTGATTATAAATATGACTTGGCAACTCGTCATATGTATAAGAAGATGCTCCTGAATTGTCCATGAAGTTTAGACAGTTTGAGGATATGTGGCCCGAGTAGTAGGTTTTTGTGCTCTTGTATGACTCTAGAGAGAATTTCGATGGCATCTCCCTATTGTTCTCTGGATACACACCCTCTTGGCTCGTTGTTGAGACGTGTAGTTGGAGAACAGCGGGTAGGTGATGCTAAAATTTTCTTTAGAACCATACAAGAATATGGAAACCTACTCGAGCCACATATCCTCAAATGAGATTAGGACATATCTTGGCTTATGTAGAAATTAGCTAGGATTTTTCACCATAGATAACATGTATCATATTTGGATGTTAATTATTGGCTTGAATCTTACTAAGAACACACACATATACTTAATTTAGTTAAATTGAGTTATAATTTTTATACTTATTCTAGCTACTCTGTTGTTTCTATTAACAATGAATATTTTTTCAATTTGTAGATGGTGGATCGAAGTTGGATGTACCTTCATTGTCGTACTTGTAATGAGTACATGAGCGGTGTGAAGTCTTTCATGGGTGGTGCAGTGGTGGATACGGAAGGTTAAGGTAAAACGACAATGTGGTGTCCATGCTATGATTGCAAGAATGAGAAGAAGTTCCCAAAACCTGACAATGTGTACTATCATTTGTTAAGGTGTGAATTCAAAGAGAGATATCACATTTGGAACAAACACGACGAGGAAGGCCTTAACAAAGGGGAAATGGATCAGGTCCTCCCAGACAGCAGTATGGATCAAGGACAGCCGCCAGTCGGTGATATGGATGATTATCTCAGGGACACAGACATATTAGGATTCAATAATGACTATGTGGATTTGGTGGAGAATATGGACAAAATGGTGCACGATCCTAAGGGACACGACGAGTATAGTGATGGTGAGTTTGCTAAATTTCAAGAACTAGTGCGAGACTCAAAGACACCATTTTATCCTGACTATAAGGAGAAATACATGTTGCTATTTGCGGTGCTTACACTTTTGCAATTGAAGGCAACCTATCATTGGTCTGATAGGAGTTTCAAAGCATTGTTACATCTGCTAAGGGACATGCTACCAGAGGGGAACAAGGTGCCCAACACCATCTACGACACAAAGAAGATAATTTGTCCTTTGGGATTGGAAATAGAAAAAATACATACATGTAAGGAGGATTGTGTCCTATTTTGTGGAGAGTATGCAAACCTGGATTAATGTCCTATTTGTGAAACCCATTGATACAAGCATAGAAATGATGGTGGTGATGTGGTGGAATGCAACAAGAGAAAAGAGCCTCCTAGGAATGTGATGTGGTATTTCCATATAATTCCTTGTTTGAAGCATTTGT
Organism: Phragmites australis; assembly: GCF_958298935.1. Taxonomy (NCBI): domain Eukaryota; kingdom Viridiplantae; phylum Streptophyta; class Magnoliopsida; order Poales; family Poaceae; genus Phragmites; species Phragmites australis. The sequence goes on from NC_084931.1 coordinate 16,873,372, forward strand.
TCGTGAACGAAAAGGAGTCACAATTGTTGTGGTGGCACAAGGAGGGTCGTAAGAACGACACAATGATACGACACCGTGCAGATTTAGCTCAGTGGCGAACCATTGATTCCACATTTAGTTGGTTTGCTAAAAATTCAGAAATATTAGGTTTGTTATGAGTACAGATGGCAGGAATCCATTCGTTAACATGAGTACCTCACATAGCACCTAGCCTATTGTACTATCTATCTACAACTTTTCACCTTGGATTTGTAAAAAGCGAAAATACATTATGTGATTGACCTTAATTCCTGGTTTGAGGCAACCTAGCAACGACGTCGATGTGTACCTCAGGCCTTTGGTGGATGATCTTAAAGCACTCTGGTCTAAAGGCGTTAAGGTTTGGGATCAATACAAGCGAGGATACTTCATCCTACGTGCCATGTTATTCGTCACCATCAATGATCTGCTAGCACTTCGTAACTTGTTAGGGCAAAGTAAAAAAAAGGTGAAGCTTGCCCCCAAAGCTTAGATGACACTGAGAGTATGTGATTGAACAAGTCAAAGAAAACAATGTGCATGTGATAACGATGTTTTCTTCCCATGCGAAAAATGATGTCTCAGTTTGATAGCATAAGGGAGAAAGCGTCACCTCCAAGGCATTTTAGCAGGCAAGATGTCTATGATAAGGTTAAAAATATTAATGCTATCCTTGGCAAGCGAAAACGATCCTCCACGAGCAAAGAATATCTACAACAGTCTCCTCGGTACAATGCTGAACTTAAAGGGAAAAACAAAGGATCATGAAAATGCATGAGCTGATCTTGAAGAAATGGGCTTAAGGACAGAGCTTCATGCCAAGGATATGGATAAAGGAAAATTCCTACCCCCATCTTGCATCACCCTATCTAAGAAGGAGAAAAAAGAATTTTGCGAGTTCTTGCACGATGTGAAAGTTCCCTTTGGTTACTCATCCAACATTAGAAGACTTGTTTTGATGAAAGCGTTGAAAATGGTTAGCGGCATGAACACTCATGATTGCCATGTGATGTTGATGTAGATAATTGCAGTTGAAATTAGAAACATGTTGCCAATTGGTGTTCAAGAGGCTATCATGAGCCAGTGCTTTTTTCTTCAATACAATTGGTTAGAAGTTACACGATCCGGAAGTGCTAGCCGAGCTAAAAAAATACACTTTGAGGCTCTATGTCTTCTCGAGATGTATTTTCTACCATCCTTTTATGATATTATAGTCCATCTCACATCTCACCTTGTGAAGGAGATTTATTTCCTTGGCCCCGTGTTCCTGCATTAGATGTATCCATATGAGAGATTCATAGGCGTTCTCAAATCATACTCTAGAGAGGAGGTAGTGGAGTGTTACGTTAATTACACAGATCTAGATAACCCAATTGGTGTGCCTCATTCTAGCCACGAGGGCAGGCTCGCAGGTCAAGGCATTATGGGAAAACATCCAATCACTCCTGAGCTAAGGCATACGACCAATCTCATTTCCTCGTGCTGCAACAAATGAGTGAAGTACCCTCATATAACGACAAGCACAAGCAGTTGCTTCTTCAAGAGAATGTAGGGCAAACCGAAGCTTGGCTTGTGAAGAAACATATGCAAAGGTTCAATACTTTATTTTGAGATCAAGTCAATCAATCAAGTACTCCTACATGTGGTTTGATCAGGAAACTAGCAGTGGGCCCCATATACATAATTACAACATATCAATGATACGATATAAATGGTTACACATTTTACACGGTTTCCCAAGATCAGAAAAAAAACATACCAAAACAGCGGTGTTTGTATAGATGCTTATGATAACAACATGCATAGGAGCACATACTACGGTCAAATAGGGGAGATCTGGGAACTAGATTACTTGGGATTCAAGGTACCCTTGCTTCGGTGTCGTTGGGTACACGGTACAAAGGGCGTTATGAAAGATAATTATGAATTCACTAGTGATAATCTCAAACTTTTTGGATTTAAGGACAAACCTTTCATACTCGCTAAACAAGTTGCCCAGGTGTTTTATATAACTGACACGACAAATAAAAAACTTCATGTGGTTCTCGCTAGTAAAAGACGGATCGTCGGAGTTGAAAACATGGTTGATGAGGACGAGTACAATCAATTTGATGAAATCTCCCATTTTACTACTATAATCATGCCACATGTTGCACTGAAAGAGAAGGCTCCATACGTAAGTTCCGACCATAACAAAGGGATCCACGTCAAGAAAGCACGGAAATGGCGAATACATACCAAATGATACATGAATGTAATCTCAAATTTGTAATATTTAGTTAAGTCTAAATTTTAGTGGATTGACACCCTAAGTTCGAATCTATGAATTTTTATGAATTTAGATGAATTTTGATATGATTTTACGAATTTTCAGGAATTTTGTGGAATTTTGATGAATTTTAACGAATTAAATAGTGCACAATCATAATTTTGTAATTGTAAATAAGTTCATAAAGGAAATAATTAAATTAGTAGGAAAAAAGAAATTCCATTCTTAAAAGAAAATATACCAAAATCCCTCTGAAAGTCATTAGTGACGGGTCATCTCCATGACCCGTCACTAATGACATCATGTTAGTGACGGGTTATAAATATAACCCATCACTACTGACTTTCAGACCACACGTCCAGACCACAGATCCAGATCACACGTCCCGACCAAGCGTCCAGACCAGTCATTAGTGACGGGTGATACCAATCATTAGTGACGGGTCATCTCTATAACCCGTCACTAATGACTTCATCGTTCATCAAGTCATTTTACTCATCATCGGATTATCCGGTGTTCATATCTCAGTGTTCTTCCCAAAATGGTGCGGCGTTCATCTCTGGCAATCATTAGATCATATGACGCTCATATCTTCAAATTGGCTCGTTTTTACATCCTCCTGGACTTTAGTTTGACATTCTATCCAGTGTTCTTTCTTGTCATCTATGGATCATCAGGCATTTGAAAATTTTGTCAGGACCACCTGTCAGATCTGTGTATATATAACGGACCTGGGAACCTTAGCCCCCGATTTTTCCAAAGTCCCAACGCCTTCCTCCTCGACGCCTGCAACCCTCCTCGTCACTGTCACACCCGCCGCCCCCTCCTCCTCGGCACCTTCACGCCGAGGCCCCTGCGCCCTCATCGCTAAGGCCACCCCCTCCTTCTCCCGGTCATCCCCGAGGCCCCCACCATCTCCCTACCATCCCCATCCCCCTCCCTGACACTGTCTTCCCCTGCGCCCTCGTCCCTGACTACCTCGACACCAAGGAGCCCACGCCACAGTCACCTAGGACCACCACCCTGACGCCGAGGAGCCCGCTACCTCCTCCTTAATGAGCAGCCCAACGTTGAGGAGACTGCACCATCATGCTCTGCGCTGCCATCATCCTCATCTGTCGGGGTAAGCCTCCCACTGTCCCCTCCTCACCGACACTCGGCTGCTCTACTGTCCAGGTGACCCTATCGTGCTGTCGTGTTGGATAGTGTTGTTGCCTAGGATGTGCTTAGCTCGATGATAATTATTAATTCTGAGATTGGAAAATTCTCACAGTGCTCTAGTTTATATCCTTTGCATGGTGTCATGTTGCTCTAGTTGGATTCCTGCTGATACAAGCACCTATTAATTGGTTTAGTGATATCTCTATTATGCTATTAGCCTGATAAACTCTTGTTTGGTTAATAGTTCAAAGAGCCATTGAAGTGCAATTCAGCATGAGCTTTACATTTTCCTGAATGCTAGTTGGTTTCGTGTTGTACTGATAGTTTGTTCTCTGAAAAATGGTGGCTATATTCTATCGAGTAGTAGCAATTTTCCAGGATTAGTAACTAGTTGTATTGTTGTCTTGCCCAATTGGTGAAGAATTTTTAGATAGTTAGGAGCAGGGACATTATAAGTCCTGGGGCCAACTGAATTGATAATCAGAGAGCAATAGTTATGCACAATCTCACTGTTCAGATGCTATTATATATTTTTAGCTCAATTATTCATGATATGCTTCTATTCAATGCTTGTAAGATCATGTTTATAGACTACTTGTGTATTTGTCCTACTGTTATTGTTGTAATATTATTTTTGCTCATATTGTCACATATTTTACAACAATCCAGAAATCCTATTCGCATATTTGTTCAGTTCTTTCTTTACACATGATATTCAATGCTTATCTGTGCAAAATGTTATTAAATCATTGTAAGGTCATGCTTATCTGCTACGTTATCCATTTTTGCTTTAATAATGATATTTAGGAAATTAAAACTAACTTTGTAAGTAAATCCTAAAAGTGAATTTAGTTTATGTCACCTACGTCTCATGTTCAGAAGTGTTTGATTATAAATATAACTTGGCAAATCATCATATTTATAAGAAGATGCTCCCGAATTGTTCACATACTTTAGAGAGTTCGAGGATATGTGGCCTGAGTAGTAAGTTTCTATGCTCTTGTATAGTTGTAGAGAGAATTTCGGTGGCGTCTCCCTGTTGTTCTCCGGATAAACACCCTCTTGGCTCGTTGTTGAGACATGTATTTGGAGAACAACAGGGAGGTGCTGCCAAAATTTTCTCTAGAACTGTACAAGAGCATGGAAACCTACTCGGGCCACATATCCTCGAATGGGATTAGGACTAATGTTTGCCTATTAGAAATTAGCTAGGATCCTTTGCTTTAGATAAGAAATACATGATATTTTCATAAATTCATATAAAAGTGAATATAGTTACTAATACCTATATAATTGTATCTGCATATCCATAACTATTAGATGTCTGCCAATGAGTCTTCATCGGGATCCTCTGACAAAGGACAAGCTTGTAGTCAGATGTCTATGCAACTAGGTCCCAGTGGAGCAACAGTACTAAGGCCAAGGGCACAAGCAAAATGGTCAACGGACAAGATTACCATCACGAAAATTGATGATGACGGTGTGCCTATGGAGAAGAAGGCCCTACTAAGGTTGTGGAAGCTCATAGGCCTTAATGCTCAGGAGAGGGTGTCATCGACCCATCCGAAGTTCGGTGACTTCATTGTGGCTTAAAAGAATGTCTTGTTCAATGATGGTGTCAATACGTTTTTGGAGTTCCCGGAGAACATGAAGGCGAAGGGTTGCATGGCTGCTATGAAAATGATCGCCAAACTTTAGAGAAGCCACAAAAGCAAGCTTGTGAATGAGTATATGTCAAAAGGGTTTGAGCCCTTCAGCAAGTACCCATATATGAAAAGGGAGGATTAGGAAGCTTTTGTGGGGTTGAAGAGCTCAGAGGCATTCCAAATGGAGAGTTCAGTAAAGAAGCAGCTTCGGGCAAAGAACAAGCAGAACCACAACCTGTGCATAGGCGGGTATGTGGGGAAAAGGAAGAAATGACAGGCAGAGGATGAAAAGTTAGTAAACGAAGGCTGTGAGAATCATTGGTTGCAATTCCTCGGACGATTGCAATAGTATTTGCGAGCGAGGGATAAGCTGTCAGATAGTGGAGAAATCACCTTCAAATCTAGTGAAACCGAGGAAGTCATTGTAGAGGTGAAAGAAATAGCATCCCAATCCATCGAAGGTTCATTCACCGGGGTCAAGGAACATGACAAGCTCTCCACTACACTGGGAAACCTTGAGCACTCAGGTTGCGTGCGAGGTGTGTCCAGTTCACAGGATTGGAATTTAGGCTTCCCCGAACATGTCGGGATGTACAAGAAGAGGAAGAGGTCAGGTCCAATCGATGTGCAAGCATTGACCCAGTCAATCATAGAAAGATCTCCTGCGAAGGTTTAAGTCACAGGGAATCATAATTCCTAGTGCACCATAGGGTGATAGCCCCATTGCTAGACGCAAGAGTAGTCAAGCCTCCAGGAAGGTCGAATAACCTATCTTCTCTCCATCCATGGAGCCAGATACTATAGACCTTCTCGATGGGCCCACACCATGCTTGCTGGTCATAAGACCTGGTGGCTACCAAATTGAGGTTGCAAAGGGCCAGATGCATCCAGAGGTCTAGGTGTTACATACGGTCTTGATACGTCCTAGTTATATTGTGGTATTCGTGGATTTTTTACATGCCAATGCCGTGGACACATATTTGCCCGTACCCCCCCCCCCCCCATGATAAGATCCAAAAACTAGATCAAGCTCGTCATTGCAAAAGGCGTCCCATTAGTCGGCAGCAAGACCAATGAGTTGATAAGCAGCATACAAAACTTTCTCACAGTCATTGCATTGGGCGATCAATAGCTTCTTCTCAATTGTCTTAAGCCAATCATCAGCAGCAAGTGGCTCAGTGGTGTGGTAGAACATGGATGGTTTGGTTCTCATGAACTCCCCCAACTTGGACTGGCTATGATGTTGAGGCGGTGGTGGAGGTTGAGTTTGAGAAGCCTGCTACATATTGACCATCACTTGGGCCACCCCTTGTAAGATTTGGGTTTGCATAGCCATGAGTTGCTCTATGGACATCAGAGGTAGCGGTGGAAGTGAGGTTGTTGCGTGATTGTCACTTCCTCTAGGGTTGCTCCTGGTGTTGACTATTTGGTAGGGGTAGGCAGAAAGCACAAGATTCTAAAAGAAACTCTATGTTATAGAGACTGCTCTTACTTTCAAAAATGCTCTTATTATATTAATTACTTAATATCCTCAAACCCTACTTCTAAGATGTGGATGCAGATAGGATGCCTAAGGGCAATCCTACAACTCACATCTGACACACACAAGCAATAAGATCCATAAGACCCAAAACACCAAAACAACCTAAGCAACACTATTAGTTGATCTCTTCTAACTTAACAGGGGTTTCCCTATTAGGTACAGATGGTTAGGTTGCAGGTTCTCCATCTAAATCTTTGTCTGGATATTCTGATCCTGAAGTTATGAGAGGCTCGGAGCGAGATCTCTTGCTTGGAGGTGAGGCTATTGTAGGTGTAGCATCACGTAGGCGACGATGAAGTCCCATGTTCTCTTCTTCCGCATCTTTGAAGCGATGACAAATGTCCTTCAGCTCTTTCATAGTGCTCTCATAGAGTTGATCCAGGGTGACGATGAATTGAACTTGAATTTGGAGCATAGTGCTTTCTTCATTGCAGTACCATTGACTCTAGTATCTGGACCGGTGGCACTACAAACAAGGATGTAGAGTTACAGTGAATCCTGATTGTTGCTCCATAGTCCAAGCACACATGGTAAAGGGCTTGGCGTGCAGCGTCTCGTATGCCTTCTTCAAAACTGGACCTTCTTGTCTTGGTGGAGTAGGCACGGCGTCCATAGATGAATACGGTGATAGTCTACTTCGTGCCATTGGCTTGCCTTGATCCTTCATACATCGATTTCTTGTGGTGTCCCATGTCGGTGAACACAGACCAAAGCATCATTGGTAAGATCCATTGGTGCAATCCATTGGAGTGGCAAACTTCGATGAGATCCAATTTCATCTGTAGGTTTAAGCATAAGGTGGGATAAGTAAAATGTTAGGAAAGAGAAAGATAAGAGGTCTTTGACCATAGCTTTTATTTTCAAGATTTTCTATTTCCAGGACTGACCATGATATATAAGGCTATGTTCTAGGTTGATATGACTTTGATACCACCTCTGTCAAGACCAGTTTAAGGAACAAACCAATCTCATCTATGTGCTGAGCTCAGGAATCAATCCCAACACATAGTGACTTAATTAATGATAATCATTACAGTATCCATACCTTAATCGAATATATCGTCTTACAAAGTGACTTTCGAGAGCCAAGATCTAAATAAAACTCTATAATGTAGCTATGTATGCTCTAATCCTTCATGACATCTCTACGGACATGATCTATGTTAAATGAATCTTAGAACGGTCCATCCTCACCGAACTCTTCGATACCTTCTACAACTGAGTGTTTGGTGATAGCAAGAGTGAGCATATGTCATACTCAGCAAGTTGTAGGAAAATAATATGCATATGAAGGCTTAACATTGATATGGCAATATGGCTCTTTTGCGTAAAATAGCATTTAAGTAAAAGTATTTGAAAAGTAGTAAATAATTAAGTGAATAATAGTAAATGAACAACCACTTTAAGATTCCAACCATCTTGACTGGACCAACTTTCCAACACCTCAACCAAGGTTCCTACCACCAAGGTTGAACACACCTCAATCATAGTTCCCATCACCATGATTGACAAACCAACCAAACCATCAAGTTCTAATCATTCAAGGTTTTTCTTACCACTCTTAATTGTGAGTACGACCAATTAACCAATTTTACACTCTGCAAAGGTGTTACACTTTATCCACATAGCATGATCAAACTCTTTTGCTGGTACTCGTCAACACCTTACACACTTCCAAGGTGTGCACTGAATTGACCACTTCAAAACCTTTATACTAACCCTCTTAGCACGTGCATACCCACGAAGAATTCACTGTCGAGTGAATATACCTCAACAACGCAAGCCCCCTCTTCCACCAATGGAACACCCTGAAAGTACACCCTTCCGTTCCACACAACCGAATGGTTTACACAATGCTGAGAGTATGCAAATTAATTGTCTAGGATCATCCCATTCTAGGCTTGTGGTTGTACTGTTTACATGCAAAGATTACTCCACGAACCAGTCCTTAGATTTGAGCAAGCTACCACATTCCAACCGTACAACCTGTACTGGTCTCATCAACCCATTATTCAAATCCCTATACCATGTTGCTACAAATTTATGCCATCATATTTCATCATTCTTGCATATGACCATTATCAAGTTTCATAGAGCAATTATCATGATGACCATCTCAAAGCAAGGCTAAGCATCATCTACCCTTTCATAACCGAAACCAAACTATGGTGATAAGTATAATAAGGGAAAACTAGAGTAGAGCCTAACTCTTAGGATTCCCGACAATTTATTAGCATGCATGTTTGTAAAACAAAATGTTTAAAAAAACTGGAATAAATATGTTTAGGAACACAACTTGCCTTCACTGTACTCAGTTGGGTCTTCAAAGACTTGATCATGTAGTCCTTCTAGCTCCTCCTGAACGTTGGCATCTACTCGCAAATATACGCGTAAAGGCAATACATAAACACAAAGATAAAAAAAATCAAATATCACACAATAAACATTATCACACACTAGATCACACTTTTTCTGACAATCCGATGAAAGAACGGGTCGAAATGGAGCTACGGGTAGAAGCTACGACTTCTGAAAGATTAAATAAGACCAAAAACATTATCCATATATGAAATTATGTTGTATGAATTTTCTAGAATTTTTCCGAAGTCATGTATGATTTTCTAGAATTTGCTAGCATTTATTTGAATTATAAAACTATTAAACATAATTAAATGAACCTATAAAACATTATTAAAATTGTTTTCCTAATTATACCTCTTTTTAAGAATTATATTACTTAAGAAAAACATTATTTAAACATTAATAGATTTAATTTGATTATTATACCCTATTTATTGGATCACTGAGCCTATATATGACGTTAGCAAGCAGAAAAACAATTAACAGAAAAGGTTTATTGACTGGGATTGCTACGAAAGCTATGGCTGACGTGGTAGTGATACGCAGGTGCATATGCCAATGGGGCTTGATGACGTGGCAGATGACTCAAAGGGGTATGGTACTCTAATCTAGTCGGTCCAAAAGAGATACAATGGTCTACGGATCTCTTTGGCCGGCTCCGGTTCTAGGATTAAAAAATCGATAGTAACCGAGTAAAAATCGTGATAACTGATCTTCTCGGTCCGGTTTGATTTCAGAAATCGAATGGTAATCGAATTTTAATTAAAAAATTCAAAAAAAATAAAAAACAATTCAAAAAATTCAAAAACAATCTTTAAAAAAAACTAGACATAATTCTAAGATCTTTTGTGAAAATTGTTTTAAAAAATAATGTCATTTGCATCATATTCTATAGGGAGTAAGTTTGAAAAAAATGAAAAAAATTGGAACGTGCGGCTTAGTTATTAACTCATGTTAAGGAAAAGTTAATATGTAAACACATATTTTTTTTGTGTAAAACGTATCTTAAGAGGATCTTTAAAATTGATTTCACTTTATTTAGAGTTTTATTAATTTCTCTATGATTTTTGCAAAGTTCACAAGCATAAAGTGAATATGTTAAGAAACAGCACTGTAATTAACTTTTTCATGTCTACTATTATTTTTCCTACATAAATCATAATATAAATAAACTAATAAAGTGGTTTCACTAATTTTTGAGGTGTGATGGGTCAGTTATGAATTAATCTAGTCGCAACACATTTACACAATCCTGCATGTTACAATAACTATTTCATGAGTTCATGTATTTTTAAAAGATATAGGATCATGTAAGAAGACTAACAAAATTAGTTTCATGATTTTTTGATTAGCAAAGAGTAAACTATGCATTTAACTTGGTTTAACAAATACAATTTTGCACAAAACATTTTGAACTTTTTTATGAGTATAATACTTTTATCATGTAGATCATGTTACAAGGAAACCGACAAAATTTGTTTCACTTGATTTGAAGCTCAGATGAATTAGTTATTGATTTTACAAGATTGAGATAATTTTTGTGTTTTTTGTTGAACTTCACAGAAAATTGAGAAAACCGCTCGATAAATCCAGAAAATCGAGCGATTACCGAGAAAACTGAGCGATTACTGACAATACAAAAAATTCGAGAAAACCGCTCGATAAATCACAAAAACCGCTCGGTAACCGGTCCAAACCGACCGGTTACCCAACGGCTAAAATCCCGATTTTTCCCCCAAATTTCAAATTTTACCAAATGAATTTTGTCTGAATTTTTTTGAATTTTTGACCGGTTACCGTAGTAACCGCGAATTTTTGGTTACCACCAGAGCTCGGTAACTGAGCTCCAGTAGGTAAGCCAAACCATGCTCCGGTGCGTTCGATTCGCGTCAGTGTGTGGAGGAGATCCTCCATCTGCTAGTTCCTTTCCGGCATTTGATGATGTTCCCATGTTCGGTGTGGGGGAATTTGAAGATACTCCGAAATCTCCAAGATTGATTGTCTTTGGTACCAAATTTGTCACAAGAACTAGCGATTTACACTGGGAAGAGAGGAATTTGCGATCAGGTTCAGAGAAAATAGAGGTTGTGGGTTTCACATAGTACACAATTCACACCCTCCTCTCTCCTTCTCGGCAAAGCAAATACTCCATACAACTCTCTACTCTCCTACCAACCACTCAGTTGGGTTGTACTTCTCATTAGGTCGCCTTATTTGGAGTCCACGTCGCAGCCTACCCTTGGCCTGGCCCTTCCCTACCTTCTTTGTTGCCCTTGTTGATCCACCAATAGTGGCATCCTCCTTCGCACACTCCCACGGCAGTAGCTGTGGCAGCCAGGTAGCATTTTGCAGGACTCGATGAGCTCCTCCTCTACGCACTCCCACGATAGGAGGAGCGTTGTGTTGCCGTTGTCGCCATGGGAGGTGAGCCCCGTGAGGAGGACAAATGGGAGGAGGATCCGACATAGCGACCTCGTCATCGGCAGAGGTGGGGCGTCGTGGGGTGATAAGGGATCACTCGAAGGCTTAGGAAATAGGTCTACAATACATACTCACTAGAAATCTGGGTTGACTGAGTCGAGAAACAGAGTCGTGGGACGCGGGTCAACACATGTCAAAAGTGTGGTACGAAGGGGGTATACTTCTTCGTGATAACCATTCGCGATGCAGTACGTGACCCCAAAGATTCCGGGCCGATGACCCTGGGATGAAGTTGCGACCATAAAAATTCTGAGGCATAGTGTCGACAATTGGTGAACTAGCAACCTCACAACCTTGTAGCAAGAGTAGAGGATGCTTCTTGTAGACAAATCATGCAACTCGCACAAAGTTTTATATAGATGGATCTAAACCTAGTCGAAGGGCTCCCTTGTGTGTAGTCAGGGAGAGTTGCTAATACATATCTAAAATACATAAGGCTCGAGGGTTCGGAGCTTTTGTAGGCTTGAATGGCTTCAACGGGCTTGTTCCTCCACAGGGTCTCCTAGCTCCGTATAAATAGGTGGTCATCGTATGGCTTCAGGAGTCCTTCCTTATCATTATTGGAGATAAACTTCCCTTTTTACGAGATATATTGGGCGTCTACGGGCAATTTCTATACGTCCAGTGATTCCCTTCCCAAGGATAGAGATATGCCATGAGAATGTAGGGAACTCTAGGGTATCTGGATATGGTAGTTTTATACTACCTATCGTCAAGCCCACCACCAGCACGTGAAATGAGGCTTCGACAAATCAAATGCCTAGTTAGCAAAGATAAACGTTTTGCCTGACCACATCCTCAAGTAGAATTCGCGTCTCCGGATAGGATGCTACATCTAATCGTGTTCTTGGAGTCCTTGGGTCGTCTATTCAGGATTCTGAACACCTTCGAGTACTCAAGCGAGCTCCCAAGAAGGTATTCCCTCCGAGTAGGAATACCAATTCATTTGAGAAATATCGTCACAATCTTTTGATAGGACAGCGAGAAAATACTAGTCACTGGCCAGTTTTGAAATCTAAACCATCGCAACAGAGATTTTGCATGGTGGTGAAGATATTCTTTACTTGACAAGATATTACGATGACACTTGGGGACTGCATGAGTATGGCGAAGTAGAGCTTTGTCCTCTCCACGATACTATTCCAACTTCAACCAACATACTTTGGGTATTGAATGTGACGAGATGTCGCCTCTTTGTTTGCACGAGCGTGCTAAAAAGACATGATTTGATGGCTAGCTGACGCTTGGTTTACCATGAACCATTATGCGGTACACTCACCATTCGACGCTGAAGACAAGGAGCGACGATGACTAATGGGTAACTACCATATCCAGATACCCCTAGGGTTTTTCGCTATTCTTAGAGCATATCTCTATCTCTGAGAAGGGGATCCTTATATGAATGGAAATTACCCCTAGGCACCTAGAATATCTCATAACCAAGGAAGTTTATCTCCAAGAACAGAAAGAGGAACTCTAGAGGACGTATGATGACCCCTATATATGGAGCCTGGGGACCCTATGGAGGACAGAGGACTACAAGTCACAATAAGCCACTTGACTAGGTTAGATCTATCTAGACTAGCCACACACCCCCTTGTAACAATCCTAGATATCAATACAAGATAAACCGGGCATAGAGTTATTATCCTAAGGGAGGCCCGAACCTATCTAAAAATCCCTCTAGGTGTTCCTTTGATTCATCTACTCAAGGCATCCTCCATCTATTCTACAAATTTGTAAGATCGGTGGTGCACCAATTATCGACAAAGCGCCATAGTCGCCTTGTGACCTGAAGGCCTTTACAACCCCCTGGTAGTGACCTCTTGCTGCTTCAGCCTCCAAACTTAGTCATTGAGTCTTTGTCATCATCTAACTCGCAAGAAGCTAGTGTTAGCATTTCATCACCATCAGGTTCTCCACCTTTTCCCCAAGGTCTCCCCCTTTAGCGTAACAACCCTCCCCAATCGAGTTCGACTCCATTGTGGAGGTTTTCAACATCTCTCCCAATGAGGAGGTGGAAGAGGAAGTGGCGACTGGCTCTACCACCATTGAGGTTGACCAAGTCTGTGAGGCTTCAGTTGCCAAGAAATCATCCCCAAGCAAAAAGGATGTGGAATGGGATCTCTTGGAAGAAGAGATACGAGAAGAGGAGGTAGTGGCTGAGGAGAAGAAGGGGGAGGAAAAGGCTCCCAATTTGATCTCATCTTGAAGCGATGATGATGCTGGCGATGATGATGACTAAGGATGAAAAGGAGGGGCCAAGGCTTCCACTTCTTCCTCATCCCCAAGCGATGTCAACGATGATGGCAGCGCAGCAGCTGACTACTTCCTTAGCTGCTCTGGGAGAAGGAATCTTAGTTGAAGGCCCTTCTGATCTTCTCGTTCTTCCTTTTTCTGCGTGGCATGGAGCTAGAACGTAGTGCTTCTTTTGGTTGTACATTCTCTTTATTATATCTATAAAAAGAGCTCAAAATCTTGTTAAATGAAAATCCAACTTCTACTATGCCTATGTATGAATGTGGGTCTTCATGAATGCAAAAAATAGCAAACATGTATCGGCCTTTGAGACGTTACTTCCGATTAGTTCAAGAATTTCATAGCCACTTGTCGGGATATACATCATGGATTGCCTTAGGTCAAACTTGAGTGAAAATTGTCATAGCTTTTTGGCACACATGGACTCGATAAGGATCTTCACGGTCCCTAAAAACTTGGTTTTAGATTATCATCCCTTCTCGTCAAAAAACATTTTCTGGCACGCACAGCATGTATTTGTAACTATTGGCACCAAACACTTATGAAGCCCCGACTATTATTGGGGAAATATTCCTAGATACACAGTCTATAACGCCGAGCGCACACATGGGCATGGGTACCTGAATAGCGGCTTATCTCAACTTAAGGCATTGATTGCAATGTTGAATAGAAAAGAGATATAATCATATTTTTTTTGAGTAATATGACACCTAATATTATAAAATATAACCTAAGTACTTACACATAGAGCTTATGAAGATGGTCGATGTTCCAAGAGTTTTTAAGCACTTGCCCACCCTCCGTTTCTAACCTATATGACCCTGGACGATTTGATTCAATCACCCTATAAGGACGCTCCCATTTCGGAGATGGCTTGTTACTATTTTACTAGCTTTGTATGAGTCGTACAACCAGATCGACGGGTTGGAAGGATCTCTTTTGGACGTTTTGGCCATGGTAGCACCAGTGATCTTGCTGGTACTATGCCAATCGTATCAGCACTTGAGTCCTTTTTTCCTCAAGAACATTGAGATCCTCTTGTCTTTTAAGGATTTCATCCTTGTCGGCGTATAGTTCGACGTGGGGAGATTTGATCTTTAGTTCACAGGGTAGCATGGCTTTAACCCCGTAGACAGGAAGAAAGTTGTTTCACTCGTTGCCCTATTGAAAATTGTCTAGAGTGCCCAAAGTACGTTAGGCAACTCGGGTGCCCAGGCTTTTGCGTAGGTAGATAAGCGGTTGAAAACGCGGTCTTGATTCCTTGTAGCCCTAGAGCATTGACCCACTTGACTTGATAGTTGCTTTGTGGATGAGCCACTGATGCAAAGTAGACCGCAGTACCTAATCCTTCACAGTAATCAATGATGCCGTGCTTGAGAACTGAGTGCCATTATCGGTGATGATCCTACTCGGGACGCCAAATCTTTTCATGACGCTTTTCATGATAAACTTATTGGTTGCTGCCGAGGTGGTCTTACCGACTAGCTTAGCTTCAATCCACTTGATAAAGGTATCAATTGCAATGAATAGGAACTTGAAGCCCTGGGCGCTACCGGGAAGGGCCTCAGAATATCTAGCCCCTAAGTTGCGGATAGACACGGTAAGAGGATCGTCTGTAGGGCTTGAGCGGACGGGTGTATGTGCTTGCTATGGAATTGGCAGCTATAATAAGGACATCACTCCTTCAGATACGTGCAACACTACTCCTCAAGATATACAAGGCCAAATTACAAGAGCACGTGCGCGACAATTAAAACACTAAGTGAACTCGTTCCTCACAGTTCATACTTTCTAAGATAGGTTGCTACTAAATTCTTGTGATTTCTTGTTGATTAGGAATATAGGATAAGCATCACAAGCTTACCTAGACATCATCCTTAGAAGGCCAAATCTACTTAGACTCAAAATTGAGCTCTAGTTGGATTCCAAATTCAGTTCAGAGTCTTAGGGCAGTATATCGATAAAACGGGCATAACTTTCGCATACGGAGTCCAATTGAGGCGTTCTTGGACTTGCTGAAAAATTTATGATGAGCCCGTTCCAATGGATCTAATATCAGCCTTAGATTCATTCAAAATTAATCAAAGTCATTAAAATAATATGTTGTATCACCGTTTTGGACCTTGTCCGGTCTTGTAAGCGTGTCAGGGTTGGAGTCCAGGTTGTGTACACCTCTCCCTATGTCTATACAACCCTAGGTTGACCCCCTCATGTCCCCCCTATATATACAATAGTCATCATAGTTTAGGCTCACATTTTTCTTAGATTATTCTATTATAGACTGTAGCCTAATAGAAACCTTGTCTAAATGTCTTTCCAATCAGGTTTCAGAAGGAACGATGAGCTCTGCACAGCCCTTCAAGGATATCTTTGAGTAGTTCTCTACCCTGCTTCTAATAAATACACTTCATGAGTAGTTCGTGGGTGCCTCATCGATAGACAACCTCGTCCACCAGAGTATACATCTTGGATCAACGGGATATTTGCTCGGATAGTGCATCATCTTCAAGCACCAGTCAATCAAGGAACTTGCAGATTTGAACCATCCACAAATCTTTGTATTCGATCGGAGCCATGAGTTCCCCCATGACTCCTTTTGGGGCACCGATTCTTGGCAAGCCCCTGAGTTGGTTATAGGTCTCATAGATCACCACCCATTCGGCTGTGTCATCTGATAATTTCATGGATGAGTTTGAGAGTTTCTCTATAAAAACCTCAATTTGTCCTGGAGATCAAGAGGAGGCTAGGCGAGCAAGACTATTGATGAGGCAATTATCCTTCCTATGGATGTATTCGACATTGAGTCTGATGAATTTCTTTTCCAACTTTCTCACCTTCATGAGGTAGTCTATCATGGTTTTATCCGAGGTTTGATACTCCATGCTAACTTGCTTCACCACCATTTATTGATCTTCTTTCACAAGAAGACTACAGATACCAAGAGTAGAAGCTACTCGGAGACTGGCAAGCGGACCCTCATAGTCTGTTATGTTATTTGTAGCTAAAAAGTCGAGTTGCAAAGCATATTGCGCCCTTTCTCCTGTTGGAGGGATAAGTATGATTCCATCCCCCAAGCCTTAGAGCGTAAGTGAGCCATTGAAAAAAAGAGTCTATACGTCGAAAACATCGCTACGATTATTCTGGGGTTGATCGAGTTCTTTCCATTCAGCAACAAAGTTAGTGAGTACTTGCGATTTAATCGTTGTCCGAGGTACGAAGTGAACATCAAATTTCTCGAGCTCGATAGCCCACTTAGCGATTCATCCAATGGCATCTCTATTGTGGAGGATCTCTTCAAGCGAAAATATTGATGGCACGGTGATTTTATGAGCCAGAAAATAGTGCCTTAATTTGCGAGAGGCAATCAGTACCATGTATAATAGCTTCTGCACTTGTGGGTAGTGCTCTTTGGGACCATGGAGTACTAAGCTAACATAATACATGGCCGCAAAGTAGAGAAGCTTTTAATGCCATTCATCTCCTCCTTACTGTCAATTACATTCACGCCCTATTTATATGCTGTAACTAACTTCTCCCTAGTACAATTTATAAAATTACCCCTCTAACTACCACATTCTCGGCATATTTGCGGGTAATACTGTACTATCCTAAGCACATCTAGATTATTTACAATATTGCCCTTCATGGTCTTCAGGCACTAGCAGCGATCCTCCCTCGACCATGCATTTGCCCTTTTCTCCGTCTTCATGTCAGACTTGGGTCACCCTTTGCTTGGACTACCAAAGGTCTCTGCTTAGCAACACCTTAAATGACTCCCTCTCAATGTCGAGTGAAGCCCTTCAGTCGAGCTTCGAAGGCCCGACGAAGGCTTCGCCCGTCCCAGCCATCGAAATTGTTCCTTCGGCATCGAGAGTTTGAAGGATTCCTTCGGCTTGTCGACATGGGCTCCCTTCTAAACCTGGGCCTTTCCACCCAACAATAGCCCCTCAGCTGTGAGCTCTCATGGGATAGCTGGGCGAGCAGCTTCAACTAGGAAAGGGCACAAGTTTGTTGTCGACATGTACACCTCACTAAAAACTCCATCCCAAAAACCCAGTGGAAAAAAGGGCATGGAGAAAAGAGCACGCACATTGTGCATGTCTTTCTTTACATGATTGCTAGAGCTAGATACTCTTCGAACTATGCTTCGTCTTGCTCGATGAAGGCGTCTTTGGTGAAGGCTGAGGACTGTGAAGTTGAAGGTACTTCCTCCGTAGCCCAAGGCACAACTTCAATGTAGTCGATGTAGTAGAGGTTTAATGCTCCTGTCGAGGCTCGTCGAAGTCAATCATATCTTAGTGTCTTCACTCATGAGCACCGGCCAAACTCTTGGAACCTAGGACATGAGCCCTCTATAGCCCCTCTTGACCGGTGTTCGTGAGTGGTGAAGGATGCCACATGGCTGACGTAATCGAAGTTGGCGAAGGTGAAGTCATCACGGCCAAAGCCCCTCTGTCAATGTCAAAGTTGTCACGGTCGAAGCCCTTCTGTCAACACAGTCAAAGTCGATGAAGGTGAAGTTGTCACGGTTGAAGCCCCTTTGGTCGACATAGTCAGAGTCGACAAAGGCGAAGTTTTCATGGTTGTAGCCCCTCTGGTCGACGTGGTCATAGTCAATGATGGCAAAGTTGTCATGGCCGTACACCCTCTGGTCGATGTTGTCATAGTCGATGACGGCAAAGTTGTCATGGCTGAAGCCCCTCTGTCAATGTCGAGGTCAACGAAGGTGGACAAGTCATGGCTGAAACCCTTCTGTCAATGACAAAGTCAATGAAGGTGAAACCGTCATGTTCTAATACCTTCTATCAATGTCAAAGTCGACGAAGGCAAAGCTGTCACGGCCGAAGCCCTTCTGTCAACATCAAAGTCGATGAAGGCGAAGTCATCATGGCTGAAGCCCATTTGTCGACGTAGTCAGAGTTAGTGAAGGCAAAGTTGTTGTGGCCATAGCCCCTTTGGTCGACGTTGTCATAGTCAACAATGGTAGTCAGTGATGTACCATACACAAAGGAATCTTCTGCTTTACAGGGCTCGAAAGGCCATGTTTCCTTAAGATTTACCATCTGAGGTTCGAGTGATGCGTTGCCTTTACCTCAGGCCAAGCGACACCTCGATTATTCATCTTGTGGGTCACAGCCCGCTCTTTAAGTCAATTGGTGCACTACCTTTTCCTAAGGACCAATGGCACTTTGACCTCGTGTCCTGCGGGACAATAGGTGCTTGACATCTTTTTCGGAGATGAAAGACATGTTAACCCTTCGAAACGCTAAGGTTGTGCACATAAGGATACTCTCCGGCATATGAAGAAAGTTTTTTGCATAACGAAGAGTTAATTCTTCGGCAACGATGTCATGCACATGTGCGAAGAGTATATAACTCAGGAGTATGAATAAATACTTCTGCCCACATAAAGAACAAGCACTTCGATGTGCTCCTGTATCGCATGTGCACATATACATGAAGAGTAAGTACTTTGGTATATTTATGATAATTAAATACTTCGATACCTAATGCATGTAGAGAATAAACATGTCAATGCGTTGATGCAATATAATGCATGTGAAGTGCAAATATTTGACACTTTGACTTTTCCTTTCTGCGAAGGTGCATTGCCTCTTTTTGAGGGCGAGCGACACTTCAAATTTCCCTACGAGGGTGCATTACCTGAGCACCACTTCAACTTTTCCTTTCCGAAGACTCATTTTGACTCCAGTGTGGGGCTGACACTCTTAGGTCTTGTCATGTTCATGACCCGAAGGTTTGTCTGACCTTCGGAGTGGGGGCATGCATTCTTAGTCCCCGTCTTCTATGCAAGTGTAAACTAGATGCTTTGGCGCGTTAACGCCATGCACCTATAGAAATAAACATATGCATTGATGTCAAACTTGCCTGTGGGGAGATGCTTCGCTGCGCAATGCAGTGCACACATATTAAGAGGCGCTTTGGAAAGAAATAAATACTTTCACATGCGAGGGGTAAATACTTCACCATTTGAAGAATGAATTCTTTCTCATGCAAAGGATAAGAACCATCATATGAAGAATAAATATAGAAGAACCTTCACAATACGGAAGAATAGTTGGTGCTTTACAGTACCTAACACTGACACGACTAAATATTGCTTTTCCAGTTCATAAGATTTTTTAGTTTCTGCATTCTCCTACTACTCAACATTGGACAACAATTGGGAATTGTTCGATCGCCCTCCATGCTAGTA
Organism: Phragmites australis; assembly: GCF_958298935.1. NCBI lineage: Eukaryota > Viridiplantae > Streptophyta > Magnoliopsida > Poales > Poaceae > Phragmites > Phragmites australis. The sequence continues at coordinate 16,893,327 of NC_084931.1, forward strand.
AGTGCTTTCTCGGATGCAGATTGGGCTGGATGTTCATATGATAGGAGATCAACCGGAAGTTGCGCGAAAGTAAGCGATTGTGTAATGGTCAAGTATAGAAGTAGAGTATAAAGTAGTAGCTAATGCAATAACAGAAATTATGTGGATACAAACACTACTTAATGAATTGGGAATTCGGTATCATAAAGCAGCTCGGTTATGGTGTGATAACATGGTGCCACTTACCTTTCAGCCAACCCTATTTTTCATGCAAGAATTAAACACATTGAGGTAGATTATCATTTTGTCAGCGAGAGGGTTTCACAGAAGTTATTGGAAATTCAATTCGTAGCAACAGGAGATCAAGTGGCGGATGGATTCACTAAATCATTATCAGCTTGAGGTCTAGAAGAGTTTAAACACAATCTTAATTTAGGTAAGTTATGATTGAGGAGGAATATTGGAGATAGAGTTGGACTTTGGTTTGAGTTAGGTTAGGCTGGGATTGATCATGTGTGTTAGAGATAGAAGGTTTAACACTAGTCGGACTCCATAGCATTAGAGACAAACATGAGTTCATCTGTTTATTATCGCATATGATCAAAACCAGCCGGATGAAGTTGTATTCCGAATCTGTAACCTTTGCTGCATTTTTGCAGCTCTATAAATACATTACGAGGCGACAATGCTTCCTGATAGATTAGACAAGTTTACAGCTAATACTAAAAGTCAATTGAACCCCCACCAGCGTTTGTCCTTTGAAAAGGGACATATGGGCCGATGAGGTGACCAACTCTGATCACTACGTGAAAAAACAGACAAAGGAGACACTACATATGATCCGTCACTTATGATAAAAGTGATGCGTCGTAGTTGTGACCCGTCACTAATCCAGTCATTGGTGACGGGTGAAAACTTGACCCGTCAACAATGACGACTCATCACTCACAGGTCGTCATAGGCTAGTCATTGGTGACGAGTCAAGTTTTGACGGGTCACCAATAACTAACTCATCGGTGACGGGTCTCATAGGCCTGTCATAAGTGACGTTATTCAGAAATACAGAAAATGATCCAAACATTAAAAAATTATTTTTATTTTATTTTTCTCTTATTTTTTCTCACTTCAGAAGCACTAGAATATGAATCATTGTATATTTCTGCTCAAGTTTGATGCAAGGGGTAACGGCTATGGACAAAAACGCTCGTTCCGAAAATGGTGCAGAAACTTTCGGAGGCGAGAACTCAATCTTCCAAGCCGTTTTAGGCCTCAAAAAAATCACTGAACCTGACAACATCGCGGAGAAACGGATGAAACTTTTTCTGTAGATGTCTATAGAGTCAAAAAATATTGAAATCGGAGTCCGTATGCAAAAATTATGACCATTTAACCGAAGGCACTCCGAGTCAACTGGATTTTATGTCTATTGTAAAATTAACATTGATGATGGGTTATAACTGTGACTTGTCATTTATGACTTGTAAAAAGTGACGGGTTGTGACCCATCACTTATGATCCTCGGTAAAATAGTTAAAATGATCTTTTATCCGAGTCCTTTCAGGACGCACGCGAGGTTGAGGTGGTTAGGAAGCTACGCGCGCGAGAGGCCGTCGCGAGTTCGATTCCCACGGAACGTACATTCTAAAAACAGCCTGAAAAATAGGTAGAAACACGTGGTGAGTGATGATAGGCCTGAGTTGGATGGGCTTGGGTGAAAAATATTTTTTTAATTTTTTTTCGTGTTTAAAAAACGTGAAAACTATATATCAGTCATAAGTGACGAGTCACAAACAAGTCATGAGTGTTGACCCGTCACCAATGATCTTATTGGTGACGGGTCCTTACCCATCACTTATTACATATCATTAGTGATGTGTTATAAGTATCAGGTACAGTACCCATCACCTATAACGATTATCATCCGTCACCCTTATTCATTTTTCACACAGTAGATCACATAGTGGATCCATCGTTTACTACTCATCAGCAGGGGACACAATGATCTACGGAGTACTATCACACTGACTTCTGAGTTCCCACACTTGCTTATAAATAAGTGTTACTTTAGTGCCATGGCCACGTTCTAGCCATCTCAATCATTGCAGGTACTCAACGCCATAGGAAGATTCAGCGGTATGGAAGCGAACGGCAGGTCGCAAGAACCTCCGCCTCCCCGTAACCTCGCCGTCGATCACGAGTCCCTGCAGCAGAACGGCGATCCCAGGAGGAAGGGTGGATGGATCACCTTCCCTTTCCTCGGAGGTCTCTCTCTCTCTCTCTCTCTCGTGTGCCTGTTGCTTGTTGGAACTTGAGGAATATGTGTTACATTTACGTGCGTGTGTGTATGACATGACATGCATGGTTCAGTGGCGATGCTGGGGCTGGGTGTGGCGACGAGCGGCGCGTTGAGCAACCTAGTGGTCTACCTGATAAAGGAGTACAACGTGCCAAGCGTCGACGCGGCTCAAATCTCCAACATCATCTCCGGCTGCCTGAGCTTGGCACCGGTGGCCGGAGCCATCGTCGCCGATGCTTTCTTCGGCTGCTACCCAATCGTCGCGGTCTCCATGTTCTTCTCCGTCCTGGTGAGTAGTTAGTTGGTTCACGTACGTACCCCGTACGTATTCGTACACAAGAGCTCATATCGATCGGATCGTGCCGTCCTAACTATCGTGCTTGACTAATGCGTGCGCACAGGCCTTGGTCGTGTTCACGCTCACCGCGAGCCTGCGGGGCCTCCGGCCGGCGTCGTGCCAGCTGGGCGCCAGCCCGTGCCAGCCGGCCTCGGCGGGGCAGATGGCGGCGCTGTACGCCGGCGTGTTCTTGATGTGCGTGAGCGCCGCGGGCTCGCGGTTCAACCAGGCGACAATGGGCGCGGATCAGTTCGACGCCGCGGCCGACCGCGACGTGCTCTTCAACTGGTTCTTCATCTTCTTCTACGCCTCCTCCGTGCTCGGCTCCACGGTCATCGTGTACATCCAGGACTCGGTGTCGTGGACGCTGGGGTTCGGCATCTCCGGCGCTGCCGCCGTGGTCGGGCTCGCGGCGCTGCTCCTCGGCACGCGGTACTACCGCCGGCCAGCTGTGCTGGGCAGCCCGTTCACGGGGCTCGCGAGGGTGGCCGTCGCCGCCGCCATGAAGAGGAAGGTCAACGTGGCTACGTCAGAGGAGTTGAAGTTTTACCACGGACTACGGAACAGTGACGGCGACGGCAAGACTCGCGACGATAATCTTGCTCCAAGCGACGGCTTTTGGTAAGAAAAATTGTGCCTTTAATTTGCATATCCGGTACAATGTCATGCATGATGATGAAAGAATAATAAACTTTAGACAAGGATAGGCAATTGATAGGTAATTGAAGTATCATTATATTAGCATCTAATTTCAAAGATAACACAACCTAAGTCTCAATGTAGTCAAGCAAAGTTGATTACTTTAGTTTAATCCTTTTGTTTGAGTAACACTGGCCATGACATCACCAGCAATTAATTGTAGCTTCCTGAACCGCGCTGCACTGATCACCGACGGCGACGTCATCGCCGCGGACGGGTTGGTCGCCCGGCCGTGGCGCATCTGCACGGTGCAGCAAGTGGAGGACTTCAAGGCGGTGCTCCGCATCCTGCCGCTCTGGAGCGCGGCCATCTTCCTCAGCGTCTCCATCGGCGTGCAGATCAACTTCACCATCCTGCAGGCGCTCGCCATGGACCGCGCCGTCGGCCGCTTCACCGTGCCGGCGGGCTCCATGATCGTAGGGTGCTTCATTGCCGTCGTCGTCTCCCTCGGCCTCCTCGACCGCGTCCTCCTCCCGCTGTGGCGGCGCCTCACGGGGCACAATCCCACGTCGCTGCAGCGCATCGGCGCGGGCCACGTGCTCACTGTCGTCAGCATGGCCGCGTCCGCCGTCATCGAGCGCCGGCGCCTGGCTACCGTGCGCGCGCACGGCGAGGAGGACAACCCGGGGTGGGTGTCACCGCTGTCGGCCATGTGGCTGGTCCTGCCCTTCGCGGTGTCCGGTGCCGGCGAGGCTCTGCACTTCCCCGGGCAGGTGACGCTTTACTACCAGGAGTTCCCGCCGTCCCTAAAGAACACAGCCACAGGCATGGTCGCCATGATCGTCGCGCTTGGGTTCTACCTGAGCACGGCCCTCGTCGGCATCGTCCGGCACACCACGGCGTGGCTGCCGGACAACATGAACGCTTCCAGGCTGGAGAACTTCTATTGGCTGCTCGCCGTGCTAGTGTCCGTCAACTTCGGGTACTACCTGCTATGTGCGAGGTTGTACAAGTACCAGAACGTCGGCAAGTAACGGAAGATGTCAAGATCAGGACCATCAGGCATCACTCGCTGCATTCTGGCCAGTTACTTGTATTTGGATCCTGTGTGTTGTACGGTGGCGTACTGAACAAATGTTTCGTGTCAGACTTAAGCTATGAAGAAATCAAGCTGTGCAATAAGATATTATGAGACAAATGCATTGATCTGTTCCTCGCCTCTTGGATGCCACACAAAGTGGCATATCTTTGATTATTACGGCAGTATCCTGGGTCAAGTAAACTGAAATCACACTACTGTCCTTTGCTACACTAGAGCTTCCAATGGTTGATCTCAGTGATCCTGATCAACCATTATCATAGGTGAATGTCTGAAAAATAATTCGAGACATGCCTTCAGACAAAACTGCTTGGTCAATCATCGAACCTTACATTATGCGACCTTTCAGGCTTTATCACCTCTGGACAGTCGCAGCTTCCATCTTGTTAAGGAGGGCCTCCATATTTTGCTGCCCAAGAAAAAAGAATCCAAACGAAGTTAAAAGATTACCGTCTTGTAAGCCTTATACATAGCTTCAGCAAACCTTTCTCAAAGGCTCTGGGCCAACAGGATAGGTGGTAAGTCTCTCGGGGTTGATAAATAATCGAAAATACAAGAATGCATCCGTTAATAGAAGGAACACACATGGCAACTTCCCTTACATTCAACAAACAGACACAATTTGCACAGTGTTATGGGACCGACCCTTCGTCCCCATCCTGACACTAGAAGTTTAGAGTTAAAAGAGGGGCAGAGCGACACAGCATTCGAAGAGATCCACCCTTCATCCTGCTGCCAGGATCCAGACCCTTCGTATTGTTTGTTCTCGCACTTCGGCGGTTCATCAACTGCACTTTCATCGGTTTCATAGGTCTATCGCCACTGTGATCAAGCTGATACCAGTTGGTTGTAAGAATGAAAAAAGAATTAGCCTAATAGCTCACATCTATCTATGCAGTCTGATTTCATCATAGTATGTAATTGCCACTCATATTCCTACTAGTTCACAGTAAAATAGAAACAGCAACCACTACTATAAAATCTAGTTTCCGAGACACCTAGGTTTCATTTCTACAGGCAGTTCTTCCTACGAACTGTCTGAGAAAGTGGCTACGGTCTCGTGCGGCTGAGAACCGCCTGTGAAAAGTAATTTTCACAGGCGGTTCCTTATGTCAACCGCCTGTGAAAATAGATGTCATTTGCACAGGCGGTGCATATTAGGAACCGCCTGTGTAAATTAGTTTTCATAGACGGATTCTTATGTCGACCGCCTATGCAAATAATCTATAAATACTCCTTCTTCTCGGCCAGCTCCATTCAGACAGACTTACTGTTCGAAACAGTAAGCATTTACTGTGGCGGCCGATTTGGAAAATAGGTGGGGAAGGTTTTGCTTTTGATTTTCTTGGAGGAGCCAAATAAGGTAGGTATATTTCACCCCTAGCTTGCATTTTTTTGAAGTTTAGATTTAGATTTAAGGCTAAATTAGAGTTTCAATGTGATCTAGAGATGCTCATGGTTCTTGCCATTTAGATCATCAAATTAGCTCAAATTTGTTGCAGTATTGATTTAATTGTGTAGATTCACATAATTTTAGTATTATATTTTAAAAATGTAGCTAGAATGTGATGTTTTTAGTCTTAGGAGGTTTCATCATGAATGGGGATTTTTTCTCTAGATCTAGGGAGAGGGAGAGCGAGATGGAGAGAGAGTAATGAATTCACATTATTTTGAGTCATAAATTTACGTTAATGTAGATTCAATTGTGTAGATATATTATAATCATAACAAGCTCATATTTTTGTTTTTTTTAAAAAAATCTTTTTAATTCTAATTTTCAAATTAATTATTTAACTAATTAATGTATCTAATTTTGTGGTTGAAGTTAAAGATAGACAGAGCATGGATGTATAATGCGCCAAAATATGGAGAAACATACATCAAAGGACTCTGTTTTTATTGAAGTCGTAGAGAAGGACGTTTTAATTAAGAAGACAAAGGAAATATACTGTCCATGTTCTGACTGCAAGAACCAGAAATTGTGGGACAAATCAAGTATAATCAAATCACACTTGATCTTGAGAGGTTTGTTGAGGATTATAAATGTTGGTCCAATTACGGCGAACAACGTACAAGCAAACCAAACCAGGATATCGCTGCTGATCAAGTAGATGGTGATGATGAGGGAGCAGTCGAAGGCGACACTGATGTTATGATGGATGATGATGCCGATTTTGATCTGGATGATGATGCTGACTTTGATCTGGAGGAAATGCTGCACCACGCAGAACCGCATGTTTTAAGGGACACGAGAGTTTTAGATAATTTCGAGGCGTTAAAAAAAGCATCGAAGGAACTTTTGTATGAGGAATCGAAGGGTTGTGATAAGGAGTTTACGGTGTTGCATTCGGTGCTTGAACTTCTAAGGTTGAAGGCCAGCAATGGATGGTCCGACCAAAGTTTCTCGAATCTGTTGAGTCACTTGGCAAACATGCTTCCGAAGCCTAACTCCTTGCCCACCACCACTTATCTGGCGAAGAAGCTTATCTGCCCGTTGTCATTGGATGTGCAAAAAAATACATACATGTCCGAACCACTGTATCCTCTACCGTAAAGAGTACGAAGCCTTGGATAGATGTCCAGTGTGCAATACGAGTTATTACAAGAGGAATTTTTTAAGAAAAAAAGGCATATCGCCATACACGGCTCAGTCTTGATAAGACTCTGTAGTAAGTCTAGGTCCAATTTCAAAAACTGGCCAGTTTACACATCTTTGAGGTAATTTTCAAAATTTGATGCTAAAACGTGCAAACAATGAAGATAGATAGCACAGAGGAAAGAGAACTTGCTGAGGAGAGAAACCTAAAAAAAATCCAGGTTTACTCAAAATCACGCTAGTTTGTGTTAACCTGCCGGGGACCATGTTGATGTCGCCGGAGATGACCGCACTTTCTAGCGAGATCATGTTAGGAATAGCATGCGACCACCAGCAATCTGCCACCCTCTGCTTAGCAGCATCATAGACGTCCAGTGGGTTTCAATAGCCGCTGTTTACAAGGGGCGAATCCTTGATTCTGTTCTCTTGTTTGCTGGTCTCTAGCTTGTCACCAATCCTAGAGCAGGCCAACCCACCTGTGCCACGTTCTGTTCTTGGGTCTGCGTTAAAAGATTGAGAAATAATGCAGTGTTCATGTGTTATGCGTGCACAAATACTAGTCAAAATATGGTCGCAAAGAAAAAATACCTGGTGAAAACATAGGATGGAACAAAAAACATATGAAACTAGAAAGATGGCGTGGCCTGATAGCCCTCGTCGCTAGAGTTAAATAGAAGAAGGTTGTTCAATATTTTCCCAGAATCAAATACTGATAATACATGGTTATTGAATAGAACACTTTTAAACGCACCGGTCTAGTAGGCCCAGTGACCCGTGGTAATTCGTGTCTCAGTGGGCTGAACTGATGGAAGTATATTGGTACTACTTTGAGTTTATTTTGGTCCGGATTGTGTACATAACCTTCTTGGGCACACTGAAGGGTGACTTCAATAGAAAATAGCGAATTAGCACACCACACCCTGTCAAACTAACAAATTGATGAACTAACCACAATTTCTTTCCCGGGGGGGGGGGGGGGGCGGATGGGGGGACATTACGAAGAGAACTGTTGCTACTATGTAGCAACAAAGGTGATCAATAACACAGGTTCTTATTATACTCTAGGTAAGACAATTGGAAGATATTATAAAACAAATAGACCAAGAAATAAATTACGCTGAAGTGAAGACACTCGATAGTTTAAGAGGAATGATAATTCAAGAGGCAGCAATCCAAATTGGGAATGCAAACTTGTGAACTGAAATTATTGAACACGGACCCAAAGCAAATATTGCAAATAAAACCGCCTTAATACTCCGCGTAGCTCGTGTAGCTGCCGATGGCGCGAACGGTTTCTGTGGCGGCAGCCTTCATGCCTCGTGTTTTATTTGTGCAGGACGGAGCAAGGATCCGCAGCAGCAGCATCCTCGGTGGTTGCGACAGTGCCGACGGTGGAGCCACGGTGGAAGTGGCGACGGGGGAGCGGTGACGAGAGCAGCATTTGAGCTGGCTCTATTCCAAGCCGGCTCGGATGCCGCTCCTGCTGCCCATTTTCTCCTTTTTCTTGTTCCTGGAAAACCACATCAGTGCCGGTTTCAAAACCGGCACTGATGGTCTCCGACTATCAGTGCCAATAATAGCGTGTCAGTTCCGAAACTAGCACTAATGAGGTATTGGAACAGGCACTAATGAGGTTTTAGAACCGGCACTGATGAGATGTTTTGGTGTAGTGCTACTACTCAACATTGGACAACAGTTAAAAGAATTTTTGGATATCTAAGATATACAATTGGCCTAAGGTTGAGAATTGTTCGATCGCCCTCCATGCTAGTAAGTGCTTTCTCAGATGTAGATTGGGTTGGATGTCATATGATAGGAGATCAACCGGAGGAATGTTGGAGATAGAGTTGGACTTTTGTTTGAGTTAGGTTCGGCTGGGATTGATCGTGTGTGTTAGAGATAGAAGGTTTAACACTAGTCGGACTCCATAGCGTTAGAGATAAACATGACACTACTGCAGAACAGGTGATCAGTGCCGGTTCAAAAATGTGATTAGTGTCGGTTTCTGAACCGGCACTGATAGTCAGTGACTATTAGTGCCGGATATGGAACCGGCACTGGAAATCACTATCAGTGCCGGTTAGAGGTGAGAACCGGCACTGATAGTGCACCTATCAGTGCTGGTTGTTTGTTACCAACCGACACTGATAGTGCACCTATCAGTGCCGGTTGTTTGTTACCAACCGACACCGATAGTTGTTTCCCGCCTTCTTTTTAAAAAATGTGGCGGTTGCCGCTAGTACCGTGCTATTTTCAAATTTTGGACGTTGCCGGCAATAGACACGCATACATATCAAGTTTCACCACAGCATATATACACAAGCACATATAAAATTTATTTATAAAACATCAAGTCTCATCACAATATTATACACCGCATACATATCAAGTTTCATTATAATAATCTTATGGAGTTTAAGATTTCTTGTGAATCGATGGGTCTAAACTCTGCCCTTTCTTATGGGTTGAAGGTAACGAGAAAGACGATCCAATTTCATGAAACTCGCCGGTTGGATTAATGATTTCGTCATTGATAAACCCGACAAGTTGTTCTTGAAGTGCATTGATTTCATGAGGCATGAGAAGTTCTTTGGACAGTTGAGGATCTGCAATTTCAAGAATTGAAGAAATCAATACATATGATTTTGGCGTATCGAACCTAAAAATTAGTCATCAATATGTATACCGCCTACCACAGGATCTTCCGGCAGGATCGAATCCTCTCTGTTGAAGTTGTGCATGAATTCCATTACATAAAAATCACATAAATTATTGTCTGGACCTTGCTTCCTACAAGGAAAGCCATGTCGGTCTGTCCATTCTTTCGTGTATGGCCTGTATCTAACGTTTTTCTTGGTGTATCGCGGGTACACTCTATATGTGTGTGATTATTACTGTAAGTAGACTTAGATTCAATCAAATCAAATATTACAAGAGTAGTAACGAAATGGTCAGTTTTTACCTTTGTAGCAAGTCAATGACGGGTTGGTAGGTTTCTTTCGGATTATTTTGTGAGTTGAAAATAAAGATCTTGCTAATATCTGACTAGATGACAAGGAGGATCCAATGAAAACTGCACATAGGTCACCATAGGTTAGTTGGTCCTAATTTCTAACGATGTATTACTCAAAAAGAGTAGAAACATGTACCCCCAGTGATAGGGTAAAAGTATGTATTTCTTCAATTGTAGCTCCAGAAGACACTTCAATACATAGTCCTCGGTTTTTTTTAGGTTGGCAGATTTCATCATTGTCGGGTTGACAAGATGTGGGTCGATGAATCCCACATGCATGATGCACTCCTTCGTGCATCTTTGTACCTCCATTCTACACAACGAATAAGTTAAGAGATTCAATACAATGGTACATAAATGTATATTATGAATTATACGTATACGACACTTACAGAGTCCAACAACTCAAGATAGACACGTCGAGGGCATCATGCTGGTACAGTCGGTACATTTCCTCGAAGAATATAAAAATACTGTCATCCCTCTGGAGGAGATCTTGTTCCTTGACTCTGACCTCGAAACATTACTTACCCTCCTTCGACTCATTCATATACCATGCATGAAATTTTCGAAGTTGATATATCAGTTTGGCCTACTCGTCCAATGCGACCAACAGTTCGCCCAGCTTAAATTATCATCTCTCGACTGCTTTGGGTGCCACAGACTCATTAAAAAATTGCTCTCTTGTCATATTGGCATCCTTAAGGAATCTTTCTAGTTGTTGTTCTTCTCATACCTGGTCGATAGAAGCCTACCTCAAGGATTTCTTTCCTTTGATATGCTTGTAGTCTGATTGACGCTTAGCCATAGCAGTTGCTCAGCGTCAAGAGAAACTTTTTTGTTTCTGCAGTGAGTGGTTTTTTCTTCTCAGGCTCTCGCTTTTTAAATAATTTCTTGACTTCGGCGTTCACTATCGCTCTATTTTCCTCTGTAGTTCTTTCATAAGGCAACTTCTTAGGTCCTGCCGCCTTCTTAGACTTAGAGCGTGTTGTCAGCTTCGGAGGAGGAGTTGGCAATTTTGGTGGCACTGTTGCTGACTTCGGAGGAAGAGGAGTCGGCTCTCCTGGAGGCACTGGTGCTGACTTCGGAGGGGGAGGTGTTGGCTCCCTTGGTGGCACTGTTGCTGACTTTGGAGGGGGAGGAGTTGACTCTCTTGTTGGTGACTTGCGTGGGGGAAGAGTCGGCTCTCTTCTCGGTGACGGTAGCAGTGGCGGTGATAGTGGAGGAGTTGGATCTGTTCCTGGTGACGGTGGCACTGGCGGCGACCGTGGAGGAGTTGGATCTCTTCTGTGTGCTGGGTCCGACTCCGCATCAGGCGACTCGTCTGCCTCATCTTCAAACAATATGTAGCGCTTGTGCCACAGAACAGAGCCACCCACGTTTGATCCGAGCCTCTTGAAACCCGTCTTTCCGGGGTAATCCATGTCAATCTTACGGTACGGCTTTCACACGGAGTCCACGTGGATCTTAGTGTATCCCCATGGTATCGGGAGATCGTTGAAGAGAGCCCCTTCGACGCATTGGTTGACCTGCCCCATAGCCACCGTGATGGTAATGTTCATGATGGGCACTACAAGCTTGCACACCTTGCTTTCTGTGATGTCGTCCATGGGGAAACGGGCTAATTCTTCTTCTCCAAACTCCGCAGATGCGCAGCTGCTCCGATGACCACTAGGGCTCACAACATTTTTTTCACCTTGCTGCTGCCTGATTCCTTGCTGAAATGATTCTTTGATTTCTCTGATTTTGGCGTCTGTCATCTAACGCTCTTGCACATGTTCTTGTCGCACTACAGCCAGCATCTCTTCCAACTCTTCTCTCCTTCTCTTCCGACTCCTATAACTTTCGGCGGATTTTGGGAATCCCTCTTTCCAGGGCACCACACCCTTGCCTCTGGTGCAATCTGGGTGCTTCTTTATTCCCAGTGCCAAGGTTAGCTGGTCGTGAGCATCTACAATTCTCTGCATCACTTCCTATTCTCTGTCGCTTTTGAAGTTCAGACTGCCATCTGCCGCCAAGGTCACCCCTCTCGCGTACAGATAGTGCTTCGCTCGTTCAATCCAGGGGGCCATCTGAGGTGTGGCACCACTGCGGGTTACCTGTTCTTCCATCTCATCCCACTCATCATATTTCCTCATGTACCCATGCAAGCCAGTTCTGTGGGGGTACACGTTCTTCTGGGAGTTGACTTTGTTGATCTCACTTAGTCGTTGTGCTTCCTCTGACCGCTTGTGCTCTATGAAATCATTCCATAATGGTTGAACTGTCGGACAATGGTCCCATTTGGTGTCCGGCCCACCAAACCATAATTTCTCCACAGCTTACCCTTGAAATTCTTGAACGCGATGGCCATTGTTGATAGGGTACGACTCTTCGCTTTGGCCATGCTGCATCCTTCAGGGAACTCAAACTTTGCCAACAACTTACCCCACATAAGATCCTTGATGTTTTCGGGAACCACCCACATGTCATCCCATCTGCCTCTCCAAGTTTTGTATGTGACTGCGACATGGTCTCTCACCAGACACCCAATTGCTGTCTTGTACAGGCCCAGAACAACTTTTGGTCTCGTGGGCTCCCCGACTGCATTGACTTCCGCGAAGATGAAACGTCCCTCGGGCATCCTGTTGGGACCTCATCCACTCCTCTCTTCTCCTGTCATCTCGTCACCCTCCAGAGCATCAGCATCAGGGTCGATCTGACCCTCCGGTGCATCACCTTCGGCCGTGCCCTGCGCAGCCTCAACGGCTGTCTCCAACTCAAACCGTTCCATGTTCAAGTACAACCTCGGGCTACCGCCCCATGTCTGGTCTGGCTCCATGTTAGCAAGCTCATCATGTACTGAGGTTGGTGCTGGACCTGAGGGACCTTGTATCGTAGGGGGGATGGGACGGGGCCATGCACGGTGGTTGGATTTCGTACGTGTCATTCCTACATCAACATTTTAGACACAAGAAGCACTTGATTTAGAGATAATCTAAAACCGAATGCTATACTGGAACATAGAAGAAATGAGGAGAAATGGACGTAAAATGCAAGGGCATAAGGCACACAGAAATGCAAAAGTACAACATATTGATCAGGTCCATAAGTACAATATACATCAGTTTTAGTTATGCAAGTGTTCATGACCAGAGTACATAACACATAATAATCAGGTCCATACAAGCATTATACATTCAAACTACTCGTCGCTATCATCACTCGGCAACCACCAGTACTCATCGCCCTCAATGTGGCCAACATCATCGCTCTCAATGTAGTCATAAGGAACCACGTCGTTCGGGTCCACGCTAGAATCCACATCATCGCCCTCAAGGTGGCCAACACATCTTGACGGTCCAGCAACTCGGCTGATTGAATGGACAACTTCTGAAGCCTGCTCACTACCTCCTCAAGTTGGAGTATAAGCCGGTTCGCATCCATAGAGCACTTGCACGAACAGGGATCGAAGCTTTCATTAGCCATCTTCCTTAGGTCTACAATTAAATCATCGATCTTTTCGATGGTCCACGCCCAACCATCAGTCATTGTTCTACAACTATATCATCGCTTTCAGTTAAAACATAATAATTCATTCACAAATGAAAATTATGCAACAGGATCTTCTTTATGGTATCATGAGTAAATGAAATACAATCAATTCAAATTTTGGTGTATGAGCCAGAAATATGTTCAAATATTTGTTAGTCTTGCACACCACAACAGTGTCCATGTGATGACCACTGCCCATAGCTTGGAGGATTACAATAAACTTGGCCCACATATATTTCATAGGAAATTGTCAGAAGGTGAAAACAACTACTCCAGTTCAGATTATATAAGTAGCTAATCCTTGAGTATTAGATCGACGAAGATAAGTTTATTATTTCATGGAAGTATTTTCCCACACCAAGAGGTCAGTCTTCATGTATCACTATGAGAAACTTTAGGAAGCAAAGTATCAATTTTTAGATGGTTTGCCCAATAACATTTAATGCACTCTGCAAAACATATACAAGTTCAAGATGAAAACTCATGTTAAGCAGATATTAACTTCATAACTCCCATAGAACTAACAGAACAACTATTGAAGCAAAATAGCTTGGTTGCTTTATTCCAGTTCTGATTTTTAATTGGCAAACGCCAAGTGTGTGTTTCAAGTTTAGTCCCAGATTGCTCATGTAGAAAAAACAATAACATCTTTCTATAGAAAAAACAACATGCTAGAAAAAAACAATAACATCTTTCTATAGAAAAAAACAACAGAAACGTAAATGCTAGAATCTGAAACTGCATTACTGAGCCAATGACTAAAATTGATACACACGGAAAAGCTTAGTAATGCAGTAATATGAAACTATATTATAGTGCACTTCAAAGAACTAGTAATTAGATCTATCAAAAGTTTCAACAAACTAAGAGGATGTTAAGGTCTAGATTGACCGATTTTATGTTCCTACAAATGAAATAGCAGTGACACAGCTAGGATTTTTGGGATTGACCGATTTTATGTTTAAGACAAGAAAAAGGTTTTGAGAAGACTAAGATATAGAGAAAACTAAGGTATGACATCATCCATCCTATTCGTATTTAGTAGGCATGAAACACAAATTTATTTTTGATTGTTCTATATGCATTTGTAGAATGTTTTTCTCAACTAGAGTAGGAGTAATATACTTTTGACTATCTTGAAAATTTTGTTTGATGCATATCTCCTAATCATGTTTCCACGAATTTATCAAATTGTTCAGTGGTATGTCTGCGATCATTCTATCATTATTGAGCACTTTATAGCAGATCGTTTAGTGTGTATTTCTTGTCGACTAACCTTCACTAGTACTTGTGACTATTCATTGGCCTTTTACAATTTCAGGTTGGAATCTTTTAATGTGCTGCCTTTGGCAAATTAGTTGTGGTAATTTAACTTGAAGACATTCAGTAATCAAAATCATGTTCTTGTGAGATCTGTATGATGGAAATAAATACATAGAAACTTGCAGTGTTATTTACTTACAACAGAATTAAAAATAGTTTCCTTTTATAGTTTCATGATGGATATAGGATTCATCAAGCTTCTTTTGCGTTGTTCTAAAGGATCTAGTCAGTACAACGACGGTGTCGAAGCTTTTCTTGAATTTGCATTTAAAGATAAGTCACCAGATACCAAGATTCACTATCCATGTGAGATATGTGTGAATACTACGCTACTATCGAGGGATGAGATCTATGCACATTTGATTTGCCATGGAGTACTTGAGAATTACGATGAATGGGACTTTCACGGTGAGCCTTTAGTCCAGCACACTGCTGACAAGCAACTATATTCTTAGAATGAAGGAAGACATGCCAACATATATGCATCAATTGATTAACGATGCATTTCGACATATTTATGATGACATAGCTATGACCGATGGCACGGATTATCCAAATCCACCTATGTATGGACCAAATTTGGAAGCACAAGAATTTTATAAATTGGTTAAAGATTCAAAGAAGCCTTTGTGGCAAGGGTGTGAATTATCAGAGCTATCTTTACTTGTGCTTTTGTTTAATATAAAATCCATGAATAAATGGTCAAAAAAATCATTTGGAGATCTACTTGATTTTTTGCATATGGCAATTCCAAATGGAAATGAATTGCCAAAAAAATTTGGAGATCTACTTGATTATTTACTTGTGCTTACCGGCTTGAAGGGGATGGAGGAGAGCAGGAGAGGTGGTCCTCGGCGTTGGCGTCAGGGGCGGCGGCGGCTCCTCCTCCGTGGGGGGTGACGGCGGCGAGGGCTCTAGGGACGAATCGGCATTGGGAGGAGGCGGCGGCGCGTCGGGGCGGTGTCGGGAGGAGGCGACGCTAGGGTGAATAGAGGAATGAGGATGCAACTAAGTGTTGGAGACAAATATAGGAGATGCATTAGTGCCGATTCTAGTTAGTAACCGGTACTGATACTAGTATCAGTGCCGGTTATATGTACAATCGGCACTGATAGTTGAAGTATCAGTGCCGGTTACTATATAGAACCGGCACTGATACTAGTTTTCCAAGCAAATATTCTTCAACTGTTAAATTCCCTGGAAGTATATTTAAAAATGTTTTGTTTGACAAAATAAATGCTTTAATATGCTTTGTTGCATATAAATTAGTTTTAATTCTAGAAAAATGCAAATAAATTTTATAAAATCTTTTTAACTTGTTTTATGTTGAAAAATAATTCTAGAAAATTTCAAAAAAATGTTTAGGCCTTTTAAAATCTATATGCACTCGATATAAATTAAAGCATATTATTACATCATCCATACATGTTCTTGATACAAAATAAAGCTTAACCTAAATATTATACAAATTTCACCAAATACATGAAAGCTGCTTTCACTAAACGATTAATGCTTCATTACGGTCGCGGCGTATGTAGGTAGCTTCCGCAGTGTCATCAATGAGACACAGTTCGACATTCTCTCCAAAAGGAGGCAGGTCTTCGAATTTGTTGCAGTCTTCATCATCGACAACATTCTCAACACCGACGATCTTTCTTTTTCCTTGAAGAACCACATGACGCTCCTCCTTGTTAGCTAGGTCTGGGTCATTTACATAGAAGACTTGTGCAACATCGTTGGCAAGCACGAATGATTGTTCTCTGTATCTGACGAGTTTGAGGTCCAAGGTAGTCATACCGTACTTGTCGACCTTGACTCCCCCTGGGAGTCTAACCCATTGGCACCGAAACAGAGGGACCATCAACTCGCCATATTCAAGTTCCCAAATCTCCTCTATGAATCCATAGTAGGTCTCCCTGTTGCTAGCGCGGTCACAGGCATCAGTACGGGCACCGCTATTTTGGTTAGTGCTCTTGTTGTCTTGTGCTCGCGTATAAAATGTACCGTTAATCTCGTATGCTTCGAATGTGCGAATCGTAGTTGACGGGTCATTTGCCAGCAGTTCCAACAGAGCATCGTCGGTATCCTTACCCATCATGTATTGACGTAACCAATTACCGAAATTATCTCTGTGCTCTCTTGCGTCCAATCATCTGACTTCGTTGGATTTGTGGAGCGTAGCATGCTCACGTGCATTTTGAAATACGGGATCAATACAACTGCCTGTTGCAGAACTAAGAAGTGTGCTTGAGTGAATGAAGCACTATCTTTGATATGGATTAAAATATGACCTATCGTCCCTTTCCCCTTTAGCCTCCCCTCATAGCAAGATATAGGCATACCAATCGCGTTCAGTTTCATATAGTCAATGCAAAACTTAATGACCTCCTCCGTACTCCACCCTTGGGCAATGCAACCTTCCCGCCGACCTCAGTTACGAACATATTTCTTTAAAACTCCCATGAACCTTTCGAAAGGATACATCCGATGCAGAAACACGGGGCTAAGGCTCTTTATCTCACCAACAATGTGAACAATTAGATGGGGCATTATATCAAAAAATGTTGGAGGGAAAATAGTCTCAAACTGACATATAGTATAGACCACGTCTTCCTGCAGCTTTGCCAGTTTGTTCGGATCAATGACCTTCTGTGAAATTGCGTTGAAGAACGAACACAGCTTAATGATTGGGTCTCGGACCTTATCCGGCAGAATACCTTGAATTGCAACTGGAAGCATCTGCGTCATCATCACGTGAAAATCATGAGACTTCATGCCAACTAACTTCGTATCTTTCATATTTATAAAGCTCCTGATGTTGGAGGAGTAACTGGTCGGAACTTTGACATCACGCAAGCAACCACACAGGAGGATCTTCTCTTCCTTGCACATAGTGTAGCAAGCTGTGGGAAGTTTCTTTTTGCTGTTGTCTAATTGTATGTAGTGTAGGTCCTTCCTGAGATTCATTTCTTCCAGGTCCAGCCGTGCATTTAGTGTATCTTTTGTTTTACCGGGTATGTCTAGTAAGGTACCAATCAAGCTATCAAATACATTCTTCTCCACGTGCATGACGTTGATTGCGTGTCGGACCATAAGATACTTCCAATAAGGCAGCAACCAAAATATTGACATCTTTTTCCGCATGAGAGCATTTTGCCCAGCCTGGATTTTTGTACTGCCCGGCCCCTTTCCAAGTACAACTCTAAGTGTCTTAACCATCTTAAATACCTGTTCTCCATTGCGAATCTTCGGAGCTTGACGAAGCTCCACTGTTCCGTCAAAAACTCTTTTATTCTTATGGTATGGGTGATTCAGACGGAGGAACCTACGGTGACTTATGAAGATCATTTTTCGGCTATTTTTCAGCCACTGCCCCTCCGTTTCCTCCCAGCACTGAACACATCCATTGTACTCTTTTACAGTCTGCCCTGATAGGTTACCAAGAGCAGGCCAATCTGAGATCGTCACGAACAGCATCGCGCGCAGGATGAAATTCTCGCGTCTGTACTCATCCCATACCCGTACGCCATCTTTCCACAGTACAAGAAGATCTTCCACCAATGGTTTGAGGTACACATCGATATCATTGCCTGGTTGATTTGGCCCACTAATCAGCAGAGGCATCATAAGGTACTTCCGCTTCATGCACATCCAAGGTGGAAGATTGTAGATACAGAGAGTCACGGGCCAAGTGCTATGAGTACTTCTCGTGTTGCCAAAAGGATTCATCCCATCTGTGCTTAACCCGAACCTTATATTCCTCACTTCATCTCTGAATTTCTTGTATTTCGAATCGAATCTCCTCCATTGCATGCCATTAGCAGGGTGTCTAAGCATTCCATCTTTCTTGCGTCGTTCGGTGTGCCATCGCATCAGCTCGGCATTGTGAGGAACCGTCCAAATGGAATTCTAATTAATCATCAGGAGGATCATTATTCACAATCACAACCTCGACGATTAATCAGAATACCATTCCGGTAGTCCCGGCACGTGTTTTGTGCCCAGGATCGGAACACATGCCTTCCAACTCAAATATCCCAACACAGTTTAATAGAGAGCAAGTAATTAAACTGAATTACAATTATTAAACATGCAACTGCTTACACAATTTACAACAAAAGAGGAACAACAACAACTACGCAGCGGAAGAGAAACCTATACAACAAAAGAGTATGAAGCCGGATGCCCTTAGGCTCCATACCAAAAGCGCCGGAGTTTGGAGTAGAATGTGCTACCCCTGCCCGCCACCCGGATCGGCAGGCAAAAAGTAGCCGAAAACTGCCTCTTCCTCGCCGACCGGTGAACCTGAAAACAACTTAAGGGCAGCACCCTTAGTACGAAGGTACTAGCAAGTCTTACACAGTATGAGTATATATATATTCTCGACTCCAAGGATCATGCATTTAAAGCTGTAGCAAGGATTAAAACATGTTTAAGTTCATTAAGCGGTAAGCAACCTAGATTCTAGGTGTAAGCAACTAACTTAACCAACCACCAACTCAAACCCTGCCAACCAACTGACCATAACAGATATGTAAACAACAAGTGTATAAAAGTAAACCAATACCACCAAATCACCGACCACAAACCGACCAAACCACCCAATCCAACCATGCCACAACCCACATCGAAACTCTACGACCAAAATATGGTCGCTCGGTGGAGATAAGCAATAGCGATGCTCATGACCGAGAGCGCGGCAGTTCGAACTGATTATACACCCTGCAGGGGGATACTCCTGGACCCACACGACACAGGGACCATACGGCTTGTGCCACCCGCTAAGATGCGCACAAGGGGGTACCCGTGACAACCTTTCCCAACCAGGCCCAACCATGCGGATCAACCATAGCTCGGCGAGACGGTATTAGAACTACTCCTCGAGCAAACTAATACCGCTAGAAGTCCGGACTCAAACCGGACTCACACCGTCTATGACGAGGCCCACATGACCACGTCTGCGAAGGTAATCGGCTCGCCTACCATTATATCAGCATGTGGTGAGTAAGGTATGTGCTAAAGCCGACTACACCGACGATCGGTGCTTAACCGGTGCAAGCGGTCTAC
The DNA here is from genome assembly GCF_958298935.1 of Phragmites australis. Lineage (NCBI taxonomy): Eukaryota > Viridiplantae > Streptophyta > Magnoliopsida > Poales > Poaceae > Phragmites > Phragmites australis. The sequence goes on from NC_084931.1 coordinate 16,913,210, forward strand.
GGTGTCCGGGTTCCCTTCCCGAACTGCCTGAGGACTCCTCGTGAGCAGATGACACCCCTAACACCGCCCACACCTCGTCTCAACTCACCACTCAACAACCGACACATCATCAACATAACCACAAATGTGAACAGGTAAAAAGCCCTAGGCTCGCGACAACGGTGGACGCCGTCGTCGACTTCTACCGGAAAGCCTAAGTACCACTAAGCATAGCGAACTAAAATTAGACCGCGACGACACCACTAGGCTCCAATGGAATAACTCATGACACGTGACCGAAATGGAAGAATGCATAGGCATAGGTTCTACCCAACTCGGAACCCGACACATGCAATGTATACATAAGCGTAGATAACATATTAGATTTTCAAGTAGACACGGTGCAATATGATAGATGCTTGCCTTGCTGCCCTAGCTGCTGCTCACAGCTACCCGAGTCACGATCACCACTGCGGGAACCTCCGGGTACAGCCTCGTTCGCCGGGTCGAAGTTCCCTAAAAGAATCACGCATGCAATGTAATGAATATGAATGACATGCAATGAAAGATGCTTCACTGTAAGACAGCAGCGGAGATGCAATGCACTTATGCCATGAGTTAAAAGCCTGAAGGATTTCCTTATTTGAATTATTGTTTAACATTTAACAACTTATTAATCCTCAGTAAGCATTTCATAAACCCTAGCATTTTTAATGAACATGGCATAATTTAACAAGACTAACAGAATTTGATTTACCAATTTTGGACTCATCAAAAATTGTTTATGAATTATTAAAGATTAAATCCATTCATTAATTGAATAAAATTAATTATACCTTTCACAACACCTAGTATTTTTCATGTGCAGAGTATGGTAATACAAGGCCAACAAAATTAGATTCATCAATTTTGGAAACACCAAACTTTAATTAGGAATTATCAAAGCCTAGACATAATTTATTAACTCAATAATTCACAGCACCTATTTCATGGCCACTGGCATTTTTAATGGACAGACCATGACACAACAAAACCAACAAAATTGGTTTTAGTAATTTTGGAGCTCTACATAATTTCCTATGCATTTTTCAAGTCTTCAGCCGATTTAATCATTAAACAAATATTCTAATTCGCATTTTCCGGAGTTTTCCCGATTAATAAAAATGCCCGAAATATTTCTTTGCACACCCGGCCGGTTAGCCACTGAGGCTGACAGTGGGCCCGGTGGGTTTGACCCGGGTCAAAATTGACCCGCGCCCAGTACCCCACACCGGCGGCTCGGGCGACGTCGTCGGCGGCGAACGGCGGTCTGAACGGCCCGGCCGAAGGTGGCAACAGCACCAGCACGAGCACGTGGTCACGGTGGGGGTACATGTCGACGCCGGCGATGGCCGGAGCACGGCGATCGACGGCGAGGGGCAAAACCAATCCGGCGGCGGCACGGCTTTGACGCGCCGAAGACGAACAGCGACGCAACAGACTCGGGTGAGGGCAGCTATAGCTTCTACGAGGGCGCGTGGACCAAATGGCGTGGCCCAACGCTGAAGAACTCGACGGTGGCACGGCCGGCGGCGAGAGCTATGGCGCGGCGGCAGCCGGTCGTCGCGGACTCACGCGCCAACGACGGGACGGAGGGAAAGCGGCATGCGCAAAAGGTGTACAGGAGTATGGGGAAGCTCACCGAGCGCTTCACTGGGCCGAAGAAGCAGCAACGAGGCGGCTCGACGGTGAGGTGTGGAGGGAGGCCGCCGGCGCCGAGGAAGACGGCACGAGCTCGCCAAATTCGACCGAGAGGGGAGGGGATTCGCACGGAAACTAGTTGGAGAGGCTCCGACGATCCCTCTTTGCGCTTCTCGCGGCTGGAGCTCGAGGGAGCTTGCCGGTGGCGCGTCGGATTTGGCCGGCGGCGCGGTGCAAAGCGACTCTGCTCTGTGGTGCGCTGGGCGACAGGGAGAGAAAGCGAGGGAGAGAGAGAGAGGAGCCACGAGAGAGCGTCCAGGGGGGGGGTTAAGGCCGACGACGCTTCCACTCGAAGGCTCGGCCGGTGACTCGACGGCGTGCTGGGTTTGCCGGCCGCGGAAGTCAACAAAGCCGGTGCCGCGCTCTGGAAGCAGCGCGGCTGAGTGAGGAGGGAGGATGACGAGTGGGTCCCGCATGAACAGCAACCGCCAGGCAAAAATATCTCCACCACTTTAGCCATCCATTTGAACACCTTCCCAAAGTCCAAAATTTGCAAAACAAATTTTGCTGGAAACTAAAACTCATAAGGAACCCATTTGAACTTGTTTGACTCAGAAAGCTTGCACCAATTTCAAATGAAAATTCTCCAAAGAGGCAAGCTTTTCAAACTTGTGCTGATTTTTATGCCTTGAAAACAACCCCCAAAAATTTGGGAAAATTCATTTATATTATCCTCCTGGCATCTATTAATTTCTAAAATTATCACCAGCCCAATGTTCCATAGAGGTTTTGGGAGATGCTTTACAACGCATCGGTTAACCCTGGTTTAACCAATTTCGATTAAATTCACATCGCATGTCCACACTGCTCAAAACAAAGCAAATGATGCTAATGATGCCCATTAGCACTTAATTACATGTTTTAGAACTCTGGGCCGTGACAAACCTCCCCCCCTAAAAAGAATCTCGTCCCGAGATTCGGTACGAGCCGGAGAGGGGACAATGAGAACGCTGTGATGACTTAGCAGGTTGTGAGCCGACATTACGACGCATGAGATGGAATCCAACGCAGATTTTTATTCAGTCATAGAGACGAATACATACATGCGAGAGATTCCAAATACGCTATATTACATTGGCATTACAAATTCTCAAAGAACTCGGGATACTCGGAACGAAGCTGATCTTCCCGCTCCCAAGTCGCTTCGGACTCGGAGTGGTTACTCCACTGAATCTTCAAGAATTTGGTTGAACTCCGCCGCGTCTTGCGCTCGGTTTCACCCAAGACTCGCATCGGTTTCTCACAATATGTCAAGTCCGGTTGTAATTCTTCGGGCGCAACATCAATGACATCGGTCGGGACTCGGAGACACTTCTTGAGTTGCGAGACATGAAACACATTATGTACCGCGGAGAGGGACGGAGGCAACTCCAATTGATATGCAACCTCTCCACGCCGAGCTAGAATCTGAAATGGTCCAACATACCGAGGCGCCAACTTGCCTCGGACTTGGAATCGACGAACGCCTTTGAGAGGTGAGACCCTCAGGTACACGTGATCCCCCACCTCAAAGGTGAGCTCTCGGCGACGTCGATCTGCATAGCTCTTCTGCCTTGACTGGGCTGTGAGAATACTCTTGCGGACCTTCTGGACATGATCTTCTGCCTCCTTGACCAAATCCGGACCCAAAAAGGCCCGCTCACCAGATTCGGACCAATTCAGCGGCGTACGGCACCTTCGACCATAAAGGGCCTCGAATGGCGCCATCTCAATACTAGCCTGAAAACTGTTGTTATACGAAAATTCCGCGAACGGCAGGCATATGTCCCACTTCTTCCCATAAGTGAGCACACAAGCACGGAGCATATCTTCGAGAATCTGATTTACCCTCTCCGTCTGACCATCCGTCTGCGGGTGATACGCCGTGCTGTGGAACAACTCAGTCTCCATAGCCTCCTGGAAATTTCTCCAGAAATGCGAAGTAAACTGTGTACCTCGATCAGAGATGATCTTCTTCGGCACCCCATGGAGGCAAACAATTCTAGTGAGGTACAACTCCGCATACTGCTTAGCAGAATAAGTGGTTCTGACAGGAAGGAAGTGTGCGGACTTTGTCAACCGGTCCACGATGACCCAAATAGAGTCATACCCACTCGAAGTCTTCGGCAAGCCGGTAATGAAATCCATCCCCACTTCCTCCCACTTCCAAGATGGAATGGGCAAAGGTTGGAGTGTGCCGGCAGGCTTGATGTGTTCAGCCTTCACCCTTCGGCAGACGTCGCACTCAGACACATATCTAGCAACCTCCCGCTTCATGCGAGTCCACCAAAAACGGGGTTTCAAATCCTGATACATCTTCGTACTGCCCGGATGAATGGACAGCAATGAATCGTGAGCCTCATCAAAGATCTTCTTCCTCAGCGCCTCGACCCTCGGAACCACTAGACGGTTCCCAAACCAGATAACGCCCTGATTATCCTCAGTAAAACACAAGGCCTGCCCGATCTTCCTCTTCTCTCGAATTCGGGCCATACCCTTATCATCTCTCTGAGCCGCCTTAATTTCATCAATGAGCGTGGACTTGATTTCAAGATTTGCAATAAAACCGTCTGACACCATATCAAGCCCAAGACGCCGGAACTCATCACACAACGTGGAATCCATCGGCGAGGCTACAAGACAGTGACAATGAGCCTTTCGACTCAAAGCATCGGCGACCACATTCGCCTTGCCTGGATGGTAGTGAACCTCCAGCTCGTAGTCTTTGATCAACTCGAGCCATCTTCGCTGCCTCATGTTCAAATCCGCTTGCGTGAAAATGTACTTCAAACTCTTATGATCCGTGTAGATACGGCACAAGTTGCCCATCAAGTAGTGGCGCCACATCTTCAGAGCGTGCACGACAGCAGCAAGTTCAAGATCATGTGTCGGGTAGTTCTCCTCATGACGCTTCAACTGTCGGGATGCATATGCAACGACTCGGTCCTCCTGCATCAAAACACAGCCAAGACCGATGCCAGACGCGTCGCAATACACATCAAACCCTCTGGTCACATCAGGTTGAGCAAGCACTGGGGCGGTCGTGAGCAGCTTCTTCAATGTCTGGAAGGCAGACTCACAGGCATCTGACCAATCAAACACGCTGCCTTGCTTTAACAACTCGGTCATTGGCTTCGCAACCTTGGAGAAGTTCTCGATGAACCGGCGGTAATAGCCCGCAAGTCCAAGAAAACTCCGGATCTCACTAACATTCTGGGGTTGAACCCAGTCGAGCACATCCTGCACCTTGCTCGGGTCAACTGCCACCCCGTTCTCTGATAGAACATGTCCCAGAAAGGCCACCTTCCTGAGCCAGAACTCGCACTTGCTGAACTTGGCGTACAGCTGATGCTCTCGGAGCCTGCCCAGAACAACCCGAAGATGCCCAATGTGTTCTTGCTCAGTCTTGGAGTATATCAGAATGTCGTCGATGAAAACAATGACAAACTTGTCCAATTCCTCCATGAACACCGAGTTCATGAGGTACATAAAGAAGGCCGGCGCATTAGTTAAGCCAAACGACATAACGGTGAACTCATACAAGCCGTATCGAGTAGAGAACGCTGTCTTTGGAATATCCTCTGGCCGAACCTTAATTTGATGATAGCCCAGCCTCAAGTCAATCTTTGAGAAGACTCGGGCTCCCTTCAACTGATCAAACAAGATGTCAATCCTAGGAAGCGGATACACATTCTTCACCGTGACTGCATTCAGCGGACGGTAATCAACACACATCCTGAGAGTGTCATCTTTCTTCTTCACAAATAAAGCTGAGCATCCCCAAGGTGAGGAACTCGGACGAATGAAACCCTTTGCTAGCAGCTCATGAATCTGCTTCTTCAGCTCAACTAGCTCAATTTGCGACATCTTGTACATCTTCTTCGAAACCGGGGCCGCACCGGGTACGAGATCAATAGAGAACTCCACTGCCCTGCCAGGAGGCATTCCAGGCAACTCATCTGGAAAAACATCTGGAAATTCCCACACCACAGGAATGGTCTCCATAATCCTAGTGGGGGCAGCCTTTATGGTGAACAGGCAGGACTTGACACCCTTCAGCTTCAACTGAATACGAGTGCCTGACAGACCATCGAGGGTGACGGTTCGCCGAGCACAGTCCAACACAGCCTTATTCTTGGAGAGCCAATTCATTCCCAAAATAACATCAATTCCCTTCGAGTCCATTACTAACAGATTGACAAAGAAAGGCACTTTGTTGACAATTACCGCCGCTTTATTCACACACTGGTTGATTAGAACTTTGGCCCCCGGGGCGTCTATAAGATACGGTGTGTGGGTAGCACTGACTCTCAACCCACACTTCCAAACATAATCCGATGATATAAAGGAGTGAGAGGCTCCTGAATCAAACAAAACCACTGCAGAAAAGATGTCAGAGTTGAAACTCATATCCAACGTACCCATCAGGACGGTGTCACCCTCCTGAACCTCGTCGGCGGTAGTATGGCGAGCTCGACCACGCTTGGGAACGTGGGTCGCCTGCGAAGACTGCGGTGCTGACTGAGCCGGCGGTGGTCGTGGGGCACCCATCACGGCTCCCGGCCTCGGATACGGGCACTCCCTCGAGAAATGGCCGACGCGGCCACAGTTGAAGCACGGACCACCTGAGCCACCGGTCACGCTCACTTGGGAGCCGGCTGGTCGTGCAGCCTGCCCCTGTGGAGCGAAGAACGCAGGACGTGGTACAAACCACATCGGCCGTGGGTAGCCAGCCGACGGCACCTGAGACTGTGGAGGCTGGCTCTCAGTGCGGGCGCGCTGCGAGCTACCGCCCACAGAAGACGAGGAACCCCTCTTCCGCCTCTTCTCCTCTTGGTGGCTCTTATACTTGAGCTCCACCGTGATCGACGTGCTCACCAACTCGTTGAAGTCGACGAACTTATGCGCAGACAACCGGTCCTGCATCTTCGAATTTAGGCCATTCACGAAGCGGCGCTGCTTGCGCGCATCCGTGCTGACCTCCTCAGTAGCGTATTGTGCAAGGTGGTTGAACACCTGCACGTACTCCATCACCGCTCGACCTCCTTGCTTGAGGTCCTCAAACTCCCGCCTCTTAGCCTCCATGAGACCACTAGGTATGTGAAACGAGCGGAAGGCCTCACGGAACTCCGCCCACGACACGCGGTGATCGGCGGGGTGCATGGCCAGAAAGCCGGACCACCACGCACCCGCCGGGCCCTGAAGCTGATGGGCGGCGAAGAGCGCCTTCTCGTGATCCTCGCAGTGAAGAAGAACGAGCTTCTGCTCGATCGTCCGGAGCCAGTGATCGGCATCCAGAGGATCCTCAGCTCGCGAGAAGACCGGCGGCTGAGTCCGCAAGAAGTCCGAGAAGTCGTCTCGGCGCACGGCTCCACCTCCTCCATGAGGAGCCGCGTTGCGCACGAGAGCCTCCAGGAGCGCTTGGTTCGTCTGGAGGAGAGCTTGATTTGCTTGGCGGTTCTGCTCGATTTGCATGAGCACATCCGCCATGGTCGGCGGTGGAGGAGGGTTGTTCTGACCGGAACCCTCTGGAACCTCCCCACCACGCCGAGTGATAACCATTCTGAAATGCAAACAAAGGGGAAACGTCAAATTCCGACTTAGCACAATGCATTCGCCGGATATATTGTTAGAACCCCGTAACACATGTATAAACATAAATACATCCATGAATGCCATGAAATGATGCATGCTCGAACCTAACTACCGCTTCTTTCTCAAAATAAGAGCCGCACCTGCAAACATCAAACCACAGGCAGTTTATAACATCCAGAACGTACCCTTCGCGCTAGAAAGGGTAAGAGCGCGAACGGCCCTTGTACCACATGCCGTACAAGCGACAATCCATACGTCGACAACGACGTATTCACTTCCGTAGACCCTACGGAACATCTCGTGTAAACGCCACACGAGTAGACGACCATGTCTCCCATCGCATGGTGGATGTTCATACGCTATTGCTAGCGTATTCACTTCCCGTACGGATCACCGTACGGAACATGCCGGGCCCCTGCCTCGCATCCGGCTGAGCCCTCGGTGATTAACCGCCACCGAGCGTCGTACCTTACCTTCCGACGATGCAAAGCCGAAGATGCAATGCTCAACATGAATCAATGCAGGGTCGAAAGCAAAACAATGTGGTATAAGACATATAAACGTCACTCATAATACGCATTTTAACTTAGGGGCATAAACGATAGCAGTTTAATACATATTGAACATGAAGAGGCGTAAACATAAATTGTGGGTTGTTTAGGTGGAGTTGTCGACTTACTAAACAACGTACTAATTATGTTTAGGCTACTGAACTAAACCAGGCTCTGATACCAAGCTGTGAGGAACCGTCCAAATGGAATTCTAATTAATCATCAGGAGGATCATTATTCACAATCACAACCTCGACGATTAATCAGAATACCATTCCGGTAGTCCCGGCACGTGTTTTGTGCCCAGGATCGGAACACATGCCTTCCAACTCAAATATCCCAACACAGTTTAATAGAGAGCAAGTAATTAAACTGAATTACAATTATTAAACATGCAACTGCTTACACAATTTACAACAAAAGAGGAACAACAACAACTACGCAGCGGAAGAGAAACCTATACAACAAAAGAGTATGAAGCCGGATGCCCTTAGGCTCCATACCAAAAGCGCCGGAGTTTGGAGTAGAATGTGCTACCCCTGCCCGCCACCCGGATCGGCAGGCAAAAAGTAGCCGAAAACTGCCTCTTCCTCGCCGACCGGTGAACCTGAAAACAACTTAAGGGCAGCACCCTTAGTACGAAGGTACTAGCAAGTCTTACACAGTATGAGTATATATATATTCTCGACTCCAAGGATCATGCATTTAAAGCTGTAGCAAGGATTAAAACATGTTTAAGTTCATTAAGCGGTAAGCAACCTAGATTCTAGGTGTAAGCAACTAACTTAACCAACCACCAACTCAAACCCTGCCAACCAACTGACCATAACAGATATGTAAACAACAAGTGTATAAAAGTAAACCAATACCACCAAATCACCGACCACAAACCGACCAAACCACCCAATCCAACCATGCCACAACCCACATCGAAACTCTACGACCAAAATATGGTCGCTCGGTGGAGATAAGCAATAGCGATGCTCATGACCGAGAGCGCGGCAGTTCGAACTGATTATACACCCTGCAGGGGGATACTCCTGGACCCACACGACACAGGGACCATACGGCTTGTGCCACCCGCTAAGATGCGCACAAGGGGGTACCCGTGACAACCTTTCCCAACCAGGCCCAACCATGCGGATCAACCATAGCTCGGCGAGACGGTATTAGAACTACTCCTCGAGCAAACTAATACCGCTAGAAGCCCGGACTCAAACCGGACTCACACCGTCTATGACGAGGCCCACATGACCACGTCTGCGAAGGTAATCGGCTCGCCTACCATTATATCAGCATGTGGTGAGTAAGGTATGTGCTAAAGCCGACGACACCGACGATCGGTGCTTAACCGGTGCAAGCGGTCTACGGTGTCCGGGTTCCCTTCCCGAACTGCCTGAGGACTCCTCGTGAGCAGATGACACCCCTAACACCGCCCACACCTCGTCTCAACTCACCACTCAACAACCGACACATCATCAACATAACCACAAATGTGAACAGGTAAAAAGCCCTAGGCTCGCGACAACGGTGGACGCCGTCGTCGACTTCTACCGGAAAGCCTAAGTACCACTAAGCATAGCGAACTAAAATTAGACCGCGACGACACCACTAGGCTCCAATGGAATAACTCATGACACGTGACCGAAATGGAAGAATGCATAGGCATAGGTTCTACCCAACTCGGAACCCGACACATGCAATGTATACATAAGCATAGATAACATATTAGATTTTCAAGTAGACACGGTGCAATATGATAGATGCTTGCCTTGCTGCCCTAGCTGCTGCTCACAGCTACCCGAGTCACGATCACCACTGCGGGAACCTCCGGGTACAGCCTCGTTCGCCGGGTCGAAGTTCCCTAAAAGAATCACGCATGCAATGTAATGAATATGAATGACATGCAATGAAAGATGCTTCACTGTAAGACAGCAGCGGAGATGCAATGCACTTATGCCATGAGTTAAAAGCCTGAAGGATTTCCTTATTTGAATTATTGTTTAACATTTAACAACTTATTAATCCTCAGTAAGCATTTCATAAACCCTAGCATTTTTAATGAACATGGCATAATTTAACAAGACTAACAGAATTTGATTTACCAATTTTGGACTCATCAAAAATTGTTTATGAATTATTAAAGATTAAATCCATTCATTAATTGAATAAAATTAATTATACCTTTCACAACACCTAGTATTTTTCATGTGCAGAGTATGGTAATACAAGGCCAACAAAATTAGATTCATCAATTTTGGAAACACCAAACTTTAATTAGGAATTATCAAAGCCTAGACATAATTTATTAACTCAATAATTCACAGCACCTATTTCATGGCCACTGGCATTTTTAATGGACAGACCATGACACAACAAAACCAACAAAATTGGTTTTAGTAATTTTGGAGCTCTACATAATTTCCTATGCATTTTTCAAGTCTTCAGCCGATTTAATCATTAAACAAATATTCTAATTCGCATTTTCCGGAGTTTTCCCGATTAATAAAAATGCCCGAAATATTTCTTTGCACACCCGGCCGGTTAGCCACTGAGGCTGACAGTGGGCCCGGTGGGTTTGACCCGGGTCAAAATTGACCCGCGCCCAGTACCCCACACCGGCGGCTCGGGCGACGTCGTCGGCGGCGAACGGCGGTCTGAACGGCCCGGCCGAAGGTGGCAACAGCACCAGCACGAGCACGTGGTCACGGTGGGGGTACATGTCGACGCCGGCGATGGCCGGAGCACGGCGATCGACGGCGAGGGGCAAAACCAATCCGGCGGCGGCACGGCTTTGACGCGCCGAAGACGAACGGCGACGCAACAGACTCGGGTGAGGGCAGCTATAGCTTCTACGAGGGCGCGTGGACCAAATGGCGTGGCCCAACGCTGAAGAACTCGACGGTGGCACGGCCGGCGGCGAGAGCTATGGCGCGGCGGCAGCCGGTCGTCGCGGACTCACGCGCCAACGACGGGACGGAGGGAAAGCGGCATGCGCAAAAGGTGTACAGGAGTATGGGGAAGCTCACCGAGCGCTTCACTGGGCCGAAGAAGCAGCAACGAGGCGGCTCGACGGTGAGGTGTGGAGGGAGGCCGCCGGCGCCGAGGAAGACGGCACGAGCTCGCCAAATTCGACCGAGAGGGGAGGGGATTCGCACGGAAACTAGTTGGAGAGGCTCCGACGATCCCTCTTTGCGCTTCTCGCGGCTGGAGCTCGAGGGAGCTTGCCGGTGGCGCGTCGGATTTGGCCGGCGGCGCGGTGCAAAGCGACTCTGCTCTGTGGTGCGCTGGGCGACAGGGAGAGAAAGCGAGGGAGAGAGAGAGAGGAGCCACGAGAGAGCGTCCAGGGGGGGGTTAAGGCCGACGACGCTTCCACTCGAAGGCTCGGCCGGTGACTCGACGGCGTGCTGGGTTTGCCGGCCGCGGAAGTCAACAAAGCCGGCGCCGCGCTCTGGAAGCAGCGCGGCTGAGTGAGGAGGGAGGATGACGAGTGGGTCCCGCATGAACAGCAACCGCCAGGCAAAAATATCTCCACCACTTTAGCCATCCATTTGAACACCTTCCCAAAGTCCAAAATTTGCAAAACAAATTTTGCTGGAAACTAAAACTCATAAGGAACCCATTTGAACTTGTTTGACTCAGAAAGCTTGCACCAATTTCAAATGAAAATTCTCCAAAGAGGCAAGCTTTTCAAACTTGTGCTGATTTTTATGCCTTGAAAACAACCCCCAAAAATTTGGGAAAATTCATTTATATTATCCTCCTGGCATCTATTAATTTCTAAAATTATCACCAGCCCAATGTTCCATAGAGGTTTTGGGAGATGCTTTACAACGCATCGGTTAACCCTGGTTTAACCAATTTCGATTAAATTCACATCGCATGTCCACACTGCTCAAAACAAAGCAAATGATGCTAATGATGCCCATTAGCACTTAATTACATGTTTTAGAACTCTGGGCCGTGACAGGCATTCACTCTGTTAGCAAATAATCGCTTCAAATGGGGGATTATAGAGAAATACCAAGCCACCTTAACGGGGGTCTTTTCTTCTTTCTCTTCACCCCACGCCATCGCTCTCGATATCATCAACGTTGCTCTTGTACCGTGGTGCATTGCAAACGCGACACGCTTCCAAGTCTGCATCCTCGCCGCGGAACAACAAGCAGTCGTTTTCACATGCATGTATTTTCTCTACTTCCAATCCCAACGGGCAGACAACGTGTTTTCGGGCAACACATTCCCCTCTGGAAGCAATTTCCTCAAGAATTATAACAATTCATTGAAGCCCTTATCAGCCCAACCATTGCTAGCCTTCATTTACATCAGTGTCAGCACCACATGCAACTTGATGTGCTCATCTTTACAGTTCAAGTAAACTGGTGTTTTAGAGTCCTCTATCATGCGTTGGTACTTTTGATGTTGTCTTTCACCGGTGAAGTCCCCCCCCCCCATCGCGCAACATTTGTTCTATGCCTTCTTCATTGTTGCCAACAAAAGTGTCACAATCATCGTTCTCGATAAAAGTATCTTCAAATGCTGACATATCGAAGTCTTCATTAGCCGTCGAATTGTTGCCTCCGTCTCCTTCGACTGTTTGTTGCCCTTCACACCCAACATCTACAAGTTCACCGTGCTCAGTCCAACGGGTGTAGCCAGCCTTGAAACCCCTGCGAATCAAGTGTACACGGATGTACTCTATGTTTGAAAACTGCTTCTCATTCTTGCAGTCGACACACGGACAACATATATAGTGCTCGTCACGCTTCCGTTTTGGCTTCTTGTACGCCGCAGCAGCCCTCAAAAAAGCCTCGATGCCAACAATGAACTCTGGCCCTCGTTCCTTGTACATCCATGACCGGTCCATATGAAAATCATTATAATTAAACACATTGGACTTATAATCATTAAACATTTCAAAATCTAAAACATATTCATCGAATTACCTCGCATCCTGATTGATCCCTATTTGAGGGCCCATCTCCTTCCAGTACTTGGGCCTTCCAAAGGCTGCCGAGTCTGACGACCCGTGGGTGGACGTGCCATCCCTACAACACAATATTTTATCAACGGTACATGTTAAATTCACTACATTGATTAATTAACAGAGGAAATCCACTCGATTATTACTAAAATTCATGACTTTAAAAATATACGCAATCCACGTACTAGAAAATTAGAGCTAGATTTTAGGGATATTTTGCAAATACCTCCCTGATTTTTTATTCTTTGGATGCCACTCGAATGACAGTTCTAGCGGTATTTTTGCAATTTTTTAATGGCAATAACGGTTTTATAAGTGGTAAATTTGCAATTGTCTCTAGATTTTAATGTAGGCACCTAACTCTATTTACATGTGACTTTTAATCTACACGTTAAATCATCTACAATAATAAAATTGCGATCTTTCTCTAATTTACATGGATATTTGAGCTCTTGCTCATTCCAAATTTCAACACCAACTAACAACCACCTAAATTCAATACTAGAGCAATCTAGCAACTAAAATCCAACTAAGAATCAAATGTAGATCATCTCTATACATGTAACAATGACAAAGTTGCAAACTTTACCTAAATTAGATCTCAACTACATCTCTAAATCCATAACCATGGAACAAGCATCATCCATCATCAACCCTAGAGCAATCTACCAAGTAATCTATCCAAAAATGAAATATAGATCATCTCACTAACCTTAAAACAGTTGACTCCTCAAATTTTGAAGGCTCCCACGTAAAAAAAAACTTGAATCGCCAAAAAAAAATGGCAAGGAGGCGCTGTAACAGTGGGCTGCGGCGGTGGCGGCTTTGTTCTGGGTCGAGACGAAGAAGAAGATGAGCTATATATACTGTAGGATGCTATTAGTGTCGGTTTAATAAGGAACCAGTACTGAAACACCACTATCAGTACCGGTTCTCAACTTCAACCCCTCGATCGTGGGCGGGAGTTTTAGAACCGGCACTGATACCACTTTCAATACCGATTCCTTTGAGCTGACACTGAAGGTGACAGCTATTATGTGGGATTCTGTAGTAATATGAGTTCATCTGTTTATTATCGCATATGATCAAAACCAGCCGGATGAAGTTGTATTCCGAATCTGTAACCTTTGCTGCGTTTTGGCAGCTCTATAAATACATTACGAGGTGACAATGCTTGCTAATAGATTAGACAAGTTTACAGCTAATACTAACCCCCACCAGCGTTTATCCTTTGAAAAGGGACATATGGGCCGGTGAGGTGACCAACTCCTATCCACCGTTTACTACTCATCAGCAGGGGACACAATGATCTACGGAGTACTATCACACTGACTTCTGAGTTCTCACACTTGCTTATAAATAAGTGTTACCTTAGTGCCATTTCTGTGGCCACGTTCTAGCCATCTCAATCATTGCATGTACTGAACGCCATAGGAAAATTCGGCGGTATGGAAGCGAACGGCAGGTCGCAAGAACCTCCGCCTCGCCGTAACCTCGCCGTCGATCACGAGTCCCTGCAGCAGAACGGCGATCCCAGGAGGAAGGGTGGATGGATCACCTTCCCTTTCCTCGGAGGTCTCTCTCTCTCTCTCTCTCTCTCGTGTGCCTGTTGCTTGTTGGAACTTGAGGAATATTTGTTACATTTACGTGCGTGTGTGTATGACATGACATGCATGGTTCAGTGGCGATGCTGGGGCTGGGTGTGGCGACGAGCGGCGCGTTGAGCAACCTAGTGGTCTACCTGATAAAGGAGTACAACGTGCCAAGCGTCGACGCGGCTCAAATCTCCAACATCATCTCCGGCTGCCTGAGCTTGGCCCCGGTGGCCGGAGCCATCGTCGCCGATGCTTTCTTCGGCTGCTACCCAATCGTTGCGGTCTCCATGTTCTTCTCCGTCCTGGTGAGTAGTTAGTTGGTTCACGTACGTACCCCGTACGTATTCGTACACAAGAGCTCATATCGATCGGATCGTGCCGTCCTAACTATCGTGCTTGACTAATGCGTGCGCACAGGCCTTGGTCGTGTTCACGCTCACCGCGAGCCTGCGGGGCCTCCGGCCGGCGTCGTGCCAGCTGGGCGCCGGCCCGTGCCAGCCGGCCTCGGCGGGGCAGATGGCGGCGCTGTACGCCGGCGTGTTCTTGATGTGCGTGAGCGCCGCGGGCTCGCGGTTCAACCAGGCGACAATGGGCGCGGATCAGTTCGACGCCGCGGCCGACCGCGACGTGCTCTTCAACTGGTTCTTCATCTTCTTCTACGCCTCCTCCGTGCTCGGCTCCACGGTCATCGTGTACATCCAGGACTCGGTGTCGTGGACGCTGGGGTTCGGCATCTCCAGCGCTGCCGCCGTGGTCGGGCTCGCGGCGCTGCTCCTCGGCACGCGGTACTACCGCCGGCCAGCCGTGCTGGGCAGCCCGTTCACGGGGCTCGCGAGGGTGGCCGTCGCCGCCGCCATGAAGAGGAAGGTCAACGTGGCGACGTCAGAGGAGTTGAAGTTTTACCACGGACTACGGAACAGTGACGGCGACGGCAAGACTAGCGACGATAATCTTGCTCCAAGCGACAGCTTTAGGTAAGAAAAATTGTGCCTTTAATTTGCATGTCCGGTACAATGTCATGCATGAAGATGAAAGAATAATAAACTTTAGACAAGGTTAGGCAATGGATAGGTAATTAAAGTATCATTATATTATGGGACCATCTATTAAACAGTCGAATGAAAAACGTTTTTCAGCCATCGGATCAAAATCAGTGGATGCCATTATTTCTTCACCCTCCTTCCCATTGTCTTTCTCTCACCAAGTGGTTTCTCCTCGCATCCGCCCGCCTTCCTCTCGCCATCTCCGGCGACGCTCATATCACCAAATCCTTAGCCATTGGCCCCTTGTCATTCACCCGACGGTGCTCGGCCGTCTCTTTGTCATCCCCGTCACTGGCACCGCTCAATTCCCTCTCATCACATGTGACTCTGGCAGCGCCACTGTCACACCACCACACCTTCACCCAACGCTGATCTAGCCACAGCCACTAGAGCTCCCTTCATGCCCAGCCTGCCCTCGAACCCTAACCAGCTCGGAACCATAACCTTGCCAGCGGCAGTTCAAACCGGTCTCTATTATAACTAGTGGCGATTTCAGTCCACTGAGCAATAGAAAAAGCGTTATATTATTGCTAAGTGACACTCGCTTTATAGTATGTTTTAATTTGGCGCAAGGAGTATTTCCTAACCAGAGGTGTCTACTTGAGATCTGTGAATAGTCACTCATCCCTCCATTTCACAATATTATTGTCAAAGCTCGCCTTACACGCGGATTACCAAAACACTAAATGTAAGAATAAGTTAACGAGAGATGAAGAACTTGTCGCCAATTGCCGAAGGATATATATATTCTAACAAGATATGAGAACAAATTAATCATAAGAATGCAAGTTGCTTACAGAACAAAGAGCAAGCAGGATAATAAACGCACCAAAGTTAGCCACACTTCAAGCCTTGCATTACCTTTCCACGTGCAGCAAGCATATATTCCTCCAATTTCTCTGAAAAGGAGTGATCGACAGAGCACGATCCTGCGCTTTATTCAGAAGCGCATGAGTTTTTGCTGCACTTGTTACCACTTTTTTTTTCCAATGCACACATGCAGAAACCACTACTCACACACACCACACTTGCATATCCACGAAAGCGCCCACTCGTGTGTAAATTATAGGTATCATGATTTAAACTCTGGTGGGTGTAATCGTACCCTCACATCTCCACCACAATTAGAGACAGTTTATGTACCACTTGCAGTAGGTACAAATGCATTATCGATGAACTATTTAATAAGTTAATCAAAGATATTCAAAGAGATAACAAATTGTATCATATGGTTAATTGTCGTTATCATTCGATTTTACAATTGAAGTACAGTGTAACTAAGTCTTGATACAGAGATCGAGCAATATTCACATCTCTACGCAAATAAAAACTAAGGGCAAATTGTAAAAACTGACTTGCAACTACGGGTTTGTCAGAAACCCTACAACTATTTTGTTGTTAGTCTAGCTCCCGCTTGAAAGTTTTCTTCGATGTTAAATACCCACCTAGTGTTGTAAACTGCATGTATGTCGCTTTTTCATGCCTTCCGGTGCGTGGCGGCTTCTAGCCTGGCTTCCAATGTCTCATATACCATTTATCTAATATATCACCTTATTTATTGCACACTTGAAGAGAATAAATTCACCTAAATACGCGAGTAAGAAATGCACACTAGAAATCTAGTTGGAAGTCATTAGGTCACGTTAAGAGCCATGCAAGCAGTGTGTTGCACATGGTCAACGATCATAGGTGGGTATTTGACATGGAAGAAAACATGTAGGCTTGAGACTAACAAAAGAATAGTTGTATGGGGTTTCTAAAAACCCACATAGTTGCAGGTGGTAACTTTCCTTAATAACAATACGAGTTAGAGGGCTCATGGCCTAATGTCAAACGGTGTTAGCACGCACGTTGCTTTGAATACGTTTACTGCATTAAACTTGATGCATATGGGCTTCCACTGTCATAGGCCAGTCAAATCTGTAAGCTGCAAGCCAGCCAGAAAATATCCAGCGACAGCAACTTTTATATTAGCCGTATTAGGGAGCTACGTAATATTATGCTATACTAGCCACAGTGATCACAAGAAAAGTGAGATGGTGATATGTTGGCATCTTATCGATCGCTTCTATAATATGGCTGATATCGGGAAAGGACATTCCAAGATCATGTAGGTTTATTATAACCAGAACATCAGTGTCTTGGACTTGTTTTTCTAGGGCAGTATCTTCGACTGGTCAGCTAACCAAGTCCTGTCTCCAGTGCATTTAGTAGCATTTGTTTAGGGCAGTATCTTGGATTGGTCAGCTAACCAAGTCCTGTCTCCAAAACATCAGTGTCATGCAGGTTTATTAATGATCCGTATGTCCGTAGGGCTGATACGATTTCCTCTAGTTTTTCACAATAAACATGCCTACGCATTTAGTAGAAAATACATGTATGTATATATATAAAGCATATTTGGTATTTTCGGAAGTATGTATTTTCACATACATATCTTATAACATAGAAAGTATCTTATTTAATAAATAGTATGTATATAGAGCATGTGAGTATATAAAATCATAAAATTGATATATATACATTTTTAGGTGGTTTGCACTTTTTTTAGTATATTATATTTTTATGTACAATTATAAAGGTATTATTAAAATTTATTAAAAATGATAGATTTTTTTAATTTTTTCATTTAGTTTACATTGAAGCATCTTAGAATGAGTATAGAGTATATAAGTATACTCATAGTGATAAAAAAGTATATCTAATTTATTTATATGATATATTATAATAGGGAGTGTGTACTTTGGAAGAACAGTTTTTTTTTTATATATATATAATCTTCGATTTATCGGGGCCCTAGCGGTCTGAGTGCGTGTAGAGCACGCTTGGTCCGTTGGTCTTGTGCGTGCGTATGATGTGACTCTTGTGTGCGGGCTGTACTCGTTGGAAAACGAAAGAGCAGGTTAGAACATTTAATCAAGATATGCAACCAAGAACATTTCAGACAAGGTAAAAATTCCAACCATCACTAAAAACGCACATATTAGCACCTAATTTCAAAGATAACATAAACAAACTTACAACGTAGTCAACTAAAGTTGTGATTGCTACTGGTTTGAATTATTGATTACTTTAATCCCTTTTTCTGATTAACACTGTCCATGTCATCACCAGCAATTTTAGTTTCCTGAACCGCGCTGCACGTATCACCGACGGCGACATCATCGCCGCGGACGGCCTAAGTATGTGCGCACGATGGGACTGGGTTTGTGTGGGGGCTCTACTCTTTGAAAAACGAAAGAGTATGCTAAGAGTCTTGCCTTTCAACTTCTTCCACATGTTAGCTGCTGCACTGTAGTTTTTCTTTTCTCATTTTGTGCCGGTTTTAACCAAACTTGTCCCTCCCGGTACATATCAAAAACTCAAAATATCTTGGTTTTAACATGTAAATAAGTAGTCGAGTAATCAAGATCAAGTGTATATCATCAATAAAATGAAAAGCTTCTTACATGGAGCGACCCAGCTCCGGAAGGGGACAGCACACTGGCAGGGGCAGGCTGCAGGCCACAGGCAAATTGGCAGGGTTGCCGTTGGCATCATCGGATGGCACCGCGGAAAGTTCCAGCTCTACTTGCAACCAAGAACATTACAGACCAAGAAAACAATTCCATCCATCACGAACCACGACAACCATAACGGCAAATATTAGTCGTTTAAAAAAAAATAACGACAAATATTAGCATCTAATTTCAAAGATAACACAACCAAAGTCTCAATGTAGTCAAGCAAAGTTGCGATTTCTATTGGTTTGCATTGTTGATTACTTTAGTTTAATCCTTTTGTTTGAGTAACACTGGCCATGACATCACCAGCAATTAATTGTAGCTTCCTGAACCGCGCTGCACTGATCACCGACGGCGACGTCATCGCCGCGGACGGGTTGGTGGCCCGGCCGTGGCGCATCTGCACGGTGCAGCAAGTGGAGGACTTCAAGGCGGTGCTCCGCATCCTGCCGCTCTGGAGCGCGGCCATCTTCCTCAGCGTCTCCATCGGCGTGCAGATCAACTTCACCATCCTGCAGGCGCTCGCCATGGACCGCGCCGTCGGCCGCTTCACCGTGCCGGCGGGCTCCATGATCGTAGGGTGCCTCATTGCCGTCGTCGTCTCCCTCGGCCTCCTCGACCGCGTCCTCCTCCCGCTGTGGCGGCGCCTCACGGGGCACAATCCCACGCCGCTGCAGCGCATCGGCGCGGGCCACGTGCTCACTGTCGTCAGCATGGCCGCGTCCGCCGTCATCGAGCGCCGGCGCCTGGCTACCGTGCGCGCGCACGGCGAGGAGGACAACCCGGGGTGGGTGTCACCGCTGTCGGCCATGTGGCTGGTCCTGCCCTTCGCGCTGTCCGGTGCCGGCGAGGCTCTACACTTCCCCGGGCAGGTGACACTTTACTACCAGGAGTTCCCACCGTCCCTAAAGAACACAGCCACAGGCATGGTCGCCATGATCGTCGCGCTTGGGTTCTACCTGAGCACGGCCCTCGTCGGCATCGTCCGGCACACCACGGCGTGGCTGCCGGACAACATGAACGCTTCCAGGCTGGAGAACTTCTATTGGCTGCTCGCCGTGCTAGTGTCCGTCAACTTCGGGTACTACCTGCTATGTGCGAGGTTGTACAAGTACCAGAACGTCGGCAAGTGACGGAAGATGTCAAGATCAGGACCATCAGGCATCACTCGCTGCATTCTGGCCAGTTACTTATATTTGGATCCTGTGTGTTGTACGGTGGCGTACTGAACAAATGTTTCGTGTCAGACTTAAGCTATGAAGAAATCAAGCTGTGCAATAAGATATTATGAGACAAATGCATTGATCTGTTCCTCGCCTCTTGGATGCCACACAAAGTGGCATATCTTTGATTATTACGGCAGTATCCTGGGTCAAGTAAACTGAAATCACACTACTGTACTTTGCTACACTAGAGCTTCCAATGGTTGATCTCAGTGATCCTGATCAACCATTATCATAGGTGAATGTCTGAAAAATAATTCGAGACATGCCTTCAGACAAAACTGCTTGGTCAATCATCGAACCTTACATTATGCGACCTTTCAGGCTTTATCACCTCTGGACAGTCGCAGCTTCCATCTTGTTAAGGAGGGCCTCCATATTTTGCTGCCCAAGAAAAAAGAATCCAAACGAAGTTAAAAGATTACCGTCTTGTAAGCCTTATACATAGCTTCAGCAAACTTTTCTCAAAGGCTCTGGGCCAACAGGATAGGTGGTAATCTCTCGGGGTTGATAAATAATCGAAAATACAAGAATGCATTCGTTAATAGAAGGAACACATGGCAACTTCCCTTACACTCAACAAACAGACACAATTTGTGCAATGTTGTGGGACCGACCTTTCATCCCCATCCTGACACGAGAAGTTTAGAGTTAAAGAGGGGCAGAGCGACACAGCATTCGAAGAGATCCACCCTTCATCCTGCTGCCAGGATCCAAACACTGCAAGGGCAGCCGAAGCCTAACATGTCCCCGGGAGGAGGGGGGGGGGGGGGATCTTTCGTATTGTTTGTTCTCACACTTTGGCGAGGGCAGTCGAAGCCAACACATCCCCCGAGCTCATGGACGTCGTCCGTGTTCATGGAAACACCGCGCATACAGCCTGGCTCGGCATTGAGCACCAGTTCCTCGGCAACCGGGAGACCCGAGCCCTTCATCTCAACGCCGAGTTCCGTACCTTCGCGCAAGATGAAGAGCATGGCGGATGCACTTGCCGACCTCGGGGAGTACATTCCCGACCATACTTTGGTCTTGAATGTCCTTCGTGGGTTGAGCGGCAAGTTCGCCTATATGACTCCACACTTCAAGCGGCAACGTATCTTCTCGACCTTCAGCGAGGTGCGCGATGATCTCCTTCTCGAGGAGCTCACGGCGTCAGCTGCCTCGTCTACTCCGTCGACCGCCTTGATCGCCACGACGCCCAGCAACGCTAAAGGCACCGGCGATGCTCCGGGTCCTCCTGCTCCAAAGGGAGCCTCCTCAGGCGCCCAGCCCCCCCCCCCCCCCCCGCAGGCTAGCTCGACGTCTGGCTCTAGATCCAGTCACCGTCGCCGCCGGGGCAGCGGCAATGGCGGGAAAGGCGCTTGCCAGTCCAACTCTGGCCAGGCAGGCACGCCATGGCCATCCTTCTACAACCTGTGGACCAACACAATTCAAATGTGGCCTGGTCCGCAGGCTCCCTCAGGTGGGTCATAGCACCGCCCTCCCCTGCACACGCCGGCGGGGTTCCAGCCGCCGTAGGCTTTGGTTGCTGCCATGCTGGGGCCCTTCGGCTACCCCTGGCACCACAGCAGCAGACCTACCTGCACCCTCCAGCTCTCGGTGCCCCGACCGTCCCGTCGATCTCGACGCCATCATCATGGACCCCTTGGTCTGGGGTCTCCTGGGACCAACAGGCGTTGGCCAACGCTTTCAGCACCATTACCGTCAACTCCCCCTCCACTGGCGAGTGGATCATGGATTCCGACACCTCCTCGCATATGACTCCCGACACCGGTAACATCTCCTTGTTTCACCAGCCATGTTCCTCTTTTTCTTCCTCCATCATTGTTGGCAACGGGTCTACTTTGCCTGTCACGTACACTGGCCACACAGTCTTACCTGGCCCCTTTTATCTTAACAATATTCTTGTCGCTCCGAACATTATTAAGTCTCTTATTTCTATGCGCTAGTTTACCACTGACAACACTGTTCTGTTGAGGTTGACTCGTTTGGCCTCTCTGTGAAGGATCTTCGTTCCAGGAACGTGATCGCTAGGTGCAATAGCTCTGGCCCGCTCTACTCCTTGCATCTTCCCGTGTCGCGTTCGCAGCCTCGTGCCCTCCTTGCCGGTGTCTCCTCCATCATCTAGCATCATCGTCTCGGACATGCCGGACATGAGGCGCTCTCCAGCCTTGCTAGTGATTCCTCTATTTCGTATAATAAAATTGCTTGTGACACTATTTGTCATGCATGTCAACTTGTTCACCACATACGTTTAACATTCACTCACTCCGTCTCTCGAGCTCTCAAGATTTTTTATCTTATTCATTGTGACCTGTGGACCTCCCCTATGCTGAGCATGTCTTGTTACAAATATTATTTGGTCATTCTTAATGATTGCTCGCATTTTTCTTGAACGTTTCCTTTACGCCTCAAGTCTGACACTTTTTCCATCTTGGCTCACTTTTTCTCCTATGTGGCTACCCAGTTCTCCTGCACGATCAAGAGCATCCAATGCGACAACGGCAGTGAATTTGACAATTCCTCCATCCGCAGCTTCTTCCTCACGCATGGAGTTGCCCTCCGCATATCTTGCCCCTATACGTCCCAGCAGATAGATAAAGTTGAACGCACACTTTGCTCCCTTAATAACATGGTGCGCTCGCTTCTATTCCAGGCGTCCCTTCCTCCCTCTTACTAGGTCAAGGGTCTACACACAGCCAACTATTTATTCAATCGCCTCCCAACCAAGACTCTCCCCTCCAGCACTCCCTTCTTCGCTCTACATGGAAACCACCCCTCCTACACCCACCTTCGGGTGTTCGGTTGTGCTTGCTACCCCAATCTCTCCTCCACCACACCCCACAAACTCGCACCTCGCTCCTCTCTGTGCGTCTTCCTAGGATACTCATCTGAACACAAGGGTTATTGTTGTCTCGACATTGCCTCTAATAGAGTCATCGTTTCCAGGCATGTCGTCTTCGACGAGACGCAATTTCCCCTTTCAAGTGCCAACAAACTGCTCCCCAGCGACCTCGATTTTCTCTCTGACTTTGCGGATTAGTCGGTGCCTATTGGCCTGCCTTAACCGCTATTTTATGCAGGACTTCACCGCTTCGTGCCCGCGACAACCAACGCTGCATCCATAGTGGCCACTGTGGCTTCCCATGCCGTACCAACACCGCGCACCGTGGCTGTCCCGTCACCACTCGGCTCAGCAGTCCCACCGTTTACAGCATGCGCGCCACGCGCGGCCTCCACATCTCCAGCCAGCGCGTCACACACGGCCCCGGCGTCTCCAGCCAGCGCACCACGCGCGACTTTGGCACCTCCAGCCAACGCACCACGTGCAGCCCCGGCTTCTCCAGCCAGCGTACCATGCGCGGCCAACACATCCTCTCCCGACAGTGCATCACCTCAAGCGGTGCCACCCCGGATAGTCGCGACACGCACCGGTCTTCACTCCGCTACAGCCGTCCCTCCCGTTGCCAATGCACATAGCATGATAACACGTGGGAAGGCAGGGTTTCAGGTGGCATCTGATTCACTTCTACTTCAAGCGGCCACCATGTCACCACTGCCGAAGACTTACTGCAGCGCGCTCGCCGACGTCAACTGGCGTTCTGCGATGATTGAGGAGTTCAACGCCCTCCAGGCAAACCACACCTGGGACCTTGTTCCTCGGCCTCCCGATGTTAACATCGTGACCAGAAAATGGGTTTTCAAGCACAACTTCTGTGAAGACGGCTCCCTGGATCGCCACAAGGCTCACTGGGTTCTCCGTGGCTTCACCCAGCGGCCCGGTGTCGGCTATGATGAGACCTTCAGTAAAGTTGTGAAGCCGACGATCGTCCGCACCGTGCTATCCCTTGCTTTGTCTCGCGACTAGCCCATCCATCAGCTCGATGTCAAGAATGTGTTCCTCCACGGCACCCTCTCCACGACAGTATACTGCTCCCAGCCGACAGGTTTCGCCGATTCATCACATCCTGACTGGGTTTGCCGTCTCAACAAGTCCCTCTACAGTCTCAAGTAGGCCCCTTGTGCTTGGTATAGCCGCTTCGCCACCTATCTACTCAGCCTGGGCTTCATGGAGGCCAAGTCAGACATCTCACCTTTTATTTTCCATCGCGGCACCGACACAGTATACCTCCTGCTTTATGTCGACAACATCGTGCTGACAGCCTCCTCCTCGACTCTACTACATCAGACCATCACGGCTCTTCAGTGCGAGTTTTCCATAAAGGATCTGGGTGCTCCACATCACTTCTTGGGGATCTCCGTCCACAAGTGCACGTCCGGATTGTTCCTCTCTCAGCGGCAGTATGCATTGGACATCTTGGAGCGTGTAGGCTTATACATGCATGATCCTCGGGAGCACCATCTCGCTACTGTGAAGCACATTTTGCGCTACCTTCGCAGGACAGTCGACCATGGCCTTTTTCTCCGCCGCTTGCACCTGACGAGCTTGTTGTCTACTCTGACGCTGACTGCGCCGGCTGCCCCGATACACACAAGTCCACTTTGGGCTATGCTGTCTTCTTGGGGGGCAACCTAGTCTCGTGGTCTTCGAAGTGGCAACTGACCGCGGTTCCTCATGCGTGTGCGTCAATCTCGCCCAACCGGTGCTAGCCTTCCATGTTTATCCACCGGTGGTTTGAACTATATATTATACTGCACCATACTGAGTAAATTTAATCCAATTTTACGCATGAATTATCTAGCTTTCAAATATTTTCCCAGAATCAAATACAGATAATACATGGTTTTTGATAGAACACTTTTAAACGCACCGGTCTAGTAGGCCCAGTGACCCGTGGTAATTCGTGTCTCAGTGGGCTGAACTGATAGAAGTATATTGGTACTACTTTGAGTTTATTTTTGTCCGGATTCTGTACATAACCTCCTTGGGCACACGGAAGGGTGACTTCAATAGAAAATAGCGAATTAGCACACCACTACTTCGGAATTTTTTTTAATATTTTAAGGGTACAAAACACCCTGTCAAACTAACAAATTGATGAACTAACCACAATTTGTTTTGGGGGGGGGGGGGTGATGGGGGGACATTACGAAGAGAACTGTTGCTGCTATGTAGCAACAACTGTGATTAACACTGGTTCCTATTATACTCTAGGTAAGACAGTTGGAAGATATTATAAAAACAAATAGACTAAGAAATAAATTATGCCGAAGTGAAGACACTCGATAGTTTAAGAGGAATGATAATTCAAGAGGCAGCAATCCAAATTGGGAATGCAAAATTGTGAACTGAAATTATTGAACACGGACCCAAAGAAAATATTGCAAATAAAACCGCCTCAATATTTGTTAGGGGAGATGTCCCAGCGGTAGATACTGTACTGAGTCACCATCAAAGACTTCCCCTAAGCCCTCGGACCCCGGACCACTGTGGCAACTAGGGCCTCTGGAGCCCTTAAGCCTCCTCCTCAGGTCACCGACTCTCGGAGCCTAGGGGAGCTAGCTGACCCCCGATGTCCTTTGGTTATGCCAGTCTAAGCCTGAAGACACGCCGGCTCATGACCCCTCTAGATCCCTAGCTTCAGAGTGGTCTCAAAGACCCAAGCTTGGGAGTCCCCTAGATGCTCGGAGACCCCTAACATCCAGAGGCAGTGGATACCCAAAGGCTAGAGGAAAGACGCGGAGTTCCTAATAAAGGTCAGCGGAAGTAGGCCTGCCAACCAAGCAATGTCTGCCATGAGATGACCGACATTTAATGCTAGTCATATGGTGGCCACCCTAACACACTGGGAGCAACTGGTGACTGACCTGACATGCTAGACGGTGCAACACCGCAATGGACAACTAAGCTTGCAACCACTTGCTGCCACGATTAGAAAATATCCTCCCAGTAGGGTTATACTATTTTTACCTAGGCATGGACCATGTTACTCGGCCGGCCCTAGGTCTCTATTCATAGGGAAATGTGTATCATTATCTCAGTAGGGGTATGATTGTATACTCATACCCTGAATGGCACTATAAGACAGTTTTTACCATCACCACATTGGGCATCCTTTCCTCTCTACTTCTTCTCCAAGCTTGAGACACTCCTATGAGTAAGCTCTCACTAGACTTTGTTTGTGGAAGGCATTTTCTTTTACCAACAGTTGACGCTGTCTGTGGGGAGGAACGTAGAAGTACTAGGAGAGATAGGATGTCACTAGAGAAGGACGCCACCTAGGCGCTAGCGTAGACGGCCGGCTCCACTGCCACACCTACGCGAAGGTCAGCACAGCAGCCGCAACCAAGCACTCGATGTGCCACCTCCAGTTCCACAGGCGGGTGGAACGGGGGCCCGACTACTACCGCTGATTCAATCACGACCTTGGCGGTGGTTGGCACAGGGGTTGGAGTCAGCTTAGAGGCTTTCCAGTAGCAATATAGCGAAGAGCTCGCTATACCTCAAGGGGCTACGATCAAGTCCATGGCTGTTCAGGCCACCCTTTGATGGTTCTGGCGCTAAAACCTAGGGGCAGTTGTGCCTGGGCCCAGCCCTGAGACGACTTCTATATGAAGTCCATGGCACTTTTGTAGAACCATTGTCCTCTAAAAGCCTGTTCGCTCAGCAGCCTCCTCAGCCTCCCTCGGTCAAAAGGGCCACGGGCTCTGAAGTGCGTCGATCCGGCCAATGATGTAGGCGATGCGTCCGGAGGCACTCTGCCTCCTCCCCTAAATGATGACGTGCCCTCAGTCAATTGCCAACTGTGGGGCACTGGTGCACTCTACACGGTGCTGGATGTGCCCATAATACCGAGGACTGTCAGACACTCGTAACATTCTAGCAAGGGTACATCGAGAGGTGGGCGACGCACCCGGCATCGAAAGGAACCAATGACGAGCGACCCGGAGATCGTAGGTCTGCAACGGGCCATCGAGTCCCTCGGCTAGCTCTACCGACTCAAACTCTGCCATCAACAGTTAAGCACCCTAGCGGTGAAGAATCCCCGATGGCCCCTTGAAATGGCATCGGCGAAACTACACACGTTGGGGCAGCCGTGTTGGGGCAACCAGGCCTAAGCCCTTATGACCTCTGCCTCCAACAAACATCATGGGGGGAATCCTCCCCCTCACTGATGCTCTAAATAGTTGCAGCTAGCATCGCCAAACATCAAACTCGATGTGGGAGGCCCGCCTATGTCTCCGGCCGCTCCGAAGGCCTAGGCGGGGCCACCTTTGGTGAAGGCTTGTTGGGCCCTGGAGGAAAGGCTTTAGTCGCCCCAGAGGTTCAGGCAGCCTTTGTAGGATCTAGGATATTGACTAGAGGGGGGGGGTGGGTGAATAGGTGGTTTTTAAAACTAATTGCTAAGCGATCAACTAAACTTTTGAAAACAAACTAAAGATCACTAGAGCGATATGAAAACAACTAAGAGTTATGTCAAGGTTTGCAATCCTAGGGTGATATGCAACAATTTATATTCTAGAAAGATAAATTGTATAAAGTAAATTGCATGAAAGTAAATTTCTCAAAGGATGACACACGAAATTTATCTCGTGGTATCAGTGATTTGCCGATCACCCCTAATCCACATTGAGGTGAGTTCAAGCTTCTAACCACTTCTCTATAAAGTATCTAATTCTCACATGAGAAAGGGCTCACACCAAGCAACTTGATCTTAAGCCAGAATAGAACAAGAGCTACTCAATACCTCTATTCCACTAGAGTAGCACTTAGCTCTTTGGCAAGGCGTGCTCAAAGCCTCTCACAATCACCGTCGTGGCTCCTTCACAATCTTCTTTGAATGGCTCAACAATGCAACAACCTCCAAGCCATCTAGGGGGCGGCAACCTCGAAGAGTAACATGTTGATGAAGCTTGTTTGAAGGATCACTAGTGCCCCAATGTTCAAACTCTTCAAAGTTATGCACTAGATGCTCTCACACTCTCAAAAATGCAACCACTAAGCCAAGAGAGGGAGAGGAGGAAGGCAAGAGCTCCAATGAGTTGTAGTGAAGTGCTAGAGCCCTTCCTTAAACTAGCCAAGCTCTTACTTATAGCCCACACTAAATAATATGGTCTTTGCTGTTGTTTTGACACCTCTGCGCACTGGGCGGTCAGACCGCAACTCAGTCGGTGATCGGACCGCCACAAATACAATGGCAACAAAAGGCGTGATGATGAATCTGACACACATCTGGTGATCAGACCGTGACCCCTCACTATCAGACCGTGAGCAGGGAACAGAGTTCCAAAACTCTCTGTTCCCAGGGTGGTCAGACAGCCAGCTAGACCAGAGGGTCCGAAAACCTCTCTTCATTTGGCAATCAGACTGGCACACTCTTTGATTAGACCAGGATTGAGTTCTACTAAGCATCGACCAAGTTTATATAGCGGTCAAACCGGCCTCTCCGGTGGTCAGATCGCCACAGCTCAGAAACAACCCAAAGACAACCTTTCCTTGGTTTCTGTCAAACTAAATTTCACACTCTATATGAAATGCAAGTTTAAGCAATTGTGGTACTATAGATATCTTAAGTAAATGCACATCAACCCCTCTTAATAGTATGTCACTTATCATATCAATCTGGTCAATTTCTCTAATATCCTTTGACTGGTAAAAGAAAATGTCCTACAATTATACATTTGCCTTGAGCTAGCCATTTTCATGTTTTCCACTCATGCACCTTGTAGCTTCGCAACATCTTTGTGACTAAATTTTTCATAACTCATTCAAACATTTTAGTCCACAAAAGACATATTATCATTAATTACCAAAACACAAATTAGGGGCCTAGATGCTTCAATCTCCCCCCTTTTGGTAATTGATGATAATAACACTAGGCAATGATGTGATTTAAGTTTTGAGCTCACTTTTAGCGAGTAGCATCAAGAAGACTCAAATGTGAGTTTCTATAGCAAGAATTTCAAGGATATGAAATGTCACATCCGGTTTTTCAAAAGAATAATTGGGTGCATTCCACATGCATGCCAGGATCAGTTTCATCATGCATGCGGTGATATTATCAGTGATATATAGTTCTATATCGAACAAAACAACTTAGAAACAATAAACCAAATAGAGACAACACATCATAAAAACACTATGGTTGGATAGGGTACGAGATTTAGGCGAATTCATAGGGTGTTGCTTGGATTTGAATGAAATTCGCTAAACAAGATTTGAGATGAACTCCAGTTCAATTATAAGAGCTGGAACAGAATTAACTATAGAAGGCAGGAGCTAACATTTAAACATCCTAAACATGAGATAAGGAAAGAAATAAAGGATCTCTGGAGGGTTATTTGGGATTCTCACCAAGAGAGAGATCAGAGAGCAGAGTAGGGGAGTTTGGCATGGAGGAGTCGGCTGGCGGTGGGCTCTCGGTGTCGCCAATGTGGGAAAGGTCTGGGATTGGTGGAGATGACGCAGACGGAGTCACTGCACAGCCATGAACTCATGGAGGGCTCAGCTTGACCCAAGGTACAAAAGAACACGCACCGGTGAGTTGAAGGTGGGGAGGTGCACAATTGGATGGAGACGGCGGCGGCGATAACTGACGTTGATGTTGGGAAGCAATGGTGTTTTAACAAATCAAGGAGAGCATGGTGTAGAATGCAAGAAGAAAAGCTTGGTTTTATAGTTGGTTTTGGTAGAGAGGTTCCGAGATAGCGGCAAAACAACAACAAACTCTCCCAGGTTCGATGGTGGCCGCGCATAGACACATCGAAGAATATGTGCATGTTACCGAAGATTGGTTGGGATTTGGGGAACCATCTGAAAAAAAAAATTCCTTAGAACATGATGCTGCAGTGGTGATTCGGAAAGATCATCCCCATAGAGGGAGATTGATCGGGGACTTTAGCGAGATTGTGCAACAATGTTGGAGGTTGGGATCGCGTTCTTGTTGGCGTCACTGCAGATCCGAGGGGACCCTCATGTGTACAGGAAGAAGATGTGATGTAACACACCATGACGTAGTCGGTACATCAAAACCACTACTAGATTGATGGGTAACATGGACTAAACCTGCAGTGCACTCGCAAAACTTATCCAGATAGGGCAGCGGCAATGCCGACATCGAGTACAGTGGCTCTGGTGCATATTCGAACAACCCAAATTGGGAGGATGTTAATGACTATCAGAGGCATGTCTTGGCTAAAGGACTCAAGGATTGGAGTGCCGGTTCACCCGGGAAAGCGATTTGAACCTGCGTTGCACGCGTAGAACTCCAGACTGGGGCAATGGCACGACGATCGTGATCTCGATGGCTTTAGGGATCTAATGGCCAATCATTTTGGTGAGGGCATGTGGGACATCTATGGGTACGTGCTGGTCAAAAGGCATGGTGATCCGACCTCTGATCAGCCAGGGAACGCCAATGCCATCCGCAATGGTGCGCCAGTCCACAATGGCGATGACCGTGGCCACGTAAATCGGTCTTTGGCCGGGATTCGAGGTTCGGTTAGGGATCACAAATGGTGTCCAAACAAGGGAAAGCAGGAGAGGAAGGGGTTGGTCCGGGATCCTCACCTTGCTGCAATAATCGGTGAAGAAGGATTCACGGAGACTCTGGAATTCAGGCTCACGTTCCCATAGCACCGATGAAGATATGGTCAAGCCATTTAGAGATGCTGATGTTCCCTCAATGTTCTCCATGGTGACATGGGTGTCTTGGCTAGATCTTTACTAGATCATCGATAACACTGATGGATTCTTCACTTCGCGCCCTGGACGCGGCCAGACACATAGCAGCACAGACGACGATGTAGATCCCAGCGTCGTCTATCCTCCTCTGGAGAAACTATCTTGGGACATGGTGGGGAGAACCTATGGCACATCTTGGCAAAGGATCAAGGTGTTTGGCTGGACGGATCACCGGAAACGTGGATGCCAACCGGCGATGACATGGCTGTCCGAGACGGTGAATGGCACCTGGAAGGTCGGGGTGGCGGCTAGGGTTTGGTGGACATGGGAAAAGTGCAGGGGGAGGGTGTTCTGGTCTCATTTTATGTGGCTAGGAAGATCAGGCTGTTGAGCCAAGGTGGGATCCAAGCCGGCCATAGCCTAGGCCCATGTTGTGATCCAATTGCACGACACTAATTCATAGGCATGTATTCTAAGGATGATACTCCACCTTACGAATATCAAATTGGACGTTTCTAGACTCTATCTTGTAGTACTAAAAAAGATCTACAACCTTTGTATTCATTGAAATTTCTGTAAACGCCATCTTAATATCCAAAAACGCATCACAAGAAAAACTGTTTGAACTCAGACCAATCTGTGCAGCATTGATTACGGGAGCCATAAATTATCCAGATGGTGACTTCCATAGGTGCAAATCGAAGCTCTAGACGAGACCTAATACTTTGGTATTGTCAATATTTGCATTTGAGGCCGTCTTGAACTCTGAATTTGAGTGGGAAGACAAGGCTGGCGACGAGGAGTAATTGGTAGCCGGCTTCAATTGCATTGTGGCCATTAGAGACATTTAAGCAACAATTTTTGATATTGAATTTAGGGGAATAAAGATTGGATTGATGTGGAGGATTGAATGAAGAAATTATGGGGGAGAGAGGGGAGGGCAAGTGCCATGGAGATGGGAAGCTAGGCGGTTGCGGCTGCCAGGCGAATGGATGACGTCATTTGGAGGTGGATGGAAACGATCAGGTACATGGACATGCAATTGTTTGGGCTAGCTTTAGCACACATGTGGGCCGTCCTGCTAGCAATCCAACGTGATGCAAGGTTGATGGCATGTTGCTGGCCTGGAGCCACAGGCTAGAGAGAAAAACATAGAGGAAAGGCAGTGCACATTAGGTTGGATCAAAAGGACGTGAGATGAGATTGTCCACAAGGATTATTAGATGATATGGGAAAAATGGAACAAGGATTTATCCAAACTTGAAATTCCTTAACCTATTATAATATTTTATAAATACATTTTTTATCACACAAAACAAATTCTTTTTAAACTCTAAAAAAATTATTTGAAAAGTTTTCAAATTCCAGGAAAAATGTTATTTTTATTGTTTTAAAATGCTCACAATCCAAAATCGAAATTTTAGGGTGTGACATGAAATTAAATATAGATATTAAAACCGATGTCAAGGTAACCTCCTCCTACACATGTGCCCATAAGATTTAGAGTAAAAGAAATGGCACAAGTTAAAAATTTAAATAATAATAAAAATTTGATGGAGTTTACCTTGTATATATGAATCCTAGGAAAGAGATATGATCAATATAATCAATAAGATCACCAAAGAATATTTTCCTCAAGACATCCCACAAAATTAGAACATATAGATAGAGATGAATATGGAGATAAACAAATAAACATATTTCATCACATTACAACACTTAAAGAAACAAAAATGCAATGTAGTTCATTACAATACTAAAAGAAACAAAGATGCAATGCAAGATAGCTGTCTTCTTCACTTCTTCCAACTTCTCCCCCTTTGGCATCAAATACCAAAAGGTCTAGTCATCCTGAGGAGGAGGATGAGGATAGATACTGTAGAAATGATCGGAGAAGGTAGTGAACTGATCATCAAGCCACTGCTGTCCAAGAGAGAGGTTGTGAAACATTTTTTTCAATTCTTGGTTCTGAGCGTTGAGAGCGGCAATGTCCTCTCGAGCCAGGGAGATGGACAAATGAATAGATTGAAATTCTGTCATCATAGGCTAATAGAAGTTCTGCTGAAAGCTATCCTGGAAAGAGTCCAAACTCTGCTGAAAACCCTACTAGATGGATGCTATGTAAGAATCAAAGAAACCAGCTGGAGGTGCCCACTGAGGAGGAATGTTATCTTGAGGTTCCTCATGCTGACCTCCCTGGACTGCAGGAATATCTTAATCTCCCTAACCTCTATTCAAAATATGGGGATTCACTTTGAAAGGCTTGCATCCCATATGTTTTATATCACAAGATGTTTGCTGAAAGTATGTCTTCATGAGAACAAGAGACATTATAAATGGAGCAAAATAAAGATTTGGAGTTATGCTCATTGTGATATCATTAATAGCCTTTAAAATGTACTTGATCACATCAATTGTACTCTTGTTCA
The DNA here is from genome assembly GCF_958298935.1 of Phragmites australis. Lineage (NCBI taxonomy): Eukaryota > Viridiplantae > Streptophyta > Magnoliopsida > Poales > Poaceae > Phragmites > Phragmites australis. The sequence goes on from NC_084931.1 coordinate 16,946,416, forward strand.
TGGTATAATTAATGATATTCAAGTAATGATCCTAAATAGCATCATTGTTTCTATTTTTTGTAGCAAAAGTGGCTCTTACAATCTTGTTGATCGTAGCGGGCAGCATCTTCAATCCAGTCACTGTCCCAAGTCTAACTCTAGGAACAACCCCCTGTGTATCATAGAAGGCACTCCACACATTTTTAGCCAAACAATATTCATCATTTATATCAATAGAACCATAAACAAGATCATAAGGGGTTCTCATAGCACTTGCAAAATCCCTAAATGAAGCCTTATATTTTCTGGATCCTATTATCCACTCAATTTTCTGAGACTCATGAGAAATCTTAACTGTTCCATAGAAATGCCTGATAACAGTTGCATTCCAATTACATTTGAAACTCACTAACTCATAAAGACCTTACTCTTGAAAGATATCAGCTAAACCATCCATGCTAGGCTAATTTTTCACATAATCCCAATCTATCCATTTTTGTTCAAAAATTTTCTTATTCAGAATATGAGCATAGAAGACATCTTGTTACACCAAGGTATAAAAATGTTGTTGAGAAGCATCATTGTCTAGAGCATATTGATAGGTGTTTATAGCTCTAGTATATTCAGTTGAAGTCCAAGATTTTCTATACCCAACATAAGCTTGATGATTAATTTCAAGATCCTCATCACTGGCAGCTTTCATGTTATGATCAACATTACCAACAAAAGACAAGGTTTCCTCACCAATATCGTAAGATGGCATCCAATCAGAGTCCTGACGATGTCATTGACTCCTCCTCTAGCCACGTCGTGATGCTCCGGCTGGCCCTGCCTCCGTCGAGTCTCACCGCGTCTATAGTCGTGAGGCCTAGACAGCCATGCCTCCGTCAATCCTCGTCGTGGCCAATGCTGAGGGGGTCATTGACTTCCTCCCTTTGCCTCACCATAGACTTCACCTCCGACCAACATCACGTCACTCTGAACGGCCCACCTCTGCTGAGCCTCTTCGTCCCTTGGCTCCGTTGTCATCTACACCTCCGCCATAAGCGTCAGGGCCTGCAACCTCCGCCATAGGCGTAAAAGTCTAAAACTCCTCCATAAGCGTCGAGGCTTGAATCCTCCACCATGAGCATCGAGGTTCATATCCTCTGCACTTTGAAGGGCCAGCCTCGGCCATGTCAAGGTCCAAACCTGTGTGAGTTTTTGTCACCATAGTCACACCTAAGACACTAAGAGCACACCTATAATCGCACCCTTCGGTCGTAAGCAACTGCAAGGTGTGAGGGGGCCAGGAAAGGGGAAGCTTTCGGAGTCTAGGTGCGAACGAAAGCATGCCTGGCGCCATCATGACACTTCTTTTCCTAAATCTGAGGATCAGGGAAGATGTTCTTCCCGATTAAACCGGTCTACTCGGAGGATCGCCAGACACTTCGATCAAGAAAAAAAGCACTACAAATAAATCAAGAAATATCAAACAGATCTAAGGATGATAGTATATTAATAATTTCACATCCAAAAGACATGCACATGCCTCTCTGAGTACCTGGTACTCTGGACCACTCAAAAAAAAAAACACCAAAAAAGGATAGGGAAGGAAACCACAAGGTCCTAAAAGCGACGTATGCGCTTCATGTGCGACCTACCACCGTGGAAATTGATGCAATAGCCAGCCCCAGAGCTCTCGGAGGATGAAGAAGAGCACGAGGACTCCTCCTCGGCCTCCTCACCCTCCTCCTTGGTCTTCTCCACCTAGGCCGTCTCCTTCTCCACCTCGTCAATCTCTTTCTCTAGGAGATCCTAACCGACCTCCTCCCCATCATCGGAGATATCGACGATCTTGGCAGGAAACAACGTGTGGGCAAGGGACCAAGATGGAGCGGTGGGCAGTAGCACCATCAGCGAGGGTAGGATCACGTAGCCTGACACCGGCTCCAAACTGGGATAAGGGCCCTTTGGGTCACCCACCCTCAATGGCACCACAGCTAGCGGAACCGAGGCTGGCATCAGGGGTGGCCCAACCCTTTTGGATCACTCGAGATCAACGACATCTCCGATGATAAAGAGTAATGAAACACCCTAAGCAACCAAGGAGGATCGCCTCCTTGCCCTACAAAGGCAACAATGGATGGCTAACTAAGTGAACCCCAGCTTATATAGCCTGGTTAGCCATTAACGTGTGCCTCAAGAGGAAAGTGGAATTTCCATGGTTTTCATTCCATGGCTTTCCTAGTTACTACTCTAGGGATCCGTGGTCGTGCCCCAGTCCAAACTGCACATGTGGTGGTGCCCCGCTTTAATGCCCTGGTTTTTTGCACACACGTCTCGTTGTGTTTATTGCTCGAGCCTCTTTCAGCACATGCAAGGACTGTTGGCACAAGACCCCAAAGAACTGGCATGTTACCCCATCAGACGCATTGCCATTGCCTGGCATCATCATTTACTCATGCTAGAAAAATAGGAGAATATCTCCCCTCCACACGCAATCTCCACTATGACAATTCAAATGACTAAAAGACTCATGTCAGAGAGCAGGCTTAGACTACCTAGAGGCTTTGGAGCCCGTCGTCTCTATCAAACCTCACCAGTCTTCGGCTCCGACGTCGACTACACCTCTGGCCTTGGCGTAGGCTTCGAAGCTCATCGTCTCCATTAGCCTTTGCCACAGCCAGCGCTGAGGGTGTCACAGATCTTCTCCCTCAACACCACTGTCGACTTCGTCTCTGATTACCTTGCTATGCTTCAAAGCCCGTTGTCTCGGTCAAACCCCGCTAGTCTTTGGCTTCAACGTCAATTATGCCTCTGACTTTGTGTAGGCTTCAGAGCTCATTGTCTCAATCGATTGACGCCATGGCCAACACTGAGGAGGTCGTAGAATTCCTCCCATAGCTCCATCATCGACTTCATCTCCAACCACCTTGCTAGGCTTTAGAACCCATCGTCTCCATCAAACCTCACTGGTCTTTGGCTCCGACGTTGACTATGCCTCCGACCTCGGTGTAGGCTTCGAAGCTCGTCGTCTCCGTCGAACCTCACCACGGCCAGCGTTGAGGGGGTCACAGACTTCCTCCCTCAGTGCCGTCATCGACTCCATCTCTGATCACCTTGCTAGGCTTCAAAGCCTGACCTCTCCATCAAACCTCGCCAGTGTTTGGCTCTAGCCTAAATTACGCCTTTAGCATTGGCGTAGGCTTTGGAGCTCATCGTCTCCATCAACCCAAACCGCAGCAAACGCTGAGGGGGTCACAGACTTCCTCCCATAGCACCACCGTTGAGGTCATCTCTAACCACCTTGCTAGGCTTCAGAGCCTGTCGTCTCCGTCAAACCTCGCCGGTCTTTGACTCTGAAGTCGACTACACCTTTGGCCTTAGCATGGGCTTTGAAGCTCATCGTCTCCATTGACCCTCACCGCGGCCAGCGTTGAGGGTATCACAGACTTCCTCCCTTAGCGCCGCTATCGACACCATCTCCAATAACCTTGCTAGTCTTCAGAGCCCGTCGTCACCATCAAACCTCGCCGGTCTTCTGCTCGTACATCGACTACACCTTCGGCATCGGTGTAGGCTTTGGAGCTCGTCATATCTGTTGACACATGCCATGGCTAGTGCTGAGGGGGTCGTAGGTTTCCTCCCTCACCGCCACCGTCAACTTCGCCTCCGACCACCTTGCTAGGTTTTGGAGTCTGTCATCTCTGTCAAACCTCGCCGGTCTTCGGTTTCGACATCGACTATGCCCACGCCACGGCCAGCGTTGAGCGAGTCGTAGACTTCCTCCCTCAGCGCCACCATCAACTTCAATTATGATCACCTCGATAGGTTTCGAAACCTGTCATTTTCGTCAAATCTCGTCGGCCTTCGGCTCTGACATCAACTACACCTTCGGCCTCGATGTAGGCTTCCAAGGTCATCATCTCCATTGACCCATGCCACAGCCAGCGCTGAGGGGGTCACAAACTTCCTCCCTCAGTGCCACCATTGACTTCAATTCCAATCACCTTGCTAGGGTTCGGTGCTCATCGTCTTCGTCAAACCTTGCCGGTCTTGGGCTCCGACGTAGGCTACGCCTCTGACCTCAGCGTAGGCTTTAGAGCTCGTTGTCTCCATCGACGCATGCCACGACCAATGCTATGGGGGTTGCAGACTTCGTCCCTCATTGCCACAGTCAACTTCATCTCCAACCACCTTGCTGAGCTCTGGACCACTCAGTCTCCAACGAGCCCCACCACCCTTTAGCGTGGATGTTGACTGTGCCAGCAACCTCGGCGTAGGCTCCGGAGCACATTGTCTCCATCGAACCTCATCGCAATTAGCGCTGAAGGGGTCGCAAACTTCCTCTCTAGGCACCACCATCTATTTCGTCTCTAACAAGCCTCGCCACTCTTCAGCTCCAACGTCAACTACACCTCCGGCCTCCACCTTGAGGCTTCGGAGCACATCGCCACCAACGACCCCTCTTCGGGTGACCACCGCTAGGCTCCGGACGGCCTCTCCTCTGTTAAGCCTCTCCACAGCAACCCAAAGGGGGCTCACGGGGCGCCTCCCTTAGCTCCCCCTATCAGCTTCCCCCTCAAAAATAGTAGTGGGACTTCGAAGCACAATCTTCGTCAAGCCTCGGCACCCCTCGGCCCACCGTCGGCCTTGTCAAGGAGCTTTGGACCACACCATCTCCATTGAGCCTCGACGCCATCGCTCACGGCCACCGCTAAGAGGTCAATCTAGGTAAAAAGGTGTTCCGATATTTCCTGACTCGGAGGCGGGGCTGGGGCTAGTTCCCTTTGCAATTTTGCATCCTCTCACCCCTCCAAACCTCGAGGCCAACAGATGAGAGGGTGCTGTTGGGGGGAATTCCCTAGCCGTAGATACTGTAGGGAGTCGCCATCAAGGACTCCTCTGGAGCACTAGGGTCCTGAACCCCTTGCGACAACCAGGGCCTCCGAAGCACGCGAGCCTCCTCCTCAAGTCATCGACTCTTGGAGCCTGGGGGAGCTAGCTGACCCCTCACGCCCCTTGGTTCGACCACTCTAAGCCTGAAGACACTCCAGCTCATGACCCCTCTGGATCCCTAGCTTCGGAGTGGTCCCGAAGACCCAAGCCTAGGAGTCCCCCGGAGGCCTGAAGACCCTTAACCACCAGAGGCTGCGAACTCCCAGAGGCTGGAGGAAAGATGCGGAGTCCCCAATAAAGGTCAGCAGAAGCAGACTCGTCGACCACGCGATGTCTGCCATGAGATAACCAGCATTTAATGCGGTCATGTGGTGGTCACTCTAACACACCAGGAGCAAGCGGTGACCGACCTGACATGCTGGACAATACGGTGCCACAATGTATGACTAAGCTTGCCACCACTTGCTGCCACTGTTAGAAAATATCGTCCAAGTAGGATTATAGTATTTTTACCTAAGCCTAGGCCATGTTACCTGGCCTGCTCTAGGTCCCTATAACATAGGGGAAACATATATCCTTATCTTGGTAGGGGCATGATTGTATACTCACATCCTGAATGACACTATAAATACAGACCTGTAGCCATCAAGCCAGAAGATAGATTTTTACCATCACCACATTGGGTATTCTTTTTCTCTCTACTTCTTCTCCAAGCTTCAGACACTTATGTGAGTGAGCTCTCGCTGCACTTTATTTGTGAAAGATATTTTCTTTCACCAACAATATTACCCTAGACAACTTTATTAAAAAATGGACCGCATATAGGATGCTATAAGTACAAAAGGCATGGTACTTGTTGTGGAAATATTAATTTTTTCTGCAAATTACCGTATTTAAGGCATTACAACACTAGTAATTTACAACAATTGGATTCCCAAGGAAAGGTTATCAATTAAACAACGGCAGCACAATAGTAATAAAACCAGGTTTGGAAGCATCAAACCTTTTATATCGTTTCTTAGAACCACATGGGCACAGAGCATTACTACTTATCTGGCCACTCTTTGCCAGATTAGGTTTGCCAACGTCCAGTGGTGTAGAACCCATTAGAACTTGCACCTACAGCCAAGGTATGATTCAAAAATCAAATGATTCAGCATTACTGCAACAAAGAGATTCTAAATGCAAATTACTGTCATGCGAGACAAAATACTTCCAAAGGAGGTAGAAAACTAATGAGTTACATAGTGCTTTACAGAGCTTCTTAAAAATTATCCAAAAAGTTATTTACTATGAAGAGAACACTAAGAGTAGCATTTGCTAAAAGGAGCATGTAAGAAGTCAGATATATCAAACATGACCACACAGAAACACAAAAATGAGAAAAAGTCCCAAAAGCATAACTAACCTGCAGTAACCGAACTATTATTTTGACACCTTTAAATACCAGTTGAATAAGATGATCAATGGTGAATAATTTCACATTAAGATGAAAAAAACCAGGCCACAGCATGTCCTCCCCTATATATATCCACAATACCACACCTCACTTTCCTTGCGATGCAATGCCCTTTATCCAGCTGAATGTTTGTTTACAACTTTCCATTACTCAAAATATGCTATGCACTTCATTAGTGTCGTCTGTTTTTTTCCTCCACCCCCTTCCCGTTATGTCTTTATTTGTTCTTCTTATTAAGTACAATGTAAATTTACACGCTCTTCAATCCTTAGTAATATAGCAGTAGTATAGACTATAAATAAAATCAAAAGGATTAACACTATCCAATATCACCCCTCAAAAGCGTGTCTCACACCGTCCCATGATAACACACGGCTCGGCATCCTTGTCTCAGTTGTAATATGTTGATTGCCGTTTTCTGCTCACAAACAAATTCAGAATAGCTCGGAAATGTTGTGCCCCATGCAAAATCACATAGTATGGTTGTGTTTACCAAACCTGTTTATGATACCACACCTAATATCTCACATTGCTCACATATACTGCTGTATACATTTCACAAGTTAAAAATCCACATCAGAAAAAACAAAGAATCATATACTCTACAATTCACTAAATAACAATGCATATATTGCTACTTGACCATGCATCAACCAAGAGTATTTTTTAGCACATTAAGGGTCTGATTTCTAATCCACTACTCCCAAACAATGTAAAAGGATGTACTAACAGTCACGTGGTGGAGGAAAAGAAATTGAAGGATCAGCAGTCGACGAATAGTAAACAATAAGGTTGGTAAACGCGTCCAGAAGAAATATTGGGCTTTCACTCATGATTAGAGCAGCACGGCTCAAAGTGTGCTGTGAGAATGCTTGCTTGTCAGGTGAGGAATATGAAATCAAAACCGGATATATAGCTTTAGCTAGAGAGGATGGCTCCAGTGCACTGGAAAAACAGTTCAAAGTCAAGTTATAAAATTGAAGTGAGGATATTTGTTCACATCAATCAACAATAAGGAACAAGCGATCGTTGAAGCAGGAACAATTTACGAAATTCTGTTCTCGAAGTGAGAAACTCTAACAACATGAAATGTTAAATGTTTTAGGACATTTGTGCCAGAGAACCATGAATAATACTATAAATAAACGAACACTCTTTGGGATAGCATTTACAGAGTCCAGTATAAGAAAACTTGCAAGCAAGAGACAATACAAACCACAATACAACATTTTAAAAGATTATGCACCTGAAAAGCCATTGTAAATATATCCTGTAATCTGGGTGAATGCCTTCTTCATGTAAGCGAAGAAGAGGACTTCTCAACAATGCAAACACAAGCTGAGGTACCATTTGCAGCTGTGGGCATTGCGAAAGTCTATGTCAATGCTCGATACCGGAGTCCGTGGATCAGAGCTAGCAAGGAGAGCTAGCCAAGCATGCACCTGTTGCCTGCCTTCTCTAACCCCTTTTTCTAAGGATTCTAAAATAACATGGTGACAGTGTTTGAGAAAAGAATACATGTTGTGACAGAACCATAAAACGTAGCAAAACAATACATGTTTGTTTTTTAGAAAAGAGAACTTTGCTCGGCTTCTATTGAAAGCCAAATAAGAGTCATACAGTGAGATAACAGAACATCACCGAAACAAGAAAAAAACACAAGGCCGGGGGAGACCCATCACGAGCCAGACAAACAGAACTGACAAAAGGTCACCCATGAGCAAACCACCTGAGAAACACACTCGAAGACAAACTAGCAGTCCGGATTACAGCTCCACAATATCAGAGGCCAAGACCTAACTTCGTTTGAACACCGAGATCCACTAAAGGATGTGAGAAAGGGAAGCCTCCAGGGATTTCCTATCCTCCAATGTGAGCAGGATCTTTTATTTCTGCAAATACGAAATCCCAGAAAAAACACATCAATGGGCAACAAAGGAAATGATTAGAGGTGATTAATCACAACACATGTCGATAGAATTCGACAGAACCAGATCTACTTAGGATAATCTTCCTTACAGAAGCTTCACTGGTCCCCGTACCAAATTAATTCAGTGATCTTGATATTACATCATCTGTAATCCTATCGACATGTGTTGTGATTAATCACCTCTAATCATTTGCTAAAGCTGATTTTTTTCTATTTCAATTCACTGCATAACTCTTAGATGAAACAGTATATATGAATTAAACAAAACAGAATATGGTTAACTTAAGTTTCTGCAAAAACAAATACGTCACCTTATGAACAAGGATATGCAGTACAACCTCTGGATCCATACTGTCATAGATTTCACTCGTATTGCTAGCTGGTTTTGGAAAAGTTGATTATAGATTATATTTTTCATGTACATAAAATGTATAATATATGTAATACTAATATCCATAGTAGCAATCTCAAAAGATCAACATTCAAAATCCACAAAAATAGCTCCAAGCCAGCTTATGGATTCTAGTAGTAAATGTAGCTTTTGCTTCTCAGAATCAGGTTGCTTGTTTCAGCTTCTAATTTTAGGGGTTCAGAATCAAAAGCTGAAACAAAATAGGACCGAACTAATAACTAATGTAGTACGTGGTGTAGCTGTAGATTTTTCAGGATGACTAAAATAGAGGCTAGCAATATGAGTGAAATCTGTAGGTTACGTGGTGCAGCTGTGGATTTTTCAGGATGACTAAAATAGATTTCCGTACTGTCATTGATTTCACTCATATTGCTAGCCAGACGATAAACCCTAAACCCTAGACGGTACTTCAATGTTCTTATTCTCAACCACCTCTTTAGACAAAACTTGTAGCTGCGGAGATATAACATTACAAGAATGAAAATTAGCTCCGAGGGCAAATGTATGATGTGATCGCAGGTACGACAGCAACAAAATCAAATGCACAAACATGTGATTCTCTTTATGTACGTTTTCTCTTGTTGTAAGCATGATCATTAGTTTGATCAAACAGAGATGTTGATAAATATAACTAACCAGCACTAGTGGTAAGAGGGGCATACAACATATGTTTAGATAGGTACTTGTTTTACTTGGCTAATAAGATCCTGTTTGTTTGGGCTTCTACAAGCTGTTGCTTTTCCAGAAGCCTGTTGCTGGTAGAAGCCAGCAAAAGACTGGTTCTGACTTCTATAGTAGTCATGACTGCTTTTGCTTCTCAAAACCCACAGCTAGAAGCTAGCAAAAGCAGGTTGTTTGTTTAGGATTATGGCTTTTGAGAAGTAGAAGCCAATAGAAGCACAAACAAACAGAGCCTAATTATGTGCAATAGAATGCTTTGTAGATTGAACAAATGCTAAGCTTGGCTGAGCTGCAGGTATTTTGACTTATTATTATACATTTCCATCTTCAGAGATCAATTATGCTATACAAGTGTGATGCCTTTTTATGTGTAATAGTTATTTGAGCTTGAGCATCTTGTCCATGTTCCTTATAGAGCAACCTATAGAAGACTTGGTTAACCAATTTGCTAATGTAGAAATCACAACCAATAATCAACATCACATTTGATTACACCAAACTTATTGTGCGTACTAACCTCTTCGTCGACGTCCTCAGAGCTCAAGCTTCTCCTATCCTCAACCATCTTCTTATCCTTCTTCTATGTGGCGGGGGCTGACCCCTTGGAGCTCGTGCTGGTCCTCTCCTCGTCGAAGGAAGCCATCATCACTAGTTGGCACCGACCAGTTAACCAAGGAATCACGTAGGAGTGTGCATGGTCTGCGCGTGCGTGATCGGCGAGGTCACACGAGAGGTGGTTGCTGGGCCCACACGACACAGGTGGCACAACAATCAGTGGGAAGCCACAAGAGACATGATGGACACCGTTCTCCAGACCCACGCGGTGCGAGCGGCCTCGAATCTCCACCGCTACACTCTACCCTATAGCCTGTTGTGCCATCTAACGTAGACTGCCTCCAAGCGGAGCATGTCTATGCCTACCACACCTTGGCAGCGGGCCATTTGCCATCATCACCGCGTGTAGGAGGGGGTGGTGTCGAGGCATAGAGAGGTAGGGAGCAGCGGCAATTTGGCGGTCATGGGTGTTGTGCTCGAGATAGGAGGGAGGACGGGGTGGAGGCAACTACTGCGATGGAGGGGGCGGCCTGGGGTTGTGGTGTTTGGCAGTCGGGCGTGTGGCATACCTTTTTTTTTGGGGGGGGGGGGAGCTGGAGCTGATGTCGAGGGGATCGATCAAGGAAGATGAAGAGAGAAGGCAGAGAACTCATTGGCGCTGCTGACATGATTCCATGGTGCATGAATTTTGTCAATGCACGATCAGAACGAAAACTCGAAGAAAATCTCAAAAGAACAGATAGAATCCTCTGTGGTAGCACAAATGAACAGGAAGACCCCTAGCGACTAAAACTATCTGGAAGCTAATTAGGAAATGATTCTCTAGTTACCTTCCATTCCAACTACTACATCCTTTTTATCCTGCTTACAATAGTTTGACAGCGATTAAAAGGAAGCAGTAAACGGTAAATGAAAACAAAATTATGGTGATAGTAGCTTGTTCTCCGCCTATGCTTCTTGCCTTAATGGCACCTGTTTGAATTAAAACCAACGCAAATGTGTCCACCTGCTTCTAACACATACCAGTTCATTTAACTGAATTAAACTGAAGACCCAATGTCTGATGAAACTGACAAAGGAGTTTCTGACAATTTCTCCCTCTTGGAACTATCATTGTCCCCAAGAAATGAAACTGGGAAACATACTCTAAATAAAATTGGCATCGTCCCATGCTACTTCTTCAGCTGTTATGTTTTTCTAGTAAATGAGCCATTGTGTAACAGCCATATTGTTCCTTGGTATGATTATCCTTTCAAGCACCCTTCAAAGGCTCAGTTTTGATCTTCCCATCTGAAGTAATCAGTGGCAGATTTGGCAAAGGCACCACTTATGGCCCCAAATGCCCTTTGAGCTGGCTGACATAGAAGACAAGATGGATGTTCACCCCTTTTGGTAGCAACAATTGGTAAGCCAACATCCCTACTTTCTTCAAGATTCTAAAAGGCCCATATTTCTTTGATCTTAGTTTAATTGACCCTCTCAATCCAAAAGCATTCATCCTATATGGTTGCATATTTAAATATACCATTTTCCCTCTTTAAAGTTCCTCTCAGTTCTTTTCTTATCTGCAAAGTGTTTGATCCTTCTTGTGCTTGTGAAAGATTTATCTTCAATTCTTTTAGCATTCTTCCCTTCTCCTAAACTGTGACTCTTGCCTCATCAGATGTGTTACATGGAATGGATAACTCACCAAACTTGTGGGGGTGGATACCCATTAAGGGCCTGAAATGGAGGTCTTAAGTGAGGTATGATATGTGGTATTATACCACCATTCAGCCATGGTCAGCCACTTATCCATTGTGTTGGTTCTAACAACACCATACTCCTCTAGTAATGCTCTAGGTACTAATTTACCCTCTCAATTTTCCCATCTATTTGAGGTTGATAAGCAATATTAAATCTATGTTTAACTCCCACTGCACTGGAGATTTCTTTAAAGAGCTGGCCTGTGAAAATTATATCCGTGTCAGACACTATCACCAACGGAAAGCCATGTAACCTAAATATTTGATCAATGAAAACTTGGTCAACTTGTTGTATAGTATAAGGGTGTGATAATGTTAAGAAATGTGCATATTTGGTTAGTCAGTCAACAACTACTAAAATCACATCCTTTCCTTTCACCTTAGGCAAGCCCTCAATGAAATCCATGCTTCTATGTGTCCATGCCATCTTAAGGATTTCTAGTGGGTTCAGAAGCCCAAGGATGTGTAAATGTTCTAGTTTTGTTACTTGGTAGACTTGGCACTCCTTAACTGCTTTATCAACTTCTACTTTTATGTGTGGCCAATAGAATAGCTTCTTAACTCTTTGATATGTGGCTCTTTCTCTTGAATGTCCTCCAATTGTTGATGAATGAAATGAGTCAAGGATGTTCTGTCCCATTTCTCTTCCATGGCCTACATAGATTCTCCCCTTATATCTCAATAATCCACCCATATTTGAATACTTTCCCAAAGGATCAAGTTGATCATTCAATTTTCCATTATATGCTAATATTTTATGTCTCCAATGTAGCTCTCCTTGATGCCTTGTACCCATTCTAGTAATACTATGGTAATAGCTAGGCACATTTGATCTTGTACTCCTTCTGATCTCCTAGACAGTGCATCTGCAGCCAGATTCTCCTTGCCTTTTCTATATTCAACCTTATAATCATACCTTCAGTTAAATTTTGAGTAGATATGTATTTCAATCTTATGTGATTTGTTCCGATTATTACAGGATTCCCAAATAAATAGTGCCTCCATTTCTTGAGTGCTTCGATGATGGTCATTGCTTCCTTTTCATATACAGTCTGAGCCATAGCCCTTTTGCTTAGAGTTTTTCTGAAATAAGCAATTGGTCTTCCTGATTGCATCATCACAGCACCAAGACCTGATCCACCGGCACCACTTTCAAGTATAAAAGGCTGAGAAAAATCAGGTAGTGCAAGAATTGGACATGTTGTCATGATCTTCTTCAATTTTGTATGTTCTTCTTGCAATTTGAATCCATCTTTCTTTAATAAATCAAATAGAGGCGTGCAAGTTTCCCATAATCCTTCACATACCTTCTATAATACCCAGTCAGTCCAAGGAAGCCCATAAGTTGTGTCACATTTTCAGGTTTTGGCCAATTGAGAGTGTCATGATTTTCTTAAGATCAGGAAGCCCCATTCTCATCAATGATATGACTAAGATATTCAACTTGATGTTGAGCAAAGGTACACTTACTAAGCTTAACAAATAACTTCTCCTTCCTCAATATATCCACAACAATATTCAGATGTGAGAGATGTTCCTCTAGATTTTTGTCGTACACTAAGATATCATCAAAGAATACCAAAAAAAATTACCAATTTGTTCAGCAAAAACTTGGTTCATTAGTGACTAAAATGTTACAGGGGCATTAGTAAGTTCAAATAGCATCACTAGGTACTCATAATGCTCCAAATGGGTTATGAATGTAGCCTTCTGAATATCTTCATCAATAATTCTAATGTGATGAAATCCTGACCTTAGGTCAATCTTGGAAAATATAATTGCTCCATGAAGCTCATTGGAGATGTCATCATTAACTAGCATTGGAAACTTATTTTTTATAGTAATTGAGTTAAGGTATCTATAATCTACACATTCTCCAGGACCCATCCTTTTTCCTTACCATAATAGCTGGTGAAGAATATGGGCTTATGATTGGTCTTATCTCTTCATTTGAAAGCAATTGTCTACTGATTTTTTCCATTGGTTGCCTCTATAAGTGGGGCACTCTATATGGCCTCAAGTTAGGTGGTATGGCTCCTGGTTACAGATGGATAGCATGATCACAATTTCTTCTAGGTGGCAACCCTTTTGGCTCCTCAAATATGTCAACATATTGTTTCAGTAGCTCTTTTACTTCTCTGGAAGGTGGTGATCCCTCTTCTTCATTGTTCAAGACCATTCTGATCTGAAATATACAACCCATCACTCCCTTTCTACACATGTTGTGAAGCTTTTTGGTATTAATAAGACACTTGTTCTCTGGGACAGTATGATCAGGAAGTACTAGTTGTATTCTCTTCTTGGTGATTGTTAGAAGTTTCTTTTGCAGATCAACCGAGAATGGCAACTAGAAGGGGTTGAATAGGTGCCTTACCAAATTCTTTTGAATTGGATGGCCTTCTCCTTTGTTTCACCCAACGCACCTTAAAATTCAAAGGGAAGCAAAATCTTGAAATAAGCAAGTAGCAATCAAGAACGTAAATAAATCATGGCTCTAATGGTTGTATATGAACCCTAGGTTCCATTGAAACCAATTCCACGAGTAATAACCATAAAAGATCGCAACTTGAAGGAAGAAACACTTTGATCCAAAAGAATAGACACCGGGGGAAGAAACTCTCCAGGATGATGATTTAGAGATAAGAGAATTCAAGGCCCAATTTTGTACCTTAGTACATAAATTTTATGCCTCTAGCAACGAGAAGAATGACTCCAACAAGGTGGAAAATTTCAGCATAAGCATAAAAACGAAAATCACAATCGGAAACCGAGAAACTTGCAAGGGAACAAATAGAAGAAAAGTAGAAGGAGGTGAATATAAGCATGAGAAGAAAAATAAACTTCATTACTTCCAAATGTCTGCCCTATTTTAGACAGATCACAAGGATTTTTTTCTCACAAAGCTCTCACCTAATATAAAGGCTAAGCACGCATCTTCCTATCCTCTGAAACCCTAGAACAAAGCTCTCATATGGATAGCACAAGGAACTCAAGTGGCTGGTCTTCTCTCTTACATAGCCCTATCCCTCTATTTATAGGTCTAAGTTTTTTGACCCTTAAGTTTTCTAGGTTTTTTCCAAAATACCCCTCTCTTGTAGTACACTCCTACCTATCACTAAGAGTATTTTGGTCTATTTTCTTCTCCATCCCTCAGATGACTGTGGCGCCTTCATGACTTAGTTTCTCCTCGATACAAGCTTTGCGATAATGCCACATGCACTCCATCCTTCCACGGTTTTAAAGCCAAACCACAAAATCACCTCGCACGCTTCTCATAGCGTGACTCACTGCTGCTTGCTTTAACCTCAAGCAAGCATCCTGATGTCGATGCGTGTACTCCATCTTACGATCTTGACCACTGGTAAGTCTCTCCTACTCCCGATCCCTCGGACCATTTTATCACTTGTACCGGCATCCTCATCGCTTGACTTTATCAACGCGCCATCTTCATCCTTCCTTCCATTCTATGCTTGTCCTCCATGTGCACAGCTAGGACCACCCTTGACTCTGCCCGGCCTCCTCGATCATCCGGCACTAAGCACTCCACTTGGCCCCGATCATCCCGTCGTCGATCGTCAAGTTGCATCCATCACCTGCACAATATTAGACAAGTAAGCACACATCTCCAACTCTATTATACATTGGTTCGTAATTAAAATCCTCAGTTAAAGCACATCTCAGAAAAATTATGAATGTCGGATGGTCTGACGTGCACACCTCCTGAGCGTCAGACCATCCGGCGTGTGCAAACCATCAAGTCAGCAACTTCTACAACCTCTCTGCACAAAATGCTCTGGCATATTCCTCGACATGCACACTTCCAATCGTTGGACCATCTGGCGTATCCAATTTCGGACCAGCAATCTTGCAACCTCTCTGCAAGAATTGCTCCAACGAAGCATCCGGCATTCAATACTTCCATTGTTGGACCATCTTGTGTTCAAGGCTCAATTTCCTTTGAAAACTTCTTCTCTGAAAGGCTTAGTCCGGTGTTCACAAGAGTACATCGTCAGACCATCCGATATACTGATATTCTCAGCTTCACCTCTTGGAATAATCTAGTGTGCTTAATGCCTCATCGCTGGACCATCCAGTGTGCATAAACTTCAGTGCACTGGAACAAAGAATTTGGATTAAACAACACCAACAAGAGAAGCTTATCCAAGTGAAAAAAAAACTCGAGAAAGAGCAAAACATATCACTTGGCATAAGAGAGATTGCAATAGCCCGAGAAGAGAAGAGAGGCAAGGCAAAAATCTCAAAAGCTCAAATGCATATGCTCCATGATCCCTCTTGATGAATGCACACTTTTCATTATGGATATTCTCCCCCTTTCATTACGCAATATTCTTCTTTGTGGATTAATACATATTTTCTCCTCCTTTTGGCAATGCAAATATCAAGGACAAACTTTCTCCTCCTTTGAGATAAAACACCATGCAAATCAAAAGATGCGCAAATAAAATGCAGTCTTAGAAAGCTTCACATATAGATCACAAAGCACTTGCAAGGACTAAAGATGTCAAAACACTATAGGGAGTAAGCAATATAACTTAAAGGCGCACAAAGTCTCAAAGTGATCCCATGTCACAAGCACCAGGAGTGAAACAAGTTTTGATCATGTTGTTTAATTATCCAAAAGGTGTCACCACAAGAGCATGAACAATTTCATAGTTAGCAATAAGATTAGAGAAACTAGTGTTATGTCAAGTTCAAACTAGGCAATCAAATTTAACCCGATAGGCTATGTAAACACCCATATATCAATCCAAGCGACAAGATAAAAAAAAGCATTCTTAGCACATTAAAAAGCACAAATTAGCTTTATCAGTTAATCATTTAACTATCCTCAAGTGAACTTAAGTAACCATGGGTTCATTTATTTGGCAAACCACATGAAGCCTTAATCCACCGTATTTAATTCGATTTTAGCTCAAAACTTGATCAATCATTTAATTAACTCAGCATAGGATTCAAGATATGCAATTTTTCACAAAGCCAAAACAAGTTGTGCCTTTGCGACATAAAATAGTACATACTCTCCCAAGGGTTAATCATAGGCTAAATATTTATATAGACAAAGGTCTAAGACCCCTAATCTGCTGAACTGAACAAAGTGACCTAGCATAAGCTTTTCACAAAACTAGCTCTAATTTAAGCACTGATTAAACTAAAGCAAATACTCAAGGATGACAGGTGATTATATTCATATTTCAAGTTTGTGCTTAGAAAATTCAAGCTTTCCCAACATATTTTATACCATGTCTTAAAAAGAGGCTAAGCTTGTATAGATTATGCACAACTAATACAAGAAAATGCAATTAACATATAAGTAAAGTCAACTACTATGATTATCTTATAAAATGCTATGCGATACAAAAGCAACAAAAGTAATATAGAGTATGTACATAGGCAACTTCTTCTCACATAATGCCATAGGGATAACACACTTCAAGCTCTCCCTTCAAATAGACAAATTTAGTTGCATCAAGAGGTTTGGTGAAGATATCGGCTAGCTGATGTTAAGTATCTATATAGCTCAACTCAATGTCTCCTTTCTTATTGTGATCTCTCGAGAAGTGAAATCTCACATCTGAGGGTGTAATTGGTTGCTGGTATGTCCTATTATCCATATAGACCATATATATAGTATGAGGGAAGTAGACTGAGTGGATACAAAAGTGTTAAAACTAAGAATATTTGATTGGTTGTATCTATCTGGATAGATTGAACTGAGTTTCTGTTTAGTTGACTGAATTTGAGATCGTATGAACGGATAAAAAGCTAAGATTTTAATTTATTACTTATATGAAGATGATTTTATGATATTAATAAGTAAATTTATCTATATAAACAAATACAAACCAAACTACAGAGAAAAGCTGCAATCAAACTTTCCTCTGAACCAAGATTCCTCGATGGGGGCAACTAATCAGTCCTAAGCATGGATGACTAGATGGTTGCGTATTTTTTATTCTTTCTTTCAAACGAAATGATGACAAGCGCCACTTGTCGGGCACTCAGGCCGCAGGCGTCACCATTTATAAAGGCTCAGCGCTCAGCTTAGCTTATCAATTTTTCCTCTCACGCTTGTAGGGATAGAAACAAATCAGATATTAATTGAATTGTCTATTTTTTATATTATTATCTATATTTTAATATGAATATAAATATAATTTAAATATCCTCGAACACAAATAAGAATCGAATAGTTTGAATTCGAATCCATATTTAAATATCTACTCGATCGTGTTGTAAGCACATATCCTACACCTTTAACAATAAGAAGTTTTATTTTGGTGAACAAACAATTTGTTTACATTTGGAATTAGTGGAATTACCAAAATTTTAGAATTTTCATTCAAAATTCATGTTAGAAATTTAAATTTTTGAACAAATTAACTGAAATATATTCAAAATTGATTGAAATTTGATGAAATTTAGCTAAAATTTGCTAAAATTTGACTAAAATTTGTTTCAAATTGATTGGCCCAGAATATATAGATTTTGTTCACCTCTAAATTTTTTAAAATATTAGCAAAATTTGGTTCCCTAGTTGGTAGATACGGATATTTTCTATTTCCACATCCAAATTTAAAGTAATTCGAATATCCACATTTGAATTGGATTCTAAAAATGAATTCAGATACATCTATTTTAATATCTGTTTTATAAATAAATATAAATATGAATATCTATATTCGTGTTTTAACGAATACAAATATTACATAATTTGGATACTTATTATCAATTGGTTTGTGAGGCCCACCTCCTGACGGCGCCACCTCCTATGCGCTCTCGGTAGATTGTTTGTGGGCAGGGCCCTCGTGGCTACTGGCGATGGTTTCTGTGGCTCCCCGATGTAAGTTGATGTGACATTAGTTGTGTAATGAGGAAACACTACATGGCTCACCGACCGGGAGTATGTGCAGTGGAAACCAACTAGCGGGTAGAAACATGGAAACCGCTCTTTAAGTTCACGCCTAATACAAGTTTTTTTATATTAACTAGATGTTCACTAAATAAAAAGATAATGTAACAACTCATTTAAAGATGAAAGAGAATAAACTTATTTTTTATAGAAGAAATTAACTCTTTAAGTAATATTATGTGGTTGTGAGATAATAAATTATTTTAGAGATATCAACAAGTATCCGACAATATGAATCCAATGGCCCTGTGTGTTTCTTCTTCCTCGAGACATGACAGCTTCTCTCTTCTCCTTGTGCACTAGTTCACTGTGACACCTCCGCCCCGCCCGCCAACACCCGTCACCACTAATGTCTTCGCCACCAGATCCACGCCTACAGTCCACCACCGCACTATCCCGACAACTATGACTCCCTCGCCTTGACTTGGCCCACCAGCCATCCTCCGCCTCCTATGGCTAGCGGTGTTCCTTCGGCCTCGTGCTTGTTTTGTGTCGTGTCTTTATTATACGCGGTTGTTCTTCCAATGTCAAAAAAAACGTGCAATATGAAATCCCTAGAGTGACCTTAGGTTTAAATATTGATCCCACAGAGAGACAACAGTCTACCAAACTTGCCATTGTAATCTTGTCCTACAATCACTTGATACTTTTTTTAATGTAGGGGATTAATAGAAAACCCTAAATATAAAATACTTCAATAAATCTAATACTATTAAATATGAGAAATAAATAATGTTGAGGTTAAAAAGGATTGCAATAATGATTAAAAGTAGGCTAGAGGACAAACTGATACAATGTAGCTAATTGGTCATGCAAATGGAGAGAGGATCTACAACTTAAAAAATAAATAAAAAAATTAAATATGCTTATCACTTGGGTGATACGCCCTAATCTCCTCCTATCCTCCAATCTTCCTCCGATCTCTTATATCGGTCATTTGACATAAACGATCATCCTTCATTGTACACCATAACATCGCCATATGCACCTATTAAGAGACGGATCTTGGAATAATGTCTTACATGCCATGGTTGTACCTTTTATCCCCTGTGAAACATCTTCACTATAGCCAGGGTTGCCCCTGTCACCGAGTCCCGATCTACAACGTTGTCATCTACACAATCATCGCCTCCTTCTGTATACCCGATCCTTGTATTGTGGCCAAATAAATAAAAGGATTTACATAGGAAAAGCTACATTAAGACTACTCCTGATCTACACTAATAGTGCGCTACACCTCTATCTCTAAGGGAACTACTCCCTCATCGTAATAGAAATGCAACTCATAATAAAAAAAAGGAACCTCATCATCAAATAAATGAAGAACACAATTGAAAGCAAAGATGAATAACTTCTTTGATGCGATGAATGTTTAAACATGTTAATTGGTTGCAAATTTCACTCCAAATTAAAACTTTTTATGATTAATTAGGCTAACTAAGATTAAGAAAATAGGTATATGAAGGTATATATATATACCAATATGTATACATTCATATATATTAAAGGTACTAAGTTGAATAGGTGTTCCAAAATGCACTAGTATCAATTTCAAAATAGTCACTACATTGAATTGGTTCTATTTCGCGGATTCGAAACATGCTTTTTGTATTCGAATTGCTATATTGTAACTGCATATGTTGCAGGCATGCCAGTATATGTAATGTATACGGAAGAAACATAGACAATTGTAATAGAAACACATAACTTTATTCATTCATTATCAAAATCATAAAGTATAATTTCATCTTATTACAATTGCTCAAAAACATGCGTACAAGCGCACACGCTATCTGACTAAACTTCCTCGATGATTGCTATCCTGGTTCTCGGGTCCTCGTGAAGCCGCCGGTTAATTACATCCAGCTTCTGGCTTGGACAACCTTCGATTAAGCTGCTTTGCCACTGGTTGTCATCAGGTCGTCTTTGAGTCTGCAAGGCTATAGTCACATACATCATAGACAAAGCAAAGTAAGCGTTAGAAATCAACACAGTAGAAGACACATGACAAACAGTGTAGCATGAGTTTTATGAACTGTTTATATATCCCGGGTCATCATCGGCCACACAGGCCTCAGAAATTGTAGCCTCTCATCATTAGCCTCAGCCTCAGGTACTACAAGGAAATAGAGGGAGGGAGAGTCTAGCGACACGGCAGTTCACCAACTACAATCTCGTAGGAGCCTGGTGAACTGCAGTGTTTCTAAACTCCTATCTATGACCTCTAACCTCAACATATGCCACAGGCAACCCATCTTAGGCCTCCACAAAGTCATCGTTCAAATCCGAAAGACAACGAACACTGCCACAAAGGCAACAGCCACACATGAAAAAATGCCACAAAGGGCAAAGGGTAATCACCAGCATGTCAGGCAGCAACAAACAGCCACCAAGGCAAAAGGTAAAAGGCCATCAGGACAAAAGGGCACCAAGGCATTAGGGTCATACATATGTCAGGTAAATAAATGAGCAATAGAAGGGCTCATAACAACAGAGCCACATCCAGCCAATAGCACCATGTATATCAAGCCACCATATAACAAAGAGGCATGCCAACAGGTATCCCGTCATGATGATAATAGAATAACTAAGTACTGAATATCTAAAGGCCATAGGGAAGCAATACCATCTCTCTTAGCGACATATTGCTATCACCAACCCTCATATGCATCAAGCCTCTAGATTACCCCATCAGCACAAGAGGAAACAAACCACAAGACAGCAGGAAGGGACAACAGGACTATAATACTATCACCCAAGCACCAACACACGCACGGTGCTAGCACATGCATGCCAACATAGGGAACACGGTGATAACAAAAGTCAAAGGGCTGATGGTCGGTCTCCAGAACACGGTAAGTCACAGATCACCAAGCCAGCCAACACAAAAGGAAAGGGGTCTGGGAAAAACACCAATCGACAGCATCAAGCGTGGCACAGTGGCGCTCAGATTCCCAACCGGCGGCAACACACGGTGGCACTAACTCTGGCCAGCAAGACACATGCATGCTACTACGGCCACGGCACAAAACTGGCTAGATCAAAATTATCTCCACGGTCACAGTCGCGGCACAACAGCTAGCCAGAGACAAACATCTCAAACACATCTCCATAGTCATGGCACAAAGACTGGTCGGAGCCAAATAGATCAAACCCATCTGCACGGTCGCGGCACAAAGACCGGCCGGAGCCAAATAGATCAAACTCATCTCCATGGTCGTAGCACAAAGGCTGCCTGAAGCCACACAGATCAAACTCATCTCCATGGTCACGGCACAAAGACTAGCCGAAGCCAACAGATCAAAATCATCCCCACGGTCGCGACACAAAGGCTAGCTAGATTCCACCACAACAAAAGAACCGCCGATGACCAACTCACAGCACAACTCTACAGACGCGACAAAGAGGCCGTCTGGATCACAAACCAACATCAATCACCACCAACACCAGCTGGGGATAGCACCCACATGGCCAAAACCATCCACAACTCCCGGCCACAACACAACCTTCACAGTTGCGGCAATGAGGATGGCTAGATCACCACACCTGTACGGACACGGCATGAAGCGCCTGTCGGCACCATCTGCTTGCATAGACATGGGCTTGAAGCACCAGCCGGAACTTGTAGCACATGTGGATGGGGGGCAATGGATCACTATAGAGACCCACCGGCAAGGGCGACGACAGCCATGGTGCTCCAACGAGAATCTTCCCCTCCATAAATCTCTCTCTTTTCTCTCTAGCTCTATCCCTAGCTCTCTCTTTGTCTAGCTCTCTTTGGATCTGGCTCCTTCCTCCTTCTCCTCCTCTCTCCGTGGGCACCCCGCCCCAGCCTTTATAGCAGCGGCTAGGGCTCCCTCGTGGAAGGGAGCGGATCAGAAGTTTGGATTTGGGGAGGGGATAAGCACGACCGGGCAGCGAGAGGATAGGGATAAGGAGGCGGGTGGCTTGAGCTAGGCTGACTTGGTGCGGAGGAGAAGAGGGGGGGGCATGCGTGGATGGCGCAGCTCGGGTGAGTGTGACCAAGGCGTGCGGGCGAGGCAACGCAAGCACAAGGAGAGAGGCCGCAGCCGCTTGGGTGCACGGGAGAGGATATGGAGGCAAGGGAGAAGGGGAATAGGGGGGCAGTGCGCCCCTAGGGCAGGCGCGACACGTGAGGATAAGGAGGCAGAGTAGATGGGTCAGGCCGACTTGGTCTAGAGAAGGAGGAAACGGCCGGGCTGGCCAAAAGGAAATGGTCCCGCTGGGCCTTCTTTTTTCTCTTTTTTATATGTGTATATAAACGGGTGCAAATATGTGACAAAATGGTGTTGTACAAATGCCCCCCACCAAGCTGAGCTCGTGCGTGGAAACAGAGCGAGGGCTCGACTTGGTGCTCACACACTTGAAAGAATAAAACAGCTACCGAGTATCACCCCGGAGCTTTTCGCTGCGTCTGCTTTGTGGAGCTAGCCAGCGATGACCATTTTTTTACTTATGATGGAAAGACGCACCCCTCCTCAAAGGTAACAAATCAACTCTACTGCGACCTTGGGAGGTGCCAGCCAGTATTGTTGAAAAGGGTTTGACTTCGCTGCGACCTTGGGAGGTGCCAACCAGCGTTATCATAAAAAGACAGAGGACTCCACTGCGACCTTGGGATATGTCAGTCAGTAAGGACCCCTGAGAGATTTTATATACTCTATTGCGACTATGTAGCAGTCATGGTGCCAGCCAATTGGGTTGAAGGGTTTCACAGCTCCACGTGAATTGCACTGGCATGCTTCACTGCTCTCGACAATCCTCAATTGTGGTAAAACTCGGTGCAACTTCTGAGGGGATCCTTGATTCCACTGCGACCTTGGGAGGTGCCAGCCAATGTTGACGAAGAAATGATTAACTTCACCACGACCTTGGGAAGCATCAGCTAGTGAAGGTATAGGAAATGATTAAAGACTCCAATGCGACCTTGGGAGGTGCCAGCCAGTGAAGGCAAAAATATCACAGATCCATAGACACAAAGATGGTGTACTTCTCTGCTTCATCAAGCTGCAATAGCTATAAAAAAAAGGTTGAATGATAATAAAGGGGAAATCCATACTAACAACCCGTTTGATGCATTTGATGTTTTGAAATATGGGCTTTTCTTGTGTCACCGAGCTATGAGGTGGCCACAAGAGACTTTCTCCTCTAGAGATTACGATGAGTCATGATAGTTGCATTTAATTGTATGGCACATCAGTGTACGTGTGGAGAACGCATGTCTGAAAGTGCTTATGAAAACGATGGGGGTTCCCCAAACTGCCTCCTCGACTAGAGCATGTTGACAATCCTGTACTCCGTGGAGGCTGTATTTGTAAGT
The DNA here is from genome assembly GCF_958298935.1 of Phragmites australis. Classification (NCBI taxonomy): domain Eukaryota; kingdom Viridiplantae; phylum Streptophyta; class Magnoliopsida; order Poales; family Poaceae; genus Phragmites; species Phragmites australis. The sequence goes on from NC_084931.1 coordinate 16,970,330, forward strand.
GGTATGGATCAAAAAATGGGTAGGAGGCAAATTGTGGCATTGTTGCCTCCATTTTCTACGAGGGTGGTGAATGATGGTCACTCTCCAGCATTCGCAGTCTTCATTCCACCTATTGATGGTGACTTTTTTTCTTTGCACTTTGTTGACTCTTCTCTCTTAACTTTTTGGGAGGGCTTTGAATTGGATGAGGCCTTCGATTGGGTGTTTTGAATTTGATTGACCTTCATCGGGTCTTCGAATTTGCTTACACTTGAGCTTGGTATTGGGATTGTGAATGCCTTTGAGGTCCCACCATCCACGCTATGTGGTACTAAAACCTCATGGGCAACTGTGTGTATTAAGGCCCTTGTTTAGATCATGCCAGGGCAGCAAGCAGCTGCACACATACCCATGACTTGTTTCAGGAAGGTAGCCCTCTCTTTCTCTTTTCCCATAGTCATCCCCTGGTGAATTGATGATGGGGTGGAAGAGTATAGGATTAACAACAGCTGGTCGCTTAGGAGCCAGAATAAATCAGCCTTGACACCCAAGTGTAGACAGAGGAACATGTGCCTTCTGTGCTATGTGTGTTTATTATCGCAGCTCAAAACCACCACAATACTTCGTACATCTTCGGAAGTGAGTCCTGCAAGTAGCCATACCCTGAAATCGCAGCTCAGCGATGGGTAGCAAAGCCATGATTATTTTTGGGTGGATCGACACCCTTATTTATGAAAACAACATGCAACGAGTCTCAGAGTCCTCCCTTTTCAATATTAATCCAAGGGGAATGGAGGACAGCTTTAAGCGAAATACTTTTTGAGGAAACGACCATTAATAAGGGGCATTGGACGAACGCCCTCCTGGTTAATGAGCTGATAGGCACCTTCATCATAGACCTGTTCTACAACGTAGGGCCCCTTCCACTTCAGCTCAAATTTACCTTTGCTTTTGCTAGTGAGTATTATTGGTCGCCTCAAAACAAGTACTAGCTCACCCTTCCTGAATACACGAAGTTTGACAAGCTTGTCATACGCTCAGATCATGTTCTGCCTATAAAACTGAAGATTTTAGAGGGTGTTGAGGCGCTCTTCTTCAAGGGCATCCAATTCTTGGAGCCGAAGGTGAACCCTTTCATCTTGTGTGATCTCATTATGCATGGCAACCAGGAGCGTCGGAAGCTCCAGCTCAAGTGGTAAAATGGCTTCTGTGCCGAAGACAAGCGAGTAGGACGTTGACTGCGTGGGGGTACGAACAGTAACCCGATATGCCCATAATGCTTCAAAGAGATGGTCATGCCAATCCCTTTTGTGCTTTGTGATTGTCTTTTTTAGAATACCCACAAGGATCTTATTAAACGCTTCATCCAATCTGTTGGCTTGAGGGTAGTACCCTGTGGAATAGTTCCACTGAATTTTGTACTTTTCAGCGAACTTTTAGATCTTACTTGACTTGAAAGACAATCCGTTGTCGGAGGTGATGCGGTGAGGACCTCCGAAATGGTATATGATGTTACGCACGAGGAAGTTGATGACATTGTTGGATTTCACCTCCCTCAAAGGAATTGCTTCCGCCCACCGGGAGAAGTAATCAGTGGCGGCAAGAATGAACTATTGCCCTTTAGAAGAGGGAAGCTTGATTTTGCCGATTATATCGATACCCCAGGCGTCGAAGGGCCAAAAGGGTACAGTCAGGTGTAATGGAACTGGGGGATGATGCTTGAACTCCCCGTGTATTTGGCAGCCATATACAATCAGTCATCATACTAGGCCAATAGCCTCCTGAAAGCTTTAGGCTATGATACATCTTTGGCCCCCTCTGATGACCACTGCAAACACCTGTGTGTACTTCTTTCAGGACTTTATCTACCTCACTTTAGGACAGGCATCGAAAAGGCATCTCATTCCCATAAGAGAGTCGATACAGGACCCTACTTTGTATGATGAGGACATCATTCTTTCGGATACACACACTGAGTATTCCCCTAACAATAGGTCCATTGACACGAGCTCGTGCACGTCAACTAAATCATGAGGTGAGCTCGTTCCTTAGTGTTCCTTTATATTTTGATGAGGATGGGATGCTACTGAATAATTGTGATATATTGCTACTTAGGAACACGGGAGAAGAACAGCAAGGGCGCCCAAGCCAAGGTGGAGGTCCAATCCAGTTCGAGTCCGTTTCGGAGTCCAGGACCAGTCCGCACTAAAATCGTCGCCCAGGACGCATACGGACTCCGTTTCCGACGTTCTGCACATGGTTGGAAAGCTAAGGAGATAAGCTTTCCAACGGAACTGGTCCCATGTCCAAATTCTTTCTGAGTCAATAGGAATTATCGAAACAAGTGGATGTCCATAATCTGTCAGGGTGCTGCGCCACCATCTTTTGGGCCGTTGGCCCGTGTATCGTGTTGGAGTCCATTAGGGACGCGTCCAGGGGTCCTTGGCCGACCCTAATCCTTTATATACAGTAGCCGCCACCCTAATTAGGGTTGGGTTTTGCTTAGACATTGATCTACACACAGTTGTGAGATTTTCGCTCTTGTTCCGGACCGACTAGGCCGCCGCAAGTGTTTGTGGAACCCCGACTTCGAGTGCTTGAATTCAATTCGCAATATTTCAGATTGCATCTTCTACGTTCTTGCTTGTGTTCTCGGTACGCTTGTAGGGATTGAGCCTTCTTGGCGAGGTCAACCGCGCGACACGGTTGATAACCATCGGAGCTGTGTTGTAGTGATTGCAAGGGAGACGATCTGTTCGGGTCGAAGCCTTTGGATCATCAACGTCGAGTTCTCCACCCACCGACTTATCACTACCTATCGGAAGATCAGGCCAACATTACTCATCAACTGGTATCAGATTTTCAGGTTGCCCGTTAGGTAATTTCGTTTTCCCCTTTAGATTAGTCTGTTTTTCATTACCTAGAGTCCAGAAAAAGCCAAAAAAAAATTCGTCAATTTCCGTTGCCCTAGAACCCTTTGTGCCTTTGCAATTTTTGTTTTCAGTTGCGCGTTGTTGAGTTTGTGTCCGTGGTCGAGTCTTGTTGCTGGTTTTAGAGTCGTGTTCTTGGTTTTTAGGCAACGCTCCGTGTTGTTTTGATCACGCCGCTATCCCATCGCCACCATCCCCACCAACAAGTCGAGCCACCACATTACTCGATTTGCCACCGCGAGCCGCCTTGTGTTACTTTCCGCCACGCCAACCCTAGATAGGTCGCAAGCCGCCTTGTATCAATTGCCCTGCCACCGCTGCCATCCTTGTTCATCTTGCGATCCTATTGCTTGCAATACCTTAAAGAGGTCAATTTCTGCAAGAGTTGCTTGGAAAAAAACCCTACCTCGACAGGGGTTCAGTAAAACAGCCATAACTTTCTCATACGGATTCGGAATCAGGCAAAAAAAAAAATTCACGGACATCTACAGAAAAAGTTACATCCGTTGCTTGATTTTCTTTCAAAGAACGTGCTTGATTTTTTGTAGGCCACATCTTGCATCCGTTTGAGCTGAAAATTTCTATGGTTGTTGCTTGTGTGCTCCTAGTTCAGAAAAAAATATCAGAAAAATACGAAAAAAAAAATTCGTGATTCCTACTAGTGCTAAAAGACAAAAAAGAGGAGCACATAGAGAACACCCAGATAATTGTGCTGTTTGCTGTGTCTTTCTCTGATAAATCCTTTTTACCTTTGTTTCAGCTGTTGTGCTAGGACTAGGGAAACGTGATAGACCAGCAACTGTGATTCATACTTTGGACACTTATTTAGCTTTGCTCTTCTGATTACAATTATTGCTAATCCTTGCTACCATATTGTGCCTTCCAAGCTCCACCTCCTTTGATCCGAACAGGTTCACTCTTGCAATCATCCCACGCTTCCACGGTTGTTCCTCCTTGCTGCGTTGGTAAGAATATTTGTAAGAGCGTGGTAAGACGCTTGAGTGTGTGTGATTCCACCTTCCACAACCTAGTAGTTGATAGGGATAATATTTGTTGTCCTTTGTTTTCTACTAACCATGTCAGGTGATGGCTCCCCATCGGATTTTAAGGATTGTGTGTCCAAGGAAGAACTCAACAAAGCCTTGCAGGAGCATACTAGGCTATTGACAGACATTAGAACAAGCATTGCTAACCTCGTCACGCGAGTCAACGACCTTGAGTTGCGACAGCCACCACAGGATGATGACCATTCACATGATGATGATGATACTAATGATGGTGACCAAGAAGATGGTGAGGTTTTTGTTGGGCAAGATGCGCGTGCTGAGCAACGTCCTCATGCTGAACAATTACGTCATGGCCAACAACAACGTCGTCAAGGTAATGGAGGTATTAATGTTAATCGCAACGGTCGCGATGATCCTTATTCTAAGATTAAGTTTTCCATGCCTCCTTTTGATGGTGCATATGATGCTGATGCTTATTTGAATTGGGAAATGATGGTTGATCAAAAGTATAGTTCTCATATGGTTCCTGAAATACATAGAGTTAGACTACCCACTTGTGAATTCACGAATTATGCTATTATTTGGTGGAATGGTCTAGTTTCTAGTGGCTTAGAACCTGAATCATGGCCTAGACTAAAGCGTGCCATGCGCAATAGATTTATTCCTCCTGATTATACATGTGAATTGAAAAAGAAATTACAGCGCTTAAATCAAGGTTCTAAATCTGTCCATGATTACTATCAAGAGCTTCAAATTGCTATGCCTCGTTGTAGTATACAAGAGGATGATGAGGATACCATGATTCGTTTTTACTCCGGGTTGAGACGTGAAATTCAGGACCTTGTTGATTATAAAGATTACAATACTACCAATAGGTTGTTCCATTTTGCTATCTTGGCAGAAAAAGAACTGCAGGGTCGACAACAGGTGCAGAAATTACGGAACAATTTTGGGAGTACATCTACTTCACGAGTACCACCGGGACAAGCAACAACATTCCCTTCTACATCTACACGATCTGCTGCCCCCTCCTCCAACACTCGGGCGCGTTCAGCAGGAGCACCACAACCATCACGTGAGGTGAGTAAATCTACTGTTTCGCAGGATCCAATGCCACGCTCTTCTTCAGGTGCAGCTACCACGGGTCGTACAACGGGCATTGTGTGCCGTCGCTGCCAAGGTATTGGCCACGTCATGAAGGATTGCCCAAGCCAGCGAGCATACTCCGTAACAGCAGATGGTGGATATGTTAGTCATAGTGATGTCGAGGAAGACTATGCATTGGAAGCTAATCTTGCAGCCGATCATGACATGGATAGTGAGGGAGAGGAGATTAGTGGTACCGCTGCCACGGAGAGTTATGCAGCACGCACCTTCATTGTGAAGCGAGTTTTGAGTTCTCAAATGGGGCAAGCGGAGCAGCTAAAACACCATAATCTATTCCAGACATTCCTCATTGTCAAAGATGCACGTGTTCGTACCATAATTGATGGTGGGAGTTGCAACAACCTCTTGAGCTCCGATCTTGTGAAGAATCTTTCTTTGCCAACACGTGCACATCCTCATCTATACTACATTCAGTGGTTCAATAACAGCGGTAAGGTTAAGGTAACACAATCTGCGAGAGTACATTTTTCTATTGGTTCATACCATGATTATGCTGATTTTGATGTAGTGCCTATGCAAGCATGTTCACTTTTGTTAGGCCGTCCTTGGGAATTTGATACCGATGCTACACACCATGGTAGAAGTAATAAATACTCTCTCATGCACAAGGGAAAGAAAATCTCTTTGCTTCCTTTGACACCTGCTGAAATTGTGCAATGTGATAAAGCTTTAGCTAAAAAAGAAAAGAAAGAACGTGTTTTGGAATCTGAAAATCAGCAAGTAGCTCATTCTGTTTTTCCACCTAAGAAAGAAAAGAACACACCTAGGTCCGAAGGCATTAAGTTAAAGGGTGGTGTTATGCTTGCTACTAAAACTGACCTTGCTGAAATTTAAGATAATAATACTTTGTGCTATGCTTTCGTATGCAAAGAGGTTTTATTTTCAATTGATGATATACCTAGCTCTTTGCCTCCTGCTGTCACTAACCTTTTGCAGGAGTATAAGGATGTCTTTCCAGCTGAGATACCCCCGGGGCTGCCACCATTGAGAGGGATAGAGCACCAAATAGATTTGATTCCAGGAGCTACATTGCCAAACCGCGCTGCATATAGGACCAATCCGGAGGAGACTAAGGAAATTCAGCGACAAGTCCAAGACCTTTTGGACCGTGGGTACGTACGAGAGAGCCTTAGTCCTTGTGCTGTTCCTGTTCTTTTGGTTCCTAAGAAAGATGGCACATGGCGCATGTGTGTTGATTGTAGAGCCATTAATAATATCACAATAAGGTATCGTCACCCTATTCCTAGGCTAGACGACATGCTTGATGAGTTGAGTGGTTCTATTATTTTCACAAAGATTGACTTGCGTAGTGGTTACCACCAAATAAGAATGAAATTGGGAGATGAATGGAAAACTGCTTTCAAAACTAAGTTCGGTCTATATGAGTGGTTAGTGATGCCTTTTGGTTTAACTAATGCACCTAGCACTTTCATGAGATTGATGAATGAGGTTTTACGTGCTTTCATAGGAAGATTTGTGGTGGTGTACTTTGATGATATTTTGATCTATAGCAAGTCACATGAAGAACACATTGATCATCTACGTGCTGTTTTTACTGCTTTGAGAGAGGCACGTTTGTTTGCTAACCTTGACAAGTGCACCTTTTGCACGAATATAGTTGCTTTTCTTGGCTATGTTGTTACTCCACGGGGAATTGAAGTGGATGAAGCTAAAATTGAAGCCATCAAGAGCTGGCCGACCCCTGGGACTATCACACAGGTGAGAAGCTTTCATGGACTTGCAGGGTTCTATCGGCGTTTTGTGAGAGATTTCAGCACCATTGCTGCCCCACTCAATGAGTTGACAAAGAAGGGCGTTCCGTTCCAATGGGGGCCAGCACAAGAACAAGCTTTTAATACGCTGAAAGATAAGCTTACGCATGCACCTCTACTCCAACTTCCGGACTTTGGTAAGACTTTTGAGTTAGAATGTGATGCTAGCGGCATTGGAATTGGAGGAGTGCTACTACAAGGAGGTAAACCTGTTGCTTATTTTAGTGAGTAATTGAATGGGCCATCTCTTAATTATTCGACTTATGATAAGGAGTTGTATGCTTTAGTGCGAGTTTTAGAAACATGGCAACATTATCTTTGGCCCAAGGAGTTTATTATTCATTCTGATCATGAAGCTTTGAAACATATTAGAAGCCAAGCCAAACTGAACAAACGTCATGCTAAATGGGTTGAATTTATAGAGTCTTTTCCTTATATCATTAAACACAAGAAAGGTAAAGACAATGTCATTGCAGATGCGTTATCTAGACGTTATACCATGTTGTCCCAACTCGATCATAAGATTTTTGGTTTACAAACAATTAAAGGATTATATGCTACTGATTTGGACTTTAAAGATGCTTTCGAACATTGTAAAGAAGGAAGAACTTGAAATAAATATGTGCTGAATGATGGATTACTATACCGTGCTAACAGGCTATGCATCCCAGCTAGCTCTATTCTCCTATTGTTCTTGCAGGAAGCGCATGGAGGTGGTTTGATTGGACATTTTGGAGTGAAGAAGACCGAGGATGTACTGGCTACTCACTTCTTTTGGCCTAAGATGAGGCGCGACGTCGAGCGCTACGTGGCACGCTGCACTACTTGCAATAAAGCTAAGTCTTGCTTGAACCCACATGGACTTTATATGCCTCTTCCTGTTCCTAGTGTGCCTTGGGAGGATATTTCTATGGATTTTGTTTTAGGATTGCCTAGGACCAAGAGGGGGAGGGATAGTATATTTGTCGTTGTGGACCGTTTTTCAAAAATGGCACATTTTATACCTTGTCACAATAGCGATGATGCTACAAATATAGCTGATTTGTTTTTCAGGGAAATCATTCGCTTGCATGGAGTGCCTAACACCATTGTTTCGGATCGTGATGCAAAATTTTTGAGCCACTTTTGGAGAACACTTTGGAATAAACTTGGGACAAAGCTGCTGTTTTCGACGACATGTCACCCTCAAACCGACGGACAAACGGAGGTTGTGAACCGCACATTATCCACCATGTTGTGGGCTGTTTTGAAGAAAAATTTGAGGATGTGGGAAGAGTGTCTACCCCATATCGAGTTCGCTTACAACAGATCAGTTCACTCCACCACCAAGGTAAGTCCGTTTCAGGTAGTGTATGGTTTTAACCCCCGTGCCCCTATTGATTTACTTCCTTTACCAACATCCGAGAAATTGAATTTTGATGCTAAGACACGTGCTGATTTGATTCTGAAAATGCATGAGTTGACTAAGCAAAATATTGAAAAGATGAATGAGAAGTATAGAACTTATGGTAGCCGAGGTCGGAAACATATTACTTTTGAAATTGGGGATCTTGTGTGGTTACATTTACGCAAAGATAGGTTTCCTGATTTTAGAAAGTCTAAATTGCTGCCTCGAGCTGATGGTCCTTTTAAAATTGTGGAAAAGATCAATGATAATGCATATAAGCTTGAGTTGCCTGCAGATTATGGGGTTAGTCCCACATTTAACATTTCAGATTTAAAGCCTTACTTGGGAGAAGAAGATGACATTGCGTCGAGGACGACTCCAATTCAAGAGGGGGAGGATGATGAGGACATCACTCTTTCGGATACACACACACTGAGTATTCCCCCAACAATAGGTCCATTGACACGAGCTCGTGCACGTCAACTAAATCATTAGGTGAGCTCGTTCCTTAGTATTCCTTTATATTTTGATGAGGATGGGATGCTACTGAATAATTGTGATATATTGCTACTTAGGAACACGGGAGAAGAACAGCAAGAGCGCCCAAGCCAAGGTGGAGGTCCAATCCAGTTCGAGTCCGTTTCGGAGTCCAGGACCAGTCCGCACTAAAATCGTCGCCCAGGACGCATACGGACTCCGTTTCTGACGTTCTGCACATGGTTGGAAAGCTAAGGAGATAAGCTTTCCAACGGGACTGGTCCTATGTCCAAATTCTTTCTGAGTCAACGGGAATCATCGAAACAAGTGGACGTCTATAATCTGTCAGGGTGCTGCGCCACCATCTTTTGGGCCGTTGGCCCGTGTATCGTGTTGGAGTCCATTAGGGACGCGTCCAGGGGTCCTTGGCCAACCCTAATCCTTTATATACAGTAGCCGCCGCCCTAATTAGGGTTGGGTTTTGCTTAGACATTGATCTACACACAGTTGTGAGATTTTCGCTCTTGTTCCGGACCGACTAGGCCGCCGCAAGTGTTTGTGGAACCCCGACTTCGAGTGCTTGAATTCAATTCGCAATATTTCAGATTGCATCTTCTACGTTCTTGCTTGTGTTCTCGGTACGCTTGCAGGGATTGAGCCTTCTTGGCGAGGTCAACCGCGCGACACGGTTGATAACCATCGGAGCTGTGGTGTAGTGATTGCAAGGGAGACGATCTGTTCGGGTCGAAGCCTTTGGATCATCAACGTCGAGTTCTCCACCCACCGACTTATCACTACCTATCGGAAGATCAGGCCAACATTACTCATCATTGTATATGTATAAGGGGAGTCGCCTTTGCAATTGGCATCATGCGACAGGGTCACTTGGCAGACCGTCGTGCTTGAAATTATCCAAGAAAGGCTTATGCCAATCTTGTTCATCAACTTCAGTAGTTACCACGGTATTCACTTTGTGGTCTTCAGGAACGAGCTTGAGCACAGCTGGTAGAAGCCATCTCTCTTCAATTTTCACTTCTGTTTGCCCATCAGGAAACACAAGGGCTGCAGCTAGCTTTACAAGAGCGTCCGCTGAAGCGTTCTTGCTTCGAGGGATGTGTCTGATATGTATTTGCTCGAATTTCTCCATGAGCTTACGAGTGGCTTCCCAATATGGAACCAACTCGGACTTGCGTACTTCATAAACTCCATTAACCTGCCTCACAATGAGTTGAGAATCTCTGTATGCATGAAGAATGAGTATCTTCATAGAGAGTGCGAGAAGCAGCCGAAGATGAGGGCCTCGTATTTGGCTTCATTGTTGGAACATTCCTCCTTAAGCAAGGAATAGGAATGATATAATGTTTCTCCTTTGGGGCTCTTGAACACTATCCCTGCACCGGCTCTCCTACGAGAAGTCCCATCGGGGTCGGACTCCATGCGTGAAGCGCCATCAAAAAAGAGTTCCCATGGAGCCTCTATGTCGACTATGAATACTTCTTCATCGGGCAATTTTGTGACTAAGGGTGAATCATCCGGAACGGGATGCACTACTAGGAAGTCCGCTAAAGCTTGCCCTTTGACAGCTTTCTGAGGAACGTATGTGATGTCGTACTCCATCATTAGCAACTCCCATTTTTCGACCCTACCTATGAGAGCAGGTTGGCTAAGGATGTACTTCACAGGGTCCACTCGTGCAATGAGCTGGACCTCATGTGCTAGCAAGTAATGGCATAGTTCCTTGAGCACAAAGATTAGTGCTAGATAGAGCTTCTTAATGGGGAAGTAATTGCATTTAGCTCCCATCATGGTTCTGCTGAGATAGTAGCATGCGACTTATTTACCTTCATCATTAATCTACTCAAGAAGGGCACCGATGGAAGCGTGTTGTGCTGCGATATACAAGATAAGAGGTTGTCCTTTGATGAGGGCCATCAGCATAGGTGGATGAAGCAAATAATGCTTAATGCTGTTGAAGGAGTTTTGACATTGCTCATCCCAGATGAACGGCATGCCTTTCTTCATGAGCTTGGAGAAGGGCTGAATTCACCCGGACAAATTGGAAATAAAGCGTCTGATGTATGTTAGCTTTTCCTACAAAGACTTGGGCTCTTTTAAATTCTCTGGCGGAGGCATCTTAAGGATTGCTTTTATCTTTTTGGGCTCGATCTCAATGCCTCGGTAGCACACAATGAAACCTAGGAAAATACCATATTGTACGGTAAAGGCACACTTGAGCGGGTTCATCTTAAGTTGGTACTTGCACAGTCTCTCAAATACGACGCGCAAATCTTCTTGATGATGCTCATGCTCTTGGGTCTTGACCACCAAATCGTCGATGTAGCATTCTACAGACTAGTGGATGAGGTCATTAAAGATGACTGTCATAGCACGTTGGTACATAGCACCTGCATTTTTCAAACCAAAGGGCATTACTGTATAGTAAAAATTACCCTTCGGAGTCCTGAATGCTGTGTCAATGGCATCATGTGGATCCATCCTGATCTGGTTATAGCTGGAGAACCCGTCCATGAAAGGAGGGGCTCCAAAACCTGTAGTAGCATCAATCACCAACTCGGTGATCGGAATAGGGAAGTCGTCCTTCAGGTAGGTGCTATTCAGGTCACAAAAGTCTACATAGACCCGGACTTGCCCATTCTTCTTCATTATCGGTACGATATTAGCGAGACATCGAGGATATTGCACCTCTTTGATGAACCCTGCTTTAATCAACTTATCAACCTCGGCAATGATGTCATCTTGTAACTCTGGGCGAAAACGCCGCGGATGCTATTTAATGGGACAAAACTGCGAGTCAGTCGCTAACTTATGAGTAGCGACACGTGGATGAAGACCCAGCATCTCTTTGTATGGCCATGCAAAACAATCCCGATAATTTATTAAAAATTGTTTATAATCTTCACGCTCTTCGGGTGTCCACTCCCAAGATTAATCTCTACAAAAGTGGGGCGAGGATCATCCTCACTCCCAAGATTAATCTCTACAAGCTCGTCTACAGTCTGTTGTCCACCATCCTCCAACTGGTAACGAGCCGGAGCAGCATTGAGGATTTCTCCATGATGAACTAGCGTTGCTTCATTTATCTTGGCCAAGAGGTATTGCTCGTCTCTCAAGCCATGTTGGGTGTTAGCCACAGCGTGGAACAATCGGGGCTGATGAGGGACTTCATATATCTCAATCAATTCGTCTTCATCGGATGGCGTCTCATCATCATCCTCATGTCCCCATTCTTCACCTACACAAATAGTGTTACATGTGATGAATTTGGGATCATCATCATCCTCTCCATCACTCTCACACAAGGCGAAGGGATGGTAGCCGAGGCCGTACCTAGTACGAGGGAGACGACCCTTCTTTACGAGTCGTTCTGATTGGCTCCACCATTCTTCACACACGTTGGGCGAAGATGGCAATCGCTGGTTCCTTTGCAACTTGATTCCGGACTTCTCGAGTAAGGGGACCATGTTTGGTGTAGCCTTTAAAGTCCCGATAACTTCCTCTTTATCTGCTTCAGGCTCTGGAAAATTCAGCACGGGGTTACAACACTGAGTATGTGGAATCTTATAGAATAGGGTTGGGCTTATGTATCCTTGAGGATCAGGAACAGCCCAGACCTCTAATGGTGTAGCAACTGAAGTGTAAAGTGATGGAAGCAGAAGAAGAGGGGAGCTCGAGGCCACCTTATCAATCTTGGCGACTATATTTTTCACTCTCCCTTCTTTATGTTCAAGGGGTATAGAGTCAGCCATTTTGCTGGGCACCTAGAGTGTTTGCACGTCGACTGAAGGGGCACCTATTGGACCCTCATGCGCTATCACAATTAGCTTTTCTGTATTAGCATTATACTCGAAAAGTAATGGGGAAGATGTGCTCCCCTCATCTTTAGCAGAAGGCACCTCTATCAAAGGCCTAGCTTCTAACCTCGTCATAATAGTTGTCGTTGATGGTGTTGACGAAGAGGCCTCCAGGTTCCCCGCACTCAGGGGTGTCGTGGAGGGAGGCGATACGGAGTTCCTACTCCAGAATGTGCCTAAACTGTCTTCATTGATCGCCCCCGGTCCTTGTTATCGTCGAGACTCGGGAGCGTGCAATCGAGGCCTTTCTCGGTCCTTACCGCCATGAATGTGAGGGAAAGAGCCTCTTTGCTTGGAGCATGGTGTGATTAGAAACTCCATCTTAGAATTGGAGGATGCCAGGTCGGGTGTAATCACAACACCCATTGCTGGGGTGGAACGACCCAAACATTCCACTCCACCGGTACTTGGGAAGAAATACTTGGTATCTTCATGGTGCACCTCTTGCACCATATATGGGGAGAGGTTACTGATGATTCGGTGTTGCTCTCCCTTATTATCCATGAACTTGAAGCATTGATGCAATTTAGATGGGACAACCTGGTATTTGTGTATCCAGGGTCTACCCAACAGCGCCGAGTAGGACGTCATGAACTCAATGACAAAGAACTTCACCTTAAAGCTGAAGGTGGACATTTGCAATTTCATTGTGATAGAGCCCAACATCTTGCTCCCATTGCTGTCGTAGCCACATATGACCATGCTGGTTGGCTCAAGATCATTCATTGTGTACCCGGCTTGTGTCAAACTGCAAATAGGTAGAATGTTGAGTGTCAAGCCAAGGTCTATAAGAACACGACAAAGATGTGTGCTCCCAATGTTGCCTTTGATGTAGAGTGGTCGATTATGGTTATTACTTTCGACCATCTTGTCTTCTTCAGAGAATGAAATCTCATTGGCTTCAGCAAGGATGCTGAGGAGCCGGTGTTTGGCCATAGCTGTCTCGTACACATGAGGAGATTGAAGGGCCTTGATTAAGGCCTCTCGCAAGTCTGGCATGAGCATTAATGCATCACAGATGCATAATAGCGCTGGAATGCGCTTCAAATGAGCAATGACATTGTACTCCACATCGTCAACTTCTTTCGGTTGCACTTTTGAAGATGAAGGCTTTGATTCTTGAATGGGGATCTTCGAGCGCTGCACCCCATTGGTCTTCTCCACCCAAGACTGTTGAAGCTTTGCGGGTTCAGGAAGTTCTCTCCCGTTCCTCAAATTCACCAGCACTCCTTCAATTCCTACCTCTTCAGTGGATGTAGCTTCTACTTCTAGAGTTTCACGCTCTTCGGGAGTAATAGCAACCCCCGAGCTCGAGTCTTCACCATCTTCTCTTGCGGTGATGGCATTGCATGGCGCCACCTCAGAGGATGGAGTAGCATTAAGAGAAGGCCCCTCACTTGACATCGAGGGCTGCCCCCAGGTCTTAAGGAAGAACTGACTCAGTATAGGCAACATGGTGAATCTCTGTGGGAAAGCTCCATCTCCCTCTAACTCGGGAATGAATCAAGGAGGCATACAGCGTTGATTTGGATCATACCGTGCAACCTGCACTGGCGCTGGAGAAGGAATGGCTTGATATCTTGATCATTGGGCTCTTGGAGGGCGCCTTCGCGGCACCTGCTATCACTGTTGCCACCTCACATGCTGAGTGACGGCCGTGAGTCTGAGCCTCTCAAATTGATCTTCTACTTGGGAGAATGGCACCCAATACTCTTCTTTTTTATTTATATGAGTGGATGATGAGCCATCATTCTTCACTATTACCATGTTGATGGCACGATAATCTAGGTTCATGGCTTCCAGCTTGAGGGCCAACCACTTCTCATCGACTGCTCTTTGCAACAATTCCTTGAAAGCAATGCAATCTTCAATGGCGTGCCTTACGTACCGATGGTATGGACAATACAAAGGGTTGTCGGTCATGGCAACCTACTTGGGTTGTGCCGGTGTAGGTAGATTCATAAGCTTTTGCTCGTTCATCTTTTGAAAAGGCTATTGATGAGGTCCCGTCAGAAGACATACTGCTTATTCAGCATCTCTCGGACATTAGGACGCACAATCGGTCTTGGCCGCTCATTCTTTGGGCCAAAGACTGGAACGGCACTTGTAGCGTTTGACTCAACGGGTGCCATTCCCTTGTTGTCATTTCTGGCTGACTTACTTGAAGCCTCGAATCTTCTAGTGTTGTCAACGGAGCCAGCAATCTTGTACATCTCCATGATGTGGGGTACTTTCTCAATTTCAATCTTGGTAGCTGTAGCGGCATCACTAAGCGAACTGAATGTTTTGGGGTCGCGTCTTGATACACTGACCAACCAATGTTGTAGCATGCCGTGGATACACATCTGCACGGCATCTTCCAGGTGTATCTCCCATGCGAGCTAGACATAGTTATTTCTAAAGCAGACGATGTAATGTTCAATCCTCTCGTCCTGTCTTTGCTTGATTTGTGACAACTCTGGAATTGAGATGTCTTTCCTCATGGTGATGAAGTGTGACTTGAAGAGCTCCTTCAT
Source organism: Phragmites australis (assembly GCF_958298935.1). Lineage (NCBI taxonomy): Eukaryota > Viridiplantae > Streptophyta > Magnoliopsida > Poales > Poaceae > Phragmites > Phragmites australis. The sequence continues at coordinate 16,985,437 of NC_084931.1, forward strand.
AGAAACCTAGCTGGGCACCGAACCCTCAGGTATACGGCTATACCAGTGGAAAGCGGCTCCCGTCAAGGAAGCTGAAAATTGGTGCAACAACAATGATGGGTTATGTGTAGTGTCTCCACACACCGACTCAAAGTAGACCAGATGCTCACTGGTGTCCCCAGTTCCATCGAACACAAGGAACCCGGTGATAACAGAGGTCCAAGGGCTGATGGCCGCTCGCCAAAACACGGTGAGCCACAGATCACCAAGCCAGCCAACATAACAGGAAAGGGGTGTGGGAAAAACTCCAATCGATAGCATCAGAGCGCGGCACGGCAGCGCTCAGATTCCCATCCAGCAGCAACGTACAGCGGCACTGACTCTCATCCGGCAAGACACACGCATGCTCCTATAGCCATGGCACAAAACCGGCTAGATCAAAATTATCTCCACAGCCACAGTCGCGGCACAACGGCCGGCCAGAGCCAAACATCTCAAACACATTTCCATGGTCATGGCACAAAGACCGGTCGAAGCCAAATAGATCAAACCCATCTCCACGGTCGTGGCACAAAGACTGGCTGGAGCCAAACAGATCGAACTCATCTCCATGGTTGCGGTACAAAGGCTGGTCGGAGCCACACAGATCAAACTCATCTCCACGGTCATGGCATAAAGACCGGCCAGAGCCAACAGATCAAACTCATCTCCACGGTCGTGACACAAAGGTCGGCCAGATTCCACCACAACAAAAGAATTGCCGACGACCAACTCACAAAACAACTCTACGAACGTGGTAAAGAGGCCAACTGGATCACAAACTAACATCAATCACCACCAACACCAGCTGGGGATAGCAGCCATGAGGCAAAAACCATCCACAACTCCCAGGAACGACACAACCTTTACGGTCGCAGCAATGAGGATCGCTAGATCACCTCACCTGCATGGACATGGCATGAAGTGCCGATCGGCACCACCTGCTTGCACAGACACGGGCTTGAAGCACCAGCCAGAACCTGTAGCACATGTGGATGGGGGGGGGGGGCAATGGATCACTATAGAGACCCACCGGCAAGGGTGACGGCGGCCATGGTGCTCCAGCAAGAATCTTCCCCTCCCTAAATCTCTCTTTTCTCTCTAGCTCTCTCCCTAGCTCTCTCTCTATCTAGATCTCTCTCTGGATCCGGCTCCTTCCTCCCTCTCCTCCTCTCTCCACGGGCACCCCCTCCCAGCCTTTATAGCGGCGGCTATGGCTCTCTCGTGGAAGGGAGTGGATCGGAAGTTTGGATTTGGGGAGGGGATAAGCACAGCCAAGTAGCAAGAGGATAGGGATAAGGAGGTGGGCGGCTAGGGCTAGGCCAACTTGGTGCGAAGGAGAAGAGGGGGGCGTGCGTGGATGGTGTGGCTCGGGCAAGTGCGGCCAAGGCGTGCGGGAGAGGTGGCGCGAGTGCGAGGAGAGAGGTCGTAGCCGCACGGGCGCACGGGAGAGGATAAGGAGAAGAGGGAGAAGAGGAACAGGGGGGCGACACTCCCCTAGGGAAGGCACGGCGCATGAGGATGAAGGCCGAGTAGATGGGCCGAGCCAACCTGGTCGGGAGAAGGAGGAAACGGCCGGGCCGGCCAAAAGGAAAATGGTCCTGCTGGGCCCTCTTTTTTCTCTTTTTTTATAGTGCATGGGTGCAAATATACGACAAAATGGCATCGTATAGGTTCATAAACATTGGTTTGAGGTTTTTATGGCTAATTGTGTGAAGATTTGAAATTGAATGTCTCTTAATTTCAAATCTACTCTTAGATTCTATTCAGCTAAAATCCAATTCAAGTTCAAATCCTTTGATTCAAATCATCTTAGAAAGCTCTAGATCTAAGTCTAAATCAAAGATCAAATATTCCAAATGGAGTTGATCATAATCCAAATTCAAATACCCCATTTAAATTTATCCCAAAATTTCCTCTCTTTTCCTTTTTCTATTTTCTTCCCTAGACAAATCCTTCTCCTCTCTCTTCTCCCTGGTGCAGCCCAGCTGTCCGACCCAACCGGTCGTCTCTTTCCCACCTGCATGCGTGCCCGGCCCAGCTGCGCCCTCGCGCACTAGCCCACGCCCCATGTACCTCGGTCCTCCGCGTGTCAACCATTCGACTTGTACCTGTGCACCCTCTCCCTTCACCTCCCTCCACCTCACTGCAACGCTGGCCACCATTTTCCCCTCTCTAGGAAATATCCTGACCAGCCTTTGCTTCTCCTTCTCTCTCCTTTCTCTCTCGCTCTCTCTCCGCCCATCGCCTCACTGCTGCACTATTTGTCGACATCCACGTGATGCCAGCGAGCTTGCTGCCTGTCTGTGCACCCATTCCCCTCTATAAATAGCCTGGACCTGGTCCCTCTTTTCCCTAATTTACCACCGCCATGCCTGTTCGCTCCATTGTAGCTTGCTGTCGCTCCACTGTCCGCCATCCCATTCTCGCCGTCTCCGAGCATGGTGAGCCTCCCCAGATCCCTTATAGTGTGCCATTGGCCCCATGCTGTCTCTTGGTCGGTTGCCGCACACCGCCATGTGTTTTTCTTCCGCCATCGTGCTTTTGCTCTTCGCCGGTGTGCTAGTGCTTCATGTGTGTGGTCGGCCATCGTGCGTGATACCTAGGGGCCTCAAGCCCCTTTTCTTTGCAGGTTGGCACCTCCCAGTGCAGGGAAGGTGCTGCCCGATTTTTTCCGCGCCATTGTCCCCTCCCTGGCTGATTTCTGGTATCGCTCTCACCGCCGACCACCGACGTTGAGCCCATCACTAAGTCTACTGTGTTGTGAAGATCCCCAGCATGAAATTCCTATCGTGAAACCCTGGCCGAAACGCATCACCATCAAGCCTTCCAGTGACCTCCGCTGCAAACCCTCACCACCTCTGTTCTCTCCCCCTTCTTCGTCGTGTACCCACATGTCTCTCGTCCTGGCATGTAGGCCTAGCTTGGCCCAGTAGCGGCCGGCCCGCCTGGCTGGCCTTGCCACCCACAGGCCTCGCCCCCATGGGCGACCCAGCTCCCGTAGCCCGCTAAGCTGCTCGGCCCAAACACGAGCAAGCCCAAACCATCTATCCTTTTGTTTGATGGTTTCTAGAACCGGCATAGGCTTTAAAAGGTGGTTGGCCTTCAGTGCATGGCCTCTAAGGCTTGGGGTGTCTCGAGAAAAGCCCAGCAGGAAATGTTTGGAGGGTCTTGGTATGATTTGCTCCTCTGCTTGCAACAGTTGGAGGCTGAGCATATCGCTTGGGTAAAGCTGTTCAACCTCTGCAGAGCATAAATCTATTCGAATAGTCGTATCTACAGTCATGGACATACGAAGTATGACCCCATTTGACTAGACTTCGTGTGCGTGTGTCTTTATGAGTGTGTGTGTGTGTGGACCAGATGTCCGTGTGGTGAAGTTCCTGGCTCAACCTGTCAGAAGTTGTGTGGTACTAGAGGTACACCAGATATTATAATAGGGAATGTGGAGTGAGGTGTAGCCCCTCCCAAGACCGAAAAGCCCCCCAGATACAGCTTGTTACCTTGTTTTGAACTATTGGAACTGTTTTGAAGTCTTTAGTAGATGACATAATTGAATACCTGCATAAAATTGCTTTACGCTAAAACCAAAATCGTAAAGTCTTGCCCTTGAATTACCCCATTATGCATCTATCAACACTTTGAAGTAGTATGTGGCTTCATGAGTACCGTCCATACTCACTCTTGACTGTCATCCAGATGAAAAAGCTGATGCCGACTTCACCGGAGGTGAAGCTAGGGATGAAGAGTAGTCTAAAGAGTTGCGTTTGCACTCTCGCTGCTTGTGGCTTGGCTTTTTGCTTTTCGCTGTGTTTTGTTGACCGTTAGGCCAGGTTTGTAATATACATTATGGTTTGTAACCTTTTGTACTTAGAACCTTAATATTTATGTATGAAGTTTGACTGTGGTACTATAACTGTTATACTGTGCGTATCAGCTACTTAATCTAGAGACTGGTAAATGAAGCAAGAGATCCCGAGAATAGGTGTCTTACAGCGAGATTATGATAGAGGCCTAGTACAATGGATCTAATAGGGATAGAAGGATGAACTATGGTGAAAACTGGGTGGATCTAATAGGGATGGAAGGATGATCTATGGTGAAAACTAGGTGGAAACTAGATCTCTCTCTCGGTGTCTCTCTTTCTTCTCTTGGTGGCCGTCCCTTCTATGTAGATAGGTGTTGTCTTTAAATAACCACTAAAATAGGATTTTATGCCGCCTCTAGAAATCATTCGACACCGCTGCCTTTGTGAAAGTGAAAGTTATCCAGTTTGATGAGCTGGACACAACGGTGAGTGGTACGGTCACCATTGACTGTACCACACCCTTGCAAACCTCCTCGAAGCTCCAATCTATATGTGGTTGGTATGGTTGGCTTTCGTTTCATGAAATCTTCGCATATATCTGCATGGATTTACAAAATATTCCCTTTTCATATGGATTTAATAAAAAGAAACATATATCATATAAATTGTAATTAACCAATATTAGCCAAGTAATAATTATCAGAGATATCCATGAAATCACTAGAAAATATAATGTGCATTTTGGATGCATCACCTCATCACTGCACCCCTGCGTACGCCTCCTCCGACATGCCTGCTTACCTCCCTATTATTTCTTGTAAGCCTGGCAACCATGGAGCCTTCCAGCCACAGATAGCACAAACCTTGTGGCGTCTAATCTCGTCGACAAAAACTTCTTTGTTTTCAGGCGGTTCAGCAATAGGAGGCGCACTCTTTAAATCATGTTTAAATGTTCTTAAAGATTCCAACCAAATTACCATATGCTGATGAGGTGATATTCTACAACCATATAAATTTTTAAGATCAAACTTATTTTCATTTGTGAGAAATGAAATTGACAAATAGCCAAGATAAAAACGAAAAATAGGATAAACAGTGTTTGCCCTGGAATTAATCTACCCTTAGTTGTTTGTTAACTTCATATCTCACAAGTGAAATCGAGTTTGTCTTCATAATTATATGATTGTATAATTTCACCTTCCTTACATATGATATATTTTCAAAAAATTTCGTAAACTTGTGAACATATTTTATGGCGTGGTTTCCATGTTTCCACCTAGAAGATGGTTTCCACTGCAGATTTTTCCGGTCAAATCCACCCTCAAATACTCATCTCCGCATTTTTTTTTGAGGAATTACTCATGTCCACACTGACGCTGTTTGGTTAGGGGCCAAAGGGAAGCAAGCCAAATTTTGATTCTGCCCTAAAAATTTGGTCTCTATTTGGTTTGAAGCTAAAATTTAGTTATGTCCCGAAAAAATTTGACCAGCCAAAATTTTTTAGCATTTATGGTAAAATCTCGGGCCGCCGAATCGTCCGTCAAAATTTTTGGTCGCCCAAGATTTACCTATAAATACTATAGAAAAATTTTGGCGGGTCAAATTTTTTTAGATATGATCAAATTTTAGCTTCAAACTAAATATAGGATACAACTAAAATTTAGCTTGGCTCACTTGGTCGCCTAACCAAATAGCCCCTTGGCCTCTGACCTGTTAGGGCCAAAACAACAAACAGCCCCTAAATGGCACTGTCATACTGTATTCCTGGTTTCACGACACTCTGACTTGTGCACCCATGCTTATATGTAGTCAAAATCCAGCCATTTGTGCAGCTCTGCACTAAATTAGTAGATGCAAATACCGAGCAGATAGCAAGATTTAGCAGTATGGAGGCGAACGGGTCGCAAGAACATCGACCTCTCCCGCACCTCGACGTCCATCACGAGTCGCTGCAGCCGCCGGGCGATCCCAAGAGGAAGGGAGGATGGATCACATTCCCTTTCCTCGCAGGTCTCTCTCTCTCTCTCTCTCTCTCTCTCTCTCTCTCTCTCTCTCTCTCTCTGCTGCATGTGTATGTATGTGTACGACATGTTGCAGTGGCGATGTTGGGGCTGGGGATAGCCAGGGGCGGTGCGACAAGCAACTTCGTTGTCTACCTCGTAAAGAAGTACAACGTGCCGCGCGTTGACGCGGCACAAATCTCCAGCATCGTCCTCGGATGCCTCAGCTTGGCCCCAGTCGGCGGCGCCATCCTCGCCGACTCCTTCTTCGGCTCCTACCCTGTCGTCGTGGTCTCCATGGTCTTCTGAGTCCTGGTCAGTGCACCCACTTCCTCCCCCCAAACATGACCTGGTCACGATGTCTAAACTATTCGACTTCAATCTGCGCGCGCGCAGGCCTTGGTCATGTTCACTCTCACGGCGAGCCTGCACGGCCTCCGGCCGAAGACGTGCCAGCTCGGCGCCGGCCCCTGCGAGCCTGCCACGGACGGGCAGATGGCGGCGCTGTACGCCGGGGTGTTCATGCTGTGCGTGAGCGCGGGGGGCGCGCGGTTCAACCAAGCGACCCTGGGCGCGAGCCAGTTCGACGCCGCGGCCGACCGCGACGTGCTGTTCAACTGGTACTTCATCTTCTTCTACGCCTCCTCCGTGATTGGCTCGACGGTCATCGTCTACGTCCAGGACAACGTGTCTTGGGCGCTCGGCTACGGCATCTCCGGTGCGGCCAGCTTGGCCGGGCTCGTGGCGCTGCTCCTCGGCACCCGGTACTACCGCCGGCCTGGCGCGCAGGGCAGCCCGTTCACGGGGCTCGCAAGGGTGGCCGTCGCCGCAGCCAGGAAATGGAAAGTCAATTTACTGACGTCAGGGGATTTGAGATTTTACAAAGGACGACGCAGCAGTGACAGGGACGGCAACACTACTAACCTTGCTGCTCCAAGCGACAGCTTTAGGTATGAAAACTATGCCCTCGTGTCCTGAATCATGATACGCTGCCGGTTTTTATTTTCTTTTCTTTTTGCCGAAGGACTGATTTCGTTTCTTATACCCAAGTCAAAAGTCTAACATTTGTATATGATTGATGTGTAGTTTGCTCGAGATGTTTACACTCTTACGGACGGAACTGCTAATCACATATCATAGATGTCCCTGAACCGTGTGTTAAAATTTAACACAATCACAGACAGTTCTCCTTTACGATAATAATAATGAGAAATTCTACGATTCGGCATCGAATAACCAACAATTCTACGATTTGTCATCGAATAAATTTCGTTTACTTCTATACTATCAAATAAATGGTTCGGTTCCTTATCTGCCATCGGCTCATCTGATTTTTAAGAATTCCGAGACTGGCCTTTGCTGTATTCAACTCATTATGAACAGTATCCGAGAGCTAAAAAAGTCACCAAAAAATATGTTGATTTTTGTGCATGCTCTATAATTCATAATCAACCCATTTAAACAGGATTCACCTAAAAATATTGTATATAATTCAAACTAAAATTCCTCAAAATGTGCTACTTTGTAACTTCTGGCAATTTTTAAGGTCTCACAAAAATTTACAAAAAATGTGAGAAAATTTACTAATATTCCTCTAATATGATGTAATAATTTCTAAAATTATCTCCTGTGGTGAAAATATGAGTTCCTTTGTAATGCACGGTATTACAAAAGTAGCACATTTTGAGGAATTTTAGTTTGAATTCTACACAGTATTTTTATTGAATTCAGTTAAAATAGGTTGACTATGAAGTATAGAGCATGCACAAAAATCAACATATTTTTTTGACTTTTTTAGCTCTCGGGTACTATTTATAATGAGGTGAACGAGTCCTACGGAGGGCAGTCTCGAAATTCTTAAAAAAATCAGACGAGCCGATGGCAGATAAGGAATCGAACCATTTATTCGATGGTATAGAAGTAAACAGAATTTATTCGATGATAAATCGTAGAATCGATGGTTATTTGATGGCGAATCGTAGAATTTCTCAATAATAATAATAACCCTCTCCCCCCCCCCCCCCCTCGCTCCAGTAGTATGAAAAATTCTGTATTTCATTAGCCTCTGGAAATGCTAGCCACTCCGTCGGTGAGTCATATTATGAAAAAAAAAAGTCACTTGAAAATTAGGCATCCTAAGCATCTCCCATTTTTCAACATTTTGCTAAGACTACCGTACACAAAGAACATTGAAGCACTAAATTTGAAAAAAAATAATAATGGGGAATTCATTTCTGAGGCGCCAAGCAAGATTCAGATTCTGTAAGTGGCAACAAATCCCATTAAATCATTTGCTACAACCACTTAGTTTCAGAGAATTAAGTAGGCATAGAGTCTATAATATTACAAAAAATAAGCTCCTGATTTCATCGATGGATGAATATTTTGAAAGCGATGCTTGATACTGCGATCGAAATCACCCACGCTGTTGGATGGAACCAGTGCATGGATGCAAACATTAGCAACTGCAAACACATGAATGCTCACGTTTACCAGTTCATCGTTGGATCTCGACCAGGCAAAAGCCCGTGGACCCATCGTTGAACAGCCCTTGGAGCACATATACATATTATATCATGGTCCCCAAAAAAAATCTGTAATAGCTATGCAGATTCATGCTTTTCTTTATTGAGGCGTGTACGCGATGCATTGTCATGTTTTTATAAGTGAGGTGACAGTGATTAGGGTTACATCAATGATAATAGTGGTAGAAACTGCTTTATAAGTAATGATGACTAAAGGAAGGCTTACACACGAAATCAATGGATGCTTTGCATATCAGTATAGAAAATGTAGTACCACATAATTCTTTTTCACTTCTATACCGATCAAAAACTTTAATTTCGAAAGTAGGAGTTAGAGGACTCATCCGGTCAGTCCTACCCTCAAGAATGGGTTTTCGTCCTTTTGGCATCGTCCTCAACTGATGATATTCAAAGGCTGATGAAAATTCCAAACGGACGCCTGATTTGAAACGGTGTTAGCACTTTGCTTATGAAATTTGAGTAGTTAATAAGACTACCTGCGAATTGGCTTACACTACCATAAGCTAGTAGACAAAGAAGCAACAACCCACAGCAAGAAAATATCCAGCGACACCAAAAATTATTTAATCCGTAGGAAGGAAACAAGAGAAGGGAGGGAGAAATTGATGCAAGCAGCAATCCTATCGATCGATTTAATAATCTGGCTGAAAGCGTCATGGGACAGATTTATACAAACTTATTCCAAGATCTTGTGTGTTGATTAAAACCAAAACGTCACTGTCTTTTTGAAATGTCTGCAACAGCTAATCTGGTCCTATCTACAGGACTAGACAGAAAAAACATTATATAGAGGATTTCAGCACGTACGAAACAAGAATATTGAATCCATCAGTAGCAACGAGTGATTGATGTATAGAAACTAGTTTAAAAAGATACCGCAAACAAATTTCATAAGAAGGATGCATGCAATATGATCAACGACTAAAGTTATTAATATTGGGAAGGATTATCAGTTACTCGATTACTTGCTACGAGACGACACTGGCAATGACATACGTCTGCTTCCACATGAACCTGATCGCAGCTTCCTGAACCGCGCTGCGGTGATCACTGACGGGGACGTCACCGCCGCGGAAGGGCCGGTGGTCCGGCCGTGGCGTATCTGCACGGTGCAGCAGGTGGAGGACTTCAAGGCGGTGCTCCGCATCCTGCCGCTCTGGAGCGCGTCCATCATCCTCAGCGTAGCATTCGGCACGCAGATCAACTTCACCGTCCTGCAGGCTCTCGCCATGGACCGTGCCCTAGGCCGCTTCACCGTGCCGGCGGGATCCATGGTCGTCGTCATCCTTATCTTCATCGTCGTCTCCCTCGTCCTCCTCGACCGCGTGCTCCTCCCGCTCTGGCGGCGCCTCACGGGGCACACCCCGACGCCGCTGCAGCGCATCGGCGCGGGCCACGTGCTCGCCATCATCAGCTTGGCCGCCTCCACCACCGTCGAGCGCCAACGCATGGCGACCGTGCGCGCGCACGGCGAGGAGGGCCGCCCGCTGTGGGTGTCTCCACTGTCAGCAATGTGGCTGGTCCTGCCGCTCGCGTTGGCCGGCGCCGGCGAGGCGCTGTACTTCCCTGGAGGCGTAACGCTGTACTACCAGGAGTTCCCGGCGTCGCTCAAGAACACGTCCACGGGCATGGTCGCCGTGATCATCGCGCTCGGGTTCTACCTGAGCACCGCCCTCGTCGGCGTCGTCCGGCGAACCACGGGGTGGCTGTCCAACAACATGAACGCCTCCAGGCTGGAGAACCTCTACTGGCTGCTCACCGTGCTGGTTACCGTGAACTTCGGATACTACCTGTTATGTGCAAATTGTACAAGTACCACAACCTCGGCACGTAGCTCAATGTTAACGGAATCGGCTCCATCAGCACAACCACCTGACCGCGTCCTCCGGACGCCCGAGTCTTCGCTCGCCATGCCGCAGCTCACGCGCACTCCGCGGCTTCTGCGCCTCCGCCTAGCGCGCTCCACCACTGCTATGCTCGCGAATACGTGTATAAATACACTTGTACATGATCAATACAAATCGTTGATTGAATCCTATCCTGTTTCATGGTATCAGTAAGCGCGCGTTGATCCTCCATCGCCTGCGCTCGCTCCTCTTCCGCTGCCTCCCATGGATTTCAACCCACTGTTCGATCTCGAGCCCTCCCTTCCTGATGCTTCCTCTGCTTCCATCACCGGCGAGAACAACAGAGACGCTGGCATGCGCCAGAGCCCGCCCCAACCACAACCTCCATCTGCCTCGTCTCTGCAGACGGTCAACATCAAGTCGCATGTCCCGGCGATCCTCGACATCGCCAACCCCAACTACCCCGAGTGGCGCTGCTTCTTCGACTCCGTCATCGGCAAATTCGGCCTGCACTCCCACATCGCCGCCCCGCCGACTGTCGCCCAGCGCCTCGACCCCGAGTGGCTCATGGTTGATCAATGCCTGGTAAACTGGCTCTACAACACCGTGTCGCGTGACGTCCTTCAGATCATCCGCGCCCCAGGTGCCACCGCTCACTCCATCTGGGCCGCCATCCTCGACCTCTTCCGCGACCACCAGCTCCACCGCGCCGTGTACCTCGAGGCCGAGTACCGCAGCCTCTACCAAGGGGACCTCACCATCACCGACTACTGCGCCAAATTGAAGCAGCTAGCCGACGCCCTCCGTGACCTCGGCCAGCCCATTCCCGAGTCCTCCCAGGTGCTGAACATGCTCCGCGGCCTCAACGGCAAATACCGCCACACCATCTCTGCTATCACATCGAAGCAGCCGCCGCACACCTTCCTCTCCGCACGATCACAACTTCTGCTGGAGGAGCTCTACGACTCCCAGTACAGCAAGTTGTCCGCGCATCACGCAATGGTGGCCCACGGCGGCGCGCGGCCGCCCACTCCCCAAGACGGTGGCACCGGCTCCGGAACCGGCCATGGTGGCGGATCCGCGAATGGGGGATCAGGCGGCTCTCCCTCCGGTGGCACCCGCTCCAAGCGACGCCGCGGCCGCGGCACCGGCAACCCCGGCGCCTCCCATCCACCAGCTGCCGTCCACTCCTCTGCAACACGGCCGACCTTCCCCAACTCGCCATGGACCGCGGGTTTCAACCCGTGGACCGGCATGGTCCAGGCGTGGCCCATGCCATTCCGAGCCCCTGCCGCGGGGGTGCTTGGCCCACGGCCAGGAACACCTTCTCAGCAGGCCTTCGTTGCCGGCGCTCCACAGTTCAACGCTGGCCCGTCCGCGGGTTTGAACGCTGCTCCCTCCGCGCCATCCGGCTGGGAACCCACCTCCCTCCTCGCCGCGCTCGCAAGCGCCGGCGTACCTCCGGCCGGCAACAGCTCCTCCGACTGGTTCCTCGATACCGGAGCCTCCTCGCATATGGCCTCGGCCCCTGGTAACCTACACTCCCTGCGCGCTCTACCTTGCCCTCCCTCTGTCACAGTGGGCAATGGAGCCCTTCTGCCTGTCACGCACACGGCTGGCTCCTCAATTCCCACCTCTTCAACCCCCCTTCTTCTTCACAACGTCCTTGTTACTCCATCTTTGATTAAAAATTTAATCTCTGTTCGTTCTCTAACACGTGACAACAATGTCTCGGTGGAATTCGATCCTTTCGGGTTCTCCATTAAGGATCTTCAAACCCATCAGGTGAAGCTCCGCTGTGATAGCCAAGGCGACCTCTACCCGCTACAGCCGAAGATCCATCAAGCTCTTCACACTTCCACCACTTCGGTCGACCTTTGGCATCAACGGTTGGGACATCCGGGACGTGACCAACTTGCTGCATCTCTACGCTCCTTTGAATTCACATTCAATAAATCTGCTCAACATACTTGCCACGCCTGTCAGCTTGGAAAGCATGTGAGACAACCATTTTCCTCTTCCTCTTCTGTTAGCTACTTTCCTTTCCAATTACTGCATTCTGATGTTTGGACATCTCCTGTACCTAGCATCTCTGGCTACAACTTCTACTTAGTGATCATCGATGATTATTCACACTATGTATGGTCATTTCCATTAAGAAATAAATCTGAAGTTGTGTCCACTTTTCTGTCCTTCTGTTCTTATGTTCATACGCAATTTCAGTTGCCAATTCTCGCACTACAAACTGACAATGGGCGCGAATTTGACAACTATGCCATGCGTATGTACCTCCAGAGCCATGGTATGGCTCTACGCCTCTCGTGCCCTTACACATCTGCGCAGAACGGCAAGGCCGAGCGCACTCTCCGCACCCTCAATGACAGTGTCCGCGCCATGATTCTGCAAGCCCACGCGCCACCAGAATTCTGGGCCGAAGCCCTCTCAACAGCGACATACCTTCAAAACCGTCGCCCCTGTCGCTCTACAGGACTCATGACACCACACGAGCTACTCCTAGGCACACCTCCATCATATGGTCACCTTCGCGTCTTCGGAAGCCTCTGCTACCCGAACCAATCGGCCACTGCCACTAACAAACTCTGCCCTCGCTCCGTCGCGTGTGTGTTTCTGGGATACCCAGCAGATCACAAAGGATACAGGTGTTATGACATGGAGACCAGGCGCGTCATCGTCTCGAGGCACGTTGTGTTCGATGAAACGCAATTCCCCTTCGGCAAGCAAACATGCCCGACCGCGGTCAGCCCCAGCGCCGACATCATCGACGATCCCGTGCCAGCAGTGGCTCAGGCACAGAGGATACATGTACGCGCTGCAGCCTCGCCACCGTCATCACGCACTGCTCCGCCTGCGTAAACGACTGCAACGACGATGTCACCTTCCGCGACAATCAATGCGACACCGAGCGCTCCCACCACACCATCGACGCCGCCAGTGCACTCGCAGCCGACAACATCGTCCACGCCATGCTACGATCGCTCGCCAACCACAACTGCCACAACTACCTCCGGCGCGTCACAAACTGCTGCTGACGAGCCATCAGCACCGATCGTGACACAGCCACGACACCACATGGTGACAAGGGGGAAGGCCGGCATCTACAAACCCAACCCCAAGTACGCCATGGCGACATCGAGCCCCACGGCGATTTCTCCAATTCCCACCTCGGCGCGAGCGGCACTGCGTGATCCACATTGGCGTGATGCTATGCAACGTGAATTCGATGCTCTGCAGGACAATCACACATGGCGCCTAGTTCAACGGCCACCCCGGTCGAACGTGGTCACCGGGAAGTGGGTGTTCAAGCACAAATTGAACCCCGACGGCAGCTTCGATCGCTACAAAGCCAGGTGGGTCGTGCGCGGCTTTACTCAGCGCCCAGGAGTCGACTTCGGCGAGACGTTTACGCCGGTGGTCAAGCCCGCGACCATCCGGACGGTACTTGCCCTCGTTGCTGGACGACGATGGCCGGTGCGGCAGCTCGACGTGTCAAACGCATTCCTCCACGGACATCTCGACGAACGGGTCCTGTGCCAGCAGCCGATCGGCTTCGTCGACCAAACGCAGCCTGATGCGGTCTGCCTCCTCTCCAAGTCCCTGTACGGTCTGCGCCAAGCTCCGCGCGCTTGGTTTGCACGCATCACAGGCTTCCTCCGCGACATCGGCTTTGCGGCAACCCGGTCCGATTCTTCGCTCTTCGTACTCCGCCGAGGCGACGCGACGGCATACCTTCTCCTCTACGTCGACGACATGGTGCTCAGTGCGTCATCCGATGCTCTACTTCAACACATTGTCGATCACCTGCGCACCGAGTTCGCCATCAAGGACATGGGGCCACTGCACTTCTTCCTTGGCGTCGACATTCAGCGCAACGACGAGGGCTTCTTCCTGTCGCAGAACAAGTACGCACTGGAGCTGCTCGACCGCGCTGGAATGTCGAACTGCAAGCCCGCTGCGACGCCCATCGACACAAAAGCGAAACTCTCGTCCACGGCCGGTTCTGCAGTCCATGATCCAAGCGAGTACCGCAGCATCGCCGGAGCTCTCCAATACCTCACCATCACTCGGCCGGACATCACCTACGCCGTGCAACAGGCTTGCCTGCACATGCATGATCCACGGGCGTGTCACCTGGCTCTCGTGAAACGAATCCTACGATACATTCGCGGGACAACAGAACTCGGTATTCATCTCCGCGCCACGACATCGCCGACCATTACGGCGTACTCCGACGCCGACTGGGCTGGGTGTCCAGACACCAGGCGCTCGACGTCGGGATACTGCATCTTCTTCGGCGACGCGCTTGTCTCGTGGTCATCTAAACGCCAACCTACGGTGTCGCGGTCAAGCGCGGAGGCCGAATACCGGGCTGTGGCCAATGCCACAGCAGAGTGCATATGGCTACAGCAGCTGCTCGGCGAACTTCACTGCACAATTCCTCGTGCGATGGTGGCTTACTGCGACAACGTATCCGCTGTGTATATGGCCAAGAATCCCGTGCACCACCAAAGGACGAAGCACATCGAACTTGACATACATTTCGTCCGGGAAAGAGTTGCACTGGGTGATTTGCGCGTTCTCCATGTGCCCACGGGACAGCAATTCGCCGATGTGATGACCAAGGGCTTACCGACGGCACAATTCAATGAATTCAGGTCCAGTCTTACCGTCGGGTCACCCGACGAAAAGACTGCGGGGGGGTGTTAACGGAATCGGCTCCATCAGCACAACCACCTGACCGCGTCCTCCGGACGCCCGAGTCTTCGCTCGCCATGCCGCAGCTCACGCGCACTCCGCGGCTTCTGCGCCTCCGCCTAGCGCGCTCCACCACTGCTATGCTCGCGAATACGTGTATAAATACACTTGTACATGATCAATACAAATCGTTGATTGAATCCTATCCTGTTTCACTCAAGATCAGCCATCACTCGCTGCATTTTAGCTGCCTAATCTCAATGTTGGCAAGTTTGATGTGTGCTGCAGTGTGTAATGAACGAATGTTTCTTGTATTTTACTTAAGCTGTTATGGTGCTTGCAAGCTACTCTACGACTTCTGCTACCTCCCCTTGATGCAAGGGGATCCCATCTAATCCATGGGGAATGGCAGGTTAATTACTTCATTTTTCCCATCCAATCCATGTGGTTTGGAAGGGATCAAGGCAGATGCTCCCGTCTACGAAAATAATCACGAATAATTCTAAAACATTTAGTAACATAGGATATGATGTCGTCTATCACACCACGGAATTTAAACTTGAAACACAACTTGAACAAGAAGAAACAAAAAAATAAATTTTATTAGGGGGTAAACTGACACAGCTCAAATAGTGAGTGAGTTAGATGAGATGAAATTTTGCATGAGATAAGAGGACAAACTGAATAGATTTTAGACAATGAAAAAAAGTTCCACCTTTTTGCATTATCGTTTGATGCATACAACCCTGTTCATTATTATATCACCTTAGCTCATAGCCGAATATTGAAAAAAATAAATGCATCAAAGACCACGTGAATATAAATCACTGATCACATAGTCTAGTACTAAACGGTTAAAGGGATCGGTGACGTCCTAAGAGATGGACAAATTATAACACTTAGAACTATTTTGACTCCAAAAACAACACAAGATAAACTTATATTATTTTTTGTCTAAATATGCTCTAGATTTATCTGGTGTGTCTACTCTACCGATCAAAACACTTGCAACCTATCTAAGAAGGTAAATTGCAATGTAAATGCAGAAACGTAAATAAGGTAGAGCGAGCAAACTCGGTATAAGAATTTTTTTTCCGTAGTATCGATGGCATGAATGCTACCTCTAGTCCACGTTGGAACTCCACAAAGGATATACTCCTGATCGACACCTAGTTACGGCTCTTGAGCCACAAAGTCACAAAAAGAAGGCCTCCACCTAGATGAGCTTGCGGTGAGGTCTTCAGACCTCTCTCCCCTTTGCCAAATGTAACACCCTAATTTTTCCACCTATAGAAATTTCTTAAAATTTGCTAAAATTTAAAATGAGTTTAAATAATTTAAAAGAGACAAATCCTATTTTATATGAAAGAATATATTTTGACATAGGATATAAATGATTATTTTGCATTCATGCTAAATTAGGCAAATAGGATTTTTATTTGGTTTTTGATGGAATTTATTTGAAGAGATTTTGCTTTGATTTTGAATTTGAAGCTTGGATTTGAATTTAGAAAGAAGAGAAAAAGAGTAAAACCTTTCTTGGGCTATTTTTTTCCCCCGGCCCAATTTTCCTTCAGCCTCAGCCCGGCAGTCGGCCTCGGCCTTCTCTTCCACCTGGGCCGTGCCCTTCCTCCTTCGGCCCACTCGCCCATGCCGGCCCAGCCAACCGCACACGCCCGCACTTGCCCGTGGACACGCCCCCGCCAACGCCGCCTACTTGTGCCATCGCTACGTGGGACCCGCCGATCAGGTCTGTCGTCTCCGAGTCAATCTTTGCCGCGCCGCCGAGTCCTAACAGGAAATCGACGCTGCCTTGGAGTCCTGCAGCGCCTCGCGACCCTCCGAGCCGCCTATATATGTGCGCGTCCCCTCCCCAAGTTTTCCCATCCGAAAATCGCTGAGTTCCGAGCCCTAATCGCCGAGATTGAAGCTCGCCGAGCCACCATTGCTGCCGTCTTCAACCGAGATCACCGCCGCGCCGTTCCAGAGCCAATCAGCGTAGCTCGAGCCCACCATTGTACACACCTGCCTCTGCTGAAGCTCTCCCCACCGTCGCCTTGGCCCCTGCGCCGCCGGAGAACCCTTCCCGACGAGATCCCGATACCCTCCGTCGTCCCTTCCGTCACTGCCCGCCTTCCCGTGCCGCCAAGCCCACGGTAAGCTTCAAAACGGATTCCCCGCGCTTCCCCAATTCTATTGTGCCGGTCGTCGTCGCCGCCGGCGAGAATCCCGGCCATGTGCCACCACTACCCCTCGGGCGCCGCCATGTTCTTCCCCTCCGGTAGCCCGATCCGTTCTGTGCCGTCGGATCTGTCCTCATCGGCCCAGATTAGATCGCATCTATACCCCTTCGGCTGACCAACCAGAAGCTGCCACGTGTCGCTACTTAAACCAATCAACAGCCATGCCATGTCATCCAGCCACCTCAGCTACCACCTAGCCCTCTCTACTGATGTGTCGCCCTGTCACCATGCCACGTCAGCCAAAGCAGCCTAGTCAGTATTTCAAGCTTTTTTAGCATAAAAATAAATCTGATAATTCCTTTAATTGGCAATTTTGCAATTTAGCCCCTAGACTTTTCTGAAATAACAAAAAGAGCCCTGTCTTTTTATAGTTAAGTCCCTATACTTTTTCATAATTACATTTAGGTCCCTCTATTTTTACAAAAAGGTCCCTGAACTTTCTGTTTAATTCAAAATAAGCCCTTTTCTTTTCCAGATTTAACCCTAGACTTGTTTTAGCCCTAACTTTTTCATTGTAGCTCCGATTTAAGCGATTCTTGCACCGATAGATTCGTTTTTCAGTGCTCTTTCTTTCTAATCAGTTTTTATCTCGTTGTTCTTTTTTTATGCTCTGTTCTTAGTGTATCTTGTTTGTTTATTTGCTGGTCATTGTGCGATTAGCCGACAACGTCCCGGATCAATTTGAGGAACATCAAGACCAGGAGCAAGAATACACTGAGCAGTAGCAAGGAGAAGGCAAGTGTCCTTGATCATATTGAACCTATGTTTTTAAATACTTTGTTTTACAAAATTGCATGCAATGTCAGTCAACATGATGGGTAGTCACCTATGTTAAGGTTTTCCTCTAGATTTTCTCTTATCATCCCCTGGAATCTAGATGGTTTATGGTTAGATGTCTTTTATGGGTAGATTGCTTAGCCATGCTTTTGGGATGTTAAAAAATGTCATAATCTTGACTAATGAACATATGCAATAATGATGGATAAAATGGTAATAGTCTAGCAACATGGAACCGTAGGCCTTGAGTAAAGTAGTTTTGATGGTTGTCATGGTTATGATGTTGGTTAGTGTTTGCTCAAGTAACCTAAGTAAGGACCGGTTCGTGGAGCGACAACCCAAGAAGTAACGTACCAACCATGAGGCTGATATGGGTAAGGCGTGACATACTGATTAGAGTCTGTCCAGTGTGCGTTGGGTCAGCACAAAAGGGGGCTTCTGGGTAGGAGCTTTGCTTGCGTAAAGCCTGGCGGTGAAACCTAGTGGGCAGACACATACTAGATTAGTCTCTGGTTAGTGAAAAGTGTCATACAATGATTCTTGGCCGCACACCACTGGTGTGTGTTAAGTGTCTTGCAAACACGGCAACATGGAATTTACTGACTCCTGGGGAAAGCTGGACAACCTCTGCAGAGTGTAAAACTGTTATAACAGTCGTGTTCACGGACATGAGAGACTTGGATCCTCACATGATTAGAGGGTGGATGGTTTTGGTTCTGGTACAGGGAGTACTAGATGGTGAGGTTTTGGTCGTAGTACAGGAAGTACTAGACGGTTGTGGTATGCAGGGTGGGGAACCTTGTATGCTAGATGATGGATTGTTTGGGTTACATTCATTTAATACCTGATTAATGCTTTTGAGTCCAAATGTGTTCTCATTACTCGCATTTACGCAAATATTATCATGTGTTAGCCTATTCTTGATATAAGCCTGCATGTCATTATTTTCCCACACTTGCTGAGTACTTTATGTGCTCACCCTTGCTTTCTCCTACAAAAACATATGCTGCTCAGTGGAAGACTTTGAGGATTTCCAAGATGACGACCTGATATTCTAAGGAGCGTGTCTTCCAGTCGGTGCCTGTGGAGTGTTGGTCGCCAATGTTTTCATCCCGCTACCGTCGTTTAGATGCTATCGTTTAGGTTAATTTTGAGGTTGTTTAGGTGAAGTCTTTTATTTGTAAGAAGTGAACGTTTATTTAATTAAAGTATTACTTTTGCTACTTCACATATGACGTCCTTATGTGTGTTAAACTTCCTGGGCATACATAATCTGCACTTGGTTTTGTCCGTTAAAACCGGGTGTGACATCAAATATGCTCCAGTGAGTTCAACACCCAGAGCACCGGACCATTCGGTGTAACACTTTTAACAATTTTGGCCATGTGTCATCCAAGAATTCATCTGGTGATTTCATCAACTTATACATCGAAGCATCTGGTGAACTTATCCTCTTTCTATCTTGATAAGCGATCAAAGCTCCGGTGAGTTCAAACACCCAGAGCACAGGATCATCCGGTGAGGCAAATCTTTCTGAAACTTCTCCAATTCAATCCAACTTTGTATCGGATGCGGTGACTTCTTCATGTATTACATCCATGAGACATACTAACATATATTCTTGACAAACTTGTTAGTCTCATTGACTATGTTGTCATTAATCACTAAAATCACAATCATAGCCTAATGGTGTCATTTTTGCTACAACCGTCACCCATTCTTGGCGAAGAACTCCATGGCTACCACCTCCAAAGCTTGGCTTACCATGCTTATGCTTTCACTCTTGCTTTCTTGCTGCATCAATCTCATGAATCTCAGCCAATAAGTATCTTGAAAAGTGCCTGCATAGAAAAAGTTATTGTTTTCTTATCAAAAACAATATCATTATGGCATAGCTAAATTGCCCAAAAAAGCGCAACCACCCCAAACAAGATTATTTTCTTTTTACTTGCTCCTAAGTCACATAGCCAACCACCCATAATATGATGCATATATCTAGGTTGGTTAATGCCCATAGCTATTCTGACTATCTGCCATAGTGAGTTAGCAAAGTGACATTCAAAAAAGAGATGTTGAATATTTTCATTGTGGTTGCAAAAACTGCATTTAAGACTACCATTTCAGTTTCTTTTGGCCAAGTTGTCTTTAGTCAAAATTACTCATCTTCCTAAATACCACAAGATCTTTATGTTGATTGGGAGCTTAAGTTTCCACGACCATTTATTTAGGAACATAATGGGCTTATTAATTATTTGTTTGTACATGGAATGGACTAAAAAATCCCATTCATATGTAGTCCCCATCTAAATGTGTCATGTTCATTGGAGAGGTTAATATGCACTAACTTTGACACTAGATTATGCTAGTTAATTAATTTGTCTCCAATGATCGGTTAGCGGAAAGAGACGTTCAGGGGTATTGTTCTTATTACTTCCGCAACTGTGGCATTTTGTCTCCTAGCAACATGATATAGTAGCGGGTATAAGCTCACTAAGGGGCCTATTCCCCAACAATTTGGCAATCCAAAATCTAATCTGGGTTCCATCCTGTATTTGAAAAGAACCCCGTTTGAGGAAGTCACTTTTAACTTTAATGAGGCCATCCAGAAGTGGGAATCTCCTGTTTTTTCTTCCACCTGAGTGAATGCTTTATTACATAAGTATTTATTTCTAAGTAATCTTTGTCGAACTCCATCCTTGTTTAGTAGCTTATAGAGCCATTTGCCGAGGAAGCAGTTATTATGGACTGATAGATCAGTAATTCTCAATCCACCCCGATTCTTTGATTGGCATAGGATATTCCATTGTACTAGCTTATATTTCTTCTTATGATTATCCTCCTGCCAAAAGAATCTAATTGTATATAGTCTAGTCTCTTCAGTACCCCTCGAGGAATCTTGAAGAAAGACGTCATAAACATAGGAAGGCTGTTTAAGACCGAGTTTATGAGCACTAATTGGCCCACAACAAACATAAGCTTTCCTTTCCAATTACTCAATTTCTTTTTAAATCTCTCTTCTACACCCCTTCGGTCATTGCTCTTTAGTTTCCTATAATACATAGGTATGCCAAGATATTTAAATGGGTGATTACCAATATCACACCTAATATAACTATATGTATTTGTCTTCATATTTCTTAGTATCACCATAACAGAACAATTCATTTTTGTGAAAGTTTACCTTAAATTCAGAGAGCTGTTCAAAGATACATAACAGGAGTTTCCTTTTTATTTAGACTTATCAAGCAGCAAGCACTGAGTGGAGATCTGTTCAAGTCTGCAACAATTGGTAAAAATCAGCTGCAAGTGCAATCCATGTTCAGAGGATCGGAGGATCTGGATGTGCATACAAGGCACTATTTGAGCAAACATTAAAATCACGTTCATTAGGTAAACTGTCATAAAACCACTTTCTTTTGCACCAAGTTTGCTTTTGATTTCACATTTTATTCCCTGAACCTGTTATTTCTGCTATCTTCTTGCTAATATAAAGTTGGGCAGAGCTGCTAAGAGCAGTTTCCTTAAAAAATGCTAAGAGCAGTTTCCTTAAAAAATGCTGTTTAAGAGGAACTGGTTTTTGCCATTCAGAAAATCTGCATAACAAAGAGTCTGATGCTTTCATATAGCATGTATTGGCATAAATTATTTATGAACAAATCAGCATGTTCCCGAGAATCAGAAAGCATCAACCAGATCAGTCTAACATAGCTATAGGAAACCTCACGACGTTGCAGGCAGGCTGACAACATGAAAGGTCAAGACAAGCGAACAACCCAGCATGACAAACATTCTTTTGAAGTTTATTTTCCGTTGTAGGCAGGCTGACAACATGAAAGGTCAAGACAAGAGAACAACCCTGCGTGACAAACATTCTTTTGAAGTTTATTTTCCGTTGACATTACTATGCCTTGTATGGACTTGAAGTGTCACCGCCAACAGTACTGCCTACTTTCAGGCTACCATCTGAATTTCTCTCGAACAAATCATCGAAGAACTTGTTGGAAGAAACATAAGATGGCCTGCGAGCCCCTGCAGACAATGGTTGCTTCAGGTTCCGATTTATTGGTGACTCCGAACTAGCACTTCGAAGTGGCACCCCGAAAGAATGTGATTGCTGTAGAGGCCTCAGATTCGATGGCGAGTTGGAAGTGGACTGATGCTGAGACGATGATGCTACAAAAGGGTTCGATTCGGTGCTATTCTGGGAGGCCCATGGCGGTGGTGGGTAAGCAAATGAGTTGTAGGGCAATTGTGACTGAGTTGGTGTCTGTTGCTGAACTCCTGCGGTTTGAGACTGAGGCTGAGCCCACGGAGCGACATAATGTGCAGTTGCATGTCCTTGGTTTGCATGATAAGGCTGTGGATGATCACTGGCTGGTGAGCCACCTTGATTCAAGGCTGGTTCAGTTGTCACTGGGGTATAGGGCGGCGATGGGTTTGACGATATGGTGAGTGCAAGAAGGTCAGTCATAACCTGCTCTTCTGGAGAAATCCTCACAGGGGCTGGAGGATCAGGCAGAGATAATGCATTGCTTGGAACGGATGATGAAGTTGTAGAGGGAACAGAAGCTGCTGGACTGGCTATTCCCTCATGGATGGTTGACGAAGTTGTGCCTAAACCAGAAGAGGCGTTCTCAGCGTTTGTGGACCTGAATTTCGACTTCCTGATCAAAAGTAACCGTCAGCTCTGTATGATACAGGAAAAAGGAACTAAGTATGAAATGAGAAGATTGGCACAGTGACAGTATGACCTGCGAGCTAGCAGAGAGAACTCGTCGTCTTCATCTTCTTCTTCTTCATCATTCAAAACGTTAGTTGGTACAAATGTTGGAGCAACTTTTGCACCTAGGTTCGGAGCGGTTCCTGCTGGTAATTCACTACCCACATCTGTTACTTCAGCTGGTAGAGGAGAACCTGATGCCATCGCATCATGTTTCTCAATTAGAGTTTGTAATTTATCATTTAAGTCAAGAGCCTGGCCCAAGAGTTCCTCATCCCTGTAATGCAGAAGAGGAACTTCAGGCAATTAGTTTGGCAGTATAGACTGATGGTTGATACGAAAAACAATAACATCTTTTACAAATGTCATCCTGTAAAATGACCCATCTGAGGAATGCTTGCTACTAGCAACATTATTTTGCTATTCAAAGATTTGTCAGATGACAAACTGTCCTATATTACAAAAAACTAAAAGAGGATGTGTCCAAGCTAGGAAGTTGATGTGACCAATGTACTTATTTTTCCAGTGAACCAACTACTTAAAAACCAGCTGTTGCAAGAATGTCATATGCTAGATTCTAATGCATGACAATTTAATATTTATCCTCCTCAAAAGGCTAAGAGCCTACAGGGAACAGTGTCACTAATGTTCTCTAGACCCTGCTTTTAAGTGATGTGACGAACAATCTCTATTCCGACTTCATAGTCACTGCAAGATGTACATTAAACAATAGTCTTTGTCCTTAGCGTCCTAAATTTGTAGTGTAAACTCAGTATCTTCAAAAATGTAAGTTTTACATGTAAACCAAACAGCTCCCACGTCCCAGCAGCCTAATAGAATAAACTGATGATATGCCCACTGGTAGACATTTGTCCCTGAACTAACAGATCATAGATGAAGAACAGAATATTCATAGTCACATACCTCACTGAACTTACTGAACTCATGATCCTTTTCTGGTCTGACCGACATTGGTTCATAAGTTCTGTGATAATTTCATCATTGACAGCCTGTGCGTTAATAAAATGTCAAAAATGTTAATTTGCACATGCTCATTTATTTCATACTAGGGTTTAGATATATACAAAGAGAGATGAGCCACATGATCCTGGTTTATCACAGCTAGCCAGCCTACAAGGAAGATTTGTGGGACACACACTACACATATACTTAACAAGAATCATATAATGGGTACTAACCAAATCAACAGTTGCATCAACGCTGCAAAATTAAACTCGAATGTAGGTTGCTTGCAAAACGCAAATTAGTGCACTCAAGGATACAGCAGTAATGAACTTAACAATCTGCTTAGTTTCACATTAACTAATATAAAACTTATTAACATAAAAAAGAATGTTGCATATACAAAAAAAATGATCATATATATATATATATGCTTACGTCGTGATCATTTGGATTCACAGCTCTCAACATCTCAGTCAATAGTTCCACAGCCCCCAGCATGCGTTCCAAGTCTGACATGCTAAACAGATAAAAGCATGTCATGTAGGCTGTAGCACAGAACACATAAAAGATCCATATTGCCATCCAAAATATATATTTTTTAAGTATAGTCACCTCAGAGAAGCCCCATTTGATGACATTGCGTCATCAAGCCTCGAGGAAGAATTGACTGTCATTCCATACCCTGCTTGAAGATATGACGGCAAAGATGCTGGGCGTGTGACCGGAGGAGTAAATATTGGTGCAGCATCAGGTGAGCGCTTAGGAAATTCTATACCAGATCGCTGCAAGTAAAAATATTCATTGGTTCATGCAAAATAAGCTGCCAAGCTGAACTAATCTCCTTAAAGGAATAATTTAGACAGAGCAAACAAAAACATGACTGAAAGGTGTATGGAAGAGATGTACTTCTAAACTGTTCTCGTGAAGTCATACATGTGCTATCAATGTGTTTGTTCATGCAGTTTAAATCACACACCAAATTGTTTTTCAATATGGTTCTTGACAAATTTTCAGAAAGTACGGTTCTTGAACAATTTTGACTAGAGTGCAAAAAGAAAAGGTGCAGAAAGTAGAGTTAACTTCCCTTGAACTCCCTTAGTGATAGTTCCAAGGTACTTGTTGGGCTTTTTATGCACTCAAGGTTAAAGTTGACACATAACAGGATAAGAAATCATGATACAACCCTGCGTCACATGGAAGTGGCTCTAATAGTGCTTAAGTTAAATGTGCTTCCCATGTAATTTAGCTTTCTGGTAGTTCAATTGACATCAAACACACCTTTAATTCAGCATATGCCCAGTAATAATGAGGGTGCTTGCCACCAGGCCCACCAAATGCTTCTTGCCAAGAATCCAGGAGTGTCAGAATTTTGTCCCTCACTTGCATATCTGCCTGTGAGAGCAGTCAACAAACTTATTGAAAACAGAGTGAAAAAGGAGTTCCAAGATATTTACGCTACATATGCTAATTCAAATGTATAGTCACAAACCCACAGTGAATCTAGCATTTAGCAAGTTCTCTGTTTGAGCAAAGATTGGATGAAATAATATTACAGCCAAAAAGAAAAAGAAAATACCAAGATCTTAGTACAGAGTCCAAAATATTGTCTTCTTTTCTTAAAAAAATCAAAAATATAAAAATGAAATTTCAAAATAAAATTATGGCTTGTTTCAGTGAATCAAACACAAAATATCCACTCACTTAAAGTGTTGCATCCATATGCATACTGATTATAATAGTCATTTCGACATTGAACAAATAAGAATAGATGCATCTTTCAAAACACCAAATTAAAGTTTACGGAAAAGTCTGTAAAAATCTGTTCAGCTTGGAATCAAATTATATCATATATGGCATGCAGCCACATATTTACCGAAAGGAAAAGATCTTTAAATATGCATGCCACCATATAAGTCCAAGATTCAGAAGACTATCATTCACTGACTTGCTGCAGGTGGTATTTTTTATTTTTCTCAACCACAAACAATAGAATGGCATGTAGATAAAAGCCCAAAAATGCCATAAGGAAAAACAGAAAACTAACCTTTTTCTTCACAATTTTCATCATTTCCTCCAGTATATTGCGTTCTATGACTTGGAAATGCACATGATCGCCACAATTCTTTACTAGAGTCTCTAATAGCTGTAAAGCAATTTCACGGCATTCTCTCACATAAGGACAAACATGAAAGGATTAAAAAGTTATTTAAGCACGAAAGCGTACCGTCAAAGCAAGAAATTGGACATTTGAATTCTTGTGCTGCATACGTTTTTTCACAGCTTTAATCACCTCTTTTGCTTGACTGGATCAATATAATATTGTTAACTCAGTCATTACTATTTTAAGAAACATATATATACAAAAAAAATACTTGACCCATTCTGTCATGCTGTATGACCTTTACAAATCCTAAAATTCCAAAGGAAATATTTTTATTAAAAAAGTAAGAAACTGAGGCTAGCTCGGTTGGTTTGAGGTGAGGGCGTGCACCCCACAACCCAGGCGTACACCCCACAACCCATATCTTTTTGGCTCAAAAATGGGTGTCTATTTCTTTGTGATATGAAATTACCTGCTTCCTCCTAGGTAGCCTTGTTTTTTTTATTTTCAATGGACACAATTTTCTGATGCAATGCCGTTCCATATCCAATGCAAAATGTCACCCAAAATGAATAGCGTTGATCATAAAAAAAATCTGATTGGATTTCTTTACCTAGGATTATAAACATAGTTTAAGGCTTTAATTTAAAGTAGATTTGAGAAAAAAATTCTTACAGCCCTTCCTCTTTGAAAAATGATGATCCCACGAGGAGTCTTCATTCCTATTGTTTCTGTGGTGAGAGATGGGCAGCAAACCCTTTTCCGGTGTGATCGTTGGCTCCATGGTCAATCATTGTTAGAATTGGTGCCCAATCTTGTAAAGCTGGTTGCTAAACGCCTCTTTTCTCGGCGAACTGTAGCTGAGGCTCTCAATGATCAGCAGTGGCTAAGAGATGTCAAGGGATCTCTTAACATTCTGGCGGTTACCGAGTACCTCAAGCTTTGGGACCTACTGCAAGGAGTTTCCCTTCAGCCGAGTGTACACGACTTGCATCTTTGGACTCTCTCATCTTCGCGTTCTTACTGGGTTTCTTCGGCTTACAGAAGGTTCTTTACGGGATGCATAGGCTTTGAGCCTTGGGAGTATTTGGAAATCATGGGCCCCTCCTCGATGCAAATTCTTTCTATGGCTTGCGGTGCTCAACCGATGTTGGATGGCCGATAGATTCGCTCGACGTAACCTTCCACACCCGCAGTGGTGTCTTCTTTGTAATCAGGTGGAGGAGACAATGCACCATCTTCTTTTGGAGTGTGACTTCTCTCGTCAGGCTTGGTTTCCATGTTAAACCGAGTGGGGTAGTCGTATGTAACTCCTCAGTTGCATGAAGTTTCCTTTGAGGACTGGTGGAGAGGTGCCTTTGCTCGAGTGCCAGCTGCCAGTCGTCCGGGTTTCAATTCCCTGGTTATGCTGGTTTCCTGGTTGCTCTGGAAGCATAGAAACTCTTGTGTCTTTGATGGCCTTGCCCCAAGCCTTCCTAGGCTGGAGCATGCTCTTTGGGATGAGGCCTCAGTGTGTTGTGTTGCGGGAGCAAAAGGGTTGTCTTCTTTGTTGTTGTAACCTCTAGAGTGGTGTTGGTCCTCTTATTTTTGTGTTCGCACCCCCAGCCTTCCTTTCTCGTATTTTCCTCTTTTTTCCGTCTTGTTTATAGCATTGGTTTTCTTCTTTTTTGCTTTGGCTGCCGAGTGCAGTTCGTATCTTTTTTTAATTCCTTCTTAATATAATGATGGACAACTCTTCTGCCGGTTTGAGGAAAAAGTTGATTTCTGTTGATATCATCATCAGTGCAGTTACTAACGAAGATGGGGATATGGTCACTCAGAACTTGCAGCTAATGAGGATTGCCGTGAAAAGATAGGTCGCAACAGTTTCAACATTCTGTGCTCATTGCCGGGAAGATTGATAATTACTGTCCCCTTATAAAACTGCTTGAAAGATGGCCCTTAGGGAAAAAATGCTGATATGATACACTTCTTGTTTGATCCATTACATGTTTTGTCTGTGCTAAAATGCATTAGCTATTTGACCTATATTTCACATGGAACTATTGAGTCGATTGCCCAATTTTCTCAATTAGCATAAACCTTTTAGCAGAAGGCAATGTATGAAGTTCAACATAGTATCACATCCCAAATAAACCTTTTTTATGAGAAAGTAGCAAGGCAATTTAGAATGAGTACGAAGGAGGAAATCAAAAGGATCATGGTTCATCTCCACCTTTTACAGCTGTATTTTGCTAGTAAGTATATGAAAATCCATTGTATCGGATGCGTGATAATACATTCTATTAAGGCAGCTGCTCTGAACAATATTTCCTTAGGTTGTATTTGAGGAAAAATACTAAACGGATACTCCATATGTTGCAGAGTACAAACAGAACGAACTAATAATGAGATCAAATTCCTAAATTTTCTGTCGACATGATGACCACTCGAAAAAGGCAACCTTCCCGCACGCACTCGATTGCATACGCATACTTTATTTGCATGAAAAAAGGTCCGGTATTTACTCCTGTCGTGCTGGTTTCAGAGGAAATTGCAGATTGTGCCGTTACTTTCTGTGGCGATGATAACTTATAGGTACAGAGAGTAGGGGAAAGTTAAAAGGGCCAAAATTGGAGAAAGAATCGATTGTTTGCATCAATAGCACATTGATAGTTTGATGATAGAACAGAGCCGAGCAAAAAATATTCTCCTGTTACTAATTAAAGGAACCCACTTTTCCCTTCGTTCTTTGGGTGTCATGAACACCATCTTTTTGCCATTATTGCGGTGGCACAGGAACCAAGAATTCAAAACAGAAAAAGAAGACGATGGAGAGGAGAAAGAGACATACCCGTGATCAGAGTTGACAGCGTCGCAGATGTCGATGTTGAGGGTCCAGTCGGGGCCCAGCAGCAGCTCGTTGGTCGCCTTCTCCACCCTCACCGCCGGCGAGGACGCCATCAATCTCTGCGCTTCTCTCTCGTGCCAAGACAAGCGAGGAGGTCCGATGAAGAGAGTGGGGAAACCCCAACGGGAAGGGAGATGGGGACGGTGGGAGAGACGAGGAAGGAGGAGGAGACGCGGAAAGGGGGCTGCGGTATTCGTGGGAGTGGAGAGTCGGATGGATCACTGGGTGGCGCGCGGTAAACAACAAAAACGGGCGGCCATTGTTAGGGGGGCAGCGCATATATGCCTTTTCGGTCCACGGGAGGCTCCGCTCGCTCGCCGCCCCTGCGCCGTCCGCTGGCTGAAAGCAAAAGTAGAAGATGACGGCGAGCACTTCATTGTATTGGATCGGAGTTTCCATTTTCCATGGGTTGGACTTTTGTTATTTCTCGGTCACTTTGTCAATTATTATATCAGCAAACAATACATTGCATATATAAAGAGTATTGCAATTGTAGTTTGTAAGCGTAGTTGTAGTTTTAGGTGATTAACAGATAGAAAATATTCCAAGCGATTGAGAATTAGAGAAGATGTTATTTCATACCTAAGAGAACATGTCGCGCGACTCACTCAAATGATGACGCCGAACACTTTATTTTATTGGAGTTTCTAAAATTTTGTTATTACTCAGATAATCAATAGAAGAACATAAAATAAACAACTCACATGGTAATGTGGCTTTAAGCAAGGGATGAAACCAGCCATACCCCAAGCTCCAACCTGGCCATTCAAGTTTATGCTAGTTCTTAAAAATCTATCATTTATACAGTAAAATCTAATAAAATTTTGGATTCAATCCTCAGGTTGCTATGAATCTAGTTTCGTCACTGGCTTTAAACTATATAATTATATTTATTAGCTACTATGCGCCGACCAATTTACTTAAAAAGTCTACACCAATTTACCTAAAAATTCTAAACCGATGGAGCCCTATTTGCTACTGTTTCAGCTTAGCACTAGTAAGCAAAATGGTGGGCTCCATTTGCTACTCTAGAATCTGGACATGGCATGTCGACTTCTCCCTCCAAATGGCCACTATCTGCCGCCGCCCAGCGCTGTTGCGTACCTTGCCAAGTCGCCATTGTACACGTCAGCGCGCAAGAGGAAAGGGCAAAAGGCTAAGCTAGGCGAGTGGGAAAAGCTTTCATGATTCAACTGTTTGACTAGAAGCCGCTTAATTGCTTGGTTAATTACTTTCTTGTCTTGTTGATTATGATTTTTTTTTTTAAATCTCCTAGGTGACAGTGTGGCATGATGTGGCCGGAATGGGTTTTGATTTGCTTTTCTTTTTCGGGGTAGGGTTTTGATTTGCTTGTCACGGAGAAATGGGCGGCGCTCCCGAATTAAGAAGAGAAATGTGTCGTTGTTATAGTGTGTGCGTGCCTGATAGGAATTATAGGTTGAGGCTAGCCTCTCCTCTCTTGACCTGTGCAGGTGTAATTCTATTCTCCTTGGAATTAGTACTGGACAATAAAAAAACTTAGCTCGTGAGCTGACTCGACTCAACTCGATGGAATTTTTAACGAGGCAAGCTTATTATTTAACTCGTTTCGTTAAGGAGCTACCTAGCAAGCCGAGAGAAGCACAACATGGCCTTCTTGATGCAGGACAATTGAGATTTTGGAGAGCAGGAGCCCATCAAATAGTTGAATCGCTGGCCTGCTTACTCGCGTTCTCTCGTCTCTGAACTCGCAATGCCCTCTCACGTGTCTCGACTCATCCAAATCATAGTCGCCGCTGCAGCATGCAGGATGGGGTTTTGGCATCGGCGCATCGCCATTGCCACACACAGCAGCGCACCTACGCCCGTTCCCTCGCCGGTTGCTGCACTCGCGCCCATGCCCGCTCCCCCCTCGCCGCTACAGGTCAACATTGCCAAAGCCATGCCGCTGCACTCGTGTCCATGCCCGCTCCCTCACCAGCTGCTACGTCAGCTCGCACGGTCACGCCCACGCCTTCATGGATCGTCAGCCAAGTATGGAATCGATGAACAAGCACAGTGGGAAGGGGTTTAGGCTTCAACTCCCGAAGCATGTCCGACTCAACACCGATGGCGTCGACCAAGCTCGGCCGCGACCATGAATCACTGAGCTATATTGTTGGTTGTATTGTTGAGCTTTTAGTTCATGTTTGAGCCATTTTGAACTGGATGTTTTAGCTATTTAGACCTTGTTATATTTGTGATGTTTTTTAATCTGTGGCTGCCTCGTGAGCTTAATGAGCTGGCTTGAGCTCTTATCTAGTTGAGCCGAGTCGGTTTTTTAACTAGTTTCCTTAGCGAGCCAAGCTGAGCCTGCTCATTAGGTTAACGAGTAAGATCAGTCGAGTTGGTTTGACATCTAGCCCTATTTATCCCCGTTTGGATGGGTTATTTTTAGCTTTTCTCTAAAAAGAGTTAGAAGCTATCTAAATGGTTGGCTTCTGACCTCGGTTTCTAGTGATTTTTAGCTAGTTGAGAAAGCGGATGTAACTAAAATGAACTAAAAGTTGAGAAGCATATTCTGACTGGCTTTTCTCATTTTTTTGGTGTGCTGAGAAACTAAAAATTTATTATAAAAATCAACAACCAAAATTCAACAACCACAGTTACTTCCTTAGCTAGCCAGAAGCTCGGAAACCACATCCTATCCAAACGAGCCCTCAAAATGAATACACGTGCATTTGTCTTTTAAAAAAAAAAAAGTATTCGAGCCTTTTGGTTAACAACATAAATCATGCTAATAATATAGTGTTGAACCTATAAAGAATTCGATTCCCCGTTGGTAGAGCAACAAAATCACACATTGGGAATTTTTAGGCAATGTAATATCCAAAAAAATCCAATGTGTGTTTTGTTGCAGTAACAAATCACACGTTGAAATTTAGTTTGGTCCCGGGGGAACTAGCTGGAGGCTCCTTCCCTGCCTCAAGCCAGTGCTAGTCACTATTCTTCTCAAGGGAACATGTTTTTCAGTTAAGGGCTTGTTTGCATGCTAGGGAGCAAAAACCGAATGGAATTTAATCCCAAAGAAGATTTTTCATGTGCCAATGACACCCCACTCCTTGCAGAAGATAAAAACTCTACATGGGAAAAATTCCTGGCCATTGTTTGGGAGACATGGGAATAAAAATCCCGGCCAATAAAACATTCAGAAAGAACAAAGAATTTAAAAATGTTGCTAGAATATAGAAAATATGTGACATGGTTAATCTTTTGCTAGTACTGATACATGCATCCGATCAAGTTAATCATTATACTAGTCACCTACTAATTCAAAGCTTCAATACTTTTCTGATACTAAGGTGGAGGACACAACTCAAAGTGATTAGTTTATACAGACAACTCAATATTCAAAATACAGGAACGACTGAACTATGAGAATCACCCAAATGCTCCTAGATATTCAGCAAAACTGTAACCCATGAGCTCTAATCTGATCAAAATTAGACATGGGAGGACAAAAAAAAAAAGATGAGTAAAACAACTAAGTTATTTGTGTGACACATCATAATGCATGATAATTAAGAATGTAATATAAAAACTTAGTGAACAAATGATCAAGCACCCACACTGACGAGATTATAGGTCGTGGAGCTCCAAAATCACACAGGTTGACAGCAGGCTTGTGGTGATAGTGTGCTAGCAGGTGAAAGTGCATCAGATCCAAACTAGCTAGCATTAGCTTGTGCAAACCTAATTCGCTGTCACAAAATAACCATGGTTAACCATGAACGTTTGTTGAAATTTCGGCTTAATTCAAACATGCTCCATATGATGATGAGTAGTATTATACGATTATTCTATTGTGTACGAATCTCCTAGGGTTCTTTGGATTCTCGAAGCCTACAATTATATCGGGGAAATGAGTCCCTAGATATATGGAAACTACCTGCGGGTTCCAGGGTATCCTTAAATGAGGAAGTCTATCCCTAAGTTTAAAGATAGCATAATTCTACTCGGAAAGGAGTCTGCATACTATACGCCAACCCCTGTATATATATGGAGCCAAGGACCCTGCGGAGGACAGATCACAAACCTAACAGAAGCAACAAGCGCTCAACGAACCTAAAGCCTTATGCAATCATGATCTACATCAACATCTCGCTGAGACTACGCACGAGAAACCTTCGACTAGGTTTAGATCCCATCTAGGCTAGCTAAGATCCCCTTGTAGTCTATCTCGAAAATCAATACAAGAACATAGGACACATGGCTATTATTCTTCAGGAGGCCCAAACCAATATAAATCGATATCTTCTGGTGCATGATTCAGCAAGAGAAAGTATCTCGTACTCTAATCACGTATTCGTAAGATCAGCGGTTTACTAATCATCGACTGTTGGTGTCATCCGTGGGGATCATGGCCAAGGATGTTGTATCTTTTCCACAAAACATGTCTCCAACTTTACCAAAGTTTACACCAAGAATCGGCTACTTGGATGAGGGGTTCTACGACAACTTTGCCCTCCTTCCCAACAAGGATCTGAAGATCGGTCGGATGGACCTGGGAGAAAACTTCCCTAGTGATGAGTCCAGTGATGAGGTAAGTTGTTTCATGGATCAATGTGCCAGAGATTACGACATTGAGCTTGAATCACTCAATAACCAAGACGATCACGCAAGCGATGTTCACCACAAGTCAGGATCTTTTCCTGCGCTTTTTGACAACATGGATTGTCGAAGAACCTACCTAGAGGCATACTCCAAAGACAAGTCCATGATGGATGTAGACTCCTTATCTAGCGGAACGTACCACCTAGAAGTTTTCACCATCAGGAATGAAAGCGCCACTCCATCTAATCTAGATGATAACCTAGCGAATCCATGAGATCTCGTTGATCCGGTCGAGGGAAATAATAATCAACCCCTGCCGACGACAACGTCTCGTGACCAAATCCAAAAACCTACTAGGAACGTGGATCCAACCACTTTGTACCATCAGCAAGGTGCCTAGTGTTTCAGATTTGGGGCTGCTCAAAGGCTCCAAAGTCTACAGGATGTGCTTTGACAGCCTCCCACCACAGATTTGTCTACCCCTAAGGGCAAGAACTGGCTCAACTTGATGGATGACCTCACCAAGCAAGCTCAGGTGCATGCTAAGTCATCTCATCAAGAAGCAGTTGCTAACATATCTACTCGAGGAAAGTCCCACGATGCTCCTTGTCTTTAGGAGTTAGATCCAAAAAGATGGAATCCTTGGAACCAAACTGGTAGGGAAGACGACCGACCTCAGCGTCATCGTAGGACTTCACTAATCCAGAACAATCCCATCTTGGACCTACACAAAGTCCTTGACAAGCGAAGATGCTCAAGGATTCCTGAGGAATATTCGACCTCTCCTCGATGACGTAACCAGAGGTCACCCTAACGCCACAGTTGTTCGAGTTGAGGTCATGGCCGGTCTCTGACCCCTACAAGCGGAGCACCCATGGCCACCTGACTCTCTCAGGGTGCCATCAATGGGTGATAGGCATTCTCTCCAGACCTTCGGAGGGTTAATTG
This sequence comes from Phragmites australis, assembly GCF_958298935.1. NCBI lineage: Eukaryota > Viridiplantae > Streptophyta > Magnoliopsida > Poales > Poaceae > Phragmites > Phragmites australis. The sequence goes on from NC_084931.1 coordinate 17,019,586, forward strand.
GCCAACCTAGTTCTGACCTGGGTCAATTGAGACATACAACGAGACTATCAATCCCGTTGAGTTCCTCCAAATCTACACTACGACCATCCAAGTGGCTGGGGGATGGTAAGATCATGGCCAATTACCTCCCCGTAGCTCTTGAAAGGTTAGTGTAAAGATTGGTGATGTACTAAGAGGGGAGTGAATTAGGACACTTAAAAGTCTAAACCAAAATGACTCCAAAAACATCACAAGATAAATCTATATCAAATTCTATCTAAATATGTTCTAGGTTTATCTAGTGTGTCTATTCTACCATTCAAAAGGTTTACAACCTAAGCCAATCCTAGAAAACTACTCTAGGAAAGTAAATTCACAGAGGTAGATTACAAGAATGTAAATGCGGAAGTGTAAAAATGGTAGAGAAAACAAACTCAGCACAAGGGATTTTTATCATATGGTATCGATGGTATGAATACCACCCTTAGTCCATGTTGGAGCTCAACCAAAGATATGCTCCCGGTCGCCAAGACCCTTCCGGTCACGACTCTTGAGTCACCAAGTCACAAATGCCTCAACCTGGATGAGCCACCAAGTCATAAAGGCAAGGCCTCACCACTAGCCTCTCTCTAGGTCACTTGTCGCCGTCTTCACTTCGGCGCTTGAGACACCAAAACAAGGGTCTTCGTGTCCCCATACAAGCGTCTTGCCGTCGCTCCACACTAAGTCAGAGGGTCAACAAGCTTGAGCAACTCCGGCTCAAGGTGTCGGTGAGTCACCAAGACTCCAAAGTGCTGATGTACCACCTATTACAAATTAGAATCACTCCTTGATCCACTCTCTAGGTAACAATCACCTAGCAACACTTTCTCTAGGCCTATAAGTACTAATAACTCACTAAACATGTGCTTAATTGCCTTAGATGATTACATTAAGCACTTCGGTGGCTTGGATGTCTTCTCAAGTGTCTCCATGTTTCTTTGGACTCCAGCAGCATGCCACACCTTCAAAAGACTGAGTGGGGGGATATTTATAGTCTCAAACCCACCAATTAGCCGTTTTCCCAATGACTCAGAAAAGTTGTTAACACGGGATGATCCGGTGGGAACAGTAGTACTAATATCGGATCATCCGGTGAGTACATCTTCAGAAACTAGCCGTTGGACTCCCACTCAAAATCATCATGAACACCAGATACTCCCGTGTATATTTTATCTCCATCACCGGACTATCCGATGAGTTATCCTGAGCCAGATCATGCTAATTCTTCTCTGAGAAAACACTTTGGTGTAAGCCTTCGATGCACTTCCTCTTGACACCGGACAATCCAGTTAGTTCATTTTAGTTCTTCATCACTTGGAATCCCTTCTGCAAAAATTGCTCTGGTAAACCCTCCAGTGCACTCACTTCCCATCACTTGACCTTTCGGTCTGTTGTTCTCTGATCTTCAACACCTACAACCCTCTCTAGAAGAATTGCTCCAGTTTATATCTTCTGTTGATCACCGAACCTTTCAGTGTGCACCTTCTTCATCAACACTGGACTATCCAGTGGCTTCTTCAGTTTTGCTTTTCTCTGCAGATAAAGCTCATGTGATATACCTTGTTGAGCATTGGACTATCCGCTGAAGTCTTCAGCCTTCTCTCCCCCTTTGTCAGAGATGCTTCGGTGAGTTCAACACACAAAGCACCGAACCATCCGGTGAGAGTAATTCTCCTAGGACTTCTCCAATTCACTCAATCTTTGTCCCAGCTGCGGTAGCTTATTTATGTATCATATCCATGAGACATACTAAAGTATATACTTGATAAATATATTAGTCACAATAACTATGTTGTCATTAATCACCAAAATCATAATCATAGCCTAATAGGACCATTTTCGCTATAGTTAGCTAGGACCTAGAAAACCAACCTACCGCTAAGGACGATCTACTCGTGGGAGTATCTTTGTGACTTGTTTTGGGCAAACTTCCAAGCCACTTACGTTCGTCTTGACACAAAAAATGACATATTTTGTATCATCCAGATGAAGAAGGAGACCCTGCATGAGTTCATTCGACACTTCAGCAACACTTGAAACACCATCCCAAAGATAAATTGATGATGATGTCATCTAGGTGTTTACCCAAGGGGTTAGGAGCTGCTGGTGTGCTAAAGATGTCACCTTAGAAGAGATTACTACAGTCTAAGAGCTAATGGAGATTGTCGATAAGACAACCAATGCTGAGGAGGCTCTCGTGTTCATCAAAGAAAGGGATCAGTGCATCCAGCGCCCTCAACCCGGACTAGATGACGACTCGTCGAAGAACAAGCACAAGAATAAGAACTCAAAGAGAGACAAGGGTAAGAAAACTAAGACTGGTGAAGTTTTGGCAGATCTTTGTGACATGCATCCTGATAGGCATCCCAGCTCATCCTAGGGCAAGGGCAAGCAACTAGGCACCGGCAAGCACTCTAGCAAGCCCTGGTGCGACTTTCACTAAACCGACAGCCACTGTCTCCAACAGTGTCGCGTCTTCCAGAAGGTGGCCAAAGCTAAGGCGAGAAGGTTAAGGGGAAGAAGAGTCACGTCACGACCTAGAGTAGGAATTCTAAATCCAGTGATGACTCGAACCAACTGCCTTTCCAGAAGGAGAATAGGATTGTCGACCACATGTTTAGTGGCTCAACATCCTATGAATCCAAATGGCAGTGCAAGACGGTGGCCCGGGAATTGCTGGCAACTGTCCTCAAGAGTCACCAGGCGGTCAAGTGGCCAAATGTTTAGATATCCTTTGACCAAGACAACTACCCAGAGAACTTTGTACAGCCCAACCTCTTCCCAATAGTGGTCGAGCCCATCATAAAAAACTACAAGGTTACCCAAGTGCTAATGGACAGAGGGAATTCCCTCAATATCCTCTTCACAAGTGTACTTGATGAGATGTAGATCTCTCAATTTGCCATCAAGCCAGTTACTCAAGCATTCCATGGTATAGTACCCGGATCTTTGGCCATGCCTATCATCTAGATAACGTTTACCATTACATTCTGGAAGCCCTACAACTTCCTAATGAAAAAAATTATATTCAACGTGGTCAATTTTGAGATGGCATTCAATACCATCTTAGGACGACCAACCCTAGCCAAATTCATGGTTGTTGTGCACTACACTTACCAGCGCATGAAGATTCCAGGGTCCTTGGGAGTCATCATCGTCTGAGGCTCCACCGTGATAGGTCTACACTAAGACAAGAGGAGCCTCGATGTGGCGGTACAACACCACCCGATAAGGAGACCAAGAACTTAAGGCACAAAGTAGCTGTGAAGTCTCACGGTGACATCAAGACAATTTCTCTGGACCTCAACAGAACCATCCAAGTCCTTCCGGGTTGGCTCCTCCCTAGACCAAAAATAGGAACTCGAGTTCATCACCTTCCTCTGGGCAAACACTGACATGATCGCATGGAAACTGTTAGGGGATGATCTCCCGTACCCCTTCGGATGGCAAGTTGAAGTTCGCTGGTAGCTGAGCACTGATGAATGCTGCAGTTATGTTTTAGGAAATGCAGGCGAAGGCTCTGGCGGGCCTTCGGTCAGAGGCCGAAGGTCGATCCGTGACTTCACTCGCCAGTGTAGGCAAAGGCTCTGGCGTGCCTTCGGCTGGAGGCCAAAGGTCGACCCGCAGCGCCGGGGATCAAGATAGGCGAAGATCATGGCAAACCTTCGGGTGAAGACTGAAGGGTGACCTACAGTGCAGTGACAGGGCTAGCCGAAGGCGCCTGGTGGACGTCGAAGCCCACATAGTCGCTCAAGGTATAGTTGTAATTATGCAAATATACTTGATAGTACCATAATGCCCCCGAATATGCTGAGAATGTGGCAGTTGAGGGGGTAAAACTGTAAATCCTAGCGTGGAGTGGTTGAGTACAGGCTATAAATAGGGTCATACTGTAACTGAGGTGACAGAGGAATTAAGATTATTTCACCCTCTAAACACGCGTCACACCCTGAAGCCTTCGACTTCCCCTCCAGGCGAAGGCCTTCCTTGTTTGGGGACTTAGGTTCCAACAGAAACTGTCCGACATGCTTGGTATCCTTAGGAAGGTGATTGAGCATAGGCTAGTTGTCCACTACAATGCCAAGCATGTGAGGTAGAAACTCTACCAGTTCGCACCTGACTGGAAAGAAGCGATCAAGTTGGGGATCGAGAGGATCTTGAAGGTAGGGTTCATCAGAGAAATGGAGCACCCCAAGTGGCTTGCTAACCCCATCATGGTTAAAAAGTCAAATGTCAAGTAGCACATGTGTGTGGACTTCAGCAACCTCAACAAAGCCAGCTCAAAGGATGCATTTCCTCTGCCTAGAATAGATAGTTGACTCTACCACCGAGTGCAGCTATCTAAGCCTTCTTGATGCCTCTGGTTATCACCAGATTATTATGTGTCCTAAGGACAAGGAGAAAACCTCCTTCATAACCCCTTTTGGGGTATTTTGTTATGTAAAGATGCCTTTCAGATTAAAGAGTGCTGACACTACATATCAACATGGTATGCAAATAAATCTTTATGACCAAATTGGTCGAAACATTGAAGCCTATGTTGATGACCTTGTCATCAAGTCCAAGAGGAAGGAAGACCTTATCTCTGACCTGCAAGAAACCTTCAACAAACTATGCAAGCATCAAGTCATGTTAAATCCAGAGAGGTGAGTGTGTCAACTCAGGAAAGCTACTCGGGTACCTAGTATCACACCAGGGGGTCGAGGTCAAACCCGAAAAGATCAGACCATCGAAGAAATGCGCCCCCCAAGTTAGTACGAGAAGTTCATAAACTAACCAGGTGCATAGTGGCACTCAGCTATTTTATCTTCCAACTCGGAGACCGGGGGCTTCCTTTCTTCAAGTTACTATGTCAACACAATAAGTTTGAATGGTAAGAAGAGACATTCCAAAAAATAAAAAGATATCCCCCTTTTGCTAGTCGCTCCCAACCGAGAAGAATAACTCTTGCTCCACATAGCAGTCGGACCACAGGCTGTGAGTGGAGTATTGGTAGTGGAAAGGGAAGTGTTTGACAAGAAGGAGAAGAGCCAGAGACTGATATACTAAGTTAGCGAAGTACTCTATGGTCCTAAGGAGCGCTACTCACAGGTGTAGAAGCTGCTATATACGGTACTGATGGTCTTCCATAAGCTAATGCATTATTTTTAGACTCATACGATCATTGTACCATCAATCTACCCACTCGAAGAGATCCTTCACAACAAAGACCCCATTGGACAAATCACCAAGTGGGCTATTGAACTCAGGAAATTCGACATTTGCTTTGTCCCTCGTACCATAATCAAGTCACAGGTACTCATTGATTTTGTCACGAATTGATAGAACTCGATCAACCCCAGGACAGCCGTAGACACATGGCCGACGTATGGACTCTCTACTTCGATGGGCCGTTGATGCTCCAAGGCTTGGGGTTGAGATAATACTTATCTCTCCTATAGGAGAAAGACTGCAATATGTCTTGCAATTAGACTTCCTGGCCATGAACAACATAGCCAAATAAGAAGGTTTGCTCGGTGGTCTTCAAGTAGCTTCTGTACTTGGTATCCACCGCCTTCTTGTGAAAGGGGATTCATAGTTGGTGGTGAAGCAAATTAGGAAGGAGTGTCAAACATCAGACAAGACCATGGTAGCTTACCTTGTGGAGGTGAGAAAGATGGAAAAGAAACTCATCAGACTTGAGGTTAGGTACATCCTGGGAAAGGATAAATGTCTTACCGATAGTCTTGCATGACTAGTCTTATCGCAATCTCCAGGATAAATTAGGATCTTCACATAAAGACTCTCGAAGTCGTCCATGAAATCCACTAATAACATAGCCAAAGGAGTGGTGGTCCACGAGACTTATAACCATCTCGAGTTTTCACCAAGAATCGACACTCCAAAAGGAGTCACAGGGGAACTCGTAGCTCCACTCGAATACGAGGATACAAGGATGGATCCAATCTGCAAGTTTCTTCTGGATCGAGTTATACCTTGGTGGATAGTGTCCTTTATCGCAGAGGTGCCCACAGAGTGCTCATGAGGTACATCTCTTAAAAGCAGGGTAATGAACTACTCGAATAAATCCATATAGGGGTATGCGAATCTCACGCTTCCTTCTAAACCCTACTCAGAAAGGCTTTCAGACAGGTTTCTATTGTCCTACGACTCTCCATGATGTGAATGAGATGGTTAAGAAATGTGCCAGGTGCTAATTCTATAGCAGGCACAATCACCAACCCGCCTAAGCCTTACAGATTATCCCTTGTTGTGGTAATCTATGACATGGAGCCTGGATATTCTGAGGCTCTTCTCGGTAGCACCTAAGGGCTTCAAGTTCCTTTTCGTCGCAATTGGTACCTTCACCAAATGGATTGAAGCTAAGCTAGTCGGAAGAATCACCTAGGAAGCAACCAAGAAGTTTATCATGAAGAGTGTCATGACAAGGTTCGGTGTCCTGAGTAGTATCATCACCGACAATGTCACTCAATTCTCTAACGCGGCTCGAGTACTGCGAGGAGCTAAGTACCAATGTCTAGTTCACATCGGTGGCTCATCCACAGAGCAACAGACCCAAAATCTCCTCTGGGTCGTGACCACCCTCGGATCAATCCCCTTGGACGACTTCACCCAAGAAACTTGTGAAGGCAACCTAAGGACAATGGGTTCAACCTCCCGAGGTGCCATGAATTATACCTCCCACTCCCTCGTGCAAGAGCTGGGACTCGATGGTTTTAGCCACTTGTCCTCCTCCCGGGTGATCTTCTTCGGGATCGCCTCTGGATCCTATTCGATTGAATGCTCTCTTCTCGATCATGAGGAAGTTGACTTGGCAGTCGGGTTAAGGAAGAGAACTAATGTTCTGTAAGGATTTTTTTAGTGAAAATCTTTATCATTCAAAGATACGTTAAGAAGTTTTACATGCAAAAGATGCTCTCTAAGCATCACTACATCCCCAAGTTCTAGTCCTATGACAACTCAGGAGATGAAGAAAGAGAAGACCCTAGTAAAAGAGTCTATGCTTTAAGTTCCTCCTACCAGAGCAACTGATGTAGAAATTGGCTGCTTCGTCGTAGTCATCGTCATCATCGGAGGGAGAAGGCGACGAGGAGTCCTTGGCCTCTTCCTTCTTCTCCTCCTCCAAGGCCTCTTCCTAGCATATCTCTTCCTCCAGAAAATCTCAGTCCACCTCTTCTTAGCATGAGGTCGGGGGATTGACAGATGAAACTCCACCCGATTACTCGATCTCGACAACAGCAGGGCCATCAACTACCTCCTCTTCCATAGTCTCCTCATAAGAAGAGATGATGATGAACTCATGTCACACCCAGTTTTAATGGCCAAAACCAAATACGGCTTATGTGTGCCCAGGATATTCAACACACATAAGGACGTCACAAGTGAAGTAGCAAAATCAATACTTTTTATAGAACAAACGTTTAACTCTTACAGCAATTGACTTATATATTCTTTTATGTAGATATCTGTAGTGGAACAGAAGCACTAGTGCCCAACAACACCGTAGGTAACCGACCGGGAGACACGCGCCTAGAACATCACAACCTCGTCTTGATTGTCTTCAACATCTTCACTCAATGAGTAGTACCACACATGTCACATGGCATAGGAAAAATAGCAAGTGTGAGCACATGTCGCGCTCAGCAAGTATGGGAAAGATAATAATATGTAGGCTTATAACAAGAATAAACTAACACACGGTATATTTGCATAAATGCGAGTAATAAAAAGATATTTGGACTCAAAAGCATTAAACAATTATTAAGTGAATGTAACCCATACAGTGCAATACTCAGCATACAAGGCTCCTCACCTTGCACATCATAACCGTCTAGTATTCCATGTATTATAACTAAAATCATAACCAAACCACAACCTACTAATCATGTGAGGATCCAAGTCTCTCATAACCGTGAGTACGACTGTTATAACAGTTTTTACACTCTGCAGAGGTTGTCCAGCTTTTCCCACGAGTCAGCGAATTCTATGTTGCTGTGTTCATGAAACACTTAACACACGTCAATGGTATGCCGCCAAGAAATCACTGAATGACATTTTCTATTAACCAAAGCATAATCCAGTATGCAACTGCCCACTAGGTTTCACCGCCAGTGTTTACGCGAGTCTAACTCCTACCCAGAAGCCCCCTTTTGTGCTGACACAACACACACTGGATAGACTCTAACTAGTATGTCACGCCTTACCACGGCCCTTTCCTGCTTCCTTTCCCTCTCTACTTCGTGTGCTTTAACCACGGCGTGCTCCTTCACTGCCTTCCTCATGTGCTCCTCCTCCTGACGCTTCAATCGCAGTTCCTCATGCCTTTGCTCGTACTCCTGGTGTTTGTAAGCTTCCCTCCTCCATCACATCTCCATGTTGACCCACCACTTCTGGTGTGCATTTTGCTCTATGTCCAGCTATTCCATGAAGTCATGGATAGGTGGAGGAAACTGGACAAATAAAACAAGAGGAGAGATTAGTAAGACAGTGCATGAAATCATATGGAAAGTACCACATGAGCGATCTATGTCGCTATACCAGTGGGTACTCATACGGTTCATGTCGAGACGGCTCATGCTGGTAGTTGGCACACATGAAGAAACGTCTGCCATAGGTGTAGGAGATGTCCTAGGACTCGTGAAGCCTACAAGGGCTGTCACAGAAGCACATCAGTGATTCGACCCTCTGGCGGATAAAAATCATCCAATATTTTTTGGGTGGGCTTAGTGGAGCTAAGGAAGATATTATGGTTGAGAGAACTAAGGAAGGAGTGGTCTATCCATGGTTTAGGGTGAGGTTATTTATGGTGGTTGGGGGCTGGTGCATGAATTGAGTACATAGGTATGGCTGGGATTTGGAGTATGTGATTCCCTATAAAAGTTGAAAAAGTTATAGCATTGATGCTTGACAAAGATTCCCTGTGAAATCTATTACTTGGTGTGGTCATTTGACTCTGCATGGGCATGGCTTGCTAATATAACGCGGTCGCACCATGGCATACATAACTCGTGCACTTCTATCTCCAATTCTAGCTCCTTCTTCTCTACCAACATGGAGTAGTTCCTTTTTCATCGTGTAGGAACAATCTCAACTAATCATCAATGATACAAGGGCAACATGGTTGGATTACCCTTAAAAGCACATGGAAGCACAGGCATGTGTTGAGGTACCTCTCAAAATAAAGGGACAACTGGTACTTATTACTACCGCTTTTTAGCAAATGAACCCCTGAGTTGTCATTTCATGGCTAAAACTCTGTCGTGTGGTCACTTTGTGTCTAAAGCCTGACTCAGCTGAGTCAGAAAGAGGTGCGGTCATTTAATTTCTGATTAAAGCTCTGTTGTATGGTCACTTCATGTCTAAAGCCTGAGTTAGGACATAAGTGTTGTCATTTCATCGTTAAAGTTGAGTCGTGTAGTCACTTTGTGTCTAAAGCCTGATTCACGACAGATGTGTTACCATTTTATGCATAAAACTTTATCTTGTGGTCACTTTGTGTCTAAAATGTGAGTCACAGCAGAGATGTTGTGTTGCAACAAGGTGTTGTCATGTGGTCACTTTATATCTAAAGCCGGACTTGCGACATAGTCAATGTGCATGCAACAAGGTGTGGTTGCAGCAGTGTGTGTGTTTGCAATTGATGCTACGAACGACTATAAAAGATAGTGTTGAACTGTGTATGTTATCCCTGCCCCAAATACAAGACGAAGTAAAGAGATAGCGAGCTCTGGTATACCTACGTTTTCCATACCACTGCCATTGTGCAAGTGCGATGCCGCATATGAAATGAAGGTATCCCATGAGCTCAAAACCTATGGATGGAGATTCTTCTGGTGTTCAAATATTAATCCTTCATCTGTATGTCATGGGGTATTTAATTTAGGCAAAATTAGGTTGATACCATCACAAAAGTGCTCATATTGGAAAATACCATCGGCTGTGAGGATGACATATGGGCCTAGGCCCATATGTCATCCTCACATCGATAGTATTTTTCAACTTTTTTGATTTTTGCGATGGTACCTAGCAAATTGCCCCTTTAATTTATGTAATATTTCGCATGATTTATCAACTTGTGTTCTAGATAGTAACTAACTTGTGCATATAGTCGTCATGGACATCATTTTCACCAATAGCTTCTACGGTGCTAGGTCCGGCTTCTATCGACCTAACATCGCTCGCTTCTACAAGGATACAATGGGAAAAACCCCCTCTCAACCCAATGACACAAATTGTTATCATTGCTTAGAACATATAACCTCCGAGAGCTCCCACTGCCAGCTAGTGTCTCGATGTCTTAGAATCAGAACCTCTATCGTCAGCCGCTGATATGCCAAACTAAATTGCAACAAATTATACAGCCAACCTAACACTTGGGACCGATGAATCTCTCCCGAACTATGCATATCTATATCCATATACTGGAAGTTACTTAGATCCGCCCCACTATTACACTGCATGACATATCTAGGGCAAAAGAAAACCTGAACCCCCACTACGGTCGACATAACTGATTCAACAACAATATTATACTCCTTTAGGTTAAATAATTGTAATCGACATACAACAATTACAACCACAAAATCTATTCAACCTCATCACTTGTATTCTACATAACAATCAAATATTACCACTAACATATTCTATTTTTCACACTATACTATTCAAAATGTATTGTTGTAAAAAAAATACTCAATTTCTATTCTAAATTTCCTACAACTATAAATTATTTGTACTATATATTCATAACAATTCGACTTCATACTAGTCTAGATTGTTTAACTATTGCAAAATTCCTAACTAAGTATGCTCTATGCTACATTGTCTACTCTACCCATATCTAATTTTTTTTGCTCTAAATTCTACATGAATCAAATTTCCCCCTTTCCATTCTAAATACAATCATGCGAAACTCCACAACAATTCAAATGTACAATTCCTACAGCGACAAAAAATATGTACATCTAATAATATCTTATTTTCAAATTATATTAGATAACCTATTTTAACTCTACATTACCAAAAATATTTGGACTTTTCAACTATTCTGTGTTTCCTAACTAACTATACTATATTTTCTACCTATAACTAATTTTTAATCATACCTACTCTATTCTGAATTTCATATCTTTATTTCTCTAAATTATCTACTCTACTCAATATTTCTTTAATATTCTCTCACTATTTTCCTACATTTTTTAAGTATTCCTAATTTTCTAACTATTTTTTCTATTCTTGCTAACTATTCCTAGTTTCTAGCTATTTTGAATCTTTTCTAATATTTTTTCTAAATCACCTACTGTTTTCTAACTACTCCTAAATTTTTTCTAATTTTCTAACTATTCCTAATTTTTCTAACTACATCTACTTTCTAATTACTCATAAATTTCTAACTAGTTCTAACTATTTAAAAAAAACCTTAACATCGTTGTCGCTCCTCGCTCCTCGCCGCCCGAAGCCGTGCGCCGGTCGTCGCTGCTCTCGCCAGCCGCCCCTGCCAGTCACACGACGCCGCCCGACCGCATGCCGCACGTTGCCCACGTCTCCTGCTATCGCCCGATCGTCGTCGTCGCCCGCTCTGTGGATTATATAAAGGCCTATCAGTATGTGAAATACCGATAGACCTAACGTGGTACATGTCGGCATTCCACGAGTTGAGCCGACAAGTCATGAAGTGTCACCTGTCGGTATTTGGAATACCAACATGACACTACGCTCCACACAAAGCCTACGTGGCACCCAGTTTCACCGGACCCATAACATATCAGTATTCCGTGTGCCGACAGACACCCGGGCCCAGTGTTACGTAGCCTGTCGGTGAAACTGCGATGTCCAACATCCAAGTGCCACAAAGTGCAATTTGCACCATTATAAAGTGGTTAGGCGAGCTAATGCTATCGTACTTTAGTTTCAGAGCCAATTCCGATGTTTCATATGTCCGAAATTTTCTTGTTTTTCATACTACCTAAATTATGGATTAGTGACGGTGGGTTAGAATTTGAGTTCCCACGACAGGTTTAGAGGGTGATCTGGGGGAGGCAGACCAATCTAGCGAAGGAGGCGAGCGTAGAAATAGGACGACGGAGGACAATTGGTGGGCTAAGTTGGGACACAGGCAAGTGGATACAAGAGGTTAGTGAGAGAGAGGCGACGGCTATAGATTCGGCGATGGGATTACTGCTGGAGATAGCTAGAGGAGAATGAAAGCGAGCAGAGCCAGCGAAGGGTGGGGATGGCCAAAGAAGGGTGGCCAGCGTCGAGGCGGGTGGCGTGAGATTGTAGATGACCGAGAGCCGTCGTCCGAAAAATTAAAAAATTTAGGCATCTAAAAAAACATCCCCTAAATTTTTTGCAAAGAGGTTCAGAATTTCGGTAGGCCAAACATATTTTGATGCTTTTCTCAACGGTCCAGGAAAAGACGATGGGGAAGCAGGTTCGTACCCATCCTGTTCCGCTGGACTTGCGGAAGCATCAGCGGTAGCTGTCCGCGTCAGCTAGTCGGCTCCGCCGAGAAGAAGAAACCCCACACGCCACCTCGCAATCGCCGGCCGTCACCGCAGCACCCATTCAACTAACTTTAGCTGTGCCGCTTTTTGATCTCTCCTTCCTCTTGGCTTCGTCTTCTCCCTTCCTACCTCCACCTACTCTACTCGTGTCTTTCGCCCCACCCCAAGAAACGCCTCTCTCTTTCCCCGTCGCCCGATTCTTGGTTCTTTCTATGGAGCGGCTAGCCCCTTGCGCCCCGCCGCCACCACAGCCACCGCTGGTGCCGGTGGCTAGGGCCGTTGTCCCGGTGGACTTCACGGTAGTCAAGAAGGGCCCCGAGATGGCGATGCACGACGCGACCGGGCGCCTCGCGTTCCGCGTCGCGGCGGCGGCGGGCGGCGGCCACGGAGGGGGGAGGGCCCTCCTCGACGCCGTAGGGGGAACCCTGGTTACCGTCAGGAGCCGCAGCGAGGTGATGCTGAGCTTCTTGGGGTCCTGATTGAGTACATAATTTGCGCCCAGGTTGCATAGCGGGCTAGCTGACTGGGTTTCTTGGTCCTATTTTTGGTTTAGGTTGATCAGAAAGCTTAGACTAGGAATTTCAAGGATGCGATAGGACGAAATTGTGAGAGCTGTAGTCTCAGTGCTGAAATATTAGTGCCTATTTACTTGTCACTGCTTTATTCTTCTCAATTGGATTACTGCAAAATGTCACTCTTGCTGAAGACTTTAGGATCAGATCAATAGAGTGCTTCACAGTAGTGTGATGTTTGCAAGAATGAGTGGTATCGTGAAAAATCTAACATCGGGTTTTGCGGAACTAATACATGTATGTACCTTGGAGCCTTGGACATAGTCTAACCGATCTCCTGCAGAATATAAGGGGAAGAAGTCTCAACCAAGGTTGCAATGTGGATGAAGGCTGAACATATTGGAGTTCACCTCGAAATAGTCAGTAATAGTCTAGCAAGCACAAATCGGACCCTAAATTGTTCACTTTATTGTTTAAAAAACCTGAAGTTTTCATCAGAGTACGAACCACCACATCAGATATCTAGTGCAGGATTGGAGAGATAGATAAAAGAAAAGAATCTTAGCACATCATAGCATCCCCAACATATGGTGATCCAGGCAGAGTGTTAATGTGTGATGCATGGCAGATTTCTGAAAATGATATCTCTCACCTTTCATAGTTCATATATTAGATTACGTCACTTGTTTGATCTAGATCACTTTTTTACTTTTCGCAGTTTATAATGCAAGGTTTTGATCATGGTCCTTCATTATAATGTACATGTAAAGATAATACAATGACACATTAATAAAAGCATTCCAAAGATAAATTTAATGGCACTATTTTCATGTGATGAGTTTATATACTTCTTTCATATGAATGGTCAAATATTTTAAAGAACTTGAGTGCATGGATCCATGGCCACCTATATAGTGACAGAGGCAGTACTAAGTATCATTTTCTTTTATCTTTTCAGGGCGAGTGGCAAGCATTCAGTGGAAATAGTTTGGAACAGAGAGACATCATTTTCACTGCAAAAGTAATATCTGCTTCTTCAAGTCAAAAGGAGGTACATGTATTCATCCCACCAAGAAGCACTTTTGAAGATCCAAAACCAAGCTACAGGCTCATAGGAAGTACATTCCGAAGGGCGTGCACAATAATAAAGGGGAACTCCATTGTTGTTCAGGTAATTTGTGGTTTAGCAAGATTTTTTTCTTTAGGGAATGCATTAGCAAGATTCGATAGTGATCTTTGTTGAGGGTTTTTTTTTTTGGCAGTAACTCATTGTTTCATGTTAAAGTATTTTTTTTTGTACAAGTTTAGTTTTGAACCATTTTGTTCTATCAGGCTATCACTAAAACTGTAAATTGTCTCTTTGTGCAGACAAATCTCCTGTATAAGCTCAAGAAGGCTATCTATTCACGGCGTAAGTTTAGAGTGACCATTTACCCAGGAAATGATAACATCCTCATCATGTCAATGATTATTACCTTCTTTATACAAAATTGACAGAAGAGATGGATGCCACTGTGGTTTCAGAAAACTGATGACTAATTCTGTCAACCCTATATCATGTATATTTTCTAATTCTGGATGCTTCCTTCATTTTTTCTGTCACTCACCAGTTGCTCTTATTAAACCCACTGCGTTTGTAAACATTCTAAGTGTGTGTGGTTTTCTGTTTCTGTTTGTGTAGACATATGTCCATGTTATAACGATGCAGCACTTTGACCATTTTCTTTCACACATCTACCAACATCAAATGACTAATTTAGTATGAAACCCCAGCTTTACCTGGTGACAAGAATAATAGTCTCTGTTATACAGCATCCGTTCCGTAGTCCATTACTACAGCCATTTTCAATGCACTGGTCAATTTTATACGCCTTCTTAAGTTTGAAGAATGATGCTTGGAACAAAAGTTTTATTGTTTAGTTGTTATGTTTCTTCATATAGTCAGAGAGCAAGCATGTCCAAAGCTTTGCCCTTGTACTGAACTTTCTATGCAATGCAGCATTCTAGAAGTGCCTACTGCGAAGCAAGGCTGATATCTTCATAAGCAGTATATTTACACCTCACATAGAAACAACATTGGACCCAAAAAAAAAGATTTTGCATCTCCGGAATATTCTGAAAACCTGTGTGATATACAATAAAGTTCTGTCACTGGATAAAGCTGGTTCAATACATGCCACCCAGCAACACCTCAGTTCTATTGTGTGCAGTTACCGATCACTAATTTTATGGTCAAGATGTGCGGTATTGAGCAGGAAATGTTATTTGCACTCGTAGAATTACAGCATGGGATTGTTTTAGAGTCATAAAAGCAAGTTGGATAAGTGTTGTATCCAAATTTTCTTCGATGTAGTTTTTCATTCTTGCACCGAAATGTGGTTTCAGATTTCCACGGGAGAACAAATAGAAGTTCTTAGCCTCTTGATATATGTGTGGTATAGAATGAATTGGACAGACTGGTCAGTTCATTTATGGGCTATGCTTGTTATAGTGTTTCACTATATTTGCCTGGATAGTGATGTACATTGCCACAGGATGCAATAATTTGAAAGCACAATATACCAGAACTTTGATTGATTAAGCGCCGTCACTTGTCGATTTGACTCGGATTTCATCTCTCTTCTGAAAAACTGTCGATTTGACTCGGATTTCATCTCTCTTCTGAAAAAAACACTCTTGATTTTTCGTTATACATTTGAAATCGTATGTTCACAGCAGACCCAACTGCCTTCAGTGCCTGACAGTGTTGCTGAATTTCCGTGTAATCTTTTTTTGTTTGGAAAAGTATGGATATAATAATGTACAGTGTTGATTGAACCTTTCAACTTTATTACATCTTGAATCTTGAAGAACTGAAATGGAAGTGTACTTAGAAGTTGGAATTCGATCAAATGATGAGGAATCATAGTTAAAAGTCTTTTCCATGTGGATTCTGACTGAAGGGATCGGTGACTCTTAAGAGGAGAAGTGAATTAGGACATTTAAACTATTTTGATTTTAAAAACAATATAAGATAAACTTATATTAATTTCTATCTAAATGTGTTCTATGTTTATTTAGTGTGTCTATCTAAATGTGCTATATACTCTATGTTTATCTAAATTTACTCTACCGATTAAAGCAATTGCAACGATTAAAACAATTGCAATCTATCTAAGAAAGTAAATTGCAAAATGTAAATGTGGAAACATAAATAAGGCAGAGAGCAAACTCGGTATAAGGATTTTTTCCATGGTATCGATGGTATGAATACCACCCCTAGCTCACGTTGAAGCTCCACAAAGGATATACTCTCGGTCGGCATCTGGTCACGGCTCTTGAGCTACCAAGTCACAAAGATAAGGTCTTCACCCATATAAGCTATCAAGGCAAGGTCTCACCACTAGTCTCTCTTCCTGTTCCTTGTCGCCGTGATCACTTCGGAGCTTAAACTACCAAGACAAGGGTCTCTGCGCACAATCATCTTGCCACCGTTTCACACCAAGTCAGAGGGTCAACAAGTTTACCGGCGAGTCACCAAGACTCTAAGGTGCCGGCGCACCACTTGGTACAAGGTTGGATCACTCTTTGATCCACTCTCTAGGTAGCAATCACGTAGCAACACTCTTTCTAGACTTATAAGTACTAATTACTCTCTAATCTTATGTTTAATCGTCTTGGATAATCACTTTAAACACTTTGCTGGTTTAGATGTCTTCTCAAGTGTACATGAACTTCTCTGGACCTCAACACCTTCAAATGGCAGAGTGGTGGGTATTTATAGCCTCAAACTCGCGCATTAGCCATTAACCCAACGGCTAAGAAAAGTGGTTAACACCGGATGATCCGGTGAGAATAATAGTACTAACACCGGATCATCCGGTGAGTACACTCTCACAAACTAGCCGTTGAAACTCACTCAAGTCTCTGTGAACACCGAACACTCCGATGTATACTGCATCTTCATCACCGGACTATCCGGTGAGTTATCCTGAGCCATCCGAATATTTCCTTCTTTTCTGTGTAAATTACTTCAGTGTATGCATTCAGTGCACATCACTTCATCACTGGACTATTCAGTGAGTTGACTTCAGTCAACCGAGTCAATGCAACCCTATCTGGAAATAATACTCCAGTGTTACATAGCCTTCATGATCGGACCATCCGATGCCTTGAACTTTGTTCTGTTTCTTTGTAATATCCATTGTTCGATATATTGTTTGGTGTTTATTTCATTCACACGGACCATCCGATGGGTTGAACCTTCGATCTTCAGCGGCTGCATCCTTCTCTGGTAATAATACTCCAATGCATTCATCCTTCTCAACACCAAACTATCCGGTGGATTTCTCTTCTTTTCTTTAGAAATACTCCAGTGCAACTCCCACCGATCACCAGACCATCCGGTGAGGCTTAACCTTCATTATTTAGCATAGCACATTCTCTGATAGAATTGCATCGGTGAGCACTCTGCTCAAACACTGAACCTTTCGGTGAGGTCTTCAGGTCTCTCTCCCATTTGACAAATGCATTTCGGTAAGTTCAAACACCCAGAGCATCGGACCATTTGGTGAGGCAAATCTTTAAGGAATTTCTTCAATTCAGTCTAATTTTGTCCCGATGCAGTGGCTTCTTTACGTATTATATCTATAAGATCTACTAACATACAAATCTTTAAGGGACTTCTTCAATTCAGTCCAATTTTGTCCCGATGCAGTGGCTTCTTTATGTATTATATCTATAAGATCTACTAACATATATTCTTGATAAATGTATTAATCTCATTGACTATGTTATCATTAATCACCAAAATTACAATTATGACCTAATGCGGCTATTTTCGCTAGAAAACAAAAACAAAACTCACCAAACAAGAACAAAAACGGGGAAGAGCTAGCTTCTGGACGTTTCACTCCAGTTGTTTTGAAGCAGCAGGCAAAACTGGCCAAGGAAGTTGGACAAAGACTACAGAAGCCGCACACACAAATGTAGCTCACAGATTGACAAGGGAATATGAGCAGCTGCTACAAGCAATATCACGACAGAGAAGGTGCAGAAACAGCACCGAGCAATCCAAGCTTCCAAGGTGAAGTACCGAAAATAGCGACTAGAGGGGTGAATAGACGTATTATCAATTTCTACCGAAATAGATGTTTTTTTTAATCGCATCTCAAAATAATATACGAAAGCAAAAACTCAAGAAAACCATGTTACATCAAAATAATATCTAAGAAAGTATGGCTCTTATGAATGGAATTGAACACTAGATTCTATTAAAAACTAATTTATATATCATTATACATAAAAGCTTGCAATTTGATAAAGAAACACTTAAATCCAAGGAGATAGATAACGGGTGAAAAAACTCTTTAAATTAATGATTTAGAGTCAAGGGAGTTCAAGATCAATTTTGAATGTAAATTTTATGTCTCTGATAACAAGAAGAATCACTTCAAATGGTAGAAAATTTTAGCCATCAAGTAAAAACAAAAATCGCAACGACAACTTGCAACCAAGTAAGGGAGCCAATAGAGAAAAACTAGAAGATGATAAATACAAGCATAGAAATAAAAATAAACTTCATTACTTTTAAAGATCAGCTCTATTTTCAACGGATTATAAAGCTTTTTTTACAAAAGCTTTCACCTAATACATATGCTAAGCACTTCTCTCCCAATCCTAAAATGCTACCACACAACTCACAAGTGGCTAGTTTAAGGCTCTCTCACAGCCCTACTCCTTTATTTATAGACCTAAGGAGGTTTCTTAGCCTTTAAATTTTATTGTTCCAAAAAATTCCTCACTTCCAATACACTCCTACCTATCGCCGGGGCATTTTGGTCCAATCTCTTCACTGTCCATCGAACTTCATGACATTAGCTTCGTCTCAACACAAGTTTCGCGATGATATCATGTGCACTCCATCATTCTACGGTTTTAAGGGCAAACCGTGAAACCACCCCACACGCTTCTCAAAGCGTGACTCACCGCCACTTATTTACACCTTAAGCAAGCATCCCAATGTTGATATGTGTACTCGGTCTTGCGATCTCAACGGTAAGTCTATCCCATTCCTGATCCTTTGAACCACCTTATCACTTGTACCAACATCACTTTTGATTGACTTTGTCAACACGCCATTTTCATATGTTTTCTCACGTTTCTCATCGTTGGTGTAGGAACGAGAATGATGACTAGAGGGGGGGGGGTGAATAGGAGCCTCAACAAATTTCTTTTTAAATAGATGGTCTTTTTCTATTTCTCACCCAACGCACCTCAAAACGCTCAGGCGGAAGCAAAAGAATTAAAGAGACAAAGCAAGAAGACTACTTCCATGGCAACATGACTCCACAGATGGAATATGAACCATAGGTTCTATTCAGGACCATTCCATGTGTCTTTGTGCACAAAAACTCACAACTTCCAAAGAAACTAGATAAGATGGACACCGGACAAGGTTATCCTCCAAGATGATAGTCTAGTGGCAAGGTGACTCAAAACCCGCTCAAATACGTGAGTATGTGAGTGTTTAAGCCACTAGCATCAAGAAAAACAACCTTGCAAAGGTGAAAAACTGCAGCTCAAAGAAAAAGATCATCGGGCAAGAAACCTCTCCAAGTTGATGATCTAGAGGCAAGGGTACTCAAGACCCATGAGCATATACTCGTATGTGAGTTTTTATGCCTCTAGCAACAAGAAGAATGATCTCACAAGGTGCTGAAATTTCAGCCCAAAAATCAAAACCAAAAATTGAAAAACTTGCAAACTTGATGTTCAATGCCATGTTCAAGGCAGAAAGCATTAAAGAGATAGTTCTTGAACTCGGTGCCATTATCACTACGAATTGCTTTCAATGCACCAGGAAGTTCTGTGAACAATCTCAAAGCTAAGCTCCGAAAGTGTGAAAACATTTCATCCTTGCTCATAAAAAAGAAGACCCAAGAGTAGCGAGAGAAATCATCAACAATGACAAGAACATACCACTTCCCACCCGCCGAACGAACCCGAGAAGGACCAACAGTGTCCATATGGAGAAGTTCTACCGGTCGTTCAGTCATCACCAGATTAACTGGTGGGTGAGGAGCGGCAACCATCTTGCCATGCCGACAAGGAGCACACACAAGGTTCTTCTCAAACGAGCTTGGGAAATTCTCAGATCAAGCCTAGGGCACTCAAACGAGTAAGCAAATCAAACTCATATGCCCTAGTCTTCTATGCTAGATCCAAAGCTCAGAAGAAGGTTGAGCAAGTAAACACCGAGAAGAACTAGAAGGCTCAGAAAAATCAGCTCCAAAAACTCTCCCAACTCGAGAAATCTTGCAAATCAAAGCGCCAGAAGAATCAAGAACTCGAGAAGTATTGCGTTTGAAACACACTTCCAAATCCTCATCTAGCAACTGAGATACAGAGAGAAGATTGTATCCCAGATGCTCCACCAAAGCTACATCTTTAAGAGTCAAACTCTCATTCACCCTTATCATACCTTTGGCTTTCACCCTTCCTTTCCGATCATCCCCGAATGTGATGTACTTGTGTCGCTTCACGAGGGTGAGGCTGGAGAACCATGATGAATCTACGGTCATGTGGCGCGAACAACTGAAGTTGATAAGCCACTTGTTCTCCAGGCCTCCGCCTGCCACCTACACATGAGAAGAATAGAAGGTGGATGGCTCAGTACTAGGGTTAGTTAAAAAACCTCCTAGGAATCCAGTACTGGGTCATCCGTCCTAAAGCAGAAACAGTAGGTAACTCAACACCAACACGCTGGGGGCGAGTACCATGATGAGGAAATCGTGGTCCGCCAAAGCGCTGGGACTCAAAGCCTCTTATACGTGGACCAAAACCATATGAGTCATGGTAAAATCCACGCCGGGCAACACCTTTAGGAAAAGACTGAAAAGCACTAGGGACTCGTGAGTGGAAGGGAGGAAAAGACTCATGTACACCAACAGATGGGCGGTACATGTCCTGGGTGCTCCATTCCCACTCACGTCGCTCATCTCTCCTACGACGAAAACAAAACCCGACCAAGTGACCATCTCTCTGGCAGTAGGTGCAGTGGTAGCGTCTCTTGAGAACTCGATTGTTGGTCACTCGGGGCTCTCTTACAGGCTCTCTCATCTTAGGTTGTAGAGCTCTTTTGGGTTGTGGTGTGGGCTTCTTCTTTGTGGGTTGTGGAATTGGTTTCTTGATGGGTTGTGATGTGGTATTGATTTTAGACTTCTCAGCATCTAGGGTACTAGGTGTGGTGAACACAGTCTTACTCTCCCCATTGTAAGCCACTCTCTCAAAATCCAACCCAAGAGCTAAACCCGCCTTGTCAGTATACATCTTGGTCTTGGCTAAGATCAAATTCATTTTCCCTTTGCCCTCTGAACACTTCTCCACCAGAGAAAGTAGATACTCATTCTCAGTCAGAAGCTTTTGAACTTGCCCTTTAACCCAGCTGAGTTTGTCCTGAAAGATAGTGCAGGTGGAACAATTGGGCTGCACATCCTTAGAACTCCCAGCACTCTCCAATCTAGACTCTAGCTCCTTCGGGTGCTTGTCTTTCATGTCAACATCCTTTGTAAGCAAAGGGCAATTTATACAAGCACCTAAGAGAGTAGACCTAGACTCCTCCTCAAGGAGCTTCTTCTCGGCACTCTCAAGTGGACTGGCGACTTAAGCATGCACATTACGAAGCTCAGCAAGTTCAACCATGACAATAGGCAAGTCTCACACTCCTCAATATCGGGCCTAAACCTAAGTAATGCAAGTTCAGCAGAGGCAGACTCATACTTAGGCCTAAGATCCTTCAACTCACGCACAGTTTTCTTAAGTAACCTATCCTGGCTAACGAGAGCATCATTCAAGGTATCTACTTAGATGGAAAGCTGATCATAGGAAGGCAATACCTCAAAGGGATCGAGCTCGGGGTCGCTGTCGTTATTGTGGTCGTCCGCCATGAAGCAGAGGCCGGTTAAGTCCTTGGCCTTCTTCTTGTTCTTTGCTTGCGGTTTATCCTCCTCCAAGCTATCCTCCTCGATAGAAGAAGTGTCAATGTCGCTGAGAGCCGCCACAAATGCCCTAGAAGCTTCCTTGGCCGCCTTCTTGACCATCTTGTCGCGGTTTTTCTTGAAGAAGGGCTTCTTGTTTTTCTTCTTGTACTTGTTGTAGTCGTGGTCGCCGTCCTCCCTCTTCTTGAGCTTGGGGCAGTCCATCTTGAAGTGGGTAGTATCACCACACTCAAAGCAGGCACGAGAACCACCTATCCTCCGATCTCGGCGGTTGTTGTAGAAGCGGGTGAACTTCTTCACAATCAGCGCAAAGTTCTCATCATCCAGCACATCCACCTGCTCCTCTGTAACAGAAACCAATGAAGACAAAGCAAATCCACTCGATGAAGTGTTAGCACAAGAAAAGCTAGCTGCATATTGATTGCCACCACCAGATCCGGAAACCAACGTCATGTTCTGAGACAGGGGGTTTCCGAGACCAATTCGAGCCTTCTTGACTATCTCGGTGGACTTGAGCTTGCTGAAAAGCTCATCACAAGTCAATGTGTCGTAACTTGGAGACTCTTCAATGCTCGAGATCTTCACTTTCCATATGCTACGGTCAAGAGCATAGAGAAGCTTGATCGCTCTCTCGTGGTCAGAATAGGGCAAAACACCAGTTGATCGAAGATTGCTAACAATCCCATCAAACCGAGCAAACATCGCATCCAAAGACTCTCCGGGGCCTTGCACAAATATTTGGTATTCTTGGTTGTATGTGCTTTGGTGTCTGGCCTTAATCTGATTAATCCCTTCATGAAAGACGCTCAGAGTAAACCAGATCTCCCGGGCTGTATGGAGGTGCTGAACCCTATCAAACTCATTCCGACTCAGGCTTGTGAACAAAATATTTCTGGCCTTATTGTTGGCCTCATACTGTTCGATCTGAACCTGAGTCGTGTGAGCAACAGGGATCTCATAGTTGGAATCAACTATTTCCCATATCGCACTTCCTTAACTTACAAGATAAGCCTCCATGCGCACCTTCCAGTACAAAAAATCACATCCATCAAACAGGGGAATCTTCCCACTTCTCTCCATGTCGCCTACGGATCAGGTCAACAAGTGATAAAACCGACTCTGATACCAATTGTAGGAACGAGAATGGTGACTAGAGGGGGGGTGAATAGGCACCTCAATAAATTTCTTTCGAAATAGATGACATTTTCCTATTTCTCACCCAACGCACCTCAAAACGCTCAAGCGGAAGCAAAAGAATTAAAGAGACAAAGCAAGAAGACTACTTCCATAGCAACATGACTCCACATATGGAATATGAACCATAGGTTCTATTCAGGACCATTCCATGTATCTTTGTGCACAAAAACTCGTAACTTCCAAAGAAACTAGATAAGATGGACACCGGACGAGGTTATCCTCCAAGATGATAGTCAAGTGGCAAGGGAACTCAAGACCCACTCAAATACATGAGTATGTGAGTGTTTAAGCCACTAGCATCAAGAAAAACAACCTTGCAAAGGTGAAAAATTGTAGCTCAAAGAAAAAAATCATCGGGCAAGAAACCTCTCCAAGTTGATGATCTAGATGCAAGGGTACTCAAGAGTCATGAGCATATACTTGTATGTGAGTTTTTATGCCTCTAGCAACAAGAAGAATGATCTCACAAGGTGTTGAAATTTCAGCCCAAAAACCAAAATGAAAATCAAAACCGAAAATCGAAAAACTTGCAAACTTGCAAGGGAACCAATAGAGGGAAACTAGAAGGAGGGGAATTCAAGCATATGCAAAAATATAAACTTAATTACTCAAAGAGGTCTGTCCTATTTTAAGCGGATTACAAAGATTTATCTCTCAAAACTCTCACCTATTACATAGGCTAAGTACTCATCCTTCTCTCCTCTAAAAATCTAGCTCTAAGGCTCTCAAATGAGTGGCACAAGTGGGCTCAAGTGGCTGGTTCAAAGCTCTCTCTAGCCCTACCTTCTATTTATAGGCCTAGTAAACTTGGCCCTTAAGTTTCCTAGCTTTTCCTCAAAATACCCCTCTCTTGTAGTACACTCCTACCTACCACCGAGGGTATTTTGGTCGATTTTTTTCTCCATTCATCGGACGGTCGCGGCGCCTTCACGACTTAGCTTCGCCTCAATGCAAGCTTCGCGATGGTGCCACATACTCCTCCAGTCCTCCCACGATTTTGAGGCAAAACCGCGAAACCGCATGCACGCTTCTCAAAGTGTAACTCACCGCCTTGCTTACACCTTAAGCAAGCGCTTCGATATCGACACGTGTACTCCGTCATATGATCCTGACCGCCGGCAAGTCTCTCTCGCTCCCGATCCCTCGGGCCGCCTTGTCACTTGCACCGGCATCCCCTTCGCTTGACTTTGTCAACACGCCGTCTCCATCCGCCTTCGATGCTTTGCTTGACCTCCACGTGTTCAGCTAGGATCACCCTTGACTCCGCCCGGCCTCCTTGATCGTCTGGCACCAAGCACTCCGCTTGGCCCCGATCATCCCGCCGTCGATCGCCAAGTTGCATCCATCACCTGCACACCATGAGACAAGCAAACACATATCTCCAATTCCAATTCCAATTAGTCTATAATTATTATGCTCAAATAAAATCTCAAATCAATTCAAATCACATCAAAGCTCATGCAAAACCGAAGACTATCAAACCAAATAAATGACAATATCAATCACTCATCACAAGAAAATCAAGACACATTTCAACTTATTTTCTCAGCTGGATCATCCGATATACACTTTAAATCTTGCTTCTATACTAAAATACTCCAGCGTGAAACCTTTAGAGTGTTGGACCATCAGGCAAGTTCACTTTTTTAACACCCGAATCATCCAATATTGCAAATTTTTCTGAACTCAGAGAAGAATGCCAACTCCGTTTTCTGTGCAACTTTGATTACTCATGATCATAATTATAATACATAAACATGCCCATACAATTATCAAACCAAATTATCAATATTGTCGATCACTCATCAAATATAAACTAAAATATATTCTAAATTAGTTTCTCACAAAGATACAATCACTCCGTAGCTTTCACGAAAACCCGGCCCGAAGAATGATTGAGCGTGCTCGCACTTAGTTTTGGCCGCCAAACTTTGACGACGATCGCCATTGATCCCTATCCTGATTGGAACTGAGCTGAACCATGCAAGTAGAGGAGAAGGACATGTGTTCAGGAAACCACGGAGCTGATCCCTCAAACCCTGGCACGAAACTCCTGCTCCTAGGTTTTGGCCACATTGTTCCTTTCGCGCAGCGCATAACGGCGCACGCGCGGATCGCGTTCGGGTGCCCCTGGAATCTGAGCGTTTTGGTGGATGATTTTGTCACCCACCAGAAACCGAAAGTCAGGTTTCAGTTCTTCCAATTGGACTTCCGCAACACCAAGAATCTTTAAGAAGATGCGGTCATTTTTAGATGCTGATCTACACTCCATCCACACAACGGAAAGAAAATCTCCAAAGCAGTGATGTCTCCATTCTTTCTCTCACCCACAGGGATTAATAAACTAAAAAAAACAGAGGCTGAAGATCTTACTGCACTTAAAGGGATATCACCAGAAGATATGGTGAGGTTTGCCTGGCCACTTTGGCTCAAGCGCCATTTCTCCCTTTCCCAGATCTGGAAGCAACCCAGCTTGCTGGAAATCTGCAGCTCAGATATGGCCAGGACCACTGAGGCATTAGGTGTGAGATCCAGAGTGATTAGAAGGCCACCAGATAAGGTACTGGCGCCATCCATTTTTCCCTAATAGCCAACCATTTTGGCCAGGTTATCAGAACATGAAATTCAAAAGGCATGACAAGGAGGTTTCCTCCTTGCTTCAAAATGCGATTTGCTCACCGAAAAATCTTGAAGTCAATTAGTTACACTGGTTCTACAGAGAAGTGCCTTCGTGCTCTAAGAAAAGACTACCAAAGGTGCATATGATCCCTTCCTGAAAACATAACTATACATATTTAACTCCACATTGGCTTCAAAGATTTGTACAATTTTCTTTTCAGAGAGCGTAAAGGCGCTTCTGGAAGTGTGATTTCCGGCGCTTTTCTGGCCCGACCAAACTATGCTCGCATCATGACCTCTCATCTTGTACAGTTCAAATGCAGATATGGCTTCAAAGATTTGCATCTCGGCTTTGCTTCCGCTCTGCACTAAAGACGAAGACTGTAGCAGATCAATGTACAGTGTTGTGAGACCAGTTGTTTTTAGCAAAGATGAAATTGGCAATGCTTGTCAGGAAGGATAGCAACAACACCGTGCTTGTTCCTTTCATAGCTACTGTTGTTTGTACGGCAGAAATGCATATGATATATGGTGTGTACATTTCTGTCAGCTGGTTGATGCTGGCATCGATGTGGCTCCTGAATTGAGACAGTCGATCAGAAGAACACGGCGGCATGCCGATCGCAGATCTAGAGGATAATCGCGTGCGACCTATCATGCCAACCGACAATATTACATCAATCACACAGTAGAACTGATGGCTCTGCCCAGGAACACACACGCACGCGAACGCGAGGTAGAAGAAGCATAGTAGATTTTCCGGCGACGAACTCGCCTGTATCTTTTTCTACCAAAACATGGAGGAGTACTAGGCTACTTATAGCCAAGGACATGCCACGGAGCTCGCCTCCATGCCGGCCTTCGCGCCATGATCCGCAGGACTTGCGCAGCAATCACCGTGAGCCACTTGCTCATCCGGACGACGCGGCTTCCACCGTTTGAATCGGCGCCACCCACACCACTCCATCCAACAGCCTGAACTCTATCCAAACTAGCACCTAACTCCCTGAGCCAGCACGCTACGCGAACACGGCCTCGCACCGCAGCTCGCCTGCATGGCGCGGGACATGAACACAACACACACGACACCACCACGACGCGGCACACAGACACACACGCCATGGACACTACTTGTCGTGGTTTATTTCTAACAATCACCCCCTAAACCACGACACCCCCGTACGCCCAACCTACAGGAGCGTCGGCTCGTCGTCGACGTCGGCGAGGAGGGCCCTTTCCTTCTTCTTCCCACGGCAGTCCTTGGCCCTGTGGCCGCGCTCGCCGCACTCGAAGCATCGCCCTCGGTAGCGGCTCCCGCCACGCCTACTCCCCGAGCTCGTGCTGCCGCGATCGTCATCGTCGTCGTTGTCACTGTGGTCATCGTTCCGGCGACCACGCCTCTCGTCGCTGTCGCGACGTGCTCCTTCGCCACCGCACGCCCGCTGCTTGCCATCGCGCTGGCGCCGGCGATCCTCCCACTGCTCCTCAGTGAGCAGCAGGCGCCCGACGCCGTCCGCAGCCGACTCGACGACGCTGCCGCATCGCTCCTCCGCCACGCGCAGCCGCCCGACGAGCTCCTCAAGCGACATTTTCTTCAGGTCGCCGAACATCTCGATGGTGCACGCGATCTGGTTGTACTTTGACGGTACAACACGCAGCATCTTCTTGACGACGCGCTCCTCCTCCATCTTCTCCCCGAGTCCGCGCAGCTCCGCGGCGAGGGAGTCGATCCGCACGGCGAAGTCATCAATCGCCTCGCCGTCCTTGAACGCCGCGAGCTCGAACTGCTTGAGGAGGTACTGCGCCTTGGCCTCCTGCACGCGCGCATCGCCCATTCTCAAGGACTTTACCGCCGCCCACGCCTCCTTCGCGCTCTTCTTCGCGGCGAGCCCGGACTTCATCTCCGGCGGCACCCCGCGCAGGATGACGGCCAACGCCCTTCGATCCTTGCCGCGCTCGGCGTTGCCTGCCTCCACGGCATCCCAAAGCTCCATGCCCTCCAGGTTGACTTGCATCTCGAGCGCCCACTCGTGGTAGTTCGTCTTCGACAGCTTCGGAATCTCTCCCGTGCTGCCGATGTTGGAAACGACGCGCTCCACCACGACGTGACGCGGCGAGTCGTCCTCACCGGAGCCTGAGCCCTTTTTCGACGAAGTCGACATCTTCTCCGGCTCTGGTACCAATGCCCAGGAACACACACACGCACGCGAACGCGAGGTAGAAGAAGCACAGTAGATTTTCCGGCGACGAACTCGCCTGTATCTTTTTCTACCAAAACATGGAGGAGTACTAGGCTACTTATAGCCAAGGACATGCCACGGAGCTCGCCTCCATGCCGGCCTTCGCGCCATGATCCGCAGGACTTGCGCAGCAATCACCGTGAGCCACTTGCTCATCCGGACGACGTGGCTTCCACCGTTTGAATCGGCGCCACCCACACCACTCCATCCAACAGCCTGAACTCTATCCAAACTAGCACCTAACTCCCTGAGCCAGCACGCTACGCGAACACGGCCTCGCACCGCAGCTCGCCTGCATGGCGCGGGACATGAACACAACACACACGACACCACCACGACGCGGCACACAGACACACACGCCATGGACACTACTTGTCGTGGTTTATTTCTAACAAGAACAGTGTGCTTACCAGTATGTTCCGGTAATCGCCTGCCTTTTCTCTGCGAAAACGATGTCACGGCATTTAGGAGTTAGGAGTTGCTGGAGATCGAATCCAAAAGTTAATATCAAGAACAGTTCACGCTGGAGCAAATGAAGCTCCAAAGAGCTATCTGAATTCTACTGCTTGGTTCTGTTGTTCAACCTCTCCTGAAAGAATACTGAATTCTTGAGCCAAAATGTAAACACCATGACGTCGCCAAAATTAAGCAGAGATGAACTCAGAGATGCAAGAGACGTTCGAGAAAACAAAAGGTAAGAGCATGGATCTTAGCTTGCAAAGTGAGAACTGCTGATGAGTGATGAGGATGAGAGAAACCGGCCCGGCCGCGACGCGCTGGTGAGGCTTGGGCATCACCTGGTGAGGTATGGTGAGACAGTTTGTGCTCGGTGGAGAAGATGGGCACATGAAGAACCATCCGTCCACCCATCCAGGGTTGGTGAGCTCAGAGAAGGAGCATGGCGGCATTGGATGGTAATGCACGTGCCCTGCTTCTCCACCATGCACAGCCACCATCTAGCTATCTCTTATGTATCTCCATTGCCAGGAGGAGCCAAGAAAGAGGATTGGACATGTGCTCTGAGCTGCTCAGATTCACTCCACTCCCTTGCTTGTATTTATAGAGCAAGGATTTACTCCCGTGGGTGCTACTATAGGGAGCATCTGTCTGTCTGTCTCTCTCTTTCACACACACAGACACAGCTGCTTATACAGGAGTACCCACTGACATACATACACATAGCCGGCAGTTGCCAGTTGGTCACTGTAGCTACGAGAGTTGATGTGAAGTACCTCCGATTGCAAATGTAAGTCGTTTTAGACTTCTGTATATGGATTAATAAAATAAATCAAATGACCTTGTTATTCTTTACTTATTTATTTGTGAGAGTGGTAGTATTTATTAAATAAGGGTAAGAAGGGAATAAAAGAGAAAAAAATACATAGAAATTTGAGAATAACTTATATTTAGAGAATAATTAAGGAGGTTAAAACGAACATTTGCAATCAGAAGGAGTAACTAATTGGCAAAGCGTTGCTGTGGAGTGAATGTGTCGGACCTATATGCGAAGGCAGTAATTGCTTGCATCTGCATTTCTTCAGACAACAATCAGCTACTCTTTCTCTGGTCACAAATTCTCTCCGTCTTTGACAACGACACGGTCTCCTTTGGTCACTTTTTCTATAGGAATGTATTCATAAAATCCAATAAGCTTTGAAAAACTATTATACCGTGCGACGTCATGTCACCAGTTGCACGTCACTCTGACATGCGTGCAGCTACCAGCTGTATCGAATTAGGCTCGACCGAGTAGAGTAATTAGCATTGTTACAAGCATACGTCTTGTGCCATGGCTGGGCGTGGACATCCACTCTGAATGTACAGGTAGAGGTAGTAGCGGTAGTACAGACTACAGAGTCCTGCTGTCTCTGTCCTTGAGCCTCAGCGTGCTGCGACTGCAAGCGAGCCTTGCTTGTTCCTAGTGGGATGACACAGAGAGAATTACCAATAAGAAATTTTTTGTTCCTCTTTTCCGGCCCAGGCCTGTGTGCGATAGAGAGAGGGGGAGAGGGCAGGCACGAATGAGAGAGACCACGCACCGATGAGTGCTGGGTTGCAGGGGGCAAGGAGGGAAAGCTGGCGTCCCATCACTGCCATGAGGAAGTCATAATTCAGTGGCCGTGACACGGCGCGGAGAGGAGTGATGGCTGATGAGGCCGCGCGCGGTGGTGGGTGCCGTCGGTTGGGGGACACCAGCTAGCCGGCCCAGGCGGTGCGATCCGAGACAGCAGATGAATCCAACCATTTCTCCCCCGATCAGATCATGCGTCGCTGCCTTAATTCCTGGCGTCACAGCGCTGTGATCAGAATTTTGCCCTCTTAGACCAGATGATTTGCCCGCCAGTGGTTTCTTGGCGCAGAAAAAACGATAGCATGATCCACCGGGCTGTCTCATCGCGCACAGGCAGTGTGAAACACCCAACTGGCTGCCCTGCCGTTTCCGGCGATAAAAAAGCGGCTTTCGGCAGCATACAATTTGGCCCATACGCTTGACCGACAAAATCCAGTACATGTATGATGGTATCTTCCATTTCGCTACATCCACACGTGGACGATATAAAACCATATCTTCCATGGCTTTAATCGATTGATTAACCCCTGCACATGCGCGCTCTCGTCTCGACTCTTGATCGATTTAGTTGTGCGTCGTGGGACTAGCGTGCGCGCGTAGCGGTTTGTAGGTAACTCGTAAGGTCAATTGCCAACAGCGCAAATGGATGCCCGTGATTACTTTTCAGTCAATTATTAACTTCACAATTTTGGGCATATGTAATCCCGATACAATGTATGCACTCGAGTTAAATAAATGCATCTTAGATAGGTTTGAACTCGCTAGTTAGGGTACAAGTTTATTGGGATCTAACTGAGGAGGGAGGGGACGGTGGGTGCGGTTGGTGAGAGACGATGATTGGGCCTGTAAGTGTTGTTGGGGAAGTAAGGAGGTGCTGATGGTAATGGAAGGAGTCAAACGAGAAGAATGGTCATGTCCGTCTAAGACGGTAGATGGCGGCGGGTCAATTGGGAGTGGGGTGGTGATAACCATGGTTAGATGTACTTCATGGCAATGATTTGGGTAGGTTTTATATTGATGTTAGATTATCCTCACTATTGGATCTTCATCCAAGGGATCTGAAAGTGATCCATTAAGGACCAAAGATAACTGAAATGTGTTAGTCAGTCATGTTACTATCTTTGTTCTTAAATAGATATTATTTTAAAAACTTGATTTTATTCTCAAACAGATGTTGATTTAAGTTTTTAAGGTAATATTTTAGTGTCATATTTAGAGACAGAGTTAGGATTTTAACAGGGGAGGGGGAATCACCCAAATCAACCATGACCTCGGAAGAAATATCATAGGAATATATAGTCTCCAATGAGGCGTGAAAAACAAAGCATAACAATATATGTTCGGCAATGCAAAAGGCAATTTCATGCATGTTAGGTCTCACATGACACATATAACAAAATACGGCAACGTACAGAAAATATACTGAAATTGCATGAAAGAGAAAATAGACTAGATTGTAACACTTTTTGCATAGCAATACCATCACATCTATTTGCCATGTATACTGCAGCAAATAATAACGAATTAGTTCTTTTTGTAGATTCTTCTATAACACAAATCGGAGAGGCAAGACCCTAGACAGGCACGTATTATTAGAATCAAGATTGAGAGATCAACATGTGCCTTGGTAGTTTTGCGCCTTTAATTTGGCGCATCGGCAATGGCCGGGCGGCTGCGTAGCAGGGCCAGGTCGGTGGTTTCAATTAGCCGAAGGATGGCCGTGACCACCGTGACAGGAGGAATCCACCATACAACGACAAAGGGCAATGGAATAAGCCAGAATCATTTGGCTGTCTAGTGGTTCGATGGGTAACATGAATAGGAGAAATTGTATTGGGTTTAATCTATTATTCAGGCCTGTGTTCTGTCTAGGAAAAAACATGAGGGGGGGGGGGACATTAGACAGTGATTACCTAAGTATTAGCTAGTCCTACCAAAAAAGAAATTTATTAGGAGAAATCGAGAGAGAAAAATATATTATAGATAAAAGAAGCTAAAAACTAAAACGATATATAAAAGAGAACTGATATAGTAAATGATAGGAGAGGAGGCCAATCATCGGATGCCATTTACACTAACATCCAAGTGGTCATTTCACCATCATATCGAGCCCCGTTTGATGCCGTTCAATTAAGCTAGTAAACACAATGCAAATTAGTACACCAGTGAAGCTATTTTCATCTGGCGTTATTGAAAATTTATTTTCTGACATACAACTTTGACCGCTATTTTATAATTTCACAGAAATATATGCTAATAAAACTATATTTTTAGAAAACAAATTTTAGGACAAATCAAGAAATATGATTTTCACACAACTAACCTTTGTAGTTTTAAATATATTAGTGATCAACTTTAGAAAGTTTCAGGACCGAGTAGTTGGTTCTGCATATGTGCCAATTCCAGGCTTACTTTTGTTGCCCGTCGCATGAGTGCTCATGCCTATGCACAGCTCTTGAAATACACTGTGACAGTATTACTACTTTTCAAAAGTGTTACAGGCAAGAGAGACAGGAGTTGGTGGATCTGATATATTAATATTGCTGTGTCGCTCGGAAATAGATCTTCATCACTACATGAGATCCGGAGATTAGGCAGCTTTTGGAGTTCTTAAACAAAGGGCGTTATTAGTCGTCTGTGTTAGGAAAAAGAATCTCCACGGGCCTAAAAACTAATAAGCGTGCCAAAAGTACGCCTCTGCGCATGACGGAACGCAATGAGAATGGGCGTGTGACATGCGATTATTCGATGATCTGACAGTTGGATGGAAAACAGCAATAGCACGGAAAAACAGTCTTAGACTTTACGCAAAAGATGTAGGGTGGTGAGAAGGGGCCTCAAGACGATTGCTTTCACTGCTATTGGAAACGTTAAGGCCTCACTTTGAATCTGGGAGTACCGTAGAGACAAACACATTAGCACTACATTGATCTTCCCTGCGATAACTGCGTCTTTGTCATTGACGAAACATCTATGCTGAACAATGCCACTATTTTTTTTTTCACTACTTATACATAACACATATTATTGAGCCAAAATTTAGAGTACTCTCAGGGTTCGGTATTGTTGCTACTGTAGCAGTGGGCCCCACATATGTGTATGTATAGATATACAGCTATATATATACATATACGTATATATATACATATACGTATATATACATATACATATACGTATATATACACATATAATATAATTTTATTTTCGGAAAATTCTAAAAAAATATCAACAGGAATATTTGTTATATTAATAAATCAACTAAAATAATCTAAAATACAAAGAAAAATATATAAAACTCAAAAAATATAAAACAAATTTTGTTAGTTTCGTATTACTGTTGTCTACATGCTAAAATTATGTGCATGTATGAAAGTACTATTGTTTTCTCTATAATTAAGTGAATGCGTTAAATATTGATAAATTTATAAGTAAATATTGAGATATTCTAAATTAATTTTTTCCATGTTCTGTGAAAAAAAAAAGGGGCTTAACGCAAGCGTGCTAATCCGCCTAGTATTTGTCATCCATCCGTGAAAGCGCATTATGGGATTACTACCACCGTCAATGTCTTTTCGATCAATGCGCTTTCACAGGTTCCGGTGTCAGTTTTTTTCTCCAAGGACAATAATATCCATGCGTCTCCCTCCCTCGACCCACTGTCATGGTTCAGCTACCTTGTTGTCAACATTGCTGACAACTTGTTGCCGTGGCGCCACTGACCTTGTTTGTTGGCTCCCTACAATGGCATCATCAAAAGAGTCCAAGGAGAGGCGATCACCGACACCGGAGTGAGAGGAAGCAGATTGGCAGCAAGATGTGCCCAGATAGCGGGTGGTGACTCAGTCTAATAGACTCAACTACTGAAGGCATGGGCGCAAATAATCGAGCTTGATATGATGACGACTGTGAGCATGGCATATTTGTCCAAGCATTGAGCTTCGAGCACAGTGGTGTTAGAACTGAGCATGACATCTAACCTGAGCTTAACAATGTGAGATCGAAGCGCAACGGACAGTGGCAGGAGGTTGGAGAGGTGGTGATCAAGACTAGGTGTAAGATCAATGACTTTATCATTAGGTCAATACGATTTTAGTAATTAATGTTAATATAATTAATATGGTTAATATGATTTGTTAGTATGCAAGGTTTAACCTTATGGACGGTACGTGATGGATTTGGGGTTCTGAACATATCTAAGTGATAAACATCAATGTTAAATTGGAGCTTCATGAAGATATACAGACATGTTGTTTAGACAAACGATCATAGTGTTAAGGGCATTATTCTTGTAGATACTTTTATTTTTTTAGCTGTATTACCAAAATAGATTTGAGTTTAATAGCTTGATATAGTATCTTTATATTAATTACCTAGTAGATGATGCATACTAGGTTTGGCTAGCACTGATTGATTCAAAGAAGATCCAAGAAATCAAAGAACTAAAATGAAGCAAAGCCAGACAAAGGGAAGTGAAACTCAGACAAAGAGGAATGAATTGGACTTGTCCCATAAATTTGATTTTAATTAAATAGTGTTGAGCTCAAGACTTAAGTGGTGACATGTAGCTGTTCACAAGATATCCATAGAGTTTAAGGTCATCAAAATTATATTCTACAGTAAAAAGTTATACTCGACATATAAATTGTAAATTTTTAAAGTTCTACACACCGAATGATCATCGTCGTCGCTCATCCATCATCGTGGCCACCTACATGTCGCTCGCCCGTTGCGGATCCATCCTTGGCTGCACGGGAGAACAACAGATCCACATTGGTGGTGTCCGACTGTTGCTGCTACTAGCGTTTTACTATTACTGTTGGTGTGGTGGTGCTCTGCTAGTGGTGATGGTGTTCTACCCATCGCGTTTCATCTGTGTCGAAGTTGATCTTTAACTGCCCGTCTGTGGTGATCCTGATGTTTCTTTTGTATCTCAGTTATCTATAAATCTTCTTTTAGCACATAAGTTTTTAACCAAAACTATTTGTTGGATTTAACGTCTCATCTTATTTTATCCGGGACATGAATGATATCATAATCGAAAGGTCAATCTTTTGAGTGATAAATTATCAATTTAGTCTATATTTTGGATATTTTATGTCTTTCTCCTTCACCAACTCCACCACTCATGTGTCATTTACTTCATCGTCATTCGCTTCATCTTTTGGCAAGTAGCATCATCGTCGTGGTCACTTATGTAAATCTCATTTGTCTACTTTGATTCGTCAGGGTTGTTTAGGTTATACGTCCATTAAATTCATTTTTTATTGTAAGAGTTGCAAGTTTGGTAAATAGCTCAATTTCTATATTCTAGTAGTGTTTCTCATTTCTGCTAAACCTTTTGATCTTATCTATTTCGGTGTATGAGATCCTTCATCTTTTGCTTCAAAAGGTGAAGGTTATAGTTATTATATCATTTTTATTGATGATCACTCTGAATATACTTAGATTTATTTTATAAAATATCGCTCCTAATTATATTCTATATATCTATCTTTTGCCCATATAATTCATACTTGGTTTTCTATTATCATTAGGGTTTTTTTGCTAACTCAAAAGGAGAATACATATCTTCTACTTTTCCTCAGTTTCTCACATCCGATGGTACTCTTGCTCAGCTCTCATACCCTTGGACTCATGTTTAGAATGACGTTGCTAAATACAAACATCACCGTTTTATAAAGACTGCTTGCACACTCTTCATTATATCTTTTGTTCCTTCTTATTTCTAAAGAGAAACTATTTATACAGTGATTTATCTTATTAGTTAGTTATTTCAACAATTGTTTATCTTATTAACAATAGCCATCTTCAAACTAGGCTAAAAAATATCCTAGTGAGGCTCTTTTTAGTACTCTGATCATCTTCGAGTTTTCGGATGAACGTGCTACACCCGGCTTGACAAGCACCTCCATGAGTTGCATATTACTTGACATGAAAATCACTGCAGCCTTTCAATATATAAAAAAATATTTTTCTTGAGCATCTTCAGGAAAACATTAACATTTGTTTGTAGTGTGCAGGAGTTATGAACTTCATCTCAGTTTATTATTCGTGATTGAACTGTTACATTGACAGTGATCGCATGAGTGGTGGATTCAAGTATTTACACGACCTAAAAGCTCAACCAGAATACCCTTATCTACCAAACAGGAAGTGTGCCACCCCAAAAGCTCGAACAGTCCAGCACCGAAGCTTAAGTATTTTGTCCCTTCACAGATAACATGAAGGTTTCCGTAATGTTATACCCGTGAGATTAGCATTGAAGTATCACTATGAGCAGCACTTTGGAGGGGGCTCTTTCTCAGGCTCATCATCAATGATCAAAATTCCCTTCTTCGGATGAGGCGGTGACAAGCCATCAGCGCTGTTTTTTCTCTTCTCTAATAATCCTGCGTATCAATGGTCGTTAAGTAAATAGTAATTTACCACGAAAAAAATTGGTGCTTTAAAACAAACTACTAATCAATTACAGTAATGTAATTTTCCAATCCCCAAAATGTACAAACTTTTGTAAGAAAATATGTGTTATTCCAAAGTCCAATGCAGGTATCAACAATCAAAATGCCAATTTTTTGGTGGAAACTGTTTGAAACCCTGGTGAAAAGTCCTGCCAATGAGTAGGACAAAGCAAGATATGTACACCGATCAGCACCAAAATTAGGAGACATTGAGTGGTTAAAATACTTTATTGCAAAAATATATTTCTACTCATGCACAGTAGAAATAAAACAACAGAGATATATAATACATCAGCAGGGAGTGTTGGCCTGGAGGCAGTTTGGGTACACAAATAAGTCTGATCAACTGAGCCTGTGCGAGAGATCGACAGTGTGAACTGTGAAGAAACATGCAGTAATTCATTATTTAAATGCTACCAGTCATTGTCATATTCTAATTCAGTAGTTAGTTTATTACAAATTACAAGTGATGCCAGAAAAGTAGTGCCTAAAACAGCCAAAATTGGAAAGCCAAATATAAGCAAGACAATATCAAACAAAACTTACGTTTCGATATATCACTGAAGACGTCATCGATTCCAGTCCCTGCTTTGGCAGATGTAACAAAGAGACTTGCCCCAATACTTTCTGCATAGCTATAGAGGCATCAAAAGTTCCATGACAAAGAAACATCAGAACTATGAAAGGCCAAATAAATTCTAAAATAGTTGTAGTACTTTTGCCAATTGTAATATGTTGCAACTAGACTTACACATCAGATCTGTTAGACTGAAAACTTGTGCTCCAGGAAACACCCCCCCCCCACCCCCCTTTCTCTCTGTCCCTCTTGAGCACTAAGAACTTACAATTACACATGAAAGAGGCGGCACTCTAAAAACTTGGCCTCACAACCTAAACCCCAAATTTCAATACAAGGGAACAGAGCATCTCTAGAGCACTCTTTCTTTCACATTTGCTTCTTTTTGGCTTGAGCACCAAGAACTTGTATTCCACACAAGCAACTTAAAGAGGTGGCACTCTAAAAACTTGTCCGCAAAACCCAAATCCCAAATTTCAATACTAGGGACCTTGTCTGCACAGTTCTTTAAGAAAAAAACAGCAACCCTAGTTGTTATACTAGCTCTGTTTCATAATGACATAGTCAGCTCATAGAAAAGTTAGGTTGCAAATTGTGGAGACAAAATTACTAATACGGGACATGTGCTTAGCTCAAATGTAACAAAGAGAAATACCTTACTGCATCTTGAGTGTCTATGTTCTTCAATCTAACCAAATCACTTTTATTTGCTGCAATGGCCATAACAATATCTTTATTTGCCATTTGCTTAAGCTCTTTCACCCACTTTGTGACACGGAGAAAAGTATCACTATCTGTAATGTCATAAACTAATAGAGCAGCTGCAATGATGGAACATAAATGATGAGAAGAAATATCACTTGGGATCCGTATGGGCTAATTTACAGCTAAAATGAGTAATAAGAGGTTTGTACCATCTGCATCACGATAGTATATAGGACCTAGCGCGTGAAACTTCTCTTGCCCAGCTGTGTCCTGAATAACAATAAAGTACACTTACAAACAGTAAGATAGAATTCAAGTACTAAAAAAGCATCAAAGACCTTGCAAGAAATTAAAGGCGGCAGTAACTGGTAGCTACAAAAGCGGTTGTTGATGGCACAATAAAATTTCTTGTAAAACAGTTAAGATGTATGCACAGGATACTCTGAAGTTGTGTCAAGAATTTCAACAGTAAAAAGTACTAAGTTCTAACATTAGCATCTTCGCGAAAAATGAAGGTCAACTCAATTAATTGTAAAAAAACATCAGCATACTTAAGTTGAATAAGAGACGAACATCTTTAGTAATGACACAAAACTAACAGTTCAATAGTTGATGGAAAAGTAGGCACATAAAGAAAGCAGAACCTTTGCAGAAGCTTAATCAAGGTAAAACCACGTCTTATTATCTAAAACAAAACGATATGGTACCCAAAAAAAGGAAAAATAGAGAAATTCAACTGCAACTAAAAAAATAAAAACAATTTTCTTTACAAAAATGTGCTACTGAAATTAATGCATATCAAAGAGATGACAACGCACCCATATAGAGAGCGTAATAGGCACACCTTCAACAACAAGGCGCTTTGTCAAATAAGAGGCTTGAACTGTTGCTTCCTGTTTGTCTGAGAAGACATTATTCACATACCGCAGCACAAGAGATGTTTTCCCAACTCGCCCTATAACAAGGGAAAAGTGGTATCATAACAATAGTAAAGGTCAGAATTGCATGGAGAAATAGTTAAACATATAAGGCTGTACAGTTATAAACGAAATTACATGACCTGGGGTCACTTTGTCCTGATGACCTAACTTAAGTTTGCACTTTACACTCATCACCAGAACAAGCTAAAGTAAGGGTCCATTACTCAGAAAAATATTAAACAGCTTAAACACCACTTACATAGAAAAAAATTAAATAAATAAGGAAGCTTATAGGGTTTATGGGCTTACAAACTAAACCTAATAATTTGGACTACAGTAAACCCAATTTGAACCACAAGACACATCTTACGCCCTTACCTACTTGTCTAGTAATGCCAATGCATCACAGAAAGCACAAAGTTCTATACCTCCATCATTCAATAACCCAAACTATTGACCATCCTGAATCCTAATAATGTCATGCTACCTGCTG
This sequence comes from Phragmites australis, assembly GCF_958298935.1. Taxonomy (NCBI): domain Eukaryota; kingdom Viridiplantae; phylum Streptophyta; class Magnoliopsida; order Poales; family Poaceae; genus Phragmites; species Phragmites australis. The sequence continues at coordinate 17,058,883 of NC_084931.1, forward strand.
TTTTCAGACGAATTTCCTTTTCCCATTCTCCATCTGTAAATGATACCCACTTGTTGACAGACGTATCCAAATCAAGCTTGTACTTTTCTTCCTCTAATGCACCAATCCAGAGTTAACAACTTTTTAAGAAAATATCTACATGGTTTTATCCTTTAATCGAAATGAGATACATCTGGTCATCACATAAAGTCCATCTACTAGTCCTATAGTTGTTGGAATTTTCTTATAGAATGTTCAGAAAATTTCCAGTGCTGAGTTCTCCATAGTCCATACTAGAGGAAATAGATTGGATATTGGTGGGAGAAATATTTGGAGGCCCATCTGGCTTTGGTTGGCAAAGAGCTGTGGGAATTAATCTCATGTCAAAGATAGGCGAAATATCAACTTGCTTCCAACACGACCAAATGCTTCTAGCCCTAACACTCTCTCTAGTGCATAAGAACAACATACATCCATTTGCTTCACTCCTTCACTAAGCAGACCACTCAGTCTCACATCCCCTGAACTGCGCTACGCTTTCAGGCAAATGATCTGCTAAACTGGAAGCTACCAACATACATACTCACCATCGAATTAAAAAAAAAACTAGTGCTCTAAAAGTGCAATATAACTGCACGGGTACGACCTAACCCTAGCAAGACTTCAGCACGCACCAAAAGTGCTCTGAAACCGACAGCACGAGCGCGATTCGGCCAGAGTACGCAGCAATCCGCTACACTGTACTGGACGTAGACTGCAAGAACGGGATTTAGCGCAAATGCTCACGATTCAGCGAAGAGGAAGTGCTGGAGTGTTGGGGACCGGAAGGGAGCCGTACCGTCGCCGAGGAGGACGAGCTTGAAGGAGACGTTGGGTGGCCTCGAGCCCATCGGAGGCAGCTAGGTGGAGGCTCCCAGGAGCTTCCGGAAACTTCCAGATCGATCGCCCTCTGGACTTGGCGGTGCCGCTGAGAGGAGAAGTGGGAGACGGGGAAGAGATGGAAGGAAAGGGTCGGTGGACTCGCACGCACGTTTGTTTGGTCGTCGTTAGCGCTAGGGATTTAAGGCGAGCGAGCTTTGTGTGTTTGCAGGGTGCGGGCCGAGGCCATTTTTCTGCTTCTGCTACCGTGAGAAGATAGAAATTAGAAGTCAAAATAAATCCGGTTTTAAAAAAGTGATTTTTGAAAAAGTTAAAAGTTTACTTTTAAAATAAATTAAAGTTGAAAAACTCGCTGAGAAACATTTTTCTGAGACGCTATTTGTTTCGGATTGTAAAAGCTGGATTGCGATTAAAATCCAAAAGCTGAAACAAACAGTTTAATTGTAAAAGTTGAATTATGATCACAATCCAAAAGCTGAAACAAATAGCTGGTTGTAAAAGCTGAAAGATTGTAACAATCTAGCAATCCGTCTTCCACTAGATTGTAACAATCCACGATTCAACTTTTACAATCCAAATTTTACGATCTAATTTCTTACGATCTACAATCTACAAGCTGCTTTTCATAATTTCCAGCTGAAACAAACAGGCCTTGAGAAGCTATGTGCTAAATAGTCAAAAATTTATTATAGAAACAAACATCACATTTCCAAAAACAACTTTTTCAGATAAACTAAAACACATTTTTTGAAAAAAAAATCAAAAACAGAAACCTAAATAAACAGATCTAAGCCTATTTTATTTAGGGCTGAGATCGTTATTGGGCCCACGGGTAGGAAATTATGCCCTACAGGTAATTTTCCAGCACCGGTGCTTGCCATGTGCTTGTATCCGACTAGAAGCTAAAGTCAATGGAATCTCTAAGGCTTTATAATGAATGCTCGATGGTGGCATATTAAGCACCTTCATAAGCACTTCTTGCACCGTACATGCATGATGCCTCTACAGTGTATACCACCAATCTTACGTAGATAACATGTCGTGATAATCCCGTTACTGCCCACTAATCACAAAAAATTCAAAAGAACAACGCACAGACACAAAATATAGTCCGATATTGTTCCATTTTATCAATCAATGATTATGGATATAACTTAGGAACTCATTCTCTGCTTATTAGAGAAAGGAAGGACCTCTATCTTACCTTATCTTATATATCTAAACTTCGTGGAGTTCTCAGCCAAAGAGCCACTCCATGTCATCAAGGAAACGGCAGTTGGCAGAGGAGAACTAGCCACCAGATGTACCTCATGCGATGATTGTGTATAGCCCTTTCCAGAAGAGTCGGATATCAATACATGCAATCCGATCCTTCCACCTTAACTTCAATCGCAATTTCCCAATCCCCTCCCTGTTCGGCTTCCTCCTTCCTGCAGTGCCGCCTATGTCCACCCCGTGCAAGCCATCGCCTTCCCCACCAGCCTTCGCCAACCCTGTCACCCCCTTTGTTGCGCTCCTCTGCCTATCCTCGCGCCGCCACTCTCCTCTGCACGTCACCCTCCACCTCAAGCTCCCCTAAAGCATCTGGAGGTCATTCTACTCCCCTACAGCTCGCATAGCCATGCCGCCCCCCTGTTGTCGACACTTCCCGAGCGTTACTCTGCCTTCTCATCCACCCTCTAATCCCCTCGCGAGGAGCTACCTGGCAGCGCCTCTCCTACGCCATCACCATCTCACGGCCTCTGCTCTGCTTCCCCCACCCCTAACTCTGGCCCAATGTCGTCCGCTCTGCACGCCTCCTCCAACGGTGGCCGCCGTTGCCTTCTCCTCCCATCACCGCCCCATCCCACGCAGCCTCTGCATCCTCCTTTTCCCCAATCCTCACCGCCCACCTGCCATTTCCTCCTTCTTGACGACACCCATAGCCCGTATTGGGCGAAGGGAGAGGAATGGCAATGCCATAACAAAGTGAAGTGTGGCACTCCGACGTCCTTGAATTTTAGTGCTAGGCCGGCACAAGTTTAGGGTAGGCCAGCTTGACGGCGCTGCAAACCCGATTTATCTATGGTAATATTTATTTTGCAGTTCATATCATGGATTATGTGCACAATATGTGATTCCAAGTTTGTTCTTATACCATCTTTTTAAAATAATTCAGGCACATGAGTAATATAGTTGCCGATTATTATGATAATTTTTCTTGCAAAGATTTGTATTCCTGTATGAGATCAGCCACCACAACAAGAAACCATTTATACATGTCTTATTTGCCTTTTTGTTCTCTTGTATAAGTGAAAGTACCTTGATGTCACCTAGAGGGGTGAATATGCATTTTAAAATTTCATCCCATTTTTGAATAGTTGGCCTAAACTAATAGTGAAAAATAAACTAATAGATTTTTCACAAGTAAAAACCTAAATATAATATGCTCAACTAGTGTATAAATACCCTAAAACAATTATGAAGGATTATAATCCTATGGTAACAAAGATGGTATTCAATTATAGAAAGATATATAAGTAAGCACATGAGCTAATAGGATGTTCCAATCCTACCGATCAAATATTCCGATACAAATCGGATGTTCCGATCCAGATATCGGATATTCTGAAGAGAAAACAACTAGATTGAATATCACAAAATTAATTCAATATAAATGCATATAAGCATACACGTAATTAAATCAATATATTGCACAAATGTAAAGAGATACGAAGATAAATGATTTGCTATCGAAGTTTGTATATCCACCGATATCATACGTCTCCATTAAGAAAGCTCAATCACACTTGAGCCAGGTTTCTTTCGATCTTTTTTCCCATGAGGTTGCACAATGCACTCCTCGTCTCCACTATAGCCAACGCTTCCTCCACTCTGAAGATGGTGAGTTCTGCTACCACTTTCAAACCTCCTCACAATCTTCACTTAAGGAGATCATCAGGAATCTATTATCAGCCATCTAGGAGATAGTGGTCTCCAAGAGTAACAAACTCCTGGATGCACTCTTCAGACTAAGCCAAGTGCTCAACACACACAACTAATGCGCCAACCATGAGATACCAAAGCACCACACCTCTCTCTCTACTCTCCAAGCTACAAAGCCCTTAGAAATCACAAAGCAAACTCAAGAAAGGAAGGGAGAGCACACACAACTGTGAAACATAAAGTTCACACACCTCTCAATCCAACGTGGAACACAAAGGTCTAACATCTCTATAGCTCTTTCTTGCTAGCACCACCACAGCAAGCTTCCACACTTACACAAGGTTTTTGGTCAGCCCCTTCCCCACAAGGAAGGCAAGGTATTTATACCCTAGCTCTAAAAACTAGCTAGATTAGAACTTCTGATCCTAAGAACAACGGTCAAATTCTAGGCAACGCACACCCAAATCTACTAAAAAGCACACATTGGAACTTTCAATGCTAGATCGGAACTTTCGATCCAAAATCCATCCAGACTCGATAACCCCATGTTTATATATCTCGAATGTTCTGACAGATCGGAACTTCTAGTCCTCACATTGGAACTTTCGATCAGAATAGCTAACACTTTGAAAAATGATGATAACTTTTGCACTCAATATCCGATTTTGATGATCTTGGACTCTATAAAAAGCTTATTCAGAGGGCTACCCCATCTCAACTGATTTTATTGATCTTAAACACATTGGATCAAGCCTAGGAACATTCCAAAAACTGATTCAAATACTTCTACCTATTTTACTAAGCTTAATCACCCAAGATTAAACTAAGTGCCACATGTCACACCAAACACCACTAAGGCATGGCCAAACACACTTTTCATCACAAAGGTGACAATTGACACAAAGGGTTAAGTCTAAACCACCATTTAGATACCCTGAACACACTAAGCAAACTCTACTCATAAACCTACCACACACTGAGCATATGGCATAAGCACTTAACATCATGTGAGCTACGCATCCAGCAGCCCCTCTTAATAGTATAGCTATCAATCTTATAACCCGGTCTCCCACCAAACATCTTGTATTCTAGTTATCTCTTTGCCTTGAACCATCCTATCAGATTTGATAAACACATCATCCGAGTCCGGATGCTTCTTCTAAACTTATCATCAACTCTTCACTTAAACTAGATAATGATGTTCATTCTCGCTTCCCATCTCGATCCTCTCTTGATCTTCCGAAAGCTTGATAACATTCACTTGATTGCTTTCCATGCACTAAGCGTGGAAGACCTTTCTTTTCACATCATCTTCATCCAGCTCACCACCAAGACATAAATCGCAAGCATCAAGCACACAAGTTATCCATTAAGCTTATCTTGATCTTGATCTTGCTTTTCTAACTCGGTATATTGAATATCTTAATTCAATACTTATCTTTATATGGAACCTAACCCTACTTACTCAAACACATTAATTTGATTAGTCACTTAATCTCCACGAGTGACTTAGCCTTCACGCTTATCGTCAATCTTTTTGAGCTTCTTCTTCATTTCATGAGCACCACCTAGAGCTCAATAACTTTGATGCGTTTATCTGATCTTATAGCATTCTCAACGAATCTATACTTTATCACTTATACATCTCCCATGGAACAACTTAATAATAATTCTTCATATAATTGTTATTTTATAGGTGTTATCACTACTTACCTGAGCATCACTTAAAGCTCATTCTTCTTGATGTATCTCTTTTGCTCATATGACATTTCTCAATAAATTTATGATCAATCATTCATGCATCATCTATGAAATAACTTACTAATAATTCTCAATATAATTATTAGTACATATGTATTATTATTAATTACTAAAATCACACTTCAAGACTAGATAAATCTTCAATAGACCATTCAAATTTATGAGAAATAATACTGTAGACATCATATGTTTTTCGTAAAATATGTTGAGTTATACTGCAAAACAAACAACTTATAAAAAAAGAACTCACGACCAAAATAGCCTGCCTATGTTCCAAACACCCAACCAATCACGTAGCAGCAAGACTATGCATGGCTACCTAGTTCGGCCTAAACACGGTACAAAGTGCAGACGGTACAAATGTATGGCCGAAGCGAACTGAGCTGTCCTTGTGGTAGAACCCGCCCATCCGAATTGAGTCAAAGTATATGTGATATGTTTAGTAGTTAAAGTGTGTACTCACGTTATATAAAATCATATTTTTAATCTTATTTAGATGTGTAATAGAAATGCATCTATATAAGTATGTGAGTGTGTACATTTGACTTTGTATAGATTTAAAAACAAATGTATGGCCAAAGGTCTACCTGATCAGAGTGCAGGTTTCTCTTAGGCCTAGTTCAAAGTGAATCTAATACTATAAAACTTGTTCAAACTGAAATTCACTCTATTTTTCATACTAAGGTGAAAAGAGATTAACACAAGGGTAAGCTAGCAATTGAGCTAACGATTTGGACGTGTTAGTTGCCATGTGTGCAGCAGCAGTATTGCTATTGGTAATCGTTTTTTAAGGAAAACTGTCTATTATATTAAAAAGAAGAAACATCCTACGGATGTAGTTATAAAAATGTTGGCAGGAGCCATCACAAAAGCCTACTGTCTCCTAATAAATCGCTTAAGGCATCACCCGCAAAAGCCCAAACACTCCCCTCATGCTAGATCTTCTGAATAATCCGGTTGCCGGGCTGCTCCTGTCTATCAAAGGTTCTTGCATTTTCGCTCATTTCAAATTTCCTAACAAGTCAGAAATGATGATTCAGAAGATGTTGGGCTTTTGTTGGAGTGTTGGGGTTGTTGGCCAGGGCCATCCACCATTGGTGAACCGAAGTGCTCTGCGGCCAGCCGTCCAGGTGGAGAGTTGTTTGTGAGACCCAGTGTGCAAGGCTAGTCGAGACACGCTTAAGGTGTATTTGGCTTTTCAGATGTTTTATAAGCTGTATCGTATAGTCTAGCTGAGCGGAAGCAGGTTGATCGATGTCATTTTTAGTGAAAAAAAATGTTTAGTTAGTTGTATTTTAGATATGTTGAACTGAGTTTATATTTGATTGACCGACTCTAAGGTCGTATAAGCAGAGGTAAGAATTGAGATGATAATTGATTGCTCATACGAAAATAATTTTATAACAGTGACAAGTGAGCCCGTTGAGCTAGGCTACGGAGTGAAGCTCGCTCCTGGGCCAGGCTAATAGCGTATATTTGTATTCACTGAGTTATACTGAAACAGTAGATGCAAACAACTAATCACTTTTTTTAAGATTATATACATCCACTAGACTAGAGCAAATTCAAGCAACTAAATACATGAATCTTCATTCGGCCAAAAGATGGTGACAAATCTCCGGCTCCCATCGACACAATTGATAATGCGTGTTGCAGGCGAGGTTTGATTTACTGTTTGTGTAACGGTTACCGCTCCAAAAATGCGTGGTTATCGCGATAACCGCTCGAAATTCAGCTAAAATTCGTACAAAATTTATTTGCTAAAATTTAAAATTTGGTCAAAAAATTGTCAGAAGTGCCTCTCGGTATCCGGTCAAATCGGATCGGTTACCGAGCGGTTTTGGCAACTAACCAAACGGTTTACATGATAACCGAAGACTAAATAACCGAGCGAATTTGATCAAAAACCGAGCAATTTGAAGCGGTAACCGACCGGATGAACTCGTAATCAATGATTTTGTAGAAAAAAAAACACAAAAAATCACCAAAAAATCAGAAAAAAATAGTAACAAATATGACATGAGATTTGCTATGTTTTGTTTAATCAGAAAAAATTTGGCATGACCTTTGCTATATTTTGAAAGTTTTCAAGGCAACAAATAGATACTAATAGTAATACGAGCATGAATATATAATTGTTTCATCGAATATATGCATAAATTACATATGTAACGCCTTAAATTAATAAATATGTTGAATTATCCGTACTAAAGCTAAAAATACAATCACATGCCATCCATCAGTACTTAACAAAGTGATGGTCGATGCTTAAAATGTAGTTTGCATAGTATCCACATCACGTGCAACCTACGAGATGGAAAAAAATTAGTATAATACTGTCGGAGGGTGAACTCCTCAAGCGGGGATCCGGAGGGACCCTCTTTGAGATTCGGTCGGGGGATGATTCTGAATCCGCTTCGCAGGTGAAATAAATGGGCGTAAATGAGATGCAGGTGGAATGGAAGGATCGGATGCAGGAAGTAGTAAATGCTCAAGGGATTTTTAGACAGGTTCGGGCCGCACTAAGCATAACACCCTATTTCTGTGTGTATGCTATAAATGCTCTGAGAATGTTTCTTTGAGTATCTGCTGAGTTACAAAAATATTTGACTAGTCTAGAGCTACGTGCTCCTTGTTCTTCGGTGCTCGTTCAGGTTCCAAGACTTGAACCGAACTCGTACTGGAATGGACCTGTCCTTCACCTTCTCTTTCTCCGGGGAGCTCGCCTGGCTTATATACCCGCCGGGGCGGTGGCGTGCCCAGAAAGGATGGCGTGAGCTTTGAGGCGTCATAAATGGAAAGCAACCATCATGGGCTGCTGCGCGAGGTGACGGGGAGGGTTGAAAACGCGCCCCCATCCGATCTTGTTCATCATCATGTCGTTTTTCAACGGGTGCCGCGGGGAGGGCCCATAGGGCAGCGACCGAGCAACCCGGTGTGCTCGCCCGGTCAGAGCAGGTTTGACGCAGCAGGGTGGCAGGCGGGGTGCCTCGGGCTCTGCGACATTATCCCGAGACGCGCCAGATGACTCACGATGGGACCCTTGCATTTAATGTCCCTACGCCTCCCTGCCAGACCGTGGCAGGGACTGACGGCAAGCGTGGGGAGAGCAGTTGGAAATGACAGGCCACGCGCCATCTTAAATGCAGCATCAGGCCTCTCACCGGCTGACACCTCACTGCTGGGCCTCTGTGGGGGCCACCAGCGAAGGGCTTCTCAGGTTCTCGGGGAACCGAGTGTTCGGGAGCCACTGTTCACGGCCCCGAGCACTCTCTCCCAGATACGCCCTTTCTTGGTTCTCGGGGAACCGAGTGCTCGGGGGCCACTGTTCACGGCCCTGAGCACTCTCTCCCGGAACTGACTGTCTAGTGTCCTCAGGGAACCGAGTGCTCGGGGGCCACTGTTCACGGCCCCGAGCGCTCTCTCCCGGAACTGGCTGATAGGGTCCTCGGGGAACCGAGTGCTCGGGGGCCTCTGTTCACGGCCCTAAGCACTCTCTCCCGGAACTAACTTCCCTCGAGTCCTCGGGGGACTCGGGTGCTCGGGGGCCACTGTTCGCAGCCCCGAGCACCCTCTTCCCAGTACTTGGTCTTCTCAGGTCATCGGGGAACTTGGGTACTCGGAGACCACTGTTCATGGCCCCGAGCACCCTCTCCCGGAACTTGGTCTTCTCGAACCTCGGGATGATAATCCCCGAGGGAGGGTGTCACGTGGCACTCTGCTGTTCTGGCCTCGGGACTCGGGGACCTCTGGTTCCTGTATCACCGACAAATACCATTATATGAAAATAAAGTAGTTGCAAAAAGTAAATTATCATCACCTTTAGAACCATTAGCTTGGGGTACAATTAAATTCGGCTATATTGTACTCCTCGGTGGATATGAGCATTATCCGTCATATAGATAGCAACTCTGTCCAAATTTGCCCCGTCCATGCAGAAGTGGTTGACCATTGTCCTTGCAATATGGTGTAAAACTCAGGATCTTGCCACTCATAGACCCACTGAATAGGAGGCTCTGACTGAGCATCGGGGACATGATAGTGGTACGGATATGATCCAGAACTACTCTCTATGCTATAGTTGTTGGAATAGCTCCTACTATATTGTAGTCCATCGTGGCCACCCTGTATGATATGCCTTTGTGAGGGTGGGGCACCGTAGTCCTGATCCTATATGGCATGCAAAAACTGACTCTCACCAGTGAATTGCACGGGAGCAACGGCAGAGGATGGGCATGGAGGAACATCACCGCCCTGACTATCATCGTCACCGCTATCTGTCTTTGAGCTGCTATCATTCGATTCTTGGTAAGTTGGACTCTTTGGGTCACTATCCGTGCTCTCATCGCTTTGCACTTGTCTTTTTCCCTTACTCTTAATCTTCTTGCTCTTCTTTATATGCGCCATTTGCTTCTTCCTCTTTCTTGTGTGTGTGTCACCTACCACTTTAGCAACTCACTGCTGTAAATCTTGTGGGTTCGCTGTGTCTGTCACCAGGTGAGTTGGTAGGGGTATGTCACTGTCTGTGTCCTCCTCATAAAGCTCAGGGGCAGCATTTGATCTCCCGGTCTCCATACAGTCCCGTAGCGGATTGTTCTCCTCATTCAATGTGAGTTCCATAAGCCGCTGAAATGGATCATCATTAACAGTCAACCCGATGCCTGCATTTAAATTGTTCTGTATTCTCAGGTTGTAGTTGGCATAGACCAACTTATGGAGCTTTTTGTAGCTTAAGCGGTTGCGAACTTTCGTATGGATAAATACAAATGTACTCCAGTTCCACTCACACCCACTAGATGAAGCGTACTGAGACACTAGGTGTCTGGCAAGTATTATTAGTGTAGGTGTAGATGAACCAAATATAGACCACTATTGCGCTGCAAGTAGGTAAAGTGATATAAGTTTTGGAAAAGTAGATAAAATGATGCAATAGTTAGATATGTTAACGCAATTCGTACCAAGTTGAGTCCTGCCGTCACAAGCCATCCATGAAGCGAGCGGACCTGTGAATGACAGAGACTTTATTAGATATATTTCAACCTCAATAAGTGTTTTTGCGGCAGTACTAACATCGGTCATCCTCTCGAATGTCATCCAGAGATCTTCGAACAAGTTTGGACCTGTGCCATACGCGTAGTGTGTGCGGGGGTTCAGTGCGAACGCTGCAAGTTGATGATCGAAGCATTAGTACCATAAGCATTAGAACCATAAGTATTAGTACAATAAGAATGCAAGTGGTAGGAGTGTATCACCGGCATTCATGCAGGTCCCATTCGCTAAATCATGCATTCTACGATCGATAATTGTCATGTACTTTTCAAAAGAATCCCTATCATTACGATACAACGAATCATACTCCTACTTGACAACGGTGTATCTCAGGAGCACCTTACTCAATGTTGGTACCTTGTCTTGGTTAGCAAATCAGAGGAATGCATACAATGGCTAAACGGAATCGACAACTATTTTAAGATTGTCCAATCATGGTAAGCTAGATAGGTAGCTATGTGCATATCTTCTAATATCAGAGCTAATGTAGCAAGACTGCTAGAGCTTACTAGACACCATCCATTACATGAACCTACCATTTCGGCGTAGAAAGCTTTCAAGAAATCGATAATTTGTGTCAAATCTTGTAGTATTCCATCTCACCAACTCTCCACTAATCGCGGCCTTCATCATTTCATATAGCTTTGAATGATTGTACATTCATCACGATATGTACCTTGCATTTTGAATGATCATATCATGTTCTCTAAATTTAGCGACTGATTTTAATATTAAATTTATCGTTTGGTTGCCAAGCTATCAGAGGTTCAAAGCCGGTTTTGGTTGGTTACGAGCAAAAAATTTACACTTCGGTGGATTGGCAATCATTTTTTTTCTTGGAGATCATTAATTTCAAATACGAAGTCAATATAAATGGGCCAAGAGTTTAATTGACCGAGTCAAGAAAGGCACACAGCCTCCGGTTATTAGTATTTTCCAAGTCAAATTGTATGAGCACTCTGGACTCGGTCCAGTCAAACTTTTTCTTTGGTGTCCTGTTAAGCTTTGAGCACAACCACTGGACATCTGCGTCTCCCCAGCAAGACTACTCGTAGGAGACCTAACCACGATGTTTATGTACTTATTTGACTTTCGACCAATCCTATCCAAGAACATTTCTCCTATTTTATGATTAACTTGTCAATTGGTACAAAGAAATATGCGGAAACAAAAGATACACCGTTGTAGTATGCACTTTTGTTGACCAAGATACCAGTGTCAAATTCTTCCATGTTCTTCTTGGCAACTTCCATTGATCTCTGCATTTGGTTTCTTCACTCTGTAAGTTAGTTGTTACTAACTGCAGCGGCTACAAATCCATCTCTCCCACAGCTGATTCTACCGCCGGACATGGAAGCCGTCGATTCACGCCAAGATCAACACCACCACGCTGCAGCAGTGATCAATGGCGAGAGGGAGCTGGAGCTCGTCGGAGAGCGCGACAATACCGCTTCCACCTCACCTGTCGTCGAGCAAGAAGGGCCCGATCCAAGAACCGACGGCCCGCGACCGCCTGGGCGGGCGCGCCGCCTCGTCCGGAGGCTCCGCCCGGCGAACGTCGCGCGCGCGTGCGGGCGGTGGCTGAAGCACCCGGCGCACCTCGCCCTTGTCGCGTGGGCGCTCTGCGTGGCGGCGTCCGGCTCTATGCTGGGCCTCCTCCTCCTCGGAGCCCTCGACGGCGCCTTCCCGCGCAGGTCCCTCCGCAACCGTTGGATCGAGATCAACAACCAAGTCCTCAACGCGCTGTTCACGCTCATGAGCATCTACCAGCACCCCGCTCTGTTTCACCATGCCGTCCTGCGGCTCTGGTGGCGGCCAGGCGACGCCAAGGAGCTCAGGGAGGCCTACTGCAGGAAGGGCGCTGTCGCCGGCGCGTGCCCCCGCCGCGGCGAGCGGGTGCACATGTCCGTCGTGGTCGCGCTCCTCCACGTTACCTGCTTCGCGCAGTACGCCATGTGCGGGCTCTATTGGGGGTACTCGCGCAAGGCCCGGCCGGACGCCGCCGAGACCTCGCTCGTCGTGGTCGGCACCGCCACGCCGATTTTCGCCGGCCTGTACATGTACTTCAGCCCTCTGGGGAGGAAACACGGGCCAAGCGTGCACCAAGAACCGGACGACCGTTCAGTCTCTGACGACGACGGCGGCGCGGTTGAAGTGGTGATCGCCGCCGGGAGAGCGGAGTGGGCGGGCGGGCTGCTTGACGTCGGCGACGACCCAACGGCGTGCTGGCTCTCGTGCCTCTGCACGTTCTGCGTGTTCGGGTGGAACATGGAGCGTCTGGGCCTCGGGAACGCGCGCGTGCACGCCGTCATGTTCGCGCTGCTGTGCTTCGCGCCGCTGTGGGTGCTCAACGTCGCCGCCATGAACATCCGGGACGAGGCCGTCGGCGACACGGTCGGCGTGGCGGGGGTCCTGCTGTGCGCGCTCGGGATGCTCTACGGCGGGTTCTGGCGCGCGCGGATGCGGCGGAGGTACGGGCTCCCTGGCAGTCATGCGTGCTGCAGGGCCTCGCCGTCGCTCGCGGACTACGTGCAGTGGATGTTCTGCTGGGGCTGCGCGTTGGCGCAGGAGGTGCGCACCGCGAACCTCCTCCTCGACGTCGAGGCTGGCAGTGTCCACCATAGAGACTCCGGTAACGGGCGAGTTGATGCCACTACTCTGCATCCTATGCCGAGGGAAAATGGAGTCATGTCGCCATGTCAAGCAGGGGCTTCCGAACTTGCAATGGCGGGGACCATTGACGCCCACTCTATTCGGCTGGCGAGTTACTCGCCGTGTCGAGGCGACGAGTCACCATTGCTGCGGCAGGAGCGGGGTAGTAGCTCTTCTTCTGGGGAAATGAGGCCGCCCGTGCCGCCGTCGATACCGGACGGAGAACGTCGGCGAGTTCAGTGACAGTAAAATATGGGTGTACAGAATACAGAGATCAGACAATGTCTTACTGTTTACACTGCTTTTTCCTTCTCAACTTGTTTTTTTTTTCTGAATACATTTCTATAGCCTGCTCCAATCTCGAAACTCAAAAAACTTGTGGTGATTTTTCAGTTTTGAATCGATGAACAAAGAGGCATATCACATTGCTTTTCATTCAGAACACGACGTTGAAATATGATTATATTGGCTCTTGGGTGAGGTGGTTAACGCATGAACTTTCCTTCTTTTCTTTTCCCGGCGCATTTAATTCATTCATATCGCCATAACAGCATCAGAGCTAAACATGCTTAGTCAGTCTCTATAAGCCATATTGATTGATAACCTGATCAGCTCAGATGGCAAGCACGAGGCCAGGGAGGTTCCTACGAGCCCGGTCCGGGAGCCGGCTCTGCCACACCTGCTTCGATTGCGAGCATGCCGCATTCGTCGTCGTCGCCGACGCCGCGTCGGCACTGCTGCCGAGCATTGTCACGACGAGCGCGGTGTTGCAGTATTCGCGCACCTCGGTGACGCGGCCGCTGGGGCCCACGGTCCACGCGTGCACCCAGTAAAGCGCGCCCGTCGCGTCGGTGCCCTCGGCCAGCACGGTCGGCCCGAAGGCGTCCACGGACCGGACCGTGAACGGGAGTCCGCCCTGCGCGGCGCCGGCGCCGCCGGTAAGCAGGCGCATGAGCACCAGGTGCTGGTGCGCGCGTGGGCCGTGGAACCACCAGTCCACGTCCGGGTTCAGCAGCCGGCGCACGGCGTCCCCGTCGCCGCGCTCCAGCGCGCGGTACAGCTCCTCCACCACCGCCTTGCTGCTCACCGCCTCGGCCGCGCCGCCGTCGTCGAGTCGTATGCCGGCATCACCGGCGACCTGGCCCTTCTCGCTAGCCAGCTTGGTGGAGTGAGCGAAGTCTCGGAAGAGGAGGGGAGAGAGATAGCTTGTTAACTAGTGGTGGCTGTGTAGGAGTGTGAGTGCCGGAGAGGTGGAGTGGAGGGAGAAGAGGTTGTCACCTCCTTATATAGGAGGACCATGTGTCTTGGCTTTGTCATGTGAGTAGGATACCAAAAGAATATTGATTTTTTCTGGACCAAGCAATTGATAATGCGATTCAGTTATAGGTATATATCTTGTTGATGTAGGATTCCAAAAGCATATAGAGTTTTTTTTTCTGGATCAAGCAACTGGTAATGCGATTCGGTTATAAGCATATATCTTGGATTGTTGGTGCAAGTTAATTATTCATCTACTCTTTCGACAAATGGCTTTTTGTGATCTCATAGACACATAAACCTTTTATGTTTATTCCTACATGGAAGTTGGAATATTTTGGTTCATGTGTTCCTTTTTCTGATTACAACTAGGACATATATGCACACACCGCTACACACGCATGTATAAAAATGAGCAATATATTTGAACATTAGTGCTCAGAGTCGTATTCACACGACTCTACCACCAGACCTAGAGATGTTTGTCTTGTCTATGTTTCCCATAATACTATGGGGGTCTATGGATCATTTAGCTTGTCATTTTAAGCTCTAGTGGAAAAGCAACTACATATTTTTCAAACCAAATTTTAGTTCATGTGGTTGATTCTTCATCTTTCTATGTGGAATTTCCCCCCTGATTTTTTGTATTTGGAAGCAACAGTATATAGTTTTGAACACAAGCATTTTGAAAAACAGCTAACTAAAAAGTAAAATATCTAAAAATGGTTCTTCTTAACAAGACTCCCAGAATATACCACATTTTCAGTTGGAGCCTTGGTAAATTACAAAGCTGTAAAATGCACCAATGGACCTATGGATTCATTGAATTGTACCTATTCATTTATCATCAATTGTAGGTAATTATTTGTAATATCTAAAGGGTGCCATATCTTTTGACGGAAAGGCATGTTTCCATGAGGAAATGTTTTCGGTTTCACAACTTCCACCATGTCAACGAAAAGATGTCTAACCAAATTAAAGTATCTATT
This sequence comes from Phragmites australis, assembly GCF_958298935.1. Taxonomy (NCBI): domain Eukaryota; kingdom Viridiplantae; phylum Streptophyta; class Magnoliopsida; order Poales; family Poaceae; genus Phragmites; species Phragmites australis. Next base: position 17,074,374 of record NC_084931.1, read on the forward strand.
GAGTTTTTAAGAACAAATCGATACAATTTCAACCTTGTGGCTATAGTTCTAAATGTAATGTAGCATAGGCATAATGTGGATGCTGCATTAAGAGTTGATTTAAGAGTAGAAAGGGTTACATACGACGCAAACCTGCTGAGCCCATCTTTTTTTTCGAGGAACTATCTTTTATTATCTGGTTTAACATCTTTTTGTTTCATCAGCATACCTCGATTCTATAAAAAATATACAACCATATTGACCCCATAGACCCAGATGTAACTCCGCCGGACAGAACATAGCAGGCGATCAGACGGCTAACAATGACAGGTTTAGTTTTCAGTATTGAAAAATACAACGTTCCACATAATACAAACAAAGATTAATCGATGACCATAGGTCAAATCCGACATGTATTTCCTATTGAATCATGGCATTGCCAAAGTGGATCCTCCAATTTGGACCCTGGCTAAAAGCTTCATAAGAGACGGATTCCACTAGGAATCTGCATCTGCAGCCTGAAAATGAGCCTGTCCAGAAGTGAATTTCCAACCGCCGCGTGTGTTGTCTCTTGCAGCATATCTGATTGACATCTGCCAAAGAATCTGACATTACAGTCCAAAGTAGCAAAGAAAAATTTACCCATCTTGCTTTTGGCGAAAGCTAGCGATGAATGCATCACCCGGGGCTGGATCAAACGGTGAAGGCTCTGTCCGGTGAACAAGACCGACACGGGAAGCTTGATTACATTTTGAGTAGTTGTGTTAGTTAGCCTTTAACGTACTAGTATTCCCTGCATCCATGGACGATCATTGGTCAGTTTCTGCAGCAATGCATCATGCCTCAGAGCGTTTCAGGGGCTGCGGCAACTAGGGGAGGGCAGGGGACGAAAGGAGCAGAGAAGAAAGCAAGATACTAGGGGTTAGTGGTTGGTTTATCTGCTTGTACTAAACAAAAGGTTAGTGCGTCTAGATGCATGGATTACATGAAAAGAATCAAAAGGATCATACTGATCTTGCATTGTATAGTTGCAAGTTGCGGTTTCGATCAAAAGCGCCTTTCGCGGTGATTTTTGGAAACGTAAGTTTGAATATCATCACTTTTTTTTTTTACCGACGGCTTCTTCGGTAGATTTACCTCTAAGTCTTCGATTTACGATGACTCTTTATTCTAAATTGGCGCTTTAGGACAGCGATTTGGTCTAATACGTGCTCCTTTGAAGTGACGCGCTGTCGACTTGTGACAGAGAGGTGCGGCGTGAGAGCAGGACTCTGCCGCCGAGTTGTGAGGGAGACAGTTGTTTGATTGGTTAGCGCGCGAGTTGAGTTGAGTTGGATTTGTCTGTTGTCTGGTTGTGCCATTTGGTGTGAACGTCGTTCTGTTCAAGTTGGATTGTATTGTTGTCTCGGGATTAGCTGCCAGTTTTCCTCTCTGAAATCGTGTATTTGTTAAGATTTTTAGATCAAGTTAATTCTCTTCTTTATATATATACTCACCCGGACCTTTAGCTCACTGTGATCTTTCGAAGAAAAAATATCATCACTTTTTATCCATGTTTCTGTCCGAAAATTTCTTAGGTTTTATCAGGGTCAGAAGATGCATTAATCGGTGGCTTTGGTACTTAAGCATCTTCATAAGAGTGGGTGTGGCCTGGAAATCTTGCATGGAATGTGGTGGTAACTGGTAACTGAGGTTGCTTTGGCCAAGAAGCCCGGTCTCGAGGATATTTGGAGTACCCCAGTTCTCTCTGTTACTTGATATGCTTCATAGGTGGCTTTGAGTTTCGCTGTTTTAATTCTTAAAGTATAAGCTGATGAGGAAAAAAATAGACAATCCCCTCACTCCAGATAGTAAACTGAAAAGAAAAAAAGTTGGAAAACCCATCACGTACGTCTAGGCTAACTCCCTCCGGCCGGAAAAGCTAAATTAGAAGCATGCAGCAATTATTTTTCTTAAAGTCTTGTGCTAAGTATGTCCCAATTTACATGCACTACCCCTGTTGGGAAACGGTAGAGAATATACTTCACTCCTTTCATATTTATGGGAGCCTACGATAAATTTTCTTGAAACTCCGCCAATTGTGCCTCAACTTAGGAATTTTTAGCTCTAATACCACATTGAGTTTTATACAATACCTAGTTCAGCTAAAAGCTCTGATGAAGAAAGATCAATAATATACTATCACTTCAACATTGCCAACACAAATACTGGTTACACCGGAAACTAAGAAGAAAATTGGTTTCATCAATGATGATTAAGCCAAGTGACGCAATTTGATAACTTATTCTAGATGTCCTCATTATATTCTGATCATCAGACTATATAAGCACCCTGCACCCGATGCTTATTCGATAAGGGGATCCCCGCAGAGAATAAGCATTAATTGAATGTTGGTAAAGAGCTTCACAGAATCATACTTGACGGCAAGCATATATTCCCCCTCGAAAACTGGTATCAACAATAGCCCATAGGACAAACAAGTCTCCTAGGCTAGAGCCTTCACGTTGCGGAAAATATTCGGTAATCTCTCTGCAGAATGTTTGATATGGAGAAAATTGAAATGGACAGCCGTGGAAGTAGTAAAGCATCACACATGATGTCAGTATCCTGCAATAGTGCATACCATTCGAAGAATAAGCATACCTGGAAGCTGGTCAACCTAGAAAATGTTAGTTCCATGAATTTTCCATTTAATTTCAAGTATATCATATCTATATATGATGCAGCGTACCATGTCAAATATACTCATTTGATCAAGGATTGAGCAGCGCTCCAATGACTGGTTCCAACCGATGGTGTGGCGTCCCTTTCCCGTGGCAGTCACAAACACACAAAAAAGCTACTTTACATTGACTTACCATTGCTAGACATGTTATAGGCTGTAACACCCTAATTTTTTTATTTCATAATTTCCTAAAATTTATCAAGAATTTAATTAGGTTTAAATGAATAGAATAGGTAAAAACCTATTTTCTAAAATAAATTTAGTCTTGTCATAGGTTATATCTTGGTTGTATGTATTCATGCTAAGAATAGAAGCATTAGGGTTTTATTGTGTGAAAAATGAATTTTTAAAACCGCAAAGCGCGTCGTTTAATTTTGAAAAGGTTTGAAAAAGGTTTTTATAAAAAACAATTTCCTTTATCTCCCTTTGGGCCTAATATCCCTTCCCTCTTCTCTTTTTCTTTCTTTTTCCCTGCGGCCCATCTTTTTTTTCTCCTGGCTAAAGTCGCTGTGCAGCCCGAGCCAACCTCCACTCCTCCTTCCGCCTGGGCCGCTCGGTAGCCCGTCTCTGTGCCCGCCTCCCGCCTGGGCCGGCCGAAGGCCAAGCCCGGCAATCCCGCACCGCCGTTGCACAAAGGCGCCCGGCCAAATCCTGCCTCCTCCTCGCGTGTCGCCGCCAGGGGAGCCCACTTGTGTCGTCTCCTTCCTCACATTGCACCGCCCGAGTCCGAGCCGGACACGAGACGACTGCGCCACCACCTCACTCGAGCCCAAATCTCAACAAACCCCCGAATCCGTGCTGATCTCCGCGTTTATCTGTTCCCCACCTATATAAATCCGCACCCCTCTTTTGATCTGTTTTTCCTCGAACCGAGCCGCCCTAGCTCTTGTCGTCGCCACCATTGCCGCCTCGGCTATGCTCGCTGCCAGCCGAATCCGCCTTCTTGTGCCATCGCCGACCCACGTGTGAGCTTCGCCGCCGCCAACCGAGTGCGCCGGTGCTCTCATCTTGGTGTCTCGGTCACTGGAGCTCCTTCCCCGTCGCGTCCCATGCACCGCCACCTCCTCCACCGCCGCCGACTACCTTCCTGAACCGCGCTGTCCGAGGTAAGCCGTCAAACGGGTTCACCGTCCACTTGTCTCTCTCCTCCACCAGTCGCCATCGTCCCTTGTGCCCAGCGACGAGATTTTCTCAGTTCGTCGTTGCCGTTCCCCTCCCGCCACTGTGTCTTGCCTAGCAGCCGACCCGACCGCCTAATTCCCAGATGCGTTCTCAGCCGTCGGATCCAAAAAGAACGGCCATGATTAGATCGGGGAATAACCCTTCCCCAACTAACCACATGTCGCCACATGTCACCTTCTTTAATCCAGTCAGCCGCCATTGCCACCTCATCGCCCACGTTAGCTGGCCACCTCAGCCTCAGAGCCCATGTGTCAATGCCACATCATCAGCCTTTACCCAGCCAACATTAGTTTTATTTTAATTCGAGAAAAAGGTCAATGTTGCAATAAAGCCCTTGGACTTTTCTAAATTTACTAAAAAGCCCATGTCCTTTTACATCTTAGTCCCTAAACTTTCTCATATTTGCAATAAGGTCCCTTTGTTTTTACAAAAAGGCCCCTTACCTCTCTATTTTATTCAAAATAAGTTATTTTCTTTTTCAGATTTAATCCAAAACTTGTTTTTAGCGTAACTTTCTCGTTTTAGCTCCGTTTTAGGCAATTTTCGCGCTCTCATGTTTGTAGCAGTGTGTACTATCCTTTAGTACTTTTTTTTCATAAATGTTAGCTATTGTTTGGTATATTGTTCTTAGTTAGTTTTGGTGTGTGCTTTTCCGGTGTGTTTCGAGAGCAGATGAGGAGCAGTTCGAGAATCTCCAGGACCAAGTCTTTGAAGAGTATGAGCAGCAAGTTGGAAGAGGCAAGTCTCCTTAAACATTTTGATCGAAGTTTTCAAATGCGTTATTTATTTGAAACATGCATGCTTTTAATTTTGAATCTCATTTACTTATACTACCATGTTCTGTATATTCCTTGTCGTCTAGTTGTCAGTAGTAGTTTATCAGTATTTTATGCTTAGCTTTGCATAAGGGTATGGATGGGTTATTAGTTAAATATGATTAATGAACTATGCAACTATGAGTTAAAAATTATGGTAACTTGTGTGGCAACATGGAACTTAGGGATGTCGAGCAGAAGGTTGTTTGATGATGGTGCGTGAGGCACAAGTGTGTGAAACACTTTGGTGGGTGGTAGTATTTGCTCGGTGTCCTAAGGACCGGTTCGTGGAGTGACAACCCAAGAATTATCGTCCATCCATGAGGCTTATATGAGTATGGACTGACTTATTAATTAGCGGATCCTCAACATAGAATGAGCCACTGGTGGTGTAGTGGAAGGGAAGAGTGATTTTTTCCAGAGCTACAAAGCGAATGATGGGGCTTCTGGGTGGTGTGACTCCACTTTGACGGTGGTGAAACCTTAGAGGGCTTATTCTTGTTGGGATGATGCTTTGTAATAGTCTTGTAGTGATCTCTAGGTGATACACCATTGGTGTGTGTTAAGTGTTTGCGCAACACGACAACAAGAAAATCACGAGTCGTGGGGAAAGCTGGACAACCTCTACAGAGTGTATAATCTGATATATCAGCCGTGCTCACGGTCATGAGAGACTTGGATTCTCACATGATTAGTTGGTTTGGTTTAGTTGTTTTGGTTGGTTACCTGTGATGGGTAAATGTCAGTGGGTGGTTCTTGGTTACCTGTGATGGGTATCAAGTTGGTTGGTTTGGGAATTTAATGTGAAATTTAGGTAGTTGGGAAACATGTGGAGATATTTTTAGGAGTTGGGAGTTTAGTGATAGTTCACATAGATAAATAAGTTGCTTTTATAACTCTTTTTTACGATAGCATAGTTGGCATTTATGTAAATTTACCTGTTATAGCCTATTGCTTTAATTAAGATTGCATGTCGTATATTTCCCATACTTGTGGAGTACGATATGTACTCACACTTACTATTTCTATCCCAATGTGCATCAAACCGTTGCTTAGACAATGGAGACATTGAAGGAGGACCCAACTTCTACATCAATGAAGATGAAGATCGCTAGGCTGGTGTATCCCCCGGTTAATTTCCTGTGGAAGATGGGAGCTTGCTGTGTTTAGTTTGTGTGCTTTAGTTAAATACTTTGAGGTCTATTTATTTTGTTTAAGTTAAACATTGTACTAATGGTACTGTATGTGATACACTGATAAAGTCACTGCATATATGAAACTTGATCCTGACATACATGTGGTTTGTATCTGTTTTATCCCTTTATAAAACTGGGTGTGACAGAGATGGTATCACAGCTGTGTTGACCGTAAGATGCGAGCCTAGTTAGAATGGTCGAGTCTTAAGGATTATTTTTGTTAAGAAAACTATTTTCAAAAAACTCTACCTTGGCTTTTCTATGTTTTTCTTGGCTTATTCTGTTTAAACCATGTTACTGACTCTCCCTGTCCTTTTCAAAATGTTGTAGATGGCCCGGACCCTTCAGACTACATGCAAGAGCACTGGTGGTCGTCTCTCTGCTTGACCGTTGACCTCGACCCATGCTATGGCTTTTGCAAGACTGCAATCTCCCCGTGTTCAGCGTTCAAGCTGTGTCTACCACTCCGATGGACGCCGCACAGGATGGTACCAAAAGGATGTGTATAGATTATCGAGCCTTGAATGAGGTGACCATCAAGAATAAATACTATCTTTCTAGGATCGATGACTTGTTTGATCATCTTAGAGGTGCATGTGTATTCTCCAAGATCGATCTTCGCTCAGGTTATCATCAATTGAAGATTCGAGCATCTGACATTCCTAAGACCGCTTTCATCACCCGTTATGGATTATATGAGTATACGGTCATATCTTTCGGATTGACCAATGTCCCTGCCTACTTCATGTATTTGATGAACAAGGTATTCATGGAGTATTTGGATATGTTCGTGGTAGTCTTTATAGACGACATCCTAGTTTTCTCAAAGGATGAAGAGGAACACGTAGAACATCTGAGATTGGTTCTACAGAGACTTAGGGACAATCAGTTGTATGCTAAGCTGAGCAAATGTGAGTTTTGGCTAAACCATGTTTCTTTCCTCGGTCATGTCATCTCCGCAGGAGGAATAGCAGTTGATCCAAGTAAGGTAGAAGATGTTTTGAATTGGAAGTCTCCCCAGAATATCTCTGAGATTCTTAGTTTCCTTGGATTAGCTGGTTACTACCATCATTTTATAGAAAGTTTCTCCAAGATTGCAAAGCCTATCACCGAGTTACTTGAGAAGGGTAAAACATTTAAATGGACCCTTGCTTGTGAGGCAAGTTTTGAAGAGTTGAAGAAAAGATGAACATCTGCGCCAATACTAGTCATGTCAGATACGTAGAAGCCATTCTCCAAATATTGTGACGCCTCTCGTTAAGGATTAGGATGTGTTCTTATGCAAGAAGATCATGTTGCAGCCTATGCATCAAGGCAATTGAGGAAGCATGAGGAACACTACCCAACACATGATTTGGAGTTAGCTACCGTAGTTTATGCACTCAAGATTTGGAGGCACTACTTGATTGGAAAGAGATATGAGATCTATTCAGATCATAAGAGTTTGAAGTATATCTTCACTAAGCCAGATCTCAACCTCAGGAAGCGTAGATGGTTAGAGCTTATAAAGGATTATGACTTGGGAATTAATTACCATCCCGGAAAGGCGAATGTAGTTACCGATGCTTTGAGCAGAAAGGTTCATCTCAGTCTAATGACCGTGCAAGATAGACGACCCGATTTATGCAAATAGTTTGAAAAGCTCAATCTCGGATTAGTAAACAATGCAAAAGCTGTGGTAATGGAAGTTGATTCTACTTTGGAACAATAAATTTGTAAAGGAAAATGCGAGGATGAGAAGATTTTGCAAATCAAGTAACTGATTAAGGAGGGTAAAGCCCAGGTTTCATCAAGGATGAGAATGGAACGGTATGGTTTGAGAGGCGTATTGCGTACCGGACATCAAATCTATCAAGGAGACTATACTTCAAGAAACACATGAGTCTGCATATTCTATTCGTCTCAGAAGCACCAAGATGTATCAAGACCTTAAGGACCGATATTGGTGGCATGGTATGAAGAGAGAAATTACCGAGTATGTAGCAATATGTGATATATGTCAGAGAGTCAAGGTTGAACATTAGAGACCCGTTGGATTGCTTCAACCTTTGAAGATACCAGAGGGAAAATGGGAAGAAATTAGTATGGATTTTATCATTGGATTGTCCCGAACTCAATCTGGATATGATTCTATTTGGGTTATAGTGGATCGTTTGACAAAGATTGCTCATTTCATCTCAGTCAAGACCACATATACAAGACCTAGGCTTGCTGAGTTGTATATTAGCAGAATTGTGTGTTTGCATGGAGTACCCAAGTGGATAGTGTCTGATAGAGGAAGCTAATTTATCTCCAGGTTTTGGCAAAAGCTACATGAGTCATTGGATACTAGGTTAAACTTTAGTTTGGCACATCATCCGCAGACCGATGGTCAGACCGAGAGGGTAAATCAAAATTTGGAAGATATGTTGAGAGCTTGTGCCTTGAAAAACAAGACTAGCTGGGACAAAAATCTTCCATATGCAGAGTTCTCCTATAACAATAGTTATCAGGCTAGTTTGAAGATGTCTCTGTTTGAAGCGTTGTATGAAAGAAAATGTAGGACGCCATTATACTGGAATGAGACTGGCGAAAGTCAAGTGTTTAGCTCAGAAATTCTGAGAGAAGCAGAAAGGCAAGTACAATAGATCAGGGAAAATTTGATAATAGCTCAAACACGACAGAAGAGTTATGCTGATCATTGACGTCGTGAATTGACTTTTGAAGTAGGTGACTTCGTATATCTACGAGTTCCGCCGATCAGAGGTTTTCATAGATTTAAAGTCACAGGAAAACTTGCACCCAGGTTTATAGGACCTTTTCAGGTGTTGGGAAAGTGAGGAGGAGCGTATCAATTGGAGCTACTGCCTCAGTTGGCAAATGTTCACGATGTTTTCCACGTATCACAATTTCCCAAAGAGAAGATGCCCCTAGAGGAAGTAGAAGTTGGAGAAGATCTCACCTACATGAAATATCCTATCAAGATTCTAGAGACGTCAGAGTGAGTTACCAGAAACAGAAGGATCCGTATGTGCAAGGTGCAGTGGAGTCACCATTATGAAGAAGAAGCAACATGAGAAAGAGAATCAGATCTGAAAGCCAAGTTTCCGTAGCTTTTCTCTGATTCTTCCGAATCTCGAGGGAGAGAATTATCTTAAGGGGGTAGGTTTGTAACACCCTGATTTTTTTATTTCATTATTCCCTAAAATTTACCTAGAATTTAATTAGGGTTTACATGAATAAAATAGGTTAAAACCTATTTTCTAAAATAAATTTAATCTTGTCATAGGTTATATCTTGGTTGTATGCATTCATGCTGAGAATAGAAGCATTTGGGTTTTATTGTGTGAAAAATGATTTTTTAAAACCCTAGGCGCGTTGTTTAATTTTGAAAAGGTTTGAAAAAGGCTTTTATAAAAAGAAATTTCCCTTTTCCCCCTTGGGCCTAATCTCCCTTCCCTCTTCTCTTTTTCTTTCCTTTTCCCTGCGGCCCATCTTTTTTTTCCTCCCGGCTGAAGCCGTTGTGCAACCCGAGCTGGCCTCCACTCCTCCTTCCGCCTGGGCCACTTGGCAGCCCGTCTCTACGCCCACCTCCCGCCTGGGCCGGCCGAAGGCCAGGCCAGGCAATCCCGCGCTACCGCTGCGCAAAGGCACCCGGCCAAATCCCGCCTCCTCCTCACGCGTTGCCGCTATGTGGGCCCGCGGTGCTGTCTCCTTCCTTCAACTGCACCGCCGGAGTTCGAGCTGGACACGAGATGACCGCGTCGCCGCCTCGCCCGAGCCTAAATCTCAACAAACCCACCGAATCCGTGCTGATCTCCGCGTTTATATGTTCCCCACCTATATAAGTCCGCACCCCCTCCTTTGATCTGTTTTTCCTCGAACCGAGCCGCCCTAGCTCCCGCTGCCACCACCATTGGTGCCTTGTCTCTACTTGCCACCGTCCCCTTGTGCCTTTGCTGACCCACGTGCAAGCTTCGCCACCGCCAGCTGAGTGCGCCAGTGCTCTCACCTTCGCGTCTCAGTCACTGGAGCTCCTTCCCCGACGCGTCCCGTGCACCGCTGCCGACTACCTTCCCGAGCTGCACCATCCGAGGTAAGCCGACAAAAGGGTTTGCCGTCCACTCCTCTCTCTCCTCTGCAACTCGCTGTCGTCCCTTGTGCCCGGCGACGAGGTTTTTGCCCTCGCCAGCGAGTTCGCCGCCGCCGTTCCGTTCCGGCCGCTATGTCTTGCCCGGATTCCCAGATGCCTTCTCAGCCGTCGGATCCAAAAAGAACGACCATGATTAGATCGGCGGATAACCCTTCCCTAACCAACCACATGTCGCCATGTGTCACCTTCTTTAATCCAGTCAGTCGCCATTGCCACCTCATCGCCCACGTCAGTCGGCCACCTCAGCCTCAAAGCCCATGTGTCAATGCCACATCATCAGCCTTTACCGAGTCAGCCTTAGTTTTATTTTAATTCGAGAAAAAGGTCAATTTTGCAATAAAGCCCTTGGACTTTTCTGAATTTACCAAAAATCCCATGTATTTTTACATCTTAGTCCCTAAACTTTCTCATATTTGCAATTAGGTCCTTTTTTACAAAAAGGCCCCTTACCTCTCTGTTTTATTCAAAAAAGTCCTTTTCTTTTTAAAATTTAATCCAAAACTTGTTTTTAGCGTAACTTTCTCGTTTTAGCTCCGTTTTAGGCAATTTTCGCGCTCTCGTGTTTGTAGCAGCGTGCACTATCCTTTAGTACCTTTTTTTTCATAAATGTTAGCTATTGTTTAGTGTACTGTTCTTGGTTATTTTTGGTGTGTGCTTTTCCGGTGTGTTTCGAGAGCAGACGAGGAGCAGTTCGAGAATCTCCAGGACCAAGTCTTTGAAGAGTCTAAGCAGCAAGTTGGAAGAGGCAAGTGTCCTTGAACATTTTGATCGAGGTTTTCAAATGCGTTATTTATTTGAAACATGCATGCTTTTAATTTTGAATCCCATTTACTTATACTACCATGTTCTATATATTCCTTGTCATCTAGCTGTCAGTAGTAGTTTATGCTTAGCTTTGCATAAGGGTGGATGGGTTATCAGTTCAACATGATTAATGAACTATGCAACTATGAGTTGGAGATTATGGTAACTTATGTGTCAACATGGAACTTAGGGATGTCGAGTAGAAGGTTGGTTGATGATGGTGCGTGAGGCACAAGTGTGTGAAACACTTTGGTGGGTGGTAGTGTTTGCTAGATATCCTAATGGGCAGTTCATGGAGTGACAACCCAAGAATTATCGTCCATCCACGAGGTTTATATGGGTACGGCCTGGCTTAACAATTAGCGGATCCTCAGTATAGAATGAGCCACTGGTGGTGTAGTGGAAGGGAAGAGTGATTCTTTACAGAGCTACAAGGCACATGAGGGGGCTTCTGGGTGGTGTGACTCCACTTTGACGGCTGTGAAACCTTAGTGGGCTTATTCTTGTTAGGAGAATACTTTGTAACAGCCTTGTAGTGATCTCCGGGCGACACACCACTGGCATGTGTTAAGTGTTTGCACAACATGGCAACAAGAAAATCACGACTCGTTGGGAAAGCTGAACAATCTCTGCAGAATGTACAATCTGATATATCAGCCGTGCTCATAGTCATGAGAAACTTGGATCCTCACGTGATTAGTTAGTTTAGTTTAGTTGTTTTGGTTGGTTACCTGCGATGGGTAAATGTCAGTGGATGGTTCTTGGTTACCTGTGATGGGTATCAAGTTGGTTGGTTTGGAAACCTGATGTGGAATTCATGTAGTTGGGAAACATGTGGAGATATTTCTAGGAGTTGAGAGTTTAGTGATGGTTCACATAGATAAATAGGTTACTTTTATAACTCTTTTTAGGATAGCATAGTTGGTATTTATGCAAATTTACCTGTTATAGCCTTCCTGTAATCAAGGTTGTATGTCGTATATTTCTCACACTTGCGGAGTACGATATGTACTAACACTTGCTATTTCCATCCAAACGTGCATCAAATCGTTGCTCAGACAATGGAGACATTGAAGGAGAACCAGACTTCTACATCGATGAACATGAAGATTGCTAGGCTAGTGGATTCCTTGGTCAATTGCCTGTGGAAGATGGGAGCTTCATTGTGTTTAGTTTGCGTACTTTAGTTAAAGACTTTGAGATCTATCTATTTTGTTTAAGTTAAAGTTGTAATAATAGCATTGTATGTGATACACTGATGAAGTTGCTGTATGTAAGAAATTTGATCCTGGCATACATGTGGTTTGCATTTGGCTTTGTTACTTTATAAAACCGGGTGTGCCAGAGGCTCACAATTTCATCTTTTTCGACTGCTTAAATTGCTTAATTCTTGACAATTTTCATGGCCATGATTCAGCATACCTATCTACTAAAATTGCTTTTGCCGCTAACATTGCCAAACATATAGATGTCATTTTAGCAATTTATATGGTTTGCAAATGCTTTCCTTTTGGTTCTTTCGAGGAAATATTTTGACGAAACACTCTTATTTGATTTTTTTATTATCGCTAGTCATGTAAGATAGATGGATATACCATCACGTGTTGAAGACATATCTAAGATCTTGAACTTTTTTTTATCACTTTAGCCTAGTTGAATTTGAATAATTGGTTTCAATTGTTGCTAACATGAAGTAGCCAGAATCAAATTAGCATTGAAGCTTGGAGTTTGTGGAGCACCGGCAAACTTAAAGGCAACAGGCTAACTCCACTATCGGTTCACTATCTAAATAAACTCCACTATTGGTTTGGTCAATTTATGGAATGGCCAATGCTCCGTTGGACAGCTCAACCGACACGGCACTACAGTTTTCTTGGTGACGACTGAAATTTAATCCCCACTAGCAGAGTGGTCGTATTCCTGTGGCTTTAGTTTTAACAATTTATATATTTTTTAATCAATTACATTTGTGGGTCGCGAATAATCCTATGCACTCAAGCAAATCATGCAGGTCTCTGTTGAGTTTAAAGCACCGATGTGTTTATGACGGACTGTGCTAATCCTCGCGCGCCAGGAGGGCAGCTTGCGGACCTCACAACAGCCCAAAACTATTTTTTAATAGTTTTTCCATCTGCAACTTAATTTTTTGGAAGTTTTCTTAAAAAACTATTCTGATTTAAAAATTTTGAGATAAATGTTACCGAGAAAAAGTTATCGAGTAAAATTTTAAGAAAAAAAATTATTGAGAAAAAGTTTTTTAAAAAGTTATCAAGAAAAAGTTTTATCAGACCACGACTTAGTCGGTTACGTGGATAGCACGTGGTGCGCTGAGTTGGTCGCACACACAGACACTCGTGAATCAGGATTTCCGGCTTACGACTCCACATGTAGAAATGGTTCGCTGACCTGGATGCCACAACTATGCATCTTATCGAAAAGCCGCTCAATTAATCTCCACTAATCATCATCAATCAGAAATTAATCTCATCTCCATGCCAAAAGACTAACATTGTTTACCTAATCTTATCGTAACTTACTAATATATAGCTGTAGGGGATGCATGATGAAATCCGCAGGAGTCAAACGTTCAGACTTCGATCGGACTAGCTTTTCGACCATGATTCTTTTTTTTGACTATCGAACATGATTTTTTTAACTTCAGCTTCTTTCGGTTGCAGTCATTGAGCTTACGTGAGCTTCCTCAATTGATAAATGGAGTGTGTGTGTACCACTGAAAAAGCTTGATGTTTTAAGATTTAAGGACAGCTTGATCAGCATCTGCATCTTTCCCACAAATATTCAGTTGTGTAGATGTACTGTTTTTAAATTTATTTGGATACTTCAATTTAAAGCCGGACATTTTTCTGGGCCACACATCAGTCTTACCAAGCTAGCAGCCACCTCTAGATAAATGTCACTGTTATTCCCCTAAAATTTACTCGAGATGCATCATCCTCATAGCGCTGCCACTCCTAGAACTATATCCATTGAACTAAGAAAATTGAAATATTAATCTGCAGACTTTGAATTTCTTAGACACGCTTAAGTTGCACAGATTTTACATAAAAAAGGTGGAATTTTGTGAAACCACCCACACTACAATCAAAGTTGTTTTCAGTCTTCGCATGGAGAGACATCTTGTAAATTTTAACGGAAGTAACATTTGTGAACTTTTGGAAAGATCAACAGTTTCAGAATCCTCCCATGAGTGCTGATAGCAGAGTATATAAACAACTAAACATCGTCCAAATAACCCTCAACATAGCACGGTTAATATCTAGCTCCGCAAAAAGAAAACTAAGCACGGGTGATGCTATTGGTAAGCACATATATGTAGTTTTAGGGTTTGTTTGATACAGCTATAATTCGAGACCTATATTGAATCTGGACTTTATATAATAAAATAAAATGGTATATTTTATTTTTATTTTAAAATAAAAATTAGATGACTCAACTAAATATTTCGATCCACCTATAGCTTTAGATCCAAAATTTCTTATAGCTGATTTAATCGTCTCAAAAAAAACTTAAAACTAGAGTTATATCAAACAAAACCTTAATGCACGTAATAGCAAATAGCGATCGATCAGTCATGCACAAGCCTTCCCACCAAACAATACGTCCAATAATATTATTAGTATGTGATCTTCATTTGCGCCACTCGCATCCAAAGTCCACGGTGTCCCTTCACGCACGTAATGATTATGCACAGGTGCCGTATTCTGATCTTTGCCACTTTCTTGGGCCACAAACCCGTAAGGAATTGGAGCCACCAGTTTCTTAGGGGTCACAATGTAACCCTTGTGCCAATGATACTAGCCTTGATTAGTGTCTTCCTAGTAATCTTAAAGCAAAAAGGAGCTCTGGACTGTAACAACTCGGCGCCGGTCAAAAGCCTGACAAGATTGCGACGCGGTGATCTTCCATTTCGAGCTTCGCAACTGAAGAGCCTCTGAGCTGGAGCACCGCCGACATGACGTCTCTGCAGTGTCCCTGACCAGTGCGTTCTCATAACCAAGGCTCCCTGAATTGGCCTCTCATTGCCTTCAAATAGTTGCCGGGGGACCATCGCAAGCAGGCAGAGTCCAATTCATCGCATGAACTTTGCTTGCCATGCAGTGTTTAAGCTAATAAGTCATGAGGAAACACCACCAAACAGAAGCAATATAACGCATCACTATACCACACCGACGCCTAGCTATCAAGTCGAAATTAAGATGCAGAGGGACGCATCAGGCACGCACGCATGGATGTATGATCTGTTCCACGCTCGATCCGATGATTTCCGGCGGGGCCCTGCCCCATTGAAGAACGAAGTCGGCGAGCGAGACGGGAAGCTTCTGAGTCTGTTCATGGAGCCAGCACCACTGGCCTGCCGACGTTCAAACGCAGGCCGTCGTCGATGTCAGCTCCGCAGGCACGAACGTACCGGAAGCAACCCTCGATCGACGACCCATCACATCGATCGATCTTGCGGAGCAGTATGCGCCAGCTGCATGCGTCTGTCAGGTCTGAATCGATCGACCAACGTCGCCGGAAGATCGTACGTGATGTCAATTTCAGATCTCCACCATGCTCGATCATTTTCCACTACCAGATAACAAGCGATCGGTGTCGTTTCAAAATAATTATCAGTAGCTATTCTTAAATCGCTACTGATTACTCGGCACTAGTAGTTATTAATATCAGTTTTTAATTAGAACCAATATTCATAGTCGGTTCCAAAAATCGATGTTTCGAAGCTGAAAAAATGAACTTTTTTTCAACCAACCAGTGACTGAGATCCGAGCTACCCCACACGCAAATGTCGTCACCGTGTTTTTTCGCATATGTGCGTTCCGTTGGATTCAAAGCTGCGACCTCCTCCCTCGCACGTACATTCATTACCATCTCACATATATCTCATTGCTAATAGCACTATGAGATATTTTCCTTTTGTCCCTCCAGCTGAAAAATTGTCATGATTATTTTGGTATATAAATTACTTTATATGAAAAAATTATCAATTACAAAGTTATAGATCTCATCGAAATCTATAATTTTTATATAAAGTTTACCTTCATCCGACATCGTATAAAAAAAGTTATGAATTTCGAAAAATTGGTTGTCATCAGCTATCAGTGTCGGTTCGTGTGACACTGATAGTCCTTCATTATCGGTGTCATTTGTGGTATGAACCAGCACTAAAAAGTTACTATCAGTGTCGGTTCTTAGCGCTTTAGCTATTATTCACGCACGTGAGTTTAACAATCGGCACTGATACGTCTTCAGTGTCGGTTTTTGCATAATCGACACTGATAGGGCACTACTTATAACATGTTCTGTAGTAGTATTCGTGACCCCGTCACTGCGTCTCACTGAACATCTTGGATCATTTCTTAAATCAGTAGCTAATACGCATATTCTAATAGAATTGGATATCACATACATACTATAAATATAATACATAAAATATAGGCTCACATATTATATTGCATGTAGCGAATATGATCCTATTAGGATATGTATGCGATTTTGGTGATTAATAATAATATAGTGAACGGGACTAACATATTTATTAAGTATATGATTTAGTAGGTCTTATAAATAAAATACATAAAGAAGTCATTGAAACCGAACTCAAGAAAGATTGAGTTGGACGAGTTCAGTACAAATTGCTCTCACTGAATGGTCCGATGCTTAGAAAAAAAGTACATATCGGATGGTCCGGTGCTCAGTGAAGTGTACACACTGGAGTGTTTGACTCAGAAGGGAAAATTCAGTACAACACACCAGAGCATTTTCCAGGAAGTGTTTCACGGGTGTAGAAGAAGTTATACACATCGGATGCTCCGGTGTTTAGAAGTTATACATGTCGGAGTGTTTGACTCAGAGAAGAAAATCGAAACCTCACTAGATGGTCCGGTGTTCAAATGTTGTTCATGCCAGATCATTCTTTCAAAGAAGGTTGTAACTGTTGAAGACTGAAGATCAACACACCGTATGGTCTAGCGCTCGGAGTTGTGTACACAGGAGGCTTTGCCGAATAGTTTTCCAGGAGATGTTGAAATGGCTTGTCTGGTGTGATTGCACACACCGGATGATTCGGTGATTAGAGGAGTTCTATGCACCAGACTATTTGCACAGTGAAGTGGCTCGCGCGGTTGGCAGAAGTGTACACACCGAAAGGTCCAATGATGGAGTTGAAGATTACACTGGAATATCCGGTGTTCACAATGAGTTTGAGTGGGGTTCAAAAGGCTACTTTCTACTACTGTACACACCAGATGGTCTGGTGCTTTGCGCTATTATTAACGTCGGATCATCCGATGTTCATAGTCTATTTGAGCTATTGGAGCAACGGCTAATTCATAGGGTTAAGGCTATAAATACCCCCACTCAGTCATCTAAACCACCAAAGTGTATAAAATAATCATACCAGGTAATTAAGTACAAGATTAGTGAGTGATTAGGGCTAATAGCTCTAGAGAGAGTTGTTGCCTAGAGAGTGGATCAATGAGTGATCATATATTGTACCAAGTGGTATGCCAGCACCTTAGAGTCTTGGTGACCCATTGCACCGTGAGCCTTGGTGACTCAAGCTTGTTGACCCTCCGACTTGGTGTGGAGCGACTGCAAGACTCTTATACAGGGACAAGGAGACACTTATCTTGGTGGCTCAAGCTCCAAAATGAAGATGGTGACAAGTGACCGGAAGATAGGCTTGTGGTGAGGTCTTGTCTTGGTGCTTGGTGGCACAACCTACTTAAGGCCTAGGTGGCTCAAGGGCTATGACTGGACACTGTCCGGGAGCTATAGTCTAGGTGGCTGCTCTAACATGGACTAGGGGTGTTATTTATGTTATCGATATCATGGAATAATAATCTCTTATACCGAGTTTACGCTCTCTACTTTATTTACGTTTCTGCATTTACATACTTGTAATCTACCTTAGCATAGTTATATTTCTAGAGTAGTTTGATAGGATTGGCTATAGGTTACAAACCTTTTTAATGGTAGAGTAGACACAATAGATAAATCTAAAGCACATTTAGATAAAAATTGATATAGGCTTATCTTATGAAGTTTTAAGAGCCATTTAGTTCTAAGTATCCTAATTCACCCTATCTTAGGATATCACCGATCCGTTACAATTGATATCAGAGCATTATGCTCTTAATAGGCTTAACATCCTAGATTTGTACATTCGGGGTTGGGATGGATACTGGTAGTGCTCTATATTTCGATGGCACTTATTTTCACCGTTGGAAAATTCTAATGACTGACTATTTGCAAGCTAAATGTTTAGATGTTCTGAGAGTCACTAAGGAAGGGATGAAAGAACATGTCACAAACAAAGAGAGATAATTCGATGCTTTAGCGAAGAATATCCTTTTATCATCTCTAAGCATTGATGCATTTCATCGAGTTTATTCTCTCACCAATGCTTATGGTATTTGGACTAGTCTCATTAAAATACATGAATGCACAAATGATGTGTGCAATGAGAAACATTATATGCTAGTCTCTCAACTTAATAGTGTTAAACAACATTCCCATGAAAGTGCATATGATATGTACTCACATTTAAATATTCTTATCAATGAGATCAATAGGCTAGGTTTGACGCCAATTAGAACGATCAAGTGGTGAGAAGAACACTTCAAGCTCTCTTTCCAAAGTACAAACTAATTGTCTCTATCATCTATGACAATGACAACATTAGCAAGATGACTCCAAGCTAAGTACTCCGCAAGATCATCGCACATGAAATGACTATGAACATAGGGTTTGAAGTTTTTTTCTCATCTGATGCCAAGAACTTTACTCTCACAAGCAAGCAAGCTCAAGCGAAGATAAGAAGGCAAGAGCAAGAGTCAAGCTCAAGCAAAGATGATGGTGATGAAGATGAAGAGAGTGATGAAAAAGATAAGCAAAGCACCTCAAGTGATGAATAAATGGATCCCAAGATTACCTTCTCATCTTAAGATTGAAGAATGATCTCAATAGGATCAATGTCAAGATTAATCATCCAATCTGCATGAAAGACTTCATCAACGCAATTAATCATATCAAGAAGGAGAAAAAGACCAAAAACAAGAGGAAGACAATGAAAAGAGGTAAAACATTTGCAAACATAGGAAGATGGGTGAGTGAAGTTATGAGAGCTTCAAAATCCACTCCTCCAAACGAAGCTCTTCCTTAAAGTCGTCATCACATAAATAACTTATGACCAAAGGTATGGTAATTGATGGATGTTATGATGAATCCGATGAGGATTCACCCTCTCAAGAAGAACTTCTTAAATTGATCAATGAGCAACAAAGGGTCTTAAACAAACAAGCTAAAGCACTCAAGAAATTCAATTCCCTTAATGATATTCATGCTTATTTTGTTTCTAATTATGAATAATTGTTGAGCAAATTTGGATTACTAAACAAGGAGCACAAAGAGCTTAAGAAAAAACTTGAGGGTATTGAACCTCAAACTAAGTTCTTTTGAAGTAATCTACATCTCTATTTAATTTCAATTATAAGGTAGATACTTCTACTTCTTATGATCATTTGAATGATATATCTAGCTCACCTTTTGGAAAGAGATATGTGTTGAGAATGTTATTATATAATCTTGTAACAATCTCATTGCACAAGAAATGATGAGCTCAAGTAAGAAGTAGAGAAGCTTGAGAAGGACTTAACAAGAGTGAAAGGCAAGAATCATGTCCAACTTCCTCAAGATAACCATAACAACACAGTGAACAAACTTGTGGAGGGGTCCACTGTGACATACTTCAAGTGTCATCAAGAAGGCCGCAGGTCTTTCCAATGCAAGCACATCAAGAAGGAGACTAAGGAGAAGAAAAAGGCGATGAATCTCTCCAATAAGACCTTCGACGTCTACATCAAGCCCAACTATAATATCAAGATCAAGAGCAACCACTATAAGCTCAAGAAGGATAATGGCAAAGTAGTTGCACACATGGTAAAGAGAAAGGATGGGGTGTAACCAATTCATTTGGGTGCTCAAGGAAGTCATCACCAACATGAAATGACATCAATCGGTTTGGGTTCTAAAGAAAACATGAAGTCCATAGGTTGGATCGAGGGATTTAGAGACTTGACTCACTAGATGAAGTGACGATTCAAGCAAAGAGTCAAGTGTAAAAGAATGAGCACATTAATGAAGAATTTGATCACCATATACCCAAATCCCCCACCCAAAGGTAAAATAGGTAATAAGTAGCTAGATTTATGTTCATGCATTTTATTTTGCATCTAGTACCTTTGTCTTGTGTAGGATTGCATGTTCATGTTTTAATTAATTGCAATGCCTAATGCAGGTTTATCATACGGTAGGTTGCTTGTTTTTATCTCTATCTCATGAGCAATATATATGGTTTATTAGTTATAGGTTTTTTTATGTGGCATATTTCTTCAAGTGATATAATTTATGTGTCATGAGTCCAATATAGGATAAATTCTCCAATATTATCAATAACAAGTGTATGTTTCTCACAAGTATACACTTGTATGCGCATATTTAGTGGGAGTATATCCTATAAGTTGTGATTTGAGATTAACATGTGTTTCAATTTTTATCTTTTGTAGTCTTATGGAATAATCTACAAGTCTTCGGAGGTATGCAATGCTTAGAGGCTTCAATTAGTGTCACTGTCAAATCATTTGTACATTTAAGCTATCTTCATGTATAATATAGTTTAAACTTCCTATCTCTAAAATATTCTAGTTGTGGATATATTATTGTATGCGAACAAGTGCTTCATCACAAGTAGGTCTCATCATATGTATGCACACATATAGGGGGAGTTTAGACTATATTATGTGGTTTTCATGAATTGTGCTCCATATGTTCATTTCAAATGATATCATACCTTTCGATTGGATTTCTACAAGTGGTATCATTTTATTGGATCATAATTCACGAAGATCTCTTTCATCTGCTCTAATGTTTCTCTTCAGGTCATCATGTGTTTTTTGCCTTTTTATGATCGTCGACAAAGGGGGAGAATTTTGACGACCAAAGCAAGATAGCATGCCTAGGGAAGAACAAGCAAGGAACCAAGATGTCTAGGGATGCCAAGATTGACAAAATGGGAGAAGAAGATGCAAAAATCACGCAAGGATTTCAAGACATCCACAAGTGGCATCAAGGCTACAAGTGGTATCAAGAGCGTGCAAAGGAAGGTGCTCTTGCATAGGTTGATTGTAAGACCCCAAACCCAGGTTCTCCTGTGCCTCCAGTATCAGTCCCTGAATTAAATAGTTGATACGCATATTATAACAGTTGTAGTATTACAGTCAAACTTCATACATAGTTAATAAGGTTACAGAGTACAAAAGGTTTAAAAACCATATTGTTTATTACAAACCTGAGCGAGGGGCCAACAAAATACAGTGGAAAGCAAAAGCCCAAGCCACAAGCAGCTTAGGGTGCAGGCGCGACTTCTAAGACTATTCCTTATCCTTTCCTTCACCTCTGGTGAAGTCAGCATTAGCTTCTTCATCTAAATAACAGCAAGAATGAGTACGCAAGGTACTCATCAAGCCCTATACTACTTCAAGGTGTTTGATAGACGCATAAAACGGTGATTCAACAATAATGCTTTACAGTTTAGTTTTAAGTGTAAAGTAGTTTATGCAGGTATCCAATTGTATCATCTATGATTGATTTTAAAACAGTTTAAATAGTTTAAAACCAAGTAACAAGCTATATCTGGGGGTTTCTTAGTCCTGAGAGGGGCTACACATCACTACGTAGTACCTTTCATCACATCTGGTGTACCTCTAGTACCACACAGATCTTGGCGGATTTAGCTAGCAACCTCATCACACAGACATCTAGTCCACACACTCACTCATCAAGACACACGCACCCAGAGTCTAGTCAAAAAGGTTCTGCCTTCGCATGTCCATGACCGTGGACACAACTATTCGAATATATTTCCACTCTGCAGAGGTTGTACAGCTTTACCCACGTGATATACTCAGTCTCCAACCATTGCAAGTGGAGGAGCGAATCATACCGAGACACTCCAATCACCTTTCCTGCCGAGTTTTTCTACGAGATTTACCACAAAGCGCCAGAGTTCATATACTGAAGGCCAGTCCCCTTTTTAAGCGTAGGCTAGTGCTAGAAACCTCCAAATAGATGGACAGATGACTACTTGACTACTCGCTGCTCCCAACCTCCTAGTATGATGCCCAACTCAGTTCGGTGAAGGAGAGGTTAAGTCCTGCCCATTCATGATGCATGGTTGCACGGGTTTTGCTAAGGCATGGCTGCGATATGACTCAATTCTTAAATGGCCAGGGAAAATATCTTTTAGCAATAAATACCACAAAGTTAATTCAAGCCCCCAAGAGCATCCTCATCCAGAGTACTACTCCACCTGCCCCCACCAAACAGTTTTCACCCATTTTTACATATCACTCACCATATCCCACACGACATCGAGGATTTCACAACCATCAATGATTTATGGTGTATGAGTTATCATTGATAACAGTAAATATAATCTCCGAGGAGAGGTGTTTTAAAAGTGATGTCTCCGAGGAGACGTATTCAATCCTAAGCATGCTAGACATCAAGACGTCGTCTGTCATTAATATAGATAACAACAAGTAATCCTAGGGTGATATGTGTTTTGGATGATAACATTTATGTCACGATAGGTGTTTGATAGGATTAACTACTACAAGCAGTTTGTAAAAGCACAATACATAGCACATGCGATATAAGTCCAATTTTAAGTTGATCATGTAGATTATTTGAAAACATAGGTTCAATATGATCAAGGAGATAGGACTTGCGTTCTCTGAAGTTCTCTTCGAATTCTTGGTTGTAGTCGGGATCCCCCTCTCTCCTGACACTATCCGTGCAGCACTCACAAAACGCTAGTTGCTCTGCAATTGCGACTACGATTAATAACGATAATATTAGAGAAGAATCAAATAAGACCAAATGGAAATTCAAGTGATCCCTAATAGATATCTCAATGTGATAGATGAGTATATATTGATTTTAGATAAATTTTAGTGAAAGAATCATCAAAATCAGAGCCAGAACGAAGAAGTTATGGTTCTTGGAAGATTTAATCTAAAATTAAATCAGGAAATTATGAAATAACACTATTCATAGGTGGGATCCATAGGTGGGCCCATGTGAATAGTGAATGGGGCCCACTAAATAGTGAAGTTATGGGACCCATATAAACAGTACATACGGGCTGAGTTGGGTCTGGATTGGCTGGGTCTGGGCTGAGATGGGCCTGGTTCGGGCTTGGATGCACAGTACTGGGCTGTACAGTGCTGGCCCACTTGGGTTGGGATGGGTGGCTTAGTGGGCTTTGAAGCTGGGTTGGCCCATAGGGCATGGCCATCGGTAAGCTGGGCCACCCTAACAAGCTGGCCCACATGCGGCTGGGCTGCCATACGGCCAGGTCGAGCCATGGCCCAAGGCCATTTTCCACGCGCGCGCATGGGTGACGGCTTGGCTGCGCGCGTATGGCAGGGGAGGGCGAAAAGAGAACTCTAGCGAGGGATCGCGATGGTGCAGTGCCGGGAAGCTCGCCAGAATGAGGTTCTCGCTGGAGTTCATCAACGACGAATGGACGCTGACCTTCAGCACGATACCGTGGACTTAGCTAGGGGCTCCTCGACGGCTACCCACAGTGGAGGTAGCAACAGAAGATGGCCAGAGGGGAGAAAATGACATGGGAAGAATTGGACAGCTCCTCCCCTGCATGGGGAGGGGCCAACCTGCAGGGAAAAGGGCCAAGGGCACCCTGGTAACATGGTGCAATGGCCGGCCACATCATAGAACAAGAGGACACGCCAGAGGTGACGTTTGTACGGCGACGGAATGCCCAGTGCGTGGCTAAGCGCTGCTACGCGTGAGAAGGAGCTACGGGGACACCTACACGCTACTGGAGGGGGCGCTATGGGTCTGGGGGACTCATCGTGAGGATGAACAGCAACGGGAAGGGCGGCGGTCGGTGACTCGACCACAAGGCAACGACAGTGTGGCTCGGCTTCGGCTCCGAATGGATCCCGTCGAGTTTCTGACTAATGGAGAGTGGCACGGGATGGCGATGGCTACCTGGTGCTCCTTGGCAGTACGTCGACAGTGGGACGATGACAGCAAGGACTCAGCAGTGGCAATGGCGATGGCGACACTGTGGGGTATGGCGAGATGGAGAAAGATAGAGAGAGAGAGGTCAGGGCTCTATTTATAGTGGGGAGAGAGAGCTGGAGAGAGGTGGTGCGGCTCACTGACATCATGAGACGTCAGAGGAGAGGTTGTTGCCGACGTCCACCATTTTACTAGGGCATGGGCTGCCCTGCGCCGTCCAAACGCGATCATGGACGCGGAAGTCATGCGGTGGCAGAATATGGGCGCGCGAGCATGGGCAGCAGAGAGAGAGAGAGAGAGAGAGAGAGAGAGAGCGAGAGAGAAGAGAGAGTGGAGATTGCGGAGTCCGGTCAGGCGTGCGGGATATTTCCCAAAGAGGAGAAAATGGCGACTAGCAACGGACGCGTTGCACTGGAGGGAGGATAAAGGGGGGAGAAGCGCAAGCGCAACGTGGAAGGGCGACGCTTGGACACGCAGATGGCTGAGCGGCGCGCGAAGCACGGGCGAGCGTACGGAGCATGTTCGGGCCGCCAGCACGATGAATGTGCCGGTTTGCTGGCTGGGCCGGTTGCTAGGCTGAGAAAGAGAAGGAGAGGAGGAATCCGGCTTGGGATGGATTGGAAGGAGAAAAAGAAAGGGAGAAGAAATGGGTTTTGGAATAATTCAAATTGGAGAATTTTGAATTTGGTTTTGACTTTGGACTGGGATCAACTCAAATAAACATATTTGAATTATGAGTTGGACTTGGATCTTGAGACTTTTGAAGATGATTTGAATCCAAGAATTTGAATTCAAATTGGATTTGAGCTGAACAGAATCTACGAGTTGGTTTGAAATTGAGAGACATTCAATTTCAAACCTCCACACAAAGAACCATAAAAATCTCAAACTAATGCATATGAACCAACTTAATGCGGAGATTATTTTGAATTTGATTCTAGTGCTCTTTGGAAAACTTATTGAACTTAGCTCATCTAATATACATGAATGCATATATACTGGTATATATACATCCACATACCTATTTTCTTAACCTTAGTTAGCTTAATAAATCCTAAAAAGTTTTAATTTTGAGTGAAATTTGTAATTAATTAGCATGCTTAAACTCAGGATGTTACATTGATCAAGGGAGATAGTGGCGATGGGGGAGATTTATCTCCATGATAGCAATAACAGAAGGGAAAAAAGTGAACGTACAAACAATGTATGACAAAGATGGTGTCTTTTCCTTACTATTGGTATCATTTGTCGTTCTTACCGTGCATCCAAATAAGTAAGTAAGACCTTGTGCCATTTACATTTGTCTTTCAATTGGTATATTTTAGTATTTGCCTCTTGATTTGGTTGTGTTGTCATCAATCACAAAAAATTAGGAGATTGTAGAAAACATGGCCCTATTACGGCATGTATGCGATTTTGGTGATTCATGACAACATAGTCAATGGGACTAATATATATGTCAAGTATATGCGTTAGTTGGTCTCATGGATGCAATACATGAAGAAGGCACTGAAACTGAACTCAAGAAATATTGAATTGGATGAATTCATGACAAATTGCTCTCTCTGGATGGTCTGGTACTCAGAAAGAAGTTCTGATGCTCAGTGAAGTGTACACACCGAAGTGTTTGACTCAGAAGGGAAAATTCAGTACAACACACTGTATGGTCTGGTGTTCAGAAGTTATACAGGCCGGAGTGTTTGATTCAGAGAAGAAAATTGAAGGCCTCACTGGATGGTCTGGTGTTCAAATGTTGTTCACGCTGGAGCATTCTTCTAGCGGAGGTTGCAACTGTTCAATACTGAAGATCAGCACATCAGATGGTCCGGCACTAGGAGTTGCATACACCGGAGGCTTCGTCGGGCAGTTTTTCAAGAGATGTTGAAATGGCTTGTCTGGTGTGATTGTACCCACCGTATGGTCTAATGATCAGAGGAGTTACATGTACCGGATTATTTACACAGTGAAGTGGCTCAGTTGGTAGAAGTGTACACACTAGAAGGTCTAGTGATGGAGTTGAAGAATACACCAAAATATCTAGTGTTCACAATAAGTTTGAGTGGGGTTCCAACAACTAGTTTCTACTACTGTACAACTGGATGGTCTGGTCCTTGTGCTGTTGTTGATGACAGATGATCCAGTGTTCATAGTCTGTCTGAGTCATTGGAGTAACGACTAGTTCACAGGGTTGAGTCTATAAATACCCCTACTCTGTCATTTGAGGGTGCTGGAGTCCAGAGATGCTCATATACACCTAAGAAGACATCCAAGTCATCAAAGTGCTTAAAGTGATTATTCGAGGCAATTAAGTACAAGATTAATGAGTGATTAGTGCTAATAGGCCTAGAGAGAGTTGTTGCTAAGTGTTGTTGTCTAGAGAGTGGATCAAATAGTGATCCTACATTGTACCAAGTGGTATGCTGACATCTTGGAGTCTTAGTGACTCGCCCGCACCGTGAGCGTTGGTGGTTCATGCTTGTTGACCCTCTAACTTGGTCTGGAGCGATAGTATGACTCATGTACAGAGACACATAGACCTTTGACTTGGTGGCTCGAGCTCCGAAGTGCAGACGGTGGCAAATGACTGGAAGAGAGGCATGTGGTGAGGTCTTGTCTTGGTGGCTTAACCTACTTAAGGTCTAGGTGGCTTATGGGCCATGACCGGGTGCCGTCCGAGAGTTATAGCCTAGGTGGACTAGGGTGGTGTTTATGCCATCGATACCACAAGATAAAAATCCCTTGTGCCGAGTTTGCGCTTTGTACCTTATTTATGTTTCCACATTTACATACTTGCAATCTACTTTAGCATGGTTACCTCCTAGAGCAGTTTTATAGGTTGGGCTATAGGTTGCAAACTTTTTAATGGTAGAGTAGACACACTAGATAAACCTAGATCACATTTGGATAAAAGTTGATATAGGTTTATCTTTTGAAGTTTTTGGAACAATTTAATTCTAAGTGTCCTAATTCACCCCCTCTGTCACACCTGGTTTTAAGGCTAAACCGAATGTAAACTATATGTATGACATGATCAGTTACACATACATATAGTGATGTCATTAGTTCAAAACAGACACAATGCTCATTATTACAATGTTATTTATTACAAAATGACCACACGGGTCTAAAAAAATTACATAGCAGTGGAAAGGAAACACAACATAGTGCCCACCCCTTAGGCAATCGACCGGAAGCTCCACAAATCTAGAACTCTGTGCCGTCTTCAGGATATTCTTCAAAAACTTCACCTTCTAAAAAGCAAGCGTGAGTTTTTCCAATACTCAGCAAGTGGAGGAAAGTATGACATGGAGGGTAAAACCAATATTTCCTATTCTCTAAGGTTCAATTTGCATAAAACCAATTTTTAGATTATAACTACAGAAAGCAATTTTCAAAAAGGAAAGAAGTACAAAAGATCTCCTCTAAACTTCTAGAATTCAACCATTTCTTAACCATGAAAAACATCCACCCAACTAATCATGTTAGGCTCCATGCCGCTTATAACTGTGAGCACGTCTGAATATTCAATTTGACAATCTGCAGAGGTTGTACACTTAACCCACAAGTCGTGATCAACAATTTTACCAGTACCTGTTGGTACCTTCCACACATCTGAGGTTTGTGCCGAGAGATCACTACGAGGCTTTTCCAAAAACTCTCCCAGCATGTATTTTCCCACTGATATTTCGCTGTCGTACATAAGTGGAGTAACCCTCAACCACAGAAGCCCCCTCTTGTGCTAGGTAGAATCAGAAAGTACCCCTTCCTTCTCTACACATCCATTTGGCTTATACACCACTGGGAGAACATCTAGTTACTTAGCCAAGCTGTACCATATAGGTCCTTAACATGATCTGAGCAAGACCACCAACTAACCAACAACGGTAATCACCATAATATCCATCCAGAGCTAACCATGCCTGGAATGCATCAACAGGCACACATCGACATCCCCTTCTTGCCCAAACCTAGATTCCTTATTGTTAAAACCCTTAACAACATCAATTATCACTTATCTCAACTTTTAATTCCATAGTTCATGATTCATCACCTATATACTACTGTTCATCTAAAAGCATAGCTAAGCAGTATACTCATGTTATCAAATAAAACATCTACATGGGAAAACTACACATGTTGCTAGTGTTTGCTAAACTACCCCATGTCACGACAAAAAAAGCACGCATATTTTGTAAAATTGAAAACTAGGCTCACAAAATGGTCAAGACACTTGCCTTCATTAAGGTCATGCACTGTTTCTTCAAAGTCTTCTTCCTGGAGATTTTGGAACTGCTCTTGAACTGATTCGCCTACATGAGCACACAAACAACATAAGAATAGCACACCAAACAGTACTAAACTTGGTAAAAAAAATCTATAAAAATATTCTACACGTCGCTACGAGAATTTGAGCGCAAAAATCACCTAAAACCGAGCTACAAGCAAAAATTTATAAGCATTTGAAGTTCTTAGGGTGTTTATGCAATTTTTTATTATCATTGAAATAACCGATTAATTTTTATACTAAAAACTTATTTATTGCGCATGCTGATGTCATTATTCATGATTGAAATATTTTTATTATTGAAAATCACATGAGCCGTGTCTACGCAGCTGTGAACCGAAAGGGGGCCCTCGGAACACGGGTCCCCGGTGGACCAAAGGCACCAGCAGGGCTCGGCATGGCGGGGGACGGCCAGAGAGCGGCCGAAACGGCGCTCTAGTGGTCGGGGAGCTCTGACGAGCGGTGGAAAAGGGAGAGCAAAGGACGGTGAGCTCACCCCAAACAAAATCAAGGCTAAAGCGGGGTCGTGGTGGTCGGGCAACGGTGAGGGCGATGGCGGAAGTCGATGCAGTGGTGGGGTGGCGCTTTGGCAATCGAACGGTGATGATGACCCATGAGAATGACTTTGGGGGATCCTGCAGAGCCAAAGGAGCATTTAGCTTGGCCAGAGACAACACAGAGGTGCGGAATTGGCGGCGGTGGAGCTTCCTCACCAGAGATGATAAAGACGACGGTGCCAACGACAATTCGAGCGGGGAAAAGGGGTGTGAGATGGTGAAGGAGTTGCGAAATCTCGCCGTGGAGGTAGGGGTGGCTTAAATAGGGGAGAGTGTTAGTGGAGCGACCGTAATTTGGAGGTGAAGGGGCGGCAGCCATGGCCTTAAAGAGGGGGGAATGGGTGAGGGTGTCTTGATGGTGCTTAATGCCTCGGATTCAACCATTTCAGGGAGGAGAACGTGCATGGGGAGGCGCAAATTTAAACGGCGGCTGGCGGAGGGGATCGATTTCACGTCCCAAATCCTTAATCATGTAATTAAGCATAATCATGCTTTTTAAGAATTATATTTAATTTTGTGTAATTGTAATTCAGAATACTAATGCACTTCGTTAAAAGTCAATTAGATGAGAGAAGAATTTCAGGAGGGAAAATAATGAAATTCGCAGTCAAAACGGATTCTTTTCTCTAAAACGTGGGTCCCACATGTAGCCAACCACCCCACCTCTTTATGTGCAGCATCCCACTCTCTCTCTCTCTCTCCCACCTGCTCCCGAGCTCCCTCTCCCGAGCTCCAACCGGCCAAGGCAAGAGGAGCACCCCCTCTCTCTCAAACTCTCTCTTCCTCCCTCAAATCCGAGCTCAAGAGGAGGATTTAAGGTATGCATGTGGTACCATTGCATTCTTTAGCTTATGAGCTGCTAATCTATCCAATTCATTTTCATTTTCGTGGAATAATCGAGTAGTTCTTGAAGTTCTTGGCGTTCTTGGGCTTTTTGGAGCAAAAATGGAATTTTGGACAAATTTGTGCTCTAGAGTCGTGTTGATTGTTGATGAGTAAGTTCCAGGACCCTTGGACTACTCCTAACATGTTCCCTTTAGGCTTGGAAAAGATCGCAACTCGAATCGACCAAAAATCCACTCGACAGTAGTTTTCTAGGCTGACCCGGATATTCTGGCCTCACCTGGATACTCCGGGTTCAGCAAAAATCGTCCGTCGAATTGTGTTCAAAATTGGTTAGGATTTAGAATGCAAGATGGGTTTAGAATCCTTTGGATAGGGCATATGCATGTTTGTATAGCACAGATTTGTAAAGTGAATCGAAGCACTGAGGGGAAAAGTTGAGGAAGGACCTAAGTCTGTATCACCCGGATAATCTGGGTAAGCCCGGAGCTTCCGGGTAGCTCCATTAATGAATAACAGAGAGCCTCTCCCGGAGCCTCACTCAGAGTGTCCGGCACATCCCGGATAGTCTGGACTAGCCCAGAGGTTCTGGGTTAAGTTAGAATAGTGGCTAACTGAGCGACTTTACCGAAGGATGGCCTGGTGGCTCTAGAACCTGGATATTCCGGATTCACTAGGATACTCCGGGTCAGACAAGCAAAAGGCAGTAACAGAGCGCCTCTTCTGGAGGTTCACCCGGAGGGTCCGAACTCGGATACTCTGGATGGCTGTTATTTTCTAGATTTTGTTAGATCGTTTAGTATTGCATTGATTCGCACGTCTTATACTTCTAGCATGTTTTTAAGCATTGTGGCATACCTTATTTCATTCATTCATGCTCTTCATTGCACGCGTTCTTGTTTAGCGAACAAGGAGCCAGAGCGGGAGACGACTGTGGTCGAAGATGACTCCAATCTTCTGGATTTCTGCGAGTGTTGCCTGGGTAACTTTAGGCAGCCACCTGAGCTTCAAGGCAAGCATCTATCATATTGCACCTTTGTTGAATTGAATGAAATCTAAATATTGATAAACTATGCTTATGTATAAGTTTGCATATATAGGGAGTCGATGTCGAGTTTTTATAGGTGGAACCTATGTTGATTGCATAATCCTTACCTGGGATTGTTCATCTATATCCTTGTAGCCTTGGTAACGGATATGGTTATGTGGATGTTGGTTGGATGAGTGGTGAGTATGAGACGACATGTGGGCGGTGTTAGGGGTGACGTCTGCCTCGAAGAAAAGTCCTGGGGGTAGTTCGGGAGAGGAACCCGGGCACCGTAGACCGCTTGCATCGTTTAAGGCCAATCATCGGGGTAGTTGGCTTTAGCATTTACCTTACTAACCACATATTGATCTAATGGTAAGGCAAGCCGAATACCTTCGCAGCTGTGGCTTTGTGGGCCTGAACATCGACGGTGTGAGCGGGTAGGCTTGTAAGTGGTACTAGTTTGCTCTGAGAGTAGTTCTAGTACCGCCGCGCCGAGCGATGCACGATCCACACAGTTGGGGATGGTTGGGAAAGGTTGTCACAAGTAACCCTTGTGTGCAGTTTAGCGGGTGGCACAAGCCGTATGGTCCTCGTATTGTATGGGTCCAGAAGTATCCCCCTGCAGGGTGTACAAATAGTTCGAACTGCCGCGCTCTCGATCATGAGCATGCTGTTGTTTCATTTGCACCCGGTCGTAGAGTTCTCATATGTGGTTGATGGTTCAATTATTATGGTGATGGATGAGTTGGTTCAATTTTCTCATATGTTCAGATACTTATGTTACATTTATGTTACAGTTTCATTTATGTTCAGTGGTTATTGCAGGGTAGAATGGCATGTTTGGTTAAGTATAGGTGCTAACACATATATATCTAGGTTGCTTACTGCATATGTTTTACTTAACCTTATGGCCTGTCCTTGCTAACAGCTCAATGCATAATCCTTGGAGTCGGAATATTATATATCCATATTGTGTAAGTCTTGCGAGTACCTTCGTACTCAGAGTGCTGCCCTTAAGTTGATACAGGTATTGCTGCTGTCGAGGAAGATGTTGTCTTTGGCTACTTCGTGCCTGCCGATCAGGGTGGCGGGCAAGACTAGTTCATCCTACTATAGGAGGTCGTGCTTTTGGGATGGTGCCTAAGGGCATGTGGCACCGCTCTCTCTTTTGTTGTATAGGTTTCTTCTGCTGCGTAGTTGTTGTTTCCCTTTTGCTGTAAATTGTGGAAACTATTGCATGTTTAAAGAACTTGTAATATAATGTTAATTACTCGCTCCTTATTTAGCTATGTTGTGATGTATCATGTTGGAAGGCATGTGTTCCGATCTTGAGCACAAAACACGTGCCAGGACTACAGGAGCGGTATTCGGGTTAATCGTTGAAGTCGTGATTAAGTCAATGATCGACTTAATGATTAATTCAAATATTGTTTGGACGGTTCCTCACAATCGAGCCAGGCGGGAGAAGGAAGAAGGCGAGCCGATTCGGTCTAGTGGCTCAGCGGCTTGTCTTGGGCCCGTGTGACAAAGAGAGTGAGGGCATCTCGGTGCAGGAGAGGGCTGGCTCGGCTAGACGGGCCAACCCAGCGGGAGTGCGAGAGATAGCCAGGCCAAAGCCCAATGGGGAGATGGGAGGGAAAACCAGCCCGAGAGAGGAAGGGAGGGAGGGGTTTGGTAAGAATTTTGAGAGGGAAAGCGGTCCGGTTTGGGATTTAAGAATTTGGAAATGCTTTTATTTTAAATTTTGAACCATTTTTGAAAAGAGCTTTTAAAACAATGCCTTATAGCGAACTTTTGCAAATATTTTCCACACATAAAACCTAATGCAACTGCTACGGCACGAATGCATCAAGCATGAATGTAACCTGTGGAAAATTAAATTTAGAAATTAATTTCTTCTAAATTTAAGCAGAAATCTAAAACTCCTATTTAATTCTAGAAAAATTTTAACTATTGAGAAAATTTGGAAGTTAGGGTGTTACACCCTCTTAGGACGTCATCGATCCCGTACAATTGCATCAAAGAGTCAACCATAACTTTTTCAACCGTAATAGATTTTTTCCATGTAGCGGAAACTTAGTGTGTAGATCCAAGCCATACAGGCAACTTTGGTGCGAACGGAACCTAACTTCCTTATACTTCATCTTTTTGTCCTTTATGAATGTAGGAGTCTTCCTCTTCTGTTTTGGATGCTTGCATTAAGCAAGTATGAGTACTACCCACTGTACTCAACAAGCCATCTGCACATAATAATTTGCACAGCTTTATCAATAAAAGGTTAAGGTTCTTTGGATGCATCAAGCCAAAGTTGCAGTACCAATTACCTTAGGTTGTAAAAACCTACTAATTAGCTTGAACACAGCTACCATCCTATACTAAATTAAAGAGGTTTTTACTTTCACATGACCAAGCTGTCATTCTCCATGATGACTCCCAAAACCAACACCTTTAACCACACCATGGGCCTTACACTATCCATTTTAGCATTTACTAGGGTCAACACGCTCTCCATTTCATCACCATCTCACCACACTTGAGCAGACTCGGTCCACTGTACTAGATGATAGTGCATCTGCCCATGCTCTCGTCAATTCTTAGTTTGAAATAATCTTAAGTCTATATTCATGACGGTTCATGTGGCTCGCTCTTAACTTTGAGAACTGGTATTAGAATAGTTTTCACTCTGCAAAGGTTGTGCACTTTACCCACCAGACATAAACTTCCCTTGGTTGCACTCGGGGCATCATGATAAGGCCTTTACAAAGCATCATTCTAGCTCCAACTCCATGCCTACTAGGTTTCACAACATGCTAGCTCTTGGCATCCAGCTCAATCATCCTTGCAAGACTACCACGTCTAGCGAGTGCCCCATTTTGCACACCAGATAGGCCTTGACCTTGCCTCGCAAGAGCACCCCCTGTCTAGCTGATATTCCCGACACTATCATGACATCGCTGGCTAGCGCACTAGCCCAGTTGTTCTCCCTGGACATTGTTAGAGCTAGCCTTGCTAGTTCACACAACTACTCCACCACTCAATCGTGTGAGGTTGGCATTGTAAATTTGCTAATTAGTTGGCTAGAGCCTACCCATAACTAGCACCGATAGTTACACTGTGTAAGCTCATTGAGTTAGTCATAAGATTCGGTCCTTCATTGACTAAGGAGGAACTTCCACAAGCCCATCTCTAGTGTTACAACACTACTCCACCCTTACCATCCACCCCAGTCCATATCCAATAACTTGCTCCTTCCATCACATACCCCCAAACAGACTTTTGAAAAAAATGCATGCTACTAGCTCGTATTTTCTATAGGTGCGAAATAGTATAACTCATGTGTGTGCGACATAGACGAGACTCTAAGCAGGACTAAGCATAACACTGACAAAGGTTGAAAACAAATGACATCATGACTCATCCTAGGGTGACAAGGTATGTGTAGGACCGAGATTTGCAATTAGAGTGGGGGGTGAATAGACGTCTTAACAAATTTCTTTCGAAACTGATGGCCTTTTTCTATTTGATCACCCGACACACCTCAAAGTCTCAGCGGAAGCAAAAAACACTATAGAGATTATTTAAGAAGGAAAGTTCCGAGGCAACATGACTCCACGGAGAGTATATGACCCATAGGTTCCAATCAAGACCATTCCATGTGTCTCCATGTGTCTTTGTGCACAAAAGCTTGCAACTTTGAATCAACACAAGCTACCTAGAGAAAACCCCAAGTTGATGGAATAGAGGAAAGGGAATTCAATACCCACTTGTACACATATGTGTGTGAATTTTATGCCTCTAACAACAAGGAGAATAGCCTCAACAAGGTGAAAACATTCAGCTCAAACAGAAAAACGAAAATAAATTCGAAGGCCGGAAAGACTTTCACCCGAGGCAAGAGAGCCAAAAGAAGGAGACTAGAAGGAGATGAACATGTGAAAATGCAAGAAGATAAACTTTATTGAGTACTAATGTCATCCCTATTTTAGGAATATTATAGAATATTTTCCTCTCATAAAATCTCTAACCTATTATAAAGGCTAAACATATCTTCTCCTCTCCTCCAAAACCTATGACCAGGCTCTCAAATGACTGGCTCACCCTCTCCCTAAAGCCATACCCCTCTATTTATAGGCCTTGGGAGCTTTCTTGGATGCTAAGTTTCCTTGTTTCCAAAATACCTCTCACTTACAGTGGATTCCTACCTACCAGGGGGTATTTTGGTCCATATTTTACTCTGTCCATCAAACGGCCATGATACCTTACACGACTTATCTTTGCCTCGATGCTATCTTTGTGATAATGCCACGTGCACTTCATCCTTCCACGGTTTTGGTTCCAAACCACGAAACCACCTCGCACGCTTCCCAAAGCGTGACTCACAACTACTTGCTTTGACCTTAAGCAAGTATTCCGATGTTAACATGTGTACTCTGTCTTGCGATCTTGACCGCTGACAAGTCTCTCCCACTCCCGATCCCTCGGACCGCCTTGTCACTTGCACTGGCATCCCCTTCACTTGACTTTGTCAACACGTCATCTTTATCCATCCTTCCAAGCTTTGCTTGACCTCCATGTGCACACCTAGGATCACTCTTGACTCCACCTGACCTCCTTGATCATTAGGCACCAAGCACCCTGCTTGGCCCCAATCATCTTGTTGTCAACCACCAAGTTGCATCCATCATCTACACATCGTGAGACAAGTAGATATGTGTCTCCAAACACCATATAAACTTATCACAAGTTAGTTGAAATCGAAATCCTGCAAATATAGAACATCTCACAAAAAACGTGAACACCAAATAATCCGACGCTCACAGTAGTACAAGCATCGGACCATCCGGTTAGTAGACCACCATCAGACCATGATTTTGCATTTCTCTGTTAAACAATCTGGTGTTCCTCCAGTGTTCACACTAGGCCATCCGGTGTGTATGCCAGCTCTAGCACCGAAAACCTGCATCTCTATTAAATGCTCCGGTGTCGAAAGCCTCTCAACACCGGACCTTTTGGTGAGTAGACTACTCTGGACACCCATTTTCATCACCTCTATTAAATACTCCAGCGATGTCTCCAAGTGCTCACTGGATCATCCAGTGAGTACAAATTACCACACACTGGGCCATCTGATGAATGCAATTTTCCCTGGACTTTGATAGAACTATGCCAACTCCATTTCCATCAATTTTGGTTAGTCATGATTATAATTGCAACACATATACATGCTTACACAATTAAAAAAATCATCAAACCAAAGCAACACTTTGTCAATCACTCATCACATATAAACCAAGGCTCATATCAACTTGATTTCTCAATCTCCCCCGTGCATTGACAACCTCACAAAGAGCAAAGAATGGTTTGAAGAAAGCACAAGAAGTTCATCCAAGTGACCAAAAACTCGAAAGAAAGCAAAACATATCACTTGGCATAAGAAAGATTGCAAAAGCCCAAGAAGAGAAGAGAGGAAAGCCAAAAACCTCAAAAGCTTAAATGCATATGCTCCATTCTCCCCCTTTGATGGATGCACATTTTCAATTTTAGATTTTCTCCACCTTTCATTATGCAAGATTCTTCTTTATGGTTTAATGCATATTTTTCTCCCCCTTTGGCAATTCAAACATCAAGGACAAAACACCATGCAATACATGCAATTATAATGAGCTTTCACAAATATACTACAAAACATTTGCAAATGTTAGAAGCAACAGAGGGCTACGAAGAGTAGAATGTGGAGCTCACAATCGCACAAAGGCTCAAAAAGAGAGTATGTACAAGAATAACTCCCCCTCACACAATGCCATAGGGATGGAACACTTCAAGCTCACCCCTCAAATAGGCAAATCTTTTTGCATCTAGAGGCTTGGTAAAAATATTGGCTAACTGGTATCTATGTAGCTCAACTCAATGTCTCCCTTGGTATCTATGTAGTTCAACTCAATGTTTCCCTTCTTATTGTGGTCTCGAAAGAAGTGGAATCTCACATCTATGTATTTGGTTCTGTAGTGTTGAATTGGGTTATTTGCAAGGCTTATGACACTAGTGTTGTCACACAAAAGTGGCACACTTTTAAAGTCTAACCCATAGTCCCTCAAAGTAGCAACCATCCACAAAATCTGTGAGCAACAGCTAGCAGCAACTACATATTCAACTTCAACAGTAGACTGTTCATGCTAGACTGCTTGCGAGAAGACGTTACACAAGAGAAGTACTTAAGAAATGACAAGTACTGGAGGTACTCTTACTGTCAATTCTACAACCAACAAAATTTGCATCCGAAAACCTTGAAGAGAAAGAAAAAAAGATGCAGAAAACCAAACACCATACTCGAGAGTGTGCTTGAGGTACCTTAGAATACATTTCACCACTTGGCGGTGAGACGTCCTTAGTGATGCCTGGAAGCGAGCACACAAACAGACGATAAAGTGAATTTCAGGTCTTGTCGCCGTCAGGTACAGGAGGGAGCCAATCATGATCCTGTACTCTCGCTGGTCATCCTTCTCTCCATCTTCATCTGGATCGAGCACGGTCGAGGTAGCTATTTGTGTCGCTAAGGGCTTATCATCACTCATGTCAAACTTCTTCAGCAAATCCTTGGTGTACTTCGTCTGGTGGACGAAGGTATCTTGCTTACATTGCTTGATTTGCAGTCCAAGGAAGAAGTTGAGCTCTCCCATCATCGACATCTCAAACTACTTGCTCATAGTTTCTGCAAACTTGGCCAGAAGTGCATAAGAAGAGCCATCAAAAATGATATCATCCACGTAAATTTGAACGAGTAGGAAATCATTGCCATGCTTGAGAGAGAACAAGGTTTTATCTATTGACCCCATCTCATACTCATGTTCTAGCAAGAAAGACTTAAGCCTACCATACCAATTCCTAGATGCTTGCTTAAGCCTATACAAAGCTTTTCGAAGCTTGTACATTCTTTTTGGGTACTTGGGGTGCTCAAAGCTGGGGGGTTGCTTTACATAGACTTTTTCTTCTATGAAACCATTTAGGATAGCACTTTGGACATCTATTTGATACAACTTGAACCCTTTGGATGCAACAAATGCAAGGAGGATCATAATGGCTTCTGGCCAAGCTACCGGTGCAAAGGTTTATCCAAAGTCTATTCTCTCTATTTGAGTGAACCTTGAGCAACAAGTCTAGCCTTATTTCTCACTACAGACCCATCCACCCCCTGTTTGTTTTTGAAAATCCATTTTGTGCCTATGGTATGAACATTTGGGGGTGGCTCTACAATGACCCAAACTTGGTTTCTCTCAAAGATTTCTAATTCCTCATGCATGGCAATGACCCAATTTGAATCAGATAAAGCATTTCCAACATCATAGGGTTTAAAGGAAGCAACGAATGCAGAATCAGTAAAGTGAGCATGAGAAGCGGATTTGGACCTTGTTACCCTCTTACCAAGGTCGTCGATCATCTGTTGTGGGGGATATCATTGCTGAATGTGTTAAGGGGCCTCACGCTGTGAGACAATCTCCCCATCAAGCACATATGGCGCAGGCTCGAAGGCAGCTGAAGTAGAAGTAGAAGCTGCAGGACTCTCTTCCGATGTCGAAGAGGATGGAACCAGCTCAGGAGTAAGTGTGGTAGAAGGAATTAATGGATCATCATCATCATCCCGAGACCTGGAAGGTCCTCATCTACAAAGATGCTTTTGCTCATTTCTGATCACCTGCACACTCAAAGACAGGGCTAGCACAAGGGGTTGATTCATCAAAAGTCACACCACATGACTCTATGATAGTGTTAGTTTTGAGATTAAAAACCATGTAAGAGTGACCATGAAGACAGTACCACAAGAAAATGCCATCAGAAGAATGTGACTCAAACTTACAAAGTTGTCGTTCTTTAGGATATATCAACGACAACCTCAAACTCTCGAATGAGAAAATTCAACTGTCTACCAAAATGTAACTCATAAAAAGTCAAATACAAGATCGAAAGCAACAAAATCCAATTTGAGACATAGCAAGCAAAACTTTCTAGGAGTCCTATGCCCATCATGCATTGTCCTATCCATCTCAACCAAAATTCGATTCTTCCTCTCAACCACGCCATTCTACTGAGGGACGCGTGGTGCAAAAACTTGATGCTTGGTGTCATGCTCAAGATAGAAGCATCAAATAGATAGTTCTTGAACTTGTTGCCATTATCACAGTGAATTACTTTCAATGCACCAGGAAGTTCCTTGAACAATCTGAAAGCCAAGCTCTAAAAATGTGAGAACACTTCATCCTTGTTAACAAGAAAGAAGACCCAAGAGTAGCGATATAAATCATCAACAATGATAAGAACATACAACTTTTCACCCACCGAACGAACCCGGGAAAGACCAACAATGTCCATATGGAGAAGTTCTCTCAGTTATTCAGTCATCACTAGATTGACTGGTGGATAGGATGCGACAACCATCTTTCCATGCCCACAAGGAGTACAAACAAGGTTCTTCTCAATCTTGAGCTTGGGCAATCCTTGGGTCAAGCCTAGGGCACTCAAACGAGTAAGCAAATCAAAACTCATGTGTCCTAGTCTCCTATGTCATATCCAAAGCTCAGAAGAAGGTTGAACAATTAAACAACAAGAAGAACCAAAAGACTTAGAAAAATTAGCTCCAAAAACTCTTCCAACTCTAGAAATACGACATATCAAAGCGCAAGGAGAATCAAGAACTCGAGAAGTATTGCGTTTGAAACACAATTCCAATCTTCATCCAACAACTGAGATACAGAAAGCAAACTCTATCCCAGATGCTCCAACAAAGCCATATCTTTGAGAGTGAAACTCTCATTCACCTTTATCATACCTTTGGCTTTCCCCCTTGCTTTCCGATCATCCCCGAAAGTGATGTACTCATGTCTTTTCGTCGGGGTGAGGCTGGAGAACCATAATGAATATCTGGTCATGTGGTGCGAACAACCGGAGTTGATGAGCCACTTTTTCTTCAGGCCTCCGCCTGCCACCTACATATGAGACGAATAGTAGGTGGATAGCTCAGTACTGGGTAGTCATAAAGTTATTGGGAATCCAGTACTGGGTCATTCACCCTGAAGCAGTAAAAATAGGTGCATGTAAATCAATACTAGCATGCTGGGAGCGAGAACCATGAGGAGGAAACCATATGAGTCATGGTAATCCAGTACTGGGTCATTCGCCAAAGTGCTAGAAATCAAAACCTATGAGTCAAGGTAAGATTCACGCCGGGCAATACCCCTAGGAGGAAACTGAGGGGCGTCTGAAACTCATGGGCGAGAGTGAGAAAAAGACTCATGTACACCAACAAAAAGGCGATACATGCCCCGGGTGCTCCATTCCCACTCATGCCACTCATCCCTTCTATGGCGAAAACAAAGCCCAACTAGGTGACCCTCTCTCTGGTAGTAGGAGCAGTGATAGCGTCTCTCACGAACTCAATTGCTAGTCACTCTAGGCTCTCTCACAGGGCCCTCATCTTGGGTCGTGGAGCTCTCATAGGTTGTGGTGTGGATTTCTTTTTTGTAGGTTGTGGTGTAGGCTTATTCTTTTCTGGCATGGATTGTGTGGTATTGATCTTGGCTTTCTCCAACTCTAGGGTAGTGAGTGAGGTGAAATAGTCATGTCGGGACTGGTGTTAGCAACTCTCTTAAAGCTCAAATCCAAAGCTAAACCCACCTTATCAGCACACATCTTGGTCTTGGCCAAGATCAAATTCATTTTTCTCTTGTCCTCTGAGCATTTCTCCGCTAAAGAAAGGAGATACTCATTCTCAGCCAAGAGCTTCTAAACTTTCCTTTTATCCCAGTTGAGTTTGTCCTGAAATATTATGTAGGTGGAGTAATTCAGCTGCACATCCTTAAAACTCCTAGCACTCTCTAATCTAGATATTAGCTCTCTAATGCGCTTATCTTTCAACTCAACATCCTTTGCAAGCAAAGGGTAATTCTTGCAAATTCCTAAGAGAGTAGACTTAAACTCCTCCTTAAGGAGCTTCTTCTCGGCACTCTCAAGCCAACTGGTGACTTGAGCATGCACATTCTGAAGCTTAGCAAGTTCAGCCATAACACTAAACAACTCTCACACTCCTCATTATAAAGCCTAGACTTAAGCAATGCAAGCTCAGTAGAAATAGACTCATACTTAGGCATAAGCTTCTTCAACTCACGTATAGCTTTCTTAAGTAACCTATTCTGGCTAACAAGAGCATCATTCAAGGTATTGACTTGGACAGAAAGCTAGTCGCAGGACGGTAATACCTCGGAGGGATCAAGCTCGAGGTCATTCTCGATGTTGTCATCCGCCATAAAACAGTGTCCGATGAAGTCCTTCTTCTTCTTCTTCTTCTTCTTCTTCTTCTTCTTCTTCTTCTTGTCCTTCACTAGCAGCTCCTCCTCTTACGAGCTCTCCTCCTTCTACGAGCTCTTGTGTCAATGTCGCTAAGAGTTGCCACAAACACCCTAGAAGCCGCCTTGACCGCCTTCTTGGCTATCTTGTTGTGGTTCTTTTTTTCTGAAGAAGGGCTTCTTGTTCTTCTTATTGTGCTTTCCGTGGTCGTGGTCTTCTCTCTTCCTGAGCTTGGGGCAGTCCATCTTGAAGTGAGTGGTGTCAGCACACTCAAAACAAGTATAAAAACCAGCCCTCCTCTATTCTTAGCAATTGTTGTAGAAGCGAGTGAACTTCTTCACAATGAGCGTAAGGTCCTCATCATCCAGTGTGTCCACCTGCTTCTCTGTGATAGAAACCATGGAAGACAAAGCAAATTCACTCGGTGAAGTGTTGGCATAAGAAAAGTTAGCTCCAACCACCATTCACTCCGAAGACCAATGCCATGAGACAAGGGGTTTCCGAGACCTATCCAAGCCACCTTGGCTATCTCGGTGGACTTGAGCTTACTGAAGAGTTCATCACAAATCAATGTGTCATAACTGGATGACTCTTCAATCATCAAGATCTTCACTTCCCGTATGCTACGGTTAAGAGCATATAGAAGTTTGATCACCCTCTCATGATCAGAGTAGGGCAAGACCCCAATGGATCTAAGGTTGCTCACAATTCCATCAAAATGAGCAAACATAGCATCCAAAGACTCTCCAAGGCCCTACATGAACATTTGATATTCTTGGTTGTACGTGCTCTGGCGCCGAGCCTTGATCTAGTTTGTGCCCTCACGAGTAGTATGGAGGTGCTGAACCATGTTAAACTTATTCCAACTCAGGCTTGTAAACAAAATATTTCTGTCCCTGTTGTTGGCCTCATACTGTTCGATTTGAACTTTAGTAGTCTGAGCAACAGAGACCTCATTGTTGGAATAAACTATCTCCCAAATTGAACTTTCTTGACTTAGGAGATAAGTCTTCATGCACACCTTTTATTATGAAATGTCTCAACCATCAAAAAATGAAATATTCCTACTTCTCTCCATTTTTATCTACGGATCACACAACCGGTTAAGGTCAACAAGTGATCAAACTGGCTCTGATACCAATTGTAGGACAAAAATTAGTGACTAGAGGGGGGTGAATAGATGCCTTAACAATTTTTTTTTGAAACTGATGTCCTTCTCCTATTTGATCACCTAACACACATCAAAATCTCAGCGGAAGTAAAAACACTAGAAGGACTATTTAAGAAGGGAAGTTTTGAAGCAACATGACTCCACGAATAGTATATGAACCATAGGTTCCAATCAAAACTATTCCATATGTCTTTGTACACAAAAGCTTGCAACTTTGAATCAACACGAGCTACCCACAGAAAAACCCCCAAGTTGATGAAATAGAGACAAGAGAATTCAATACCCACTTGTACACATATGTGTGCGAAATTTATGCCTCTAACAACAAGGAGAATAGCCTCATTCATCCTTCCTTCCAACCTTTGCTTGACATTCATGTGCACAGCTAGGATCACCCTCGACTCTGTCTGGTCTCCTCGATCATTTGCCACCAAGCACCCCGCTTAACCTCGATCATCCCGTTGTCGGCCGCCAAGTTGCATCTATCATCTACACATCATGAGACAACCAAATATGTATCCCCAAACACCATGTAAACTTCTCACAAGTTATTTCTAATCAAAATCCAGCAAAGATAGCACATGTCACAAAAATGTCAACACCAAATAATCCGGTGCTCACACCAGTACAAGCATCAGACCAACCGGTGTGTACAATTCATATGAACTCAGGACTCCCTCTGGAAAAAGCTTCCACATTCACTGGGCTAAACACTAGGCCATCCAGTTAGTAGACCACCACCAGGTCATGATTTTGTGCTTCTCTGTGAAACAGT